>NC_140998.1:31101818-32301818 GCF_052327205.1 Somniosus microcephalus | reverse complement strand
CAGACCCCCACAACCCTCTGGGTGAAGAAATTTCCCCTCAAATCCCCTTTAAACCTTCCACCAATTACTTTAAATCTGTGCCCCCTGGTTTTTGACCCCTCTGCTAAGGGAAATAGGTCCTTTCTATTCACTTTATCTATGCCTCTCATAATTTTATACACCTCAATAAGGTCTCCCCTCAGCCTCCTCTGTTCCAAGGAAAACAGACCCAGCCTATCCAGTCTTTCCTCATAGCTAAGATTCTCTACTCCCGGCAACATCCTTGTAAATCTCCTCTGTACCCTCTCTAGTGCAATCACATCTTTCCTGTAATGTGGTGACCAGAACTGCACGCAGTACTCTAGCTGAGGCCTAACTAGTGTTTTATACAGTTGAAGCATAACCCCCCTGCTCTTGCCTTTATTAGCCGTGTCATAGAATACAAGCATTCCGTATGTCTTCTTAACCACCTTATCTACCTGGCCTGCTACCTTCAGGGATCTGTGGACCTGCACTCCAAAGTCCCTTTGTTCCTCTACGCGACTCAGTGTCCTACCATTTAATGTGTATTCCCTTTCATTGTTAGCCCTCCCCAAATGCATTACCTCACACTTCTGCGGATTGAATTCCATTTGCCACTGTTCTGCCCACCTGATGAATTTATTGATATCTTCCTGCAGTCTACAGCTTCCTTCTTCAGTATCAACCACACAACTGATTTTAGTATCATCTGCAATCTTCTTAATCATACCCCCTATATTCAAGTCTAGATCATTGATATATACCACAAAATGCAAGGGACCTAGTACTGAGCCCTGCGGAACCCCACTGGAAACAGCCTTCCAGTCACAAAAAAAGCCATCAACTATTACCCTCTGCTTCCTGCCTCTGAGCCAGTTTTGAATCCAACTTGACACTTTGCCCTGGATCCCATGGGCTTTTAGCTTTGTGGCCAGTCTGCCATGTGGAACCTTATGAAAAGCCTTGCTAAAGTCCATATACACTGCATCAAATGGACTACCCTCATCTACTCTCCTTGTTACCTCCTCAAAAAATTCAATCAAGTTTGTCAGACACGACCTTCCCTTAACAAATCCATGCTGACTATCCTTGATTAATCCGTGCCTTTCTAAATGAAGATTTATCCTGTCCTTCAGAATTCTTTCCAATAATTTTCCCACCACTGAAGTTAGGCTGACTGGCCTGTAGTTACTTGGTCTATCCTTTTCCCCCTTTTTAAACAGAAGTACCACATTAGCAGTCCTCCAGTCCTCCGGCACCACACCTGAAGCCAGAGAGGATTGAAAAATGATGGTCAGGGCCTCTGCTATTTCCTCTTTTTCGCTTCGCTTAACAGCCTGGGATATATTTCATCTGGGCCTGGGGATTTATCCACTTTTAAAGCTGCTAAACCCCTTAATACTTCCTCTCCCACTATGTTTATTTCATCTAATATTTCACACTCCTCCCCCCCGGATAGCAATGTCTGCTTCGCCCCTCTCTGTGAAAACAGACACAAAGTATTCATTAAGAACTCTACTGACGTCTCCCGCCTCCACACACAGATTACCCTCATGATCTCTAATAGGCCCTACCCTTTCTTTAGTTATCCTCTTACTCTTAATATATTTATAAAACATCTTTGGGTTTTCCTTGATTTTACTTGCCAAAAATTTTTCATGCTCTCTTTGCTTTCCTAATATCCTTTTTAATTGCACCCCTGCACTTTCTGTACTCCTTTAAAGATTCTGCAGTATTTAGCCCTCAGTATCTGTCATACGCCTCCCTTTTTTTCTTTATCCTTCCCTGTATGTCCCTAGATATCCAGTTATCCTGGATGCATTTTAGGAATTCTGCACCCTCTATACCCTTCGCACTAATTTTATCCCAGTTTATATTGGGGTAGTTGAAATCCCCTACTATTACTGCCCTATAGTTTTTGCATTTCTCAGAAATTTGTCTACATATTTGTTCTTCTATCTCCCTCTCACTGTTTGGGGGTCTGTAGTACACTCCCAGCAGTGTGATCGCCCCTTTTTTGTTTTTCAGTTCGACCCATATGACCTCATTTGATGATCCCTCCAACATATCATCCCTCCTCACAGCTGTAATAGTTTCTTTAATCAATACTGCGAGCCCCCCGCCCTCTCTATCCCGTCAGAAAATCCCGTAACCAGGAATGTTGAGCTGTCATAATACCTGTCCCTCTTTCAACCACGTCTCTGTAATAGCTATAATATCATAGTCCCAAGTATCCACCTGTGCCCTCAGCTCATCTGCCTTGTTCGCTATACTCCTTGCATTGAAGTATATACCATTTAGTACAGGCAAATCTCCTTGTTAACTACTATCTAGCCCTTGATTCCTCTGTCCTTCCAATTTACTTTCTACGTTTTTGTTTTCCAATTCCAGTTTTTCTTCCCTCCCTATTGACTCCATACTTAGGTTCCCATCCCCCTGCCAAGCTAGTTTAAACCCTCCCCAACAGCACTAGCGAACCCTCCCACGAGGATATTGGTCCCGTTCCTGTTGAGGTGCAACCCGCCTGGCTTGTAGAGGTCCCACCTCGCCCAGAAACGGTTCCAATTCCTCAGGAATCTAAAGCCCTCTCTCCTACACCATCTCTCCAGCCATGCATTCATCTGCTCCATCTGTACTCACTAGCACGTGGCACTGGTAGCAATCTGGAGTTTACTACCTTTTGAGGTCCTGCTTTTTAACCTCTTTCCTAGCTCCCTAAACTCTGTCTGCAGGACCTCATCCCTCTTCCTACCTATGTTGTTGGTACCGATATGGACCACGACCTCTGGCTGTTCACCCTTCCCCTTAGAATGCCCTGCAGCTGATCAGTGACATCCTTGACCCTGGAATCAGGGAGGCAGCATACCATCCTGGAGTCACGTCTGCGGCCGCAGAAATGCCTGTCTGCTCCCCAAACTATTGAATCCCCTATCACTATTGCTCTTCCTCTGCTCTCCACCCCCCCCACCCCCCCGCCTGTGCAGCTGAGCCACCCATGGTGCTGTGGACTTGGCTCTGGCTGCACTCCCCAGAGGAACCATCGCCCTTACCGGTACTCTGCACCGAATACTGTTTGGTGAGCAAGATGGGCTCGGGGCTCCTGCACTACCTGCCTGGTCCTCCTCTTCTGTCTGATGGTCACACATTCCCTCTCTGCCTGCACACTCTTAAGCTGTGGGGTGACCACCTCCCGAAACGTGCTATCCACGTAGCTCTCAGCCTCGCGGATGCACAGCTCAAGCTGCTGTAGCCGGCGACACTGCCGTGGCCTGGACAACCACATGTGCGGGGAGGTGTCCAGGACTTCCCACATGGCACCGGATGTGCATTCCATGGGTGTGAGCTGCCCTGCCATATCTCTAATTAACAGACTATTTACTAACCTAGCTGGAATAAACTTAAACTTTAAGAAAGCCAAGTAAAAACACTTACCAGATACTCACCAATCAGCTCCCTCTTCTTGAATGTTTAGTTTTTAGTCCCAGTTTTTAATTTAAACCAATGCCCAAGATAAAGAGATAAATACTGACCAACCAATCACTTCCCTGCTTTCCTGTGATGTCACTCGTTGTTTTTGTTGTCAGGTCCGCTGCCTCCGCTCTTGGGCCTCGCTCTGCCGTGCTCTTTATATCCTCAGGCTCCGCTCTTGCTCCCTCTCGGGTCCGCTGCCTCTGCTCTCGGGCCTCGCTCTGCTGCGCTCTTTATATCCTCAGGCTCCGCTCTTGCTCCCTCTCGGGTCTGCTGCCTCCGCTTGGGTTGATAAGTGGCAGGTAACATTCACGCCACAGAAGTGCCAGGCAATGACTATCTCCAACAAGTGAGAGTCTAACCACTGGCCCTGGACATTCAACGGCACTATCATCACCGAATCCCCCTCCACCAACATCCTGGGGGGTCACCATTAACCAGAAACTTAACTGGACCAGCCAATTAAATACTGTGGCAACAAGAGCAGGTCAGAGGCTAGGTATTCTGCGGCGAGTATCTCATCTCCTGACTCCCCAAAGCCTTTCCACCATCTACAAGGCACAAGTCAGGAGTGTGATGGAATACTCTCCACTTTCCTGGATGAGTGCAGCTCCAACAACACTCAAGAAGCTCGACAGCATCCAGGACAAAGATGGGCACCCCATCCACCACCTTAAATATTCACTCCCTCCACCACCGGCGTACCGTGGCTGCAGTGTGCATGAACTGAAAGATATTAGTATTGTAAAAAAGTAGTACTGGAGAAATTAATGGGACTGAAAGCTGATAAATCCCCTGGACCTGATGGCCTACATCCTAGGGTTTTGAAAGAGTTGGCTATAGAGATAGTGGATGCATTGGTTGTCATTTTCCAAAGTTCCATAGATTCTAGAACGGTTCCTGCGGATTGGAAGATAGCAAATGAAACCCCACTATTTAAGAAAGGAGGGAAAGAGAAAACGGGGAACTACAGACCAGTTAGCCCGACATCAGTAGTAGGGAAAATGCTAGAATCTATTATTAAGGATGTGGTAATAGTGCACTTAGAAAATAATAATAGGATTGGGCAGAGTCAACATGGATTTATGAAAGGGAAAACATGTTTGACAAATCTGTTAGTTTTTTGAGGTTGTAGCTAACAGAATAGATCAGGAGGAACCGGTGGATGTGGTGTATTTGGATTTTCAGAAGACATTCGATAAGGTGCCACAAGAGGTTATTAAACAAAAATTAGGGCTCATGGGATTGGGGGCAATATACTAGCATGTATTGAGGATTGGTTAACGGACAGAAAACAGAGAGTAGGAATAAATGGGTCATTTTCGGGTTGGCAGGCTATAACTAGTGGGGTACTAAGAGAATCAAGGGATATGGGGATAGTTCAGGAAAGTGGAGATGAGGTAAAAGATCAGCCATGATCTTATTGAATGGTGGCGCAGGCTCAAAGGACCAAATGGCCTACTCCTGCTCCTATTTCTTATGTTCTTATGTTATCATCTACAAGATGCACTGCAGCAACTTGCCAAGGCTTCTTCGGCAGCACCTCCCAAACCCCTGACCTCTACCACCTAGAAGGACAAGGGCAGCAGGTGCATGGGAACACCACCACCTCCAAGTTCCCCTCCAAGTCACACACCATCCTGACTTGGAAGTATATCGCTGATCCTTCATCGTCACTGGGTCAAAATCCTGGAACTCCCTCCCTAACGGCACTGTGGGAGTACCTTCACAACACGGACTGCAGCGGTTCAAGAAGGCGGCTCACCACCTTCTCAAGGGCAATTAGGGATGGGCAATAAATGCTGGCCATGCCAGCGACGCCCATATCCCATGAACGAATAAAAAAATATCACAGCAAAGTGGGAAAACATCTGAATTATTAGATACTTTGAATTAAAAGGAGCATCTAATGTGTGTGTATTATTAGATTGTTATAAAGTGTAATGAGCGATTTGTTAATAATTGTATTCTCATTCCTTTAACAGGTTCAAGATTTGTATCTGCACAGCAAACCTACAGAGAAAGTTAATGTTTATCTTAAAGGAATAATAACATTACCAAAGCCAGTGCACTTCAAATCTTCTGTGAAGGACGGTGCCAGTGTAAGTATTCTTTAACAAATGCTGGACCGATTGTGAAGTCCATTCTGTAACTATGTAATTCCAATATAACTGTGTTTTTGTTACCATATCCCATCCTGTTCCTGGATTAGTACGAATATCGGCACCGAAAGTGGCCATGTATCTATCCCGTCTGTTGAGTACAGTCATGGCTTTTTACAGAAGATGGTTAGAATTCACTGTGACACACTTTTTGTGGGGAGCCAAAGCTATAAATTCTTTTTTTAAAAGATAATTAGATGGTTGCTTAAAAAAGAGGAATATTGAAGGAATGAGCAGGAGAGTGGGATTGGACTAGTTGGCTCATGTAGAGAATGACACCAAGGCAGACTGTTTCTGCGCTGTAACATTCTATGTACTTTATGTAAAGTAAAATATTAACCTGAACTGAGGGATCATTAAGCTTGTACAGACAATTGCCTCAAATCATTCATTTTGAAAAGAAAATACACTCACTGAAGTCTCCGCTGTGGTAAGTTTTTTGTGGCCTGCTAACTCGGTGTCCAGTCACACAGAGAGAGAGAGAGAATTGCATTTTAAGAGGTAAATTTAGCACTCCTGGTGCAGAGCTTCACATTAGGGGAGTGGGTATCGGGAGTTCTGCGATTCAGTTTATTGGATGGGAACGGTAGCATAGTGGTTATGTTACCGGAGACATGAGTTCAAATCCCACCATGGCGGCTGGGGAAATTAATAATTCAGTTAATTAAATAAATCTGGAATTTAAAAAAAAAGCTAATCAGTAATGATGACCATGAAACTGCTGGATTGTCATGCAATGTGGTTGACTCTTATCTGCCCTCTGAAATGGCGGCTCACCACCGCCTTCTCGAGGGCAATTAGGGACGGGCAATAAACGCTGGCCTTGCCAGCGACGCCCACATCCCGTGAATGAATAAAAAACAATCATGTAGACCAGAGGCGTTTAAGTTGCACGTGTTCCTGATAAAGAACACGTGAAACTCCGCACAGGGAGTGCTGAACTGTAATATTTACTTTTATAGTTCCTCACGGTTCCATCCGAACACCCCAAAGTGCTTCACAACCCATACAGTGTAATGTTTTGAAGCGCCATTGCTGTTATGTAGGAAGTGGGGCTCAATTGTTTCAAGTTTCCCATCATTGCCACTCCAAGAGTGCTGGTTATAACGCACGTTACTGTGTTTATGATTATTTTTAATGTAATGTACAATGAGCTGACCATTATAGTCATTTTGGATTGTTCACTCAGCTAATTTTGGAAATCGCTTTCAACGTCTTGAGCTGGGTGCAGGGTGCGCAGTAATGGTGGGGTGGGGCAGGGCGGGGGGTGGGGGGGAGCCTGGGATGCGGAGGTCCTGTCGAATTTAACGGCAGGACCTCATAGTTTTTTCTTCCATTTCCCGCCTGGCAGCTGGCCAAATTGTCAACCAGGCCGGCTGCCGAACGGGCAGACCAGTGGCAGGAGGCCGCAACTGGGGCACTTGGGGACGGTCCACGGGAAGGGGGAGGGAGAGAGATATTGGGTTTGGGGGAGAGAGGCCATCATGAGAGGGAGGGAGAGAGGGAGAAATCAGTGCTTGGTGGAGAGAGGCCATCACAGGAGGGAGGGAGCGAGAGATTGCTGCTTGGGGGAGGGGGAGAGAGGCCATCGTGGCTGTGGAAGTGAGGGAGGCCGCAATCGGCAGTGGGGGTGGGTTAATAACGAGGCCCGATCTCTGCTTTGTATGGCAATGTTACTGACTTCACAATACTTAATCGGGAACTTTCAAAGCCTGTTGGTCAGAGGATTAACTCACCGTTTTCTCTCTGCTTTTCCAGCATTTGGTGTTCATGGAAACCTTTGTGTTTAATATCAAACTGCCTATCCTCCAAACACACGGCCTTGTCCTCAAAATTGTGACTCAGACCCCACGGAAGAGGGTCATTGGTGAATGCTCAGTGTCACTTAGAGAGTTAAGCGATGTGGAGTCAAACCTTTGGCTGAATATTCATCCACCTTCAAAGGTCCCGGTGAGTTTGTCTTGACCATTGTTTATTGATCCAGTACTTTGGATTGTGGTGAGCTTGTATTGGGTTTTTACTTGGGGTGTTTCCTATAATGGTTATGTTATGAAGTTGGGGATGAGCGTTGGCAAAACCACATCATGGGGAACATGTACTCCTTAGAAACATAGAAAAATAGGAGCAGGAGTAGGCCCTTCGAGCCTGCTCCGCCATTCAATATGATCATGGCTGACCCTCTATCTCAATACCATATTCCCGCTCTCTCCCCATACCCCTTGATGCCTTTTGTGTCTAGAAATCTATCTATCTCCTTCTTAAATATATTCAGTGACTTGGCCTCCACTGCCTTCGGTGGTAGAGAATTCCACAGGTTCAGCACACTCTGAGTGAAGATATTTCTCCTCATCTCAGTGTTAAATGTCCTACCCCATATCCTTAGACTGTGACCTCTCGTTCTAGTATCTGTATATAATTTGCACAGTCCCCGCAGTCAATTAAAATGAATGGACAGAAAGCTGTGGGAAGCATGCCCGTGATTTCCCAATACGTGTTCCCAGCAGGGTAAGGTTTCTTCAGCTGGAGTGTGCATTCATAAAATTGGCCCTGGTGTGTTATGCTGCAACATATGCTTGTGTGTGAGGAGGCAGTGAGCAAAAAAGTAAAGCACTGATCTCTCCCTCCCTCTCATGATAGCCTCTCTCCCCCCCTCTCATGATAGCCTCTCTCCCCCAAGCCCGATATCTTGCTCCATCCCCCCTCCCGATTGCCGTGGGTACCAGCCATGAGCTTGGTGGAAGCCTCCATCCCCCAGCTATTCACAATATATATAAATGGTCTAGACGAGGGAACTAGATGTAATATCTTCAAGTTGGCAGATGACACAAAGCTGGGTGGGCGTGTGTGCTGCGAGGAGGATGCCGAGAAACTCCAGTATGATTTGGACAGGTTGGGTGATTGGGCAGAAGCATGGCAGATGCAGTATAATGTGGATAAATGCGAGGTTATCCACTTTGGTGGCAAAAACAGGAAGGCAGATTATTATCTGAATGGCAATAGATTGGGAGAAGGGGAAGTGCAACGAGACCTGGGCGTCCTTGTGCACCAGTCGCTGAAGGTAAGCATGCAGGTGCAGCAGGCGGTTAAGAAGGCAAATGGTATGTTGGCCTTCGTAGCGAGAGGGTTCAAGTACAGGAACAAGGATGTCTTGCTGCAGTTGTACAGGGTCTTGGTGAGACCACACCTTGAGTATTGTGTGCAGTTTTGGTCGCCTTATCTGAGGAAGGATGTTCTTGCCATGGAGGGAGTGCAGCGAAGATTCACCAAACTGATACCTGGGATGGCAGGAATGACGTATGAGGAGAGATTGGGTCGATTGGACTTATACTCGCTGGAGTTTAGAAGAATGAGAGGGGATCTCATTGAAACTTATAAAATTCTAACAGGACTAGACAGACAAGTTGCAGGAAGGATGTACCCTATGGCCAGGGAGTCCAGAACCAGGGGTCACAGTCTAAGGATAAGGGGTAAGCAATTTATGACAGAGATGAGGAGGAATTTCTTCACCCAGAGAGTGGTGAACCTGTGGAATTCTCTACCACAGAAGGCAGTTGAGGCCAATTCATTAAATATATTCAAGAAGGAGTTAGATATATATCTTAAGGCTAAAGGGATCAAGGGATATGGGGAGAAGGCAGGAGCAGGGTACTGAATTTGGATGATCAGCCATGATCTCGTTGAATGGCGGAGCAGGCTCGAGGGGCTGAATGGCCTATTCCTGCTCCTATCTTCTATGTTTCTATCCCTACTCAGTCAGTGCTTGCAGACTCTAAATGTAATTGTTCCTCACGCTCTAATGCCTTTATGTCACTCAGAGTATCTTTATACAATGACTGATTACTCAGTTTCTCTGTCTTGGTGATGCAGTTCAATCATTTTATTAATGGCGTTTAAAGCCAGGCTCAAGCAGACTCAATTATGCTTCAATCCGCCTCCTACCTCTCACCCCAGTTAATGGTTTGCAGATGTGTTTTGCGCATTACAAATTCTTCCTTCTGAATCAGTCAGTAAGTTTATTCTCCCATTGGAAGCCCCTTGCATCATAGAATGACATGAGCACGCCATTCTTCAAGTATTTGCCATTTGATTAGCTGGGGGAAAAAAACCGCCTTGGAAAGGCAAATTCTTTCCCCAAAGTTGCTTGCATCTCCAAAGCAAGAAGGCAGAGGATAAAAAGTGAGATTAAAATGAATGAGAAACATAGTTTAGAGAATCCTACAATCATAGAATGGCCTCCTTCCGTGCTGTAACCATTTGGCCCATTGAGCCGGTGCCGGTTCTCTGCAAGAGCACTTCAGCTAGTCCCACTCCCCTGCTCTTTCCCCATAGCCCTGCAGGCATTTTTCCTTCAGGTACTTATCCAATTCCCTTTTGAAAGCCATGATTGAGTCTGCCTCCATCACCTTCTCAGATTATAACCAGTCGCTGCGTAAAAAAGTTTTTCTCATGTCGCCTTTGGTTCTTCTGCCAAACATCTAAATCTATGTCCTCTGATTCTCAACCCTTCCGCCAATGGGAACAGTTTCTCTCTATCTACTCTGTCTAGACCCATCATGGTTTTGAACACCTCTATCAAATCTCCTCTCAACCTTCTCTGCTCCAAGGAGAACAACCCCAGCATCTCCTGGTCTATCAACGTAACTGAAGTCCCTCCATCCCTGGAATCATTCTCGTAAATCTTTTCTGCACCTTCTCTAAAGCCTTCACATCCTTCCTAAAGTGTGGTGCCCAGAATTGGACATAATACTCCAGTTGAGGCTGAACCAGTGTTTTATAAAGGTTCATCATAACTTCCATGCTTTTGTACTCTATGCCTCTATTCATGAAGCCCAGGATCCCATATGTTTTTTTAATTGCTTTCTCATCTTCTTCTTAGGCAGTCCCTCAGAACCGAGGATGACTTGCTTCCACATTAAAAATGAGTTCTCAGGTGACTGATGAGCCCAATGCGGGACCTACAGTCTCTGTCACAGGTGGGGCAGACGGTGGTTGAAGGGGCGGGTGGGTGGGGTGCTTGGGTTGACGTGCGCTCCTTGCACTGCCTGCGCTTGACTTCCGTTTGCTCCCGGCGAAGAGACTCGAGGTGTTTGGCGTCTTCCCGGATGTTTCTCCTCCACTTTGTACGGTCTTGGGCCAGGGATTCCCAGGTGTCGGTGGGGATGTTACACTTTTTCAAGGAGGCTTTGAGGGTGTCCTTAAAGCGTTTCCTCTGCCCACCTCGGGCTCTCTTGCCATGCCGGAGCTCCGAGTAGAGCACTTGTTTTGGGAGTCTCGTATCGGGCATGCGGACAATGTGACCCGTCCATCGGAGCTGATCGAGCGTGGTCAAAGCTTCGATGCTGGGGATGTTGGCCTGAGCAAGAGCACTGACATTGGTGCACCTATCCTGCCAATGGATTTGCAGGATCTTGCAGAGGCAGCGTTGGTGGTACCTCTCCAGTGCTTTGAGGTGCCTGCTGTACATGGTCCATGTCTCTGAGGCATACAGCAGGACGGGTATCACTGCTGCTCTGTAGACCATGAGCTTAGTGTTTGAAGACTGGACTTCAAACCCTCTCCTTTAGAGCAGAGAAAGTTGAGGGGAGATTTCATAGAGGTGTTCAAAATCATGAGGGGCCTGGACAGAGCAGATAGAGAGAAACTGTTCCCATTGGCAAAAGGTCGTGAACCAGAGGACACAGATTTAAGGTGATTGGCAAAAGAACCAAAGGTGGCATAAGAAATAACTTTTTTACTCAGCGAGTGTTTATGATCTGGAATGCACTGCCTGAAAGGGTGGTGGAAGCAGACTCAATCATGGCTTTCAAAAGGGAATTGGTAAGTACCTGAAAGAAAAACATTTGCAGGGCTACGGGGAAAGGGCGGGGGAGTGGGACTAGCTGAAACGCTCTTGCAGAGAGCCGACATGGGCTCGATGGGCCGAATGGCCGCCTTCCATGCTGTAACCATTCTATGATTCAACTATTTTTGAATGTTCCGGGAGATGGGCTGAAAACTTACAAAACCAGTTGGCCTAGGGAGCTGGGACCTGAAGCTGCTGTTAATCTTTTACATTTGCCATTTTAGCTGGCATATGCGAGCCGGCTCCCGACATTAATGCGGTTTAAATTTGTTTTTTCCTGCAGCCGACTTGTCGACCCAAGTCACAAGTAATCTGGGCTCCCAGGAAGCTAATTTAAACGGCCAGATTAACGATTAATGCAGTTTGCCTTGGAGCGTGAAAGACTTGGCTTCTGGTCAATAGATGAAAAATGGTGCTTCTATTTTCATTCATACAAACCAACAAGAGCCATGTCCCAAGCCAGCTCCTCGAAGTTACTTGAGATTCACTTGGGGCACAGCAGGAGAGCTCGAGCCCGTCAGATTGACTATGTTTAACAATTGATTTGGCTGCCGCTTTTTTGACTGTTCCGGGTCATCTGCATAGTTGGGGAAGTCAGTGTAATCTTTTAATTCATCGAATTTTCAAACCCCACTTCGAAATTCATTCCTAAATGATTTTTATTTGTTCACGGGATGTGGGCATCGCTGGCGAGGCCAGCATTTGTTGCCCATCCCTAATTGCCCTCAAGAAGGTAGTGGTGAGCCGCCTTCTTGAATCGTTGCAGTCTGTGTGGTGAAGCTACTCCCACAGTGCTGTTAGGGAGGAAGTCCCAGGATCCTGACCCAGTGACGATGATTGAGTATAATAGAAAACATGAGCTAAATCGTAACTTTTTTTTGTTTGCATTGTTTTTAGTTTTTCTGGTTGTCTGTTGAAGTATAAATTGTTTTCTTTTTCTTTCTTTTCACCCAGACCTGTCATGCACTTCTGCGAATAGGAACCTGTTTCCAAGCTGTCAGTAATCGGATTCAGCTGCAAATCCTGGAAGTGCAGAACCTGTCGCATTCCTCCACCCCTCTGACATTAAGTAGGTGCTAACGCTGACTTTGTTTGCTGAAGTCCTGAAAGTGTTCATCGTGGATATTATAAACTTTTGGAGTAGTAAAGTTTAAAATACGTGGGTGTGGGGAGGGGGCAGGAAATGTGTGTGCGCTTCCTGCCTGCCATACTGGTGGCTTAGTAGGCCAGTGAGTGCCTGAAAGACGGGTGCTGTAGGAACAAATTTATAGGCCATGGGTTGCAGAATAATGAGTCTTTCATGTAAGATTAGACAACACACAATTTAAAATTGATCAAGGTACAACATTTGAAACTGGTTGATGTGTAGAAATAAAAGGTGTCTTCTCATAGTTTGCTTTCATTATATAATGAACAGCAAGTATTTCTGTTTTATTGGCACTCGTTGAGGTGCTGCACCTCAACATTATTTATCTTGTGCTGTGATATAATTGTGACTTGCTTGAGAGCACTCTGATTATCAGCAGGGTCCCTAGTTAGTAGGAATTGTAATTCCGCTCAAACAATACAGCCATTGTATATTGTGTTGGAGTGCATTATAGCTCTGTATTAAAATGACCGCAGTCTGTTTGTACTTTGCTCTGTAGTTTCTCAGGTGTTGTCCATTTTTTTGGAAATACACAGGTTGGCAATTTAGTAATTGGAATAAAAGGATGACCACCTCAACTTCACATTATTTTGCATGTAACCCCCTCTGACTAGCTCTAAAATAAAGAAGAAAAGATGATGTTGGGGAACAACCCAGAGGTGACTAGGGTTGCCAAGCCTCCAGGACTGTCCTGGAGACTCCAGGAAAATAAAGAATAATCTCCGGGACACTCCTGCAAGCAACTCGGGTGAAGAATAATTGAGGCTGTAAAGTCTGTGGGTTGTGCAGTTAATAAATACACAGACTTCAGGAGTAACAAACAAACAGGTCTTTACTATTCGAAGGTCCGGGCGAATCTGCCCCAGAAATCCTGCTACAACACTTATATACTGGTGTGGTCACTATCGGTATTACAGTATACAGAAGCCAAACAAATAGTGCCACACCTAAAGTAGTTCCCTTAAAGGTGAACGGTTACATTCAATAGTTCTCTTAAAGGTAGACGGGTACATACACTACAATCCTCCCTTTTTAGCTTATTACTTACAGAGTCCCCGTTAAACATACATATCTTCAACTTCCTATAAAACAAATTACAGCTATAATCTCGGTGGAGTCAATGTCATATAAAACAATTTACAAATATAATCTCGGTGGAAACAGTTCACAGGTTCCGTCTCTGCGGAAACAGTTCATAGATTCAGTCTCTGATCTTGACTCGTTCCGAACAACATTTCTTTGGGGTAGCCGGTTCACCTGGCTAGCGTGACTCCTCCATAGCCTTTTTCTTGACGTAGCAGCTTGAACTTTCGTCCTGTTGAACCAGCAGTGCGGACTTTGACAACCAACTGGCTGTCTTGACATTTACCAGTTTTTCAACTAATTTAGCTCCTTTCGTAATGTCCCGCCTGGAATGGTAGAAGTGCTAATATTTTAGACAGTTATTATCTTCTGCTTCTTCTTTTTCTTTTCTGCCTTTTTGAAACTCTCGGAGCTCCTTTCTCGGCTGCCAGCTGTAGCGCCACCAACTCTCTATGTTCCTTAGACCTTAAGTGCTTCATCCGGATTTCAGCACTTTGAGAGTTTTCATCACAAGCTGGGCAGACCACATCCTCATAATATTCAGTGTCACTCAACAGGTCATGGTAATATTCAGGTTCGTCCTGAGTTAGGCCAGCGAGAGAGACTTCTTCTTCCTCCTCACCCGTCTGGACGTTAGCTGACGGTGGTTCCTTCCCTAAACATCTTTCTTGAAAAGCCTTCTTCATGCATTCATATTCATCCCGCTCTTCCTGGGTTATCTGCCATTCCTTCACGACGGACCTCATTTGTGAGTTCAATACCTTCCTTTCCACCGGTAATTGCGTTATCAGGCTATTTAACCCTTCTACTGAAGTAACGGTTTCCACCTTCTTCTGTTTACCTTGACGTGATTCAACGTACTTTTGGCATCCTTGTAAAATTTGTGTCGCCACCTCAGCTATCTCCGTGACTTTTGAGAGCTCCGAACTCGTTCCCCCTGAAGATTGAAGCTCGTGTTCAGATTGTTCCCCTTGTAGAGTCTTGTCCTTCAGCATATGAAGGAGTTGGCCGACCGTTAACTCTTCCCTGGGAACACGGTGGATCAGAGTCTTCTCCATTTCATCCACCTCTTTCTCCAATACTTCCACCTTACGTTCCTCTTGAACTTTGGCTTTCAGCGCTCGGAAAAGTTGCGCCCTGATGCTCTCTAGTTCATGTTCAGGGACCATTCTTACAGTGTCCTGTTCTTCCACTGCAAGGATTCCCAGTTGAATCTGTTCTTCAAGTTGTTGAACCTCAGACATTGCCGCCTCATATTTGTCTTGGGTGTCCTTCAATGTTTTTATAAGTTCTTGGACATCCTGTCTTTCATGCTCTGCCATGATTTTCACCTCTAATTGCTCATCTATGGATGGAGCTTCTATCGATGAGTCTGTCTTGGCCTTGAGCTCATCAAGAATTTCCTGCAGCCTTTGGACTTCTTGCTCATGTTCAACCTTTAGTTGTTCATATGCTTCTACTGAAACTAGCTTTTCGGAGGCTGCCGAGTTAACCCCCTTCTGAATTGTAGCCTGGGCCTGTTCATACTGTTCTTTCAACTTCTCACACTCTGCTTGTAAGGAGTCGTAAAGAAGAACTGGAATAAAATCCTGGCTCCCTGAAGATTCCTCTTCCTTTGGTTCATTCTGTAAATATTCTAGTTCCTGAACAGCATCAGGGGAATGTGATTGGTATTTGACCATGATGGCTCTATGGTCGCTCTCTGCTTGAGCTAGCTGTCTCTGTAGTCTTTCCAGGTTCCCCCATTCGGTGTCCCAGAACTTTTCCATATTTTTCATCTCCTGTACGAGACGATCACTCAACTGTTCTAATTGTTGTCGTACTTTGACATAAGTTTGCGTCCGAGCTCGGTGTTCTTCCGTCATGGATGAATCCTTTGCTTGAACAGACTCAGAATTCTCTGTCAACCTGGAGTTCTGCTCTGCAGCTTTATTCTTCTTGGTACCATAAGTCCTTCTGCCTGTCTTCGTTTTCGACTTGGTCTTATCATCATCCATTTCAGAATCTGAGCTAATAGCTTGCACCGAGTCCTCCCTCATTATGGCTTTTAGGTAATGCCATTCCATGTCTATTTTCTTAATCCACTCCCGTCCTAGAAGTGGTGGTCCTCCCTCAGGTAATACGTACAAGCTCATTCTTGGGTGTTCTTTACCCCTATCTCTCACCTTGACTCTTATTTTCCCCACGGGGTATACGTTATGCCCCGTGTATGTCTGTAATACGAACTTGGTATTTCTTAAAGGTATGTGAGAGAATAGCCGGTGGTAGTCCCTTCGGTTGATGACTGATAGAGCTGATCCAGTGTCCAGCTCCATTCTTATTTGGACTCCAGCTATTTTTAGTATGACCCAGATGGCCTGTAGATCCGCTTCTTTACCCACATTGTGGATTCTCAGACTACCCAGCTCCTGGTTGTTTGGGTCTGAGTCTGAATTCTGTTCGTCTGAACTCTTCTCAGCCACCTTGTGTACCTTGTTGTACTTTTCTGGTGGTGGCTTCCTTTGATTATTGATCTTTTTCCCGGACCGGCATACCTTCGCGATGTGACCCAGTTTGCCACATTTCCTACACTCTTGGTTCTTAAACCAGCATTGGTTCTGGTCATGCGTTGTCTTCCCACAACGGTAGCATTTTGTTGTGCTTGAAGTAATTTGGTCCACCCCGAGTGCCGCTGCCTTTAGTTGCATTTCCGCCGTTCCTTTCGCTGCGGCTTCGTGCGATGCAGCTATAAGGACAGCCCTGTCCAGTGTGAGGTCATTCTCTTCCAGTAGTCGCTTCTGCGTCCCCTCTTTGGACAATCCGCATACGAACTTGTCCCGCAGCGCTTCTGTCAGATTCCCTCCGAACTGGCAGTATTTCGCTAGCCTACGCAGTTCGACCAAGTATTCCGCATTGCTTTCGTCTTTCTTCTGCGTTCTTGCGTAGAATTTGAATCGTTCAGCCAGCATCAGCGGTGTGGGGTTCAAGTGGTCCTTCAGCACAGCCACAATCTCTTCGAAGGTCTGATCCGCTGGTTTATTTGGTGCTATTAGATGCTTCAAGAGCCCGTATGTTTTTGCCCCCATCGAGTTTAGCAATGTTATCGCCTTGTCGTCTTCCTCTATTTTGTTGGCTTCGCAATAGATCTCTATGCGTTCCACGTACGTGGCCCAGTCTTCTATTTCAGAATTAAAGTCGTTAATATTCCCTCGCTTAGGCATCTTTCTTCCCTTGGGAGCAGCACCAGTATTTCTTATTTATTTATTTGTTTCTAAGATGGCGGTTTTCCCGCGAAATCGGCGGTTTCCCGCTCTTTCCTTCTCTCCCCGCCCACTTCAATGGCGGTATGTCAATCAAGATGGCGGTTTTCCCACGAAAATGGCGGTTTCCCGCTCTTCCTTTCTCGCCCCGCCCACTTCAATGGCGGTTTCCCGCTTCTGGCGTCTTCTCCGCCTACTGGCGGCTTCCCGCGTTTCTTCCCGGTGGAAGGGGTACGCTTCCCCCTCAGCGGACAGGTTCAGCCGCTGGCTGGCTACCGCACAGCTCCCCTTACTCGGCTATGTCTTTTCCTCCCGCCCGCACGGCTCTACCGGCGCTGGGTACACCCCGTTAGCGGAGGACAGTTCAGCCGCTGGACTGGCTCTCGCGCAGTCTCTCTCTCCGTACCCGGCTCTGTCTCTCTCACCCGCACGTTCGATGCTACCGGCCCTGGGTACCCCGTTGGTGGAGAACAGCTCACCGCTGGACTGGCTCTCGCGCAGTTTCTCACCCCGTTTTCGGCTGTGTCTCTCACCCACTCCCGCACGTTCGGTTTTGCCGGCTCTGAGTACCCCGTTGGTGGAGAACAGCTCAGCCGCTGGACCGGCTCCTCGCAGTCTCTCTCTCCGCACCCGGCTCTCACCCGCACAGTTCCCGTTCGCCTCCCCAGCCCTCTCGCAGACCGGTGTTTCCCTCCCCGGCTGCGGCTGGGTTTCTCTTCCCGCGCCTACTCGCAGGCTCAGCGCTTCGTGGCTGCGGTCGCTGCCCCGATTGTCCCGCCGATCGCGGTCCGGCTGTCACCCGACGCCGTTGGACCCGACTTTTGGCCGGCACAGCTCCCCCTCGACCGAGGTCGAGTGCTCTGCCCTTATCCTCCGGATGCTTCTACACCTTCCCCTACTCACAGTCTCTTCGGCCGCCTTGTTTCTTGCTGGTCGGCTCACTCCGCACCGTGGCAGAAGGGTAGTCAGTGCCTGTTGCTGATACAGCTTTTGTTGTTAGTCTTCCTGCTTTCTGTTGTTGCAGCCTCGTGTTTTCTTTTGGTAGCACGACGAGGGCGGTTGTCTCTCTTCGACGCTCTTCGTTGCTTATGGTAATCTTGCCGCAGGGTACGATCGGACTCGTCGCCACTGTAAAGTCTGTGGGTTGTGCAGTTAATAAATACACAGACTTCAGGAGTAACAAACAAACAGGTCTTTACTATTCGAAGGTCCGGGCGAATCTGCCCCAGAAATCCTGCTACAACACTTATATACTGGTGTGTTCACTATCGGTATTACAGTATACAGAAGCCAAACAAATAGTGCCACACCTAAAGTAGTTCCCTTAAAGGTGAACGGTTACATTCAATAGTTCTCTTAAAGGTAGACGGATACATACACTACAGAGGCAATATAAAAAAGAGATGTTTTTATTTTCTTTGAACCCTTTCGTTTAGAAGTTATAAAAATATAGTGAACAGGTTAGCTGTGGGGTGGGAAGAAAGTTTGACCGGGCGGGGCGGGTGGTTGTAAGCGGGAGGTCATGTGATGAAACCTCCAGCAATATGTCCAACAAAAGTTGGCAACCCTAAAGGTGACTAGGAACTGAAACAGAGTTAATCAACTCTATCAAGGTGGAATTCTCAACTTGTTTGAGTAGCTCACCTGAGAGTATTACTGGAATGTGTCCCGCTTTGCAGGTATTTTCACCTTTGGCACTCCTGGCAGAGTGTTGTGTGCTGGGGAACGCATGTTGACAAGTCACGTAACTTTTACGGGATGGAATCCGTGGGGAGCGGAGGCCCAAATTGTTGTTGCACGCTTCTGTGTATTAAGCTCTGAGCCAGGAAGACACACATTTCCCCAAAGCATCAGTTTCCTGGGTGATTGAAGTGTTTTGGCAATGGGCTTTCGTTTCCTGCATTTGGGGTGTTCCGGGGCTGCAATCTAATGTAACGCTTCTTGTAACTTGTGACAAACGTGAGGAGCTTGGACTGCCCAAATTCTGTTTGCTTCACTTCTAAGTGTGCTGTTTTTCCCCTTCTAGATTTCTACGTGAAGATAATAATGGAAACTAGGGATGGGCTGTTTGACAAGAAGAAGACGCGTCCTCTGAAATCTGTGAATGGTCAGGTGAAGTGGGGAGAAACGTTTCTGTTCCCTGTTGTTCAAAATGAGCTCCATCTCCAGAGAGTCAGTTTCAGCCTGAAACTCTACAGCAGAAGTTCTGTTAGAAGAAAACACCTCTTAGGCCAGGTAATGTCTACTAGGTCGGTTGGAAATATTTATGGATGGGAATCGAGCCCAAATGTAATACACATTTCAAGCATTTGTTCTAAACTCGCTTTCAAACAGAGGGTTGGGTGTCCAACTAGTAGACGTGGACTTTAATTGGGGCCCTACTGGCATTTACACTTGGGCTTCTCTTTTGGAGTAGGGGGTAAAGTTATATTTCCACTCCTTTATTGTTGGAAGATCTGAGTGGGGAGGGTGGAAATTGCCAAGAGAGGGATCCCTTCTTTGGGCAATTCCAATGAACCTTGTGACCATTGGGCTAAGGAGGAAGAATGGCTATTTGTAGATATTTATGAAGGCGTAGATCAACCCACCTATCCAACAAAAAAGGGGTAATATGGATGTAAGGAAAGGATAAGGGGCGCGAGGGTGGAATTATAAGAACATTGTAATATGTAATAAAAGCTGGCACTTTTTGTTAGATCATCCAGAATTACTCCACTAAATCAATTCCTTATCTGCTGCAGCTTGTTCAACATTTATGGTTTCTGCATCATATAATGACCTGAGCCCGTCATTCTTCTGTATTAGCTGCAACAAAAGACTTGCATTTATTTAGTGCCTTTCACGACCACCGGACGTCTCAAAGCGCTTTACAGCCAATGAAGTACTTTTGGAGTGTAGTCACTGTTGTAATGTGGGAAACGTGGCAGCCAATTTGCACACAGCAAGGTCCCACAAACAGCAATGTGGTAATAACCAGATAATCTGTTTTTGTTATGTGGATTGAGGGATAACTCCCCTGCTCGTCTTCAAAATAGTGCTTTGGGATCTTTTACATCCACCTGAGAGAGCAGACGGGGCCTTGGCTTAATGTCTCAGCCGAAAGACGGCACCTCAGACAGCACAGCACTCCCCTGCTCCCTCAGCACTGCACCAGAGTGTCAGCCTAGCTTTATGTGCACAAGTCCCTGGAGTGGGACTTGAACCCACAACATAATGACTCACAGGCAAGTGTGCTACCAACTGAGCCACCACTGACACATGATATGATTGAGATTTGTAAGCTATAGGTGCAGTTAACTTTATTAGCGCACCTAATGCTGGGATCTTCTGGCACAATTCTGGAGATAAAAGTTTTTCTGATCTGGGAAATGAGCATTCCTTAATGCCTTTCAGTTGTACTTCAAAGCACCAGTGTCCCGGTAGTGATGCACTGTAGTACCAAGATGGTACTGAACTTTAGAGTCATTGGGGCAGAAATTCCTCCCCAAACACGTGAGTACGGAAGGGGTACTCACGCATCTGGCCGGCGGAAATGCCGGTTTTCAGCATGTACAGCGCACGCGCTGAAAACCGGCATTTCCTCTCCTCTCACCCAAGAGTTGAAGAGGCTAGCGCATGCGCTGTAGGGGGCAGCACATGCATCTTGGATTTCCTCTGTTTTGGGGGATTTGTGCATGTCTAAAGGCCTCCGGTCTTTACGCTTGTGAAAAGCACACGTGAGTATTTATTTTTACAGGTAAGCGGTGTTTTAGTGCAATTTAGAAAAAAAATTTCCACAGGTTTATTATTTTAAATAATCTACAATAAGGTAAGTTTAGTTTTAGACCCTTTTTATTAAAAATTTATTTTTTTCAAAAAAGAAATTATTGTTTAAATTTTTAAAAACTTATTTATACTTAATTTAATGATTGGGATGTTTTTTAAAATTTTATTTAAAGTTTAAGTAGTGTTTTGGGGTGCAGTACTTCTCATGAGTTTGACAGTTCTTACTCTCAAACTTATGAATGAAGTTTCCCCTCCCCTGATTGGCTGAACAGTGCTCACCTGATCCCAGCCGGCACATCGCACTAACTACGCCGCTGGGTCAGGTTAGCACAGCGCGCCAACATCAGAACCTGGCCACTGAAAGGAAATCTACTGCAGGCCAGGTTTCAGATGTTGGCGCGCAGGGTGAGCGCACATCGGGGGCTTGCATGCGCGGCAAGCCCCCAACACCAAGTTCTGGGCCATTGACTTCTCCTAATTGGCACCCAGGGCTGAACGAGAAGCCAGTTCCTGCTGGTTAGCTTACTGAAAGACTCACTGCTAACATTGTCTTAGCAACTCTCCAGCAACTACCAACCTCCCAATGCCAATCCATGAGGTAAAACCAGATTCAGTAATGTAATTTTTACAGCAGTTCTCAAATGTTTTGGTGACTTTCTTGCTACACAAGAAGGGTAGACAAATGTATTCCTGCCTGTCGTCATCTGTTCCTATTTTGGATCTTGCTGCAGGGTTAGACTGTTGATGCGCATGTACAACACTGAGCCTTGCCCTCTGTTTTTAAAACGGTTTTAATCTATTTCCTGTACATGGACATTCACCAATCCCTCAATAGATGTGGGACAAGAACGGAACTCCTTTAATTTTGATCTTCTATTCTTTAGCTGGTGGTTTCTGATCTAAATCTCTACTTATAGCCTTGCTGGAGATAATTCAGGCCATCGAGAATAATTTTGAGGGGTGGGGAAGCCGCTTTGGTAATTCACATGACCTTACTGGAATCAGCTATGCTTCAACAAATGTCTTGAATGTTTGCTTTGCAAAGTACAACCCAAGGTTTATACCCTTTAAGCTCTGATGAGGTAATGATTGAAACACATTTATATTTTAAGTTTCCTTCCAGTCATTTACTTAACAACAAAGCTGCCTTTCATTTAAGGTTTCACTTAAATAGTCAGGTAGTACTGAATGCAGCGGACTATCCATTACCATCCTCCAGGTAAAATCCTGGCTCAGTGGAAGGTGGCAGATGTCAACCATATCATTTTCACTGGCATACTTTAAGCCGTTTTTCCTTCAGTTTCCAAAGCTGATTTTCCATTCAGACTTCAAAGAGGTCTTTGTAGGCCAAGGCCTCACAGGTTACCACCCAAATAAGCATTAAGCCTGAAAGGGCTTGTATTACATAGACTGTTGGTTCAGAACTCTCAAAATTGCATCAACTTTTCTCTTAGTGAGAACCAGGGTTTGAGAGACCACATAACTTGTATTCCAGCAGGACCCGTGCTGTAATGCAGACTTTGACCATGGTGTCCGATGTACAGTACAGCTGGACCCGTGCTGTAATGCAGTCTTTGACCATGGTGTCCGATGTACAGTACAGCTGGACCCGTGCTGTACTATAGACTATGACCATGGTGTCTGATGTACAGTACAGCTGGACCCGTGCTGTAATGCAGTCTTTGACCATGGTGTCCGATGTACAGTACAGCTGGACCCGTGCTGTACTATAGACTATGACCATGGTGTCTGATGTACAGTACAGCTGGACCCGTGCTGTAATGCAGACTGTGACCATGGTGTCCGATGTACAGTACAGCTGGACCCGTGCTGTACTATAGACTATGACCATGGTGTCTGATGTACAGTACAGCTGGAGCCGTGCTGTAATGCAGACTGTGACCATGGTGTCCGATGTACAGTAGGGCTGCTCTTTCACCCATGGAAGGACAGAGGGCTTCTGAGCTCAAATGAAAAACAGAATCTGGGTTGAAGCATCTGAGTTCGGTGAAAATTACAGCTGGAGAAGAGGCTTGCCTTGTGTTCAGTGCAGTATTGGTTACTTTATGGGAAGAACAGTTAAGAGTATGTGATGAAGGGATAATTACAGTCCTAGCCCTTTTGGGCTATCCCAGATCAGGCGTATTCCCCAGACGTTCACCTTCAACTTAAGTTAGAGATAGCCGAATTCCATGAGATGCTTAAATGGGTCTAAAGGTTCAGGCTATCTCTCCCTAAAGGAACAGAACGACTGAAGATGTTACCGTCCTCCAGATAGTACTTTTAATAAGTTGAACTAGACTGTAACCTTCCGGATATTATGAGGGTCCAGAATACCCCCCAGAATTCTGCAACTCCTTACAAAAGAGTGTACAGAAATGTGGGTTCACGAGTTTATACAGATTCACTTTGAGACAATTCTAAAAATATATAATTTTATTTAAGAGCTGACATTCAGTTAACATCTGTTGAATCAGTTGCAACATTAACAATTCAAAATACAATTAGCTTGCATTTCTTATTTCTCAGAGATCCTTATTCTCAAATCTTTACTTCGTTACATTTCTTATTTCTTACTTATTTCTAAATCCAGAACATCCACCAAAATCAATCACTTTGACTTCCCGAGACTCATAGTTAAAGACTTAGAGATGCCTCTGAAGAGTTGAGAGATGCTTTGCCCTTTCAGCGAGTTCTGACTTTCTGTTAAAAGGTCTTATTTTTATACCCTTTTGGCAGTGGTTTCTCCTTTGATGTTCTCTGCTGATGTCAGCTAATTGTCTTTATTGATACCTCTTTCGAATGCTTTCTACCTGCTATCAATTCAACTATTGCATGCATAATTATTTCTCTACCTTTTAAGTGTTCCAAAAACCATCATAAAAACAATGACAGCTATGAACATAAGAACATAAGAAGTAGGAGCAGGAGTAGGTCATACGACCCCTCGGGCCTGCTCCGCCATTCAATAGGATCATGGCTGATCCGAATCTAGACTCGCGTCCACTTCCTTGCCCTCTCCCCGTAACCCCTAATTCCCTTGTCTGCTAGGAAACTGTCTATCTCTGTTTTAAATTTATTTAATGTTGCAGCTTCCACAGCTCTCTGGGGTAGCAAATTCCATAGATTTACTACCCTGAGTGAAGAAGTTTCTCCTCATCTCAGTTTTGAAAGGGCAGCCCCTTATTCTAAGATTATGCCCCCTAGTTCTAGTCTCACCCATCAGTGGAAACATCCTCACCGCATCCACCCGATCAAGACCCCTCAGAATCTTATATGTTTCGATAAGATTGCCTCTCATTCTTCTGAACTCCAATGAGTAGAGGCCCAACCTACTCAACCTTTCCTCATACGTCAACCCCCTCATCTCCGGAATCAACCGAGTGAACCTTCTCTGAACCGCCTCGAGAGCAAGTATATCTTTTCTTAAATATGGAAACCAAAACTGCACGCAGTATTCCAGGTGTGGCCTCACCAATACCCTGTATAACTGCAGCAAGACCTCCCTGTTTTTATACTCCATCCCCCTTGCAATAAAAGCCAAGATTCCATTGGCCTTCCTGATCACCTGCTGCACCTGCATACTAACTTTTTGTGTTTCATGCACCAGGACCCCCAGATCCCTTTGTAATGTAGCACTTTGCAGTTTCTCTCCATTTAGATAATAACTTGCTCTTTGATTTTTTTTGCCAAAGTGCATAACCTCACACTTTCCAATATTATATTCCATCTGCCAAATCTCTGCCCACTCACTTAGCCTGTCTATGTCCTTTTGCAGGTTTTTTTATGTCCTCCTCACTCACTGTTTTCCCTCCCATCTTTGTATCGTCGGCAAACTTGTATACATTGCACTCGGTCCCTTCCTCCAAATCGTTAATATAGATTGTAAAGAGTTGGGGTCCCAGCACTGACCCCTGCGGAACACCACTAGTTACTGATTGCCATCCTGAGAATGAACCATTTATCCCAACTCTTTGTTTTCTGTTAGATAGCCAATCTTCCACCCATGCCAGTATATGACCCCCAATCCCATGATTTTTTATCTTGATCAGTAATCTTTTGTGTGGAACCTTGTCAAATGCCTTTTGGAAGTCCAGATACACTACATCCACTGGTTCCCCTTTATCCACCCTGTATGTTACGTCCTCAAAGAATTCGAGCAAATTTGTCAAACATGACTTCCCCTTCATAAAACCATGCTGACTCTGTCCTATTAAATTATGTTTATCCAAATGCTCTGTTACTGTTTCCTTAATAATGGACTCCAACATTTTGCCAACCACCGATGTTAGGCTAACTGGTCTATAGTTTCCAGCTTTTTGTCTACTTCCCTTCTTAAATAAGGGTGTTACATTAGCAGTTTTCCAATCTGCCGGGACCTTTCCTGAGTCCAGGGAGTTTTGGAAAATAATCACCAATGCATCCACAATCCCTACCGCCACTTCTGCCAAGACCCTAGGATGTAGGCCATCAGATCCGGGGGATTTATCTGCCTTAAGTCCCATTATTTTACCGAGTACCATCTCCTTAGTGATTTTAATCATGTTTAGCTCCTCCCCCCGCCCCCCCCCCCCACCCCCCCATTGCCCCCTGTTTGTCCAGTGTTGGGATATTTTTAGTGTCCTCTACTGTAAAGACTGATACAAAATATTTGTTCAGCGTCTTTGCCATCTCCATGTTCCCCACCACTAGTTTCCCGGTCTCATCCTCTAAGGGACCAACGTTCACTTTAGCCACCTTTTTCTTTTTATATAGCTGTAGAAACTCTTGCTATCTGTTTTTATATTTTTTGCTAGTTTACTTTCATAATCTATCTTCCCTTTCTTAATTAATCTTTTAGTTATTGTTTGCTGGCTTTTAAATGCTTCCCAATCTTCTATCCTCCCACTAGATTTGGCTACTTTATATGCCCTTGTTTTCAGTCGGATACTATCCTTTATTACTTTACTAAGCCACAGATGGCTGTCTTTTCTTTTACTCCCCTTTTCCCTCAGTGGAATATATTTACCTTGAAAGATGTGAAATATCTCCTTGAATGTAGACCACTGCTCTTGTACCGTCTTACACTTTAATCTGTTTTCCCAGTCCACTTTAGTCAATTCTACTCTCATACCTTCATAGTCTCCTTTATTTAAGCTCAGTACGCTGGTTTGAGATCCAA
This sequence comes from Somniosus microcephalus, assembly GCF_052327205.1. Classification (NCBI taxonomy): domain Eukaryota; kingdom Metazoa; phylum Chordata; class Chondrichthyes; order Squaliformes; family Somniosidae; genus Somniosus; species Somniosus microcephalus. The sequence continues at coordinate 32,275,951 of NC_140998.1, read as the reverse complement.
CTCTCTCACCCTCAAACTGAATTTGGAATTCAACCATATTATGGTCACTCATTCCAAGTGGATCCTTTACTAGGACATTTTTTATTAATCCTGTCTCATTACACAGGACCAGATCTAAGATTGCCTGCCCCCTGGTTGGTTCAGTTACATACTGCTCAAGGAACCCATCCCTAATACACCCTATGAACTCTTCCTCAAGGTTGCCATGCCCAATTTGATTAGTCCAGTCAATATGAAAGTTAAAATCCCCCATGATTATAGCTGTTCCCTTATTACAAGCCCCAACTATTTCCTGATTTATACTCCGACCAACAGAGTTGCAACTGTTAGGAGGCCTATAGACTACGCCCACTAGTGACTTTTTCCCCTTATTATTCCTTATCTCCACCCAAACTGTTTCACTATCCTGATCCTTTGACCCAATATCATTTCTGACTATTGCAGTGATTCCATCCTTGACTAACATAGCAACCCCACCTCCCTTTCCTTCCTGTCTGTCCTTCCTAATTGTCAAATACCCTTGTATGTTTAGTTCCCAGTCATGATCATCTTGCAGCCATGTTTCCGTAATGGCCACCAGATCATACTATGGTTTCTGTTTGATGTCATTCCTACAAAATGCTTTCATTCAATTCTTAATATTGGCTTTACTGGTTTTTAGAAGACATTTTGACTCCGTGGTGATCCAAGTTTAATACAAACACAATGCAATTGCTTGGTGTCTCTATTGAAGTCATATTTTCAAAGCTGCCTTGTTGGTATTATATTTACAATATGTAAATCAAAACCACTTTAACTGTGTGTTTACTTATTTTCTAGCTTTCTCAATTGGTTGCATATTTAATCTTATGGTTCCTGTTTCCCAAGTTTAACATAAAACTATTTGACCAGCAGGTTTCTTTACTTGATGTGGCCTTTTCAAAGGCACCAGCCTCTCTTAATGTTTGTATTTCTGTTTTACGTGTTAGCTCTTCACACTTTAAACTGGGTCTTCTCATTGGCCCAGAACTTGGTGTCGGGGGCTTGCCGCGCATGCAAGCCCCCGATCTGCACTCACCCTGCGCGCTGACATCTGAAGCCTGGGCCTGCTTGCATTTCCTGTGACAGGCCCAGTTCAGATGTCAGTGCGCAGTGCTTAACTGATCCAACGGCGTAGTTAGTGCGATGTGCCGGCTGGGATCAGGTGAGCACTGTACAGCCAATCAGGGGAGGGGAAGGTTCATTCATGAGTTTGAGAGTAAGAACTGTCAAACTCATGAAAACTACGGGGGCCCAAAACACTATTTAAACTTTAAATAAAAATGTAAAAAACATCCCAATCATTAAATTAAGTATAAATAAGTTTAAAAAAATAATTTAAACAATAATTTTTTTTTTGAAAAAAATAAATTTTTAATAGAAGGGTCTAAAACTAAACTTACCTTATTGTAGATCCTTTAAAATAATAAACCTGTGGGAAAAAAATTCTAAATTACACTAAAACACCACTTACCTGTAAAAATAAATACTTACGTGTGCTTTTTACAAGCGTAAAGACCGGAGGCCTTTAGACATGCACAAATCCCCCAAAACCGAGGAAATCCAAGACGCACGCGCTGCCCTCTACAACTCTTCAACTCTTGGGTTAGAGGAGAGGAAATGCCGGTTTTCAGCGCATGCGCTGTGCATGCTGAAAACCGGCATTTCCTCCGGCCAGACGCGTGAGTACCCCTTCCGTACTCACGCGTTTGGGGAGGAATTACTGCCCCATTGTGTTACCTCCAAACTCTAGACCTTTCGGAAGCACCAATGGTTTGCTTCAATCTTTCATTGTTTTAGTATATTTAACTAATTCCCATTTCAAAGCTTGTTTACAACTTTGTTATCAACTGATCTTTTCTCAGAAGCCTGTATTCTGTTCACAGCCCTGTCTGCTGAGACTTGTAGCTTGTGTCTCTAAGGCTTTAGATTTTTAAACCCAGTATATTCTGTATTAATATCAGAATTCTGTTCATAGTATCGTGTATTTCTCTGAATCATGGCTATTCCTTCACAGTGAGATACTTTTTTGCTTGACCAGGTTCCTACAACAAGCAATCGTGCATGCACCTGAACCCAAAAAGGGGCTGTTATTTTTTTTTTACTGCGCTAAATCTGAATCTTCGGATACCCCAGAAATGGATGTTGGGACCTCTATTGATATTAATAGTCTGGACACAGAAACTCAATGAAAGCTGATCAAATGCAGACAAGACCATTGCGGGGGTGGGGGGGGGCATGCGTGGTTTGGATGGGAAGGGCAGGCGAATCTGGAGAGGCATGAACTTGGTAAAATCTAGGCGGCTGAACAAGTGGCAGTTGCAATTCGATAGGGACAAGGATAAAGTATTGCAAGTTGAGAAGAAAAAGAGTGACATCCACTGTGAATGTTATGTAAGTAAGTACGGGTGAACATGCCGCACTCAACAAATGGAAACAGAATACTCAATTATAGGCCCAGTAGAGTACAAATCAATGAATGTTCTACTAAAACGGTACAGTCTGTTGGACAGATTGCACCTTGAGAGCTAGCTCCTTGAGTTTTGGTCACAGAGAAACAAGGTCAATGTTTAAGCCAAAGTGCATCTCTAGCACCAGGTAACTTATGAGGAAAGATGGATAAACTTGGGCTCTCGGCTTTGAAAGGAGGTGATAAAGAAGGCCTCACAGGTGTAGTACAGATAGAATCATAGAAATTTACAGCACAGGAGGCCATTTGGCCCATCTTGTCTGTGCCGGCCGACAAAGAGCTATCCACCCTAATCCCACTTTCCAGCTCTTGGTCCATAGCCTTGTAGGTTACGGCACTTCAAGTGCATATCCAAGTTCTTTTTAAATGCGGTGAGAGTTTCTGTCTCTACCACCCTTTCAGGCAGTGAGTTCCAGACCCCCACCACCCTGTGGGTGAAAAAATTTCTCCTCAAATCCCCTCTAAACCTCCTACCAATTACTTTAAATCTATGCCCCCTGGTTATTGACCCTTCTGCTAAGGGAAATAGGTCCTTTCTATCCACTCTATCTAGGCCACTTTTATACACCTCAATTAGGTCTCCCCTCAGCCTCCTCTATTCCAAAGAAAACAACCCCAACCTATCCAATCTTTCCTCATAGCTAAAATTCCCCAGCACAGGTAACATCCTTGTAAATCTCCTCTGCACCCTCTCTAGTGCAATCACATCCTTCCTGTAATGTGGTGACCAGAACTGCACGCAGTATTCTAGCTGCAGCCTAACTAGTGTTTTATACAGTTCAGGTATAACCTCCCTGCTCTTATATTCTATGCCTCGGCTAATAAAGGCAAGTATCCCGTATGCCTTCTTAACCACCTTATCTATCTGTCCTGCTACCTTCAGAGACCTGTGGACATGCACTCCAAGTTCCCTCTGATCCTCTGCATTTCTCAGTGTCCCACCATTTATTGTGCATTCCCTTGTCTTGTTAGCCCTCCCCAAATGCATTACCTCACACTTCTCCGCATTGAATTCCATTTGCCACTGTTCTGCCCACCTGACCAGTCCATTGATATCTTCCTGCAGTCTACAGCTTTTTTCTTCATGATCAACCACATGGCCAATTTTTGTATCATCTGCAAACTTCTTAATCGTACTTCCTACATTCAAGCCCAAATCATTGATAAATACCACAAAAAGCAAAGGACCCAGTACTGAGCCCTGTGGAACCCCACTGGAAACACCCTTCGACTATTACCCTTTGTTTCCTGCTTCTGATCCAATTTTGGATCCAACATGCCACTTTGCCTTGGATCCCATGGGCTTTTACTTTCATGACCAGTCTGCCATGCGGGACCTTATCAAAAGCCTTGCTAGAATCCATATAGACTACATCAAACACACTACCCTCATCGACCCTCCTTGTTACCTCCTCAAAAAATTCAATAAATTTAGTCAGACATAACCTTCCCTTAACAAATCCATCCTGATTAATCCATGTCATTCTAAATGAAGATTTATCCTGTCCCTCAATGTTTTCCAATAATTTTCCCACCGCCGAGGCTGGGCTGACTGACCTGTAATTACTTGGTCTATCCCTTTCTCCCTTTTTAAACAACACTACCATGTTTGCAGTTCTCCAGTCCTCCGGCACCACACCTGTAGCCAGAGAGGACTGGAAAATGACGGTCAGAGCCTCTGCTATTTCCTCTCTTCTCTTAACAGTCTGGGATACATTTCATCCGGGCCTGGGGATTTATCCACTTTCAAAGATGCTAAACCCCTTAATACTTCCTCTTTCACTATGTTTATTATAGATCAGGAACATAACTTCAAGTTAAACTGTGACATTAGAACTAGGAGGTAAAGGTTCAAATAGGCAGAAGGCATTTTTAGGACCGATATCTGGCACCCGCAGAGTGACCAACACTTCATATAAACCTCTGGGTATGATAGTGGAGGCAAAAAGCCTGTAATCGTTTTAAGAAACAGTTGGATGTTGTGATGGGGAAAACTTTGGAGCTTTCTTTTCTTAGATGGATGAGGTAAGATGGGCTGAATGGCCTTCCTCGTCCTTATTTTTCTTGTGATCACTTTTGCTCTTCAAGTCATCTGTGAAAATTGTATTTTAAAAATCAAAATGTGCCTATTTTATCTGTGATATGTTTTGGAATATAGTGACGTTTTAACAGGTCACTACAGCACAATGAGTTCAATCTCCGCATGTGGACAGGGAGAGGCCCCAGGAGGAGTGAGCCTGTCATGGGGCACCCATGTGCCTCCTGGTAACTGCCTCAGCAACACTGGCAGAGGTTGACTGCCGGAGGTGTGTGGCCTAGGGAGAAAATATTATTTTGTTGTTGATTGTATCAAGTGCCTCGAACAAAACCCTCAGACAAAGCCATTCCACTGAAAGGGCTGGGGTGAACAATGCTAGTGATCCAGTTCAGCCCTGCATTGTAACCTGAATCAACGTAACTTATTAGAGGACGATATTCTGTTTTGCAAAATGTTCAAGCCTTTTATTAAAGAAGAAACAATGACACTATTTTGAATGCTTATCCTATAGAAAATTGCAATGATCTGGGTTTTTCTCTTTCCAGCCACCCCAGTTTTCTCCCTTGTTCTCCTCTCCTTTCCTTGCCATGCTCAACTATGGTTCCTTTGACACCAGTAGCCCTCTGGTACCTCACCCAAGGGCTAATTCTTTGTGTGAGCCTAGTTGTTAAATATTGGTGGTTAAAGCTGGGTCTGGTTCTGTTCTGTTCTATCCTCATTATCCAGGGATCTCCTGGAAAATGTGATTTGGAGCAGGAACCTTTGCTGACCAATCCTGTGTCACGTACTCCCCATAACTCAGGGACACTTGTAGCCATTCTAAGTCCTCAATCGTCGCCCCTAGCTGAGATCAGCTCCCTTTAAACAGACTAGGATCCAACCTGAATGGTTCAGTGTTGGGCCAGGTACGACCAAGCCATTGAGGTAGCGGTCAGGACTTGCTGATTTTCTGGTTGTGCTGATAGGATCAGATGAAGTAGGGTGGGAAGAGGCTCATGTGGAGCATGGACCAGTTGAACTGTTTCTGTGCTGTGAACTCTGTGTGGCTTCAAAGCTAAAATATTTAAGAAATGATCATGTATGGTTTTCATACACAATCTTCAGGCAAAATGCCAATTATAAATAAAAACAGAAAATGCTAGAAATACACAGCAGGTCAGGCAGCATCTGTGGAGAGCGAGAAGCAGTTAACGTTTCAGGTTGATGACCCTTCGTCAGAACTGGGCGAAAGGTCATCGACCTGAAGCATTAACTCTGCTTCTCCCTCCACAGATGCGGCCTGACCGGCTGACTATTTCCAGCATTTTCTGTGTTTATTTCAGATTTCCAGCATTCACAGTATTTTGCTTTTGTATTTAATGCAATTTATAATTTATTTTAAACTATAACGACACAAGCAACACTGCCCCTATTTCCAATATTCACTTGTATTTATATTGCTATGGGACTTTAATATTTTTCAAGTGAAGCTACCCACTGGTGTGGAGCTGAACGTGATGTATCAGCTCATTGTTAATTTATGGCTGCCATGCTTGTCTGTCTAACAGTCACTGCACTTCAGAATAATTTCTTTGTATGTGGAGCACTTTGAGATATTTCTAAGACAAGACTGAGGACTTATATAAATGCAATCCTAGTTTCTATCCTTGTATTGCCTCATCAAGGTGACCACAGTATTCATACCGTTGGCATGTGACTGACTCACCCTTCCTTTCAAGAGGAAACAAAAACTATTGACCTAAAAACTATTTTCACAGGTTTAGGGCTAAGCCAGAAAACACCCACAAGGAAACTCTATAAAATTAGTTTTTTTTTTAACCTTTAAATCTAGATCTCCATTGTATGGAAGCCAACAATCTAAAAATGATACAGTTTTGTCTCTTTTGAGCTTTGAAAATCCAAGACATTGAATTTTTAACTTTGCAAAGAAGATTGGATATTTTAAGGAATATGTCATAGAATCATACAGTGCAGAAAGGAGGCCATTCAGCCCATCGTGCCTTTGCCAGCTCTTTGTAAGAGCCAGTCTCACTCCCCTCCTTTTTCCCCACAACCCTGCAAATTGTACCCTTTTTTTTGAAGTATTTATCCAAATCCCTCTTGAAAGTTACCATTGAATCTGCTTCCACCACCATCAGAACAACACGCTGCGTAAAAAAAAAAAAAAAAAAAAAAAAAAAAATCTCCTCGTCTCCCCCTAGTCCTTTTGTCAATTATCTTAAATCTGTGTCCTCTGGGTACCAACCCTCCGCCAGTGGAAACAGTTTCTCCCTGTCTACCCCATCAAAACTCCTATAAACTCTGTTTGGTGACCTGCCTCTGGGCCTCTGCCAAGCCCACTCAGAGGAATTGGGGCATCACATTGGTGCTTTTTGAAATACATGGAATGGCGGGAAGTTGCTGTACTTGCGTGATAGATGCACACTAAACATGCCAGAAAAAGTTGGGGCTTGTGTAATCCAGTCTAAGTGAATTTTTAACGGTGTGATAAGTCTTAATTACTGTCAAACAACCTCTCTGGCACTGAAAATTAACTTACATGTGTGGCGTCTCATTCCTTCAGATTTTAATTATTGTTGGGGGTTAAAAAAAAATTTGTTTTTACTTTTTTATATCTCTTTCTCAATCCCACCTTTCTTTTCCTCTTTAAATAACGTTCTGCACCTGATTTGGCATTGAATTAAAGTCTGTGGGAAAGTGTAATGAATGGCTAGCGCCGTTTGTTCGCCGCTGACCGCTAAAGCTGAGCCATTAGGACAGATGCCTAAAAGCTTGGTCAACGAGATAGGTTTTAAGGAATGTCTTAAAGGAGGGGAGAGAGAAGCGGCAAGGTTTAAGGAGGGAATTCCAGAGCTTGGGACCTAGGCAGCTGAAGGCACGGCCGCCAAAGGTGGAACAATGAGACCCACGGTTCCCATGGGTAAAAGAGAGATTGGAGACGAGATGCAAATATGTCCGAGTTCCCTTGCTTTAAGTTGGGTAAGTGACATCGGCCGTGGGACTGCCACACCTCTTCAGCTGGCGATAATTAATAAAAACATCTTGATAGGTTCCTCATACCATTCTCCTTTTAGTGCTGTTTGTTGATGGTCTAAATTGCCAATTGTCCTGCATAGTGTCGCTGTTAATATTAAACGTTTCTGAAGATTGCATGCTCCTGGGTAAGACTTGCTGGATATTTTTTTGGGGGGGGGGGATGGGGCGGTTCTCTCCATGATGTATTACAGGTGTTTAGTTATAGAATGATTACCAGTAAAGCCTTTGTTATGCAGCATATGCTATTACTTTGGCAGTCAGCAGAAATACTGACGGGTATTTATTTAAAGAAATGCTCCAGGCTCACGGGAAACGAAACCCAACCTAATCGGCAACTGTCAGAAGCCTGACAAACCTTCTTGTCTGTTTACATTGTTCAAAGACTTGAAAGATGAAAAGGGAGATAGTGACTGGATGGTTGGATGTGGGAATGGTTTATTTGAAGAGCAGGTTATTACAGCAGTCTTGAGTGTGGGGGACAGAGCATGTGGACAGGGAGTTCTTGATGACATCTGAGTGTCGAGCAGAGGAGGGGCTGGTGGGAGAAGGATGGTCTTGATGTGCGAGTTGAAGAAATTCATGCGCCGCTATCATTTGATGTTGGAGATGAAACTGGGAAGGTCAGAGAAAAGTGAGGGTGGGCCGGTGATTGTAGGGGGCGGTTTATCGTTTGGAGGATGAGCCTGCGGTTGTCCTTCCTCCACCGCATCCTCCCCATTCCACCCCCCAACTCTGGAGCATTGGGAAGATTTGGATGAGGAGTGAGAGAGGTTATAGTATCGCTTTAGGTGATCGAGCCTGATCTGGTGGTCAACAATCAGTGGCAGTTGTGCAGCAAACACAATTCTGTCTGCCTGTGGCACTCCGGATACAGAAGTGGGAATTGTACCAGGGAGTTCGAAACAGCGAGGGACCTGGATCTGCCATGGGCAACATTTGGATCAGGACCAGAAAGACAATAGAAATATAGGGGGGAATTTTGCCGGGGGGGGTGTCAGCGGGCGTGATTGGTGGTTGGTCAGGTGGGAAAATTGATTTTTCTGACCGGGAAGGGACCCCGCTGTCAACCCGCTGCCACACGCCTTTACCAAATGTCGGGTCTGTCGTCGCTGAGCACACCCGACACGCAGTGGTGGGGGAGGCAATTCAGGCCATTATTGTTAAGTATGTGTATTGTATTGAACAAATAACACAAAGACTTAAACATATAACTCAAACAGGTCTTTACTGGTTGGAGGTAGGGACTGCACATAGGTCTTTACTTCATGCCCACAGGCGGGAACTGAGGGGAATCAGTACCCACAGTACTATTTATACCCCTATGGCCAGGAGTGGTACTGCGTATCACTACGCCCAACAAGTAGTGCAGTCCTGTCCATAGGTTCAAAGTAGCACACATATTACATACACAACATTCCTCCCTTCCTAGCTTTACAGTCATCTCCCCATTTAACATAACGTAATAACATATATACATATATAACTTCAGGTTTACATAACAGAATAACATAGATACATAGATAACTTCATGTCAAAAACAGATCACAGATTCAGTCTCTGCGGAAAACAGTTCACAGATTCAATCTCTGTGGTGTAGTCGGTTCACGTTGCTAGAGTGACTCATTCAATAGTCCTTCCATGGATTTAACAGTTTGAACTTCCGAACTGAATTGGCTCCGTTCGGAGGGACCACGTGTGTGATCTGGTAGAGGTGATAATGGTTCAGATGGGTCATCTTCTGTTTTTACTTTTCCTTTTCTGCTTCTTGGAGACTCTCTGGGCTCCATTGTCAGCTGCCACAGCTGCCAGCTGCATGCGCAGTTCCTCCTTCTCTTCCTCCTGTTTCCGTCGTAGAGCCAGCTTCTCCCGATGTTCCGTAGACTTTTGGTGCTCCTCCATGATTTCTGCACTTTGGGAGTCGAAGTTACAAGCTGGGCAGGACAGGACATCGTAATATTCGGTGTCGTCCTGAGCTAGACCAGTGAGAGGGTCGTCTATTTCCTCCATACCTAGCTGGACGTTAGCCAGCTCTTGTTCCAAATCCAGACATCTTTCCTGAAGAGACTTCTTCATGTGTACCTCTGCATCCAGCTTTTTCTGGGCTTTCAGCAAGTCGTTTACTAGTGACCTCATTTGTGATTTTAATACTTCAACTTCCTTTGGAGATTGATTGATCGGACTATGCAATCCCTCTACCGGAGCAGCTGTTTCAGCGGTCTGTTGTTCTACGTTGACGTGAGTCAGCGTACTTTTGGCATCCAAGGGCTGCTCTGTTGCAGTCATCTCAGTCTGTGTTGCCACCTCAGCTCTTCCAATAACCTTTGAGAGCTCCGAACCCCTTTCGTTTGAATATTGAAGTTCATGTTCAAGTTTTTCCCATTTCAGAGTCCTGTCCTTCAGCATATGCAGGAGTTGGCTGACCGTTAACTCCTCTGACATCAGACGTTTTGTGTGCTCCTGCTCCATTTTCTCCATCAGCTGCTTCTGTTGTCTTTCCAGATTCTCCAACTCTATATCAAAGAACTCTTTCGTTGCATTCAACTCTTGCTCAAAACGGCGAAGCATTTGTTCTAATTGCTGTTGTAGTTTGAAATGGAGTTGAGTTCGAGCCCGGTGTCCCTCAGAAATGGGCACATCAGTAGACTTGCCAGACTCAGAATCCACAGTTAAACTATGTTGTTGTTGCTCAGTGGAATTCTGTGCTGAAACTTTGTCTTTTGCACCTGAGTTGGGCTTACCATCAGAAATGGGCACATCAGTAGACTTGCCAGACTCAGAATCCACAGTTAAACTATGTTGTTGTTGCTCAGTGGAATTCTGTGCTGAAACTTTGTCTTTTGCACCTGAGTTGGGCTTACCATCATCCGTTCCAGAGTCTGGGCCGACTATCTTCACCGAGTTCTCACTCGTTATTGTTTGTAGGAAATGCCAGTCCATATTCATTTTCCTAATCCACTCCCGTCCTAGTAGTGGAGGACCTCCTTCAGATATCACATATAAGTCCATTATTTGACTGTCTTCGCCCTTGTGGGCCACTGCAACCTCTATTTTCCCGATGGGGTACACTCTTTGCCCCGTGTATGTTTTCAATATAATCCCCGTATCCTGTAGGGGAATATGTTGGAATAACTTTCCGTAATCTTTCTTATTTATGACCGTCAATGCCGATCCAGTGTCCAATTCCAGTTTTACTTGGACTCCTTCTATCTGAAGAGTGACCCAAATTGTCTGGAGGTCTGCACCCTTACCAGCGTTGAGTACTCTTAAGCTAGCCAGTTCATTACAGCTTAAGCTAGCCAGTTCATTACTGCTAGCGTCTGAATCGGACTCCTGTTCGGTCACCTTGTGTACCTTTGCGTATTTTCCTTGCGGTGACTTCTTGTTGCTGGTCTTCTTCCCTGACCTGCATACTCTAGCTATATGTCCAAGCCTACCACAAGTTCTACATTCTTGGTTTTTAAACCAACACTGGTTCTGATCATGCGTTGTCTTTCCACAACGATAACATTTGCCAGAACTCACACCCAATTTGTGTGCACTGAGCTCCGGTGACCGTAGCTGCATTACTGCCGTGCCTCTCGCTGCGGCTTCGTGTGCTGCTGCCATAGTGACCGCCTTCTCAAGCGTCAGCTCATTCTCCTCGAGCAGTCGCTTTTGTGTATCCTGTTTAAATAAACCACACACAAATTTGTCTCGTAGTGCATCTGTCAATCCCGTTCCAAACTGGCAATATTTCGCTAATTTACGCAATTCCAGCAAATATTCAGCATTGCTTTCATGCTGTAGCTGCCTTCTGTCGTAAAATTTAAATCGTTCCGCTAGCATCAGCGGCGTGGGGTTTAGATGATCTTTCAGGACAGTAACAATCTCATCGAACGTCTTATCCGCCGGTTCATCTGGTGATAACAGGTGTTTCAATTGCCCGTACGTCTTCGCACCCATTAAATTTAATAATGTTAGAGCTTTATCTTGGTCACGAATTTTATTGGCCTTACAATAATTTTTTACTCTTTCAACATATATGGCCCAATCTTCGAGGTCACTATCAAAGGTGCTAATATTCCCGTGTTTAGGCATTGTAGATTTGCAATTTCTCAGATTTTATTTTCTTTACTTGTTATCAAAGATGGCGGCTTCCCGCTCTTGCCGTCGTCCTCCGCCCACAAAATGGCGGTTTTCCCGCGCTTGGCGGTCTTCACCCGTCCCCCGACGCCGTCTCCCTTCAGCCCTCGAGTGCGGCCCTTATCTTCGCCGCGATCGATAGCCCGCGCTGTGCACCGCGACTCTCGCACCTTGAGCTTCTGCAGCCGCCGCGCCTTTCAGTCCGAGTGCGGCTCTTATCTTTGGTCCCGATCGCTGGCCCGGCTGCGCCCCTCACTTCAAAGCGGCCCGGCCCTTATCTGCCGATCGCTATCGCCCTACCTCTCTCTCTTCCCCAGTCCTGTCTTTACTCCGGTTCACAAGCTGATGGAGGCTTCAGGGTCCTAAGGCCTGTCGCTTCCAGTCGCTGGAAGCTGTCAGGATTTCTGCTGCCCTTCAGTTTTGAGTGGGGTGTTGAGGATTGAAACCTCTCTTCAACGTCCTGTCTTTGGACGAAGCCGCCTGGAATAACTGCCGCAGGGTAAGAGCCTGACTCGTCGCCAGTGTTAAGTATGTGTATTGTATTGAACAAATAACACAAAGACTTAAACATATAACTCAAACAGGTCTTTACTGGTTGGAGGTAGGGACTGCACATAGGTCTTTACTTCATGCCCACAGGCGGGAACTGAGGGGAATCAGTACCCACAGTACTATTTATACCCCTATGGCCAGGAGTGGTACTGCGTATCACTACGCCCAACAAGTAGTGCAGTCCTGTCCATAGGTTCAAAGTAGCACACATATTACATACACAACAATTATGACCTTGTTAACAGAGGATTAAGAACTATTTTCAGCTCACCTTAAGAGTTTACCAGGTCACGCCACGGGTTCCACGCTGCTCGGGGATCATGTCAGGTAAGCAGGGCGGGAGTTGAATGGCCATAGAATCATCTCATTACTCGACAGCTGCAAATGTGCTATAAAAGCTCCCATCTCGCAGCTGTTTACTTTCCAAGTTCAGAAGCTGTTGCTTACTGCATTTGGAAGACAGATTGAGGTTTATGCAGGTTGCAAGTGTTTGGAGCAAACTCTTTATCCAGTGTCACCTCATTGGAACAACCTCTCTCACCATTGACAGATCGCTTCTGTCATCTCAATTTCACCTGCCATCTATTACATCAGAATGGGTACGGTTTATAGTGTTTCACTTTGGTCCTCAAAATCCCACCATGCTCAGCCCCAACATCACCAGGCACACCAGCAGCACCAACAACAACATCAACCTTCTCCGCAATCAACTGATGCTGCACAGGACACAGGGCATCAGCATCTGACCACATTGCTGCCAGGGATGGCCAGATTTACTTCACTTGACGCTGTACACCCTGGCTGCTACATGATGCGCCAGGTTGGCACCACCCCACACCAACACCATAAAGCATCCCAACAATGCCCAAGCCATTCATTTCACACTTACCACCATTGTGGGGTGTACCTTTTATGTCTTGCCATTCACTGCAACTCACTAAGCCACTTCCAAAGGTTCACACAAATCTGTCCAAGAATGCAAAGTGTTGAAAATAAAGATTTCCATGTTTGACTGCACATTAACAGAAACTTCACCTGAACATTGGCTAAAACACACAAGTGCCTACCCTTGTGTGTTGTTACTTGGTATGATTTGGACTAGGATGAGGGTGAGTGTAAGGGGTGGCTAGTGAGATGGGGAAGTGATAATGTAGATAGAGAGGGATGGGTAGAGGTGCAAGGTAAGCTGGTGTGAGCAAGGATGTGCAGGAGTAGGGTAGGGAAGGCAGAGTGATGGGGATGTGATGAGTGGCACAGCAGGATGAGGTTGAGTGTGGCTTTGCAGTAACATTTCATGATCTACTGAGATCATTGAAAGGTTTGCGCCACTGCAGCCTGGTCCTCCTGACGACATCCCTGTTTGTCGTCAGGCTGCGTTGGTCTCCTGGGGAGGTGTCTTCCGCCCATTGGAAGGGAAGAGAACCTCCCCGTGTGCTGTGACTTCCTCCATAAGCATATGGAGGGAGTCATGGGAGAGCCTGGGTGCAGCCGTGCACCTCCGTGCAGTGCTTGTCAGTGTTTGCAGCACCTCAATGCTGTAGAACACTGACAGCACAAATGTCAAATTTAATTTGCGCATGGTCCCTTTAAGGAAACCGGCTGATGACGCTTCATCAAGTGACATCATCAGACCCGCTTCCTTCAATTGGCCGACAAACACACTGGGCGGGCTTAACGAGCCCAATCGGGGAAAATCATTTTGGACAGTGGGCAGGAGCCTACAGTGAGGTTGGGACCTGCCACCGACGTCTCCTGCCACAGACCCGCCGAGGTTGGTAAAATTGTACGGTAGCATAGTGGTTATGTTACTGGACTAATCCCACCACGGCAGCTGGGGGCTTTAAATTCAGTTAATTTTTCAAGGGGTATGGGGAGAGAGCGGGAATATGGAATTTAGATAGTGGATCAGCCACGATCATATTGAATGGCGGAGCAGGCTCAAAGGGCCGAATGGCCTACTCCTGCTCCTATTTTTCTATGTTTCTATCCAGCCCATAGTCATTGTGAAAATGAGCCTTAGTGACAGAAAGAAACACTATTTCAGAATCTTACCCTAGGAACCTAGAATTCAGATGGGTGTTATAAAGGGAATTCTTATGATTCTCTGATTCTCACCCTTCCTCCAACCCTACCCCAAAAACAGAAGCCTTGAACACAATATTAACAATGCAGTTTATTTTCCCAACCACTTGGTCACTTATTAAATCCTCAGGGGTTTCACGTCCCTCGAATCTTTTAGCCAGTTGCCACAGTTGGGATTAGCTTTGTCTGCCCTTGCACCCTGCAGGGATGGAAGCGGTGAGATGGGCCATCTGGCTCCTGTGCACGTGTCTCTACTGTTGACTTTATCTTAAGTGATATTGCCATAACAATAGAGAGGCCAGTGAATTGCAGCATTCCACCCTACCCTGCTCAGCCCTCGCTGTCTAACGGAGGCTCTGTATGATGAGGACTGTCCCAGTAGAGAGAAAGAGTGGGCTGACTCCTGTCGACCTTTAACCCTAGGTATCTGATCCATTAAAAAAAAAAAAAAATTCTGCTTTATTTTTTTTTAAACCATGTGGCTGGGGAAACCCGAGCTGGTAAATCCAGGTCCAGGATTAGTTTAATAAGAATGGATACGTCTCGGTGATAACGATTCCGTTGTTTAACTGACGCAGAGATCAGTATAAGAACATAAGAACATAAGAATTAGGAGCAGGAGTAGGCCATATGGCCCCTCGAGCCTGCTCCGCCATTCAATAAGATCATGGCTGATCATCGACCACAACTCCACTTTCCCGCCCGATCCCCATATCCCTTGATCCCCCTAGAGTCCAAAAATCTACCTCTCAGCCTCGAATATACTCAACAACTCAGCATCCACAGCCCTCTGGGGTAGAGAATCCCAAAGATTCACAACCCTCTGAGTGAAGAAATTCCTCCTCATCTCGGTCTTAAATGGCCAAACCCCTTATCCTGAGACTGTGCCCCCTAGTTCTAGACAGTCCAGCCAGGGGAAAACAACCTCTCAGCATTTACCCTGTCAATCCCCTTCAGAATCTTATGTGTACGTGTTTAACTGTGTATTACCTATGTTTGACTGTGACCTGGGTGCTTTTTAATTTTTAGGTGGTGATCGGATGGGACAGCACTGGAGAGGCTTTGGAACAGTGGCAAGATATGAGCGCAAACCCAGAGAAAGCTGTTGTCAAGTGGCACAACCTGAGCCTCACCTGAAGCCACAGCACGCAGCTGAGCTGCTCCTGTCCCGATCAGACTTGTGTCGCAAAGGACTGGGACTGCAATATGAACTGTTTCTTAGCATTGTGTCTTTTATAAGTAGATTCACGGGGAATGTTAGTATGATGATATTGCATCCTTGATTGTAAAACTTAGGACTTCGTTGGAGACTGAGCACAAACGGCAAAAAAAGCTTGTTGGAGCACATTACGGGACAGAGTTTGAAATTACCTAGTGCGCTGTGAGTGACTTCCTGAGCCTTTGGAACTGTCTTACTGCCTTCTTGTAATGCGCTCCACGCTGTATAATATACACCGACCTAATACCATTGTCTTCATTTTTGTATCTTGGCCGACAGTCAGCGAAAGCTTCCTTCGTTCATTATGCCAACTGAATAACAGTGGACAATATTGCGATTCCTTTCAGTGTATATAATAGGGGACTATCACTGCGTGCGTGTGTGTGTCAGTCAAATAATAGCTTTGAAAAACAACACTTTTATATAAGTTAAATAGAGGCCCTCAATTTGAGTCTTTCAGCTTTAAGCACAACTTGGGCATAAAATTCTGGAGATTGAAGACTTGAAGAGACTTTTTAATGAAGAATAAGAAGATACCCACGTTGAGGAGCAGTCGGGTGTTTAATTTTACACTGATGCAACATTATCTGTTCGGTGGGATATTTAGATGATGATTCCAGGTAGAAAATGAAGAATTTAATCTGAGCAACACTCTGAGCTCTCCATACATACTGTTTGTATTTGTTCTAATCGTTGTTCTATAAGTAAAACAAAGTAGACAATTTCTCTGAAAACCCAGGATAGTCTTATTAGTGATATGAGCATATTTTCTGCTAGCTGATTCTTGCCTATTAAATATCCCCTTCAGGTTACAAGCTGTCCATCTGAAGTGATGGTTGATTTCTGCTGCCAATGTGACAATGGATGCTGAATGTTTCTGGATTCTTTATCTGTACCTCTGTCTTGTATGTTTTAAGTTCAGGCTGCTACCTATACACAATTTGATACTGGACTTCTCTAGCTTTTGGACAAGGTAAATGAACCGATTAGCACCTTTTGGGGCACGAGTACACGTAGGCCTAGAAATTCGGTGGGCTGCGCCACCAGTTAGCACCTAAAGAGGGCACTCAGTGGCTTTAGCGCCACTGGCCGCGCCTCCCGCGATATTTAGCTGGGGCGCTAATGGCAGCGTTAACTTGTTGCGCTGCGCCGCCTCCGATGACGTCATCGGTGTGCGCAGCGCCCCGCTACCGCCCCGATCTCGATATTTGGCAGCGACCGCCTCTGTCGCGCCGTTCGCAAATGGCGCCCGGTTCACGGGGCCTTCCTGTGGCAGCAGTGGCGCAAATTAAGGTGGAGGTGTGGGGCGGCTGTTTTTTCCGGCGGCCGCCTGCCAGCACCTCTGTCCCCGGCCTCCTGATCGCCCCCCGCGGCATTGCCGGCTGTTTTTCGAGAGCCCAGCACTTCTCCTCGGTGCCGGGCTCTTTTGCCGGCACTCGCGATCTCTGATCGCGCTGGTGCAGGCCCCTCCCCCTTAAGAATGGGAGGAAGGCCTGCAGTACCGCAGCGCGCACACGCTGCGGCACGTTGCGCTGCGATATTCAGTTTCAGTGTCCTAAGAGGGACGCAGAGCGCCTCGAGCCTCGCCCCGTGTCCCTCTTGGGGCGCTCAAGCTGAATTTCCGGCGGTGGCTACTGCTCCAAACGCTGCGCTAAATCCGGCGCCCAGGCGAGCTTGGCGCCCCGTTTGCGGCTCCACCCAATTTCTCCCCCGTAGGATTTGCATGCCCGTGCCTGTACATTTTTGGCCGCACTTTACCCCATGTTTGCCAGTGCAACTCATGCAAGATGCGTGGTCCAGGAGTCCGGCTGTATCTGTGGACGGTGTTCAGAGATGCTGGGAGAGGGAGAGTTCAGCTGCCCGTGCCCTAACTCGCACCAAGTCCCGTTCACCCGTCACCCCTGTGCTCGCTGACCTACATTGGCTCTCAGTCTGGCAGCACCTCGATTTTAAAATTCTCACTCTCTTGTTTTCAAATCCCTCCATGGCCTCGCCCCTCCCTATCTCTGTAGCCTCCTCCAGCCCTACAAGCCTTCGAGACCTCTGCGCTCCTCCAATTCTGGCCTCTAGCGTAGCCCCGATTTTAATCGCTCCACCATTGGTGGCCGTGCTTTCTGTTGCCTAGGCCCTAAGCTCTGGAATTCCCTGCCTAAACCTCACCGCCTCGCTACCTCTCTTTCCTCCTTTAAGATGCTCCTTAAAACCTACCTCTTTGACCAAGCTTTTGGTCACCTGCCCTAATTTCTCCTTATGTGGCTTGGTGTCAAATTTTGTTTGATAACGCCCCTGTGCAGCACCTTGGGACGTTTTACTATGCTAAAGGTACTATATAAATGCAAGTTTTTGTTGTCCATGCACCAATTTCCATTTCTGAGAGCTGCCCAGACCTAAAATGTACAGATCTGGATGAATTTACAACCAATTTGTCTGGGGTGTGTCTTCAGGAGTGTGGAAGTGGGAATGGCTCCATCCCATTATTGAGATGGGAGCTCCATTTTGCTGGAAATGGAAATTGGGCGGGGTGTAGAATGGCGTTAAACATGAAAATTCACCTCACTGGAAGCTACCGACTGGCTGTGTCTCAATCTCTGCGATTTGCACTATGTGAAGAAGCTTAAATCCATTTTATTTGCAAATGCATTTTTTTTGACTAAAAATGCTTCAAAATATTTTTTTTATTTCTCTCCTATTTGAATGACAGTAGCTGGGTCTGCAGTGAGTTTGGTCTCCCTGGAGCAGTTTGTTTAGTTGTAATAAAGATTTGCATTACTGAAGAGATAAAATGTATAAACTGGACTGTGAAACGGCTTGGCTTTGTATCGTTCTATTTATATGTTACACAGATGATGTTAATCCTTCCATGGAAAACAATAGAAAGGCCTTCTCGGCTCAGTTACAGCAGCTCCACGGTAACGGAAAAGGAACCTATATTACTAAGGAGACGTTAGAAATGCCAAACTTTTGTGAAAGAAGAAAGGACTTGCATTTATATAGCGCCTTTCATAGAATCCTAGAAATTTTCAGCACAGAAAGAGGCCATTCAGCCCATTGTGTCTGCGCCGGCCGAGAAAGAGCTATCTAGCCTTAATTCCACTTTCCAGCTCTTGGTCCGTAGCCCTGTAGGTTACGACACTTCAAGTGCATATCCAAGCACTTTTTAAATGTGTTGAGGATTTCTCAATCTCAGGATTTCCCAAAGCACTTTACAGCCCTCTGAGTGTTTTTGAAATGTAGTCACTGTTGTAATGCAGGAAACATTGCTCCATTAATGTAAAGTGGGATGTTTTTAGTGCTGGGTGGGTTTTTTAAAACATAAGACACAATACGAACAAATCACATTTGACCCATCAGGCTGTTCTTTCCACAGAGCATGTACCATTTGCCGTGTATGGGGCTCTGCTGAGAGAAGTGACTAATCATGAGTAAAACATACATGAAGATAAAACGCTTCCTGTAACTAATCTAATCCTGCAAACCTCCAGGATATTGGATTCCTATTACAGCCTACACTTCTCAGCCCTGACCTCTTCCATTTCACAGATGCAAAGTCCATAGTCCAAGTTGCTCATAAATTATGCTTTAAAGATTTTCTTCATCTATTTCTGTACTTGTAGCTTTCAATCCTGTTCTTGCAAAAAATTAGCCATTTCCGCTTTAATTGATGGCCGTGGAGGGTCAATTACACTTATCTCTATATTACTTCTAATTATTATAATTCAGCCTTTTAGTTCTGTAAGCACACAACGCTTAAATAACTGGCCCATGTTTTCCCAAAAAAAGACTTGCATTTATAAAGCGTTTTTCATGACCTCAGGATATCCCAAAGCGCTTTACAGCCAATCAAGTACTTTTGAAGTGTAGTCACTGTTGTAATGTCGGAAACACAGCAGCCAATTTGCACACAGCAAGCTCCCACAAACAGCAATGTAATAATGACCAGATCATCTGTTTTAGTGATGTTGATTGAGGGATAAATATTGGCCAGGACACCGGAGATAAGACGGCACCTCCAACAGTGCAGCACTCCCTCAGCACTGCACCCAGAGTGTCACCCTAGCTTTCTGTGCTCAAGTCCCTGGAGAGGGACTTGAACCCATGACCTTCTGACTCAAAGGCGAGAGTGCTACCAATGTCCAGGCACGTCATCACTTTTAAAGACCAGGACCATGCATCTCCCTTCAATTTTCTTTTCTTCAGTGAAGGCCCATTCAGTTTTCCATGGCATCTGCAGGAGCCCGCCATCCCGAAATCATTCCTAAGCCCTCTCCAGTTTAGAAAAGCCTCTTCAATTTTCATTTTGAATGCATCTTTACTGATTTATTTATATGGCGGTTAAAGCAATGCTGTGCTGATCATCCAACTTCACGTTAACTGGAAACTTTCAGTGAATGATCAGTAACCACACTTGATTCTCCTTCCTTTTCCAGCTTTGCTAATGGACAAAAAAAAATCCAAATTGGGCCTGTTCATTGTCTGCACTTTTCCTGCTGCTGCTCCAAGTATATTTTATCCTCATTAAAATCCACCTGCACCCATCCACTCAGTTTCTTCAGATCCTTTTGAATATCATCAATCTCCCTTCCATTTGTCACTTGGGCTACATAGCTTGGTGTCCTCAAGAAATGTTCTAGTGCCTGACCAACGGTTCCACCACAGACCCAATTCACGTATGGACCGGGGTCAAGCAAGGCTGTGTCATCGCACCAACGCTCTTCTCGATCTTGCTGCAATGCTCCATCTCGCCCTCACTAAGCTCCCCGCTGGAGTGGAGCTAATTTACAGAACAAACGGGAAACTGTCATCCCATCCTCTGGCGTCGAATTACAGTATGCAGACGACGCTTGCGTCTGCTCACACTCGGAGGTCGAACTCCAAACCATCATTGTTGTGTATGTACCTTTAAGAGAAGAACTGATTTTATACTGCAGTACCGGCAGTGACCACACCTGTATAAAAAGCCCTAGCAGGCTTCTGTACTTCAGTCTGACGTTTACCCTCTGTTCAGTAAATACCTATTTTATTGTTCTCCTGCAGTCCGTGTATTATTGATACTCGGGCACTACACTGGCGATGGGCAGGTTCGAACTCACCTGCAGTACTGCATCACCTCACAGGGATCTTTCCCTGAGAAGAAGCTTCTTGGAGGTCGAAGTCAGAGCAACGGGCGTCGACCGCGGGCAACCGCCCAAGGATCCATCGGTGTTCGGAGAATTGCGGGAGAGGCTGTGGAGAGCTGGGCTTGGCTCCCCAGTCAAGGTGTTCCAGCAAATCGTGCTGGTAGCAGGTAGTGCGCTGAACCTTCCGGACTGCGGCGGGCTCGAGCTCGATCGAGCGGCTGTGCAAAGGGGCCACGCAGCGTCGTCGGGAAGAAAGAGAGAGAGAGAGGGTGGAGCGCACAGGGCGCGGTCGGTGCTCAAGAACCGGGCAGCATAGAGAAAATAAAACGAGGGGAAGGAAAAGTGAGATGCGCCGAGCCGCGGGTCACCGCCATTACCCTGTAGAACGCTAGGAGCAGCGTGGCAAGGGGAAGAAGGAAAAGTGCGGGAGGCGCCATTTTATTCCATTGGGGAAGAAGGAAAAGCGCGGGAGGCGCCATTTTATTCCATTGGAGAAGAAGAAAAAGCGCAGGAGGCGCCATTTTAAATCACCCAAGATGCCGAAGAGTGGCAGTATCACTGCTTTCGACAACGAGGTAGAAGACTGGACCACATATGTGGAAAGAATTGAAGTGTACTGCAATGCCAATGAGGTGGCCAATGGAAAGAAGGCGTCAGTATTATTAAATTTGATGGGCGCGAGAACGTACGGCCTATTGCGGAATTTAATTACCCCAGCTAAACCAATGGAGAAAAGTTTTGAAGAGATTGTTAATATCTTACAGGAACACCTAAACCCTACACCGCTGCTGATAGCAGAAAGATTCAAGTTCCATAAAAGAAACCAGCACAAAGATGAGAACAATGCTGACTATCTTACGGAACTACGCAAGTTATCGAAGCACTGCCAGTTCGGAGCAGGACTGGCAGACACCTTATGGGATAAGTTTGTCTGCGGGCTCCAGAGTGAAGGAACCCAGAAATGACTACTTTCGGAAAAGGACCTGATGCTAGAACAGGCTTTCAGCGTGGCAGTATCCTACGAAGCAGCAGCACAGGGAGCTGCGGAAATACAACAGAAACCACAAGAATACAGCGCTAACGAAATGGTGTATGGAGCAGAAAAGTGCTATCGCTGCGGCAGAACAATCCATGATCAGAAGGACTGCTGGTTTAAGGACGAAGTATGCAGGCAATGCGGGAAAATGGGACATATAGCAAGAGTCCGCAGGTCGGGAAAGAAAACCAACACTACAAGAACTACTAAGGAAAAGTACAAGAAAGTAAAAAAAAATGACAGACAGTAGTTCGGAAGATCAGGAGAGTGATAATGAATCCGGGAGCAGGAGACTAAGTTGTCTAAAGTTACACAACGTGATCGCAAAGGAGGATCACCGAACCATTTGGGTCACCCTCATGATAGCAGGGTCCCAAGTAAAGATGGAATTGGATACAGGATCAGCCCTAACTGTCATGAATCGACGAGACTATGAGCGGCTATTCTCACACATACCCTTGAAGGACACGTCCATTGTATTGAAGACATACACGGGGCAAAAAGTCTACCCCAGAGGAAAAATAAGGGTGCCAGTTAAATACAACGGCAAGGAAACACAGAAACTGTATCTATATATACTACAAGCACGGTGGCATAGTGGTTAGCACTGTTGCCTCACAGCGCCAGAGACCCGGGTTCGAATCCGGCCTCGGGTGACTGTCTGTGTGGAGTTTGCACATTCTCCCCGTGTTTGCGTGGGTTTTCTCCGGGTGCTCCGGTTTCCTCCCACAGTCCAAAGATGTGCAGGTTAGGTTGATTGGCTATGATAAATTGACCCTTAGTGTTAGGGGGATTAAACACATGGGGTTATCAAGGATAGGGTGGGATATGTGTTGGTGTAGGGGTTACGGGGATCGGGTGGAATATGTGTCGGTGCAGGCTCGATGGGCCGAAATGGCCTCTATCTGCACTGTGGGGTTTCTGTGATTCTGTGAAGATGGAGGACCACCATTATTGGGACGTGAATGGATCCGAAAAATACAATTGGATTGGCATTCCATTCAGGCGCTAACTGTGACTGACAAAAAGAATGATGACGTCACACCTGGACGACTGTCAAAAATTCTAACTGACGCGAAAGAGGTGTTCCAACAAGGACTTGGGACTCTAAAAGGAGTAAAGGCAACGATAAAAATCAACGATAACGCAAACCCAAATTTTTTTAAGGCCAGACCGGTACCGTACGCGATCCGCCCAGCCGTTGAAGCAGAACTGGAGAGCCTGGAGCGTTCGGGTGTGCTGTCCAAGATGGACTGGAGCGAGTGGGCCACACCCATCGTTCCTGTAATGAAGAAATCATTGAGCAGCACGCCTGGGGCGCTGAAGAAGGTTCACATCTGTGGGGACTTCAAGGTAACTGTGAACCCAGTCCTGCACACAGTACAATATCCACTTCCACGGATAGAAGGTATTTTCACCTCACTATCTGGAGGGAAACGCTTTACAAAGATTGATCTGGTCCAAGCGTATCTACAAATGGAGGTGGAAGAAGCATCTAGGAAATACCTCACGATAAACACTCACAAAGGCCTTTACCAGTACAATCGACTGGTATTCGGGGTAGCATCAGCCCCGGCTATTTGGCAGAGGACGATGGAACAAGTCCTGCAAGGGATCCCAGTGTTATTTGGACGACATCCTGGTTACGGGCGAAAATGACAGTGAACACCTTGCCAACTTGGAGCAGGTGCTCACTAGATTGCAGGAATATGGGCTATGAGCCAACCGCCCCAAATGCGAGTTCTTCAGGAGACAAATCTCGTATTGTGGCCACATGATTGATGAGGAAGGGTTGCATAAGTCGCCAGACAAGATTGAGGCTGTAGTCAAGGCTCCAGCACCGGAAAATGTGTCGCATCTGAGGTCGTTTCTCGAGTTGGTGAACTACTACCATAAGTTCTTGCCGAATTTATCTACAATTCTGCACCCACTGAACGCCCTGCTGCAAACTGGAGTAACATGGAAATGGAGTGATGAGTGTAAGCGTGCCTTTCAGAAATGTAAATGCCTAATCACTTCAAAAGAAGTATTGGCCCACTACAACCCAACACTACCGATTCGGTTGGCATGTGATGCGTCTCCCTACGGCATTGGAGCGGTGCTGTCACACAAATTCCTTGACGGTTCAGAGAGGCCAATAGCCTTTGCGTCGCGCTCGTTAACCTCAGCTGAGCGTAACTACGCCCAGATTGACAGGGAGGCCCTCAGCCTGGTGTGGGGGGGTGAAGAAGTTCAATCACTATCTGCACGGGCAGAAATTCACCCTACTGACTGATCATCAGCCCCTGGTCTCCATTTTTAACCCAAAGAAGGGCGTTCTGGAGATGACAGCGCAACGGCTGCAAAGATGGTCACTTTTTCTAGGGGCACATCAGTACGACATAGAGTACAAGAGTACGAAACAGCATGGAAACGCTGATGGGCTGCTGTGCCTACCGTTGCCTACGGTAGAGGAAGCACCTGCAGTGGACCCTGTTGAGATATTCCATGCAACCATAGTCGAATGTCTGCCTGTTACAAACTCAAGTATAGAGAAGGAAACCCGAAATGACCCGACACTCTCTCGGGTCTATGATTTGACGGTGAAGGGATGGCCAGCACATGGTGACTCACTGTTGCCAGCATTCTCGCCAAGGAGAGAACAGCTGTCAGTGTGCCGGGGGACCTTGATGTGTGGATCCCGAGTGGTAATTCCACCCAAGTTGAGAGACAGAGTGCTCAATGAGCTTCATGAGGGTCATCTGGGAGGGGTAAAAATGTAAAGCTTAGCCAGGGCTTATGTGTGGTGGCCGGGAATCGATAAACAAATCGAGGACCTGACCAAGAGCTGCTCAGGATGCCAGAAAGTCCAAAATGCACCACCACAGGCCCCTCTACACCCATGGGAGTGGCCCTCATCTCCATGGCAATGGGTACACATTGATTTTGCTGGTCCATTTATGGACTCAATGTTTATAATCGCCGCGGATGCCCATTTGAAATGGCCAGAGGTCATCAAAATGTCCTCCACCACCACGGAGAAAACTATTGCAGTCCTACGGACCATCTTCACCAGGAATGGCTTGCCAGAACAGATTTGCTCCGACAATGGGCCACAGTTTGTGTCCGAGGATTTCCGGAGGTTTCTGAGGAATAATGGGGTGAAACATTACACATCTGCCCCATATCATCCAGCCACAAATGGATTGGCTGAGAGGTTTGTTCAGACCTTTAAAAAGGCAATAAAGGCGATGTATAACGACGACATACCACTACAACACAAGGTAGATAATTTCTTGTTTGCTTACCGGAATGCGACACATGCAGTCACCAACCAAGCTCCAGCCATAATGTTCTTCAACCGAAGGCTAAGATGTCGCCTGGATTTGCTCAAACCAAACATAAGACGAGATGTTGAGGATAAGCAATTCCAGCACATCAATGAGAAGCCACCCCGGAGCTTCAAGATAGGGCAACCAGTCTTGGCCCGCGACTACCGAACAGAAAAATGGCAGCCAGGAACGATATGCACACAGCAGGGACCACTAATGTACACAGTGGACTTTGGAGAGAGCATCGTGAGACGCCATGCTGACCAGATTCTAGAGTCACAGGAACAAGCCAAACCTATACCACGAGCATGTGCACCTGGCAATGAACCCAAAGTACAGATTGCATCTACCTCAGAAGCAGTGGTATTGGAAGCTGACGAACCAACCAATGACAATGAGCCAGAATCGACTCCGCCACAAGAACAGGATACTCGAGAAAGGCGCTATCCAGTCAGGATCGGGAAGCCTCCTCAAAGACTGAACTTATAAATAATTATTTCAGTTGATGTATATAGTACCGAGAAAATTGTAATTGTAATTAGTTATTATTTAGTTGTTAAATGAATGTTATGTACTGTTTATCTAAAAGGGGAGGAATTGTTGTGTATGTACCTTTAAGAGAAGAACTGATTTTATACTGCAGTACCGGCAGTGACCACACCTGTATAAAAAGCCCTAGCAGGCTTCTGTACTTTAGTCTGACGTTTACCCTCTGTTCAGTAAATACCTGTTTTATTGTTCTCCTGCAGTCCGTGTATTTTTGATACTCGGACACTATACTCATCAACACCTTCACTGAAGCGTATGAGAGCATAGGCCTTACACTAAACATCTGTAAGACAAAGGTCCTCTACCAACCTGCCCCCGCCACACAGTACTGCCCCCCGATT
Organism: Somniosus microcephalus; assembly: GCF_052327205.1. NCBI lineage: Eukaryota > Metazoa > Chordata > Chondrichthyes > Squaliformes > Somniosidae > Somniosus > Somniosus microcephalus. The sequence goes on along the minus strand of NC_140998.1, from coordinate 32,250,060 downwards.
ATCAAAATCCATGACAAGGTCTTGGACAACGTGGACCACTTTCCATACCTCGGGAGCCGACTGTCAACAAAGGCAGACGTCGATGACGAAGTCCAACACTGCCTTCAGTGTGCCAGTGCAGCCTTCAGTCACCTGAGGAAGAGAGTGTTTGAAGACCAGGATCTTAAACCCGGCACTAACCTCATGGTTTACAGAGCAGTAGTAATACCCGCCCTCCTGTATGCCTCAGAGACATGGACCATGTACAGCAGGCACCTCAAAGCACTGGAGAGGTAGCACCAACGCTGCCTCCGCAAGACCCTGCAAATCCATTGGCAGGGTAGGCACAGCAACGTCAGTATTCTCGCTCAGGCCAACATCCCCAGCATCGAAGCTTTGACCACGCTCGATCAGCTCCGATAGACGGGTCACATCGCATGCCTGAAACGAGACTCCCAAAACAAGCGCTCTACTCGGAGCTCCGACACGGCAAGAGAGCCCCAGGTGGGCAGAGGAAAGGCTTCAAGGACACCCTCAAAGCCTCCTTGAAAAAGTGTAACATCTCCACTGACACCTGGGAATCCCTGGCCCAAGACCGTACAAAGTGGAGGAGAAGCATCCGGGAAGGCACCGAACACCTCGAGTTTATTCGCCGGGAGCAAGTGGAAGCCAAGCGCAAGAAGTGCACATCAACCTAAGCACCCCACACACCCGCCCCTTCAACCACCGTCTGCCCCACCTGTGACAGAGACTGTAGGTCCCGCATTGGACTCATCAGTCACCTGAGAACTCATTTTTAATGTGGAAGCAAGTCATCCTCGGTTCCGAGGGACTGTCTAAGAAGAAAAGAAGAATATTTGAAAGTGTTTTCCTTCTGCTCATTTACACGTCGCCTCAACAGTTGACAGAGCATCACTGTGCAATGGCATCTCTGTTCGAAAGTTATGAATTGGAGCTCCTTATATCTGACTAGGGGTTGTTTGCTGCCACAGAAAGGAAAATGTGTTGAAATCGTATCCTTTACAATGCCGCCATCCCTCTCCCTGATCAGCACATATTAAGATAATTTCTCAAGCAGTCTGAATTAAGAAATGCCTGAAGCATAGCCTGATTTTGGACTGAGTAATGATGTGGGCTTGCCAATTCAGTGCGTTATGCTTAGTTGCGTGTTATGCACCATTGTGCTTTTGTGGATCGGTGTTGGCTGGAATCATCACCATGAGTGGCTCTTTGTTTCCATTTGCTGCCTAGGAACCATGTCTGCACTGTCAAAGCTTACTGTCTGGGGCAGTCAATGTTTTATTTGTTTTTCCATGTCAATTTAATTTCCTCTGCACACGCAGTCTCTGTATGTTTTTTCCCTCACTACATGGCGAGTGTTTCCTTGGCCCAGGATGGGTGTACTCTGGATCCAGGATGGATGTACTCTGGATCCATGATGATTGTACTCTGGATCCAGGATGGGTGTACTCTGGATCCAGGATGGGTGTACTCTGGATCCAGGATGATTGTACTCTGGATCCAGGATGGGTGTACTCGGGATCCAGGATGGGTGTACTTGGGATCCAGGATGGGTGTACTTTGGATCCAGGGTGAGTGTACTCTGGATCCAGGATGACTGTACTCTGGGCCTAGGAATCGCGTACTCTGGATCCAGGATGACTGTACTCTGGGTCTAGGAATCGCATACTCTGGATCCAGGATGACTGTACTCTGGCTCTAGGAATCATGTACTCTGGATCCAGGATGAGTGTACTCTGGATCCAGAATGGGTGTACTCTGGGTCCAGGATGGGTGTACTCTGGATCCAGGATGGGTGTACTCTGGCTCTAGGAATCATGTACTCTGGATCCAGGATGAGTGTACTCTGGGTCCAGGATGGGTGTACTCTGGGTCCAGGATGGGTGTACTCTGGATCCAGGATGGGTGTACTCTGGATCCAGGGTGGGTGTACTCTCGATTCAGGATGGGTGTACTCTGGATCCAGGATGGGTGTACTCTGGATCCAGGGTGGGTGTACTCTGGATCCAGGATGAGTGTACTCTGGCTTTAGGAATCGCGTACTCTGCTCTATCACCAGCACTGCGAGTTTCCTCGGGGGCTTCTCCCACTCCTCTGCTGGAACTCAGACATTTCTGCGTGTGAATGGGATTTCCACCAAAGCTAATGGCTGCGGAGCAGGAGAAACCCCGAGGAAAAAATCACGTCTACCTTTTATGTCCACCTGAGGTGGCAGATGGGACCTTGGTTCAACTTTGCATCCGAAAGACGACACTTCCGAAAGTGCAGCACTCCCTCAGTACTGCACTGTAGTGTCAGCCTCGATTTAACAACGGTTTCAGAATCCACTAGCTATACAAAGTAGGGAGTGGACTTTTGCACTTGGGCAATGCGGAGGTACACTCTGTGGAAACCCATGTTAGTAGACGGGGTAATTATTATGGATGAAGTAGTTGGTGATCTTGGCTTCAGATGTCCAAAGCAGCAGGATATTGGATTTTAGTTGAATTCCATCGGGGTCGTCATTGATTGAATCTGGATGACTGGTGAATTCTGAAGTTTCACCTTGTAACTTAGGAAAAGTATAATTTTATATATTGAACTTTCCCAATGTAAACTCCCATGTTGAATTATTTAAAGGAAAATAAATCTATAACTGCATTCATTCATTATCTGAGCCCATTTTTGATGCCGCTGGTTATGCAATGAAGCACATTCAGGAAGAATGAGGGCTCTAGAAGGTGCTATTTATTTTAAGACTATAGCTGTCTCGCCCTGCACTTCAGATGTGGACAAGACATATGTGTGTGGCCAGGACTGTGCCTCATTGATTCATAGAGTTATACAAACTTACAGCACAGAAGGAGGCCATTCGGCCCGTCGTGCCTGTGCTGCCTCTTTGAAAGAGCAGTCGTGCTCAGTCCCACCCCCCGCTTTTTGTCCGTAACCCTGTAAGTTCCTCATCCTCAAGTACCTGTCCAACTCCCTTTTAAAATTATTTATGGAATCAGCTTCCACCACATTTTCAGATCCTGACAACTCTCTGAGTGAAAACATTTCTCCTCATTAGGAGATTATCAGATTATCTGGTCATTACCACATTGCTGTTTGTGGGAGCTTGCTGTGCGCAAATTGGCTGCCGCGTTTCCCACATTGCAACAGTGACCCCACTTCAAAAGTACTTGATTGGCTGTAAAGCACTTTGGGACGCCCGGTGGTCGTGAAAGGCGCTATATAAATGCAAGTCTTTCTTTCTTCTTTCTTTCATCTCATCTCTAGATCTTTTTCCATAAAGTTTGAATCTATGACCTTTGGCTATCGACCCACTCACCAGAGGGAATATTTTTTCCCTATTTACTCCATCAAAACCTCTCATCATCTTGAAAATCTCTTAACCTCGGTTCCAAGGAGAGCAGTCCAAACTTTTCCTACCTCCCCTCGTAATTGAAGCAATTCGTTTTTGTTAATAAAGGACATATTTGAAGCTGGAAATTCTGATCCACATTTAGGCCAGATCTGAAGAAACTAATTTTGTAAACTGATTACTAAAATATTAGTATTTTAAAATATATTTACTGCACAACTTTGTTTTAAAATATAGAAAACCTGTCGGTGATATTTAAAATGCTAATAAAGGGTAGAAAATTAATTCTTTTAAAATGGTTGCTGCCAATTTAATTATGTCTTGCCAACTTTCTTTGAAAATTAGTTTTTTTCTATTAGAAGGAATCATACATAAGTTCAATAGTGTAAGGGGTTTTCTCCGATACTGGTCCCCCGTTACACACAGTTCTTGGACGTCAGGATTTATAAGAACAAAATACACACGGCGCAGGATTTTAACTCAACCTTTGATTCATTTGTTTATTGAACACTCGCACACAATTACCTTCCCAGTATAAATCCCTATGATTTATATCAGGCTAACAACCCCAAAATACAAACCCATACGCAAGGGTCATTTGCATTGACACAATATGACACAGTTAAACCCGTCCGCGACTTGACTGTTACATATAAAGTTACCCGGACTCAATCACAAAACCCTTATTGTGATCTGACTGAAACTCACAAACTTACTCAGACTCAATCATAAAAGCCCCCTCTATGATTTGACTGAAACATACAATCACCACTCCCGATCGGCCGTCTCTTGGAGTTGATTGTCGGCCCGAATCTGCCGCGGCTTCCACCACACGCTGTCTTCGAAGTGATCTTACTTTAAACCAAAACCAACTTGCAGTATTTCCTGGCCCCCTCCTGAGCATACGATTCGTTTCAAAAATGCATGAATTGTCCCTGGTATTGTCCATTGATTTGAGGTATCTTTCTGACAATGCAACCTTCAATAAATTGACTGCATAGGCAAAGTTGTTGGTTTCTGTTAGCATTCGTATTCAAAAGTTTTGAGGCCCGGCCCATTGTCTGGGCCTGCACTAAAACTAGTTATTCGGGGGCCATGGTCTAAGGTGGACAATGTAACCCCTTAAGGTACATGAATATGTGGATGTTCTTGTTCAGATTTTAGATTCATAGTTTCGGCTGCAATGTTTGAATTAACCCTTAATTGCCGAGCCCTCTTTGCGGGCTCTGCAGTTCTGGGTTTTTATATTTCATAGTCCTACAATAGTCTGTGTCTATCTCTCCATAATTATTTAAAAAAGAAAGAAAGACTTGCATTTATATAGCGCCTTTCAAAACCACCAGACTTCTCAAAGCGCTTTACAGCCAATGAAGTACTTTTGAAGTGGAGTCACTGTTGTAATGTGGGAAACATGGCAGCCAATTTGAGCACAGCAAGGTCCCACAAACAGTAATGTGCTAATGACCAGATAATCTGATTTTGTTATGTTTGTTGAGGGATAAATAATGATCAGGACACTGAGGATAACTCCCCTGCACTTCTTCAAAATAGTGTTATGGGATCTTTTAAGTCCACCTGAGAGATCAGACGGGGCCTCAGTTTAACGTCTCATCCAAAAGACGGCATCTCCGACAGTGCAGCACTCCCTCAGTACTGCACTGGGAGTGTCAGCCTAGCTTTATGTGCTTGAGTCCCTGGAGTGGAACCTGAACCCACAACCTTCTGACTCAGTGGCGAGTGTGCTACCAACTAAGCCACTGCTGACACAACAATTATTATTTTCTTCACATCTAATCCTCCACATAATTGATGGTCTCAGTTCTGGAGTTGAGAAATATTTTAGGGACTCTGCCCTTTTATTAAGATCTTTCAGTAATGCACATGTCCTGCGGTGATTTCCTGCTAAGTGTATTTATAATTTTGCTATACCAGGCAGATGTGTCCCACATTCCTTTATATACACTGGATATTAAAAGTCTAGTGGTGCTTGTCCAACTGTCATTCTAATCCATAGGAACAGGAGTTGGCCATTCAGCCCCTCATGTTCCACCATTCGATTAGATCACGACTGATCAATGTAAAAAGTAGTGGAGGGCGTGGGGAGGCGATCTTCAGCTTCCTTGAATTGACTCATTCCCTTGATGAGCATAAGAATTCACCAAAAAATAGTAAAGCAACATTTCCTCTGATGGGGAAACACTATACTGCACCAAGCCCCAACTGTGATTGGAGGCAGGTTTCACTTCTCCTGGGGCTGCAGTCTTGCGTCATTTCTGGTACGTGTGCCGCTGAATTTGCAAAGAACTAATTAAACTTGGAATGACAAGAGTGTAGGCTCTGTGTAACCTGGGATCTCAGATTACACTCAGCTCTGGTGAGCGACCTTCTGGAATCCTCCTGCTTTACGCAACAGGGACCCATCCCTGTGCCGAGCTAAAAGGAATGAAACTCAATCCACAGCACTTTATTGCACAGTGCATTAAAACAGATCTAATTAAACTGTGTGATGAAATGTACTTGGCTTGCGAGTCAATCGGCTCTGCCAGATGTCCGCGATACACAGGTGTATCCCATGATTTCAAGAGCGTTGATGTTATGGGCCTGGAAATTTCCCAGTTAAGTCAAAAGTTTATTGAACTCTTAATCAAGATCCTGCACTTAAAATAAAACAGGATATGTTTAGGGTAAACATCACGATGCCAGGTTGCACACATTTGCCACGAAGGTAAAAATGAAAGTAAAATCATGTGTGGGGCGTGTGACAGTTACATTTTCTTTCTCTCAGTTTTCTTCCATTTTCCCTGAAAGTGCCAACGCGCTGTGATCTTGGTCTACAGGTACAAGTCCAATACCTCAGTCACATGGCCAATCTTCTAGTGTGAGTTTAGACAGTGAGGGGTGGGCTTTCCTCCTTGCTCCAATGGCAGGGCCACCCACTGCCCGGCCGAGACCTGTGTCCCTGACCCCGGCTGATTTCCTGTGGTCAGGGTAATTGTCATAATTTGGGTGGGCATCCGGCCAGGTTATGTCACCACCAGATTGCCCACCTCAAGGGAGGGAACTGATTATGGCTCCTTGATGCAGCATATTCGATAAAAACATTTTTTTAATTAAATTTTTTTAACTTCCAACCAATTTGACAAGGCAAAATGCCCTTTAAAGAAGAAAGACTTGCATTTATATCGCGCCTTTGACATAATGTCCCAAAGCGCTTCGCAACCAACTACTTTTGCAGTGTAGTCACAGTTGTAATGTAGGAAACACAGCAATTTGTCCACAATAAGGTCCACCACAAACAGCAATTAAATAAATGGCCAGATCATCTGTTTTAGTAATGTTAGCTGATGGATAAATATTGGCCAGGACATCTTCAAATAGTGTCAAGTGATCTCTTATATCTACCTGAGAGGGCAGACTGAATCTTGGTTTAACATCTTATCTGAAAGATAGTATCCTTGGCAGTACTGTACTGTACGGAAGTGTCAACCTGGATTATGTGATCAAGTCTTTGGAGTGGGGCTGTGAACCCACAATCTTCTGACTCAAAGGGAGAGCGCTACCAACTGAGCCACAGCTGACACCTTTAAAATGAAACCCCCTTATCTCCACCCTCCTCCATGTGGCCCATAATAACATTTGATGCCAGGAACACATTACTTGTTAAGGTGCAAATGATGGGAAATTTATTATCTCATTTTATATAATACGCTTGACCATTTTTGAGCAGAGGTATAAGACGTCCGACATCACTTCTACCTGAAAATTCTGCAAGTGGTATCGGGTGGCAGGGAACTGGTGGACCATTAGTAATGATGAATCATTGGGACTTTGGCATGTGCTTTGGTGATGACATTCCTCTGATCACAAACCACCTGCCCATTAGCACGACGCATTTCTTTTGGAGTCTTATGAGTGTGTTGGAAGGTTCAGTTGACTAAACCCAAGGCATCAGAGTGAGGATCAGTGGCAAGTAATACCACTTTTGTTCTTTTGTTCTCTGTTGTTGCTGCAGAGCCTTTGGAAAGGTCATAGAGTGAAGTGGCCCTCTTGAGCAAGGTTGCAGTAACTTGAGAAATTATATGGTTGATTGAGCGGTTGCTAAGATGTGAAAGGTGCCAGTGACATAATGAGGAATGCTGCAGACTCCCTTCACCAACAGCATTTAATTAGTCTGAGCCTCCTGAGACTCTTTACTGAATATATCAAAATGTCCAATACCTGTGCCTGTGAAGACAGTCAATAAATCTGTTAACAGTAACACCTGAGGGAAACGTTTCTTGTCACACTGTTCCCAGTGTCACTCATTGCATTCTGTCATTGTGGAGATGGCAAAGCCACTGATAAGGAGCTGCCACAGCACATGGCCCATTTCAGGGGGGGGAGTGAACAATGACTTTAACAACACCTGTCTGTGTAAAAACACTGATGCCATTTTCATAAGTAACTGGGAGTTCTCCTGAGACAACAAGGGGCTGGTTATAGGGGATCGTAACACAGTCTGGCCTAGAAATTCATTAAGGCGCTGCCAGCTTTGCGCCCAGTTAACGCCTAAAGAGTGATTTTGCGCTAAAAATGAGTTTGCGCAGATATTCAGCGCAGCGGTATTGGCGGCGGTAGCCGTTAGCGCTGCGCCGGCACCGATGATGTCATCGGTGTGCGCAGTGCCCCGGTACCGCCCCGAAACCAGCCTGATCCCCATATTTAGTTGCGGCCGCCTCCTCCGAAGCGGCCGCAAACAGTGACCAGAGAACGGGGCCGTGCTGAATCCTTAGTGGGGCGCTTTAAAGGGGCAGGTGCGGCCGGCCGCTTTTTCGGCGGCCGCCTGCCCGCACCTCCTTCCCCGGCCTCCTCCACCCCCCCCCCCCCCGCGGCATTGCCGGCTGGTTTGCGGGAGCCCGGCACTTCTCCGTTGTGCCGGGCTCTTTTGCCGGCACTCGCGATCGGGGCTCCGGCTGTTGCAGGCACCTCCCCCTTAAGAGAAGGAGGAGGCCTGCAGTACCGCAGCCTGCCGCTCCGCAGCGGCTGGCGCAGCGGCGCCAAGAGCGCTGATATTCAGTGTCAGCGCCCCAAGCGGAGGCGGGCACACCCTGGTATAGCGCCCGGTTCCGAATTGGGGCGCTAACAATGAATATCTGACGATCGCTATAGGCTTCCCGCCCAGCGCTAACTTCTGGGCGCTAGCCAGCTGGCGGGGCCATAGTGAATTTCTAGGCCTCTATCTCTCTCTCTCCTTTTAGATGCTCCTTAAAACTGTTTGACCAAGCTTTTGGTCACCCATCCGAATATCTCCTTATGTGGTTCAGTGTCAAATTTTGTTTGATAACGCTCATATGAAGCGCCTTAGGATGTTTTGCTATGTTAAAGGTGCTATATAAAAGCAAGTTGTTGTTGTAAGGCCATTGAGGCAGCTGTCCAGAATGATTTATGCTGAGTAGGGGAAGGGGGTAAATCTGATCCCAAAGAAGACGTTAGTCAACTGGCAGATGTAAGCACAGTAGGGTGTAATTTCCAGGGAAGGTGGAGCTGGTGGTCGGGGAGGTCCTGATCTCCCATCGTAACTTCGGCAGGAGATTGACAAACATCCCAGAGAAACGGTATGAACAGCCATTCCCACCGTTTCTTGAGGTTTCCGCTGATCTCCCGCCGGAGAGTGCAAGAAACACCCCCCACGGAGAGGAGTGCCGAGCGGCTGGGGTTGTCCGCTTTTGTGTTTATTGGTCCGCGATTTTCCCGTCCAGTAAAAATGAACGGACAGAAAATTATCCGCGGCAAAATCCTGTCCAATATAGTCAGATAGTTAAACAGGAGCCGGGTATCAACGCAGGCAAACAGCGAGGGCTAAAGAAGGAGGCAAAGTTACATAAACATGTGTGCACAGGAATATTAGCAGCATCAGAAATCAGATGCCTGAACTTGAGTAAGTTCAGAGTGACAACAGGGAGTCAAACTGTACTGGAATATCAAAAACATGGCTGACTGCAGAAGATGGTAACAAATTCTATTGTTGATACCAAACTAGGAAAAGGTAGCTGAATCAGAGAAGGCTGCTTTTTAACATTTGTTTTTGGAATGTGGGCAGGGCTGGCAAGGCTACATATGTTACCCATTCCAATTTGCCTTGAGTATGTGGTGCTGGGCCTTCCCCTTAAACCACTGCAATCCTTGCAGTGATAATGCTCCCACAACGGTGTTAGGTAGGGAATTCCAGGATATATATTTTTTTATTCGTTCCTGAGATGTGGGTGTCATTGGCAGGGCCAGCATTTATTGCCCACTCCTAATTGCCCTTGAGACGGTGGTGGTGAGACACCTTCTTGAGCCACTGCAGTCCTTGTGGTGGAGGTACTCGCATAGTGCTGTTATTGATATTGACCCCAACGACAATGAAGGAACGGCTGAATATATCTAAGTTAGGATGGTGTATGGCTTGGAGGGGAACTTGGAGCTCAGGAGCTATAAGTTGAGTTAGGCAAGAGACATAAGTGGGTAAAACAGCGGCTGTGTAAAGCATTGCACACAGGAAGAAAAATGGTTGCTATACATACACCAAGGATGGTGTTAAAATAGCTAAGACTGAAGTTGAAAGAGATCTAGAGGTTCTAGTAGACTTGGCACTTAATGGGCTCGATTTTCCAAGCCCCGAGGAGGTGGGCATGGAGGCGGGACAGCACGTAAAATCGGAGAAATTGGGGGCGGGTGGCAGTGACTTCTTCCCTAATTGGCTTGCTGAGCCCGCCGGGCGGGCTTAACAAACTCAATCAGGGGAAAATCCCTCTGAATGGTCAGGCGAGGATGGAGGCGGGACATTGACACGACAAGCAGCAGTCCCGCCTCCATTGACAAAATCCAGCCCAATATGTCCAATCATTTCAGAACATCAATCTGTAAAGCAGACAGAATGCTCAGCTGTAAAACACCGAGGTACAAGTTGAAGGAAGTCATGCTTAAACTAGTACGATAGCAAAATACTGCAGATGTTGGAAATCCGAAATAACAACAGAAAATGCTGGAAAAACTCAGCAAGTCAGGCAACATCCGTGGAGAGAAATTTGAGTTGACGTTTCGGGTTTGACCCTTCTTCAAAACTGGAGAGAAAAGGAACTAAATCGAAGGCAGGGCTGCGATCGGACAAAAGAATTAAAGAACCAAAAGAAGTAAAAGAGATTAGAAGCTAGACGAGATGGTAATAGGCTGTGATTAGGTGTAAAGTGTACTGGCAGGGCAAAAGATAGCTGCCAGGTGTGAGAGAGAAACAAAAGGAAAGGGGGGGGGGGGGAAAGGAAAGGAGTGGAAAAATATAAGTGAAAATGAAATAGGGGCCGAGGTTATGATCTGAAATTGTTGAACTCGATATTGAGACCGGAAGGCTGCAGACTGCCTAATTGGAAGATGAGGTGCTGTTCCTCGAGTTTACGTTGAGCTTCCGTGGAACAGTACAAGAGGCCAAGGACGGTGAGGTCCGATACAGTGCTCTGGTATTGGGGCGTAAATTCATTAGCGTCTGAAATCAGGCATGATTTGAGCAGTGTGCAGCCAAGGTGCGCTAGAACGAGAGGCCCGAGGGACCTTCCTAAATTTGTCTTCGGGCCTCATTATCATGATTGCGTCGTGCTACGATGACCTGACTCAACTCGCTGGTCCGGAAGAGGCCAAGGTAAGTACCTAAATTTATCGTTTTCTGCGGATTCCTCGTGGACCAAGAAGAGCAGGAGTGTACCTCTGAGCCCGGCAAGGAGCCCTTGGGCTTCCCCTGCCATGACCTTGCCTTTCCCTCACACTGGAAACTATTTGGAGACTTACCTCCCCCCTCCACTAGCATTAACCTTATGCAAGACACCGCCCCAGGGGTCCCTGGTGACGTCGGCTAATCTGCCCAATTTCCCGCTCCCGCTCGCTGCACTGTTCAATTGAGGCCCCGGTGTTAAAATGGCGTGGAGCTAAGCTAAAGTCTCCCGGGGGAGTTTCCCTCCTGCCCCGCACCCCACCCCCACCCCCTGATCGACCCTGATATTTTTGCAAACTGTATACTTTTCAGTATTTACTACGCTATAGGAGAGCTTTAGTTCGACATCCTTGTTATGCAATAGAATGATCAATTATGAAAAAAGTCCATGCTTATCTGTGTTTATATAGTAGAAATCATTAAACTCATGAAGATAAAGATTTGATTGTAAATTGTTATGGATGTAATAAAAGTTCACATTTGCAGGTGACACTTTATAATGTGCTATCACAAAGTCATTTAATATTGTTCATCTTCTCAATGCTGCTGAAGGAGCTGGAAGGAAACCAAAGCAAAGCCAGTAATGCTTAATAGGGAGTTAGAGAAGAAGGAATAGTAGGCAAGAATCTTGAAAGGCTGCATATCATTATGGTCATCCTTTGCTCCTAAGTAAGCAGCTCCTTCCCAAATTTTCCAATCTTAATGAATTCTGCAGGGTGGGAAGGATCCTTCAGAGTTACTGGAAGCGACACGGAGAGTAGCCGCGGGCTTGTTCAAGGGGGATTCAAGCCCAGGACGATGGCAGGAGTGTAGGAAGGCCGAGGAGCAGCGATGGGTTGGGGTATGGATTGAGGGGGCAAAGAACCTGAGATGGGAGAATCGAAAGGTGACAAGGAGGGCCCGAAGAGGGCCGAGAGGAAAAAAATAGAGCTGGAAGTATGGACTCAGGGCAGCAGCATGTGAATGGCCACAGAGGGAATTTGGGTCATATCGGTATGGCAGAGAGAAGGTGAGACACGTCGTGATTGTAAATAGAAGGCAGGGTGGCAACGATTTAAAACAGTCCAAAGTTAAAGTTGTTGTGTATGTAATATGTGTGCTACTTTGAACCTATGGACAGGACTGCACTACTTGTTGGGCGTAGTGATACGCAGTACCACTCCTGGCCATAGGGGTATAAATAGTACTGTGGGTACTGATTCCCCTCAGTTCCCGCCTGTGGGCATGAAGTAAAGACCTATGTGCAGTCCCTACCTCCAACCAGTAAAGGCCTGTTTGAGTTATACGTTTAAGTCTTTGTGTTAATTGTTCAATACAATACACATACTTAACACTGGCGACGAGTCAGGCTCTTACCCTGCGGCAGTTATTCCAGGCGGCTTCGTCCAAAGACAGGACGTTGAAGAGAGGTTTCAATCCTCAACACCCCACTCAAAACTGAAGGGCAGCAGAAATCCTGACAGCTTCCAGCTACTGGAAGTGACAGGCATTAGGACCCTGAAGCCTCCATCAGCTTGTGAACCGGAGTAAAGACAGGACTGGCGAAGAGAGAGAGGTAGGGCGATAGCGATCGGCAGATAAGGGCCGGGCCGCTTTGAAGTGAGGGGCGCAGCCGGGCCAGCGATCGGGACCAAAGATAAGAGCCGCACTCGGACTGAAAGGCGCGGCGGCTGCAGAAGCTCAAGGTGCGAGAGTCGCGGTGCACAGCGCGGGCTATCGATCGCGGCGAAGATAAGGGCCGCACTCGAGGGCTGAAGGGAGACGGCGTCGGGGGACGGGTGAAGACCGCCAAGCGCGGGAAAACCGCCATTTTGTGGGCGGAGGACGACGGCAAGAGCGGGAAGCCGCCATCTTTGATAACAAGATACACAAAAGCGACTGCTCGAGGAGAATGAGCTGACGCTTGAGAAGGCGGTCACTATGGCAGCAGCACACGAAGCCGCAGCGAGAGGCACGGCAGTAATGCAGCTACGGTCACCGGAGCTCAGTGCACACAAATTGGGTGTGAGTTCTGGCAAATGTTATCGTTGTGGAAAGACAACGCATGATCAGAACCAGTGTTGGTTTAAAAACCAAGAATGTAGAACTTGTGGTAGGCTTGGACATATAGCTAGAGTATGCAGGTCAGGGAAGAAGACCAGCAACAAGAAGTCACCGCAAGGAAAATACGCAAAGGTACACAAGGTGACCGAACAGGAGTCCGATTCAGACGCTAGCAGTAATGAACTGGCTAGCTTAAGCTGTAATGAACTGGCTAGCTTAAGAGTACTCAACGCTGGTAAGGGTGCAGACCTCCAGACAATTTGGGTCACTCTTCAGATAGAAGGAGTCCAAGTAAAACTGGAATTGGACACTGGATCGGCATTGACGGTCATAAATAAGAAAGATTACGGAAAGTTATTCCAACATATTCCCCTACAGGATACGGGGATTATATTGAAAACATACACGGGGCAAAGAGTGTACCCCATCGGGAAAATAGAGGTTGCAGTGGCCCACAAGGGCGAAGACAGTCAAATAATGGACTTATATGTGATATCTGAAGGAGGTCCTCCACTACTAGGACGGGAGTGGATTAGGAAAATGAATATGGACTGGCATTTCCTACAAACAATAACGAGTGAGAACTCGGTGAAGATAGTCGGCCCAGACTCTGGAACGGATGATGGTAAGCCCAACTCAGGTGCAAAAGACAAAGTTTCAGCACAGAATTCCACTGAGCAACAACAACACAGTTTAACTGTGGATTCTGAGTCTGGCAAGTCTACTGATGTGCCCATTTCTGAGGGACACCGGGCTCGAACTCAACTCCATTTCAAACTACAACAGCAATTAGAACAAATGCTTCGCCGTTTTGAGCAAGAGTTGAATGCAACGAAAGAGTTCTTTGATATAGAGTTGGAGAATCTGGAAAGACAACAGAAGCAGCTGATGGAGAAAATGGAGCAGGAGCACACAAAACGTCTGATGTCAGAGGAGTTAACGGTCAGCCAACTCCTGCATATGCTGAAGGACAGGACTCTGAAATGGGAAAAACTTGAACATGAACTTCAATATTCAAACGAAAGGGGTTCGGAGCTCTCAAAGGTTATTGGAAGAGCTGAGGTGGCAACACAGACTGAGATGACTGCAACAGAGCAGCCCTTGGATGCCAAAAGTACGCTGACTCACGTCAACGTAGAACAACAGACCGCTGAAACAGCTGCTCCGGTAGAGGGATTGCATAGTCCGATCAATCAATCTCCAAAGGAAGTTGAAGTATTAAAATCACAAATGAGGTCACTAGTAAACGACTTGCTGAAAGCCCAGAAAAAGCTGGATGCAGAGGTACACATGAAGAAGTCTCTTCAGGAAAGATGTCTGGATTTGGAACAAGAGCTGGCTAACGTCCAGCTAGGTATGGAGGAAATAGACGACCCTCTCACTGGTCTAGCTCAGGACGACACCGAATATTACGATGTCCTGTCCTGCCCAGCTTGTAACTTCGACTCCCAAAGTGCAGAAATCATGGAGGAGCACCAAAAGTCTACGGAACATCGGGAGAAGCTGGCTCTACGACGGAAACAGGAGGAAGAGAAGGAGGAACTGCGCATGCAGCTGGCAGCTGTGGCAGCTGACAATGGAGCCCAGAGAGTCTCCAAGAAGCAGAAAAGGAAAAGTAAAAACAGAAGATGACCCATCTGAACCATTATCACCTCTACCAGATCACACACGTGGTCCCTCCGAACGGAGCCAATTCAGTTCGGAAGTTCAAACTGTTAAATCCATGGAAGGACTATTGAATGAGTCACTCTAGCAACGTGAACCGACTACACCACAGAGATTGAATCTGTGAACTGTTTTCCGCAGAGACTGAATCTGTGATCTGTTTTTGACATGAAGTTATCTATGTATTTATGTTATTCTGTTATGTAAACCTGAAGTTATATATGTATATATGTTATTACGTTATGTTAAATGGGGAGATGACTGTAAAGCTAGGAAGGGAGGAATGTTGTGTATGTAATATGTGTGCTACTTTGAACCTATGGACAGGACTGCACTACTTGTTGGGCGTAGTGATACGCAGTACCACTCCTGGCCATAGGGGTATAAATAGTACTGTGGGTACTGATTCCCCTCAGTTCCCGCCTGTGGGCATGAAGTAAAGACCTATGTGCAGTCCCTACCTCCAACCAGTAAAGGCCTGTTTGAGTTATACGTTTAAGTCTTTGTGTTAATTGTTCAATACAATACACATACTTAACAAAAGTCAGTGGCCCTGGGGTTAAACCATTGAAATGTAGTGTGTTACAATATTACTTTAAAATGGATGAACTTTGTGCGTTTGGCCCATGCCATACAGCATTACTAAGATACATTAATCATTGAAAATGTTTCAAATTAGTTAAAATTGTAATTCAGGCATAATTGCTCTTTGGAGGGACCCTGGATAACATCAGGCACAAGTCTGTGTGCAAATCAATAATTGAGAGGAATGTGTTTAATATGTTTTTTTTCAGGTGTGTCTGTATCAGAGACTAAAGAGTTCATGCCTTTTCTTTCATGTTAATTCAACACGGCTGTAAAAGATGGGATGGACTAACTTCTTGGATGGTTTCTTTATTTAACAAATTAAATTCTCATTAACTGTTCAGGAGTTGATTCTGGAAGAGCAGGATTACCCTGTCACAGGAGGTGAACCTCGACCTTTGACCTCTTCAATCAAATCTTGTCTTGAGTTAGAACTGCAGCAGTTTTGTTGAAATTTGTTGTCCATGTCTATTGTCTTTCTCTGATGTCTTGCCTTTAGCTGGGAGGGAGAAAATAGTCTGAGCTCCATTTGGCCCACTCCAGGGACATGTTGCTCCGTCTTCACTGAAAGGAGGTGTGCTTTGTGAAGCGTCACGGATATTCCTATAGACCCCCCCCCCCCACCCCCCCAACCAGGAAGACGCTGATACCACATGATGCTCAATCTAATCAATTGATAAAAGAACAAGCAAAGATCATCCATAGTGAAACAGCTGAGTTTGGTATGCCAGTTATACCGCACATTTAACACTTGTAGCAGACAGCGGTGAACCCAGAATGGCTAACTCAAACTCACAGGAAATGCATGGAGAGTTCAGTATAGGTTGGGAAGCAAACTGGGACTATGTTGTCTGTGTGGCTCAGTGCTCCACTGTGCAGTGCCTTTATCCACAAGGCCATTGGAGGGAGCTTGAATTCCAATACTGGCTTTTTTTGTCATGAGAAATGTTACTGGCAATTGCAGTGCAGTGCACATCTCTGAGTTTGATGCACATGGCTCTGCCTCTCTCTTTTTTGATCAGCCATGATCTCATTGAATGGCGGAGCAGGCTCAAGGGGCCGAATGGCCTACTCCTGCCCCTATCTTCTATGTTTCTATGTTTCTCAACCGCTGGTCCCTAACCAAGCCATATTACAGCAATCCATTCACCACTTGCTGCAATATAAGTGTAGCGTGGATTTCAGCCAAGGCTGGGATTTGAACTGTAAAGCGCTACCATTAGGAACTGCTACCTATCCTCTCCATCTATTTGTCTACATTGCCATGAAAGATGCATGTTTTGTTTGGAGGTGAGTTAGGGCAGCGATTCTCAGACTGGTGTGCAGACCCCTGGGGGTCGGGGGTCCATGGAGATGTTCCGGGGTCCGTGAAACACTGACCAATTATTTGTTGGAGAAGATCTCTGAAAAATTGCAGACCGCAAAAATGAACCAGTGAGGATCGGGGAGGAGGTGTGTAGCACCAGCTTTCTGGCCATTTTTATGAATCATATTTTATATCCAAAACCCCAAGAAAGAACTGTACTGTTGGGCAAGCTTGTGGGAGTGGTTTAGGGAATAGGATTGCAAGCCAGGCCAACCTGACTAAGGTGCATTCATACGCAAACGGCCATCTCACACTGACAGGCTGGGTGACAGGGAACCCAGGCCGACTGACGTCATCACCATCTAACATGATTACTGGGAACAATACCCCGAGAGGTAACTCAGACACTATGCCCTCACATCAATAAAGCACAGTCCCAACCAAAACTGGTGGAAGGCAGGAGATGGCCAGGCCATTGTCTTCCAGGAGGTGAGCCAGTTAAGCAAGTTCGGTTTGAGATTGAAACCCATTACCTGCTAATGGGGGCCATCAACTCAGGAAACGACAGACATCCAGTAATCAGCACTCATTTTCTCTCCAGGTGCCAGACCTGGGAGCGGAGAAACGGAAAATAATTTTTCACAAAGATTTCACAGGTCATGAGCCACTCCAGGCCACGGGGGGGTCCAGACAGATCACCTGAGTCAATACATCGATCAGCATTGGCGGGAGGAAAAGAGGATGGGTTTTGGGTATATCGGGAGCCATTCGGGGGCTGCTTTCTCTCTCCTTCTCGGTATCAATCTACAGCGAGTCTCCCGAGTGAGGCTCGGCTCGGCTCGGCTCGACTCGACAGAACACCGCCAGAAGCTGAGCGCTGCTCTTCATCCCTCATCAACGGAAATCGACTCAAACTGGAACTTGGATACTGCATCGGCAGTACGGAACCAGGAGTGAGACGTACAGGAAGAAGCTGCAAGCAGGACAATGGGCAATCGGGGTGAGCATATTGCCTGCGCCTACACATCCACAAGACCACTTAGCTGTGTGAAGGGGTGATTGTAAGTCCCAACCAAACCTTAGAGGGGCTTAGTGCTGGGGTCCTGTGTTAGTTTATTTCACGGGGGAGGGTACTTTTATTAGACCGTGGTAATTTAGCACGGTATGGCTTGTTGGATAAGCCAGGGTTGTATTGTTTTGCACTGTTACAAGTGTTATTGTTAATTCTATTACACAGGACACAAATAACCTCTCAGACATGTCGGGGAACATAGCGTCTAATGAGAGGGAGGAACTGAATGAAATCAGTATTTGTAGGGAAATGGTGTTAGGGAAATTGACGGGATTGAAGGCCGATAAATCCCCAGGGCCTGATGATCTACATCCTAGGGTACTTAAGGAAGTGGCCCTAGAAATAGTAGATGCATTGGTTGGTCATCTTCCAAAATTCTATAGACTCTGGAACAGTTCCCATGGATTGGAGGGTAGCTAATGTAACCCCACTATTCAAAAAAGGTGGTAGAGAGAAAACAGGGAATTATAGACCGGTAAGTCTGACATCGGTAGTGGGGAAAATGTTAGAGTCCATTATAAAAGATGTAATAGCAGAGCACTTGGAGTGACACGATCGGACAAAGTCAACATGGATTTACTAAAGGTAAATCATGCTTGACTAATCTACTGGAATTTTTTGAGGATGTAACTGGTAGAATAGATAAGGGAGAACCAGTGGATGTGGTGTATTTGGACTTTCAGAAGGCTTTCAATGAGGTCCCGCATAAGAGATTGCGTGTAAAGTTAAGGCACATGGGATTGGGGGCAAGGTACTGATTTGGATAGAGAGCTGGTTGGCAGGCAGGAAGCAAAGAGTTGGAATAAACGGGTCTTTTTCCGAGTGGCAGGCAGTGACTAGTGGGGTACCGCAGGGATCTGTCCTAGGACCCCAGCTATTCACAATATATATTAATGATCTAGATGAGGGAACTAGATGTAATATTTCCAAGTTTGCAGACAACACAAAGCTGGGTGGGCGTGTGTGCTGTGAGGAGGATGCCGAGAAACTCCAATATGATTTGGACAGGTTGGGTGATTGGGCAGATGCATGGCAGATGCAGTATAATGTGGATAAATGCGAGGTTATCCACTTTGGTGGCAAAAACAGGAAGGCAGATTATTATCTGAATGGCAATAGATTGGGAGAAGGAGAAGTGCAACGAGACCCGGGTGTCCTTGTGCACCAGTCACTGAAGGTAAGCATGCAGGTGCAGCAGGCGGTTGAGAAGGCAAATGGTATGTTGGCCTTCATAGCAAGAGAGTTTGAGTACAGGAGCAAGGATGTCTTGCTGCAGTTGTACAGGGCCTTGGTGAAACCACACCTTGAGTATTGTGTGCAGTTTTGGTCGCCTTATCTGAGGAAGGATGTTCTTGCCATGGAGGGAGTACAGCGAAGATTCACCAGACTGATACCTGGGATGGCAGGAATGACGTATGAGGAGAGATTGGGTCGATTGGGCTTATACTCACTGGAGTTTAGAAGAATGAGAGGGGATCTCATTGAAACTTATAAAATTCTAACAGGACTAAACAGACTAGATGCAGGAAGGATGTTCCCGATGGCCGGGGAGTCCAGAACCAGGGGTCACAGTCTAAGGATAAGGGGTAAGCCATTTAGGACAGAGATGAGGAGGAATTTCTTCACCCAGAGAGTGGTGAACCTGTGGAATTCTCTACCACAGAAGGCAGCTGAGGCCAATTCATTAAATATATGCAAGAAGGAGTTGGATATATTTCATAAGGCTAAAGGTACCAAGGGATATGGGGAGAAAGCAGGGACAGGGTACTGAATTTGGATGATCAGCCATGATCTCATTAAATGGCAGAGCAGGCTCGAGGGGCCGAATGGCCTACTCCTGCTCCTATCTTCTATGTTTCTATGTTTAATATGGTTACGCTCAAACGGGTGTCCGAGTCTGATCTGTTCCATATAATCCCTATTGTCCAGAACTTGTAGTAATATGTGTGTTTTTGGTGCGCCCGAGAAAACCACTTACAGGCGAGACCAGAGTGTTCATGTTTGGGTTCCTTCCAAAGACCTCATTGGTGTCTGTGGGAGGAGAGCGGAGGTTGGCTGGCTGGTAACGCAGTGAAGGGCGACTGAAAGATAGAAACGTTTCGTCAGGAGTCAGTCAGCTTTAAAGTTCAACCAAGGGCGAGTCGCCATCGTTCACCACGAGTCTCCTGCTGGCTTCGTGCGGTTTGCTGGAAGGTTTTTATTTGTTGCGTGAACATTTCCAGAACCAGTTGCGTGGGATAATCATGGGCTGGTAATGCCGGCAAGTTGAAACCGCCGCTGGGCCGAATCGAGCCCATTACCGCAGCAGCACTGATTTATGTGCCGGGAAGTTTTGGAACAGTTGCGCGGTGGAGGGTGTAATGATCATGTCATTCTAGAATGGTACACTAGGTGGAGCTGTATATTTAGTGGTGGGCTACCCACAAGGCAGTAGTCAAGATGGATGCCTGTACACTAGTCCACATGGCTGAATAAATGACTAGCTCAAGCTAGCTGTTCATAATGAAAACGTCTCTTTATTTATGAACATGACATGGTACCAGGATTGGTAATATCTGCTGAATATTGTGAAACGCGACATGGAGAATTTAAAGCCACCGGAGGGTTTGAAACTCATGGGGAATGTCGACTGCAATTGGCGGACTTTCAAACAACAATTCGAACTCTACATTGCTGCCATCGGGTTCGATACGATGCCAGATGCAAGGAAAATAGCGTTACTGCTCACGGTTGCAGGCCCGCAGGCGATAGAGGTATTTAATACATTTGTATTTGATCAAGAGGAGGGCAGAGAAAAAATAGACGATGTGCTAAAGAAGTTTGATACACATTGTTCTCCCAAAAAGAACGAGACCTATGAGAGGTACGCGTTCCGTTCATGGACACAGCAGCAAAATGAGACTTTTGATAGCTTTGTGACCGATCTGTAGCTGAAAGCACAGACATGTAATTTCTCTGAACTGAAACCATCCATGATTCATGACCAGATTTTGTTTGGTATTCATGATAAAAAGGTCAGGGAACATTTGTTGAGAGAAACCGAACTAATATTGGAGGATGCTATGAAAATATGCCATGCCAGTGAGCTAGCTCAGAAGCATGCGAAGACTTTCAGTGAAATTATTAATAATACGACTGTAATGAGTGACTGTGTTGCTGTCGGTGCTGTGTCCAACAAGGGGAAGAAACGTGGGCAGAACAGAAATGCAAAGCAATCGGAGGATGGAACTTTTAATTGTAAACGCTGTGGTTACCAGCACCAGTCAAGACAATGCCCAGTGTTTGGAAAAATGTGCACAAAATGTAATGGAAAGAATCACTTTTTGCCAAACAATGCTTTTCAAAAGTAAAAACAAAGAAAGGGCAACAAGTCAATGTGATAGAGGACACTGATTTAAGTGAGACATTTTTTGTAGGAATGGTGTCATATGACATTACCGAAAAGGATACAGAAAATGTGCAGCCCTCAGGAATGGACAATGCTGAACATAAAGTTAATGCAGTAAAAGAGGACAAATGGATAATGTCACTGCAGGTAAATGGAGCATTAGCTACATTGAAACTAGACACTGGGGCAAAAGCAAACTTAATCAGTATGAGTGACATTAAAAATATGAAAGAAAAGCCCAAAATACAGAAAGTCAGTACCACTGAAGAACTATAATGGACAGAAAATAGATAGCTTAGGTGTATGCACACTTAAAGTGACAGTCAAAGACAAAGTGCATCATCTCATGTTTTCTGTTGTGGCTGAAGGTCTTGATTCACTACTAGGTGACAAAGCTTGTGTGGACTTAGAACTGGTCAAGAGAGTCTACCGTATAAACTGTGCCATAAGCAGACCAGATGACTCGGTGAATTCTGTAGTGAGTAATTTCCAGGATGTGTTCAAAGGATTTGGAGTTCTACCATTCACTTACAAGATCCAGCTAAAGGAGGATGCTCAGCCAATGGTACATGCTCCACGGAGAGTTTCAGCACCCCTGCATGACCGGCTCAAGAAAGAACTGGACAGAATGACCACACTAGGAGTCATCAGGAAAGTCGAAGAGCCAACAGACTGGGTTAACTCCATGGTATGTGTAAAGAAAAAGAACAATGATCTAAGAGTATGCATGGATCCAAAGGACTTAAATGCAAACATAAAACGTGAACGCTACCAGATTCCCAAGCGAGAAGAAATCACCAGTGAAATGTCAGGTGCCAGATACTTCACAAAGCTCGATGCCTCACAAGGATTTTGGCAACTAAAACTGGATGAAGAGAGCACCAAATACTGTACCTTCAACACACCATTTGGCAGGTATTGGTTTCCTCAGAATGCCTTTCGGGATAATATCTGCATCTGAAATCTTTCATAGAGTGATGGAACACATAATTGAAGGTCTGGAAGGAGTTCGGGTCTATGTTGATGACATCATCATCTGGGGCTTCACACTGAAAGAACACAATGAGAGACTGACTAAAGTGCTACAGAGCATACGTCAGTATGGACTGAAGCTCAACAAAGCCAAGTGTCAGTTTGGCATCCAGGAAGTCACTTTCCTAGGAGATAATCTATCTGGTAAAGGAATAGAGCCAGATATGGAAAAAGTAAACGCCATACTCAAAATGCCCCGACCCACTGACAAAAAAGGAGTGTTACGCATCATGGAGATGATAAACTTCATTGGAAAGTTCATTCCTAACTTGTCAGCCAAGACAGCCTGTCTGCGAGACCTGCTACATAAAACAAATGAGTTTGCATGGACAGAAAGACATGACCAAGAGTGGATGAACCTCAAAACAGTGCTGACAACCACACCTGTACTCACCTTCTTTGACCCAACAAAGAGAATCAAAGTGTCAACGGATGCATCAAAAGATAGCCTAGGCGCGGTCTTGCTACAAGCAGAGGGTGAAGATTGGGAGCCTGTTGCCTATGCCTCCAGGTCTATGACAGATTCTGAGTGTTGATACACCCAGATTGAAAAGGAATGTCTAGACTTGGTAGTTGGACTAGAAAAGTTCCATGGCTACATATATGGACTTCCCACTTTCACAGTTGAGACAGACCAATGCCAACTGGTTGCCATCATTAAAAAAAATCTGAATGAGATGCCTCCAAGGATTCAACGACTCATGATGAAGCTGCAAAGATATGACTTTGAACTGATCTACACACCAGGCAAACACAGTGTTAGCAGATGCACTATCCCGAGCACCCACAATGAGTCATGTGAGCTCTACTGAGGAAGACGTGGATGTTCATGTGAGTATGGTCACTGCTGCGCTGCCCGTGTCAGACACAAAATCAAAGCAAATAGCAGAAGAAACAGTAAAAGAGTGTTACAAACAGTAATAGAGAACATTCATCATGGTTGGCCAAAACTTTCCTGTCCAAAGTATAATCACATAAGGTCAGAGTTGCGTGTCGCAAGTGGACTATTACTAAAACAGAACAGAATAGTCATTCCACAGGCTTTACGTTGAGACATGCTCGAAAGGATTCATGAGGGACACCTCGGAATTGAAAAATGCAAAAGGAGAGCAAGAGACACTGTTTATTGGCCAGGCATAAATAAGGACATTGAGAACATGATAGGCATATGTGAGACATGTCAGAAACACCAAAACAAACAAGCAAAGGAACCAATGATAGTAGCTGACTTACCAACAGCATCATGGCAAAAGGTTGGTATGCACCTCTTTCATTTAAATGGTAAAGACTATCTAATAGTGATTGACTACTATTCTAACTATCCTGAGATGGCACTGCTCTCAAGCACATCAGCAAGCAGTGTCATAATGCATGTTAAATCCATCTTCGCCAGACATGGAATTCCCAGGATTGCCGTTAGCGACAATGGCCCGTGCTTCAACTGTAAGGAGTGGCAACAATTTGCAGCACATTATGACTTTCAACACATCACATCCAGTCCTCTGTATGCTCAGTCGAATAGTAAGGCAGAGAAAGGTGTTCAAGTTCTCAAACAGCTACTGAAGAAAGCAACTGAAAGCAAGTCTGATCCTTATCTCGCCCTGCTGAGCTACCGAGCCTCCCCTTTAGACCGTGGTTCTTCACCTGCTGAACTCCTAATGGGTCGCAAGTTGTGCACCACGCTACCCTGCTGTGCAAAGGAAAAGCAGAGTAAGGAACTGAGACAGAGACTTCAACTGTTAAAGCTGAAACAGAAATCACACTATGACAAGTCATCTAAAACTATGAAACCATTGACAAGGGATGATGTTGTCAGGATTGAGGATCCAAATGCATGGAACAGGAAAGCTACAGTTCTTGAGGAAGTAGGACCAAGGTCATACGCTGTTAGAACTGAGGAAGGACAGATTCTCAGGAGGAACCGCCGTTCCCTCCTGAAAACACAAGAAACTATCCAAGAGCAAATCGATGACAATGCCGCAACTGAATCTTGTCACTCACCACCAGAACAATCTAACACAAACACACATACAGGCTCTCATGCAAACACATCAGACTTACCTGTGCTGAGAAGATCCACACGTGAAGTAAAAAAGCTTGATAAACTTAATCTTTGAGTACAAAGAAAAAACTATAATAAAAGAATGAAAAGCTTAGAGTTCATAAAGTAAAGCTTTGAAAATGTGTTGACTGTTGTGAAGATGTTTATGTTGTTATGATTGATTGATATTGATTTTGTTTAACCTCTAAGGAAGGGGGATGTAATGATCAGTAATATGTCATTCTAGAATGGTACACTAGGTGGAGCTGTATGTTTAGTGGTGGGCTACCCACAAGGCAGTAGTCAAGATGGATGCCTGTACACTAGTCCGCATGGCTGAATAAATGACTAGCTCAAGCTAGCTGTTCATAATGAAAACGTCTATTTATTTATGAACATAACAGAGGGAGCAGGGGCTGTTGGAGACCCGAGCCCGTTAGTTTGCCCGGCCATTGTTTTTTTGGCGGGGAGGGGAGAGGAGAGTTCGGTTTGCGTGTCATTGGCTGGAGAATGCAGGGTGCGGACTGGCTGAGAGCTGGAAAGGTAAGGTATTGTTCCTGACTCACTGGGAACGCCCTGTCTGTGAAAAGAAGTTTGTTTGATGTGGATGTCGGAGGGCGGGGGTGAAGCAGACGATCCCAATCTCTCCAGTAGCTGTATGTTATGGGAGGGATTTTTTCTCTCGAGTTCTTTTTCATTTCACTTCTTTAGCTCTTTAGCTTTGAATTAAAATAGAGGCTCTTGCCAATTTCAAATTATATTTTTGAAAAAAGGTTTGTAATTAAAATTCGTAGATGAGCAGCAGTTTTTAGGACGGCGCTTAAATTAATGTAGCAAGTAGAAAAGTGAACAGCAGGCGCAGCTTTAAATAAATTGTCAAACATCACAACAAGGATAGACAGACTGCAGTGAGAAGCAGGCACACCCATCTCAGAGATCTGTAAGCAAATACCTGTTTTCCTAAAAGCATTATTAAAACACTCTTTACATGCAGTACTTTCATATTATGAGTATTATAGAGGTGGGGGTGGGTCTGTGATTACTAATCCATTGGTAAAGGGGTCCTTCAAACAAAAAGTTTGAGAGCCATTGAACTAGGTAGGCCATTTAGAAGTCCATCGGTAACTTTTCCCACACTGATTTCTCCGTGCCCAGACTTGGTCCAACATTTGTTGTCTAAGTTTAGAATACACTTCCTGAGAGAGAGGAAACAGAAGGGCACATTCAGCAGCCCTGTGCTCCTAGTGTGTAGCCTCGCAAGACAGGAGTACAGGTCAGAGATGGGACTACAACTCTGTCACGGTGATTTCCTAACATGCAGGTCCATTTTATGCGACTGGAATCACTGAATAAAAGAGATGAGATAACGCACTCATGGCCACCTGTGCCTTTCAGAAATGGTTTTGATTCTCTGTGTTTTGCACCAACAATGATTTTTCTATTCAGTGACTAAACGTTGGTGGACATAAAGACCATTATTACAATTTAAAATAGACATTCTTCCTAAAGCATGGTTTGAATGTGTTCACCAGTCTGACAGTCGAACTGGAGGATGTGTACAGCAGCGTGAGAATGATGTAAGCTGGAATATTTAATTTTAAAAGAAATATTAGCTGGGGAGGAATACATTTATAATACACTGGCATATTTTCATTTTCCACAACATATACTTTGACAGGAACTGGGTTTGACAAGTCTGTTAGCATCTCACTATAAGGCTGTGTGTGGCATAAAATCCCACATTTCATAACTCTCATTTAAAATGTACACTATCTTATTTTTTCCCACATTACAACAATGACTACACTCCACAAGTACTTCATTGGCTGTAAAGTGCTTTGAGATGCCTGGTGGTAGTGAAAGGCGCTATAGAAATGCGAGTTTTTCTTTCTTACTCCTCTAATCTCCTTACTGCCCCATTCCTGCTGTTTTACATACAGAGCTTGAATTACCGTAATCACCAAATACTTGTAAGGACGTAGAGCAGAAATACTAATTCCCATAGTATGTAATGCTCAATGGAAACCCAGAAACAGAACAGAAACCATGGACCTCAATAAACCCATAATGCAATCATATCCAAGATTGACAGAATGTTCTTCCAATCACACAGTAATGCAATGATTGACATCACCAGGGGAAAGTATTTTTAACCAGGGATTTTAATTCTGATTGGAATGCCAAGGTGACCTGGAGGAAGGTTCCTTCTGTTTGCTGTTTGTAGTATACTGCAGTCTTTCAGATGAGATGTTAAACCGAGGCCCTGTCAGCCCTCTCGGGTGGATGTAAGAGATCCCAGGGTACTATTGGAAGAAGAGCAGGGGAGTTCTCCCTGATGTCCTGGCCAACCAACATCATTCAAAAAAACACATGCTCTGGTCATTATCACATTGCTGTTTGTGGGACCTTGCTGTGCGCAAATTAGCTGCTGCATTTCCTACATTACAACAGCGACTACACTTCAAGGGTACTTCATTGGCTGTAAAGCAATTTGGGATGTCCGGAGGTAGTGAAAGGTGCTATATAAATGCAAGTCTTTCTTTTAAAAAATGTATAGTTGCTCTTTATAATCAGGATTATGATTTTGCTACAGATAAGGAGCAGAGGAAATCTCCCAACCCCCAACTATTTCATCCATGAGAAAGAATGTTTCACTCCAGAGATGCCTGGGTGTTATTGGTGGCAGCTGTCCGCCTGTTGAAAGTACCATCGGCAACTCTCATCATTTTACAATAAGGTCCAACGTGTTTCATGTGTACCAGCTGTTGAAAATTTCTATTGAACTCGTTCTTTTACTCTCTCTGTGAATTAATTCCACCCTGCTGTGGTTTCCAGGATGTCATCGACCAAAGCAAACAGCAGCTCAGGCCTTTTCTTCCACTTTATAATGAACAGGATCACGCATTGTTTAGTCCCGTCGAAGTTATGTGACTCTTTGCACTGTGCACTAGCTTTTTAAGTTGTAATTATCCTTCAAACCATTGTTTACCAAGAGATTCGAATGGAAACTTTGGAATCTTTGGAGCAGGTTCTGACCATTAAGGCTATAGCAGCTCATTAACAACAAAAAATAATAATTAAAAGTCAAAATCTCGCTGACCGTAAAACTGATCAAGTCAAAATTTATACTTTCCATGATGACTATTTACTGAAAGTACAGCTTTTACACAGTTAAAGAAAAGAAAGACTTGCATTTCTATAGCGCCTTTCACGACCTCGGGACGCTCCAATGCGCTTTACAAATAATAAAGTACTTTTTGAAGTGTAGTCACTGTTGTAATGTAGGAAACGCGGCAGCCAATTTGCGCACAGCAAGCTCCCACAAACAGCAATGTGATAATGACCAGATCATCTGTTTTAGTGATGTTGATTGAGGGATAAATATTGGCCAGGACACCGGGGATAACTCCCCTGCTCTTCTTCAAAATAGTGCCAAGGGATATTTTACGTCCACCTGAGAGAGCAGACGGGGCCTCGGTTTAACGTCTCATCCGAAAGACGGCACCTCCGACAGCGCAGCACTCCCTCAGCACTGCACTGGAGTGTCAGCCTAGATTTTTGTGCTCAAGTTTCCGGAGTGGGACTTGAGTTATAGGAATCACATTACTAAAACCAGGACGAGAAGCAGAGGATCCACCTACTAGTTTATCTCTGTTAAGGAAAAAACCATTAACTTTGTCCCTTTACCAATCCAGGACATGGTGAAGCTGAGAGGGAGTGGTCAGTGGTGATGGAGAGCAAATTAGGCGCAGATGCAAGTGGGTTTGAAGATGAGGTGGGGGGTCATTGAAATGGGCATGGATTGGCAGGGCGGAGTTAAGTGGACATGGAACAGCTGGGAGCGATGGGACTGAAAGAGAGGCAGGCTGGGATAATGTGGGGTGGGGAGGCCTTGGATCAAAGATGGAATTACTGGCAGGTAGGGGAGCAATAAAGGGGTGAGGGGCTCTCAGAGATAGGGTTGTGAAGGAGGAATCTCTGAGATGTGATGGTGTGGGGACACTGAGGAGAGATCTCTCAGCCAAAAGGTGAAATGGGGATCTTTGAAAACACCTTTATATTAATAGATAATCTCATCCAGTTTCAGGAAACCATCAACTGGGGAACGTTCAGCCTGAGGAACTACATTGCGCTCCACTTTATATGGAGTCCCACAAATAGTTTGACCTACCTGCCCATGTTCACATTACTAAAGCTGACTCCCTTGGTCCGACAGCAGAATTGTGGCCCACAGCTTCATGGATCTACGATGCCTTCATGTCACATTACTGGATTTTGTTTGACCAATTTTCCACAGAAAGGAGTTGGAAAAAGTTACTTTTACTGCTGTGTTTTCAAAAACCAGGGAATTCTAACAATGTTATTAGAGGCAGCTAAGCAAAAGGTGGTTAACATGTTAATCAGAAGTTGATTCTCCCAGACACTGAACAACAAGCTATTTGTTAGTTTGTCTGGGCATTTCTTTTGTCTGATTATGTGCCCATGAAGCGCCTTGGCACATTTTACTACATTATAGGTGCTGTATAAATGAGATGGTGAATGCTCTTCCTGAGTTGTGTGGCCTTAGTGTCCCTACCTTCAAACAGAGGCTATTAGAGCAGCAGCAAGGGAGCATGTTGTGAGGATTCTTGCCTCTGGGCACACTACACTGGGGAGTGACCATCATAGTGGAAGAGTGTCTGACAGCAGGATTTGCACTGCTATTATCTACAGGGGGTAGCTGGTTAGTACTTGTACCAGCGGCCGTTGGCCTAGAAATTCGTCTCGGGCGGTGGTGCAAAAAGCGGGCGGTATCGGATTGGCTGTCCACTAGGCGCGGTGTCTGATATTCAGTTCCATTGGAGTTACCATTGAATAATGGTATAACGGGCGGCCGGTCCGATACCGCCCCTGTTGGGCCACCGCCTGAGACGAATTTCCTGGCCGTTGTGTTTTATCATGTGCCCTTGGCGAGGCTGAACCTTCTCACGCACTGCTCCTTCACATTGCCCGGGTGGCTGTCTCTGTTGCGATAGACCTGCTGGCTGTGGGTCGTGCTCTTTGTGCCCGAGGTCTGCCCTCACCCTGTGACACACTGTAATGTGCCTGCTGATGGCCACTACACCCCTGCTCTGAGGCCAAAAATTCATCTATACCATTGAGTATTTTATTTTCCACTTTTGTGGTGACATGTGCAAATTGTCTGCCATTAACTTCACTAACTCCAGGTTTAACCTGGAATAAGATATTAATTTCTAAATGTTGACATTTTCAGCAGCTGTTGAATGCAGCATGAGTTCATTATCAATAAACATTTTTAAATAAGTCCTTAACAAACAAACGTTGGGAGCTTTTTTCACTTACGGCCAATTTTTTTGTTGTTGCTCCTATTTGGAGAGATTTCAGTCTTCAGAACAGCGCTGAGCTCAGTGAATAGTCCGTTAGAGACTTTTGCCTACAATACACCTCCTTTTATTCACACCAGGCTGATTATGCGATCGGGTACACTGGTGAGACAGAGATGCACGGCTGGAATTTTTAGCGTGGAGTTGGGTCGGGTGCATGCGGACCATGTAGCAGGTCGGGAACACGATGTTCTGCTCAGCGTGTTCTTCAGGGCGACTTTAAGTTAATGGCCCCACTTAAGGCAGTCATACACATTCCCCGGCCCAATTAAATGGAGCGGGTTTGATGACGTCATCGATGAATCGTTTCCAGTGCGGTATTTAAAGCAGCCTGGCACTCAGCTCATTTGAAGGTTGCTAGAGGAATGTAGAAGCTGAAATACAAAGGTCTGAGCACTGTTCTAAACTATCAATGATGGATACTCAAAGGAAGAGGGCTGCACCACGATTTTCTGATGCATCCCTGCATGTTCTGGTGGAGGCAGTGAGAGCACGCATGGAGATCCTGTTCCCTGCAGATAGACGCAAGAGACCTCCCAAAGACACTAAAAGGGCCTGGTTGGAGATAGCAGAGGAGGTCAGCAGCAGGGATGTGGTCAAGAGGACCTGAATCCAGTGCAGGAAACGATTCAATGATCTCGAGGTCAGGAAAGGTGAGTGCAAAGCCACACTCACCTTCATCCTGATGTGCCTGTCACCACATCCCCATCACTCTGCCTTCACAAGCCTGCTCCTTTGCATCACTGGACGCACGCACGCGCCAAGCAACACCACCCGCACGCCACCCCCCTACAGCAGCTCTGCAACTCCCAATATCTCCAGGGACCCCCTCCTTTGCTGGTGTTAGTTGGGTGAACACTGCCTCTCCTGTGTTTTCTCGGCTCTTTTCTCCTGCAAGGAGGGAAAGAAGAGAAGGTTGAGTGAGAGTGATGGAATGAGTGTAAGGAATGGATGGCTTACATCTGTAGAGGGTGACTAAGATAGAGTGAGGTGCCAATGCCAAATGGCCTCCTTCTGTGGTGTTAGTTCTTTGTTTAATCTTGGCGGGCTAGTTTAAACTAATGGCAGCAATAAATATTAACTGGTTTTGGATGGCCGGTAATTGCGTCTACCGGCCCGATAATTGACTTGCATTGTCCTAAAAGTTCCTTGCTGGGCCTTGTCCGGCCTCGATGGCTCGGTTAATCTGTTTCCGATAACGTATGCAGACTGTTTGATGGCCTTAACTATAGGCCTAAACTGAATTTGGGTTTTGTCTCCAATTCGGTCTAATGCATAATTCAGAGTCCTGTCTGGTTCCAAAATACAAAGTCTCTCTTCACAGCCTGCAGCCATAGTTTCGATTTCTCCCAAGCGGTCTGCGTTGCAGAATCCATTTTGGAATCCCACAGGCTTTCTGCCACGAGGCACGGATGCCATCTTGGGTACCCTTTTTAATTTAAAATATCCATGCAGGGTCCCGTTTATTAATAACAGCCTTCAGGGAAATGCAGAAATTTTGCGAGAGGGGGACATCCCAGCAACCTGGTGACAGAATCACATCTCATACAACCACGTGGCATACAAGTCAATCATATGGTGACTGATCTCAGCAGCCAATGAAATTCCATCATGTGCATAATGGTAACGTTACCCATTCTTATTATAATACTTCTAATTCATCTCTTTACTCTCCCATAGGTCCATCAAGTAGCCCCCCCCCCCGACTGTCCAGCCAGAGAAGGAAGATGACTCCTCAGAGGAACCTCCAGCCTCTGAGGGTACACCGTCATCAGATCCAAGCTCACCCAGCACCAGCGCAGAAACGCACACCTCGGTGGGTCCTGTGCGCCATAGTGTTGAGTTGTCATCTGGTGTCTCTCACTTCACAAGTGAGCAAGAGGAGATGTTGACAGTGACTTCCTAAAGAAAAGAGTGTTAAGAACCAGGACTGTGAACTTTGTTGACTGGCACCCACACTACTCTGTGACCAACCAAGAGGAGTGACACTTGTAGGCAGGCGAGAGGGCCATATTTTTCAAGAACCCCACCAAATTTCAGCTACTGAACTTTCGTTCACAAGCTTTCGTTCACAACTGCCACGTCATTTCAATCCAGCCAATGCCTGAATGTAATCTTTGATCTCTTTCATCAAAAGCCAAATACAGTCGTTGAAATTTGCAAGTAAAATAATGTGACCAAATGAAGAATCGCCTAGATAGTGGCTGTTTTCCAAAGCAACCGTTGCCACAGGAAGGTACACAAATGCAGGGAGGGAACCAAACAAGAACAAAAACAGCTCGTGGGTTAGCCTGGGTCTGAGTCGTAGAATTGGGGCAATTTGAAAATGAGGGGAAGAAAAGTAACATGTAGACCTCCCTGATCTATATGACTCAGTACTGCATTATTTGGTGTATTTAGCCAATGATCCATTGAGGAACCTTTTGAAATTTTCCAAAGTCTTCCCCATGTTAGGTAAACAGTTCAAACCCACTTTAGCTATCAATAAGATTACTTACATGAAGTCAGCAGTATATTAGCTCTTATAATCTAACTGATTAGTATTAATTATTTGCCTACATATATCTACTTGTCAATTGCCTAAAGTATTGCCATCGTGTTTGTCGCTAAATGATGCACAATTGCTACTTAATTCTGGAATTTAATGGCAACTAGATACCCAAAATTCTGGCTTTGTTAGCTTTAATGAAAAGTAAGTTGGAGCCGAATACGAAGCCTCATTGCCGGAGCATCAGGACAATGGGATATTGACTCTCTGAGGACAGAGCCCTCCAGCTCTTGGGCCGGAGACTATAGACAAACTGAGGATGGCTGAGGTTGGAGCTTTCCCACCGACTCGAGGCTAGTATCATCCCTTTTACTCATTATTCTTGCTCCCCTTTACTCACTCATTCCTTCGACTGACACACAGGCATGCACCGCATTACAACAGCATAACACACAGTATCTTACCGTGTAATCTCAGTTTCAAGAGGTGTCTTGCTACCAGCATTCCAACACACATTCATCTTCTGATTGTGCCTTGGCCACAGAATGGTGCTCTGTGCATCCAAGGCAAGAAACAGTCTGATATTACGGCCGGAATTCTCCCGATGCCAAGCGTACGGGTTTGGGGGCGGGTCGGCAGTAAAAATCCCAGAAATTGCGAGTGCGTCGGGAACCTGCCGTCATCCTGCCGCCTCGCGCATTTAACTCAGGCAGCTTTGAAGGCGTGTCATGGACCCGATCGGCAGAGGAGGGTGACCTCATTGAAGCCATTAATTGCTTGTTGAGAGACCCTTAAGAGGGTTTTTAACGCCAGCTTTTGATTTTTACTGCAGGAGCACGGGATTCACGCAGCTCGGTGTAAGGGGTGGTGTGTGGGTGTTGTTTGTCAGCTTCACCTCTGACTCCTTTGAGCGGTTCGAATCGCTCTCACTCCCTTTTGTTCTAGACTTTGGACTTATTTGGGGGTCGTAATAAACTTGCAACAGACACCTGGGTTAGTCAAAAAGAATTCAGATCTTTAATTTGAGACAGGAAAATATACAATACAATAAAACTTACACTTTAAAAGGGTGGGGAACACACGGAATAAGCGAGGGAGAATTACAATGTACAAAATCCCTTTCCCTCCCAACCCCACTACACTAGCTAGGCTGGAATCCAGAGGACCAGGAAATGCTCACCAAAACGACTTTCTTGACAGTTGTAGAGGTTTGCGATTTTGGGGTTCTCTTTAGTTGTGGCAGTTGGGGCCTGCCATACCTCGGACGTGGTAGAAGACTGCACCTGCGTTGGGTCTTCAGTTGGGTTTGGTCCGCTGATGCGGTTAGTCGCGCTGTTGGATCTATCGGGTAAGTACCAAATTTTCTTTGGTTAGGGCTAGTTTTAGAGTCTTTTGTGCCCAAATCTTACCCAGGGGTAAGTCAGACTAGCCTGTAGAGTGGAAACAAGTCTTTGGTTCGTGAGTTTTTCAGCGGTTGGTTCCTTGTTGGTCGCGGTGGCCCAATATTACCTGGTTGGTGGTAATATTGGCGGGTGTTGGCTTCTGTAGGCCTTTGGTTGCCACGATCTCTGTTTCTTCTTTCTTCCTTCGAGTCCCCGATGATGATGTTTCTCTTAAGCTGGTTGGCTGAACTTCAACTTGGACTGGCTGTCCGTTTGAACTGTCTCACTGTCTCCGCTGTCTGTACTGTGTTCTTGTCCATACTGTACTGAAAAGGCAGGACTCAATTATACTAATTTGGGGCTTGGCTTATCTGACCGCCAATCTCGGTTTCCTTTGTTAAATTTGGCGGGCTCGTTATTTTTAATGTCATTTAAAACTTTAACGAGCTTCGGGGATGGCCCATCCAAACTGAACAAATTTAGGGGATGGTTAATCTGGACTTAATCAGCCTTTAACTGGTTTCGGATTGCCTTGATACCAGTTTTAAAATGCAAAATGTTTGTCAATCTTTTTAATTGACTTTGGACTGTGGTTTGTTTATGGTGACCTGTAGGGCTAATGTTCTTTCTTTTGTATGGCTGGGGACATGTCCTGTTTACTCGATACCTGGCTCTGCGGCTTCTTGGTGGGAAAACAGGTTTAATTGTCCTTATGTAAAACTGGGGCGGCCCTGGACATTCCTTAGACAGTCCAATATCCAAACCTCGGGGGCCCACCCCGCCTCCCCATTGTTCCAGCTTTTTGCAAGCCTGAACATGTCTTTTAAACCAACCAAACTTCCTGGGAATTTTATTTTAAATCCCTTTTGCCCAATAACTCTTTAAAACAGTCCAAAAAGGTCTTCCTTAAATTAACTCTTTGAAATCTTCTGTTTGGCCCAATCACACTTTTACCCCTTTTCCAGATTCCTTCTGTGATGTTCCCAAAATCATTTAAAAATGACTTTCCTTGTGTTCTGGGGTTGTGCAGAAATTTTCGAACCTTACACGGATACCTCACCTGTGAAGGGGAGGCGGAAGCTCAGTGGCCACTGGCGAGTTCATTGATTGATAGCTGGGAAAAGCACATAAATACTGCAACATTACACCTCATTACTTCCTCATGGGAAGGCTCTAGCTCACTCCATTTTGTCCACAGATTTCAATGTCAGCAGTTTGCAGGTCATTTTTGAAACCTCGGAAGCCGCTCTCACCACATTGCTACTCACTGTCACAACATTGAGGGATTGGCCCTCTGATCTCCACTTTACCTGCCATCTACTACATCAGCATGGGTGCCGCTTATACTGTCTCACCTTGGTCCTCAGAATCAGAGC
Source organism: Somniosus microcephalus (assembly GCF_052327205.1). Lineage (NCBI taxonomy): Eukaryota > Metazoa > Chordata > Chondrichthyes > Squaliformes > Somniosidae > Somniosus > Somniosus microcephalus. The sequence continues at coordinate 32,215,232 of NC_140998.1, read as the reverse complement.
AAGATCAGCCCCACCACCAGCAGCAGCAGTAAACGCAACAGCAGCAACCACAACAGCAGCCTTCTCCTCAACGACCTGATGCTCCACAGGAGAAGGGGGGGGCACCACAGGGCTGCAGTGCGCCGGAGGTGATACCCCTAACACAGGGTATATAGGCAGAGGATGAGCTTCCTCAACATGACTGAGCAGCAGTGCTTCAGGAGGTTCAGGCTATTGTGTCAGGTCATCACAGATATTTGTAGATTGCTGGAGCAAGACCTGCTGCCCAGAGGTCCTGGTGGACACTCCTTACCAGTGGCTGTCAAAGTCACCACCGCCCTCAACTTCTTCACCTCAGGCTCCTTCCAGGGATCTGCAGCAGACATTTGCAGGATCTTGCAGTCGGCTGCCCACTGATGCATCACCAGGTGACCAATGCCATGTTTCACAAATCAGCCAATTATATCAACTTTGCCACTGATGAAGCCAGTGTTACTGAGCGGGCGCTCGGCTTTGCAGCTCGTGCTGACTTCTCATGGGTGCAGGGCGTTATTGACTGCGCACATGTGGCCATGAAGGCACCCCATCATAACCCAGGTGTGTTTGTGGACCGCAAAAGCTTCCACTCCCTCAATGTGCAGCTCGTCTGCAACCATAAAAAGATGATTATGCATGTGTGCGCCAGATTCCCTGGCAGCTGTCATGACTCTTTTGTGCTGTGCCAGTCCACCCTCCCTCAGCTCTTTGCACCCCATTATAATGAGAGCCACATGTCTACCAGATGTGTTATAGAGCAAGCAATAGGCCTGCTGAAGATGAGCTTCAAAAGCCTCGACAGAACTGGAGGAGGCCTTCAGTATGCACCAGTCAGGGTCTCCAGAATCGTTGTCATTTGCTGCGCCCTGCACAACATATCGCAGCAGCGAGGATTGGGGCTGCATGAGGAGCAAGGCACAGAGAGCACAGCCTCTTCAGAGGAGGAGGAGGGGGAGCAGATGGAAGGTGAGGAGGAGCAGGTGGAGGAACCTGAGGTGGAGATGGCTCCAGCAGCGGCACATATTGCTGCCCGGGAGGTCCCGGATGACCTCATCATGGTCAGATTTACTTAACTTGCTCCAATGCAGCCACATGGCTGCCACATGCTGTACTAAGTTCCCCCTGCCCAACAACACCCAGCATCCCTAGAATGACCAAGCCATTCCTCTCACCCAAACCCCCAGTGCTTGAGGTTAAGTAATGTCTCACCATTCACTTCAAGTGATAAAGCCACTTCCAAGGTAGCAGGTAAAAATGGGCAAGACCCAAAAGTGGTGCAAAGAAATACATTTATATTTTTTTATTTGTTTATGGGATGTGGACGTTGCTAGCAAGGCCAGCATTTATTGCCCATCCCTAGTTACCCTTGAGAAGGTGGTGGTGAGCTGCCTTCTTGAACCGCTGCAATCCATGTGGTGAAAGTACTCCCACAGTGCTGTTAGGGAGGGCGTTCCAGCATTTTGACCCAGCGACGATGAAGGATCGGTGATATACTTCTAAGTCAGGATGGTGTGTGACTTGGAGGGGAACTTGGAGGTGCTGGTGTTCGTGTTCCCATGCGCCTGCTGCCCTTGTCCTTCTAGGTGGAAGAGGCTGCGGCTTTGGGAGGTGCTGCCGATGAAGCCTTGGCGAGTTGCTGCAGTGCATCTTGTAGATGGTACACACTACATCCACAGTACGCTGGTGGTGGAGGGAGTGAATGTTTAAGGCGGTGGACAGGGTGCCAATCAAGCGGGCTACTTTATCCTGGATGGTGTCAAGCTTCTTGAGTGTTGTTGGAGCTGCACTCATCCAGGCAAGTGGAGAGTATTCCATCACACTCCTTACTTGTGCCTTGTAGATGGTGGAAAGACTTTGGGGAGTCAGGAGGTGAGACACTCGCCGCAGAATACCTAGCCTCTGACCTGCTCTAGTTGCCACAGTATTTATGTGGCTGGTCCAGTTAAGTTTCTGGTCAATGGTGACCCCCAGGATGTTGATGGTGGGGGATTCGGCAATGCTAATACCGTTGAATGTCATGGGGATGTTAGACTCTTGCTTGCTGGAGATAGTCATTGCCTGGCAGTTCTGTGGTGCAAATGTTACCTGCCACTTATCAGCCCAAGCCTGAATGTCCTCCAGGTCTTGTTGTATGCGGGCATGGACTGTTTCATTATCTGTGGAGTCGAATGGCGCTGAACACTGTGCAGTCATCAGTGAACATTCCATTTCTGACCTTATGTTGGAGGGAAGGTCATTGATGAAGCAGCTGAAGATGGTTGGGCCTAGGACACTGCCCTGAGGAACTCCTGCAGCGATGTGCTGGGGCTGTGATGATTGACCTTCAACCACCATAACCATCTTCCTTTGTGCTAGGTATGACTCCAGCTAGTGAAGCATTTTCCCCCCCGATTTCCATTGACTTCAGTTTTACTAGGGCTCCTTGATGCCACATTCGGTCAAATGCTGCCTTGATGTCAAGGGCAGTCACTCTCACCTCACCTCTGGAATTCAGCTCCTTTGTCCATGTTTGGACCAAGGCTGGAATGAGGTCAGGAGCTGAGTGGTCTTGGCGGAACCCAAACTGGGCATCAGTGAGCAGGTTATTGGTAAGTGCCGCTTGATAACACTGTTGATGACACCTTCCTTCACTTTGCTGATGATTGAGAATAGACTGATGGGGCAGTAATTGGCCCGGTTGGATTTGTTCTGCTTTTTGTGGACAGGACATACCTGGGCAGTTTTCCACATTGTCGGATAGATGCCAGTGTTGTAGCTGTACTGGAACAACTTGGCTAGAGGCGCAGCTAGTTCTGGAGCACAAGTCTTCAGCATGATAGCCGGGATGTTGTCGGGGCCCATAGACTTTGCTGTATCCAGTGCGCTCAGCTGCTTCTTGATAGCACATGGAATGAATCGAATTGGCTGAAGACTGGCTTCTGTGATGGTGGGGACCTCAGGATTATGGATCATCCACTCAGCACTTCTGGCTGAAGATGGTTGCAAATGCTTCAGTCTTATCCTTTGCACTCACGTGCTGGGCTCCACCATCATTGAGGATGGGGATATTGATGGAGCCTCCTCCTCCCGTTAGTTGTTTAATGGTCCACCACCATTCACGACTGGATGTAGCAGGGAGATTACCTGAGTTAGAAAGATTACCTGTAATCATCTGGCAGTGTTCTGTGACTATATATGCTGTGTCTATATGCATCTCTTCATTTCACCTGATGAAGGAGCAGCACTCCGAAAGCTTGTGATTTCAAATAAACCTGGTGTTGTGTGACTTCCTACATTTGTCCACCTCAGTCCAACACCGGCATCTCCACCTCATGCCTCTTTTCTTTAGGAAACTGATTAAGAACATAGGAAGAGGAGGAGGACATTCAGCCTGTTCCGCCAATCAATTAGATCATGGCTGATCTGTACCTTAACTCGATAAACCCACCTCGGTTCCATATCCCTTAATATCCTTGCCCAGCAAAAACCTATCAATCTCAATTTTTAAATTTTCAATTGATCTAGCATCAACAGCTTTTTGGGGAAAGAGAGTTCCATATTTCCACTACCGTTTGCGTGAAGAAGTGCTTCCTGACTTTACCCCTAACGGCCTAGCTGTAATTTTAAGCTAATGCCACCTTGTTCATGACTTCCCCACCAGAGGAAATAGTTTCTCTCTATCTACCCTATTATTTCCTTTAATCATCTTAAACACCGCAATTAGATCATCCCTTAATCATCTGTACTCAAGGGAATGCAAGCCTAGTCAATGCAACCTGTCCTCATAATTTAATCCTTTTAGCCACAGTATCGTTCTGGAGAATCTGCACCGCAGCCCCTCCAAGGCCAATATATCCTTCCTGACGAATGTTACCCAGAACTGAGCACAGTATTCCAGATGCAGTCCAACCAGAGATTTATATAACCTCCACCCCTTTGTATTCCAACCACCTTGAGATAAACACTAACATTTCACTAGCCTTTGTGATTATATTTTGTACATCTCTGCTACCTTTTAGTGATTTCTGTGCATGGACCCCTAAATCTCTCTGTTCCCCCACAGTTCCTAACTTCTCATCATTTAGAAAATACTCTGATCTACCTTTCTTAGGTACAAAGACCTCACAGTGAACTCCATCCCTCAGAGTTTTGCCCACTCATTTGATCTATCAATGTCCCTTTGCAGCTTTCTGCTCTCATCTACACTATTTACTGTGACACATAACTTAGTGTTGTCAGCAAACTTGGATATATGGCTCTCTATTCCTTCATCTACATCATTGATAAATATAGTGAAAAGCTATTACAGATCTATGGGGGACACCACTAGTCACATCCCATCAATTGTGTCCTACTCTCTGTGTCCTACCACCCATCCAATTCCTAACCCATGTGAATAGGTTGCCTCAAATTCCATGCACTTTCATTTTTGATAATAATTTCTTGTGTGGAACCTTATCGAATACCTTCTGGAAGTCCATATAAATAACATTCATAGACACTCCCTTATTTACCATAATAACAACAGAAAATGCTGGAAAAACTCAGCAGGCCAGGCAACATCCGTGGAGAGAAAATAGAGTCAACGTTTCGGGTCAAACCCTTTGTCAAGGCTGGAAAGGCACAGGAAATGAAATAGATTGAAAGGCCAGGCTGGGAGAGAACATAAGAGAAATGAAGAGACATTAAGAGGTATTCAAAACGAGACAAGATGGTGATAGGACAAGTGGGTACAAAAGACGGCTCTAGATTAGGTGTGAAATGTGATGGCAGAATGGGAGACAGCTGCCATGTGGGAGAGAAAAAAAAGGGGGGGGGGAGAGAAAGGGCCAAAACAAAGGTGTGGATAAAAAGTAAGTAAAAATGTTGTTAAGTCTGTGTGTTATAATGAGAATTATTACACAGACCACAAGAGTAACTTTTAACAGGTCTTTACTAGTCGAAGGTCAGGGCGGAACTGCCCAATAAATCATTACACAGCACTTATATACCGGTGTGGTCACCACCGGTATTACAGTATACAGCAGCCAAGATAAAGTAGTGCAACCCTTAAAATAGTTCTCTTAAAGGTGGAACGGTTACATACACTACAATCCTCCCTTTTTAGCTTAACCGTATACATTCCCCATTAAACATAACATCATAACATATATACACAACTTCATGTAAAAACAGTTCACAGATTCAGTCTCTCTGGAGGCTTCCTGACTCGGTCCGGATAACGCCTCGGTGGTGTAGTAGTTTTCGGTGGTGTAGTAGGTTCTTTTGGCAAGGTCGATTCGGCTTGAATGCCAGTGTCGAGTTCATCTGGTTCCAGTATCACCGGATCGGAGGTAGATACTATGGGTATCTCTGCTTCATCATTAGGCGTATAGAGTTGTGGTGTAGGTTGTCCCTTTTCGGATGACTCTCTGATCTGGTCAACATGGCGCCTTATTATGCTTTCACCAATGTCCACGGTATACATCAGCGGTCCTAGTCGTGTGCAAATAGTTCCAGGCTGCCATTTCTCGGTGCGGTAGTCCCGGGCCAAAACTTGTTGACCTATCTGGAAGGTTCTAGTTGGCCTTTCATTCATGCCTTGAAATTGCCGGTTCTCTACGTCCCTTCTGATGTTTGGCTTGATCAAATCCAGCCGGCATCTTAGTCTTCTATTGAAAAACATCATGGCGGGAGTTTGGTTTGTAACCGCATGTGTTGCATTCCTGTACGCCAACAAGAAGTTATCTACCTTATGTTGTAGATTTATGTCTTCATTACCCATGGCCTTTATGGCCTTCTTGAAGGTCTGGACAAACCTTTCAGCTAATCCATTGGTGGCGGGATGGTATGGGGCGGACGTGTAGTGCTTAACCCCATTGTTTATTAAGAACTTCCTGAATTCTTCGGACATGAATTGCGGTCCATTATCCGAACAGATCTGTTCCGGCAGCCCATTCCTGGCAAATATGGTCCTTAATACTGTGATGGTTTTTTCCGTGGTGTTGGAGGACATCTTTATTACCTCCGGCCACTTGGAGTGTGCATCCACCGCGATTAAGAACATTGAGTCCATAAATGGACCAGCAAAGTCGATATGTACCCTTTGCCATGGAGATGAGGGCCACTCCCATGGATGTAGAGGGGCTTGTGGTGGGGCGTTTTGGACCTTCTGGCATCCTAGACAGCTCTTGGTCATTTCTTCGATGTCTCCATCGATACCTGGCCACCACACAAACGCTCTGGCTAGGTTCTTCATTTTTACTCCACCCAGATGCCCCTCGTGAAGCTCCTTTAGCACTTTATGCTGGAGTTTGGGTGGAATCACCACTCTGGATCCACACATCAAGGTTCCTCGGCACACTGACAGCTGCTCTCTTCTTTGCGAGAATGCTGGCAACAGTGGTTCGCCATGTGCTGGCCATCCCTTCACCGTTAAATCGTAGACTCGTGAGAGAGTCGGGTCATTTCTCGTTTCCTTTTCAATGGTAGAATTTGTTACTGGTAGACATTCCACTATGGTTGAGTGGAACATCTCCACTGGGTCCACTGTAGGCGCCTCTTCTACCGTTGGCAACGGTAGGCGCGATAAACCGTCAGCATTCCCATGCTGTTTTGATCCTTTGTATTCTATGTCATATTGGTGTGCCCCTAGGAAAAGGGACCACCTCTGTAGCCTTTGCGCTGTCATAATGGAAACGCCCTTTTTAGGGTTGAATATGGATACCAACGGCTGGTGGTCTGTCAGCAGTGTAAACTTCTGGCCCTGCAGGTAATGATTAAACTTCTTTACTCCCCACACCAGGCTGAGAGCCTCCCTATCTATCTGAGCATAGTTGCGCTCAGCGGAGGTCAATGATCGGGATGCAAATGCGACTGGCCTTTCCGAGCCATTTGGCCACTTGTGTGAGAGTACTGCTCCAATACCATAAGGAAAAACATCACAAGCTAAACGAATAGGTAGTGTTGGGTTGAAGTGAGCCAACACTTCCTCTGAGGTGATCAATGCCTTGCTTTTGCGAAAGGCCTTCTTACAGTCCTCGCTCCACTTCCATGGTACTTCTTTCTGCAAAAGAGCATTCAGCGGGTGCAGCACTGTGGATAGATTTGGCAGAAACTTATGGCAATAGTTAATCAACCCTAGGAAGGACCTCAACTGGGATACATTTTCCGGAGCAGGAGCCTTCACAACAGCTTCGATCTTGTCAGGTGACTTGTGCAGTCCCTCCTGGTCAATGACATGACCACAGTACGAGATCCGTTTCTGAAAGAACTCACATTTCTGGCGATTAACTCGAAGGCCATATTCCTTCAACCTGGTGAGCACCAGTTTCAAATTTGCAAGGTGTTCCTCATCATCATCTCCTGTAATCAGGATATCGTCCAAGTAACATTGAGTGCTTGGAATTCCCTGTAATACCTGCTCCATGGCCCTCTGCCAAATTGCTGGAGCCGAAGCCACTCCAAAAACCAGTCTATTATATCGATACAAGCCTCTGTGCGTGTTGATTGTGAGATACTGGCGCGACTCTTCCTCAACTTCCATCTGTAAGTACGCTTGCGCCAGGTCTATCTTGGTGAAGCGTTTCCCGCCAGACAATGAAGCAAAGATAGCCTCAATCCGCGGAAGCGGATATTGCACCGTGTGAAGCACCGGATTAACCGTGATCTTGAAGTCTCCACAGATGCGGACCTTCCCCGGTTCCCCTGGTTTGTTACTCGATGAACGCTTCATGACGGGAACAATGGGCGTGGCCCACTCACTCCAGTCCACCTTAGACAGTACTCCTGAACGTTCTAGCCCTTCCAGCTCAGCTTCCACAGCAGGTCATATCGCATAAGGTACCGGTCTGGCTTTGAAAAATTTTGGGTTTGCATGTTCTGCAATCTTGATTTTTGCCTTAATTCCTCTGTGTTGCCAGTCCCTGTTGGAACACCTCTTTAGCCTCATCCAATATTCTGGACAATCGTTCAGGTTTGACATCTTTTTTCCCGGAATCTACCGTTATTGCGTTTAGGGAGTGCCAGTCCATATTTATTTTCCTGATCCACTCCCTTCCCAGAAGTGGTGGACCTCCCTCAGGTAGTAGATATAAGTCCATTCCTTGGTGTTCTTTGCCCTTGTGTACCACCTTGACTTTTATCTTTCCGATGGGGTATACTCTTTGCCCCGTGTATGTCTGCAATACTATCTTCGTATCCCGTAGGGGAATATGTTTGAATAACCTTTTGTAATCTTGCTTATTCATGACCGTCAACGCCGATCCGGTGTCCAATTCCATCTTCATTTGGACTCCTGCTATCTGCAGTGTGACCCAGATAGTTTGTCGGTCAGCTTCCTTACTCACATTGTGAATTCTCAGACTACCCAGTTCCTTGCTGTTGGAGTCTGAATCCGAATTCTGTTCATCCGAACTCTTCTCAGCCACCTTATGTACCTTTCTGCACTTTTCCTGCGGTGACTTTTTGTTGCTGGTCTTCTTTCCTGACCGGCATACTTTAGCTATGTGACCAAGCTTGCCACATTTTCTACATTCCTGGTTTTTAAACCAGCATTGGTTCTGATCGTGTGTTGTCTTCCCACAACGATAACATTTCGTTGTACCCGAAGCCATTTGATCTACGCTGAGTACCGCTGCCTTCAGCTGCATTTCCGCAGTGCCTCTCGCTGCGGCTTCGTGCGATGCTGCAATAGAGACAGCCTTATCAAATGTAAGATCATTCTCTTCAAGCAGCCGCTTTTGTGTTCCTTCTTTCGACAATCCACACACGAATTTGTCTCTCAGTGCCTCTGCCAGGCTTTCCCCAAACTGGCAGTATTTCGCTAGCTTACGCAGTTCAATTACATACTCCACGTTGCTTTCCTCTTTCAGTTGCGTTCTCGCATAAAATTTAAATCGTTCCGCTAACATCAGCGGTGTGAGGTTCAAATGATTTTTCAGGACAGCAACAATTTTAGCGAAAGTCTGATCCGTCGGTTTAGCTGGTGATAGAAGATGCTTCAATAGCCCGTATGTCTTCGCACCCATTGAGTTTAGTAAGGTTAGTGCTTTATCTTCATCTGATATTTTATTTGCCTTACAATATATCTCTATGCGTTCTACATACGTGGCCCAATCTTCAACATCGGGATCGAAATCGTTGATGTTAACACGCTTAGGCATCTTCGCAACCGTCTTGCGAAACAAAAAGAAATTTTTCTTTTATTTTTTTATTTTTTTTTCAAAATGGCGGTTTCCCGCGCTTGTCTTCTTCCCCCGCCTATGAAAATGGCGGCTTCCCGCGTTTGCCTTTCTCCCCCGCTGGCTGTAATGGCGATTGCCGTATTGCTGCGTTCGCCCTCCCCAGCGGTTTTCAAATCGTGCCTCCCAGCCCCTCTTGCAGTCCGGTCCTTTCCCCCGGCTGCGGCTGAGTTCCCCGCGTTTTTTTTTAAATTTTCTCCCGCGCCTTACGCTGACCCGGTCGCTGGGCCTCGCGGCCTCGGTAGCTGCCCGGCCTTTTTCCCCGGTCGCGGTCGAGCTCTCTCTCGACGCTGTTGCGTCTCCCAGCCCGCTTGCAGCCCGGTCTTTTACACCGGCTGCGTTTGCATTCACCGCGGCTCCCGTGCCTTACGCTGCCCCAGTCTCGGCGCCTCTGGCCCCGACTTCTGTCCGGCTCTCTTCCCCGGCCGTGGTCGAGTTCTCCGCCCTTATATCCTCCGTTTTTCCCTCCCCTACTTCATGCCAATGTGGCCGACTTGCTGTTCGTTGCTGATCGGCTTACCCACCACCGTGATAGAAGGGATGATCACTGCCTGTTGCTGCTGGAAGGCTTCGTGTCAGAATTTCTCCTTTGCTCTGCAGACCCGAGTCTTTTCTCAGCAGAATGATGAGGGCGGATGCCTCCTCTCAACGCCCGTTAAACTGCCTTGGATGTATCTCTGCCGCAGGGTAAGATCGTACTCGTCGCCACTGTTAAGTCTGTGTGTTATAATGAGAATTATTACACAGACCACAAGAGTAACTTTTAACAGGTCTTTACTAGTCGAAGGTCAGGGCGGAACTGCCCAATAAATCATTACACAGCACTTATATACCGGTGTGGTCACCACCGGTATTACAGTATACAGCAGCCAAGATAAAGTAGTGCAACCCTTAAAATAGTTCTCTTAAAGGTGGAACGGTTACATACACTACAAATGTAATGGGGGCCGAGGTTATGATCTGAAATTGTTGAACTCGATATTGAGTCCGGAAGGCTGTAAAGTACCTAATCGGAAGATGAGGTGCTGTTCCTCGAGTTTATGCTGAGCTGCCGTGGAACAATGCAAGAGCCCGAGTACAGTGAGGTCTGAGTGGGAATGGGGCGGTGAATTAAAATGACAGGCGACCGGAAGCTCGAGGTCATCCTTACGGACTGACGGAGGTGTTCCGCAAAGCGGTCACCCAATCTGCGTTTGGTCTCCCCAATGTAGAGGAAACCACATCGTGAGCAGCGAATACAGTATACCAGATTGCAAGAAGTCCAAGTAAATTGCTGTTTCACCTGGAAGGGGTGCTTGGGGCCCTGGACAGTGGGAAGGGGGGAGGTATAAGGGCAGGTGTTGCATCTCCTGTGCTTGCACGGGAAGGTGCCGGGTGAAGGGGAAGGGGTGCTGGGGGTGATAGAGGAGTGGACTAGGGTGTTTCTCTCCATGGATGTTGCCTGGCCTGCTGAGTTTTTCCAGCATTTTCTGTTGTTATTTCGGATTTCCAGCATCTGCAGTATTTTGCTATCCCCTTATCTACCACGTTAGTGATCTCCTAAAAGCAATTCAACTAGGTTAGTTAGACCTTTTTACAAATCCATGCTGGCTCTCCCTGATCAGTTCATGTTTGTCCAAGTGCTCAGTCACTCTGTCCCTAATAACAGATTCTGGTAACTCCCTCACAACAGACGTTAGACTAATAGGTTAGACAAGGGCAGCAGGCGCATGGGAACACCACAACCTCCAAGTTCCCCTCCAAGTCACACACCATCCTGACTTGGAAATATATCGCCGATCCTTCATCGTTGCTGGGTCAAAATCCTGGAACTCCCTACCTAACAGCACTGTGGGAGTACCTTCACCACACGGACTGCAGTAGTTCAAGAAGGCGGCTCACCACCACCTTCTCAAGGACAGCTAGGGATGGGCAATAAATGCTGGCCTTGTCAGCGATGCCCACATCCCATAAAACAAATAAAATAAAAGGTCAAAGATAAAATTTAGCAATGGAGGAACATGTACCTCTCTGATCGCTCTCCATCCAAAAGTTGTAAGAAGCACCTAACTGGTTCATGAGAATGGGTTTTAAAAATGTTTTAATATTGACTGGTGCACTTAAGGGCTTGTTTGTGATGTCCATGCTGGCATTGAAATCAACTGTCACTAGCAAACCCAGTTAACACCAGCAGGAAGAAGCTGTATTGCAGCAAAATACTTAGAAATGTAGTGATTGCTGAGTTTTACAAAACACTAATAGTTACTCATTGTATAGATTCGTTTCTGTCCTATGATTAGCGCTCATCTAAAGAGAGGTGGTATTTCAGACAAGCTAATTTATCAATATGATTTTCTAGGTCAATGAAATTTGAACAATATTACTTTAAAAGACAGCTAAGGGTGGTGGGGCAGAGTAATCATTGCAGTATTGGCCGCACAACCAGAAGGGGTTGCTTCCGACTCAGATTCGCCTGTCTTGGTTGTGATACATTCCCAGGTGGATCAGTAGGCTGAAGAGCATTGGATTCATGAAAACAGTGGCTGTCTTTCACCTCGAGGGTTAAACTCACAATAATGACAGGGTTCCTTTACTGACAGAGGAGCCCTGTGATAGTTTCCTCAAGGCACTGCTACCTTCTCAGTGCTCAAATATCCTTGACATTTGCTTAGCTGAGCTGTGATTTGCGAGTATAAATGTATCATTGTGTAAATATAAAATGACACATAATGCACTAACTATATAAAGATTGTTACACCCATGAATATCCCATCATGACCAGTAGTTGACTGCCTCTTATTTATAGCTATGCCAGTGATGAAATTCGAACTTTAGACTTTGCCTATTTTCTTACAACCAAAGTGCAAGGAGATATGTTGATTTTTTTGTGTGTGCTTGTCAAGATGAGGGATGTTACTGCTGGGACTGGATCGTTTTCCATTTTGGGTATCCATGTCGGTATGAAGCTTGCTCAGGTGAGGTGTGGCACAGTTAGATAATATTGGGCTGGAATTTCCTGCTTGGGGTAGAGCAGGATTTCCACAAGGGAACATTTGACCTGTTGCATACCCCTTAAATAGGGATGTTACCAAGGATGCATCAGTGGCGCCCGCCCGGTCCGGCTTTCTAAGGCGAGGCGGCACCTTGCCACTCTGCCTGCCATCCTGATGAGGCCTAGATGTCTTCGGCTCTTGCTGAAGCCACTCTGACTACAGAAGGTATTGATCCCTTCTGAGATTGATTACCTTACTCTAGTAAAGGTTTGGTGCCTTAAGAAGGCTCAAGGAAGTCTTACTGCAGTCAGTTCCACTGAGGCTTTTGAAGTGGGTAAAGGGAGGAATTTCCTAACATGCTGCCTTGAGATAGAGGTGGACAGAAGATACGCCTTTGCCCGCCCACCCCTCCCACACAACTGAAATTTAAAGGTCTAGTCTAAACAGGAAAGAATCCTGGCAGAGCTGAGTTCCAGCCTATGTTCCAGCCCCAGCCCCCAACCAAGCAGAAATGAGGCTTATAGCCTCTTTCAACCTAGGGATTTCAGGGCCTGAGGGTCAGCAGGCTATTTCATTGGTGGGAGGGGAGAGAAGGGAAGGTGGCATCACAGCTGAGCCAGCTTGCTTACATGTGAGCATTTTCTAGCGGGGGTCATTTGATAGTTAATAGAAATGGGAACTCTGACTTTTCTCTCCCTTGCCCGAGGACATAGAGCCCAATTGAAGTTTCCCCCCAGTTACTTCATCCTGGCTGAGATCAGCTGACATAGCACAGACTATGGGGCCTTCCAGGATATAGTTCAATTCAGTGCCATTTATATGTTGAGTCATTAGGGGGTGGGGGATGGGAGTTAGACATAAAAGGGAGAATTTTAACTAAGACCAGGATTCAGTGGGTGGGCCGAGGGGCAAGCGTAAGACCCCTGCGATTTTAACTCCCAGGCTTCATTTGCACGCTCAAAGTAGGCAGGAAGCGACAGCTGGCTGGTGGGCAGGGGCAGATGTTCGGATGGCTGGAGGCCAGTGGCCGGCACCAAAGGAAGGCTCCGAAGATGAGGGGGTTGACTTATGAGGAAAGGTTGAGTAGGTTGGGCCTCTACTCATTGGAATTCAGAAGAATGAGAGGCGATCTTATCGAAACATATAAGATTGTGAGGGGGCTTGATCGGGTGGATGTGGTGAGGATGTTTCCACTGATGGGTGAGACTAGAACTAGGGGGCATAATCTTAGAATAAGGGGCTGCCCTTTCAAAACTGAGATGAGGAGAAACTTCTTCACTCAGAGGGTAGTAAATCTATGTTATTTGCTACCTCAGAGAGTTGTGGAAGCTGCGACATTAAATAAATTTAAAACGGAGATAGACAGTTTCCTAGCTGATAAGGGAATAAGGGGTTACGGGGAGAGGGCAGGGAAGTGGACATGAGTCTAGGTTCGGATCAGCCATGATCCTATTGAATGGCGGAGCAGGCCCGAGGGGCCGTATGGCCTACTCCTACTCCTACTCCTTATGTTCTTATGTTCTTATGTTAAGGCTCGCTGGCACCAAGGTAAGTCGCGGGGAGACATTTCAGGAAGGTTTTGCAGGAGGGAAGGGGGAGGAGCCCAGGAAGGGAGAGGCCTAAACTTTCCTTGTGGGGCCTGAAGGAGTGCTCCAGCTCCCCATGACCCCACAAGGAAATTAATAAAACTAACCATAGATGGGCTGCTGTAGTTCCAGATCCTCCACCCGCTGCCTTCACCCGGTGGGAAAGCTGCAACAGCATTCCTGCTCAGGCCCGAGTTAAAATTGCAGTCGGTACCAGATGATGTAATAGGACCTCAGCAAGCATATTTAAAGAAGGACCACACTGATCAGGGGCGTGCCTTTGCCACCTGCCCATCAGTGTAAGTTAAAATTGAAGACAGGACGATCCAGGCAGGATATTGGCGGGTAAGTCAACCGAAGGATTTTAACTGACCACCCGTGGGTTCTGCAAGGCAAATCGGGTTAAAGTCACCTCTAAAATCTCTAAAGAGAAGTACTGGGTGAACTTCATATTACTGTTCATACCATTTGACATGAATCAGTCATTCATGAAAGAAAGACTTATGAAATAATACTGAGCAGCCTACGGGTGGCGCTGTCCAGGGAGAGTATAAATACTCGGGCACAGGCTCAGCTTGCGCAGGACATTCTTAACAGGAACTAATGAAGGACACAACTAGACCTCCATGTTGTAAAACAGTTGATTAAAGCTTTGTTTAACGCTTAGACCAAGTGCCTAGTAGTTTTCTTATGTCACCATTACTTTGATTTTTTTTGCCATTGAAATCAAACATGTGGCTCAGTGACCTGTGACCTGTGACATGTGACATGTTGTGCAACACTTAAATAAAGATGTTACCATGTGTGCGTTGGTTTGTTTTCACAGGGAGGGGACAGCACACAGCTTTGTATTGCAACGGTGAGATATGAAAGTTCACTTCTGACATCACCTGTCGTTCCTACTCAAGCCGGATCCACTGCAACTTTCAATGTCATTGAAAAGCAACTTTACACAAAGTTAGCACCTGTTTTACATCAGTAGCTTACTAGATATGTTTTTATTATGGTTACTTTGCTTTGTTGCATCAGCACCATTTTAAATTTTGTGCCAGCATTGTTTGCTGCCCGTGGCCTTGTGATGCCCTGGAATGTATCACTGCGAAAAAAAGATCAGCCGTCTTGTGATTGTCATCTGACACTGAAAAAAATGGGCAGTACGGTAAACACAGTGACGTGTAATAAACACACAAAATGCTGGAAACACTCAGCAGGTCAGGCAGCATCTGTGGAGAGAGAAACAGAGCTAGCGGGGGGAATTTTGCGGGAGGGTCAGCGGGCACGATTGGTGGTGGGTTGGGTGGGAAATTTTTTTTTTGACAGCTGGTCGGGACCCCGCTGTCAACCCGCCGCCATGCACCTTTCCCAAATGTCGGGTCTGCCAGCGCTAAGCAGACCCGACACGCTGTGGCGGAGGAGGCAATTGAAATCATTAGTGGCTTGTTTACAGCCACTTAACAATGTTTTTTTCCCCCAGCGTTTTGATTTTGACAGGCCACCCACCGGTTTCCCGCTGTGCCTAGACTGCATCTGTGAGTCTGAGGCGAAAGGTGACTTGCCATTCTTTCAGCTGCTGAGTTGATAGCTTCAAATGTCAAGGCAAAGCTTTCAGCTGAACCAGATATCTTCTCTTAGTCGCTAGCTTCTCTAAACTGCATTCCCACTACAGATTCAGAATGCTGCAAATCTTTACACAAGTCTCCATCCAGTCTGACCTCATTACCTCTCCCACCATTGACAGATCGCTTCTGTCATCTCTACTTCACCTGCCATCTATTCCATCAGCATGGGTGCCCTTGAAACTCTCTCACCTTAGTCCTCAGAATCCCACCATGATCAGCCCCAACACCAGCATCACCAGGCACACCAACAGCAATAACAACCACACCAACCTTCTCCGCAATCACCTGATGCTACAGAGGGCATTAGCACCCGACCACATTGCTGCCCGGGAGGCCAGGGATGGCCTCACCATGGTCAGATTTACTTCACTTGATGCTGTACACCCTGGTTGCCACATGATGCACTAGTTTGGCACCACCCCACACCAGCACCATAAAGCATCCCAACAATGCCCAAGCCATTCCTTTCACACTCACCAGCATTGCGAGGATTGGGTGGGGGTGGGGGGTACCATTATGTCTCACCATTCACTGCAACTCACTAAGCCACTTCCAAAGGTGCACACAAATCTGTTCAAGAATGCAAAGTGTTGAAAATAAAGGTTTCAATGTTTGACACCACATTAACAGAAACTTTACATGAACATTGCATAAAACACCCAAGGGCCTACCCTTGTGTGTTGTTAGTTGGTATGATTGCACTGGGATGAGGGTGAGTGTGATGGGTGGCTAGTGAAATGGGGAAGTGATAATGTAGATAGAGAGGGATGGGTGGAGGTGCAAGGTAAGTTGGTGTGAGTAAGAATGTGCAGGAGTAGGGGAGGGAAGGCAGAGAGATGGGGATGTGATGAGTGGCACAGCAGGATGAGGTTGAGTGTAGCTTTGCAGTAATGTTTCGTGATCTACTGAGATCATTGAAAGGTTTGTGCCACTGCAGCCTGGTCCTCCTGACGACATCCCTGCTTGTGTCCTCCCATGCAATGTGCAACCAGGCTGCGTTGGTCTCCTTGGGAGTTCTCTTCTGCCCATTGAGAGGGAAGAGAACCTCCCTGTGTGCTGTGACTCCCTCCATAAGCATATGAAAAAATGGGAGCAGAGGTTATGATCTGAAGTTGCTGAACACAATGTTGAGTTCGGAAGGCTGTAAAGTGCCTAATCGAAAGATGAGGTGCTGTTCCTCGAGCTTATGTTGAGCTTCATTGAAACAGTGTAGGAGGCCGAGGACGGCAATGTCAGAGTGGGAGTGGAGCATAGAATTAAAGTGACAGGCGACTGTAAGTTCGGGGTCACGCTTGCGGACGCAACAGAGGTGTTCGGAAAGCAGTCGTGTATATCACCCTCCTGCCCCCATGGCACAATGGGTAAATGTACTGTCATAGAGTCATAGAGTTTTACAGCACAGAAAGAGGCCCTTCGGCCCATCGTGTCTGCGCCGCCCATCCATCCCTGTCCAGTCTAATCCCATTTTCCAGCATTTGGTCCATAGCCTTGTATGCAATGGCATTTCAAGTGCTCATCCAAATGCTTCTTGAATGTTGTGAGGGTTCCTGCCTCCACCACCCTTTCAGGCATTGAGTTCCACATTCCAACCACCCTCTGGGTGAAAAATTCCTCCTCAAATCCCCTCTAAATCTCCTGCCCCTTACCCTGAATCTATGCCCCCTTGTTATTGACCCCCCCACTAAGGGGAAAAGTTCCTCTTTATCTACCCTATCTATGCCCCTCATTATTTTGTACACCTCAATCAGGTCCCCCCTCAGCCTTCTCTGCTCCAAGGAAAACAACTCCAGCCTGTCCAGCCTCTCTTCATAGCTGAGGCGCTCCATCCCAGGTAACATCCTGGTGAATCTTCTCTGCACCCTCTCCAAAGCAATCACATCCTTCCTATAGTGAGGCGACCAGAACTGCACACAGTACTCCAGCTGTGGCCTCACCAGCATTTTGTACAGCTCCATCATAACCTCCCTGCTCTTATATTCTATGCCTCGGCTAATGAAGGCAAGTATCCCATATGTCTTTTTAACCACCTTATCTACCTGCTCCGCTGCCTTCAGGGATCTATGTACATGTACACCAAGGTCCCTCTGACCCTCTGTACTTCCTAGGGTCCTACTACTCATTGTGTATTCCCTTGCCTTATTTGTCCATCCAAAATGCATCACCTCGCACTTTTCAGGGTTAAATTCCATTTGCCACTTCTCCGCCCATCTGACCAACCCGTTTATATCGTCCTGTAGCCGGAGGCTTTCCTCCTCGCAATTTACCACCCCACCAATTTTCGTGTCATCTGCGAACTTACTGATCATACCTTTTACATTTTCATCCAAATCATTTATGTAGATCACAAACAATAAGGGACCCAGCACCGATCCCTGAGGTACCCCACTGGACACAGGCTTCCAGTCACAAAAGCAACCTTCGACCATCACCCTCTACCTCCTGCCACTCAGCCAGTTTAGGATCCAACGCGCCAAGGCACCCTGGATCCCATGGGCTCTTACCTTCTTGACCAGTCTCCTATGCGGGACTTTGTCAAAAGCTTTACTGAAGTCCATGTAAACCACATCCACAGCATTTCCCTCATCCACCCCACTAGTCACCCCCTCGAAAAATTCGATCAGATTTGTTAGACATGATTTACCCTTGACAAAGCCATGCTGACTATCCCCGATTAATCCTTGCCTCTCCAAGTGGAGATTAATTTTGTCCCTCAGAATTTTTTCCAATAATTTCCCCACCACAGATGTTAGACTCACTGGCCTGTAATTCCCTGGTTTATCCCTGCTACCCTTCTTGAATAATGGTACTACGTTAGCTGTTCTCCAGTCCTCTGGTACATCCCCTGTGGCCAGAGAGGTTCTGAAAATTAGTGTCAGAGCCCCTGCAATCTCCTCCCTTGCCTCCCACAGCAGCCTGGGATACATCTCGTCCGGGCCTGGGGATTTATCCACTTTTTGGCCCGCTAAAACCGCTAGCACCTCCTCCCTCTCGATGCTAATATGTTCAAGTATGTCACAGTCCCCTTGCCCGATTTCTATGTCTGCATCGTCTTTCTCCATAGTGAACACAGATGCAAAAAATTCATTTAAAACCCTGCCTACATCCTCTGGCTCTACACACAGATTGCCACTTTGGTCCCTAATGGGCCCTACCCTTTCCCTGGTTATCCTCTTGCCCTTAATATACTTATAAAACATCTTAGGATTTTCCTTTATTTTGCTCGCCAGTGTTATTTCATGGCCCCTCCTCGCCCTCCTAATTTCTTTTTTAAGTATGCCCCTGCACTTTTTATACTCCTCTAGGGCTTCTTCTGTCTTTAGTCTTTTGTAACTGCCAAAAGCCCCCCTTTTATTTCTAATGCATTTTTGTATATCCCTTGTCATCCAAGGTTCCCTTTGCTTGTTGGTCCCACCCTTGACCTTTACAGGAACATGTTGGCGTTGTACTCTCTCTATTTCCCTTCTGAAAGTCTCCCACTGTTTTGATGTGGATTTTCCTATAAGCAGCTGCTCCCAGTCCACTTTGGCCAGATCCTGCCTTATCATATTAAAATCGGCCTTCCCCCAATTTAGAACCCTTATTTCCGGGCCGTCTTTGTCTTTTTCCATGACCACCTTAAATCTCACCGAATTATGGTCACTGTCGCCAAAATGCTCTCCTACTGACACTTCCACCACTTGCCCGGCTACATTCCCCAGAATTAGGTCCAGTACCGCCCCCTCTCTTGTAGGACTTTCTACATGTTGGCTCAAAAAGCTCTCCTGGATGCACTTTAAGAATTCTGCACCCTCTAAGCCTTTCACACTCTGACTGTCCCAATTTATATTGGGGAAGTTGAAATCCCCCACTATTATTACCCTATTATTTTCGCACTTTTCTGAGATTTGCCTACATATCTGTTCCTCTATCTCCCCCTGACTGTTTGGGGGCCTATAGTACACTCCCAGCAAAGTGCTTGCCCCCTTTTTGTTTTTAAGTTCTACCCATATGGCCTCATTAGAGGAACCCGCTAATATATCATCCCTCCTTACAGCAGTAATTGACTCCTTAATTAATATTGCAACACCCCCTCCCCTTTTACACCCCCCTCTGTCTCGCCTGAAGATTCTATACCCCGGAATATTGAGCTGCCAGTCCTGACCCTCCCTCAACCATGTCTCCGTGATAGCAACAACTGTCTATTGGTACTGAGCCCTACAGACAGCAAGGTGTCAGGTTTGACATCTGGTCTGCATCCAGTTATCTAATCTCGATTAGGGTAAGGGTTGTGGTAGTGGTGTTGTAGTTGGGGGTGTTACAGTTGGCATCAGTGATCTTGGGTTGGAGATGGGCAAAAGTCAACGAGAGTTCCTGTTCCTGATCACTAATAATTAAAAAGTTTATTTTCCTGAGGCAATGCACTGGTCAGCACCAGTACCTTGTTAACTCTGTTTCTCTCTCCATGGATGCTGCCTGGCCTGCTGAGTATTTCCAGCATTTTCTGTTGCAGTTTTTATGTTGGGTTTCTAGTTTAAAATTCACAGATTAATGACTACATTTAAATAGGCTGCAAAGAAAATTTATATGACTGCTGTTACCAATGCACTACCTGAGAAAAATAAATCCTTCAAAATGAAATATGCTGGGCCTTGCAAACAATATATGACAATAATGATAAGGATTCTGACTTGTAAATGACAAAGTTTGTTCTCTTCACTTTGACAGCTGCATTGAAATGATACATCTTGTGAGGGAGCTAACATAATATAATGGGATTATCAAAAATTCTCCTAGAAGTTTGAGTCTACAGTGTTCCTGTCCATGTTTTTGGTATGTTTGTAAAGTATTGAGTTTATATTACAACTTTAAAAAAAAATCATTCATGCGATGTGCCCATCCCTAGTTGCCCTTGAGAAGGTGGTGGTGAGCCACCTTTCTTGAACCCCTGCAGTCAGTGAGGTGAAGGTACTCCCACAGTGTCGCTGGGGAGGGAGTTCCAGGATTTTGACACAGCGTCGATGAAAGAACAGCGATACATTTCTAAGTCAGGATGTTGTGTGACTTGGAGGGGAACTTACAGGTGGTGGTGTTCCCATGCGCCTGCTGCTCTTGTCATTCTAGGTGGAAGACGTCGCAGGTTTGGGAAGTGCTGCCGAAGAAGCCTTGGCGAGTTGCTGCAGTGCATCTTGTAGATGGTACACACTGCAGCCATGGTGCGCCGATGGTGGAGGGAGTGAATGTTTAAGGTGGTGGATGGGGTGCCAATCAAGCGGGCTACTTTGCCCTGGATGGTGTCGAGCTTCTTGAGTATTGTTGGAGCTGCACTCATCCAGGCAAGTGGAGAGTATTCCATCACACTCCTTACTTGTGCCTTGTAGATGGTGGAAAGGCTTTGG
Source organism: Somniosus microcephalus (assembly GCF_052327205.1). Classification (NCBI taxonomy): domain Eukaryota; kingdom Metazoa; phylum Chordata; class Chondrichthyes; order Squaliformes; family Somniosidae; genus Somniosus; species Somniosus microcephalus. The sequence continues at coordinate 32,194,465 of NC_140998.1, read as the reverse complement.
GGAGTCAGGAGGTGAAACACTTACCGCAGAATACCCAGCCTTTAAACTGCTCTTGTTGCCACAGTATTTATGTGGCTTGTACAGTTAAGTTTCTAGTCAATGGCGACCCCCAGGATGTTGATGGTGGGGGATTCAGCGATGGTAATCCCATTGATGTCAAGGGGATGTGGCTTGACTCTCTCTTGTTGATGATGGTCATTGCCTGGCACTTGTGTGGCGCGAATGTTACTTGCCACTTATTTTCCCAAACTGAATGTCATTCAGGTCTTGCTTTATGCAAGCATGGACTACTTTATTATTTGAGGAGTTGTGAATGAAACTGAACACTCTGCAATCATCAGTGAACAACCCCATTTCTGACCTTATGATGGAGGGAAGGTCATTGATGAAACAGCTGAAGATGGTTGGGCCTAGGACAGTGCCCTGAGGAACTCCTGCAGTGAAGTCCTGGGGCTGAGATGATTGACCTTCAACAACCACGAACATTTTCCTTTGTGCTAGGTATGATTCCAGCCAGTGGAGAGTTTCCCCCCGATGCCCATTGACTTCAATTTTACTAGGGCTCCTTGATGTCACACTCGGCCAATGCTGCAGTGTGTACCATCTACAAAATGCACTGCATCAACTCGCCAAGTCTTCTTCAGCAGCATCTCCAAAACCCGTGACCTCTACCACCTAGAAGGACAAGGGCTGCAGGCGCATGGGAACACCATCACCTGCAAGTTTCCCTCCAAGTCACACACCATCCTGACTTGGAAATATATCGCCGATCCTTCATCGTCGCTGAGTCAAAATCCTGGAATTCCCTCCCAAACAGCACTGTGGGTGTACCTTCACCACACGGACTGCAGTGGTTCAAGTAGGTGGCTCACCACCATCTTCTCAAGGGTAATTAGGGATGGGCAATAAATCAGCAACACCCACATCCCATGAACTAATAAAACAATATATATAATGGCAGGGCCTGATTTGCTTTTGAACCCTCTGTTTCCCACGCACAGCTAGCCAGCTTCTCCATCGAGTAGGCCTGTGACACTAGGCTGCAGAGAGGAGGAAGGGAAGGATAGGGTGGGGGTCGGGGGTGGTTGGGGGCCGGAGGCAGAGAACATCAGCGGCTGGGGCGTGATCGGGGTGTGGGTGGGGGGGAGGGAGAGAACATCGGGTGCCTGGGGGGTGTTATGTTCATAAATAAATAGACGTTTTTATTATGAACAGCTAGCTTGTGCTAGTCATTTATTCAGCCATGTTGACTTGTATACAATAGCCATCTTGACTCCTCGACGAGTGCCTCATGTTAAACAAGACAACCCATATAGATGTAGCCCACTACTAAAACATACAGCTACCTCTAGTGTATCATTCTAGAATGACATGTTACTGCATATCATTACATCCCCCTTCCTTTGAGCTTAAACAAAATCAATATCAATCAACTTTCAAGAAAAACGATAAAGATGATATCAGTAACACTTTTGTTAGGGCTCTATAAACCTTCGAATGAATTTGTTTTTTTTTTAATCATCTTCACAACAGTCAACACATCTTCAAAGCTTTACTTTATGAACTCTAAGCTTTTCATTCTTTTATTATAGTTTTCTTTGTACTCAAAGATTAAGTCTATCAGGCTTTTTTACTTCACGTGTGGATCTTCCCAGCACAGGTAAGTCTGATGTGTTTGCATGAGAGCCTGTATGTGTGTTTGTGTTAGATTGTTCTGGTGGTGAGTGACAAGATTCAGTTGCAGCATTGTCATCGATTTGCTCTTGGATAGTTTCTTGTGTTTTCAGGAGGGAACGGTGGTTCCTCCTGAGAATCTGTCCTTCCTCAGTTCTAACAGTGTAGGAGCTTGGTCCTACTTCCTCAAGAACTGTAGCTTTCCTGTTCCATGCATTTGGATCCTCAATCCTGACAACATCATCCCTTGTCAATGGTTTCATAGTTTTAGATGACTTGTCATAGTGTGATTTCTGTTTCAGCTTTAACAGTTGAAGTCTCTGTCTCAGTTCCTTACTCTGCTTTTCTTTTGCACAGCAGGGTAGCGTGGTGCGCAACTTGCGACCCATTAGGAGTTCAGCAGGTGAAGAACCACAGTCTAAAGAGGAGGGTCGGTAGCTCAGCAGGGCGAGATAAGGATCAGACTTGCTTTCTGTTGCTTTCTTCAGTAGCTGTTTGAGAACTTGAACACCTTTCTCTGCTTTACCATTCGACTGAGCATACAGAGGACTGGATGTGATGTGCTGAAAGTCATAATGTGCTGCAAACTGTTGCCACTCCTTACAGTTGAAGCACAGACCATTGTCGCTAACGGCAATCCTGGGAATCCCATGTCTGGCGAAGATGGATTTAACATGCATTATGACACTGCTTGCTGATGTGCTTGAGAGCAGCGCCATCTCAGGATAGTTAGAATAGTAGTCAATCACTAAAAGATAGTCTTTACCATTCAAATGAAAAAGGTCCATACCAACCTTTTGCCATGGTGCTGTTGGTAAGTCAGCTACTATCATTGGTTCCTCTGCTTGTTTGTTTTGGTGTTTCTGACATGCTTCACATTTGCCTATCATGTTCTCAATGTCCTTATTTATGCCAGGCCAATAAACAGTGTCTCTTGCTCTCCTTTTGCATTTTTCAATTCCGAGGTGCCCCTCATGAATCCTTTTGAGCATGTCTTGACGTAGAGCCTGTGGAATGACTATTCTGTTCTGTCTTAGTAATAGTCCACTTGCGACACTCAACTCTGACCTGATGTGACAGTACTTTGGACAGGAACCTTTTGGCCAACCATGATGAATGTTCTCTATTACTGTTTGTAACACTGTGGCCTAGAAATTCAGTTGTGTTCGCCAGCCGTTAACGCCATAAGAGGGGTAGATTTCCAGCGCTAGGCACTTAGCGCCCGGGCGCAGGCCGATCTGCGCCTACGCCCAACTTCAGTTGACATTTAGCGCCGGCGCAAAGTGTTTGCGCCCGCTCAGCTGCGCGCGCAGCTTATGACGTCATTTCGTCGTGCAACGCTGTTTGTGCGCCCCAAACCGGAAATTCAGTGGCGCCCGCCCAATGTGGGCGTGGCGCTGTTAAGAACTGTGAACTGGAATGCAGCAGAGGCCCTGCGGGCCTCGGGCAGCGCTAATTAAAGGGCACTTACACTGAACTATAAAGGCCAGCCATTTTGCTGCAATGACTTCAGTGCTTTGGATTTCTGTACAGAGACCAAGGAACAGACCTTACTGATTTGGGACAACATAGGAGAGGCATTTTTGGCTTCTGGCCAGAGCTTGGAAATTTGACTCTTGTGATTTCACTGTTTGCAAGTTTATTATGGGGGCTGCATGGGGTTCCAACCCTCAGTTCCAGCATTATGTGCGAAGGGCTCGCAGACGCTGTGTGAGAGGGGCAGCCATGCCTAGACGCAGAGGGGCCATCAGGCGTCGGCAACGTAGGCCTTACCCACTCAGGACACCTGCTGCCGGTATTCCCTATCTCACCATGACTGCAGCGCATTGTGTTAAGAGGCTGCGCTTCAGAAGGGAGGTGGTTGCAGAGATCTGCCAGCTGCTTCACAGAGATCTGCGTCCACAGCTGATGTGCAGGACCTCTCTGTCGGTGGAAGTGAAGGTCACGGTGGCTCTGAACTTTTATGCAAGCGGCTCCTTCCAAGCCGCTGCTGGGGACATAGCGAACATCTCCCAGTTCGCCGTGCATCGCTGCATCCGGCAGGTCACCGATGCCCTTTTCGCAAGGAGACACCAATTCATCTCCTTCCCCATGACCCTAGAGAGGCAGGAGCAGCGTGCAGTCGGATTTGCCAGGATCGCCGACTTCCCCATGGTGCAGGGCGCCATTGACTGCACGCATGTGGCTATGCGGGCACCTATCGACAATGCCGAGGATTACCGCAACCGGAAGGGTTACCATTCCCTCAATGTACAGCTGGTGTGTGACCACAGGCAGCGCATCCTAGCTGTCAATGCCCGCTTTCCAGGAAGCAGCCACGATGCATTTATCCTGCGCCAGACTACTGTGGCTGACATGTTCGAGGCACAGCCTCCACCAAGGGGATGGCTTATTGGGGACAAGGGCTACCCTTTGTGTACATGGCTCATGACACCGCTCCGCGCGCCCAGGACCCCTGCGGAGGAGGCATACAACGAAAGCCATCAAGCCACAAGGAACATCATAGAGCAAACGATTGGCATCCTCAAGCAACGGTTCCGCTGCCTGGATCGTTCCGGCGGATCTCTACAGTATTCGCCGGATAGAGTCTCCCAGTTCGTCGTCGTTTGCTGCATGCTGCACAACCTGGCTATCCGCAGGACTCGGGGACTGCCACCTCACGTTGGACCACCACCTCAGGAGGACGAGCAGGAGGACCATGAGGAGGAGGAGGAGGAGGAGGAGTACCAGCCCAGGAGGGAGCCACAAGGTCCAAGGGCCGTCCGCCGGCGGCTTATTGAACGGCACTTCTAGGCCCCCTGTCAGGGAATGGCTTGTGGCAATGAACGCACCTGAATGCAGCCGCTCCGCAAGCTCTCAGCCGGTTAACGCAACAACCACTTGAAACATGACACCTGGACAAGCTGAATAAATAAAAAGCTTTATTTAACAAACTCAGGGCCCTTCCCACATGAAACAGACAAGACCCCCAAAAAACAGTCAAAAACATATCTCACTCCCACAACCTGGGGAGGAATAACAAAACTTGTCAATAACACTTGCCTTCATCCTCGGCCTTCCCAAAATAAGCCCCCCCCCCTCCAGAACACAACCACCCCCATATAAAAAAAACAGTTGGCAACACACTCTACTTGGTGTGCCGAGAGGGCGAGTCCTTGTGCAGGCTTCTTCGGCCCCTGCCCGACCTGTTGCTCCGCCTCAACCTGGGCCCTGTGGGTGTGGCAAGGCTGGGGGAAGGCTCCTGATGGGCACACTGCGTGACGGCAGATGCCCTTGGGGGTCGGCCTAGACGAGGTCCAGCCCTGGAGGGGCCGGCTGCTGACTGCTGCAGCTGTGGCTGGGCAGCATCAGTCTCTGCATCAGCTCGTCGCACCTTGGCTGGGGGAGTGGCAGTGGCGGCTGCAGCAATGGGGGCAAGCTGGCTGATGCCAGGCGCTCGCTGGTCGCCAGAGACACTGGCACTCGGCCGAGCTGGCACTGCAGCAAGCGCAGCAATCTGGTGGAGGCCAGACCGCTGTGCTGCAGCAGGGCGGCAGGTGCCCTGGCGATGTTTCCGTGACACCGCGAGTGTGGCAGAAGTGAGTGCCCGAACTGCCCTGGTCTGTGCCCGCATCAGATCAGCCAGTGTCTGCACGGCACCACTCATGAACTCGCGACTCGCGTCCTGTGCTGCCGCGAGTTGGTCGACACCCCTGGCCTGTGCTGCCGCGAGTTGGTCGACACCCCTGGCCTGTGAGTCCCCGAAAGCGGCCACACTATGAGCCAGGGACTCAATGGCCTGAGGCATCTGTCCCACAACCCCCATGAACTCGTTGTGGCGCCGCTCCGAGGCTGCGGACATTTCATCAAGGAGGCGCACCGCCTGGGCGAGGACCGTCTCCGGACTGGAGGGCGGACTCTCCCTCTGGGGAGAAGGCCGCCGAGCTGCCCGACCCTTCCCGCGTGCCTGGACGCCACTGGGCCCAGCAACTGCCCTCCCCTGCAACACTTCCCCCCTCTGGGGAGAAGGCAGCCGTGCTGCCCGACCCTTCCCACGTGCCTGGACGCCACTGGGCCCAGCAACTGCCCTCCCCTGCAACACTTCCCCCCTCTGGGGAGAAGGCAGCCGTGCTGCCCGACCCTTCCCGCGTGCCTGGACGCCACTGGGCCCAGAAGCTACACCCCCCTGCAACACTTCCCCCTGGCTCTCCTCCAGGCAAGACGTCTCCCCTCCATTGCCATCCCCTGGCACGGATGAGGGTTCCCCCGATGTGCCGCCTTCCTCTTGGTCCTCATCGTCCTCCTCTTCCGAGGGACTGGCACTCTCAGCTTCATGGACCTCCTCCTCACCAGCTGAAAGCAGGAAGGCACAAGAGTAGCTTTAGAGTGAGGACAGGGCGTCAGCGAGGGAGGCATGAGTGGTGGCATTATGCGCATTGGTCGGACAGTGGCAAAGGATGTAGATCTGAAGCGCAAGGGGAACGAGAGAGGTCCAAACGGTCATATCCTTACCATTGGGGCCCAGCACAGGGTCCGCATCACCAATAGCAACGGGGCCAACCACCCGGCCACGCATGAGTCGAGCCACGCGCTCCTCCAGCTCACTGAGCTCCTGGAACTGGGCACGGCCTCCCCCGGTGACATTCCGGCTCTTCATATTCTGGGCCAGCTTGGCCTGCAAGAGAAAGGACGGCCTCTAAGTACAGTGTGGTGCCCTGTTGTTGTGTGCACTGCCTCCCATGGTGGAATAGCTTGGCCAGTGTGGTGCCCTGTTGTTGTGTGCACTGCCTCCCATGGTCGAATAGCTTGGCCAGTGTGTAAAGTGCAGAAAGTGCTATTGATGATCATGCCAGTGCCATAGCTGCGGGAGGAGGGATGGCCATTAGGCCTTTGAGGTCCCTTTGCCCATAATGTGAGGTGCACATGCAAAGATGAGGAGGACACTGGAAAGGCTACTCATCTTGACCAACCGAGTGAGGTCGTTGTACTTCTTGCGGCATTGGTCACCAGTCCTGGGGACATCGCTGGTGGCTGACACCCTGTGGGCGATTTCCCTCCAGGCTCTCCTGAACTGCCTCCTGGGAGCCTTCTTGCCACTGTCCGGGCACAAGATCTCTCTTCTCTTTTCCAAACCCTTAAGCAGCACCCACAAAGCAGGCTCTGAGAAGCGCTGCGCTCATTCACGGGCCTTCTGCATGGCTTCAGCGCTATTTGGGTCCACCAGCAGTGTTGAGGCCTAGCTGCAGGGCTCCACTATCCAGGGCGTGGCAGCAGACAAAGTCGACCCTTCCCCCTTTAAGAGCTGGCCGGCGTCAGGGTGTCTGCTGTCAATCAAAACATGACCGCACCTGCGCTGCGCCCGGCCTCGGCGTTATCAGCCCGCACCGCCGGCTTAGCGCCTAAAGCTAGGAGTGCAACGCCAGTTTCAGCGCTCGCCCAAACTCCTTGGCCAAATCTACTGAATTTTGGCGAAGTGGCCTACACTTCCCGGCGGACGCTAACTTTAGCGACCGCCCGACTTTAGCGCCCCAAAAGTGGCGCGACTGAATTTCTAGGCCTGTATCTTTTACTGTTTCTTCTGCTATTTGCTTTGATTTTGTGTCTGACATGGGCAGCGCAGCAGTGACCATACTCACATGAACATCCACGTCTTCCTCAGTAGAGCTCACATGACTCATTGTGGGTGCTCGGGATAGTGCATCTGCTAACACTATGTGTCATATCTTTGCAGCTTCATTATGAGTCATTGAATCCTTGGAGACATCTCATTCAGGTTTTTTTTTATGATGGCAACCAGTGGGCAGTGGTCTGTCTCAAATGTGAAGGTGGGAAGTCCATATATGTAGCCATGGAACTTTTCTAGTCCAACTACCAAGCCTAGACATTCCTTTTCAATCTGGGCGTATCGACACTCAGAATCAGTCATAGACCTGGAGGCATAGGCAACAGGCTTCCAATCTTCACCCTCTGCTTGTAGCAAGACCGCGCCTAGGCCATCTTTTGATGCATCCGTTGACACTTTGATTCTCTTTGTTGGGTCAAAGAAGGTGAGTACAGGTGTGGTTGTCAGCACTGTTTTGAGGTTCATCCACTCTTGGTCATGTCTTTCTGTCCATGCGAACTCATTTGTTTTATGTAGCAGGTCTCGCGGACAGGCTGTCTTGGCTGACAGGTTAGGAATGAACTTTCCAATGAAGTTTATCATCCCCATGATGCGTAGCACTCCTTTTTTGTCAGTGGGTCAGGGCATGTTGAGTATGGCGTTTACTTTTTCCATATCTGGCTCTATTCCTTTACCAGATAGATTATCTCCTAGGAAAGTGACTTCCTGGACACCAAACTGACACTTGGCTTTGTTGAGCTTCAATCCATTCTGGCGTATGCTCTGTAGCACTTTAGTCAGTCTCTCATTGTGTTCTTTCAGTGTGGAGCCCCAGATGATGATGTCATCAACATAGACCCGAACTCCTTCCAGACCTTCAATTATGTGTTCCATCACTCTATGAAAGATTTCAGATGCAGATATTATCCCGAAAGGCATTCTGAGGAAACAATACCTGCCAAATGGTGTGTTGAAGGTACAGTATTTGGTGCTCTCTTCATCCAGTTTTAGTTGCCAAAATCCTTGTGAGGCATCGAGCTTTGTGAAGTATCTGGCACCTGACATTTCACTGGTGATTTCTTCTCGCTTGGGAATCTGGTAGTGTTCACGTTTTATGTTTGCATTTAAGTCCTTTGGATCCATGCATACTCTTAGATCATTGTTCTTTTTCTTTACACATACCATGGAGCTAACCCAGTCTGTTGGCTCTTCGACTTTCCTGATGACTCCTAGTGTGGTCATTCTGTCCAGTTCTTTCTTGAGCCGGTCACGCAGGGGTGCTGGAACTCTCCGTGGAGTATGTACCACTGGCTGAGCATCCTCCTTTAGCTGGATCTTGTAAGTGAATGGTAGAACTCCAAATCCTTTGGACACATCCTGGAAATTACTCACTACAGAATCCACTGAGTCATCTGGTCTGCTTATGGCACAGTTTATACGGTAGACTCTCTTGACCAGTTCTAAGTCCTCACAAGCTTTGTCACCTAGTAGTGAATCAAGTCCTTCAGCCACAACAGAAAACATGAGATGATGCACTTTGTCTTTGACTGTCACTTTAAGTCTGCATACAGCTAAGCTATCTATTTTCTGTCCACTATAGTTCTTTAGTAGTACTGACTTTTTCTGTATTTTGGGCTTTTCTTTCATATTTTTAATGTCACTCATACTGATTAAGTTTGCTTTTCCCCAGTGTCTAGTTTCAATGTAACTAATGCTCCATTTACCTGCAGTGGCATCATCCATTTTTCCTCTTTTACTGCATTAACTTTATGTTCAGCATTGTCCATTCCTGAGGGCTGCACATTTTCTGTATCCTTTTCTATATTGTCACATGACACCATTCCTACAAAAAATGTCTCACTTAAATCAGTGTCCTCTTTTACTGCATTAACTTTATGTTCTTTCTTTGTTTTTACTTTTGAAAAACATTGTTTGGCAAAGTGATTCTTTCCATTATATTTTGTGCACATTTTCCCAAACGCTGGGCATTGTCTTGACTGGTGCTGGTAACCACAGCGTTTACAATTGAAAGTTCCATCCTCCGATTGCTTTGCATTCCTGTTCTGCCCACGTTTCTTCCCCTTGCAGGACACAGCACCGACAGCTGCACTGTCACTCACTACAGTCGCACCATTATTAATTTCACTGAAAGTTTTTGCGTGCTGCTGAGCTAGCTCACTGGCATGGCATATTTTCACAGCATCCTCCAATGTTAGTTCGGTTTCTCTCAACAGACATTCCCTGACCTTTTTATCATGAATACCAAACACAATCTGGTCACGAATCATGGATGATTTCAGTTCAGAGAAATTGCATGTCTGTGCTTTCAGTTTCAGATCGGTCACAAAGCTATCAAAAGTCTCATTTTGCTGCTGTGTCTGTGAACGGAACACGTACCTCTCATAGGTCTCGTTCTTTTTGGGAGAACAATGTGTATCAAACTTCTTTAGCACGTCGTCCATTTTTTCTCTGTCCTCCACTTGATCAAATACAAATGTATTAAATACCTCTATCACCTGCGGGCCTGCAACCATGAGTAGCAATGCTATTTTCCTTGCATCTGGCTTCGTACCGAACCCGATGGCGGCAATGTAGAGTTCGAATTGTTGTTTGAAAGTCCACCAATTGCAGTCGACATTCCCCGTGAGTTTCAAACCCACCGGTGGCTTCAAATTCTCCATGTCGCATTTTGCAATATTCAGCAGATATTATCACTCCTGGTACCATGTTATGTTAATAAATAAATAGACTTTTTTTTATCATGAACAGCTAGCTTGTGCAAGTCATTTATTCAGCCATGTTGACTTGTATACAGTAGCCATCTTGACTCTCTCGACCAGTGCCTCGTGTTAAACCAGACAGCCCATATAGATGTAGCCCACTACTAAAACATACAGCTACCTCTAGTGTATCATTCTAGAGTGACATGTTACTGCATATCATTACAGGGGGTTGATCGGGCAGGGGAGGGAGGGTTGTCACTTCCATCCTGCTGCAGAAATCAAGTTTGCGCTAATGGGGCCTATTAAGCCCGCCCTGCGCGTTACCCGGCCCTATTAAATGATGCGGGTTTGATGACGTCATCGATGTTGTGTTTTCAGCTGGGATATTTAAAGGAGCCATGGCCACATTGCATTTGAAGGTTCATCTAGGAGTGTGCAGTCACAGCATTGGCGGGTTTGGTTTCTCCAAACACTTGGAGACATGAATGCACAGAGGCAGAGGGCTGCCCCCAGGTTCTCCGATGACTCCCTCAAAATGCTCATGGAGGGAGTCAGAGCACACAGGGAGTTCCTCTTCCCTTCGAATGGGCGGAAGCGACCTCCCCAGGAGACAAAAAGTGCCTGGCCCCAAATTGCAGAGGAAGTGAACAGGAGGACTTGGGTGCAGTGGCGGAAATGTTTCAATTATCTTATTAGATCAGGAAAGATGAGTACAAAGCCACACTCAACTTCATCCTGCTGTGATTCTCATCACATCTCCATCACTCTACCTTCCCAACCCTACTCCTGCACATCCTCACACCAACATACCTTGCCCGTTCACCCATCCCTCTCTATCTACACTATCTCACCCCCATCTGACTAACCACCCCTACATTCACCCTCATGCGATCATACCAACTAACAACCCGCAAGGAGGCCACATGGTATTGCCACCCCAATCCATCATAGTCTCCCTCTAAAGATGTAATTCCTTACACTCATTCCATCACTCTCACTCAACCATCTCTTCTTTCCCTCTTTGCAGGAAAAGAGAGCACACAATAAGAGGGAGAGGGAGAGAACTGGAGGTGGGCTTCCATCATTTGCTACCCTCACAACAGCAGAGGAGGCTGACTTAGAAGTATCAGGTGTGACCGAGCAGCTGGAGGTGGGAGACAGAGAGAGGGGACACCTCAGCAGCCTAGTGGCAGAATTACATATCATACTACATGGCATAAAGCCACTGAATGGTCATCCTGTGCATAATGGAATCTGCATAATTAGCAATCTTGTTGTACGAGGCCCCTTGGGTCGTAGCGATCATAATATGATCGAATTCTTCATTAAGATGGAGAATGAAGTAGTTGACTCAGAGACTAGGGTCCTCAATTTAAATAAAGGAAACTGCGATGGTCTGAGGCGCAAGTTGGGTAGGATTGATTGGGGAATGTCACTCAAAGGGTTGACGGTGGATAGGCAATGGCAAACATTCAAAGACCGCATGGATGAACTACAGAATTTGTTCATCCCAGTTTGGCATAAAAATAAAACAAAAAGGTGACTCAACCGTGGCTAACAAGGGAAATTAGGCATAGCATAAGATCCAAGGAGAGGACATATAAATTGGTCAGAAAAAGCAGTAAACCTGAGGATTGGGAGCAGTTTAGGATTCAACAAAGGAGGACAAAGGGATTAATTAAGAAGGGGAAAATAGAATATGAGAGTAAGCTTTCAGGGAACATAAAAACTGACTGTAAAAGCTTTTATAGATATGTGAAGAGAAAAAGATTGGTGAAGTCAAGCGTAGATCCCTTGCAGTCAGAATCAGGGGAATTTATAATGGGGAACAAAGAAATGGCAGACCAATTAAATACATATTTTGGTTCTGTCTTCAAAAAGGAGGACACAAATAACCTCCGAGAGATGTCGGGGAACATAGGGTCTGATGAAAGGGAGGAACTGAAAGAAATCAGTATTTGTAGGGAAATGGTGTTAGGGAAATTGATGGGATTGAAGGCCGATAAATCCCCAGGGCCTGATAATCAACATCCTAGGGTACTTAAAGAAGAAATAGTAGATGCATTGCTGATCATCTTCCAACATTCGATGGAATCTGGAACAGTACCCATGGATTGGAAGGTAGCTAATGTTACTCCACTATTCAAAAAAGGTGGTAGAGAGAAAACGGGGAATTACAGACCGGTAAGCCTGACATCGGTAGTGGGGAAAATGCTAGAGTCCATTACAAAAGATGTAACAGCAGCACACTTGGAAAACAGTGACAGGATCGGACAAAGTCAACATGGATTTACAAAAGGTAAATCGTGCTTGACTAATCTACTGGAATTTTTTGAGGATGTAACTGGTAAAATAGATAAGGGAGAACCAGTGTATGTGGTGTATTTGGACTTTCAGAAGGCTTTCGATAAGGTCCCGCATAAGAGATTAGCATGTAAAGTTAAGGCACATGGGATTAGGGGCAAGGTATTGACTTGGATAGAGAACTGGTTGGCAGACAGAAAGCAAAGAGTTGGAATAAATGGGTCTTTTTCCGAGTGGCAGGCATTGACTAGTGGGGTACCGCAGGGATCGGTCCTTGGACCCCAGCTATTCACAATATATATTAATGATCTAGACAAGGGAACTAGATGTAATATCTCCAAATTTGCAGACAACACAAAGCTGGGTGGGCGTGTGTGCTGTGAGGAGGATGCCGAGAAACTCCAGGATGATTTGGACAGGTTGGGTGATTAGGCAAAAACATGGCAGATGCAATATAACGTGGATAAATGTGAGGTTATCCACTTTGGTGGGAAAAACAGGAAGGCAGATTATTATCTGAATGGCAATAGATGGGGAGAAGGGGAAGTGCAACGAGACCTGGGTGTCCTCGTGTGCCAGTCACTGAAGGTAAGCATGCCAGTGCAGCAGGTGGTTAAGAAGGCAAACGGTATGTTGGCCTTCATAGTGAGAGGGTTTGAGTACAGGAACAAGGATGTCTTGCTGCAGTTGTACAGGGCCTTGGTGAGACCACATCTTGCGTATTGTGTGCCGTTTTGTTTGCCTTATCTGAGGAAGGATGTTCTTGCCATGGAAGGAGTTCAGCGAAGATTCACCAGGCTGATACCTGGGATGGCAGGAATGATGTATGAGGAGAGATTGGGTCGATTGTGCTTGTACTCGCTGGAGATTAGAAGAATGAAAGGGGATCTCATTGAAACTTATAAAATTCTGACAGGACTGGACAGACTAGATGCAGGAAAGATGTTCCCCATGGTCGGGGAGTCCAGAACCAGGGGTCACAGTCTAAGGATAAGGGGTAGGCCATTTAGGACAGAAATGAGGAGGAATTTCTTCACCCAGAGATTGGTGAATCTGTGGAATTCTCTACCACAGAAGGCAGTAGAGGCCAATACATTAAATATATTCAAGAAGGAGTTGGATATATTTCTTAAGTCTAAAGGGATCAAGGGGTATGGGGAGAAAGCAGGGACCGGGTACTGAATTTGGATGATCAGCCATGATCGCACTGAATGGCGGAGCAGGCTCGAGGGGCCGAATGGCCTACTCTTGCTCCTATCTTCTATGTTTCTATATTTCTATGTACACATTCTTCATATGGCATATCTAACTCATCTCTTTACTCTCCCACAGGTCCATCAAGAGCCCCTCCCCCCACTGTCGAGGAGGAAGAAGAAGACGACCCCTCAGAGTAGCCTCCAGCCTCTGAGGGCGCAGTGCCACCAGACATAAGCGCATCCAGCACCAGCGTGGAGACGCGAGATAGAGTAGTGTGGTCACCGGGTCTGTCACATGTCACAAGTGAGCAAGAGGAGATGGTAGAGACAGGGACAGCAGTGGAGACTCCTCGCCGGAGGGTGCAGGACGCTCCCAGCTCTGCTCAGCTGCATGCAGACGCGGAACCTTGGGGGCCATCCAGAAAGAGGGTGATCCTGGAGATGCAGCAAGAAATGCAAGTTTTGCGACCATGATGTCTGCAAATGTTCAGAGAATGCAGGAGTCCATCTCCAACATGAGCACCACTGTGTCGCAGGCGATGGCGACTGTAGGCTCTTCCATGGAAAGGATGGCCACCTGCATGGAGCAGCTAATGAGGCACTCACTGGAGCACATGGTCTGTATGGAGAATAGATGACTAGCTATGGAGCATAGATGGCAGAGGCTCATAGACCTCCTGTCCAGGAGGGATGTCAGCATAGACATGGGTCCTCATGGCCCCACTGATGTGCAGGAAGGCGCTCTCTAGCTCCTTCTTAACAGGGAAGTGCGGGTGGCTCATGAGAGGGATGATGGTGAGAGGGGACATAGATGTGTGGGTTCCTCTCAAATCGCTTACACTTCTCCCCCATTGCCACCCCCTCAGTCAGTGCCCCAGATGCCTCCTCGAACAGCGATGGCCAAGTCTGCCCGTGCACAGTCGCAGGAGGAACAGACTTTGGCAGGTCCTTCACTAGCTCCAAAACCCAGAGGACGTCCACCAAGATTGTCTAAGCAGTCGCAGCAGGGAAGTGAGCAGGCTGCCTCTACCTCTGCTGAAGCCACAGGGGTAGCACCTCGTAGAAGCACGCATAAGAGAAAGATGACACACAAGTAGATTCACAAGGGTAGCCACTTGGCTGTTTTATTCAATGTTAAAGTCAAGTTTTCGTTAATGTAATGTCAACCATAAAAATCTTTATTTTCACCAATTTACGGTCTTGGACAAATTTGTGTGCACCTTTGGAAATGTCTTAGTAAGTTGCAGTGAATGTTGAGACATAATGGTACATCCAGCAATGGTGGTCAGTGTGAACGGAATGGATTGGTCATTGTAGAGATCTTTTATGGTGTTGCTGTGTGGTGGTGCCAACCTGGCGCAGCATGTGGCAGCCACATGGGTGTACTGCGTAAAGTTAAGTAAATCTGGCCAAGATGAGGCCATCCCTGGCCTCCTGAGCAGCAAGGTGCTGGTGGGATCTGGGCCGCAGGTTCCTCCAGCTCCTGCTCCTGCTCATCCTCCAGCTGATGCGCCTCCTCCTTCTCCTTCTCCTCCTCCTCTGAAGAGGCTGTGTGCTCAGTGCCTTGCTCCTCATGCAACGCTAATCCTCGCTGCTGCGATATGTTGTGCAGGGTGCAGCAGACCACGACGATTTGGGAGACCCTGGCTGATGTGTACTGAAGGGCTCCTCCAAATCTGTCAAGGCATCTGAAGTGCATTTTCAGCATGCCTATTGTCTGCTCTATGACACATCTGGTGGAAATGTGGCATTCATTGTATCTGTCCTGGGCCTCAGTAATTGGTCTCCTCAAGGGTGTCATGAGCCACATCTTTAGTGGATAGCTCTTGTCTCCAAGCAGTCAGCCAGAAAGTCTGTTTGGAGGAGCGAAGAGCTGAGGGAGGGTGGACTGGCGAAGGACGAAAGAGTCACGGCAGCTGCCAGGGAATTTGGCAGACACATGCATGATGAACTCCCTATGGTTGCAGACTAGCTGCACATTGAGGGAGTGGAAGCCTTTGCGGTTGACAAATACTCATGGATTATGATGGGTTACCCTGATGGCCACATGTGTGCAGTCGATGACGCCCTGCACCCGTGGGAAGCCAGCCAGAGTGGAAAATCCGAGCGCCCACTCAGTAACACTGGCTTCATCAGTGGCAAAGTTGATATAATTGGCTGACTTGTCAAAGAGGGCATCGGTAACCTGTGTGATGCATCTGTGGGCAGCCGACTGCGAGATGCTGCAAATCTCTGCTGCAGATCCCTGGAAGGAGCCTGAGGCAAAGAAGTTGAGGGTGCTGATGACTTTGACAGCCACAGGTAAGGCCTGTCCACCCGCTCCTCTGGGCTGCAGGACTTGCTCCAGCAAGCTGCAAATGTCTGTGATGACCTGGCACGATAGCCTGAGCCTCCTTTGGCTCTGCTGCTCCATCATGTTGAGGAAGCTCATCCTCTGCCTGTATACCCTGTGTTGGGAGCATCGCCTCCAGCGAGGTGCAGTCCTGCGCTGATGCCCTCTGTCCTGTGCAGCATCAGGTGGTTGAGGAGAAGGTCGGCGCTGCTGTTGGTTTGCCTGGTGCTGTTGGTGTTGGGGCTCATTGTGGTCTGATTCTGAGGACCAAGGTGAGACAGTATAAATGGCACCCATGCTGATGGAAGAGATGGCAGGTCAAGTAGAGATGAGAGTAGCAATCTGTCAATGGAGTGATAGGTTGTACCAATGAGGTGAGACTGGATGGCGACTTTGCTGCCAACACTTGCAGCCTGTAGAAAGCTAAATGTGTGCTGGGAATGCAGTCAGCAACAGCTCCTGCCTGAGGAAAGTGATCAGCTGTGAGGTGGGAGCTTTTATAGTACATTTCACGCTGTCATCCAATCAGCTGGAGCAATGCCCACTCAACTCCCACCTCAGGCTGACAGACGTGGTTCCCGAGCTCTGTGGACCCTGTGGGCAGCCAGGGAAATTGAAAGGTAGGCTGAAAAAGGAGCTTAAGGGTCTGACAACAAAGTGGTAATGATTTGAATTAGGTCGCCCGCCTCTGCCAGTCGGGTTGCTGCCGCACCGGCAAACGTGTCTGAGGGAAAGGTGCGTGGGGGTGGGATGACGGCGGGTTCCCGACCCGCTGCACCTTATTTCAAATTTCCCACCCGACCCGCCTCCGATCGCGCCCGCTTGGACCTCAGAAAATTGCAGCCTATTTCTCCAATGCCCTCCTTATCAGTCTTCCATTGTCCACCCTTCATGAATTCCAATTTGTTCAAAATTCAGCTGCCCGTAATCTGGCCCAACTAAGTCATGTTAGCCCATCACTCACATTGGTTTCCTGTTTTACAATGGATTAAATTTAAATTCCTCATCCTCGTCTTCAAATTCCCCCATAGTCTTACCCCACAACCCCGCCTTCCGCGCCCCCACAAATCTCTGTAATTGCATGCGCCTGTACCCTTAAGATGCTCCGACACTGGCCTTTTAAGCATTTCTCCCTCCCCTCCCCACCACCATTCCTTTGTTTTAATAAAGTCAGAATTCTGTTCATAGGATGGTGTATTTTTCTGAATAGGTATGGCTCATTCCTTCACATCTCTACCCACATTAGCCTTCCCCCTCGCAACCCCACTTCTTTCGGTGTCCGCCCCTGGAAAAAACTCTCCCCCAAGTTCCTTACCACTGCACTTCCTAACTCCCAACTATCTAGTCTTTGGCCTACAATTCTTCATGACATTTCTGCAGCTACTGATTTGCTAAATCACACCCTCTCTACCACCTTTGATGCCCTTGCCCCCACTAAAACCATTACACACTGTCACCCTAGTTGCTACCCCTGGTATACCCTTCATCTCCACTCCCTTAAGTCCAAGGGATGCGGACTTGAACATCTTTGGTGGACAACTGGTCTAACCATCCATCACCCGATATAGCTCGACCATATAAAGCATTATCAGGTCCTGCTTTCCATCGCTAAAACTGCCCACTATTCTAAGATCATCCAGGAAGGCAAAGATAACACCAGGCTTCCATTCTCCACCACTAACCATCTTCTCAAACCATCCTCCCCTGCCTCCTCCTCCCTCACCTCCAACAATGAATGCGAGGAACTCATGGACATTTTTGTGAAAAAGATTGAGAACATCCGTTCAACTGCCTCTGCTACTTCTTCCCCTAGCCCACCGGGCCTTACTTCCTCTCCACTTCCCCCTTGCCCTAACTCTAAATTTTTCATATTTCTCTAGCTTCCCTCGTATCTCCCTTCTTGCCCTTTCAAAGACCTCCTGCTCTCTCGACCCTATTCCTACTAAATTGCTGACCACCCAACTTCTCTTCCTGGCTCCCCTGTTAGTGGATATTGTTAATAGTTCTCTCTCCTCAGGTACTGTCCCCCTCTCCTTTAAATCTACCGTCATCACCCCCTCCTCAAAAAACTAACCCTTGATCCCTCCATCCTTGCAAACTATTTCCCCATCTTCAACCTCCCTTTCCTCTCCAAAGGCCTTGAACGTGTTGTCGCTTCCCAAATCCGTGCCCATCTTTCCCAGAACTCCTTGTTTGAATCCTTCCAATCAGGTTTCCGCCCCTGCCACAGTACCGAAACGACTCTTACCAAGGTCACAAATTACATCCTAATTGACTGCGACAAAGGTAAATGTTCCCTTTAAGCTGCGGGGCCACGCAGCGCTCTGGAGCGTCCGCACAGCCGGCTCACCAGCTCTTAAATGGGAAAAACTGGGCATGTGTGCTATTTTCAATGGGCTGCCCCCCAAAAAATTAAAGGGAACATTGCTACTTGACTTGTCTGCAACTTTTGACATGGTTGACCACAAAACTGCTCCAACACCTCTCCACCATCGTCCAGCTGGATGGGGCTGCACTTGCCTGGTTCCATTCCTAGCTTACCAGCCATAGCAGGAGAATCACCGCTCTCGCACCGTCACCTCTGGTGTCCCCCAAGGATCTATCCTTGGCCTCCTCCTATTTCTCATCTACATGCCGCCCCTCGGTGACATTATCCGGCAACATAGTGTGAGTTTTCACATATGTACGCTGATGGTATCCAGCTCTACCTCTCCTCCACCTCTCTCGAAACCTCCACCGGTTCTGTACTGTCAGACTGCTTGTCCGGCATCCAGCACTGGATGAGTAAAAACTTCCTCCAGTTAAATATCGGGAAGACCGAAGCTGTTGTCTTTGGTTCATGTCACTAACTCCATTTCCTTGCCACCGATTTGATCCCTCTCCCTGGCAACTATCTGAGGCTGGCCAAGTCTGTTTGCAACCTTGGTGTCATATTTGATCACAAACTGACATTCCTACCTCATATCCATTCCATCACGAAGACTGCCCATTTCCACCTTCGCCCGTTTCTGCCCTTGCCTCAACTTAACTGCTGCCAGAACCCTCATCCATGTCTTTATTACCTCTAGATTTGACTATTCTAAAACACTCCTGGCCGACCTCCCTAGTTCTACCCTCTATAAACTTGAGGTCATCCAAAACTCTGCCGCCTGTGTCCAAACTTACACCAAGTCCCACTCACCCATCTCGCCTGTGCTCGCTGACCTACATTGGCTCCCAGTTAAGCAATGCCTCAATTTTAAAATGCTCATCCTTGTTTTCAAATCCCTCCATGACCGCGCTCCTCCTTATCACTGTAATCTTCTCCAGTCCTATAATCCCCTAGATCTCTGCCCTCCACTTATTCTAGCATTTTGAACATTCCTGATTTTAATTGCTCCACTATTGGTGGTTGTGTCTTCAGCTGCCTAGGTCCTAAGCTCTGGAGTTCCCTCCCTAAATCTCTCCACTTCAAGTTCCTCCTTTAAGACGCTCCTTAAAACCTACCTCTTTGACCAAGCTTTTGGTCATCTGGCCTAACATATCCTTATATGGCTTGGTGTCAAATAGTTTTGTTTGATAACACTCCTGTGAAGCACCTTGGGACGTTTTATTACGTTAAAGGCGCTATATAAATATATAAGTTGTTGTTGAAAAGAAATATCAGATTTTTACATGCTTGTGGTTTCTTACTGGATATTGCAATGATTGAGAGGATACAGAAGAGGGAAACCAGAATCAATGATGGAATGGAGGGATTGGATTATAAGAAGCGGTCATGTAGACTGGGTGCTCTCACTGGAGAAGAGAAGGTTTAGAGCTGATATGATTGCTGTTTTTAAAATTCTAAAGGGACTTGGTAGATCCTGACAAGCTGTTTCATCTTGCCCAAAACAGTTGAACAAGAGGACATGGCCCGTGGTTGAAGGGGGGTAAATTCAAAACTAATCTATGGAAACAATATTTCAGTGAGAGAGCTGTAAATCTATGGAGCAAGCTCCCTAGGGAGGTGGTGGAAGCAGATAGTATTGAGTCATTCAAATGCAAATTAGATTTCTTTCAGAAAATAATATTTTGGGATACAGTATATGAGTAATCTGAGAAACAAAACATGGTAAGTGTAGTATGTTTGAGAGAAACAGGTGACTTTCAACCTATAGTTCCCAAAGCTTTTCACCATTGGCAGGTTTTCCTCACCCCGTATCTGGGTCTGTTGTAGACCAAGTGATTGAGATTGACATGAGATTGACTGCCATGATTGGTCAAACTCCATTATTGCTGTAGCATGTGATTACCAGGATGGTAGATGACAAACTAAATGGAACTTGGCCTATTTTTGCCTAGCAATTCCTATGTTCCTATGCACTGTGTTAGCTTGGCTCAATGGTAGTCGTCATGCCTCTACATCTGAAGATTGAGTTCAAGCCCTACTCAAGGGATGAACGCATATCTAGGCCGACATTTCAGTGCAGTAGTGAGGGAGTGCTGCATTGCCAAAGGTGTCCGTTTTTGGATGGGATGTTAAACCATGGCACTGTCTGCCATTTCAGGTGGACGTAAAAGATCCCTATTTGAAGAATAGCAGTCTAGAGTCCTCCTCGTTTCCTGGCCAACATTTATCTCTTAATCAACACCCCCACAAATAGATTTACTGGTCATTGATCTCATTGATGTCTGAGAGAGCTTGCTGTGCACAAATTGTTTGCCGATTTACCTACAGAACAGTGACTACTCTGCAAAAGTAGTTCACTGGCAGCACATTGGGATATCTTGAGGAAGTGAAAGTCACTTCATAAATGCAAGTTTTCTTTATTTCAATTTAGAAATAAAGAAGTTGCATTTATACAGCGCCTTACAAATTCTCAGAATGTTCCAAAGCACTTCAAAACCAATTAATTACTGTAAGAGCCATAAAAGCTTAAGAAAATACTTTAAAATAGTGGCTAAATGGCATAATACAGTTAATTTACCTGAACGACTTATTGTATTAAGAAACCCCCTGTTTTCTTGCTCCAGTAGTATAGTCCGACACCCCCTTCATTCTTGCCACAATGGAACAGTCCCTAAGCCACACATGGGTGCAGCCATCTTACAGTTTTAAACTGCACGTGGTGAAAGAGGCAGAAGCTGAGAGGTTTGGAGCAGTACAGTTTTTGACCGTGTTCGTTTATACGTGTTTGCTTTGTAATTCCGTTTGTTAAGTGTTATAGTAAACAGTTTAAAAGACAAAGCTACGTTTGGGAACGTTTTATTTCGACACGCGTCTACTCGATGTTAAAAGCCCCACAGCCCAGTGGCCTGCCTGTTTGGAAACTAAGAAGCGCCACTACATTAGTCAAAAAATAGCTCCCTAAGAAGGAAGGGACGGAATCGTCGGCGAACGTATACATGAATGGTCACGGAGCCAGACGACAATTTAAGAAAGCGAAGGTACAGTGACTGTTACTTGCTTTGTTCATTCTGTTGAGAAGCTAAATAAGAGCTGCGGGTAAAATGGCCGAGGCCTTACGGAGCCAGGAGCTTCCCCCAGCCAGAAGGATTGCTGGCCAAAAGAGGGAAATAAAGCTCACCCCAAAGGCAAGGGAAGAGAAGTTACATAGAAGCATAGGTGCAAGGAAGGCTAAATTAGTTCAGATAACTGGAAAAATGAAGATAATTGATCGTCTCATGGAAGATAATGCTAATATTAAGAAAGCTGAAGACATGATGTATTACGATTTCTCCAAGCTGCATGAAGAATTTAATATACTCAATGAAGATGTATTAGCACTTCTGTCTGAAGAAGAGGGAAACACTGATCAGCACGACTGGTTTGATCCTAAATCAACCAGCATTAAGGACTATATCAAGGCCACGGAGCAGTGGATTTTAAAATTTCGTCAAGATGCTGATACAGCAGAGAAAGATAAGGTTGACGATGAAGTCGGACCAGACGATAGCATTTCAGAGACTTCCGCCAGACCGAGCAAAAATCGAAAAGAAGGTAGCTCTGTTTCTGGACGCAGGTCAGTCGCTTCTACCACAAGCTCGGCGCGACGCATGAGAGCGGAGGCTGAACGGGCGGCGTTGATGGCGCGCGCAGCATCTTTAGATGAGAAGCAAGCTCTTGAACGGGAAGAGGCCCAACTGCAGGTCCAAGAGGCCCAACTGCAGGCCCAACTGCAGGCCCAACTGCAGGCTCAACTGCAGGCCCAACAGGCCCAACGGGCCCAGGTGCAGGCAAAGAAAGAACGGCTGGAGATGAAAACAGCTATCGAGGTCTCAGATGCCAGGTTGAGTGCGTACGAAGATTATGAAGGCTCACGGGACGGCGGGAGCCACTGCCAGTCAACGTTGCCACATAGAGTTGGATCCAGGGCACCTTCAAGAGTTACAACAGAGCCCGAAAGCAATTCCCCGGCATTACAGCGTGGAAGAGTGGCCTCTCCACTAACAGGAGCACGTGATGCTACCCCAGACGTCAGACGGTCTAGACTAGACCCTGCTGATGACCACCAGAGGCCTGAAGACACAGGGAGAAGCCTATACCGAGTGATGCAACGTCAGAACGAAATTACAGAGATGCTTGTAAAACAACAGAATCTGTTTCGACTCCCTCAAAGAGACATACCAGTGTTCCAAGGCGACCCACTCAAGTATAAGCCCTTCATCAGATCCTTTGAACAAGCCATTGACTCCAAAACAGAGAGCAGCAGTGATAAGTTGTACTACCTGGGACAGTACACCAGTGGTAAACCACAAGACCTGGTCAGAAGCTGTGAACACATGAGACCGGACCGGGGATACATAGAAGCCAGGAAGTTGCTGCAGGAGCACTATGGTAACGAGCTGAAGATAGCCACTGCATATATCGAAAAGGCTACCAAGTGGCCACAGATCAGATCGGAAGACGGAGAGGCATTGAACGCATATGTTCTCTTCCTCATAGGATGTCGCAACACCATGGAGGATGTTGAATTCATGGAAGAGATGGACAATCCTACGACTATGAGAATCGTCATCTCTAAGCTTCCTTACAGGATGAGAGAACAATGGAGAAGAACAGCCTTTGAGATAATGGAGAGACGGAAAAGTAGAGCCAGGTTTGCAGACTTAGTGAATTTCATAGACAAACAGGCTAAAATTGCTAGGGACCCATTGTTTGGAAACATCCAGGATGTCAGCCCGACCACCGATGGAAGAGTGAAAGCCAAGCCTGCTGAATCAAAGACTCTCAGGAAAGGTGGTTCCAGGGGAAGCAGCTTTGCAACTATCGTCACTCAGGCCGAGGAAGAAAGGCCCCAGAACTCATCTCCCAAAAAGAGCAGCACAGTGACACCTGCTAATGCCTTTCAGAAGCCATGCTTATTCTGCCAGAAGAATCATACATTGGATTTCTGCAGCGACCTCAAAGCACAGCCACATAAGGACAGAATCGAATTCCTGAAGTACAACGGCCTATGTTTTGGATGTCTCTCTCAGGGGCACCTGAGTAGAAACTGTAAGCAAAGAACAACATGCAGAGAGTGCACTCGGAAACATCCCAGTCTGCTGCATATCCATAAAAAAGAACAAGTCTCTAAGAAGAGTGAAGAAAACAATACCGACGAGAAGGTTGTTTCAAGTGCTCTGGTGTCGCTAGAACCAGAGACTTGTGGACTCACTGGGGCCGGTGACAGTGACTGTATTCTTGCCATCGTACCAGTAAGGATCAAGTCTAAGAGGAGTGAGAAGGTTGTGGAGACTTACGCCTTCATGGATCCAGGTAGTTCAGCAACGTTCTGCACAGAATCACTCATGCGACAGCTGAACGTTAGAGGCAGAAGAACAGAAATCCTATTACGCACCATGGGTCATGAGAAGTCAATGCAAAGCTATATCCTGTCAGACCTAGAAGTGTGTGGACTTGAAGAGAAGGACTTCATAGACCTGCCTAATGTTTTCACACAGAGGGAGATTCCTGTTAGAATAGGGAACCTAGCCCTGCAGAAGGATGTGGATAGATGGCCCTACCTAGAAAAGGTGCGTCTCCCATACATTGAAGCAGAAATTGGCCTATTAATTGGAACCAATGCCTACAAAACTATGGAGCCATGGCAGGTGATAAACAGCAAGGATGACGGACCCTACGCCGTCAGGACAGCCCTTGGATGGGTAATCAATGGACCGGTAAGGAGAGATGATGGCCACAAGTCGAACAAGGAGGAACGACAAAACGTCACAGTTAATCGCATCTCTATCGCAAGCATTGAAGAGCTGTTGATACAGCAGTTCAACGCAGACTTCTCAGAACGCAGCTGTGAGGAAAAGACAGAGATGTCACAAGAAGACCATCAGTTCATGGGTTTGATGACAAGGTCTACACAGTTCATTGATGGCCACTATCACATTGGTTTGCCACTGAGAAGACAGACCGCGAAGATGCCGAACAATCGCTGCATAGCAGAGCAACGCGCCATCAGTCTAAAGAGAAAGCTGAACAAGAACCCCGACTTTCACGAAGACTACAAAGACTTCATGAGAAACATCATAGCGAAAGGCTATGCTGTAAAAGTGCCCGAAGAACAGTTGAACAGAGACGATGGAAGGGTCTGGTACATTCCTCATCACGGGGTGTATCACCCAAAGAAGAAAAAGATCCGTGTAGTGTTTGACTGCGCCGCCTCATTCAGAGGAACTTCATTGAATGACCAGCTGCTTCAAGGTCCTGATCTTACTAATACCCTCATTGGCGTCTTGACTAGGTTTAGACAAGAGCTCGTTGCCATGATGGCAGACATAGAATCAATGTTCTACCAAGTCAGAATCCCTGACGAAGATGCTGATCTTCTGCGTTTCCTTTGGTGGCCAGATGGCGACGTTAGTGAAGCGATGGTGGAATGTAGAATGGCCGTACACCTGTTTGGAGCCACATCATCTCCCAGCTGTGCAAGCTACGCTCTCAGAAAAACTGCAGAAGATGGCAAGGGCAAAGCACCATCCGAGGCTGTGGAGGCAATCTTCAGAAACTTTTATGTCGATGACTGTCTGAAGTCCGTGTCAACAGAAGACGATGCCATCGCACCGTCAAGAGACCTTAGAACTCTGTGTTCGAATGGAGGATTCCATCTGACTAAGTGGATAAGCAACAGCAGAGCAGTTCTAGCTTCTATCCCAGAAAAGGAAAGAGCCACTGAAGTCAAAGATCTGGACCTGAGCCACGATGTCCTTCCTATCGAGAGAGCTCTTGGTGTACAATGGTGCATCGAGTCAGACACGTTCAACTTCAGGATAATGGTGAACGAAAGACCATCCACAAGACGAGGGATTCTCTCCGTGGTCAGTTCCATCTACGACCCTCTCGGATTCCTGGCACCACTCATTCTGCCGGTGAAGCTGATGCTACGAGAGCTGTGTAGAGACAAGAGAGGATGGGATGAAGATATCCCAGAAGGTGAAGCTCAGAGATGGCACAGATGGCTGACAGATTTGCAACAACTTTCTAGCTTCAACGTCAGTAGATGCATCAAGCCCACGAGTTTTGGAGTTACAAAGACGGCTCAACTACATCATTTCTCGGACGCCAGTGAGGACGGCTATGGCACGGCTACCTACCTCTTGCTGACAAATCAACAGGGCCAGAAACATTGTGCCTTCCTCATGGGAAAATCCAGGGTGGCTCCGCTGAAGCAGGTCACCATCCCGAGACTGGAATTGACGGCAGCGGTTGTTGCAGTTAAAGTTGACCAGGTGATGCGTAAAGAGTTACAGCTCTCATTAGAAGAATCTGTCTTCTGGACGGATAGCACGACGGTGCTGAAGTATATAGAGAATGAGAAGATACGCTTCAAGACCTTCGTAGCAAACAAAATCTCATCCATTAGAGAAGCTACACAACCATCTCAATGGAGGTATGTAAACACCTCATTAAACCCAGCAGATCAAGCCTCACGGGGATTGAAGGCTGAAAACTTCATGAGGAGTGAAACTTGGATACAAGGCCCAAGTTATCTGCTGGAAACAGAGAGATCATGGCCAGAAAGACCAGATATGCCAAGTCAGATTACTGAAGACGACGTCGAAGTCAAGAGATCAGTCACAGTAAATTTCATAACTACGAAAGAGAACTTTGACACAGTGAACAAGCTTGTTAACCATTTCTCAGGATGGCACCAGTTGAGGAAAGCAGTTGCATGGTTTCTAAGGTTGAAAGAGTTGCTGCTACACCTGAGCGGTAAGAGAAAAGAGTACCGAGCCACTATCAGTCAGTCTGAAAGTAACCCTGATAAGCAGAGAATGCTTCTACAGCAGTATATGCATCAGCACAAGACCACATTGAGCAAGAATTCATTGACCGTGGAGGATTTGGCCAAGGCTGAGAAGGAGATAGTTTGCTTCAGTCAAAGACAAAGATACCCAAAAGAAACCGAAGCTCTACAGCAAAATACTCCAATCAAGAAAGGTAATCATATCTACAAGCTGGACCCTACACTGCAAGATGGAGCACTGAGGGTGGGAGGGAGACTAAACAAATCTGCTATGCCAGAGGAGGCCAAGCATCCTGCTATCCTTTCTAAGGACCTCCGGGTTGCTACTCTCATTCTTCAGCATATACACCAGAGTATTGGACACAGTGGGAGGAATCACGTGCTTGCGAAGCTAAGACAAAGATACTGGATTCCAGGAGCTAATTCCGTAATAAGAAAAATACTCTCTGAATGTATTGTTTGCAGACGGTTACACGCTAGAGCTGGGGAGCAGAAAATGGCAGACCTGCCTGAAGACCGTTTGTTACCAGACAAGCCCCCATTTACAAACGTAGGGGTGGACTATTTCGGGCCTTTCGAGGTAAAGCGAGGACGGAGCCTTGTCAAGAGATATGGTGTGCTTTTCACTTGTTTGACCATCAGAGCTGTTCATATTGAGGTGGCACACACGCTTGACACTGATTCCTGTATTAACGCCTTGCGGCGCTTTGTCTGTAGAAGAGGACAGGTGTCCATTATGCGTTCTGATAATGGCACTAATTTCGTCGGAGCGGAGAGAGAACTACGGGAAGCTATTGAAGGTTGGAATCAGCTTAAAATACAGGAAGCCATGATGCAAACAGGAATTAAGTGGATCTTCAATCCTCCGGCTGCATCCCACCACGGAGGTGTCTGGGAAAGACAGATACGCACCGTAAGAAAACTACTCAGTTCTGTACTGAAGCAGCAAGCGCTGGACGACGAGGGACTCCAAACCGTTCTGTGCGATGTCGAAGCCATCATTAATGACCGGCCGATAACTAAGACATCAGATGATCCCAATGACCTCGAAGCCCTGACTCCGAACCACCTGTTGTTGTTGAAAACACAGCCAGCCATGCCCCCGGGAGTCTTCAAAAAGGAAGATCTGTATGCCCGTCTGAAGTGGAGGCAAGTTCAGTATATGTCAGACCTCTTCTGGACCAGATGGACAAGAGAATACTTACCTCTGCTACAGGAGCGTCAAAAATGGTCCAAAATAAAGAGGAACTTCATCGTCGGAGACATTGTCTTAATTGTGGATGATTCAGCCCCTAGAAATTCTTGGTTGATGGGAAAAATAATTAAGACCATGCCAGACTCCAGAGGCGTCGTTCGTCGCGTCTGTTTGCAAACCAAGACCAGTACCCTGGAGAGACCGATCACAAAGCTCTGCCTGCTACAAGAAGCAGCGTGAAAAGCTCCTGAACGAAAGAAAAAAGTGGACACTTGTAATGTAAATATGTTGAACTCATTAGTTTATGACTCTTAATGTTTGAGTAATTGATATGCTTCATGTGCCTAGTCAATTAGGGGCCGGAATGTAAGAGCCATAAAAGCTTAAGAAAATACTTTAAAATAGTGGCTAAATGGCATAATACAGTTAATTTACCTGAACGACTTATTGTATTAAGAAACCCCCTGTTTTCTTGCTCCAGTAGTATAGTCCGACACCCCCTTCATTCTTGCCACAATGGAACAGTCCCTAAGCCACACATGGGTGCAGCCATCTTACAGTTTTAAACTGCACGTGGTGAAAGGGGCAGAAGCTGTGAGGTTTGGAGCAGTACAGTTTTTGACCGTGTTCGTTTATACGTGTTTGCTTTGTAATTCCGTTTGTTAAGTGTTATAGTAAACAGTTTAAAAGACAAAGCTACGTTTGGGAACGTTTTATTTCGACACGCGTCTACTCGATGTTAAAAGCCCCACAGCCCAGTGGCCTGCCTGTTTGGAAACTAAGAAGCGCCACTACAATTACTTTTATGCAGACACTGTTGTTTTATAGACCAACATGGCAGCCAACTTGCACAGCAAACCCTACAAACATTAAATGATAAATGACCAGTTGTCGTTTGTGCTGTTGGTTGAGCGTGGAATGTTGGTCAGGATGTGGGGAGACCGTCCTGCTGTTCTTTGGATACTACAGTACCATGAGACCTTTTAGGCCCACCTAAACAAGAAGACAGGACCTCGGTCTAACACCTCATCCAAAAGACAGCACCTCTGACAATACAGCATTCTCTCAGAACTAGCACTGAGCTGTACTGATACACAATTTATGTGAATGAAGTGTTGTCATAGTTCTCTATTTAAACAATGATACATCAATGTAAGCATGAGTGAGATTTATGATCCTTAGGAACAAGACTGATTCAAACACATTTGTAACAAGTGGAGCTATATTTATTTTTTAGAGTGAAATGTATCAAAATATGAAATTGCTAGAAAGACTTGCTAAACTTGTTGATACAGAATTATTCCGTTGCCAGCGCCTGTCTCTCAAATTCAAATGTGCAGATCGTGGCATCAATCGGCGTGCAACACCTGATTTGACGCATGACTTCGATTTTCAACATTGCCGCATGCCATAATGTCCTCTCCTAACCACACACAGAAGAACTTGCATGTATCAGTACTGCAGAGACGTTGGGCCCGATTTTGTGGCTTGTGTGGGAAATGGTCGGATTCCCCTGAATGTGGGGTTCTGACACACAAAAAAATGTGTCAGCCAGCTCCACGCAATTTTCCCTCAAGTGGCCAATTAATTCCCAGCATGTGGGCAGCCTTGCTAATTGTCCATTTCTAGTCAGAAAGCCCCACAGTATGATGTCATCATTCGTGGTGCTTTCAAGGTCCATAGCAAGCACTGCATCCTCTGAAGGCTTCCAAACGAACCATACAGGATGGCAGAGGAGCCTGCAGCAGCTGTGGCCAGTGCCAGACCCCGAGCTGCCTCCAAATTCGACGAGGCTTCACTGCAGGCATCATTGGATGGGGTTAGGGCCCACAGGGAGGTCTTCTTCCCTAGGTCAGGGAGGAAGAGGCCTCCCACTGAGACCAATGCTGCATGGATGCAGGTGTCAGCAGATGGCAACTCGCTGGGAGTCACCAGAAGAACCTTGGCATTACATCTCTAACTCCTTCCTTTACTCCCCCACAGTACCATCCAGAGCCCCCGTCCTCACTGTGGAGGAGGAAGAGGCTGTGCAGCCAGACTCCTCAGAGGAAGCTCCAACCTCTGAGGGCGCAGCATCAGCAGAAGTAAGCGCATCCAGCACCAGCGCAGACACTCACACCTCGGGGGGACCTTCGGGACATAGAGTAGTGTTGTCACCTGGTTTTTCCCAGCTCACAAGTGAGCCTCAGCAGATTCTGGAGACAGGGACAGAAGTGGAGAGTCCTCGTCGGAGGGCGCAGGACTCTGCCAGCTCAGCTCAGCTGCGCTGCATGTCAACCCTCTGCCTCTGGGTCCATCCGCAAGAGAAGAGGTGATGGATCTCCATGCACAGATGCAGGAGTCTCTGGCAGGTTTTGTCTCCAGGGTTGCTGCGAGTGTGGAGCGAATGGAGGACTCCATAGCGACCATGAGCAGAGCCTTTGTGGAGTCATTGGCGCATGAACGCATCACCATGGAAATGTTGGCAACCTCCATGGAGGAGATAACTCACCAGGGTACGGAAAACATGGTGAGTGCTCATAAGAGAATGACATCTCTTGAGGAGCGTTGGCCATCTATTGAACAGAGAAACCAGATCTTCATAGAAGTCCTTCTGAGTAGGACTGCCAGTGCAGAAACGGGTCCCCATGGCCCCCTAAAGTGCAGCAAGGTGCTCTCAAGCCACTTCCAAGTGCTGGCCCCTTCTGGCCTGTGCAGCTTCAGGTGAGTGAGCAGCAGTCCGGTGCTCCTGGTGCTCATCATGCTGTTCCTGGTTCTGCTGCTATCGCCTCTGCTGCTGGAGATCCTCTAATGGCAAGAAGGGAAGGAAAAAAAGGCGTCCCATGCTTCTCGTAGATGCCTCCGCTGAGGAAGCGCTGAGTGAGGGTGGCGAGAGGGGCTTCCCAGGAGATCACATTGGAGAAGTGTGTGAGGCTCCAACCTTCCACAGCTGTGCCTAAGCCTTGAAGAAGTAGCCCCAAGCCTGCAGCAACAAGGTCCTACAACATACAAGTGCTGTCCCTTTAAATCGCAGCTTCTCCGAATGACCTGCAGCTGACAGCAAGCAAGCCGGCAAGCTTCATGCCAGGTTTCATCAGCGGGGTTCCCCGCAGGCGTGTTTGATATGGGGAAAGCCCCAAAATCGCAACGGCCCCAGAAAAACAAAGTAATAATTGCTCATTAGTGTTTCGACGGCCAGTCTCGCCAGTGGCGGGCGGGACTGAAGCGGGTCGCGGAGAAACGGCAGTCCAAAGGTCGGACGGGGCGGGGAATCAGGCAGGCGGGGGTCGCGACCCGCTTTTTCGGTGATTTTCGGCCCCCGGCCGCCTGGAAAGCCGCCCGACGGCTGGCAGAAAATCGGGGCCGTTGTCAGTGTTTCTTAAAGGGACACACACATCTTTCAGGTAAGTTTCAAGATTTTAATGCAGTAGTGGCTTGGTGCAATACATTTTAAAAGCTCTTAAAGTGTGCAGGGAGTGCTGCTGGATGCTTGCAAGGTTTTGGATGGTAAAGGAAGGCCTCTGAGAAGACAGAAAATGCTGGAAATACTCAGCAAGTCAGGCAGCATCTGTGGAAAGAGAAGCAGAGTTCACGTTTCAGGTCGAGATGCTGCCTGACCTGCTGAGTATTTCCAGCATGTTCTGTTTTTATTTCAGATTTCCAGCATCCGCAGTATTTTGCCTCTGAGAAGACCACTTTCTCACAGTTCTGGGGGGCACATGGAAATGAAGCAGAGGCAGCAAAGGGGACAAGCTGCTCACAGAGGGAAGAGGACGATGCAGAAGAGGAGGAAGCGGATGGAAGGATGCAACCCAGACAGCCCCTTTCTGGCAGGGATATCCAGGATCGAATCATCTGCCTGCGGTACCAGTGACCACAACCCCAATTCCCCTTTCAACATTTTTCCCATGCCTTACCTTCCCTCTGTTATTGACCATCACACCGTCCTCTTGGCTACAATGCTGAAATAAAAGCCACCACAAAGCAAACTTTCCAATCCAATTTTATCCATAAAAAAGCCAATATGACATCAAGAAATCAACTAATCACCCTTGTGCAATCCCTTAGCGACTGTCTTGTGTGTGCCTTTGCCTATCCTACTGATGTCATGCAGTTCTACCCCAGTGGCTGCAGCATGGATGGTGGAAGGCTGCTGACTTTCAGTGGGACACTGGCCTTGCAGGATGACCTCGAGGAACTGGTGGTTGGGAGTTTCAAATTGAATGACGGTGTTTCTTCTTCTTCTTCACTCTCTTCTCCCTCTTCTTGGTCAACCACTGGCTAGGCAGGCTGCATTACTTGGGTATGTGAAATGAGGAAGGCACAAGGGTAGGGTTGTGGTGAGGGGAGGGCAGGAAAGCAAGAGCTGCAAGCTTACACCATGCGCAGCTTGTACATCAGAAGATATTGTGGGATATGGGGTATGTGGGATATGGGGTAAGTGGGATGTGAGAAAGAGGATAACATATGAGGATACCAGCATTTTGTATTCTTTCAGCCCGACGCCGGCTAAGGGCTCAGCCATGGCCCTGCCAAGAATTGCCAGCACCGTCTCCTCCAAGAGGGAGAGGTGAATCTAGGAATGTGACATGTGCCTCGTGTTTGGTAGAGATTGTTGGTAGGTGAGTGATAGGGGTGGGGGGGTGGTCGTGCATTGATCAGTGTGTGAAGCTAGTGGTGCAGTTGGTAGGAGATAGCTTTTGAAGATGCATTCACTGACCTTGACCACTGGTCTGAGGTCATGAAACATCTTTGAGCACTGGAGTCAGGCTCTGGGGGTGACAGTGCTGGGAGTGATGTCCTCGACGATCTGGTCCCACATCGTTCTTTCTGGAGGGCCTCCTGGTCCCTGTGGGTAGAGGACTTCTCTTCCACATTTGACCTCCTGCACAAAGCTGGAGTGCTGCGTGCGAAACCCTGGGTTCCCTTTCCCTGGCCTGTTGAGACCTTTGTGTTAGTGCTGAAGCACTTTTATCAATTTTTACGTGCAGAAGCCAGTTCAGCTTTAAGAGCTGAAGACTGTCTAGTTTGAAATGATTTTTAATTTTTATTTTCAGAAGGCAGTTGAGCACTAAGGGCTAGCGACTGCCTATTTTTGAATGCTTTTTATTTTATTTTTCAAAGATAGTTCCCCTTTAAGGGCTCAAGACTGCTTTTTAAAATGACAGCCTTGCTTTAAGAAAAGGCAGCCTCACTCCAGGGATGTTACGGACACTGTAGGACGTGCAGAATTACCCCTCGCCCCCAACCAACAGGTTATAGAGTTCGGACTTGAGACTTATGAGAAATTACACCAGACGCACGGGTTCTGCCTTTAAACTTTTATTGTTCCCAAAACAGATTCAAAACCCCAACCACTGTTCGAGCAGTACACCAATAAAGTTACAAGAAATCGTACATACAACCACCCGCAGATGATCAGTCCAGCGTTGATTGTATGTCCTGATAGGCGAGATGACTGGGATCTTTTTACGGGTGTGAGAAATACTCACCCCGCAGTGGCACCATCTATTTTCAGGCTTTATTGAATTTCTAGGCCTATGTTGTTACAGCTACTCGTAGTTTCAATGTTACAAAAGCTCTGACTGAAAATTCATACATTATCATCTTTCATCAAAGAATTACCTCAAAAACATTTGTGTTCCTTTTCCAATTTACCATAGATGCAATTATACCCGAGAGAATTGAGAATCGTTAAGAGTCATTGTAAAAACCATTTCCCCTATAATTAGGAGTTTTAACACAGAGTAACTAAAGGGAATATTAACTTTGAGACTTAAGAGGTCAGAAATTGTAGTTGAAGCAATTTAAGCCTGATTGCTATTGCTCCTTAGTGCCTTAAGACACTGATTTGACTGCTTTAAATTCATAAGGCTTTTACTGGCCATCTTTTTGTATGTAGTGTCAAGCTATGATGGTGGAAATGGCAGGTACAAAATGCAAAGACTATTCCCACCCTGGGGTGGATGATCAAGTACTCATTTTTAAAAAATCTGCAAGCTGCTAAACTATTTCTGGACACCTGCTATCCAGCCCAAGACTGCAGTTTTTAATTAGCAGCAGCCAAATTGCGAAAGAGAGCAGTGAGGGATGTGAACATCACAACTGCACATTCCTGAAACTGACCTCCAGTACAGAGAATAGATTCGAGAGCATGGAATAGGAAAAGCCAGTAAGCCTGTTCTTTCCATGGATTACGTACATTTCGTTAATATGATAGCACAAGGAAGAACGTTTAACTTACGATTTCTGGAAATGTATATATTGAAGAAAAAGAAAACTCAGGCACCATGTGTAAGGATATCAGCAAATAGTGATGATATTTGTCTGTGTTTGATTACTTATGCCTTACAGCATATTTGTCTGTGTTTTTGATTGCTCGTGCCTTAGCAGCAGAGGTCATGTGACCAGACAAGCAGGCTGGCAGTTTTACTTTCAATTTGATTCTAGCTGCATCACAGCATAGTGTGTTCTGTAAAAAGCTGTAGAAAGTCTTGAACAAGACTTTAGATTAAACAACATTCTCTTTCAGAAATGAGTCTTTATTGAACCCAAAAAGAAATCAAAACATGATGTCAGAAGTGGCTGAGAGAGAAAAAATCTGAAGTTAGCAACTTGATGGGACAGTGAAAGCAGTTGTGGCAAGTAAGCGAAATCAGCTCTCCACATATTAGCAAGCCAGAAGAGAACATCGTTGCTTACCATTAGAGAATAGCTAACGAAGTGAAAAAATGAAAGGTTTACTCCCACCGGCGACGCTTCAATTGACCGGTAATGTGGCTGAAAATTGGAGGAGATTCAAACAACGTGTAGGGTTGTATTTATCAGCAATCGGAGCTGACGATAAAAGTAATAAACAGAAATCGTCCGTGTTTTTACATGTAGTGGGTGATGCAGCGCTGGAGGTATATAATAATTTCATATTTGCCGTTGATGGAGACAAAATGAAGCTAGATAAAATAATGGAACAGTTTGAGGCCTACTGCATACCTAAACGCAACGTGACCTTTGAGAGGCACAAATTTTTCACGTGTACAGAAAATCGGCGAGACTATTGATCAGTATGTGACTGAACTGAGAAACCGGAGCAAATCGTGTGAATTTGGGGGACTCACAGACTCGCTGATAAAAGACAGACTGGTGTGTGGTATTCGAGATAATGGTCTAAGGGAAAGACTGCTAAGAGAGCAAGATCTAGACCTGGGAAAAGCCATAGCACTGTGTAGGGTTACAGAGACTATGAAGTTGCAGGCAAAGGAGCTGTTCAGTGACAGTAGCTGCAACGTGGATGCAGTGAGAAAGCACGGATACAAACCGTTTAACAAAGAGAGCGCCAATGTGAAAAAAGAGACGTGGCCAGCAAACGAAAATGAAAGGGACAATCGGAAGTCATGTAGTCGATGCGGTACACAGCATTCACCAAGAAAGTGTCCAGCATATGGTAAAACTTGCTATAGTTGCAACAAGAACAACCATTATGCCCGTTGCTGCAAGAACCAAGTGCAACAAAGCAAGGTCCATGCAGTAGATGCAAGCGACATAGAGGAATTCTATGTAGATGTGTCTGAAAACAAAAAAGAAAGAGACTGGATGTTGACACTAAAAGTGAATGACATACACATTCCATTTAAATTGGATACTGGAGCACAAGTTAATGTGATATCAGAGACCGATTTTAAGAGAATTAGACCCAGACCAAAGTTACATGGAATACAAGTGAAAGTGACCGGATACTCAGGTACTGATATACCAGTGAAAGGAAAATGCATTGTCAAAGTAACACACAAGGACAGAGAGCACACGCTAGCATTAATCGTGGTGCCAAAGGATGTGCAAG
Organism: Somniosus microcephalus; assembly: GCF_052327205.1. NCBI lineage: Eukaryota > Metazoa > Chordata > Chondrichthyes > Squaliformes > Somniosidae > Somniosus > Somniosus microcephalus. Next base: position 32,159,439 of record NC_140998.1, on the reverse strand, counting down.
CCATACTAGGTTTAAAAGCCTGTGAGAGGCTGAACCTGGTAAAGAGAGTCCTCGTTGTGGAAAGTGAAAGAGAGACAGTCTATGATGAACTGAATGTTGCGTACACACCGGGTAAGCTGATGTATACAGCAGACACGTTGTCCAGAGCTGTTGACCCAGGAGAGCCCGCAAACACAGTGAAAAGACTGAAGTACAAGGCAAAAGACAGTGGAACTGACTTCGACCAGAGCATGCTTGTATACCGCACAACGCCGCTCGAGTGTGGTATGTCACCAGCCCAACTCCTGATGGGACGTCGGCTAAGGTCAAACCTACCCATCCCGGAGAAACTCCTGAAAACAAAAGAGGGGGAGAAAGTGAGGAAGTTCAAAGAACAACCAGATCACACAGCTGAGAACCAATCATCTGAGGCAACAACTCAGATTCAAGGACAATTAATCAGAAAATCCTCAAGACACGTGAAGCCTCCTGAGAGACTCATTGAGCAAATTTAAGGACTATTGTTAAAGAAGGAAGTAATGTTATATCATTCTTTCTTCAAGTTCTAGTGTATTGACATATTTCATGTGAACACACAAAGCAAGGGTAAAAAACCTTGATCATGATAATGATGATGTAAGTTCATTAAATGTTGTTAGTTAAAAGTAAAATACTTTTGTTTTAAGAAAGGGAGATGTAAGGATATCAGTAAATAGTGATGATATTTGTCTGTGTTTGATTACTTATGCCTTACAGCATATTTGTATGTGTTTTTGATTGCTTGTGCCTTAGCAGCAGAGGTCATGTGACCAGACAAGCAGGCTGGCAGTTTTACTTTCAGTTTGATTCTAGCTGCATCACAGCATAGTGTGTTCTGTAAAAAGCTGTAGAAAGTCTTGAACAAGACTTTAGATTAAACAACATTCTCTTTCAGAAATGAGTCTTTATTGAACCCAAAAAGAAATCAAAACACCATGGGACATAGCACTGTTTATGATATTAAAACAATACATTATACGGTTTGAGAAGAGTAAGTTACAGCTATACTAGAGCATTTGGCAGTGTATTCTATCATTTCTTCTTATGTTGTCACCTCCCAATTGATACCACCACTTGAAATTCTTTTAATTGGATCTCCCAATTTTTTTTATCTACTGTCACTTATGCTTGCTAGGTGTCGCACACTGGAGGCGAGGCTCCAAATGTATCTCACTTTGCTACCTAGTTAGGTTTGTGATTGATCTTTCATTAATGAATGTTACTAATAAATTTCCCAATTTCACTGGGGTGATATCACTTTTTAAGGTAATTTTCATGCAGATCTGTATATCATTGTCATCTCCTTATTAAACTGGAAGCGAGTGAAAACAGCACCCTCCATAGGGAATGCAATCAAAATCTCAGAAGCAGTCACTGCAAATCGCATTGGACTTATTTTAGTAGTTATTTAATGTCTCTGCGTTAAAAAGTAAGTCCGTTTAATTGTTTGTTTTTTGCACTGGCAAACAGAAGGTGGAAAAAACAAGAATTCACTAAATTGACGGCACACTAGTGCGCTACATGGCCTCTATAGGTTAAAGGGCCTAGATTTCCTTTGTACATAAGAACATAAGAAATAGGAGCAGGAGTAGGCCATACGACCCCTCGGGCCTGCTCCTCCATTCAATAGGATCATGGCTGATCCGAATCTAGACTCACGTCCACTTCCCTGCCCTCTCCCCGTAACCCCTAATTCCCTTATCTGCTAGGAAACTGTCTATCTCCATTTTAAATTTATTTAATGTTGCTGCTTCCACAGCTCTCTGGGGTAGCAAATTCCATGGATTTACTACCCTCTGAGTGAAGAAGTTTCTCCTCATCTCAGTTTTGAAAGGGCAGCCCCTTATTCTTAGATTATGCCCCCTAGTTCTAGTCTCACCCATCAGTGGAAACATCCTCACCGCATCCACCCGATCAAGCCCCCTCACAATCTTATATGTTTCGATAAGATCGCCTCTCATTCTTCTGAACTCCAATGAGTAGAGTCCCAACCTACTCAACCTTTCCTCATACGTCAACCCCCTCATCTCCGGAATCAACCGAGTGAACCTTCTCTGAACCGCCTCGAGAGCAAGTATATCTTTTCTTAAATATGGAAACCAAAACTGCACGCAGTATTCCAGGTGTGGCCTCACCAATACCCTGTATAACTGCAGCAAGACTTCCCTGTTTTTATACTCCATCTCCCTTGCAATAAAAGCCAAGATTCCATTGGCCTTCCTGATCACCTGCATACTAACTTTTTGTGTTTCATGCACAATAAGAAATTCCCACCACAGCAAGTATTCATGGTGGAATTAAGAAGATGATTTCTAGTTTGTTGAAAAACAATATGAACTCAATTTTTCAATAGTTATAGGCACCCACTGAGGAGCATAAAACGAGCACGGGTCCATGATATGTAGATATCCAGGCTGATAGGTGTTTAAGAAGCATCAAGGACAATAGGATGGGAATAAAGGCTATTGTGCAATGAAGAGGCTCCGATGAAATCATAGCTTGTGACAGCAAAGCACCATAGGTCTCTGAACATCAGTGCGACTCTGAAATTCGATAACAGTTTTTAACATAAAATAGATACAATATTTTACCTGCAATCTACTATAAGAAGAAAAACTAGTAATGGCTGCTCATCGTCCACTTTTATCCAGTAAAGCACTCCAAGATGTTCTTTTATATGGGCAGCTCTGTATCAATGTGATTTGTTGTAGTATATTTAAATAGAAACATTACAACGAGGCAGTATTTTCAACATGTGATTAATAGCTTGCATTTTGGAGATTTGAATCGAAGAATTTTAAAGTGGAGGCTGCACACCTTTTCTGTGCAAGGTTCCTATGGTTTTTGAATCTGCTTACGGTAATGAAAGTGAATCCACCAATCAGGATTAACCCTTGATTATTGCAGTTTTAACACCAGTTAACCCTGTAATTGCCACTTATGCCACTGTGCAGCGAGAAAAACTGAGAATGGCTGAGCAGAGTATGTGTAAAGTGGGCTTCAAGGTCCATTGCCCAGAGTGCTGCCTGATGGTGTACTGTTCTTTTTGGCAGAGGAAATCATCCTCTTAAGGGCAGGAAGGACCATTGTGATAGATGTGTTAATGCCAATATGTTCAAATTATGAAGAAAATATTTTAAGAATGAAATACTGGAATGTGCAGATGACCCAGTAGCACTACAATTCAGGATAGAATGAGTTACTTGACAGGGGCAGATCTACTTTGGTGTGCAGTTACATAGGTCATTGAGGGTGGCATTGCAAGTAGTTAAGGCCATAAGGCCCTAAGAAAGATAAACAGATCCTTGGTTTTGTATGTAGAGGCATAGAGTACAAGAGCAAGGAAGGAATGTTGAACTTGTACAAGACCTCAGTTAGCTGCACATGTAAGTAGAAAGCCTTTGGAATCCCATGCTTAGCCATCAACCTCCCACTGATACACCTTCAACAGTGGCAGTGGTTTTCAACATGGAGACCCAAAAAGCATTTCCAGAGTGACGCATATTGTTAAATCTGGATTTCTGTCATCTGGATTTAGGATTAAGAGAAGTAAACTGTAATTTTTGCAGTAGATTGATATACAGTATTATGTAAACATGTTTTGGTCTTGTCCCAAGTGATTGTAGACTCAAAAAGGAATAACAGTTAATTTTATGATTCCTTGCTGCTGGTGTGAACTCTTTCCCATCAGCAGCACATATCGGAAATTCGGATTGGAAAATTGTAAGCAGTGAGCACACAGGTGTCTGGTAGGTGAGGCTCACTGCTGGGAACGTATACTCGTAAATTTACCCCAGGATCTCAATTAGAAGAGAGATTCACCAAATTGAGCATACTTTCCTATCAATTTGGAAATATTGAGAGGCATGGATAATGTAGATATAAACATGATCGCAGAACATGATTACAAAATTATCAAGCTTCAAGCATGACTAGAGACTAGGAGAATTATTTCCTATAGCGTAGTAGATACTCAGATTTTCAGGAAAAGAAGTTAATACTTCTTATGTTCATTAGTAAATAGACATTCTTATTATGAACACAGCTAGCTTTTGCTAGACACTTTATTGAGCACATGTGGACTAGGTACAGTATCTGTCGAGGCATCCATCTTGACTGCTGTCTTGTGGGTAGCCTAGTGCCTCATGGGTAATGTAGTCTTAATATACATACAGCTGGGTAGTGTAGTCTTATATATACATACAGCTATATACAGCTCTACACAGCTCTACAGCTCCACCTAGTGTGCACTATAGAATGACATGTTATTGATCATTACATCCCCCTTTCTTTGAGGTTTAACAAAATCAATATCAATCCACTTTCAAGAAAACAATAAAGATAATATCAGTAACACTTTTGTTAGTGCTCTATAAACATAAACATTTTCAAAACAGTCAACACATTTTCAAAGCTTCACATTGTACTCAAAGATTAAGTCTATCAGGCTCTTGTACTTCACGTGTGGATCTTCTCAACACGGGTAAGTCTGATGTGTCTTCATGAGATTGTTCTGGCGGTGAATGACAAGATGCAGTTGCGGCATTGTCATCAATCTGCTGTTGAATAGTCTCTTGTGTTTTCAGGAGGGAACGGCGGTTCCTCCTGAGAATCTGTCCTTCCTCAGTTCTAACAGTGTATGACCTTGTTCCTACTTCCTCAAGAACTGTAGCTTTCCTGTTCCATGCATCTGGATCCTCAATCCTGACAACATCATCCCTTGTCAATGGTTTTAGAGTTTTGGATGACTTGTCATAGTATGATTTCTGTTTCAGCTTTAACAGTTGAAGTCTCTGTCTCAGTTCCTCACTTTGCTGTTCTTTTGCACAGTAGGGTAGAGTGGTGCGCAACTTGCGACCCATTAGTAGTTCAGCAGGTGAAGAACCACAGTCTAAAGGTGAGGCTCGGTAGCTCAGCAGGGCGAGATAAGGATCAGACTTGCTTTCTGTCGCTTTCTTCAGTAGCTGCTTGAGAACTTGAACGCCTTTCTCTGCCTTACCATTTGACTGAGCATACAAAGGACTGGATGTGATGTGCTGAAAGCCATAATGTGCTGCAAACTGTTGCCACTCCTTACAGTTGAAGCACGGACCATTGTCGCTAACGGCAATCCTGGGAATGCATGTCTGGCGAAGATGGATTTCACATGCATTATGACACTGCTTGCTGTGGTGCTTGAGAGCAGTGCCATCTCAGGATAGTTAGAATAGTAGTCAATCACTATTAGATAGTCTTTACCATTTAAATTAAAAAGGTCCATACCAACCTTTTGCCATGGTGCTGTTGGTATGTCAGCTACTATCATTGGTTCCTTTGCTTGTTTGTTTTGGTGTTTCTGACATGTCTCACATTTGCCTATCATGTTCTCAATGTCCTTATTTATGCCAGGCCAATAAACAGTGTCTCTTGCCCTCCTTTTGCATTTTGCAATTCCGAGGTGTCCCTCATGAATCCTTTTGAGCATGTCTTGATGTAGAGCCTGTGGAATGACTATTCTGTTCTGTTTTAGTAATAGTCCACTTGCGACACTCAATTCTGACCTTATGTGAAAATATTTTGGACAGGAACCTTTTGGCCAACCAAGATGAATGTTCTCTATTACTGTTTGTAATACTGTATCTTTTACTGTTTCTTCTGCTATTTGCTTTGATTTTGTGTCTGACACAGGCAGCGCAGCAGTGACCATACTCACATGAACATCCACGTCTTCTTCAGTAGAGCTCACATGACTCATTGTGGGTGCTCGGGATAGTGCATCTGCTAACACTATGTATTTGCCTGGTGTGTAGATCAGTTCAAAGTCATATCTTTGCAGCTTCATCGTGAGTCGTTGAATCCTTGGAGACATCTCATTCAGGTTTTTTTTTATGATGGCAACCAGAGGGCTGTGGTCTGTCTCAACTGTGAAGGTGGGAAGTCCATATATGTAGCCATGAAACTTTTCTAGTCCAACTACCAAGCCTAGACATTCCTTTTCAATCTGGGCGTATCGACACTCAGTATCAGTCATAGACCTGGAGGCATAGGCAACAGGCTTCCAATCTTCACCCTCTGCTTGTAGCAAGACCGCACCTAGGCCATCTGTTGATGCATCCGTTGACACTTTGATTCTTTTTGTTGGGTCAAAGAAGGTGAGTACAGGTGTGGTTGTCAGCACTGTTTTGAGGTTTATCCACTCTTGTTCATGTCTTTCTGTCCATGCGAACTCATTTGTTTTATGTAGCAGGTCTTGCAGACAGGCTGTCTTGGCTGACAAGTTAGGAATGAACTTTCCAATGAAGTTTATCATCCCCATGATGCGTAGCACTCCTTTTTTGTCAGTGGGTCGGGGCATTTTGAGTATGGCGTTTACTTTTTCCATATCTGGCTCTATTCCTTTACCAGATAGATTATCTCCTAGGAAAGTGACTTCCTGGAGGCCAAACTGACACTTGGCTTTGTTGAGCTTCAGTCCATTCCGGTGTATGCTCTGTAGCACTTTAGTCAGTCTCTCATTGTGTTCTTTCAGTGTGGAGCCCCAGATGATGATGTCATCAACATAGACCCGAACTCCTTCCAGACCTTCAATTATGTGTTCCATCGCTCTATGAAAGATTTCAGATGCAGATATTATCCCGAAAGGCATTCTGAGGAAACAATACCTGCCAAATGGTGTGTTGAAGGTACAGTATTTGGTGCTCTCTTCATCCAGTTTTAGTTGCCAAAATCCTTGTGAGGCATCGAGCTTTGTAAAGTATCTGGCACCTGACATTTCACTGGTGATTTCTTCTCGCTTGGGAATCTGGTAGTGTTCACGTTTTATGTTTGCATTTAAGTCCTTTGGATCCATGCATACTCTTAGATCATTGTTCTTTTTCTTTACACATACCATGGAGTTAACCCAGTCTGTTGGCTCTTTGACTTTCCTGATGACTCCCAGTGTGGTCATTCTGTCCAGTTCATTCTTGAGCTGGTCACGCAGAGGTGCTGGAACTCTTCGTGGAGCATGTACCACTGGCTCAGCATCCTCCTTTAGCTGGATCTTGTAAGTGAATGGTAGAACTCCAAATCCTTTGAACACATCCTGGAAATTATTCACTACAGAATCCACCGAGTCATCTGGTCTGCTTATGGCACAGTTTATACGGTAGACTCTCTTGACCAGTTCTAAGTCCTCACAAGCTTTGTCACCCAGTAGTGAATCAAATCTTTCAGCCACAACAGAAAACATGAGATGATGCATGATGTAAGAAAAAGGAGACTTACCATCAAGTAACTTTAAAGTAAGCTTTAAGTAACTTATAAACACACTATATACACAAGAGAGGTCTTTACCATGCCTCTGGTAGAAGCCTCTTACAATACTGAACAGACCAGTATTTATACCAGTCCAACAGGAAGTGACATATGACAGGAAGTGAGGTATGTACACAGTTCATAGTTCATAGTTCACAGGAAGTGATGACATAACTTCCCGGAAGTTATCATTTTTATCACATTCTTCCCTCCTGCAGGATTAGGAGGCTGTGGTCTACCTTTTGGTCCGCAGCCGCCGAACAAGGAAGAGTCGCACCCGTTTGGATTCCCGTCGTAGAGGGTCGCTGGTCCGCTTACATGCGGTTGGCCATTGGTCAGAGTCTGTGTGGCCTGGATTGCCCTGTGAAGGGTCGGGGAGGTCATGGCTTCGAGTACGAGCCCCAATAGGTTCAAAGTCGGACTGCCTCTGTTCAGAGGGAGGTGCAGAGCTGGTCTGTGGCGGATCAGTACTTTCATGCGCGGTACTGGGAGGGTCGCAACCTTGAGCACGGGGTTCTACCGGCACCAAGCGAGTTGGTGTCCGATCAGGATCCTGGAGAGGGGTACCCGATAGGTCCGAAGAGTTTCCTGGTGAAATGCCATCACCCGATGTCCCACTAGGTCCTGGTGGGCAGGGAGCCAGATCCCGTAATGATACGGTAGATTCTCGGCCGTCGGAATATCGTATGTTTGCATAGGTGGGGTTGGCATCGGTTAGTTCGACCTCGTCTACAAGAGGGTCATTTTTAGACGTCCGAACGTATCTTCGGAGTAATACAGGTCCAGGAGTAGTTAGCCATGACGGGAGTGATGTCCCATGAGATGAGCGACGCTGGAATCCAAAGAACCGCTCATGAGGTGTAGTATTTGTGGCTGTAGAAAGCAGGGACCGTATAGAGTGCAATGCATCCGGAAGCACTGTTTCCCATTGCTGGTCTGGTAGGCCCCGAGATCTTAAAGCGAGACGTACGGAATTCCAGATGATACCGTTATACCTCTCTACCTGCCCATTTCCGATGGGATGGTATGGTGTTGTTTTGCTTGTAGCAATTCCCCGTTCTGAGAGGTAGTCCTTGAGTTCCCTTGACATAAAGGATGGACCCCGATCTGAGTGAATATAAGCCGGCATGCCACAGAGAGAAAATACCTGCTCAAGGCAGCAGATTACTGTGGACGCCAGCATATTGGAGCAGGGGAAGGCAAACGGAAAACGTGAATATTCGTCGATCATGGTGAGCAAATATGTGTTCCGAGTTGAAGAGGGCACTGGGCCCTTAAAATCGATGCTAAGTCGTTGCATCGGTTGGGTTGCATGTATGAGTATACCATCTGAGGGGCGGAAGAACTGAGGTTTTAATTCCGCACAAAGCCGGCATTCTGAGCATATTTTCTTTACATCTCCAGTGGAAAAAGGGAGATTCCGTGATTGTACGAAATGTAGCATGCGCGTAACGCCAGGATGACACAAACCATTGTGGACATCCATGAGAGTGGAGGATGACATAGTGGAGCAGAATGCCCGTGTGAGGGTGTCCGGGGCCACATTCTCCTTGCCAGGCCGATAGAGAATGGTATAACCAAAAGAGGCCAGTTCCATCCTCCAAAGTTGTATTTTATTATTCTTAATTTTGGTTCGTTTTCGATTATCGAGCATGAAGGCAACTGATCGTTGGTCCGTGATCAATGTAAAGTGCTGGCGAGCTAGAAAATGGTTCCACTTCCGTACTGCCTCTATGATGGCTGTGGCTTCTTTCTCAACCGGAGGATAATGTAGCTCGGCACCTTGTAAGGTCCTGGACATAAATGCTACAGGACGACCTTCCTGATTCAGAGTAGCCGAGATCGCCACCTCCGAGGCACCACATTCAACCACGAAAGGGAGATTCTCATCAATGGAGTGAAGAGCCGCTTTCTCCAACTGTTTTTTGAGAAGGTTAAAGGCTGCAACAGCCGCTGTTCCCAGTGGAAATGATCTAGCATGCAGCAAGGGTTGGATTTTGTCCGAAAAATGAGGAATCCATTTAGCGTAGTATGCAAACAGACCGAGAGCCCGACGTAAAGAAGCCGGATTCTTAGGTGACGGGAGCTCTTGGAGCGGGCGAAGTCTTTCTGGGTCTGGCTTAATGATACCATTGCCTACGCAGTAGCCAAGGATGTTGATGGTCGGTTGCGACTCAACAGATTTGGATTCATTCAGGGTCAAATTACGGCGATGGAGGGCATCCCGAAATTTTTGGAGGTTGGAGTCGTGTTCCTGTTGATCGTGACCTGCAATGGTAATGTTATCAAGATAGGGAAAAGTGTCCCTTAGGTTTTCCTGCTTAACCAGGCCATCCATTGCCCGTTGAAAGACAGCCACTCCATTAGTAACCCCGAATGGGAGGCGACGAAATTGGTACAGCCGTCCATTAGCCTCAAAGGCTGTGTACTGCTTATCTGAGACCTTCAGGGGTAACTGATGATAGGCACTTTTTAAATCGTAAGTTGAGAACACTTTGTATTCGGCCAGTTTATTAACCATATCATCAATGCGTGGCAATGGGTAGGCGTCCAAGTCGGTATATTGATTGATGGTTTGCGAATAATCGATGCATAGTCGCTGTTTGTGAGGTTTTAGAGGGTTCTTGACAATGACGACTTGAGCCCGCCAGGGCGACGAACATGGTTCAATGATATCCTCTGCTAGAAGTCGAGAGATTTCAGCCGCAATAAAAGATTGGTCTTCCTGATTAAAGCGCCGCGATTTCGTTATTATCGGTTTGCATTGAGGCGGAATACTGGCAAATAATGAGGGTTCATCAAGTGAAGCTGCTGATAATGCACAAAATGGTAATTTAGACGGTATATTAGAAATAGTAAGTCCGGGTTTGGATCCGCCAAACTCAATGGTGAGTTTCTTATGCTGTTTTTGGAAGTCCAGCCCTAAGAGGAGATCACTACATAAGTCCTTGAGCACCGAAAGTCGGGTGGAGGGATACATACGACCATGAAGTGTCATATCAACAACACAAAAGCCGGAGATTCTGGTATTAAGTGATGACTGGGCCATCGCAATTGCCTGGTCCGATGGGAAGACATGTAGTTTCAATTTCGCAACAATCTGTTCCTTAATGAAACTATCAGTACTTCCTGAGTCAATTAAGGCATCTAAGGTATGCCCTTTAATTGAAATTTTTGTGGCTGCATGAGACAGGTTCTATGGGCAAGCAGCTGTAATTGGTGTCATTGCACAGAGAGTGGCTAAAACTCTCGGTGTGCTTCTTCGGGAGAGAGCTCGAGAGGAAGCTTGATAGGTCCTAGCTGGAGCATCTTGATAGGCCCTAATTGGGGCAGTTCGGTAGGCCTTAGCTGGATTGGCCCTCGTAGAGGCCCTTGATAGGCAAACTTTAGCAAAGTGTCCTTTTTTCCCGCAATAACTGCAGATTGCATTGCGAGCAGGGCAGGTTTTCCTAGGGTGAAAAGCATCTCCACAAAAGAAGCATTCCTTCCTAGATTGCCAAGAGGCTGCTAAAGTGGGGTCGTCCTCCTCTTCTTCATCAGAATTATCAGAATTAGATTCCCCCATGATAGGGTTCACCTGAGACCGCTTGAATTGTCTGGTTGCAGCTACAGCAGCAGATCGAGATCTGGGCAGCTGATAGAGGTCTGCATTTCTCTTTGCCAAATCCAGTGAACAAGCTAGGTCAAAAGCTTTTTGTAGCTCAAGTGTTTTACTTTCTAGTAGACGCTGGCGTATAAATGGAGAGGCAATCCCGCAGATGAAAGCATCACGAATCATTTCTTGGCGGTACAGCTCAGCTGAGGCTGCCTGAAAGTTACAATCTACGCTGAGCCTGCGAAGTTCTTGCAGGAATTCGTCAATTGATTCCCCTGGCCCTTGTCAGGCTGTGGCCAGTAGATGTCTAGCATAGACCTCATTTGGGGTCTTCGCATACAGTTTCTTAAGTGCCCGAATCACCTCTTCGTAATTATCCCAGTCATCAACATATTCGAACACTTTTGGGGTCACATAATTGACAAGTATCTTCAATTTAGCAGGAGCATCCGCTTTACATTCATCCAGAAAATTCTCAAAAGTACGATACCAATGCTTCCATACCCTGCCAGCTGCTGGTGTATTCGGGTCCAAGTCCAGACGAATAGGTCTAAGGATTTTCTCCATGATGGGTGGTTCCCTGGATCCTTAACTTCCGAGTTTGTCTGAAGGTCTAGTATTTGTCAGTGTAAATACTAAGTTACTTAAATTGATGTAAGAAAAAGGAGACTTACCATCAAGTAACTTTAAAGTAAGCTTTAAGTAACTTATAAACACACTATATACACAAGAGAGGTCTTTACCATGCCTCTGGTAGAAGCCTCTTACAATACTGAACAGACCAGTATTTATACCAGTCCAACAGGAAGTGACATATGACAGGAAGTGAGGTATGTACACAGTTCATAGTTCATAGTTCACAGGAAGTGATGACATAACTTCCCGGAAGTTATCATTTTTATCACAATGCACTTTGTCTTTGACTGTCACTTTAAGTCTGCATACACCTAAGCTATCTATTTTCTGTCCATTATAGTCCTTCAGTAGTACTGACTTTTTCTGTATTTTGGGCTTTTCTTTCATATTGTTAATGTCACTCATACTGATTAAGTTTGCCTTTGCCCCAGTGTCTAGTTTCAAGGTAACTAATGCTCCATTTACCTGCAGTGGGATCATCCATTTGTCCTCTTTTACTGCATTGACTTTATGTTCAGCATTGTCCATTTCTGAGGGCGGCACATTTTCTGTATCCTTTTTGATATTGTCACATGACACCATTCCTACAAAAAATGTCTCACTTAAATCAGTGTCCTCAATTACATTAACTCGTTGCCCTTTCTTAGTTTTTACTTTTGAAAAGCATTGTTTGGCAAAGTGATTCTTTCCATTACATTTTGTGCACATTTTTCCAAATGCTGGGCATTGTCTTAACTGGTGTTTGTGACCACAGCGTTTACAATTAAAAATTTCATCCTCCGATTGCTTTTCATTTCTGTTCTGCCCACGTTACAGCACTGACAGCAGCATTATCACTCATTACAATCGCATCATTATTGATTTCACTGAAAGCCTTTGCGTGCTTTTGAGCTAGCTTGCTGGCTTGGCATATTTTCACAGCATTTTCCAAATTTAGTTCGGTTTCTCTCAACAGACGTTCCCTGACTTTTTTATCATGAATACCAAACACAATCTGGTCACGAATCATGGATGCTTTGAGCTCAGAGAAATTACATGTCTGTGCTTTCAGTTTCAGATCAGTTATAAAGCTATCAAAAGTCTCATTTTGCTGCTGTGTCCGAGAACAGAAGATGTATCTTTCATAGGTCTCATTCTTTTTGGGAGAGCAATGTGCATCAAATTTTTTTACCACATCTTCTAATTTTTCTCTGTTCTCCTCTGGATTAAATACAAATGTATTAAATACCTCTATCGCCTGTGGGCCTGCAACCGTAAGCAGCAACGCTATCTTCCTTGCGTCTGGCTTCGTACCGAATCCGATGGCTGCAATGTAGAGTTCGAATTGTTGTTTAAGAGCCTGCCAATTGTAGTTGATATTTCCTGTGAGTTTCAAATGCTCTGGTGGCTTCAAATTCTCCATGTCGCTTTTCACAATTTTCAGCAGATCTTCACCATCCTGGTACCATCTTATGTTCATTAATAAATAGACATTCTTATTATGAACACAGCTAGCTTTTGCTAGACACTTTATTGAGCACATGTGGACTAGGTACAGTATCTGTAGAGGCATCCATCTTGACTGCTGCCTTGTGGGTAGCCTAGTGCCTCATGGGTAATGTAGTCTTAATATACATACAGCTGGGTAGTGTAGTCTTATATATACATACAGCTATATACAGCTCTACACAGCTCTACGGCGCCACCTAGTGTCCACTATAGAATGACATGTTATTGATCATTACAATACTGCGCCAATCAACTCCTTAAAAAAGAGATGGATATATATGTTTAAGAACAAGACTGAAGATTATAAGGATAAGTAAGTAGGCAAAGCAAGAGATAAAGAACTCTGTGCCAGTGGAAACTTTTCTCAGCTGGTTTTGAGATTGTGAGAGAGCTAAATATATTTGTCAATGTCATAAATTTAAAATTGTGCCAACAAATTAATTTAAAATGAAGTGACTGAATAGATGTCAGTCCAGGAAATCAGATTTGAATGTCCAATGTAATCACTCCAGTGGGTGCTGAGATTGTGCTAGTGCTTAGCAAACATAAAATCAAACCTATTATTAAACACACAAGCGTTCTAAATTGAGAGTGGATGGTTAATTAAGGCATAATGGGTTCCAAGGTCAAAACTGTGGTGTGAACCAGGTTGAAATTCTACAGAAAATATTTTCTCCAATTAGATTGTGATATAAAATAGTGAAGTTATGCTATTTATCAGGTTGTGTTATCATTATCGAGTGTTATTACATCCAGGACAAGAAAAGGCCCTCAGCCTCAAATGTGTCCCCCACCTCGCCTCCACAGCCCTCCCCACTATGATTCAGCTAATTTAATTCCCAAGGACCAACTGTCCCTTCCCCCACCTCCTCGAAGAAGCAAATAAACCAGAGACCTGTAGCCAATTTGGGAGTCCATTATCAAAAGTTCCTCATGGGCGATCAGGCAAGCTCTATGAGGCCTCAACACTTTAACTGGTTCAATATTAATCTGAGGTTCCTGTCATAGAATAAGTGAGGCAGGTCAAATATGATATCAAAACTGCAGGCAGCTTCAGATAATTGCAGGCTCCCTGGACCAGCTACTTAAACATAGAAGGTAGGAGCAGGAGTAGGTCATTCGGCCCCTCGAGCCCGCTCCAGCATTTAATGAGATCATGGCTGATCATCCAAACTCAGTACCCTGTCCCTGCTTTCTCTCCATATCCCTTGATCCCTTTACCCTCAAGAAATATATCCAACTCCTTCTTGAATATATTTAATGAATTGGCCTCAACTGCCCTGTGTGGCAGAGAATTCCACAGGTTCACCACTCTCTGGGTGAAGAAATTCCTCCTCATCTCAGTCCTAAATCACTTACCCCTTATCCTTAGACTGTGACCCCTGGTTCTGGACTCCCCTACCATCGGGAACATCCTTCCTGCATCTAGTCTGTCTAGTCCTGTTAGAATTTTATAAGTTTCAATGAGATCCCCTCATTCTTCTAAACTCTAGCGAATATAAGCCTAATCGACCCAATCTCTCTTCATACGTCATTCCTGCTAGCCCAGGTATCAGTCTGGTGAATCTTCGCTTCACTCTCTCCATGGCAAGAACATCCCTCCTCAGATAAGGCAACCAAAACTGCACACAATACTCAAGGTGTGGTCTCACCAAGGCCCTGCAGCAGGACATCCTTGCTCCTGCACTCAAATCCTCTCGCTATGAAGGCCAACATACCATTTGCCTTCTTAACCGCCTACTGCACCTGAATGCTTACCTTCAGCGACTTGTGCACAAGGACACCCAGGTCTCATTGCACTTCCCCATTTCCCAATCTATTGCCATTCAGATAATAATCTGTCTTCCTGTTTTTGCCGCCAAAGTGGATAACCTCGCATTTATCCACATTAAACTTAATTTGCCATGCATCTGCTCAATCAACCAACCTGTCCAAATCGTACTGGAGTTTCTCTGCATCCTCCTCACAGCACACAAGCCCACCCAGCTTTGTATCGTCTGCAAACTTGGAGATATTACATCTAGTTCCCTTGTCTAGATCATTTATATATATTGTGAATAGCTGGGATCCTAGCACGAATCCCTGCAGTACCCCACTAGTCACTAACTGCCACTCGGAAAAAGACCCATTTATCCCAACTCTTTGCTTCCTGTCTGCCAACCAGTTCTCTATCCAAGACAGTACCTTACCCCCAATCCCATGTGCTTTAACTTTACACGCTAATCTCTTATGCGGGACCTTAGCAAAAGCCTTCTGAAAGTCCAAATACACCACATCCACTGTTTCTCCCTTATCTATTCTATCAGTTACATCCTCAAAAAATTCCAGTAGATTAGTCAAGCATGATTTACCTTTTGTAAATCCATGTTGGCTTTGTCCGATCCTGTCACTGTTTTCCAAGTGCTCTGCTATTACATCTTTTATAATGGACTCTAGCATTTTCCCCACTACCGATGTCAGGCTTACCGGTCTATAATTCCCCGTTTTTTCTCTACCACCCTTTTTAAATAGTGGGGTTACATTAGCTATCCTCCAATCCATGGAAACTGTTCCAGAGTCTATAGAATTTTGGAAGATGACCAGCAATGCATCTACTATTTCTAGGGCCACTTTCTTAAGTACCCTAGGATGTAGATTATCAGGCCCTGGGGATTTATTGGCCTTCAATCCCGTCAATTTCCCGAACACCATTTCCCTACAAATACTGATTTCATTCAATTCCTCCCTCTGATTAGACCCTATGTTCCCCGACATCTCTGGGAGGTTACTTGTGTCCTCCTTTGTGAAGACAGAACCAAAGTATGTATTTAATTGGTCAGCCATTTCTTTGTTCCCCATTATAAATTCCCCTGATTCTGACTGCAAGCGACCTACGCTTGACTTCACCAATCTTTTTCTCATCACATATCTATAAAAGCTTTTACAGTCAGTTTTTATGTTCCCGGCAGGCTTACTCTCATAATCTATTTTCCTCCTCTTAATTAATCCCTTTGTCCTCCTTTGCTGAGTCATAAACTGCTCCCAATCCTCAGTTTGCTGCTTTTTCTGGCCAAATTATATGTCCTCTCCTTGGATATTATGCTATCCCTAATTTCCCTTGTTAGCCATGGTTGAGTCACCTTTTTTGTTTCATTTTTATGCCAAACAGGGATGAACAAATTCTGTAGTTCATCCATGCAATCTTTAAATGTTTGCCATTGCCTATCCACAGTCAACCCTTTAAGTAACGTTCCCTAATCCATCCTAGCCAACTCGCGCCTCATACCATCATAGTTTCCTTTATTTAAATTCAGGACCCTAATCTCTGAGTCAACTACTTCACTCTCCATTTTAATGAAGAATTCTATCATATTATGATCGCTCCTCCCCAAGGGGCCTCACACAACAAGATTGCTAATTAATCCTTTCTCATTACATAATACCCAGTCTAAGACGGCCTGATCTCTAGTTGGTTCCTTGGCATATTGGTCCAGGAAACCATTCCGTATACACTCTAGGAATTCCTCCTCCACAGTATTGTTAGTAATTTGGTTAGCCCAATCTATATTTAGATTAAAGTCACCCATGATAACTGCTGTGCCTTTATTGCACGCTTCTCTAATTTCCCATTTAATGCCATCCCCAACCTCAGCATTACTGTTTGGGGGCCTGTATACAACTTCCACTAACATTTTCTGCCCCTTGGTATTTCTCAGCTCTGCCCATACAGATTCCACATCCACATAAAGTTTTTGGTTTATTAAATCCCCTGCTGACTTAGTGGATAAATGCATTGCATGATGCGGTACTAAGCCATACATAGAAACAGAGAGAAACATAGAAAAATAGGAGCAGGAGTAGGCCATTCGGCCCTTCAAGCCTGCTCCGCCATTCAATATGATCATGGCTGATCCTCTATCTCAATACCATATTCCCGCTCTCTCCCCATACCCCTTGATGCCTTTTGTGTCTAGAAATCTATCTATCTCCTTCTTAAATATATTCAGTGGCTTGGTCTCCACAGCCTTCTGTGGTAGAGAATTCCACAGGTTCACCACCCTCTGAGTGAAGAAATTTCTCCTCATCTCAGTCCTAAATCACAGAATCACAGAAACCCCACAGTGCAGATAGAGGCCATTTTGGCCCATCGAGCCTGCACCGACACATATCCCACCCGATCCCCGTAACCCCTACACCAACACATATCCCACCCTATCCCCGTAACCCCATGTATTTAATCCCCCTAACACTAAGGGTCAATTTATCATAGCCAATCATCCTAACCCGCACATCTTTGGACTGTGGGAGGAAACCGGAGCACCCGGAGGAAACCCACGCAAACACGGGGAGAATGTGCAAACTCCACACAGACAGTCACCCGAGGCCGGATTCAAACCCGGGTCCCTGGCGCTGTGAGGCAACAGTGCTAACCACTATGCCACCGTCCTACCCCGTATCCTGAAACTGTGACCCCTCGTTCTAGACCCCCCAGCCAGGGGAAACATACTCCCTGCATCCAGTTGGTCTAGCCCTGTCACAGGCTTCAATGAGATCCCCTCTCATTCTTCTAAACTCCACTGAATACAGGCCTAGTCGACCCAATCTCTCCTCATACGACAGTCCTGCCATCCCAGGAATCAGTCTGGTGAACCTTTACTGCACTCCCTCTATGGCATATATATCCTTTCTTAGGTAAGGAGACCAAAACTGCACACAGTACTCCAGGTGTGGTCTCACCAAGTCCCTGTATAACTGTAGTAAGACATCCTTGCTCCTGTACTCAACACAGACCAGAAGGTTTCATATTTGATTCCCCGTCTATGCTGAGTTGGCTGATCTCAACTAGGGCAGAGCAGGGCATTCAGTGCCCCTGGGCTAGGAAGGGGAACAATCTCCAGGGTTCCTGACTCCAACTGTTATTGAGTCACCCCCAACTAGGAAGTGTACATGTGTGGATGTTAGGTAAGGATAGATTAGCCATGAAGCCCCCTCTCTCAAGTTCATTGTACTGTGAAGCTCGGCTTCCCAGCCCCTTGGTGCTGTTTTTGAGGCAATCTGGGGCAGACGGGGCTGACAAAGTGCTTGGGAACATGCCAACTTCCCTTTTTTGGACGGTGGCCTGGAGAGTCAAAAGCGCCTTCCCACATAAGTGGGCAAGAAAATGCAAATCAGACGAAATGAGTAAAACACACCCTCTGATATATTTTCTCCAGTTAAGCCGTGGCATCCAGCATACAAAGATCAGCAGAGGGGGCTTTAGAAGTTTTTTTGAAGAGGGGCCTGTGGAATTGCTCTCAGTGCATTCCATGTACAGGCCCCAGAAGCAGCAACAGAAATTTCCTGAAAACAGTTTTCAAATTTTTTAGGCAGCTTGGAGATGCCTTCTTCCTCCTGCTGTGGCAGACCTCCAAGGCTTATTACAGCAAGTTTCTGACCCCAGCATGTTGTGATTCCCTGGTAGAGACCAAGAAGCCCAGCTCCAGCATGCAAATTATCCCAGGGCCAGAAGATTGGCTGGAGTAAGGAGGGGCGACTCAGTAGTGGGTATAAGTTGCACTGTACCAATTAAGTCAATGGAAAGGAAAATTGGACGAGGGGTATAACGGGCGGCCGATCCTATATCACTTGCTTCACACAATCGCCTAAGTTAAAATTACCCCCAGTGCCTCCAAAGGAAGATGGGAGGAAATCATGGGGTTGTTTCACCTGCATTTATTGGTCCCTCACAAATTTGCCTTCCTTATTTCAATTATGCAATTCTTTTGGAATCAGCCCCCCGCCACCCCTCGAAAGCTATACCCATTTATAAGGTATGATGATGTCAAAGCCAACAAAAACCAAGAGTAATAAAGAAAAATATTGGTGGGAAAAAAAGCCAGCAAAGCCTATTAATACATAAAGCATAATACAGCCAGTATATAATATCGCAAAAAAAACACCTTTCCCTTTAAGAGGCCTACTCCAGTAGGTGAGCTCCACAAACAATCCAGTAAGCTCAGATTTTATGGGCAAGGCTTGCACTGTGTGTAGATCATCGTCATAATTTGTAAAATTTGGGCCACGTCATTTTATTTGTATCTATGGGGGAAAAATTGAGTCACACCCCTTTGGGGCACTAACTTCGCCAGGGCACTACTTTAAGCACCCCGAAAAAATTAGCGCCCCCGCGGCCGAAATTAAGTGGTAGCACCCCAAGAGGGAAGCGGGGCGTTACTTGAAGTGCCCCGCCTCCCTCTTCGGGCGCTGCGAAGGAATATTGCGGCATGTCGCACCGCAGTATTGCAGGCCTTCCTCCCCTTCTTAAAGGGGGGGGCCTTGCGCAGCATGACCCAGGGCCCAGCTGGGCCACCAGGATTGGAGTGCTGGCAAAAGAGAAGTGCCAGGCTCATGTAGTGCAGCCAGCACTCCGTGGGGTGGGGCGGTGCCTTTAAATAGTGCAAGTAGGCATCCTATGACCCCATCGGATATAGTGTCCGACGGTAAGTCAGGGGACGCTACCGAAGATTGCGGCCAGGGCGTGAACGGGGCGTTGCGCACGGCAATGATGTCATCACCGGCGGTGCAGCGCCGCGGGCTGCTAACGGTTACCGCCGCTGCTAACCTCCCGCTGAATTTCGCGGGAAGCGTTGGCGGCGCCACGCCCGGGCGCTAACGGAAGGCACAAAGCAACCGAATTTTTCCCCTATATGTTTTAATGAGGCCAACATGACAGAAGTGCAGCCTTATTTTTTGGCCTCAAATCCTTGGTTACAGAATTAGATGCCTTGTGAATCTGATATCTGATTTTGCAACCCGCAAATGCAGAGTGTGAGACACCACTGACGGCACACAACCTCACAAAATCGGTCCCAAGAAGTTTACCCAGGATTGAGATAAGAATAATTGGCTTATAATTTTCAAACATTCCTTTCTGAAAACAGAACAACAACAATAACAACTTGTATTTATATAGCACCTTTAACATAGTAAAACGTCTCAAAGCGCTTCACAGAAGTATTATAAGACAGAAAATTTGACACCGAGCTACATAAGGAGAAATTAGGTTAGATGACCAAAAGCTTGGTCAAAGAGGTAGGTTTTAAGAAGCATCTTAAAGGAGGAAAGAGAGGTAGAGAGGTTTAGCCTGGGAATTCCAGAGCTTAGGGCCGCGGCAACAGAAGGCACGGCCACCAATAGTTGAGCGACTATAATCAGGGATGCTCGAGGGCAGAATTAGAGCAGCACAGATATCTCGGGGGGTTGTGGGGCTAGGAAGAGATTACAGAGATAGGGAGGGGCGAGGCCATGGAGGGATTTGAAAACAAGGATGAGAATTTTGAAAACGAAGCGTTGTTTAACCGGGAGCCAATGTAGGTCAGCGAGCACAGGGGTGATGGGTGAACGAGACTTGGTGAGAGTTAGGACACAGGCAGCCGAGTTTTGTGTGACCTCAAGTTTACGTAGGGTAGAATGTGGGAGGCCAGTCAGGAGTGCATTGGAATAATCAGGTCCAGAGGTAACAAAGACATGGATGAGGGATTCAGCAGCGGATGAGCTGAGACAAGGGCGGAGATGGGTGATGTTACGGAGGTGGAAATAGGCGATCTTAGTTATGCTGTGGATATGTGGTCGAAAGCTCATTTCAGGGTCAAATATGACACTGTGGCGGATCGCCACCTAAACGGGCGCAATCCACTTTTCCGTCCGTGGACAATAAATCGGGCACCTTGCCTTTAAGAAGCATGCTGCCTTTAAGGCATGACAAAGGAGCGGGCGTCGCCCTCAGTGTGTACTCAAAAGCGTGGGTGTCGCCCTCAGTAGGTTTTTGGGTTTAGCAGAGAGAGAGGCTGGGGCAGCCATCTCTCAAGAGAATGTAATAAAAGCCATGTGTTCCTCAGATCGGTTCGGCCTCCATTCGTGTTCCGCGGCAGCCGCAACATTGGTGACCCCGACGCTCAGAACGTATTCCGAGCACTGCAATGGCGGACATGAATGCAGTTTCCGTGAAACTGCCGGAGTTTTGGGAAAACCAGCCCGAAGCCTGGTTCCTCCAAGCTGAGTCCCGATTCCGGCTGCGACACATCACCACAGATGGGACGAAGTATGACTACCTTGTCGCATCACTCGGTAGCTCCACAGTCACGAAGGTCTGGATAGCGCTGCAGAACTCACCAGAGGAGGGCAAGTATGCACATCTTAAGGCCGCGCTCCTTATAAAATTTACGACCTCGACATACCAGCGAAACTGCCGCCTCCTCGACCTTCCAGGCCTTGGTGACGCCTCACCGTCAGACCTCCTCTCCCACATGCTCTCACTCACCGACGAGAGCCCACCCGGGTCCCTCTTCCGCATGCTGTTCATCCGCCAGCTACCTCCCAGCATCCGCCCAGCGATCGTGGCGTCCGGCCTCACGGACCTAGAAGCCCTGGCCGACGAGGCCGACAAGCTGCTGTCCGCTCACTCCAGCCACGACGTCGCTCCGGGCCTGGCAGCCACAGCCTGGGCGCGCCCCTCACCGGCCACCACGCGGCCACAAGGCCCAGCCACGGGGCCCACGGGGCCTTCGCGCCCCACAAACCCGGGCTACTGTTACTACCACGCACGGTTCGGCGCCAGGGCACAACGGTGCACACCTCCCTGCTCCTTCAAGTCCGCCCCCGTACCAGCCCCCGCGATGGCCGTGGGCCACGCGGGCTCCCTGCTGTACGTCACGGATGACAAAACCGGCTGCCGGTTCCTGTGCGACACTGGAGCTCAGCACAGCATCGTCCCGGCCTCCGCCCTCGACAACCAAAAGGGCGAACGAGGACAGGCGCTGGCTGCCGCTAACGGCTCGGACATCCGGACGTACGGCACCCGCACAGTCACCCTCGACCTCGCTGGTCGCCGCTACCGATGGGAGTTCATCACTGCCAAGGTACTCTCCCCTCATCGGCGCAGACTTCCTGTGCGCCCACGGCCTACTGGTAGACATCCCTCAACACCGCCTCGTGGACATGAACACCATGTCCCCCATCCTGGGCGCCATGGCCCCCCGTCAACCCGCCGACATGGCGTCACAGTGCCACGCCCGGGCCACGGATGACTACTCGGCACTCCTGGCCGAATTCCCGGCCCTCACCAACCCGACCTTCTCCGCGGAGGTCGCCAAACACGGGGTGGAACACTTCATCCCCACCACAGGCCCCCCAGTGTACGCCCACGCCCGCAGGCTGGACCCGGCCAAACTGGAGATCGCGCGGACCGAGTTTGCCACTATGGAACAGCTCGGCATCATCCGCCGCTCCAACAGTCCCTGGGCCTCCCCACTCCACATCGCCTCCAAACCAGGCGGGGGTTGGCGCCCCTGCGGGGATTACCGCCGCCTCAACGATGCCACCACCCCTGATCGGTACCCCGTGCCGCACATTCAGGACTTCTCGGCTAGACTGGCCGGCCACTCAGTCTTTTCCAAAGTCGACCTGGTGCGCGGCTACCACCAAGTCCCCATCCACCCCGCGGACGTCCCCAAGACGCCCGTAATCACCCCCTTCGGGCTTTTCGAGTTCCTGCGGATGCCCTTCGGCCTCAAAAATGCGGCCCAGGCATTCCAACGGCTCATGGACTCGGTCCTTCGGGACCTCAAGTTCCTGTTCGTCTACCTGGACGACATCCTGGTAGCCAGTTCCTCCAAGCAGGAACACCTCGAACACCTTCGCATCCTGTTCGGGCGCCTCAGCGACCACGGGCTCATCCTCAGCCCAGCCAAGTGTCAGTTCGGCCTGGACAAGATTGACTTCCTCGGCCACCACATTACCCATGCTGGGGCCATTCCCCTGCCCACCAAGGTGCAGGCCGTCCAGCAATTTCCCCGCCCCACCACCATCAAAGGACTCCAGGAGTTCCTCGGGATGGTGAATTTCTACAACCGCTTCATCCCCAAAGCGGCGTCCCTCATGAGGCCCCTGTATGAAGCCCTCCGGGGCAGGAGCGGCAAGATGGCAGTCGAATGGACGGCAGACGTATCAGCCGCCTTCAACTCCACCAAGACCGCGCTCGCCGATGCCACCCTGCTCGCGCACCCACGGCCCAATGCCAGAGTAGCGCTCACCACGGACGCCTCTGACCACGCGGTCGGCGCCGTGTACGAGCAGTGGGTCGACGGCGCCTGGCAACCACTTGCCTTCTTCAGCCGCCAACTACGCCCCCCGGACGTCAAGTACAGCACCTTCGACCGCGAGCTCCTCGCGCTGTACCTGGCGGTCCACCATTTTCGGTTTTTGCTGGAGGGCCACCCCTTCACTGCGTTTGTCAACCACAAACCCCTGACATTCGCAATGGCAAAGACAACCGACCCCTGGTCCGCCAGGCAGCAGCGCCAGCTCGCGGCAGTGTCCGAGTTCACCACGGACATCCAACACGTCTCCGGCCGAGACAACGTGGTAGCCGACTGCCTCTCCCGCCCCGCCATCCATGCCGCACACCTGGCAGTCGACTACGCTCAACTCGCAGCAGACCAGCTCACGGACCCTGATCTGCTCTCCGCACCTACCAACCTACCAGGGCTACGCCTGGCCGACGTCATCTGCGGCCCGACCGCAGTCACGGTCAAGTGCGACATATCCCTATCTCAACCTCGGCCCGTCGTCCCAGCGTCCTGGCGCCGCCGGGTATTCGAGATTCTCCACAACCTCTCCCACCCCGGCACCCGCGCATCCCTCAAATTGGTAGCCAACCGCTTTGTCTGGCGCGGCCTTCGCAAGGATGTGCGTACTTGGGCCAACTCCTGCCTAGCCTGCCAACGGGCCAAGGTGCAGCAACACACGAAAGCACCCCTCGAGGAGTTCACCGTCCCTTCACGTAGATTCGACCACATCCACGTGGACATCGTCGGGCCCCTGCCGCCGTCGCAAGGCCACACGCACTTGCTGATGATCGTCGACCGCACAACGCGCTGGCCCGAGGCAATTCCACTGACCTCTACCACCACCGCCGACATCGCCAGAGCCTTCGTCAGCACCTGGGTCGCACGGTTCAGCGTCCCCTCCGACATGACGTCAGACAGAGGTCCGCAATTTACCTCTGAACTCTAGACCGCCATCGCACGCAATCTCGGGGTGACCGTTCACCGCACCACAGCGTACCACCCCCAAGCCAACGGACTGTGTGAGCGGTTCCACAGATCCTTGAAGGCATCTCTTCGAGCCAGCCTCCAGGACGGCGCCTGGACCGACCGACTCCCATGGGTCCTCCTCGGCCTGCGCTCCGCGGTTAAAGAAGACCTCCACGCATCGGCAGCAGAGCTCGTGTATGGCCAGCCGCTGCGCGTACCCGGCGAGTTCCTGCCCACCGCCACGACACCCTGGTCAGCCGACCAGCAACGCCACGACTTCGCCTCACCGGCGCTACAGTTCGCCCCGGTGCCCATTGCCCGGCACGGCGAATCCACCTCACACGTCCCGCTAAGCCTGCACCAGGCACGATTCGTTTTCATCCGGCACGATGCCCACCGCGGACCTCTTCAACCCCCGTATGACGGGCCCTACAAAGTGCTACAGGCTGGGGACAAATTTTTCGACCTACAAGTGGGCGACAGGACTGAAAAAGTGTCGGTTGACCGACTCAAGCCAGCACACTCGGAGCCCGGTGAGCAGGTCCCAGTAGCTCGTCCACCGCCATGCGGCCGACCTGCCCTCAAGCCAGTACACCCGGCTGCTCCACGCCCGGCCGTTCCACGTCCACCGGCGTCCTACAAGAGCCACTCCGGCCGGCCCATCAGACCGCCGCACCGTCTCGTCCACACCTCCTAAGCGGATTCTGGGGGGAGCTGTGTGGCGGATCGCCACCTAAATGGGCGCAATCCACTTTTCCGTCCGTGGACAATAAATCGGGCACCTTGCCTTTAAGAAGCATGCTGCATTTAAGGCATGACAAAGGAGCGGGCGTCGCCCTCAGTGTGTACTCAAAAGCGCGGGTGTCGCCCTCAGTAGGTTTTCAGGTTTAGCAGAGAGAGAGGCTGGGGCAGCCATCTCTCAAGAGAATGTAATAAAAGCCATGTGTTCCTCAGATCGGTTCGGCCTCCATTCGTGTTCCGCGGCAGCCGCAACAACACCAAGGTTGCGAACCGTGTGGTTCAGCCTCAGACAAATGTTATGGAGAGGGATGGAGTCAGTGGCTAGGGAAAGGAGTTTGTGGTGGGGACCGAAAACAATGGCTTCGGACTTCTCAATATTAAATTGGAGAAAATTTTTGCGCATCCAGAACTGGATGTCGGACAAGCAGTTTGACAATTTAGAGGCCATGGAGGGGTTGAGAGAAGTGGTAGTGAGGTAGAGCCCTGCAGCGGGTAGTCAAAACTGGCCAACTCATTACCGGCACCCGGCTACCGACCATAGAGCACATATACCAGAAACGCTGTCTACGGAGGTCACGGTCCATCATCAAAGACCCTACCCACCCCAGCAACAGTCTGTTCACCCTCCTGCCATCTGGGAGACGCTACAGATGCATTCGCACCGGTACGACCAGATTTAGGAACAGCTTCTTTCCCAGGGCTGTCATCCTACTGAACTCCACAAATAAACTCTAAAGCCTGCACATCTGCCAATGCACTTTATTATGGTTATGTTTATGTTAATATACTACAAGCCAAATGTATGTTGAATGTTTAAATGTCTTAATCCAAATGTACACTCTCGGGAGCCGCAAGCCTACATTTCGTTGTACTGCACTTGTGCACTAACAATGACAATAAAAGTTGATTTGATTTGATTTTGATTTGAGCTGGGTGTCGTCAGTGTACATGTGAAAACTGACACTGTGTTTTCAGATGATGTCGCCCAGGGGCAACATGTAGATGAGAAATAGGAGGGGGCCAAAGATAGATCCTTGGGGGACACCAGAGGTAATGATGCGGGAGCGGGAAGAGAAGCCATTGCAGGTGATTCTCTGGCTACGATTAGATAGATAAGAATGGAACCAGGCGCGTGCAGTCCCACCCAACTGGACGACAGCGGAGAGGTGTTGGAGGAGATGGAGTGGTCAACCATGTCAAAGGCTGCAGCCAAGTCAAGAAGGATGAGGAGGGATAGTTTACCTTTGTCACAGTCACAAAGGATGTCATTTGTGACTTTGATGAGAGCCGTTTCGATACTGAGGCAGTGGATTGGAGGGATTCAAACATGGAGTTGTGGAAAGATGGGCAATGGTTTGGGAGGTGACAACATGTTCAAGGAGTTTGGAGAGGAAAGGGAGGTTGGAGATGGGACGGTACTTTGCAAGGATGGCGGGGTCAAGTGTTGGTTTTTTGAGGAGAGGGGTGATGACGGCAGATTTGAGGGAGAGGGGGACAGTACCTGAGGAGAGAGAACCATTAACAATGTCAGCTAACATGGGAGCCAGAAAAGGAAATAAGATGGTCAGGGTTTGGTGGGAATACGGTCGAGGGAGAAGGAAGTGGGTCTCATAAGAAAGAAAGAAAGAAACATGAACAAGATGAACACGGAGAGGTCATGAGTGGAGATCAGAGAGAAACTGAAAAACGATGTGAGTTGAGGGCTAGGGCAGGGGGGAACCTTAGAGGAAGTTTGGCCCCGGTGGGCTAGGGGATGGAAGGGAAGTGGCAGAGGCAGCTGAACGGATGGTTTCAATCTTAGAGACAAAGAAGTCCATGAGCTCCTCACACTTGTTGTCGGAGGTGAGAGTGGAGGAGACAGGGGAGAGGGGTTTAAGAAGACGGTTAGCAGTGGAGAATAGAAGCCGGGTAACATTTGCTACCCTGCAATCCTTTGGCACAATTCCTGTTTCCAAAATTGTGGGTAGTGCCTCTGCTTTTTCCTCTGCAACCTCCTTAAGTATGCTGGATATATTCCCTTTATTTCTGGCCTTTAAAAAATATATAATGTTCTTTTGAATGTTTATTTCCAGTAGTGGCTTCTCCAGACTCACCTCAGGTACTCCTGTAGTCCCACTTTCATCTTCCTCTGTAAAAACTGATGTGGACTACTTATTAAGCATCTCTGCTATTCCCTCGCTCTCAAGTTGATGATGACTCCCTTTGTCTTTAAGTGGCACCATCCCTTCTTTGCCTATCCTTTTACTGCTTCTGTGTTTATAAAAGCCTGAAGATGACTGCCAGTCTTCTTTCATATTCTATCTCAGCCTTCTTAATCTCTCTTTCTGCTTCTTTTTGTATATATTTTCTATTTCTCATATAGCCCCTTTCTCTTGGTCATAATATATTTAACCTGTACTTTATCCATCTCCTATTTAAACATCTCCCATGGCTGGTCCATTGTTGATTTGCCATTGGTTTCAGGGCAACACATTTATCTTGGACTTGTCTTTTTCTTTATCTAAGACAATTTCCCAGATGTTTCATTATTGTAATTATTCTGAGTGATTCTGCATTGGGATCAATTTGTACCAAAGGATAGACACTGCTGAGCTGTGGATCCCTAACCGGAGGCTTTCTCTCTGGGCTTGACTTGAACCTGGTCTTGAAGATGAGGGTAGTGCTCGAACCCAGTGACACTGCTTGGATCTTCCAAATTTTCACATCAGCTAACTCAGTTAATTATGGATCAGTTAATACCAGAAAATAAAATGCAGAACCTCGCATAGTCTTTAATTTAGATTTATTTTCTTTTAAACGTCTCCCTCCCCGAAAATGGTTCTATTCTATTGAACTTCCAATGTGGGCTTCTGATAGTGAGTTTCTTACTGTAATGTTGCACAAAGAAATAAAACATACTGAGAGCCCCTAGAATGATGGCCGTTATCATACTGACTAAATAGTGGAATGGATATGCCATCGGCGGGTCATCAACATAAATCTGAAAGAAAAATGAGTAGTGAAAAATTAACACAGCATCATGTTAAATTACTATCAGTATTTAAGCAGGTTGCACTTAGTCAGGTTGAAATAACATCCACTTAAACTGTAAATACAAACAATCTAAACAGATAAAGGAGACAATTCATTTCTATTTTTTTAAAGTCAACAGATCTGATGAGTGTGCAATTTAATTCAACTGAGTCGCACTTCCAGTTGTGAAAATACATTCTGAAATGTTGACTGAAGTACGAGTGCATGATGCTAAACAAATCTGCCTCAAAATAATGATCTGTTTAAAGTTTAGTCGGTATTTTCTCGTGCATAAAGTGTTATTAATCTATATTATTTTTCCTTCATAGAACATATAAAAGTAAAATGGGTTTGGATAGAATTACTCACCTTTATATAAATATCAGCTGACAAATGTATATAAATACACCATAGAAAGCACTGCTGATTAATTTTACTGGAGGTTTTTTGATCTTGAAGTGCATCTATAATTGGAACTATCTGTTATATATTAAATTTGGTGGATGAGGTGCAAGTGTCATTGAAAACTCCTTGGACTGAATTTTAATGGGGAAGGCTGGTTGGGGGCAGGAGGTCCCCGAGGTGGTCAGTAAATCCGGGAGAATGGGTTACCAGCTGGCCCTACTGAATTTAAAGGCAGGGCCTGATTTGAATGGGAAGCCTCTGTTTCCCACCCGCAATCAGCCAGATTGAAAGGCTAGCTGGTTCTGGGCAGGTAGGCCTATGGCACTAGGCCGCACAGAGGAGGGAGGGAGGGATTGCGTGGGGGCCAGGGTTGGCTGGAGGAGTGGGGTGAGGGAGGGTTGGGTGGGTGTATTTGCGATCACGGGCCAGGACCAGCACGGGAGGGGGGGGCCAAAGAAGGATTGGGGGCCATGTGGTGGCTGAAGAAAGATTGAGGGGGGTTGCCCGAAGAAGGATCAGGGCCGGTGGATGACCGAAGAAGGATTGGGGGTGATGTGCCTCAATAATTCCGAGACTCGATGTTAGCGAAACAAAACAAGGCTTTTATTAACTTAGAAAGTAACACGTAAGAGAGAGAGGTATCTTCCTTCTGGAGACTGAGGCCAGACTGAGCTAGCTTACAAAAGGGGCCAGGTATGGGCGGAGCCCTACACACAGCACATTCCAGCACATTCCAATAAACAATACAATGAGGACTGGGGGAAGGGAAATGACACTGAAACCGACCACAGTCACAGGCAGTGATGAATGGAATATTTCATCACATTCACCCCTTCTATAGATTTAGTCTGTTCGGGGGTTTGATAGTCCTCTGCGACCGACGTGGTTGTTGTGGTGCCGGGGGTGTCGGCTGGGTATCCCCGGTAGTCTCCTGGGTCTCTGCCGGGGGTGCCGCCAGGGTTGTTGAAGGGGTAATTGGTGGGGGTGCCGTTGGTCGATGTTCTTCCGGGGGTGATAAAAGAGTAGTGGGTGGGTAAGAGTTGCTGTGATCGTTGTTGCTGCTATTGCCATGGTTGTTGTCGATGCCGGCTGGGGCGACGTCTTTTATGGACACGGTGTCCTCCCTTCCGTCGGCGTGCCGGACATATGCGTATTGGGGGTTGGCGTGGAGTAGGTGTACTGGCTCCACGAGAGGGTCCGTCTTGTGGCCCCTCACATGCCTTCGCACGAGTACCGGACCTGGGGTGGAGAGCCATGACGGCATGGATACGCCTGAGGTGGATTTCCAGGGAAAGACAAACATTCGTTCATGAGGCGTGGCATTAGTGGCCGTACACAATAGCGACCGTATCGAATGGAGCACATCCGAGAGGACTTCCTGCCAGCGGGAGATAGGGAGGCCCTTGGTCCTTAGAGCTAGAGTGACTGCTTTCCATACTGTCCCGTTCTCTCGCTCCACTTGGCCGTTACCCCGGGGGTTGTAGCTGGTGGTACGGCTCGTGGCGATCCCCTTGGACAGCATGTACTGGCGTAGCTCTTCACTCATGAAGGACGCCCCCCTATCCGTATGGATGTAGCTCGGCATACCGAACAGGCAGAACAGGCTGTTGAGGCATTTAATGACCGTGGCGCTGGTCATGTCTGGGCAGGGGAAGGCGAATGGGAACCGGGAGTATTCGTCCACAATGTTCAGGAAGTAAACATTGCGGTCGACGGACGGGAGGGGGCCCTTGAAATCTAAGCTGAGCCGCTCAAAGGGCCGTGTAGCTTTGATTAAGTGGGCTCTATCTGGGCGGTAGAACCGAGGCTTGCACTCAGCGCAAGTGCGGCAGTTCCTGGTCAGAGACCGAACTTCCTCAATCGAGTAGGGTAAGTTACGGGACTTTATGAAGTGGAACAGCCGCGTGACCCCTGGGTGGCAGAGGTCATTGTGGAGGGTCTGTAGCCGATCCCCGGTGGTGCTGGCACACATCCCTCGTGAGAGGGCGTCAGGGGATTCGTTAAGGGCCCCTGGCCGGTAAATGATGTCGTACTCGAAGGTGGAGAGCTCGATCCGCCACCTAAGAATCTTATCATTTTTAATCTTCCCCCTCTGTTTATTATTGAACATAAACTCTACCGACCGCTGGTCGGTAAGTAGGGTGAAGCGTTTGCCAGCTAGGTAGTGGCGCCAGTGGCGCACTGCCTCCACGATGGCTTGGGCCTCCTTTTCCACGGAGGAGTGTCTGATCTCGGGCCCTTGGAGGGTCCTCGAGAAGAAAGCTACGGGCCGCCCCACCTGGTTGAGGGTGGCCGCCAAGGCGAAGTCAGACGCATCACTTTCCACTTGAAATGGAGTGTTCTCGTCCACTGCCTGTAGCGTGGCCCGCTCAATATCCTGCTTAATGCTTTTGAAGGCGGCGTGGGCCTCAGCAGAGAGCGGAAAAGAGGATGCTTTCAAGAGGGGGCGGGCTTTGTCGGAGTAGTTGGGGACCCATTGGGAATAATAAGAAAATAATCCCAGGCACCTTTTCAGGGCTTTGGGAGTGTTGGGCAGGGGCAGCTCCCATAGGGGGCGCAATCGGTCGGGGTCTGGTCCGATTTCCCCATTCTCCACCACGCTGCCTAGTATGCAGAGGCGCGTGGTGTTGAAAACGCACTTGTACTCGTTGTAGGTGAGGTTGAGTTTTTGTGCGGTTTCCAGGAACCTCTCGAGGTTCGAGTCGTGATCCTGCTGATTGTGGCCGCAGATGGTGACGTTGTCGAGGTAGGGGAAGGTTGCCTGCAAGTGGTGGTCATCGACCATGCGGTCCATCTCCCTCTGAAAGACCGAGACCCCATTCGTCACCCCAAAGGGGACTCTGAGGAATTGGTAGAGGCGTCCGTTCACCTCGAAGGCGGTGTACGGGCGGTCCTCTGGTCTGATAGGGAGCTGGTGGTACGCTGACTTGAGGTCGATGGTGGAGAACACCCAGTATTGGGCGATTTGGTTCACCATTTCTGATATGCGGGGTAGCGGGTAGGCGTCTAGTTGGGTGTACCTGTTGATCGTTTGACTATAGTCGATCACCATCCGTTTCTTCTCGCTACCCCTTACCACTACCACTTGGGCGCGCCACGGGCTGTTGCTGCGTTCAATAATGCGCTCTTGCAGGAGCCTGTCTACCTCGGTCGCGATAAACCGCCTGTCCTCCCAGCTGTACCTCCTGCTTTTGGTCGCTATTGGCCGGCAGTTAGGGGTAAGGTTCGCGAATAGCGAAGGCGGCTTTACCTTCAGGGTAACCAGACCGCACACTGTGAGGGGCGGCTGGGACCCACCGTACTTGAGCGTGATGCTTTGGTGGTTGCACTGGAAATCCAGGCCCAAGATCACGCTCGCATATAGGTTCTTCATGATTAATACTTTAAAATTATCGTATACAGTTCCGTTAACGCCCAATTGTACCGTGCAGTAACCCAGAATGGTCGATGTCTGGGTTTTATCAGCCATAGAGATGGTACCCTGAGCAGGGACCACCTTTAGGGAGAGTTGTTGTGCCAGTTCAGGGTGGATAAAACTCTCCGTGCTTCCACTGTCAATTAAACATTTAACCCGGCACCCGTTTACCTCGATGTCCACCATTGATTTGGATAGCGGGTGCGGCCTGGTCTGGTCCACTGTGACCGATGCCACTGTAGGGCCCTGATCGATACAAGATGGCGTCCACGCTGTCTGCTCATAAGATGCCGGACCCCACGAGGTCGGGCAAGATGGCGTCCAAGATGGCCGCTCCCACGGCGCACACGCGGCGGTGGCGGGTTTTCCGGCGGTTGGTTTTCCGGCGGGGTTCCCTCTGCACACCTTCCCAAAGTGCCCCTTCTTACCGCACTTAAAGCAGGTGGTGCCTTTCGCCGGGCACAGGTTTCTGGTGTGTTTTGGCTGCCCGCAGAAGTAGCAGTTGGGTCCCTGACGCGTCGCGGCTGTCGTAGGGCTTCTGGGGGGAGAGCGGGGCCCCGCCGGTGTCGGGCTGCCGGGCGGGGAAGATGCCTTCCAAGATGGCGGCGCCCTCGGTGCACACATGGCGGCGTGGCCGGCGCGGGCTGAAGAGTAGGCATCCGAGTTTCTCTGGGCCACATCCAGGGATCGCGCGGTGTCCGCAGCCTGTTTCAGGTCCAACCCCGTTTTTTCCAGCAGTCTTTGCCGGATGTAAGTGGAGCTGAGGCCTGTGATAAAGGCATCGCGAACAAGCTCGTCAGTGTACACTGTGGCTTTTACATCTCGGCACTTGCAGTCTTTGCCAAGCATTTTCAGGGTGCTTAGGAACTCCTCCACCGATTCCCCAGGTCGCTGTGCGCGAGTAGCGAGCAGATGCCTAGCATACACCTCATTCGTAGGCTGCTGATAATGCGCCTTTAAGATGTCGCAGGCGGCCAGGTACGTATCGGCGTCTTGGATGAGGGGGTAAACCCGGTGGCTTACCCAATTCCGCAGAATTCCGAGTCTCATCCTCGCAGCGTCTGTAGCGTCTTTGACGGCTGCGGAATTGTCCAGGAAGAATTCCATACACTCAAACCAGTGTCCGAAGCGTGCTGATGCGTCCGGAGCATGTTGATCCAAATCCAAACGTTCGGGTTTCAGGAGTTGATCCATAGTGTTGAAAAATAAGTTAATAAAATTGATGTGCCTCAATAATTCCGAGACTCGATGTTAGCGAAACAAAACAAGGCTTTTATTAACTTAGAAAGTAACACGTAAGAGAGAGAGGTATCTTCCTTCTGGAGACTGAGGCCAGACTGAGCTAGCTTACAAAAGGGGCCAGGTATGGGCGGAGCCCTACACACAGCACATTCCAGCACATTCCAATAAACAATACAATGAGGACTGGGGGAAGGGAAATGACACTGAAACCGACCACAGTCACAGGCAGTGATGAATGGAATATTTCATCACAGGGGGCCGGGGGGGTGGCCGGAGGAGCACGGGGTGGGGTGGGGTGGGGAAGAGGGGGTGGGGGAGGTGGGGGCGTCCGAAGAGGATCGGAAGAGAATCGAAGAGAAGTAGGTGTTTAATCCTTTTTTGAATCCTTCTCATCCGGTGCACACTCCGGCTCTGATCACATCAGGTACACAACATGCCGAGTTTGGATCATGAGGTTTCAGTTTACCCAGTGTTAAAAAGCCTAGAACCGGTCGGAGTTGGGAACAGCACATTTCCCAGGAGACCGAGCGCTGACTGACAGGCCGGGAGTTGGAGAGTCAGGAACAGGACAGTCAGCTATGGGACTCCGCTCTGTTCAGCAACTCTTCTTTCCTCTCAATGAAACCAGTCAGAAGAGAAGCAGGGGGCAGCCGGAAATGGGTGGGGATCAGCAAGAGGATCGGGGCTGCGGGGCGGCTGGAGGAGCAGCACGGGCAGGGGTCTGAAGGGACCGGGGACCAGAGGAGCAGCACGGGGAGAGGGAGGTCTAGGGGTGGGGTCCAAGACCTGCGGTGGGGTGGGGAGGGGGGCATCAGAGGCCTGGGGGGCAATTAGTGGCCTGGAGAGGTTCGGAGGCCTCATGGGGGCATCTCCAATCGTGGGGGGTGGGCTAGGTAGGGACTCTGGTTCCAGGAGGTAAGCGCACTTACCTCCTGGATCCAGTAATCTTCACCTTGCATTAGCTGGCGGGTTTCACGAGGTGTGCAAAACCCGACCAGCTAAAGTTAAATACAAAATGCAGGTTAAAGAGACTTGCAGCCTCAATATAATATTTAAATAGATGACCCGCCTCCTGGCAGCAGATTCACTGCCCGCCCTCCCCGTCCAGCCTCCGTTAAAACTGGAAGTGGGCAGGTCGGAGGCAAGTTCAGGTCGGGATTCAGATTTTTAACACTTTAACTACCCCCACGACCACAACCCCCACCCCACTTTTTTTTAGGTTAAAATTAATTACTTGTTACTCGTTTAGGTTGTGCTTTTTGAGGTATTTTCAATGTTAAAGGTGACACACAATAGCTGCTATTTTAAAGTGAGAATATATTACCCGATGAGTGTGCAATTTAGTCATCAAATTCCCACAAATTAAACTAAATGCTTCCAAAAAAAACAATTTTCATGCCATTTTTCTCAGTGACTGACATTTCCAATAAGGGGCTATATAAAAAATTTTGAAATTGAAAATACATATTTCACAAGACTTATCCATTGAATTGTCATTTAATGCCTTCATTAAAGATTTTACACGAAGGCCTCAGCCTCTCCCAAAATCCTCGGTTTGGACTTGGTATTTTTGCCTAGAGCTGTCAATCTGTGAGCGTAATTTGACTTTTACAATCAAAGTATATGTATTGCCTAATTTCCCAAGATGCACTTGGGGCATCCAAGTCACCAGTCAGCTGTACTAATATAATATTTTTCAGTAGCTTCTAGTGCTTTCCACTTAATAGCTTTTTTTTCCAAATAATTTTGGGAAATGAGGGCAAATTACAAAAGGTTTGAGGTAAAATTTATGTTGTTTATTAAAAAGAAGCTGGGGGGTAATTTTGATTTGAGTGATCATGTAAAACGGGCGATATCGATTCAGCCGCCCATGATACATCTCTCCCGATGGAAATGAAAATCAGGAGAGATGTAGAACGGCCGGTTGAATTGACATAGTCATTTAACACTATCAACCAAAGTCAAAATGACCTTTAAGGGACTGCTACAGGCTGTAAACCTGAATGTGGAGCCAGGAAGAGCAGGCGTGCTTCTCCCGACCCCACATTAAAAGCACACGGCCCAATGCCGGCCATCGCTTCCCCCCCCCCCCCACCCCCCGAATGGTCACATATCCTAATATTGCCTTTGGCAGTCGGGCAAGAAATTAACTCGCCAGTGCGGTTTCCCACCAGAAACCATTTACAATCCAGGCCCAGCTCTTTTATGCTGCTAAAGCCAGATACCCCCCCTTCATGCTCCTAGCATATAGCCCAAGGTGGGACCCACATGCACCCTTTGGCAGGCCAGTTTGCCTTTTCTCACTGCATGCACCGGCCACCATTTTTGTTCCAATCTGTAATTATGCCAGGAACATGGAGGTTTCCAATGCTGGAAGTCCCCACTCCCAAACCCACTCCATCTGATCCATGTGGCCTTGTAAGGGATGGGTGGAGGCTCTGCCCCTTACAAGGATCCACGGGAACCCCCGTGCAAGGCCAAGGGCCTTGTATCAGGGTCCCGGTGTATATTCCAGCCTATCACCACATTCTGTAATTAGCTTTTTAAAAAACGAACTACACTGCTTATTAGGAATGGCTGACTTGTTCATGAACCGACAGCTGAGAAGTCAGTAATCTTGAAATGAAGTTGATGGCCATAAACAGGGAATAAGTATCAGTCATAGAATGTATACTGGTAAACACTCCCTATCAGTGATGCCACTGGAATGACTTAACAAGGAGAGAAACCCAACTGAAGGGCCTCCATACAGTAAAAAGTTACCATTCTTAAATTAACAACAGTCAAAATTCTCTTTAGTTTAATACTTCTATAATATAAATTCCACTTGGAATAGAAAGTCCTCCCCTCCCAATCTTCCTTTCCCTTTAACAAAGGATATTTAAAATATCTAAACAGAAGTTGTATTACCTGAAATTCCTCAATCAAGTTACAGAAGGAGACTCCAGGAATGACTGTAACTCTGAAATGGTACAGTTCAGAACCCTACATTGTAGAAAAAACAATTGTGTGGTAAAACATATTGGGCCTAATTTTGCGATAAGAATAACGGTGAGGCTATCAGCGCTCACTGTTATAATGGGGTAAATTGGACAGCAACTTCTGCCATCTGCACTTGCGCAGTTAAACGCAGAAATCCGGAAGTTGCTGTCAGAAATACTCCGCTTCTCCACAGGGTGTGCTGTGCATTAGGCACTGAAATTACTGCAATGGCGTGAACTTGAGGTACTTGCCCACTAGTTCCCCACTAAAGATGGTTGAAAAAGTTAGGGCTGGTGCATTCAAGAGTAAGTGAGTTTTTAATGGCGTGATAAATACTGCTGAGCAACCTCTCTGGCCCTGAAAAATAATTTTACAAGTGTGGAATCTCATTCCCTCAGGAGATAATTAGTGTTGTAGACGTAAAGAAAACTTAAAATTAAAATAATTTTTTAAAACATTTTTTATCTGTCTCTTTTATCTCTTTCCCTTAATCTCAACTGTTTTTCCCAATCATTATTTCGCTTTAAGAACATAAGAAATAAGAGCAGAAGTAGTCCATATAGCCCCTCGAGCCTGCTCCACCATGCAATTAGATCATGGCCGATCATCGACCTCAACTCCACAGGACAACGGAGGCCATCTGTGCATGATTCAAATCTAATTTGTATTTCATGCTTTATACTTACTGGTTTAGACTCTGCAGGAGTTAAATTGGATAACCCCCAATAACAGGCGCAGGGATCGCAATGTGTGATTAACCAACTTCGTGCTGCCTGCTCATTTCCATGATTTCTGCATGTAGCCAGTGCTCCCCGCGCTGTTCATTGGCTGCACGCATCAGCAGGGCGCCCAATATCGTGAGTGCCTAGTACTACTTAAAGCTAGCCTGCACCACTTGAAGGGGAGGTACATTGTGGTTGCTGGTGGTGCTGAGATCATTCTGAATATTGTGCTATGTAAGAATCAACATTTGTTGACCACGGGAGAGAGTGTGCATCAGGGTTTTTGGACACTGCACTGGAGGTTTTGGTGGAAGAGGTAGAAAGAAGGTGAGATGTCCTGTATCCTCATGGGGCCAGAGGCCCTCTAGACACATGCTCAGAAGACAGTGGCAAGAGAGAGTGGTGGTGATCAATGCCAGGAGTGTAGCCCAAGGACCTGGATGCAGTGCAGGGAGAAGTTTAATGATTTTTCAACGTCAGTAAGTGCATCTTCAAATGCCATATCCTACCAACTGCACCATTAGCCTCATCCACTGCTCATTTCACTACACTCCTATCACTCCCCTACCAACAATCTCTATCACTCAGGACTCATAGCTAACATTCATATACTTTACCTTACCCTCACACACTTAACGCTGTAGCAAGCCTTGCACCCACATCTCACAGCTTGCACACACTGGCAGCTATTCAACCATGACAGCCACATCACCCAAACATATTGCACAACACTCATTGACACATTTCCCTCTTTCTTGCAGGAGAAGGTGGAGCACAACAGGAGACAGCAGGAATTAACGGGAGGGGGAGAGGCCCGCCTGCATGTTCTAGCCCCCATGGAGGATACAGTGCTGGTCATTATGGGAAGGGCTATTGCTGAGGTCGTAGACACCAGCGAGGCTGAAGTGATTGTATACCTAATCCTCCTCTCATCCCATTTCTCCCTCACCCCTCAATCCCTTCTGACTTATAAGCTGCAGATGGTATAAGCATGCACTTCTTACTTTCTCCACTCCCCTCACCACAACCCAACCCTTGTCCCTTTTTCATTTCAGATACTCAAGAGCTGGAACCTGCCCAGGCAGTGGAGGAAGAGCAAGAAGAAAGCAAAGATGAAGGACACCATCACTCGATTTCACAGTTGCAGCCACCAGCTCGGATACTGACACTGCACGTAATTTACAGGAAAGGATAGAGGCGGGATAGGCACGTGATGAGACACCGGGCACAAGTGCGCTGCAGCCAGGGCTGAAGGAAAGGAAAGCGCAGGTGCGAGCTCGCCAGAGGGCAAGGTCACACACTAGTTCTGCTCCAAAGGACTCAGGTGAGGACTTCAATGGGCCAGGCTACAGAAGAAGGCTGATGGGTGTACACACCCAAATTCTTGGTGCACTGGGAAGCCTGCTGGAAAGCCTGTGTTCAATGTCAAGGAGCGTGGAAGAGTCCAGCACCAACTTGGCACAGGGATTTACGCAGAGCATGGAGCCCATCCTTTCCAACATGGAACGGATGGCCACTTCCATCAATACACCAGTGGAGCCAACCATGATGCAGTGTCTGACAGCTGATGTCTCAGCTTCCATTGCAGCACAAGCAGCATCTACTCAATGTCTGAGTGCTGCAGTGGAAGCTCAGACTGCTGTCATGCAATCTTGGCTTGCAGCCATGGAAGCTCAGATTGCTGCTGTCATGGCTCTGGACACCAGTGTGCAAAGGGGTTCCAGGGCATCACAGCACTCCAGCATTCTGTTCTCCAACAGAGTACTAGGATTGCTGAGGCGCCGCCCCGGGAAATTGGCAGTGGCTCCATGGAGTATGAACCTTCTGTCCTCTCTCAGGATGACAGCATTCCTGCTCCCACTCCTGTCACTCCGCCAATGTCCTTGCTGTTGGCTATCAGCCAGCCAGTCCAGACTGTTGCAGCCCAAGCCAAGATGGTGCAGTCTGCAGCCGGCCCTTCTAGATCCAGAGCTGCTCGAGGTCACCCTGCAAGGCCATCTACAGTCTTCACCACTAAAAGTCAGCAGGCTTCCACCTGTGGCCATTGGGGAAGCATCTCGTAGGAGCACTAGGACAGGTAAAGGCACACAGACGAGGCGCGAAGGGAAAGCACAAGGTTGATTCATTTATTTTTGTATGCACTAAAGCATGATTTCATTTATAAATTTGGATAGGAATGTAATTTTGTGTTGGCTTTTATTTTTACATTGTGGGGAAGAGAACAATGTGATGCTGAGTGAGGAAAGGTAAGGAGTATTGGACTGTTGGTGAATGGGGTTGAGGTTACTGGTATCGCTCATGAAATATTTGTTCATGTAGAGCCCAGGCAGAAAGGGGCTGTCTAGGTTGCAGCCTCTCTTCCTCTTCCTCCTCCTCTTCCTCTTCCTCCTCCTCTTCCACCTCCTCTTCCTCCGCCTCCTCCTCCTTCTGCTCCTGCTCCTCAGCTTCTCGCCTGATAGGTGTTGGCAAGAGTTGTTCCCTCGTGATGGAAAGGTTGTACAGCATGCAGCATGCTATGACAAATCTTGAGACCTGCTCAACTGAATACTGTAGGGCTCCTTCAGAGTGGTCCAGGCAGTGGAAGAATTGCTTGAGGACGCCAGTGGTCTGCTCTATAATATTACTTGTGGCATCATGGCTCTCATTGTAAGCCTGCTGTGCACGTATGCATGGGTTCCAGACCAGAATCATGAGCCATGTCATGAGTGGATAATCCTAGTTGCCCAGTAGCCACCCTTTGGTTTGCCGTGGTGGTTGAAATACAGCTGGCACAGACTACTGCCACACAATGAACGAATTGTGACTGCTGCCAGGACCTGCCTGATACACTGCCTGTGATCACATACCAGTTGCACCTTGAGGGTGTGGAATCCTTGTTGGTTCAGGTAAATGGCCAAGTTCATGAGGCGCACGCAAAGCAATGTGCGTGCAGTCAATGGCACCCTGAACCATGGGGAAGCCTGCAATCATTGCAAACTCTCTTGCTCGCTCCGCCTGCTTGTCTCTGGCAAGAGGGAATGAGATGCAGTTGTCTCTCTTTGCATGGCGAGCCTTAGTGACTTCCCTTATGCAGCAGTGCACTGCAAACTGAGAGATGTTGCTTATATCTCGAGCAGCAGCCTGGAAGGAACCAGATGTATAAAACTTCAGAGCCACGGTCACCTTCACAGTCACAGGCAATGCACTCCTTGCCCTGCTCTGAGATTGGAGTTGTGGCTGCAGCAGTTGGCAGATTTCAGTCACAACCTCTTTAATGAAGCACGGACATTGCAAGCATTGATTGTCATTGAAGTTCAAGTAAGATAATTGCTCCATAAACACCCTCTGCGGATATGGCCTCCTGCTGGGAGCCCTTCACCTCCTCATCCTCCTCCGTCTTCTAGCAGCTTACATAGGATTACATAGGATATACAGCACGGAAACAGGCCATTTGGCCCAACCAGTCCATGCCGGCATTTATGCTCTACTCGAGCCTCCCCCCGTCTTTCCTCATCTAACTCTATCAGCATAACCCTCTATTCCCTTCTCCCTCATATGCTTATCTAGCCTCCCCTTAAATGCATCTATACTATTCACTTCAACCACTCCCTTTGGTAGCGAGTTCCACATTCTCACCACTCTCTGGGTAAAGAAGTTCCTTCTGAATTCCCTTTTGGATTTCTTGGTGACTATCTTATATTGATGGCCTCTAGTTTTGCTCTTCCCCACAAGTGGAAACACTCTCTCTGTAGCCACACTATCAAAACCTTTCATAATTTTAAAGACCTCTATTAGGTCACCCCTCAGCCTTCTCTTTTCAAGAGAAAAGAGACCCAGCCTGTTCATCCTTTCCGGATAGGTTTACCCTCGCATTTCTGGTATCATCCTTGTAAATCTTTTTTGCACCCTCTCCAATGCCTCTATATCCTTTTTATAATATGTCCACCAGAATTGTACGAAGTACTCCAAGTGTGGTCTAACCAAGATTCGATACAGGTTTAGCATAACTTCACTACTTTTCAATTCAATCCCTCTAGAAATAAACCCTAGTGCTTGGTTTGCTTTTTTTAATGGCCTTGTTAACCTGTGTTGCTAATTTTAGTGATTTGTGTATTTTTACTCAGAGATCCCTTTGTTCTTCTATGCTACTTAGGTTCGTATTTTCCAAGTAATAAGTGACCTCCCTATTTTTCTTACCAAAATATAAAACCTCACATTTGTCTGTGTTGAATTTCATTTGCCAATTATATGCCCATTCTTCAAGTTCATTAATTATATTACATAGGATATACTGCATACAATGTTTTCTTATAATTTGTTGCAGTCCTCTTCAGTATTGAATATCCCCCCAATTTGGTGTCATCTGCAAATTTAGAAATTATGTTTTTGATTCCAAAGTCTAAATTGTTAATATGAATTGTGAACAACAGTGGTCCCAGCACTGATCCTTTTGGAACACCACTTCCCACCTTCGGCCACTCTGAATAGCTACCCTTTACCCCTACCCTCTGCTTTCTGTCTTGAAGCCAGCTAGTTATCCATTCTGCTACTTATCGATAGCAAAATACTGTGGATGTTGGAAATCCGAAATAACAACAGAAAATGCTGGAAAAACTCAGCAGGTCAGGCAACATCCGTGGACAGAAATTTGAGTTGACGTTTCGGGTCAAACCCTTCTTATCCCCTGACTCAGCATGCTCTGACCTTATTCACTAGTCTATTATGTGGTACCTTATCGCAGGCCTTTTGAAAATCTAGATAAATTGCATCTACTGCATTACCCTCATCTAATCGCTCTGTTACCTCTTCAAAAAATTCAATGAGGTTGGTCAAGCAAGACGTTCCCTTTTTAAATCCATGCTGACTATTCATTATTATATTTTTGGTTTCTAGATGTTCTTCTATGTTCTCTTTTAGTGGGGATTCCAATATTTTTCCTACCACCGATGTTAAGCTGACTGGTCTATAGTTTCCTGGACATATTCTATCTCCCTTCTTAAATATAAGTTTTATGTAAGCTATCCGCCAGTCTTCTGGCACTATACCTTGTTCTAGTGAATTATTAAATATGTGTAGTAATGCCTCTGCTATCTCTTCCCTAGATTCTTTTAAAATGCACGGTTGTAATCCATCCGGACCAGTAGTTTTATCCTCTTTGAGTTTGATTAGTTTATTTAATATTTCTCCTCTTTTTATTTTAAATGCAGTTATCTCATTTCTAATCTCATCATCCGATGTCATGTCCACTTGTTCTGTCTCCCTGATAAATACTGAAGCAAAGTAATTATTTAATATTTCTGCCATCTCTCTATTGCTGCCTGTAATATTAACCCCTCCATCCCTTCGTGGCCCTATTCCCGTCCCAACTTTCCTTTTTTATTTATGTACCTGTAAAATATTTTACTATTTTGTTTCATGTTCCTTCATAATTTAATTTCATAGTTCCTTTTTGCCTTTCTAATTTTTTTTTACTTCTCCCCAATCTCTTCATATTCACTCTTGTCATG
This sequence comes from Somniosus microcephalus, assembly GCF_052327205.1. Lineage (NCBI taxonomy): Eukaryota > Metazoa > Chordata > Chondrichthyes > Squaliformes > Somniosidae > Somniosus > Somniosus microcephalus. The sequence continues at coordinate 32,117,371 of NC_140998.1, read as the reverse complement.
CTCTCCTCTGCTATCCATGTACTTAGTGTATGCCTCTTTCCTTACCCTCAATTTGTCCCTTATGTCTTTATTCATCCATGATGTCTCATTAATGTTTAGCTTGTTCTTGTCCTGCTTTACATGGCCACTGCTTATTTTCCCAGTCATATTCCATGCCAAGAGGAAGCCCTACTAGGCCACCCATGTCCAGAAGTAACTGGTTTGTGTAAAAGTCTTTAAGTCACCAAAAAAGTACTTCGGCACCAGCCAGACCACTCCCTGTAGACTATTGAAACTTTTAACAAGTATGGAAAAACATCCAAGTCACGTAGAATTGCAACAACAGCCAGAAGAAATAATTCAGCAAATAACCTGTAAGTAGTTCATGATCCCTTTAAATAGCGCTGGTGGCGGGTCCTTCATGCCATTTAACATCGTGTTCAGCTGTGCAAGGTTAAGACAGGGCATAGGCTGGAAAGTGGAGCACCAAAATTGCAGCGCTGGCGTCAAATCAGCGTTACACGCTGATTGACATCATGATCCGCCTGGTCTGCTGACGGTCGTTGGGTGTATGCGCGCAAACCCCTTTACACATATGTTATCTGGCGCGCTTCCGGTTGGACGCCATTTTTGTAGTTTAAGAAGCCTTGTAGAGCCCAAAGAATTTCACCCCCTGCGTGTCTGTGAGGCTTCTTCAATCTGATTAGTTTAAGAGCCTCACTGTTTCTTGTCCTGCTCAGAGATGCCACTGATCACCTACAGAGGGTGCTGCGCTGGATCAGACACCCGATTAGAGCAAGTCTGCATTCTAAAGCCCGCAAAAACCTTGTGGGAAGCTGTTGACAAGGTGACCGGTGAGTGCTGTTCCTTCACTGGTGACTGCAAAATCCACGCCGATACAGACCAAATGTTGTATTATAAACACTACAATGAAAGGATAAGCATGTTCATAACATATTTCCAGTTTTCTACCACAGGACTAAAATCCTGAAGAACCTTGCTAGAATTCATCTCTGAATTTGAAAAGAAATACCCAATTAATCAGGGCTCCAGAACTCCTGAATACAAGGATAACTAATACCATCTCTCAAACTACACGCATGCAAAACAGCAGAAGTAACATGCTATAAACAGAATGAAGTGACCCCACAACCAACGGATCAGATCAAAGCTCTGCAGTCCTGCCACATCCAGTAGTGAATGGTGGTGGACAATTAAGCAACTAATGGGAGGAGGAGGAGCCATGAACATCCCCATCCTCGACGATGTACGTGAGTGCAAATGACAAGGCTGAAGCATTCGCAACCATCTTCAGCCAGAAGTGTTGAGTGGATGATCCATCTAAGCCACTTCCTGAGGTCACCACCATCACAGATGGCAATCTTCAGCAATTTGATTCATTCCACGTGATATCAAGAAACAGTTGAGCACACTGGATACAGCAAAGGCTATGGGCCCCGACAACATCCCGGCTGTAGTGCTGAAGACCTGTGCTCCAGAACCAGCTGCGCTTCTAGCCAAGCTGTTCCAGTACAGCTACAACATTGGCATCTATCCAACAAAGTGGAAAATTGCCCAGGTATGCCCTGGCCACAAAAAGCAGGACAAATCCAATCTGGCCAATTACTGGCCCATCAGTTTACTCTCAATCATCAATAAAGTGATGGAAGGTGTCGTCGACAGTGCAATCAAGTGGTACATATTCATCAATAGCCTGCTCACCGATGATCGCCAGGACCACTCGGTTTCAGACCTCATTAGAGCCTTGGTCCAAATATGGACAAAAGAACTGAATTCCAGAGGGGAGGTGAGAGTGACTGTCCTTGACATCAAGGCAGCATTTGACTGAGTATGGCAGCAAGAAACCCGAGTAAAATTGAGTCAATGGGGATCAGGGAAAAACATTCCCTCAGGTCATACCAAGTTACACAAGATTAGAGCCAATATATTAGCATGGATTGAGGATTAGTTAACGGACAGAAACAGAGAGTAGGAATAAATGGGTCATTTTCGGGTTGGTAGGGTGTAACTATTGAAGTGCAGCAAGGATCAGTGCTTCGGCTTCAGCTATTTACAATCTATATCAATGATTAGTTGAGGGGACTGAGTGTAATATATCCAAGTTTTCTGATGATACAAAGCTAGATGGGAAAGTAAGCTGTGAGGAGGACGCAAAGATGCTGCAAAGGGATATAGAGCAGTTAAGTGACTGGGCAAGAAGGTGGCAGATGGAGTATAATGTGGGGAAGTGTTAAATTATCCACTTTGGTAGGAAGAATGAAAAAACTTTTTAAAAGGTGAGAGACTAGTAAATGTTGGTATTCAGAGGGATTTAGGTGTCCTTGTACATGAATCACAGAAAGTTAACATGCAGGTACAGCAAACAATTAGGAAGGCAAATGGTATATTTGCCTTTATTGCAAGGGGGTCAGAGTGTAAGAGTAAAGAAGTCTTGCTGCAATTATATAGGGCTTTGGTGAGGCCACACCTGGAGCAATGTTCTCTTTAAGCTGCACAGCCACGCGGCGCTCTGAAGTTCCCGCGCAACTGGCTAACTGGCTTTTAAATAGGAATTACTGAATGGGCTACACAGCCCCTTAAAGGGGCCGCACACCTAAAAAAACAATTAAAGGGAAATTTGGTTGCTTTGCGCCTCCCGTTAGCGCCCCGAGCTAATGGGTGCAAAGCACCTAGCGCCCGGGTGCAGCATTGCTAATGCCTCCCATGAAATTCAGTGGGAGGGTAGCGGCAATGGTAGCTGGTAGCACCCCGCGGCAATGATAGCTGGTAGCGCCCCGTGGCGCTGCACCTCTGACAATTAAGTCATTGCCGTGCGCAGCACCCCGCTCGCGCCCCGGCCGCAAACGTGGCTCGCGCCCCCTGATCTACCGCCGGACGCTATGAAGGTGGCAGGGCAGGTTGAGAAAGTGCTTAAAAAAGCATATAGGATCCTGGGCTTCATAAATAGAGGCATAGAGTACAAAAGCATGAAGTTATGATGAACCTTTATAAAACACTGGTTCGGCTTCAACTGGGGTATTGTGTCCAATTCTGGGCTCTGCACTTTAGGAAGGATGTGAAGGCCTTAGAGAGGGTGCAGAAAAGACATACTAGACTGTTTCCAAGATTGAGGGATTTCAGTTACGTGGATAAACTGAAGAAGCTGGGGTTGTTCTTCTTAGAGCAGAGAAGGTTGAGAGGAGATTTGATAGAGTTGTTCAAAATCATGAGGGGTCTAGACAGAGTTATAGAGAGAAACTGTTCCCATTGGTGGAAGGGTCGAGAACCAGAGGGCAGAGATTTAAGGTGATTGACAGAAGAACCAAAGACGACATGAGGAAAAACTTTTTTACGCAGTGAGTCGTTATGATCTGAAATGCACTGCCTGAAAGGGTGGTGGAGGCAGATTCAATCATGGCTTTCAGAAGGGAATTGGATAAGTATCGGAAAGAAAACAAATTGCAGGGCGACGGGGAAAGGGCGGGGGAGTGGGACTAGCTGAAGTGCTCTTGCAGAGAGCCGGCATGGGCTCAACAGGCCGAATGGCCTCCTTCTGTGCTGTAACCATTCTATGATTCTATGATGCTATGATTTTAACATCCAGGCTTGGGCTGCCAAGTGGCAATTAACATTCGTGCCACACAAGTGCCAGGCAATTACCATCTCCAACCCCTCCTCTTGACATTCAATTACATTATCGTCGTTGATTCCCCCACCATCAACATCCTGGGGTTACCATTGACCAGAAACCTAATTGGACCAGCCACATAAATACTCTGGCTACAAGAGCAGGTCATGGGCTGGATATTCTGCGGTGAATGACTCACCTTCTGTTTCTCTAAAGCTTTTCCACCAACTACAAGGCACAAGTCAGGAGTGTGATGGAATACTCTCCACTTGCCTGAATGAATGCAGCTCCAACAACACTCAAGAAGCTCAACACCATCCAAGACAAAGCAACCCACTTGATTGGCACCCCATACACCACCTTAAACATTCACTCCCTCCACCACCGGTGCACCATGGCTGCAGTGTGTACCATCTACAAGACGCACTGGAGCAACTTGCCAAGGCTTCTTCGACAGCACCTCCCGAAACCAGCGACTTTTACCACCTAGAAGACAAGGGCAGCAGGCGTATGGGAACACCACCACCTCCAAGTTCCCCTCCAAGTCACACACCATCCTGACTTGGAAATATATCGCTGTTCCTTCATTGTAACTGGGTCAAAATCCTGGAACTCCCTCCCTAACAGCACTGTGGGAGCACCTTCACCACAGGTACTGTAGCGGTTCAAGAAGGCAGCTCACCACCGCCTTCTCGAGGGCAATTAGGGATGGCAATAAATGCTGCCCTTGCCAGCCACGCTGGTGATCACCATCTTGTAATAGTTTGTACCGTATAAAAAGATCAGGATGCCTGCTTGTCTTTTACATGAAATGCATGAACAGACATGTGTAGCTCTTTCCACCAAACACAGACATCTATCTGTAGGGGTAGGATCTCTATTTTATGGAAAATACTTACTAAATCATCAGGAATGTAGCAGAAACGTATTTTGCACCAAGGGTTGTGAGACTGGAATGCACGACTAGAGGTAGTGACTGAAGCAGAGACCATGTAAACATTATACATAGGTTAGACAGGTGGTTGAAGGAAAGGGTAATAAAGGGATATGGGAACAGTGGAAGCCCATGGTTAAGGCCACTGCTTGTGTGGAGGATAAAGAACAACACAATCTGGTTGGGCCGATCAGCCGTTGTAATTCCACATTGTAATTTCCATTTAATTTTATGTAGAATGTGAACGTGAATTGCATATTCTTTTATGTAGCATATCTAAATTATATAAAATGGAAATGCAAACAATTAATCATTGTCACTTTCTTAATGATCTGCTCAAACACACTTTTTTCAATGTGCAATAATACATTGAACATTGGCTTTGATACACATGCCAGCCTTTAGACGTTTGTCCTTTTGTTTTTTGCAATACTTACATTGAAAGAAGCATTTGAAGTGATACGAGGCTAGAAATTCTGGGCTAAAAACGGAAAATGCTAGAAATACTCAGCAGGCCAGGCAGCATCTGTGGAGAGAGAAACAGAGTTAACATTTCAGGTCGCTGACCCTTCGTCAGAACTAGGTTAGAAAAGGGTCATCAAACTAAACGTTAACTCTGTTTCTCTCTCCACAGATGCTGCCTGACCTGCTGAGTATTTCCAGAATTTTCTGTTTTTATTTCAGATTTCCAGCATCCGCAGTATTTTGCTTTTGTAGAAATTCTGGGCCCGAGGAAAGAATCATGTGGAATTGTGGTGGAAGGGGTCGGAATTTGAAGCAGAGCCTGGATCCGTCATGTTTCTATTCTTATTAACTTCTGACCTAGGGGCGTGGGTGCATCTTCTGCCTAACCCACTTACGACCCAGCAGTAGTTTGGGGGCATTCCTGGGATTGTCTGGAAATTCTACCCATTCTGGCACTTGCCATGCCAATTGAGAGCTAGCATGAGTTCCATTGTGGGCCAGAAATAGGTTTAAAGATAACAATTTCAGAGGTAATTGATCCAAGAGGATTTGAACTCTGAAATCCTTGTATGTAGGGTGTTTTGATAAAGGTTTACAAACAAAATGATTACTTACAAATAAGTTGATGGTTAGTCCATCTGGATTATGCATGGTTATTGAGTCTCCATAAAATTCTCTTAATTTGACAAAACTTGGATTAGTTTTAGTACCTAGGCAAAAAACAAATGTCATCACATAATCATCACAATCTGTTAGAGGTCACAATTTTTATCAGATGTAAAACAGATATTCAACTGCATATATTGTACTTTTTTAACTTAGCCATTTCAACCATTTTCTCAATTTTTATAAAACTGAAAAATAATCAATCAGGTTGCAGTAGCTCTCTTCAACTGCTTGTATTATTTTTCAGCTGCACAACTGTGCTAGTTCCTAGATTAGGCCCCTACAATTGGAACGGAACAGGCAATCTTATCCTCTCAATTTCACATTTGCCCTTTCTTGGGGCGGTGGCGGGGGGGCGGTGGTTGGGGGGTGGAGGGGAGCGTTGGGGGGGTGGAGGGGGTGGTGGCGGTAGGCGGTGGAGTTCATGGGGGGAAAAATTCGGTTGCTTAGTGCCTCCTGTTAGCGCCCTAAGAGGTCGCTAATGGGGCGCAACGCAACTAGGGCCGGGCAGGGCGATGTTTGCGCCACTCACAAGATTGACCAGAGTTTTTGCGGCGACGCTATACTCTACCGCCCCGATCTTCTGTGCCCGCAGATCATGACGTCAGTTGAGCGTGCAACGCCCCGGTGGCGCCCCGGACCAGATATTGAGTGGCGCCCCCCTCCTTTCCACCTGCCGCAAGCAATGACAGGGAGACTGGAACGTTTTCCAGTCAGTGAGGGGCTGGGGGGAGCTATTTAAAGGCGCCCTCTTCCTGCCTTTTTTTGTGGGAGACATTTTTGCACCACTCATTCTGACAGAGAGCAAGAGATTCTGTTGGAGAGTGAGAGACTTTTGCATAGAGTCAACGCTGTGTGAAGTAGTTTTGGCTACTGAGCATCACTTTGCAGGTTCTTTTGGATTTGACCTTCATTACTACAATTGTCAAGAGACGATGGGGGCTGCACTGATTTGGGGCGTTGTCCTGCGCCTGTAGAATCGGAGGCATCAGAGACGCAGAGAGAGAGTGGCAAACATGGCTAGAGGAAGGAGGGCCAACAGGCCTCTGCACACGAGACCCTACCCTCCCAGGGTATTCCGGGAACAATTCTCCTACATTCATTTGTCTGAGGAGCAGTGTTTGCACAGGCTGCGCTTCAGCAAGGAGGTGGTCACTGAGCTCTGCCACCTGCTGCAGCCAGATCTGCAGCCTCAACTGAGGACCAGGACATCTCTGTCGGTGGCAGTGAAGATCACAGTGACTCTGAATTTTTATGCCACCTGCTCTTTTCAAGCAGCTACTGGGGACATAGCCAATATCTCCCAGTTTGCGGTCCATTGCTGTATCCAGCAGGTCACAAATGCCCTCTCTAAAAGGAGATGCCAGTACATCTCTTTCCCGATGACCCGGGCCAAACAGTATGAACGCGCATTGGGCTTTGCGAGGATAGCGGGCTTCCCCATGGTGCAGGGTGCCATTGACTGCACGCATGTGGCATTGCGGGCACCGCAGGAGAATGCAGAGGTTTTCTGAAACCCACACCTTAAATGTCCAGTTGGTCTGTGACCACAGACAGCTGATACTCGCTGTCAGTGCCCGCTATCCTGGCAGCAGTCACGATGCTTTCATCCTGCGCTAGACTGGTGTGCCAGAGCTTTTCCAGGCAGCGCATCAGCCAAGTGGTTGGCTCCTCGGGGACAAGGGTTATCCACTCTGCACCTGGCTGATGACACCGCTGCATAACCCCAACACCCCTGCTGAGCTGCTGTACAATGAGAGCCATCTCACCACCAGGAACATCATTGAGCAGACGATCGGCGTGCTCAAGCAACGGTTCCGCTGTCTGGACCACTCAGGAGGAGCCCTGCAGTACTCGCCTGACTGAGTCTTCCTCTTCATAGTTGTTTGCTGCATTCTTCATAACCTTGCAATCCTCACGACCCAGCCAATGCCACCAGGGATTGGTGCACCACCGGAGGAGGAGGAGGAGGAGGAAGAGGAGGAGGATGATCAGTAGCAGCACCAAGAGGGGATGGAGGCCCACAATGTTGAAACTGCAAGGGCCATCCGTCAAAGACTGATAACAAGCCGCTTCTAGGCCCCTACTCAGGAAATGGCTTCTGGCATGGAGAACAACATGATGGAAAGCAACCCGCAACCCCGATAGCCGGCTAAGGCAGCAATGATTCCAAAGGCCAAACATGTACATTTTCAATACAACAACTTTTTTATTTTACAAACTCTGTGTGTCATTTATTCATGACAAACTGATAGAAACAAACACAAAAAATCAATAATTAACATAACTGGTTCTCACAACCTGGAGATAATGGCCAAAACACTAAACAAAAGTTATTACACGAACCTCAGCCTTTAATAAAAACATTCCCAACATTTCGTCATACGTCCTACGTTTTGCCCTTCGAGGGTGATCTCCTTCCCTTGCCCACTTGCCCCCTTCCAACCCAACTGGTCCTCCGTAACGGGGCTCCAGTGGCTGCAGCAAGGCTGGTGGAAGGCTGCTGAATGTCAGATCCTGAGACTACAGATGCCCTTGAAGGATGCCCTCGATCAGCTCTGGGCCTGGAGGGCCTGGCTGCAGACTGCAGCAACTCTGCATGGGCGGCAGCAGTCTGGGCTACAGGCAAGTGCAATGGGGAAATGACAGTGGTGGCAGCAGGAATGCTGTCATCTTGAGAGAGGACAGCACCTCCCTGCACGACCGACACACTAGCACTCCCACGGGGCAGCACCTCAGCATCCGGAACAATCTGCTGGAGCACAGATTGCTGGTCTGCTACGGCACCGTGAGAGCCCCGGGGCAATGTGTCCGAACCAGCGATGATGGCAGCACTCAGTGCTTGCGTGGCCTCAATCTGAGACTGCATGAGAGCAGTCTGAGATTGGATCACGGCAGACTGAATTGCAGTACTAAGCATTTGTGTGGCGTCCGCCTGTGCTGCAGCCTAGTGCTCCACACTCCTTGCCAGTGCATCAATGCTTTCGGGCACCCTTCCCACTACACCCATGAGCTGAGTGTACATGTCTGTAGTGTATGTACCTTTAAGGGGAGAACTACTTTTTACAGCTCCTGTATACTGTAGTACCGGCAGTGACCACACCTGTATATAACCCTGAGTAGGGATCTGTACTGTTAGTTTTAGAGTAACCCACATCCAGTAAACACCTGTTGATTGTTCCTCTGCAGTCTCTGTCTATTTATTGAAGGACACCATATATCAAGATTCACGGATTTAACAATGTCCACCGCCTGGGTGTTTATTTCAGCGATGAGCCACTCCTCCTCTGCGTCCAGTGCAGCAGAACTCTCTGGCCTACTCTCCCTTTGGGGAGAAGGCCTCTGAGCCCTACCCCCATCACGTTGCTGCAGCCCGCTAGGTCCCGGAGCTTCACCCTCATCAGACCCTTCCCCCCTGATCCCCTCCAGGGAAGACGTGGTCCCACTCGGGAGAGGGTGGCGCTGAGGCTCTGGCTTCCTCTTCCTCCTCGCCTGTGGCTTCGCTCCCATTGGCAGCTTGAGGGCCCGCCTCCTCAGCTGGTGAATCACCTTCTGAAAGCAGGGAGGTACAAGAGTGGCTTTAGCATGAGGACAGGGGAGCAATAAGGGAGGAAGGAGTAGAGCGATTTAGTAAGTTGGATTGAAAGTGTAAAAGGCTGGTGTTGTGAGGGACAAGTGGAATGAAGGAGGAGAGAAAGCTGATGACCTTACCGTTGCTGTCCCAAACGGGGTCGACCTCTCCAGGGGCGACGGGACCGATCACCTGGCTTGCCACAATCCTGTGGACGTGCGCCTCAAGTTCGCTGAGGGGTTACAGCTGAGGCGGCCCTCCACCCATCCGTTGCTGCTGTCTCCTGTTATGAGATAGCTTGGCCTAGAAATTCATCTTGGGCAGTGGCACAAAACAGGTGGCATCAGATCGACCACCCATTATATGCAGCACCTGATATTCACTTCTATTGACTGCATTATCAGGCATTGCGCTTAACGGGCGGGCAATCCGATACTGCCCATTTTGCGTCATTGCCTGAGACAAATTTCTAGGTCACTCACTTTTCCTGAACTAGTTAGGTCATTAAACCACTTCCTGCACTGCATCCAAGACTGGGGCACAATGCTCCTGCTGACAAACCTCCTCGGCCACCTCCAACCGTACCTTCTTGGAGACAGCTGCCCTTTTCTTCCTCCCATTGATGGGGAAAAGTATGTCCCTTCTGCTCCTGACTGAACCCAGCAATAAAGGGAAGCATTATTGAATCTGACGCTACCCTTGCTCTTTGTGAATCTATCCTAAACACCTCCTGGCTCCTCCAAATGCCATTTCTGCATTATCCCTTTAAATAATGGACTTCAGATCATGTCAAACGGGTGCGTATCACGGTCGCTGCGCAGCTTGGAGACATGAAACTTGGAAGGAAAAATTTAATGATTCAATCAAGTTGAAACCCAACCCGCTAACTTTACTTCTGGGTTTCGCGCACACAATCTCCCCAGCCACCCCCCACCTTTGGCTCAGAAACCGCCTTTACATTAATATCGGGGCCAGTGAGTATCCGCTTCCTATACTTTAAACCCTGTTCTCGTGAAGCGTAGGCTAGTGGAGGCTAGCGATCGGGGCTCTGTGAGGCTGAAGGTTTCCTTGAGAGGCCGGGCTGGCCCACAAGGATTGCTGAAAAAGGCACTTAGCTTGGGGAGCCGGCAGCTCCCACCTCCCTTTCACTGCCGAGTTTCCCGACCCCTGGGAAAGCTTTGCAGCAACAGTCAATTTTCAATTGGGCTCCCAATTGCATGGTGTGAGTCCGATTTAAATATGTTAATTAAGTGTTCTGCTTCTCCATGGCAGGACACTCAGACACCTCGATGTCCGCCGCTGTAAAAAATGTGCTGGGTGAGTGCATGCAGGGTTGGGGGCACGTTCCCCGTATCTAACTTTTTATCCCCCTTGACCCTCTTCCACCCATCGTGGGGGTGGGGGGGCGGGGGCTGGAATTAATATCGAGGCCACGATCTCTAATTCAGTCACTAACTCTGGTAGTGTATTCCACAGCCTCGTAACCCTCTGTGTAAACAAAGTTTCTCTGTCCTAAATCTCTTACATTTAATCCTATTGGGCCAGAAATTCCAGAACGGGGCTTGCAGCGCGTGCAAGCCCCGTATTTGCATTTACCCCGCTCTCCTGCCGATCAGCTCCAGGGACGCCTGCACTTCCAGAAACTGAAACAAGAATCCCGGGCAGCGTATGACGTCACGCCGCCCAGGAGTGCAGCCAGCGCGGACCCAGGAGCGTGCAGTGTAAGTGAGACACGCCCCTTGAGGTCTCAGTTTCACTGGACACGCCCCCAATGTTTCTGTCAAGCTGCTTTGCTTTTTTACATGCAAAGCAGCAGTTTAAATAGGTTTTTGGAAGTTTTTTCAACATTTTGGTAACTTTTATAAAAAATTTTAAATGTTTACATTATTTTGAGTAATCTGAAGTAGTTTTAAAGAGAATTAAAGCAATTTAAAGACTTTTAAAAGCCCTAAAAGAATTTTTTTAATTCCATTTATTTATTTAGCAATGTCGTCGTCATACGTGTCTTCACACTGTTCCCTTTGGGGAACTGTATGAAGTGGTGGAAGGATTTATGGCCGTGATTAACGCTCATTCCGTGACCGTAACCATCTTTGAACCAGCCATTAGGGCGGTTAGTCCTATGGCGGGAGGGTTTTACGGGCTCCCACAAGCTATACAAGGAGGGGGGGCCACCCACACCCACGGACGCAAATATCCCACTGGATGTCAACCCAGAATTTAGAGCTGGAGCTCCGACTCCACTTGCCGGGACTGTCTGGAGCGGGGTTCGAAACCCTACCCTGATCTGGCCCAGCGGCGGGGATCCTACCGCTATGACAAACGCCCAATCCGATTAGCAACGTGAAATGGCAGCATAGGGCTCCAGTCACGGGGAGGGAAAAGGCGCAGGAAACGTATGGGTGTCACCTTTTGTGCGGAGTGGGCCTTTTGCGTAGCAGTAAGCATCCCCTCCGCTGGGCCAGAAGGAGTAGGGTTTTGAACCCCACTCCAGACAGTCCCGGCAAGTGGAGTCGGAGCTCCAACTTTAAATTCTGGGTGGACATCCAGCGGGATACTTGCGTCCGTGGGTGTTGGTGGCCCCCCCCCCTCAGATGGGTTGTGGGAGCCCGTAAAACCCTCCCGCCACAGGACTAACCACCCTAATGGCTGGTTCAAAGATGGTTACGGTCACGGAATGAGCGTTAATCACGGCCATAAATCCTTCCACCACTTCATACAGTTCCCCAAAGGGAACAGTGTGAGGATACGTCCGATGATGACCTCTTGCGCAATGCACCTCCTTGGACCCTCAGTCGCAGATGCGAGGGGGCAAGTCGTGCAAGTGTTAAATTTTTTATTTTATTGACATGTAAAATGTTGGCCCAATAATTCCCTTCCAAATGCGCTAGTACGGTCGGGGTACTTACGCATCTGGCCGGATGAAATGCCGGTTTTCAGCATGCACAGTGCATGTGGGGAAAACCGGCATTTCCTGTCCTCTGAACGAAGGGGTTCAGAGGCAGAACGCGTGCGACTGCACATGCAGCGCGTGCGCAGTATAATTCGCCGCTTTCATTAATGCTTTCAGTGAGGTCCAGTCATTACAACTTACACATGAAAAAAGCATGGGTACAGTTGCTACAGAGGCTGCGGAGGAAGATATTTCTTATCGTGGAGCTTCTGAAAGTATGTATGTCTGTATATATTCCTTTGCGTGTTATGTATATATTCCTTTACTTATGTGTATGAATGTATTATTTAATTATGACTTTCAGAGAAAGTAACTTATTGGAAAATCATAATTAAAAACATACATTCATAGTAAAGGAATATAAAACATACATACATATACGTAAAGGAATATATGTGGACACACATACATAACTCATTCTCACATTCCATTCACACAGCCACAATTGCTCCTTCTACCTACCGTTCTGAAAACCCTTTAAAAAAAAAAAAAAAATTTTAACTTTAAAACTTACTTAAAATTTCTTAAAATAACTTCCCTCCCTTTCCCAAACAAAAATATTGCATTTCAAAAGCTCCACGATAAAATATATCTTCCTCCGCAGCCAATGAACCACTTTACACTTGCTTTTTTTCAGTGTAACTTCTAAGGACTTAACCTCACGGATTTCATGAATGAAATCCACGAAGTTCACTGCGCAAGCGCTGCCTGTGCAGTCGCACGCGCTCGAGGTCTGGAAATGCCGGCGTTCCCCGCATGCGCTGTTCATGCTGAACGCCGGCATTTCCAACGGCCAGAAGCGTGAGTAAGCCGACCGTACTCACGCTTCTGGCCTGGAATTTCTGGCCCATTATCTTTGTCCCCTAGTTCTAGAAACCCTCAATTTCTGGAAACAGACTGTTTCTATCTACTCTGTCCAATTCCTTCATAATTTTAAATACCTTTATCAAATCACCCATTAATTTCCGCAGTTCTAATGAAAACAGCCACAATTTTTCAAGTCTTCCTTCGTATTTGTATTTCCTCATACCAAGCAGCCTCCTAGTGAATATACAATGTATCCACTCTTACAAAAGCAAAATACTGCGGATGCTGGAAATCTGAAATAAAAACAGAAAATGCTGGAAATACTCAACAGGTCAGGCCTCATCTGTGGAGAGAGAAACAGAGTCATTGACCTGAAACGTTAACTCTGTTTCTCTCTCCAGCTGAGTATTTCCAGCATTTTCTGTTTTTATTATGTATCCACTCTTATTGCTTCAACATCCTACCTACAGAGTGGAACCCAAAACTACACATAGTGCTGCAACAGTGGTCTTACTAAAATTTTATGTAGCTTCACTATTATGTTATATCTTACCAATATCCCCTTGCAGCTTCCTTTGATCCTCAGAATTATTGAAAATGGACTAAAAATTTGGGTGTTTAACGATACTCACTACCGGCATAATATGGCGAACTAACAGTGGGCTTTTCTGAACTCTTCTGCCAGCTGGTGGTAGGTCCCGTGGCATTTGCCATTTTATAAGGGCCGGCAGCGCTGCCAGTAAAAGCGAACTTGGACCTTAGCGCTGAGTTCAGCACTGGGTCCTAAGCTCACCATGAAAACCCAGCGTTCAGCAGACTGACAGAGGCGCTGTCAGCACCTCTTAAAGGGACACACACATCTTTCAGGTAAGTTTGCATTTAAGCTTTTTGACATTTTTTTATTTTATTGAAGTAGTGGCTTGCTGCAATACATGTTAAAAGGTTTTTAAGTGTGCAGGGATTGCTGCTGGATGCTTGCAAGGCCTCGGATGTAAAGAAAGGCATCAGAGAAGACAGAAAATGCTACAAATACTCAGCAGATCAGGCAACATCCGTGGATAGCGAAACAGAGTTCACGGGCTCGATTTTAACTCAGGTGCGGGCTATTGTCGTGTTCTCCGAATTTCCCACACGAATCTAAATGGATGTGGGAGATGGATGCAATTTTAACTCAATTGGCCAATTGATTTCCAACGTGTGGGAAGCCTTTGCAAAGGGGTTTTTCATGACTGAAAGTCCCCTCCGATGACGTCATCATTGCTGCTACATTTAAGGTCCACAGCAAGCCTTGCTTCTTCTGCAGGCTTCCAAGCTTCCTCCATTTGGTGTCAGAGGGACCTGTAGGAAAGATGACAAGCGGGAGGGCAAGAGCAGCTCCTCGCTTTGACGAGGTGGCACTGCAGGCATTGGTGGATGGGGCTAGGGCCAACAGGGAGGTCTTGTTCCCTTCATCAGGGAGGAAGAGGCCTCCCACTCAGACCAAGGCTGTGTGGATGCAGGTGGCTGAGGAGGTCAACTCCTTGGGAGTTAACTGCAGAACCTGGATACAGTGCAGGAAAAGATTTCATGACCTTCAGCGCACTGGAAAAGTGAGTATGAATTTCCCATCACCCTCAAGCTGATCCCCATTGCCTTTCCTCACCAGCACTCAGCTTTAGCAATCTCTTCCTCCACATCCCACTTGACACTGACATCCATGCACCCTTACCCATTCCCTCTCTCTCTATGCTCACATTTACATAACTATTCCACCATGCAGTCCTCACACTCCCTATCACTCTGATGCTTTGAACACAACTGACAACATACAGGGAGGGCCCTTGGTCTTGCAACCTTTGTCTCCTTCTAAGTATCTATGCTATGCAATCTCTACACTCACTCCTTCATTCTCACTCAACCTCCACTTGTCTCCCTCATTGCAGGGAAAGAGAGCTCACAACAAGAGAGAGCGAGCCAGGACAGGAGGAGGACCACCCTCAATAGCCCACCTGACCCCCTGGGAGGAGGCCGTCCTGGAAATCATTGGCATTGAGGATGATTCACGCGTGGGGGACGGACAGACGGGTGCAACACAGCAAGCTGGTGACAGAAAAGTTTCCCATCTCTCTCTTTGACATTGCATGAGTCGCTGATAATGATTGTGAAGCTGTAACAGATGCACTTGTGAGCATCCGCAAAAAGCTATGTGCATGTAGCCTTTGCATCACATCTCTGACTCTTTCCTTTACTCCCCCACAGGACCATCACAAGCATCCGCACCTCCCTAAACCGGGAAGAAGAGGCTGAGCAGCCAGACTCCTCAGAGGAAGCTGCAACCTCTGAGGGCGCAGCGTCACCAGAATTCAGCGCACCCAGCACCAGCGCAGACACTCACACCTCGGTGGGACCTTCGGGACATAGAGTAGTGCTGTCACCTGGTGTATCACAGCTCACAAGTGAGTATCAGCAGATTGTGGAGACGGGGACAGCAGTGGAGAGTCCTAGTCGGAGGGCGCAGGACTCTGCCAGCTCGGCTCAGCAGCATGTCAACCCTTTGCCTCTGGGTCCATCCATAAGATCAGAGGTGATGGAACTCCAGGCACAGATGCAGAAGTCTCTGGCAGGTTTTGTCTCTAGGGTCGCTGCGAGTGTGGAGCGAATGGAGGAGTCCATAGCAAACATGAGCAGAGCCTTTGTGGAGTCATTGGCGCATGAACGCATCAACACGGAAAGGATGGCTACCTCCATGGAAACGATTGCTACCTCCATGGTAAGGCTGGCTACCATACAGGAGAGATGGCTACGGTAGAGGAGAGGAGAGCTACAGCCATGGAGGAGCTTAGTCGCCAGGGTATGGAAAACATGGTCATTGTTCAGAATAGAATGACATCTCTTGAGGAGCGATGGGCATCTATTGAACAGTGAAACCAGACCTTCATGGAAGTCCTTCTGAGTAGGACTGCCATTGCAGATACGGGTCCCCATGGCCCCCCTGATGTGCAGCAAGGTGCTCTCCAGCCACTTGCAGGCGTGGAGGGGGACCTGACCCATGAGAGGGAGGTTGGTGGCAGACCTCAAGGAAGTGGGGGTTCCTCTCCAAGTGCTCACACTTCCATGCCACTGCAGAGCCCTCGGTCAGAGCCCCACCGGAGTCCACACCCAAGTGAGATAGACGTCTCAACCCCTGCACAGTCGCAGGAGCAGCAGACTGTTGACGAGCCCTCACAGGCTCGCAACTCCAGAGGCCGCCCCCAAAGGTGTCAAGACAGGAGCAGCAGGAAAGTGAGCAAGGGGCCTCCACATCTGCTGCAGCCACAGGGGAACCACTACGTAGGAGCACGCGTAAGAGGAAGGTAAAGCACAAGTAGTCACAAGGGTAGTCACTTGGGTGAAATTTGATGTATTGTTAGAAAAAGCCATCAGATTAATAATGTTAATAAAAAATCTGATGGCTACTGCTGTAGTTGTGGCGTGTGTCATTTCGTGAATGGGACTTTCACATTGAGGGCTTAGGATTACTTACAATTGTCAGTATGCTGGTCAAATAGCTAGGAATCCGCAAGGTCTTGGCCATTGTTGATGCTCAGGTAAGAAGCTGCGAGGCAAAAGTGTTTGATTGACTAGGCTAAGCAAATCTGGCCAGGATGAGTGCGTTCCTTGCAACCCAGGCAGCAATGTTCTCGCGTAATGCTGCCGCTGGTTGATGGGCCTCTGCAGGATCTTCGTTTTCGCCCTCCTCCTCCTCCTCGTCCTCATCTGAGGAGGATATGGGAGGAACCACTTGGTCCTCAGGAATCTGCAAGCCACGACACTGTGCCATGTTGTGAAGTGCACAGCAAACCACGACGATTCTGGAGACCCTGGCTGCTGAGTACTGCAGAGCTCCACCTGATCTATCCAGGCATCTGAAGCGCATCTTCAGCAAACCGATGGTTTGTTCAATAATGGATCTGGTGGAAATGTGGCTGGAGTTGTAGCGCTCCTCAGCTTTGTTGGCTGGCCTCCTCAATGGCGTCATCAGCCATGTCCTCAGGGGATAGCCCTCGTCCCAAGTAGCCATCCGTTAAGTTGGTCTGGCGGACTGAATAGCGGAGGCACACTAGACTGGCGCAGTATGAAGGAGTCATGGCAACTGCCAGGGTACATGGCGCAAACATGCAAAATCTCCTTCTTGTGGTCACACACCAGCTGAACGTTGAGGGAGTGGAAGCCCTTGCGGTTGACAAAAATACTTGGATTGCGATGGGGTGCCCTAAGGCTTTCCAAGGGTGCAGGGTGTCGTTGACTGCACATGTGTGCAGTCAACGACACCCTGCACCCTTGGAAAGCCTGCCAGATGAGCTAATCCAACCGCTCGCGCCGTGACACTTGCTCGATCCTTGGTGAAATGGATGTGATTGTGTGCAAGGGCAAAGAGGGCATCGGTTACCTGTGTGATGCAAGTGTGTGCGGCCGCCTGGGAGATGCCGCTGATGTCTGCTGCTGATCCCTGGAATGAGCCTGAGGCAAAAAAGTTGAGTGCGGTGGTGACTTTGATGGCCACTGGTAATGCTTGTCCACCTGGTCCTCTGGGCAGCAGGTCTTGCTGTAGTATTGCGCAGATGCCAGTCACTACCTCTCGCGAAAGTCGGAGCCGCCTTTGGCACTGCTGCTCAGACATGTTGAGATAGGTGACCCTGCATCTGTAGACCCTGTTTGGGGGGTATCTCCTGCGCCGACGGGCTTCTAGACGCTGGCCTCTTCTGGCCTGTGCAGCCTCAGGTGGGTGAGCAGCAGCCTGGCGCTCCTGCTGCTGCTGCTGTTGCTGGTGCTGCTGTTGTTCCTGGTTCTGCTGTTGCCACGGCTGGTGCTCAAGCTCCTCTAATGCCCAGATGGGAAGGAAATAAATGGCTCCCATGCTTCTGGTATATGCCTGCATTGAGGAAGCGCTGAGTGAAGGTGGCGAGAAGGGTTTCCCAGTAGGCCACACTGGAGATGGGTGTGAGGCTCCAACCTTCCACAGGTGTGGTTAAGCCTTGTAAAAGTTGCCCCAGACCTGAGACCACTAAGTCCTGCCACCTGCAAATGATGGCTGATCAAATCTCCTCTTTAATGGTTGACCTGCAGTTGATAGTCAGCAATCCAATAGTGCTCCCGCCAGGTTTCACATTCGTGTTTCCCACCAGGCGTGTTTTACATGGGAAAAGGGTTAAAGTTGCAAGGGTCTGTTAAAATAGGATTATAGAGGCCATTTAGTGGTAATTAAGAGCCTTAAAGACCAGTCCCGCCTGTTGGATGCGGGACGGAGTTGGGACCATCAGACACGCCCGAGTTAAAATTGCTCGGAGTCGGGAACCAGGCCGGGGGTGGGGGGGGCGGGGTCCCGCCCACCGGTTTTTGTGATTTTAACCCCCGTACACCTCCAAGCCCGACTCCACAGCTCATGAAAATCGAGCCCCACGTCTCAGATCGAGATGCTGCCTGACCTGCTGAGTACTTGCTGCACTTTATGCTTTTATTTCAGATTTACAGCATCTGCTCACAGAGGGAAGAGGAAGCCACAGAAGAGGAAGATGCAGAAGAAGAGGAAGCCGAAGAGGAAGAAGCAGAAGGAAGGATGAAACCCAGACAGACCCTTTCTGGCTGGGATATCCGGGATCAACTGCCTGCAGTACTGGTGACCACAACCTCAATTCCCCTTTCAACATTTGTCCCACACCTTACCTTCCTTCCCTCTGTTACTGACCATCACAGCATCCTCTTGGCCACAATGCTGAAATAAAAGCCATCACAAAGCAAACTTTCCAATCCAACTTTATACATCTATCCATCCAATATAACATCAAGAAATCAACTCAACACCCATATACATTCCCTTAGTGATTGTCTTGTGAGTACCTTTGCCTATCCTACTGATGCTACCCCAGTGGCTGCAGCATGGTTGGTGGAAAGCTGTTGACTTTCAGTGGCGGACACTGCAAATGGCCTTGCTGGTCGATCTTGAGGAGCTGGAGGCTGGGAGTGTCAAATCACATGATGGTGTTTCTTTTTCTTCTTCTTCACTCTCCTCTCCCTCTTCTTGGTCACCCACTGGCTGGGCAGGCTGCATTTCTTGGGTGTATGAAATGAGAAAGGAACAAGGGTGGAGTTGTGGTGAGGGGAGGGCAGAAAAGCAAGAGGTGCATGCGGGAAGGAGGATAACAAATGAAGATACCAGCATCTTGTATCCTTTCAGCCCTGCCGCTGGCCAAGGGCTCAGCCATGCCTCTGCCAAGAATGACCAGCACCATCTCCTCCAAGAGGGTGAGGTGAAGCTACGAATGGGAGGTGTGCCTCGTGTTTGGTACAGATTGTTGGTAGGTGAGCGATTCAGGCAGGGAGTCATGCATTGAAAAGTGTGTGAGGCTTGTGGTGTAGTTGACAGGAGACGGCTTTTGATGATGCATTCACTGACCTTGAGCACTGGTCTGAGGTCATGAAGCTTCTTTGGGCACTAGAGCCAGGTGGTAGGGGCAACACTGCTGGCAGTGATGGCCTTGGTGATCTGGTCCCACATTGTTCTTTCTGAAGGGCCTCCTGGCCCCTCTCTTGCAGTGTTGGCCCCCTGCACACAGCTGCAGTGGTGCCTGTGAGACCCTGGGTGCCCTTGCCTGGCTTGCTGAGTCATTTGTTTTGGTGCTGAAGCACATTTCCCTTTTTTTTAGGTGCGGAAGGGAATTCAGCTTTAAGAGCTGAAGACTCCCATTTGGGAATTCTTTTTAATGTTATTTTTTTCAGAAGGCAGTTGAACTGTAAGGGCTGAAAACTGTCTATTTTTACATCATTTTTATTTTTATCATTTCAGGAAATGACAATGCATTGCCCTTTTAAGATCCCACAAAGCTTTGAGAAATCACAGCCTCACTTTCAGAGGCCGTTCAAAGCTGTAACATTGCTTGTTGATGCTGTTAAGTCTGTGTGTCCCAGTTATGCTTATTATAAATCACTGGACACAAACCACAAGAATAACTTTTAACAGGTCTTTACTATTCGGAGGTCAGGGCTGAACAGCCCAGCAAATCCCTACACAACACTTATATACCGGTGTGGTCACCACCGGCATTACAGTATACAGCAGCCAAGAGAAAGTAGTACATCTCTTAAGGTAGTTCTCTTAAGGTGGAACAGGTTACATACACCACAATCCTCCCTTTTTAGCTTGACAGTTATATCCCCATTTAACATAACATAATAACATATATATATACAACTTCATGCAAAACAGTTCAAAGATTCAGTCTCTGAGGAGGCCTCCTGATTCGAGTTGGATAACGCCTTTCAGGGGTCTCTGATTCTCGTTGCTGGGGTGACTCATCAAGTTGGTCTCTTATGGATTGGACATCATCATCAGGTACATTCACTTCTGAGGTAGATGCTTCAGGTTCACTAACTTCTTCCACGGTTGTCTCTGCCGTAACCATGGGTTCAACCCTTGTTCTTGATTCTACCAGTTGGTCAGCGTGACGCCGTATTACATTTTCACCAATATCTACCGTGTACATCAGGGGTCCTTGTCTGGCCCGAATTGTTCCAGATTGCCATTTCTCGTTTTTATAGTCCCGGGCTAACACTGGTTGTCCTATTTCGAAACTCCGAGTGGTCTTGTTATTTATATGCTGGAACTGTTTGTTTTCAACTTCCCTCCGCACATTTGGTTTTAACAAGTCCAACCTGGACCGCAACCTCCTGTTATAGAACATCATGGCAGGACTTTGGTTTGTCACTGCATGAGTGGCGTTTCGATATGCCAGTAGGAATTTGTCCACCTTGTGTTGTAGTGGAATCTGATCTTCGCTCATGGCCTTTATTGCTTTTTTGAACGTTTGTACAAATCTCTCGGCCAACCCGTTTGTAGCCGGATGATATGGGGCAGAGGTATAATGTTTCACCCCATTCTTCTTCATGAATTTCTGGAATTCTTCTGACACGAACTGCGGTCCGTTGTCTGAACATATTTGTTCTGGCAATCCATTTCTTGCAAATATCGTTCTTAGCACCGCGATCGTCTTTTCCGAGGTAGTGGTAGTCATCTTAATCACTTCTGGCCATTTAGAATGTGCGTCCACCGCAATTAAAAACATGGAGTCCATGAATGGACCCACAAAGTCAATATGTACACGTTGCCATGGGGTTGAAGGCCATTCCCATGGATGCAGCGGTGCAATCGGCAGTGCATTTTGCACTTTTTTGGCACCCTGAGCAGCTTTTCGTCAGATCCTCTATCTGTTGGTCGATACCCGGCCACCACACATAAGCCCTAGCAAGGCTTTTCATCTTGACTCCCCCCAGATGACCTTCATGCAGTTCCTTTAGAACTCTCTCTCTTAACTTAGGAGGAATAATCACCCTTGTTCCATACATCAATGTTCCTTGACAGACGGACAGCTGTTCTCGTCTTGCTGAGAATGCCGGTAACAGTGGATCACCATGTGCTGGCCATCCCTTCACTGTCACTTCGTAGACCCGGGACAGTGTCGGGTCGTTCCTGGTTTCTCTTTCAATACTTGCATTGGTGACTGGTAAACATTCGATGATGGTCGAGTGAAATAACTCAACAGGGTCAACCGTCGGTGCCTCCTCCTCTGTAGGTAGTGGCAGGCGCGACAGCCCATCAGCATTACCATGCTGCTTTGTACCTTTGAATTCGATCTGATATTGATGTGCCCCTAGGAAAAGGGACCATCTCTGGAGTCTCTGTGCTGTCATCACCGAAACACCCTTCTTAGGGTTAAAAATGGATACCAACGGCTGGTGGTCTGTCAGAAGCGTAAACTTTTGGCCCTGCAGGTAATGATTAAACTTCTTTACTCCCCACACAAGGCTGAGAGCCTCCCTATCTATCTGAGCATAGTTGCGCTCAGCGGAGGTCAATGATCTGGATGCGAACGCAACTGGCCTCTCCAGGCCATTTGGCAACTTGTGTGAGAGTACTGCCCCAATACCATATGGAGAAGCATCACAAGCCAAACGAATAGGCAGCGTTGGGTTGAAGTGAGCCAACACTTCCTCTGAGGTGATCAATGCCTTGCTTTTGCGAAAGGCCCTCTTACAGTCCTCGCTCCACTTCCATGGTACTCCCTTCTGCAAAAGAGCGTTCAGCGGGTGCAGCACCGTGGATAAATTTGGCAGAAACTTATGGTAATAGTTAATCAACCCTAGGAACGACCTCAACTGGGATACATTATCCGGAGCAGGAGCCTTCACAACAGCTTTGATCTTGTCAGGAGACTTATGAAGCCCCTCCTGGTCAATGACATGACCACAGTACGAGATCCGCTTCTGAAAGAACTCACATTTCTGGCGATTAACTCGAAGTCCATATTCTTTCAATCTGGTGAGCACCAGTTCCAAATTTGCAAGGTGTTCCTCGTCATCATCTCCTGTAATCAGAATATCGTCCAGGTAACATTGTGTGCCTGGAATTCCCTGTAATACCTGCTCCATGGCCCTCTGCCAAATTGCTGGAGCCGATGCCACTCCAAAAACCAGTCTATTATACCGGTACAAGCCTCTATGTGTGTTGATCGTGAGATACTGGCGTGACTTTTCCTCAACTTCCATCTGTAAGTACGCCTGTGCCAGGTCTATCTTGGTGAAGTGTTTCCCGCCAGACAACGAAGCGAAGATATCCTCAATCCGCGGAAGCGGACACTGCACCGTGTGAAGCACCAGATTAACAGTTGATCTTGAAATCTCCACAGATGCGAACCTTCCCCGGTTCCCCCGGCTTGTTGCTCGATGAACGCTTCATGACGGGAACAATGGTGGCATAGTGGTTAGCACTGTTGCCTCACAGCGCCAGGGACCCGGGTTCGAATCCGGCCTCGGGTGACTGTCTGTGTGGAGTTTGCACATTCTCCCCGTGTTTGCGTGGGTTTCCTCCGGGTGCTCCGGTTTCCTCCCACAGTCCAAAGATGTGCGGGTTAGGTTGATTGGCTATGATAAATTGACCCTTAGTGTTAGGGGGATTAAATACGTGGGGTTTCGGGGATAGGGTGGGATATGTGTTGGTGTAGGGGTTACGGGGATCGGGTGGGATATGTGTCGGTGCAGGCTCGATGGGCCGAAATGGCCTCTATCTGCACTGTGGGGTTTCTGTGATGATCTGTGAATGGGCGTGGCCCACTCACTCCAGTCTACCTTAGACAGTACTCCTGAACGTTCTAGCCCTTCCAGCTCAGCTTCCACAGCAGGTCGTATCGCATAAGGTACCGGTCTGGCTTTGAAAAATTTCGGGTTTGCATGTTCTTCAACCTTGATGTTTGCCGTAATTCCTCTCAGTGTTCCCAGTCCCTGTTGGAACACCTCTTTAGCATCGTCCAATATCCTGGACAATCGTTTAGGTTTGACATCTTTTTTACCAGAATCTACCGTTAGTGCTTTTAAGGAATGCCAGTCCATATTTATTTTCCTAATCCACTCCCGTCCCAGTAGTGGTGGACCTCCCTCAGGTAGCACATATTATTCCATTCCTCGGCTTTCTTTGCCCTTGTGGACCACCTTTACCTCTATCTTCCCGATGGGGGTATACTCTTTGCCCCGTGTATGTTTTCAATACAATCTCCGTATCCCGTAGGGGAATATGTGGGAATAACCTTTTGTAATCTTGCTTATTCATGACCGTCAATGCCGATCCAGTGTCCAATTCCATCTTCACTTGGACTCCTGCTGTCTGAAGTGTGACCCAGATTGTTTGGAGGTCTGCTTCATCACCAACATTGTGTACTCTTAGACTACCCAGTTCATTACTGCTGGAGTCTGAATTTGACTTCTGTTCGTTCGAACTGTTCTCTGTCACCTTGTGTACCTTTCTGTACTTTTCCTGCGGTGACTTTTTGTTGCTGGTCTTCTTTCCTGACCGGCATACTTTAGCTATGTGACCAAGCCTGCCACATTTTCTGCATTCCTGATTTTTGAACCAGCACTGGTTCTGATCGTGCGTTGTCTTTCCACAACGATAACATTTTACTGTACCCAAGACCATTTGATTGGTGCTGAGTTCCGGTGACCGTAGCTGCATTTCCGCAGTGCCTCTCGCTGCGGCTTCGTGCGATGCTGCAATAGTGACAGCTTTATCAAGCGTAAGATCATTCTCCTCAAGCAGTCGCTTTTGTGTTCCTTCTTTTAACAATCCACACACAAATTTATCTCTCAGCGCATCTGCTAGTCCTGTTCCAAACTGACAGTACTTTGATAGCTTACGCAGTTCAATTAAAAATTCAGCGTTGCTTTCGTCTTTCAGCTGCGTTCTTCTGTAAAATTTAAATCGTTCCGCTATCATCAGCGGCGTGGGGTTTAAATGATTTTTCAGGACAGTAACAATATTCGCGAAAGTCTGATCTGCCGGTTTATCTGGTGATAGAAGGTGCTTCAATAGCCCGTATGTCTTCGCACCCATTGAGCTTAATAAGGTTAGTGCTTTCTCATCATCTGGTACCTTATTTGCTTTACAATAAACTTCCATGCGTTCTACATACGTGGTCCAATCTTCGATATCGCTATCAAAGGTATTAATGTTCCCATGTTTAGGCATCCTTGCAAGTTTTTAAATTTTTCTTTTTCTCAAAATGGTGGCTTCCCGCGCTTGTCTTCTTCCCCCGCCTACTAAAATGGCAGCTTCCCGCGCTTGGCAGTCTTTCCCGCGCTCGTCTTCTTCCCCCGCCGACTACAATGGCGGATTCCCGCGTTTGCCTTCTTCCCCCGCTGGCTGCAATGGCGATTGCCGTGCTGCTGCCGTTCTCGCCTCCCCAGCGGTTCTCAATTCCCCGACGCTGCTTTTACTCCCCCGCGGTTCCCGTGGGCATTCACGCTTCCCCTGCTGTTGCGCCTCTCAGCCCCGCATGCAGCCCGGTCCTTTACACCGGCTGCATTTGAGTTCTCCGCGGCTCTCGTGCCTTAAGCTGCCCCAGTCGCTGCGCCTCTCGGCCTCGATTGCAGCCCGGCCCTTTTCACCGGCCGTGGTCGAGTTCTCCGTCCTTTTTCCTCCGTTTTCCCTCCCCCACTCCACAGTCAACGCGGCCGACTTTCTGCTCGTGTTGCTGATCGGCTTACCCACCACCGTGGTAGAAGGGATGATCACTGCCTGTCGCTGATGGAGGGCTTCGTGGTCAGAATTTTTCTTTTTAACCCGGGTTCTCGATGCCTCCCGTGCGATGGTGCTCAGCAGGATGATGAGGGTGGATGCCTCTTCTCGACGCCCGTTCTGAGGACGAAGCTGCCTTGGATGTAAAACTGCCGCAGGGTAAGATCGGACTTGTCGCCACTGTTAAGTCTGTGTGTCCCAGTTATGCTTATTATAAATCACTGGACACAGACCACAAGAATAACTTTAACAGGTCTTTACTATTCGGAGGTCAGGGCTGAACTGCCCAGCAAATCCCTACACAACACTTATATACCGGTGTGGTCACCACCGGTATTACAGTATACAGCAGCCAAGAGAAAGTAGTACATCTCTTAAGGTAGTTCTCGTAAGGTGGAACAGGTTACATACACCACAGATGCCACATTGGGGCCTGATGCCAGGACAAAAGTCACCAGGAGGGCACTACATGGTGAGTTTAGTGCTGGGCTAATAATCATTAGTCCCCAGTGCCAAATTTTCAGTCCTACTAGTGCCATGATTTTTGGCAGCCGTTATCCCACAGCCACGGTGGCACCGGCAGCTTTCGTATCACACTTGAGTTTTTAGCCCTATGTCTCATATTTTAGTATTGTTTGCAAATTTGGACACTACTCCCTCTGGCTCTATATCCAAACCGGTGATGCACACAGTGGGATCGATTTTAACTTGTCCCAACTGGTGCAAATAGGACAACAACACAGAAAAAAATGGTGGTGTAGTACTTACTGCCGTGTTTACACCTCCATTGCATTTTGACCTCAGTAAGGACCTGAACGGTCCAGGTGCCCAAGTGTATCACGGAGCAATAGTATTTAAATATTTACATAGAAGCAAATAGG
This sequence comes from Somniosus microcephalus, assembly GCF_052327205.1. NCBI lineage: Eukaryota > Metazoa > Chordata > Chondrichthyes > Squaliformes > Somniosidae > Somniosus > Somniosus microcephalus. The sequence goes on along the minus strand of NC_140998.1, from coordinate 32,091,408 downwards.
TGATATTTAAAGGGACATTCACTAGAATTGTTTGCATTATTCAATGCAGCTGAAAGTAAGCATAAATTGTTCTAGAACCTGATTCTTTGAAGGAAAAAAGATTTTTGGTTGGATATCTTAGGGTTTTATGACTTAAACAGCAAGTGAGTCCTCTTCTGCAACCAGAGGCGTCATGAAGAAACATTTTTTACACAGCGAGTTGTTGAGATCTGAAATGCACAGCCTGAAATGAATTTTAGCAGAAATATATAAGAATTGCAGTTGATGTGCATGTATTTCACTTACTAGTCGCTCTCCAGTTAGTCCTGTTGTTAAGTTCAGAGATTATAACGAAGTAAGGAGAACTTAAAATCTCATCAACATGCTTTGGTTTCCTCAAGTAAAACGCGATGGCTAAATCATTGGCTGGATAGGAAACCCGGTAAACCTTTAGAAATAGATATGGTGACATCAGTTGCAATGGCAAATTAGCATTATTACAATTCATCACTGTATATGCTCTAGTGACAAACAATGTGGGTGCAATTGGGCAGAAAAATTAAAATTGAACCATACAAGATGACATAAGAACATAAGAAATAGGAGCAGGAGTAGGCCATATGGCCCCTCGAGCCTGCCCCGCCATTCAATAAGATCATGGCTGATCCTCGACCTCAACTCCACTTTCCAGCCTGATCTCCATATCCCTTGATTCCCTTCGAGTCCAAAAATCTATCAATCTCAGCCTTGAATATACTCAACGCCTGAGCATCCACAGCCCTCTGGGGTACAGAATTCCAAAGATTCACAACCCTCTGAGTGAAGAAATTTCTCCTCATCTCAGTCGTAAATGGCAGACCTCTTATCCTGAGACTATGATGTCCAGTTCTGGACTCTCCAGCCAGAGGAAACAGCCTCTCCGAATCTACCCTGTCCAGCCCTGTCAAAATCTTATGTTTCAATGAGATCACCTCTCATTCTTCTAAACTCCAGAGAGGGTATTCAGAAAAGAGGGAGGTGCAGTGGCAGTGCTGATTAAGGAAGACATTGTAGTGTTGGAAAGGGAGGATGTTCTTGAGGGGACAAGGACAGAATCCATTTGGTTAGAGTTGAGGAGAAAAAGGACATGATCATGCTATGGGGGTATTCTATAGGCCTCCAAATAGTGAGAGGGAGGTAGAGGAGCAAATCTGCAGGGAAATCGCAGAGATATGCAAGAGCTATAGTGTGGTGATATTGGGGGACTTTAATTATCCAAATATCGATTGTGATAATGCTAGCGTAAAAGGAAAGGACATAAGAACATAAGAACATAGGACGTAGGAGCAGGAGTCGGTCATTTATCCCCTCGAGCCTGCTCCGCCATTCAATAAGATCATGGCTGATCTGATCTTGGCCTCAACTCCACTTCCCTGCCCGCTCCCCATAACCCTTGACTCCCTTACCATTTGAAAATCTGTCTATCTCCACCTTAAATATATTCAATGACCCAGCCTTCACATCTCTCTGGGGAAGAGAATGCCAAAGATTCACGACCCTCTGAGAGAAGAAATTCCTCCTCATTTCCGTTTTAAATGGGTGCCCCCTTATTCTGAAATTATGTCCCCTAGTTCTAGATTCCCCCACGAGGGGAAACATCCTCTCTGCATCTATCCTGTCAAGCCCCTTCAGAATCTATATGTTTCAATAAGATTCCCTCTCATTCTTCTAAACTCCAATGAGTATAGGCCCAACCTGCTCAATCTTTCTTCATAAGACAACCCCTTCATCTCCGGAATCAACCTTGTGAACCTTCTCTGAACTGCCTCCAATGCAAGTATATCCTTCCTTAAATAAGAAGACCAAAACTGTACACAGTACTCCAGGTGTGGTCTCACCAATGCCCTGTACAGTTGTAACAGGACTTCCCTACTTTTATACTCCATTCCCTTTGCAATAAAGGCCAACATTCCATTTGCCTCCTAATTACTTGCTGTACCTGCATGCTAACTTTTTGTGATTCATGTACAAGGACCCCCAGATCCCTCTGTACCTCAGCATTTTGTAATCGCACCCCATTTAAATAATCATTTGTTTTTTTATTTTTCCTACCCAAGTGGATAACCTTGCATTTTCACACGTTATACTCCATCTGCCAGATTTTTGCCCACTCACTTAGCCTATCTATTTCCCTTTGGAGAGAGGGGGGGAAAGAATTTCTGAAATGTGTTCTGGAGAATTTCATCGACCAATATGTTCTTGGCCCAACTAGGAAGGAGGCATTGCTGAATCTGGTGCTGGGGAATGAGGTGGGCCAGGTCCACCAAGTGTCTGTGGGAGAACACTTGGGTACGAGTACGATTTAGATTAGCAATGGAGAGGAGCAAGGAACAATCTGGAGTGGAACTTCTAAACTGGAATAGGGCTAACTTCAATGGGATGCAAAAGGATCTAGCCAGGTTAAAATGGAACCAAAGACTGACAGGAAAAACTGTAATGGAACAATGGGTGATCTTGAAGGAGGAGATGTTCCAAGTACAGACTAGGTACATTCCAACAAGAAGTAAGGGTAAGGGAACCAAAGGTGATAGAGAAGATGATGAAACAAAAAAAGAGGGTGTATGATGCATGTCAGGTGAATTCTTCAAGGGAGAACCAGACCAAATACAATAAGTTGAGAGGGGATGTGAAGATGAAAGTAAGATTGGCAAAGAGAGAATATGAGAGTGGAATGGTGGTTAACATAAAAGGGAACCCAAAAATCTTCTACCAGCATGTAAACAGTAAGCGGGTAGTAAGAGGCGGGGTGGGCCTATTAGAGACAAAGAAGGTGATATATGCTTAGAGGCGCAGGGCAAGGCTAGAATACTCAATGAGTACTTTGTATTTGTGTTTACTAAGGAGGTGGATGCTGACAAAATATCAGTAGAAGTGGAAGGGGTGAAAATTAATAGACAGGATGTACTAGAAAGGCTGGATATGCTTAGACTGGACAAGTCGCCTGGTCCACATGACTTGCATCCCAGGTTGCTAAGGGAATTGGGGGAGGAGATAGCAGAAGGGTTTGCCATAATTTTCCAATCTTCCCTAGATGCTGGGGAGGTGCCTGAGGATTGGAAAGTGGCAAATGTGACACCGTTGTTCAAGAAAGGGTGTAAGGACAATCCTAGTAACTACAGGCCAGTCAGTGTAACATCAGTGGTGGGTAAAATTTTAGAAACAATAATCAAGGAAAAAATTAACAGGCACTTGGAAAGGTTTAAGCTAATTAAGGAGAGCCAACATGGATTTCTGAAAGGCAGATCGTGTTTGACTAATCTAATTGAATTTTTAAAAACATTCTTTCACTTGATGTGGGCGTCACCAGCAAGGCCAGCATTTAGTGCCCTTCCCTAACTGCCGTCGAGAAGGTGGTGATGAGCCGCCTTCTTGAATACAACTAAGTGGTTTGCTCGGCCAATTCAGAGGGGCAGCTAAGAGTCAACTACATTGCAGTGGAATTGGAGTCACATATAGGCCAGACCAGGTAAGGGCAGCAAATTTCCTTCCCTAAAGGACATTAGTGAACCAGATGGGTTTTTACAACAATCCAATAGTTTCATGGTCACCATTACTGATTCTAGCTTTTTATTTCAGATTTACTCCAGAATCTTTAGAGGAGTACAGAAAGTGCAGGGGTGCAATTATAAAGGATATTAGGAAAGCAAAGAGAGAGCATGAAAAATTCTTGTCAAGTAAAACCAAGGAAAACCCAAAGATGTTTTATAAATATATTAAGAGTAAGAGGATAACTAAAGAAAGAGTAGGGCCTATTAGAGATCATGAGGGTAATCTGTGTGTGGAGCTGGGAGACACTGGTAGGGTTCTTAATGAATACTTTGCATCTGTTTTCACAAAGGAGAGGGACGAAGCAGACATTGCTATCAGGGAGGAGGAGTGTGAAATATTAGATGAAATAAACATAGTGAGAGAGGAAGTATTAAGGGGTTTAGCAGCTTTAAAAGTGGATAAATCCCCAGGCCCGGATGAAATGTATCCCAGGCTGTTAAGCGAAGCAAAAAAGGAAATAGCAGAGGTCCTGACCATCATTTTTCAATCCTCTCTGGTGTGGTGCCGGAGGACCGAAGGACTGCTAATGTGGTACCATTGTTTAAAAAGGGAGAAAAGGATAGACTGAATAATTACAGGCCAGTCAGTGGTGGGAAAATTATTGGACAGAATTCTGAAGGACAGGATAAATCTTCATTTAGAAAGACATGGATTAATCAAGGATAGTCAGCACGGATTTGTTAAGGGAAGGTCATGTCTGACAAACTTGATTGAATTTTTTGAGGAGGTAACAAGAAGGGTAGATGAGGGTAGTGCATTTGATGTAGTGTATATGGACTTTAGCAAGGCTTTTGATAAGGTTCCACATGGCAGACTGGTCACAAAGTTAAAAGCCCATGGGATCCAGGGCAAAGTGTCAAGTTGGGTTCAAAAAATGGCTCGGAGACAGGAAGCAGAGGGTAATGGTTGATGGGTGTTTTTGTGACTGGAAGGCTGTTTCCAGTGGGGTTCCGCAGGGCTCAGTACTAGGTCCCTTGCTTTTTGTGGTATATATCAATGATCTAGACTTGAATATAGGGGGTATGATTAAGAAGTTTGCAGATGATACTAAAATCGGCTGTGTGGTTGATACTAAAGAAGGAAACTAGACTGCAGGAAGATATCAATAAATTGGTCAGGTGGGCAGAACAGTGACAAATGGAATTTAATCTGGAGAAGTGTGAGGTAATGCATTTGGGGAGGGCTAACAAGGAAAGGGAATACACATTAAATGGTAGGACACTGAGTAGTGTAGAGGAACAAAGGGACCTTGGAGTGCATGTCCACAGATCCCTGAAAATAGCAGGCCAGATAGATAAGGTGGGTAAGAAGGCATACGGAATGCTTGCCTTTATTAGCCGTGGCATAGAATACAAGAGCAGGGGGGTTATGCCTCAACTGTATAAAACACTAGTTAGGCCTCAGCTAGAGTACTGCGTGCAGTTCTGGTCACCACATTGCAGGAAAGATGTGATTGCACTAGAGAGGGTACAGAGGAGATTTACAAGGATGTTGCTGGGAGTAGAGAATCTTAGCTATGAGGAAAGGCTGGATAGGCTGGGTCTGTTTTCCTTGGAACAGAGGAGGCTGAGGGGAAACCTTATTGAGATGTATCAAATTATGAGGGTCATAGATAAAGTGGTTAGAAAGGATCTATTTCCCTTAGCAGAGGGGTCAAAATTCTGGGGGCACAGATTTAAAGTAATTGGTGGAAGGTTTAGAGAGGATATTTCTTCACCCAGAGGGTTGCAGGGGTCTGGAACTCTGCCTGAAAAGGTGGCAGAGGCAGGAACCCTAACCACATTTAAAAAAGTACTTGAGATGCTCTAACCTGCAGGATTACAGACCAAGAACTGGGATTAGGCTGGATAGTTCGTTGTTGGCCGGCGCAGATACGATGGGACAAAATGCCTCCTTCCGTGCTGTATGTACGATTTATAAATCTATGATTTATTTAATTGAATTTAAATTCCCCTGCTGCTATGGTGGGATTTGATTTCACATAGAGCATTAGTCCAGGTCCATCTGGATTACTAATGTAGTAACATAACCACTATGCTACCATTCCCATTTGGATGCAATAACAGAGAGGATTGATGAAGGGAATGCAATAGATGTTGTCTACATGGATTTTTGGGAGGTGTTTGACAAAGTACCACATAGAAGGCTGGTTAACAAAATTGATGCTTATGGAATAGGTGGGTCAGTGGCAGCTTGGATAAGGAAATGGCTTAAGGACAGAAAACAGCGAATTATAGTAAATGGCTGATTTTTAGACTGGAAGATTGTAGGCAGTGGTGTTCCCCAAGGGTCAGTGCAGGGGCCACTGCTTTTTTTGATATATATAAATGACCTGCTTATTGGAATACAGAGTAGAATTTCTAAATTGACACCAAACTTGGGGGTGTGGCAAACAGTGAGGATGATACCAATTGGCTGCAACAGGACATAGAAAAGCTAGCAGAATGGGCAGACAAGTGGCAGATGGAATTTAATACAGAGAAGTGTGAGGTGATGCATTTTGGCAGAAGGAACAGGGAGAGGCAATATACACTTAATAGCACAGTTTTAAAGAGTGTGCAGGGACAAAGGGACCTAGGAGTTAATGTGCATAGGTCCCTGAAGGTGGCAGGGACATATTGAGAGAGTGGTTAGCAAAGCATATGGGATCTTGGGCTTCATAAATAGAGGTATTGAGTACAAAAGTAGAGGAGTTATGCTGAACTTTTATAAACTGCTGGTTTGGCCACAACTGGAGTATTGTATCCAGTTATGGTCACCACACTTTAGGAAGGATTTGAAGGCGCTTGAGAGGGTGCAGAGGAGATTTACCAGAATGGTTCTGGGGATTGGGGGATCTTAGCTACAAGGAGAGGTTGGAGAAGTTGGATTTGTTTTCATTAGAGCAAAGGAGGTTGAGGGGTGATTTGATAGAGGTGTACAAGATTATGATGGGTTTGGATAGGGTAGACGGGGAATAGCTGTTCCCATTAGTTGATGGTACAAGGACTAGGGGACACAGATTTAAGGTTTTGGGAAAGTGATATGGGGGGATATGAGGAAAAACATTTTTACGCAGCAAGGGTAATGACCTGGAATTTGCTGTCGACGGAAGTGGTGGAAGCGGAGACACTCAATGTTTTCAAGGGGAGACTGGATAGGCACTTGAGGGAAATAAACTTGCAGGGCTACGGGGCTAGAGCGGGGGAATGGGACTGACTGGATTGCTGTACAGAGAACCGGTACAGACTCGATAAGCAGAATGGCCTCCTTTTGTGCCGTTATGACTCTATGACTCTATAGGCCCATTCTACTCAATCTCTTCTCATAGGACAACCCTCTCATCCCAGGAATCAGTCTAGTGAACCTTTGTTGCACCCCCTCTAAGGCAAGTATGGATGTAGACCAAAACTGTACACAGTACTCCAGGTGTGGTCTCATCCTAGCCCTGTACAATTGCAGCAAGACTTTGTCACTCTTGTACTTCAACCCCCTTGAAATGAGGCCAAAATACTATTTGTGTTCCTAATTGCTTGCTGTACCTGCATGTTAACTTTCTGTGTTTTGTGTACAAGGACACCTAAATCTCTCTGCACACCAACATTTAAATTTCTCACCATTTAAAAAATATTCTGTTTCGATTCTTTCTACCAAAGTGTATAATCTCACATTTCCCCACATTATACTCCATCTTCCACCTTCTTTCCCACTCACTTAACCTGTCTATGTTCCTTTGCAGACTCATTGGGGGAAAAATTGGGTGGTGCCCCTTTTGGGGCGCTAACCTTCCGGGACGCTAATTTTAGCAGCCCGAAAAAGTTAGTGCCCCTCCACCAGAAATTCAGTAGTAGTACTACAGGAAGCGCTCCACCTCCTTCTTGGGGTGCTACAACTGAATATCGTGGTGCTACGTGCAACAGCACCACGCGCGTCGACACGTAGCGCCACGTCATTGCAGGTCTCCTCCTGGGGGCGCTAACGAGAGGCGCAAATCAACCCAATTTTCCCCCTTTATGTCCTCCTCACAGCTTACTTTCCCACCTAGCTTTGCATCGTCAGCAAACGAGGATACATTACATTCAGTCCCTTCATTTAGATTATTAACGTAGATTGTAAATAGCTGATTCATGCGGTACTCCACTAGCAACAACCTGCCATCCCGAAAAATGACCCGTTTATTCCTACACTCTGTTTTCTGTCCTTTAACCTTCCTGTAGCCCCGCTAATATATTACCCCCAACCCCATGAGCCCTTATCTTTTGCAACAACCTTTCATGACTTTTGTATGCATGGGTCCCTAAAAGGAAAATAGGTTGTACAGTTTATGAAAGTGAGGGGATACTAAAAAAAATATTTTAAATATACCTTATTCAGAAAAAGTTTCCAAAATGGAAGTCATTTCTTCCAGATACAGCTTCTGGAATCTTTCAGTTTTGAGCATTTTTTTTAGGAATAATTGTGAGTGTAGTCCAATGCCTTTAATTGGAGGAACATTTTTCAAATTCAAAGAACTCTTTGCACTGAGTAGCAATCTCTTCCATCGTCATCATATACAAGGTGTCGTTTTGGGAACCCATATGGGCCCTGGCTATGCTTGCCTTTTCGTGGGCTACGTGGAACATTCTTTGTTCCAGTCCTACTCAGGTCCCCTCCCTCACCTCTTTTTCCGGTATATTGATGAGTGTATCATGCCGTTTTCTGCTCTCCCCCGAACTGGAAAATCTCATCAACTTTGCTTCAAATTTTCACCTCTCCATTGCCTTCACATGGTCCATCTCCGACTCTTCCCTTCCCTTCCTCGATTTCTCTATCTCCATTTCTGCGGATAGGCTGTCAACCTATATCTACTATATAAGCCCACTGACTCCCACAGCTACCTTGATTACACTTCCTCCCACCTCGCTTCCTGTAAGGACTCTATTCCACTCTCCCAGTTTCTCCGTTTCCATCACATCTGTTCTGACGATGCCACCTTCCACACCAGTGCTTCCGATACGTCTTCCTTTTTCCTCAAGTGAGAAATCCCCGCCACCATGGTTGACAGGGCCCTAGACCGTGTCTGTCCCATTTCCCGCACTTCTGCTCTCACCCCTTCTCCTCCAGGAACACCAGTTAGCCTGACATCAGTAGTAGTGAAATTGCTAGAATCTATTATTAGGGACATGGTAACAGGGCACTTAGAAAATCACGGATTTATGAAAGGGAAATCGTGTTTAAAAAATCTGTTAGAGTTTTTTGAGGTTGTAACTAGCAGGGTAGATAAGGGGGAACCAGAGGATGTAATGTATTTGGATATTCAAAAAGCATTTGATAAGATGCCACACATGAGATTATTATACAAAATTAGGGCTCATGGATTGGGGGTAATATATTAGCATGGATTCGCTGATTGCACAGTTTTCAGTTCCATTCGCAACTCCTCAGATAATGAAGTATTCCGTGCCCATGCGCAGCAAGACCTGGACAACATTCAGGCTTGGGCTGATAAGTGGCAAGTAACAGTCACGCCACAAAAGTGCCATGCAATGACAATCTTCAACAAGCGAGAGTCTAACCACCACCCCTTGACATTTAACGGCATTACCATCGTCGAATCCCCCACCATCAACATCCTGGGGGTCACCATTGACCAGAAACTTAACTGGACCAGCCACATAAATACTGTGGCTACAAGAGCGGGTCAGGGGCTAGGTATACTGCAGTGAGTGACTCACCTCCTGACTCTCCAAAGCCTTTCCACCGTCTACAAGGTACAATTCAGGAGCGTGATGGAATACTCTCCAATTGCCTGGATGAGTGCAGCTCCAACAACTCAAGAAGCTCAACCCCATCCAGGACAAAGCAGCCCACTTTATTGACACCTAATCCACCATCTTAAACATTCACTCCCTCCACCATCGGCACACCGTGGCTGCAGTGTGTACCATCTACAAGATGCACTGCAGCAACTCACCAAGGCTTCTTATTGATTTAGTGTGGATTATTCGAATCTAAACTGAAAGTGCTTTTGCTTTGTGCTATAGTGCAAAGCATAGTTGAAGTGATTCTGTTCTAGATGAGCAATTCTCTTACCTTCTCTTTGCAGTCTGAGTATTCAATGAATGAGGATAACTTCATTGCTGCAGTGCAGCCACATTCCTGCCTTGAACGTTTCCCAGCACATTGCTTGTACTGCCCAGTTCTCTGTAATTAAGATCAGGGCTAAATGTTACGTTTACTTTTAATTCAATCAGGATCATTAAAAAAGATACGTGCTCATTGCTGGGGAGTATAAATGATTAGCTACAGAAATATAAAGAACCCCAAATTAAACCAAAAACAGTGGCTGTTGTGATACTGGAAATGCATTTGTAATTTACAATTACAATATTTTATGAAATGTGGTAGATTTGCATATGCAATTCCAGTAAAAATTGATTTCCAAGGTCTGTGCTTAAAATGTGAACATTTATTTTTTCCTATCCAATTTTCTCCCCTTTTCGCTTGGAAAAAAAAGAATTAGGGGGGAAAACTTAGGTTGGTTTGCGCCTTTTGTTAGCGCCCGGGAGGGGGGGTGCAAATCCCCCAGCGCCCGGGCGTGGTGCCGCTAACGCCTCCCGCGGAATTCAGCGGGAGGTTAGCAGCAGCAGTAGCCGGTAGTGCCCTGTGGCGCTGCACAGCCAGCGATGACGTAATCGCAGTGCGCAGTGCCCCGCTTGCGCCTCAGATGCAAACTTCCCTTGCGCTCACTAACCTATCGCCGACATGTCCGACAGGATCAGGGGGCGTCTTTGCAGCGGTGGTGGTGCTACTTAAAGGGCAGGTGTTGGGCGGCCATTTAAATTTTGTCCTACTGTCAGCACCTGCCCCCTTTCATTTGTTCACGCGATCGCTCAGCCCGGTACTCCTTTTGAGTGCCGGGCTGTTTTCACGGCACCTCGCTCCCCTGTGGTCCAGCAGGGCCCCGGTGCGTGCTGTAAGAATAAGCCATTCGCTGTAAGAATTTGCTATAACTTGACCAAACTTAAAAAGTTGACCAAATTTAATATCCCAGCATGCTTCGGGAGGTTGAGGGGTTGGTTCCTGTGGGAACTTTGTATGAAAGCTGTTAATCAGATAAGGAAGCAACAGACCCAGGAACAAACGGTTGGGCATTACAAAGACAGGAACTTTTTCAGGCAAAAGGTGTAAACGGCTTTGGGGCCCACTGATAAGAAGAGGAAAACTGCCGACAATGGCAAAGACAATGGTTGAGTTAGTCACAAAGTATGAGCAGGCAATTTACCTCTCCGGGAGAGGTGGATACAGGTCATTATTGGTGGTGATGATCTGGTTTATGAGGCCGAACAATGGACACAAGGGTCCACATGTCGGCAGCGACTAATGAAAGCCATCTGGTTATTAGCCTATCAGAGGCAAGTTAAGAATGATGAGTGTACAACGATTAAGTTACGAAGGGAAATAGAGGATACGGCAGAAAAAGCCAGTGATAGAGAAGCAGTGGTGAACCGACTTCTGAAGGAATTAGAGGAAGACAGAGAAAGTAAGAAGAAGGAACTGGAGGAAGAAAGGGAAAGCAGAAAGAGGGAGGTAGAGGAATTAAGGGAGAGCAAGAGTAAGCTCGAGGAAAAATTTGAGAAGGAAAAGGAAAAGTGGGTTACTAAAGAACAATATCTAGCGAGCCAGTGTATCAATAATCAGAATCAATGTGACATGTTGTCAATGAGGGAAGCAGATCAGAGGCAGAGCGGAGCAGGCAGAAAGGGCCAAAGAGGACCTGAAATCCACATTTAGGATTGTTCAGAAACAGGCTTCTGAAGATGGGGTGCTCGAGGGCATCACACCAGGTGTAAAAGGAAGATTAAGGAGTTGGAGGATAAATTACGGGTCCAGAGGAGCCTTGTGTGTGCCATGATCCCTTCATCAGGAGAAGGGCTAGACGATGGAGAAAGGGATAGTGAAGGTGAGGAAGGTGAAGCAGAGTTAGAGCAGGGTTATGGCCCACCGGAGGGAGTTCGGACCCCACCTATGGTACCGATGTGCCAAAAACAGTACCAGTCGCCAGCCGAGGGCGCAGAGGCAGGAGCCCTGTGGTCGCTAGATCGGGAATTTGTGGTCCCATATAATAATGAGGAATTAAGGAAAATGTCCAGTGATATGAAAAAGTTGGAGCAGGGAGGGGACCCCCAAGGGCACTATTTAAACGTCTTACAGCACAGCGCTGGGCCCCTCCCCTTTAATAAAGGGGGGGAGGCCTGCAATGACACGGCGCTACTACATGTAACGCAGTGAAATTCAGTAGTAGCACCCCAAGTAGGAGGTGGATCGCTTTCCAGTAGCACCCCACCTCCTGCTTGGGGCGCTACTACTGAATTTACAGCGGAGAGGCGCTCACTTTTAGCGCCCCAGCGACGTTAGCACCCCAAAATGGGCGCTACCCAATTTTTCCACCTTGTATTTATATAGCGCCTTTCATGACTGCAGGATGTTCCAACGCGATTTACAGCCTACAATCTACTTTTTGAAGTGTAGTCACTGTTGTAACGTAGAAAACACAGCAGCAAAAATTGAGCACAGCCAAAATTGTCCGACAATTAATAATGTGATAATAATCGGACAATCCGTATTAATGATGTTGGTTGAGGGTTAAACATTGGCTAGGACAACAGGGCGAACTCCCCAGCTCGTCTTCAAATAGGGCCATGTGTAGGATTTCGCAAGAATATCAAAAATCTCTACAGCCCCGAAGATTATATTTTGATTAAAGATAACCTGGGTAGAATATACCTTTAAAAATCCAGGGCATCAAAATGGCCATCAGACCTCATGGCAGAAGACAAAAGACAGTCTCTCTTCAAAGCACGGGCTGACAAAAAGGACTTGAAAGGCAACCTGTGTGTCTGTGAAAAAGGAAAATCAAAGATGGCTGTCCAGCCTCGTGGCAAAAGACACAACACAGCCTGTGTGCATATGGAAAGGAAAATCAAAGATGGCTGACAAAGGATTTAGAAAAAAAAACAGCCTCTGAAGCAATGAGGTATTTAAACTGTCAATCAAAGGCAGTTTAGGGAGTTTTACCGCAGGACAATCGATGTTTGTTTACAGGAAGTCTACAATGCTGACACAAAGGCTTAACCACTTAAAGCTGTCAATCAATTGCGGTTGCACTGACCACAGGACAATGGATTTGTTTACACTAACATCCAAGGGCTGTTTACCCAGCAATTAAGGAAACAGTCATTTTTTTTCAAACTGAGACAGCTTTATTCAACCCAGTTTAAACGAATGGGTAATTCATCCAAACCCCATCACAGTCAATGGGGACAGTTTGGATCTCTTTTGTTTAGCCCAGATACATCCAGATTTGGGTGCGAAGATTTTGGCTCCAAATGGGGTATAAAGATAGCTTCTCAGGAAGCCATCTCTCTCTCTCTCTGCCGCCTCGCCTCCGTGCTCTGCCTGCAAGGAAGAACAACTCAACAGCCCGCCCAAAGGAGTGGAATACCAGCAGTTACTTTTAAACGCTGGGGTATCTCCATTTCAGGGTGGTGAAGAATCTAAGACCGCAAGGGCACGGAGCAGGCGTTCTCTTGCGAGCATAGATTTTCTGACCTATTACAAGGCAACTTAGATAGGTATTTAGGGGTGGGAATTAAGGGGAATTATTGTTAAATTGTGATTTTAGTCAATTTTCCCTTGTGTCCGTTCTCTCCTCCCCTATTAAGTAAGTGTTGTACTAAGCAAAAGTGCTGTAGTAAGCAAAGTGTACTGTATTAAAGGTGTGCTGCACTAGTTAAAAGTGCTGTATTTAAGTAAAAGAGTGTTGTACTAAGCCAAAGAATGCTGTAGTAGACTAAAGGTGCTGTATTTAAGTAAAAGTGTGCTGTACTAAGCCAAAGAATGCTGTAGTAGACTAAAGGTGCTGTATTTAAGTAAAAGTGTGCTGTACTAAGCCAAAGAGTGCTGTAGTAAGTAAAAAGTGTACTGTGTTAAGTATAAACGTTGAATTAAGCATAGGAGTGCTGTATTGATTATTTTCAATTTATTTCTTTTCATTTCAATAAATACTGGCCTGTTTTGCACCCAACCACGAGTCTCGTTTCTGTCTACATCACTGCTGAACAAGTCCGGCGGTCAGAACCAGGAAAGGGGAACGATTCGAAACTGCACTGGGCTCTGGAGCAGCTCAGAGACTTCTGACTGGCCAGAGGCAATAACCCCAAACCCCCCCTCAATTCCTACAAAATGGCGACTACGACAGGACCGTCGGCAACGGTATGCGATGTAGCAGACGGTGGTTTGGGTCTGGAGAGAGCAGCAGTTATTGGTTTTCTTTTTATCCCACTGATCTGTTTGTGGTTAGGTGCCCGCAGGCTTAGGGAATCTAGAGCAGAGAGTTGGGATAGGGAAAGGGAGGTTGAAGAATACCAGGCCAAGATGGAGTGCCTGGTGGTCCAGTTTAGTGAGGGCAAAAGCCACACAAGGCACGAGTCAGAGTACCTGAAGTGCCTAGTTACAGAGGCCAAGAGCAATGAGATGAGGGTGCAGGAGGAGAACGCTCGCCTCATACAAGAAATAAAAGAGCAGGAGGAAAAGGTTAGGGAGGTAAAGGCAGCATATAAGCTGGCCTGCGAGCAAGGGTTTGAGGAAGTAGATCATGGCCCCTGTAGGGAAGAGATAGAAAGCTTGAATATGGCTTTAAAGAGGGCAAAGGGGATGATATGTCTGATTAGCCCGAAATCAGGTCAGTCAGATTTTACCGGCAACCCAAATAAAACCGTCCCACAGGCAACACCCAGGAAAAGGCTGGTCAGGGAATCAGAGGTCCCACGACCACCACCCACGGCTCCGAGCTTTCAGGAGCTCTGGCAGCAAAGGGGGGTGGAGGATGAGGTGGTAGAGGAAGCACAGCAGGCCCCGCTAGATAGGCCGGGACCAGGACCAGTGTACCCCCTCCGACAATGGAGGTACGGTCCGCCCGTTGATGAAGATGACCCAGGGGCCATCCAGAATCAGTTTGTGGTGCCGTATGGCACCCACCAGCTCAGGGACATGGTTAGCCACGTCCCCAAGCTCACTAAAAAGGGAGATCCCTCTCTACACTTCAGGGAGATAGAGCAGGCAGCTTGTGTAAATGACTGCGATGACGCAGAGCAAGCAAAAATGCTGCTGTTTTCCCTGGCAGGTGATCTCCTCCAGGCCCTATCTGGCGAGTGCAAAAGGGGGCAGAGGGATTATGAGGGTCTGAAGAATGAGATATTGGAGGCCATGGGACTCAATGATGGTAGCCTGTTTGCCCGGGTAGAAAGAACAGTGCAGCTCCCAGGGGAGTCCCCGCAGGCATTCGCAGACAGGCTGTGGCCAGTCTACTGGAGCATGTGCCCGGGAGTGCCAGGGCGGGTAGCACTGGACCCAGTCCAATTGACTCACTGACTCCGTTGTCTCATGACAAACAGCCTACCCCAGATCCAAGCCCAGGTCGTGGCTTGGTTTGACCCCCAAAACCCCCAGACCACCGAAGAAGTGGTGATCCGCCGGCTCACAGTAGCCTTTAGAAACCTAAGGTGTATCAAGACGCCCCAGCCCAAGGGAAGGGTCCATGAGGTTAAACCTGGGAGCCAGAGTAAGAAAGAGTGGCACCAGGAGGGGAACCATCCCTCCCAGGCTAGGTTAAATTGCTATGGGGGCGGGAAAGATGGTCACTGGAGAAAAGACTGTAAGAATCCCTGGAAGGATAGCAAGGGAAAGGATCCCACAGCCCCAGCCCATAAGGCAGGGCCAGACATCCCTACCGCAGCGATTGAGTCACTTTTACAGTCCCTACGGTCTCTTCTGATTGGCCAGGGGAGAGTAGCAGCCACCACTGGTGCTTTGACCCCATCTGCCCCACCTCTCTCCCAGCAATGACTAGAGCCAGTGCAAACTGTTGACCTGTGTCCCCGCGAAAATGCTGAGGGGAGCAGGCCCTATGATAAGATGGGGGTGAAGATGGTGCAGGGGAGATATTCGGTGGACACTGGAGCCTCCAGCACAGTGGTCCACTCGGAAGACCTGACCAATTCCCCCCGGTCTAACCAGGTCCCATTTAACTTAATGGGACCCACAGGGAAACAGGCAGCTGGGAGTGAGCCTGAGGTTACAAATCCTCAGCCCACAGCGGGTACAAGCTCACAGGCTGCACAGGCAGGCGCTGCGGCTTGTGCTAGGGGAGGAGCCATTCATGACCAGTGTAAGTTGTTCAAGCAGGGGGACAGGGAAGGAAAGCTCTGGGACCCCTGTAGAGCAGGCCCGGTAGCTACAATCCAGGGCAAGGGAGGCACACAGGGGATAGCTTTGGCCCCGGACCAAAAGCAGGTCCAGGCCCAAGATTCCACATTTAAGGCCGCCCTGGTGAGAGAAAAGGATTTTGAACAGGATTACTGGCAAGCTGCCAGTTATATCAAACAATTCAGGTTGTTTGAGCCGGGGGCAGGGAAACAGGCAGCTGGGATTGTACCTGAGATTAGAAAGCCTCAGCCTGCAGTGCGTACACACACACAGACTGCACATGCAGGCGCAGTCGCGTGCGTGAGGGGAGAAGTTCCCCAGCACTTGGCCCGAGCGATTCCCCCTCTCTTGTGGGACTCCGGGGAGGAGCCTGAACCAGGTTTTAGACCTGAAGGGGAAGGCTCTCAGCCACCGGCAGCCGGTGGCAAGGGATTGCCTGTCCCCAGCCCAGGTTTGGGAAGGGAGGGGCCCGAAGGAGGGGGTCCCCAGCCAGCAAGGAGTGTGACCTGAGCTAAGGGTCTGCTCGCCGGGGTAGCCCCACCAGCGACACTCCCTAGGAGATCTCTTCGGGTACCCCAGCCCAAGAAAGTATGGACACCAGCTTTTCAATGGAATAGGGCAGTCTCCCGAGTCAGGGAAAGCCAAAAGGCAGAAGTCCCCAACCAGCAGCCATAAGCTGCAAGGGACTTGAAGTTGGAATCAGTCCAGCCACGCTGCAGAGAGCAGCCTGTGGCAGCCCAAACAGGGATTAGGCTGGCCACCCGGAGACGGGCAGCGCTTGTATATAGCTTTGTTCAAGTAATGTGTATAAAGCATTAAGGTAGAACGTGTTAAATTTTAAATTTTATATTGCAATTCGGTAGTGTTAATTATTAGAGCATAAGTTTTAAGTATGGTACCGTTCCAGAGTGTCTATGTGAGTCGAGGTCGCGGGACCTGATCACACTCCCCTGAGCCAGGGGACCTGGCTAGACGTTTTTTCTTTAAGTCTTTTTCAGAGTTCCAGAAGGTACAGAGAACCAGCATGTCTTTGGATGCTCAAGGAAGGAGCACTCCTAGCCCACGATGGGAGGGGTCTGCAGGAGGCAGATGCCCACAACATTTCAGCTGCTATTTGGAAATTCAATTAAGAATAAGAGTTTACAAAAACTTGTTAATTATTTTATATATCTTGTATTATGTACTGGTCTCAACTCCAAAGGAGATAATGTGTGAATTTAGTTCCTAACTGTAAGATTGTACTACTTGTTTGGAGTTAATTGGAACAAATTGCATATGCCTATGAATTGTGTTTGCAGATTGTGAAAATTTTAAATACATTTATGGCTGAAGAATAGGGCCATTTAATAAAGTGTCAGGCAATTGCATTTTAATTTAAAAAAAGGGGAAGCTCGTTTTCTTCCATTTATATTTTTAACAGACATGTTTTGGCTTGGTGGTAATCCCATTGAAGATGTCGTATCGTGTTAAAAAAAACTATGTCACAAGTGGTGCAGGGGCATTGGAACCCCTCCATGCTTGAATTATTGTGAATACAAGTGGTGCAGGGGCATTGGACCCCCTCCATGCTTGAATTATTGTGAATACAAGTGGTGCAGGGGCATTGGACCCCCTCTGTTTATTGATTATTTAACGAATCTTGTTTTCCTATTGATAGATGCCTACCGTGTACTGCGATTCTCTCTGGGTAGGGGAGATGGAGGTGTAGGGGGATCAAAGATAGATTTAGATAAGTATAAGGGAAGGTTGTTTGTGGGGGGTCAGAAATTATTGCTCACCTTTGGACAGGATACTACAAGCAAGTTTTAGTATCCGATGGGGGACTGTAGTTTTTCGCAAGAATTTCAAAAATCTCTACAGCCCCGAAGATTATATTTTGATTAAAGATAACCTGGGTAGAATATACCTTTAAAAATCCAGGGCATCAAAATGGCCATCAGACCTCGTGGCAGAAGACAAAAGACAGTCTCTCTTCAAAGCACGGGCTGACAAAAAGGACTTGAAAGGCAACCTGTGTGTCTGTGAAAAAGGAAAATCAAAGATGGCTGTCCGGCCTCGTGGCAAAAGACACAACACAGCCTGTGTGCATATGGAAAGGAAAATCAAAGATGGCTGACAAAGGATTTAGAAAAAAAAAACAGCCTCTGAAGCAATGAGGTATTTAAACTGTCAATCAAAGGCAGTTTAGGGAGTTTCACCGCAGGACAATCGATGTTTGTTTACAGGAAGTCTACAATATTGACACAAAGGCTTAACCACTTAAAGCTGTCAATCAATTGTGGTTGCACTGACCACAGGACAATGGCTTTGTTTACACTAACATCCAAGGGCTGTTTACCCAGCAATTAAGGAAACAGACATGTCTTTTTCAAACTGAGACAGCTTTATTCAACCCAGTTTAAACGAATGGGTAATTCATCCAAACCCCATCACAGTCAATGGGGACAGTTTGGATCCCTTTTGTTTAGCCCAGATACATCCGGATTTGGGCGCGAAGATTTCGGCTCCAAATGGGGTATAAAGATAGCTTCTCAGGAAGCCATCTCTCTCTCTGCCGCCTCGCCTCCGTGCTCTGCCTGAAAGGAAGAACAACTCGACAGCCCGCCCAAAGGAGTGGAATACCAGCAGTTACTTTTAAACACTGGGGTATCTCCATTTCAGGGTGGTGAAGAATCTAAGACCGCAAGGGCACGGAGCAGGCGTTCTCTGGTGAGCATAGATTTTCTGACCTATTACAAGGCAACTTAGATAGGTATTTAGGGGTGGGAATTAAGGGGAATTATTGTTAAATTGTGATTTTAGTCAATTTTCCCTCATTGTGTCCGTTCTCTCCTCCCCTATTAAGTAAGAATGTTGTACTAAGCAAAGGTGCTGTAGTAAGCAAAGTGTACTGTATTAAAGGTGTGCTGCACTCGTTAAAAGTGCTGTATTTATGTAAAAGAGTGTTGTACTAAGCCAAAGAGTGCTGTAGTAAGTAAAAAATGTACTGTGTTAAGTATAAGTGTTGTATTAAGCATAGGAGTGCTGTATTGATTATTTTCAATTTATTTCTTTTTATTTCAATAAATACTGGTCTGTTTTGCACCCAACCATGAGTCTCGTTTCTGTCTACATCGCTGCTGAGTAAGTCCGGCGGTCAGAACCAGGAAAGGGGAGCGATTCAAAACCGCACGGGGCTCTGGAGCAGCTCAGAGACTTCTGACTGGCCAGAGGCAATAACCCCAAACCCCCCCTCAATTCCTACAACATGGGATCTTTTATTTCCTCCTGAGAGGGCAGATGAGGCCTCGGTTTAACATCTTATCTGAAAGACAGCACCCTCTCAGTACTGCACTGTAGTGTCAGCCTAGATTTTGTGCTTAAGTCTCTGGAGTGGGACTTGAACCCACAACCTTCTGACTCAGAAGCAAGAGTGCTATCCACTGAGCCCCAGCTGACACCATGTTGAGGTACAGTTCTATGTGTACTGTTTCCCCTCCAGAATCTTGCCCAAATGATCATTCATGTATGAACCTAGACAGCAACATTTAGCTGGCTGTTCAACCATTGCCAAGCCCAATACTATCCTCGTGATGCCCAGGCACTTTCCAGTCATAGTCACTGAATAGCAATCAAATGTGAGTAAGGTTGCCAACTCTGGTTTGACGTATTCTTAGAGGTATGATCGTGTAATGCCTGATCATATGATGTCTGATCATGTCCATTCTCCAGTCTGCTGGCACCACCCCCGTATCCAAGGAGGATTGGAAGATTATGGCCAGTACCTTTGCAATTTCCACCTTTACTTCCCTCAGCATCCTAGGATGCACACCATCCAGTCCTGGTGACTTATCTACTTTAAGTACAGCCAGCCTTTCTAGTACCTCCTCTTTATCAATTTTTATCCCATCCAGTATCTCAACTACCTCCTCTTTCACTATGACTTTGGCAGCATCTTCTTCCTTGGTGAGGACAGATGCAAAGTACTCATTAGTACCTCAGCAATGCCCTCTGCCTCCATGCATAGGTCTCCATTTTGGTCCCTGATTGGCCCCGCCCCTCTTACAACACACTTACTATTTATATGCCTATAGAAGACTTTTGGATTTCCTTTTATGTTAACTGACAATCTATTCTCATACTCTGTCTTTGCCCCTCTTATTTCCTTTTTCACTTCCGCTCTGAACTTTCTATATTCAACCTGGTTCTCACTTGTATTCTCAACCTGACATGTATCACATGCCCCCTTTTCCTGCTTCGTCATCCAGGGAGTTCTGGCTTTGGTTGCCCTACTTTTCCCCCTCATGGGAATGTACCTCGACTGTACTCGAACCATCTCCTCTTTAAAGGCAGCCCATTGTTTGATTAGTTTTGCCTGCCAATCTTTGATTCCAATTTACCCAGGCCAGATCCATTGTCAACCCACTGAAATTGGCCTTCCTCCAATAAAGTATTTTTACTCTAGATTGCTCCCTGTCTTTTTCCATAGCTAATCTAAACCTTATGATACTGTGATCACTGTTCCCTAAATGTTCACCTACTGACACTTGACCCACCTCATTCTCCAGAACCAGATCCAGCAATGCCTCCTTCCTCATTGGGCCAGAAACGTACTGATCAAGAAAGTTCTCCTGAACACACTTCAGAAATTATTCCCCCTCTATGCCCTTTACACTATTACTATCCCAGTCTATATTAGGATAGTTGAAGGCCTCCATTATTACTACTGTATAGTTCTTCCACCTCTCTGCAATTTCCCTGCAAATTTGCTCCTCTACATCCTTCCCACTAGTTGGCAGCCTATAGAATACACCTAGTAGTGTAATGGCACCTCTATTGTTTTCTCAACTCTAACCAAATAGATTCTTGTCCTTGACCCCCTCCAGGACATCCTCTCTCTCCAGCACTGTAATATTCTCCTTAATCAATACTGCCACCACACCTCCTTTCTTTCCTTCCCTATCTTTCCTGAACATCTTATATTCAGGAATATTTAGTACCCAATCCTGCCCTTTTTCGAGCCAGATCTCTGTTATCGGCACAACATTATATTCCCATGTGTCTAGTTACGCCTGCAGCTCATCAACCTTATTTACCACACTTTGTGCATTCACACATGTGCACTGAAAACTATCTTAGACCTTCTTGTATTCTCACTTAGTCTGACCCCACCTAATACCGTACTATTTCTTACTCTAATGCTGTCTGTCTCTTCCAATCCTTTGTGCACCTTGTTTCTCCTTTCTAATGCTACATCCTGATGCTCATCCCCCTGCCAAATTAGTTTAAACCCTCCCCAACAGCACTAGAAACCCCCACCCGCAAGGACATTGGTCCCAGCTCTGTTGAGGTGCAACCTGTCCGGCTTGTACAGGTCCCACCTTCCCCAGAATTGGTCCCAATGTCCCAGGAATCTAAAGCCCTCCCTCCTGCACCATCTCTCCAGCCACGCATTCATCTGCTCTATCCTCCTATATCTACACTCACTAGCTCGTGGCACCGGGAGTAATCCGGAGATTACTGCCTTTGAGGGCCTGCTTTTTAATCTCTTTCCTAGCACCCTAAAATCTGCTTGCAGGACCTCATCCCTCTTTCTACCTATGTCGTTGATACTGATATGGACCACAACCTCTGGCTGTTCACCCTCCCTCCCCAGAAAGTTCTGCAGCCACTCAGTGACATCCTTGATCCTGGCACCAGGGAGGCAACATACCATCCTGGAATCACATCTGCTGCTGCAGAAACACCTGTCTGCTTCCCTAACTATCAAATCTCACATCACTATTGTTTTCCTGATCTTCCTCCTCCCCCCCCCCCCATACAGCTGAGCCACCCATGGTGCTGTGGATTTGGCTCTGGCTGTATTCCCCAGAGGAACCATCGCCCTCACCAGTACTGGTTAGAGAGTGAGATGCACTCAGGGGACTCCTGCACTACCTGCCTGGTCCTCCTTGTCTGTCTGACAGTCACCCATTCCCTCTCTGCCTGCACACTATTACGCTGCGGGGTGACCACCTTCTGAAACGTGCTATCCACATAACTCTCAGCATCACAGATGCACCACAGTGATGCCAGCTGCTGCTCAAGCTCCAAAACCTGGAGCTTGAGCTCCTCCAGCTGACGACACCTCCTACACATGTGGTCGTCCAGGACACAGGAAGCCTCCTGGAGTTCCTAAATGGCACAAGATGTGCATTCCACGGGACCGAGGTACCCTGCCATGCCCCTACTTAATAAACTATTAAGTAACTTAACAGAAATAAGCTTAAGACTTAAAAGAAAAACAATCATCAGCTACTCACCAATCAGCTCCTTCCCTTGTGCTGATGTTACTTCCCTCGCTCCCTGATGCTCGCGCTTCCTCCGGGTTCTGGGCTCTTGGGCCTACCTTTATCTGCCGTCGCTCCCTTTGCTTTCTCACAGGTCCGCTCTCGTGCCTATTAACTTGGAGACTTTGAGTTCTGTGGCTGCACTCCTCCTTTTCAGTTAGACGTCTCACCTGCCTTCCTCCTCTCCATCGAATTCCTGCGCTCACCAAATTCCTCCATTCTGCTTGCGACCCACTCCATTTGCGATGCACGCAGCTCTATCTCCAAGCTCTGTGCTCAAGCTCATCTTTCTTTCCCTCTCTTTAATTCTCTTTCTGTACCTGATTTGACATTGAATTCACCCATTCTAATGTATACTACCTTCTCAGTTCCTGCACTGTTAATTTCACAATGCTTCAATCTGATTGTTTAAGGAGATACGCAGTTGTTTGCCCTTGTTCACACAGACCCCAGATGCCCTGTAGAGGGTGCTGCACCATTTCCCTCTCACACTTCCAGCAACTGGCAGCGCAAAATATCGTCGACATTAAACAAGCAAGGGCAAATCTAACTAACAACGGATGCCATTCATTATAACAACAGAAAATGCTGGAAAAACTCAGCAGGTCAGGCAACATCCGTGGACAGAAATTTGAGTTGACGTTTCGGGTCGAACCCTTCTTCAAAACTGGAAAGAAAAGATAGATCGGAGGCAGGGCTGCGATCGGACAAAAGAATAAAAGAAACAAAAGAAGTAAAAAAGAGACAATAAAAGGTATTAGAAGCTAGATGAGATGGTAATAGGCTGAGATTAGGTGTAAAGTGTACTGGCAGGGCAAGAGATAGCTGCCAGGTGTGAGAGAGAAACAAAAGGAAAGGGGGGGGGGAAAGGAGTGGAAAAATTACAAGAAAAAATGAAATAGGGGCCGAGGTTATGATCTGAAATTGTTGTACTCGATATATTGAGTCCGGAAGGCTGCAGAGTGTCTAATCGGAAGATGAGGTGCTGTTCCTCGAGTTTACGTTGAGCTTCTGTGGAACAATACAAGAGGCCAAGGACGGTGAGGTCCGAGTGGGAATGGAGCGGTGAATTAAAATGACAGGCGACCGGAAGCTCGGGGCCACCCTTACGGACTGAACGGAGGTGTTCCGCAAAGCGGTCACCCAATCTGCGTTTGGTCTCCCCAATGTAGAGGAGACCACATCGTGAGCAGCGAATACAATATACTAGATTGCGAGAAGTACAAGTAAATCGCTGTTTCACCTGGAAGGGGTGTTTGGGGCCCTGGACAGTGGGAAGGGGGGAGGTATAGGGGCAGGTGTTACATCTCCTCCGCTTGCACGGGAAGGTGCCAGGCGAAGGGGAAGGGCTGTTTGGGGTGATAGAGGAGTGGACTAGGGTGTCTCGGAGGGAGCGGTCCCTGCGGAATGCTGAAAGGGGAGGGGAGGGGAAGATACGTTTGGTGGTGGGATCACTTTGGAGGTAGCGGAAATGCCGGAGGATGATCCGTTGAATGTGGAGGCTGGTGGGGTGAAAGGTGAGGACAAGGGGAACCCTATCGTGGTTCCGGGAGGGAGGGGCAGGGGTGAGGGCAGAAGTGCGGGAGATAGAACTGACACGGTCGAGGGCAGTGTCAATCACGGTAGAGGGGAATCCTCGGTTGCGGAAAAAGGAAGACATGTCTGAAGCACTGGTGTGCCTCGGTTGCCACAGGAAACTTTAGCCATCGTTTCTTCAGCATAGAAAGGGCGCCTTCTGCAGCTGTGCACTGGTTTCCTTTAAAATGGATCGAGCATATTCCAAAGCGCTGTACATTCTGGGTGTGCATATCCACCATTAAGCCCAAGAATTGCGGAATGGCTCCTATTAAAATCCGAGCCAAGTAGAATTGCATTTAGAGCAGGGAATCGTTAAATTGAATTAATTATTACTATGAGTTCCCTGGCTACAGTTACAGAGCCACGAAAAATGAAATGCACACGTGCAAACCACAAATGCAAAGTACTTCTCTCCTGGGGTAACAAATCAATCCTCCATTCCGAGAAACTCTCGGACAATCCAGGAGGTTGGCAACCCTAAGTATGAGACCCTTGGCTGATGTTTTACCCTCCATAGCCCAAGCAGTCTAAGGTCAACTGCAGTACTGCCACAATTGCTTCGCCTGAGGACAACCAACTCAGCACAGACCAAGCATCAAACCTGGGACCTTTGTGGAATATATTGGAGTAATTTTCAGTTCGGGCGTGGGCGGATAAAAATGGCAGTAGCTGAACGGCTGCTCACCCACCTGATTTTCCTTTCCATTGACTTCAATTGAATTCCATTGAATTCTACTACTGCCAGTGTTCTGCCTGCACCTAAACTGAAAATTACCGCTATGAATCAATACTACACTGTGATTTCTATTATAAAATAACATTTCTGAATAAAACACTTACTTTTGAGAGTTCATAAAAGTTTCGGAATTTTGGTTTACTTGGATCAGCATTATAGAAGTTATGTGTCACAGGAAGGTTTATTCCAAATTTGGATGGTGGTCTGTAATTCACCTATTGTAAACAATAAAAAGGATTTCTATT
The DNA here is from genome assembly GCF_052327205.1 of Somniosus microcephalus. Classification (NCBI taxonomy): domain Eukaryota; kingdom Metazoa; phylum Chordata; class Chondrichthyes; order Squaliformes; family Somniosidae; genus Somniosus; species Somniosus microcephalus. The sequence continues at coordinate 32,066,749 of NC_140998.1, read as the reverse complement.
ACTATATTGATAGTTCTATATTCTAGAAGTTGGAAATTAGTATATAGGATAAGTAAGGTATATCACAAGATTGCTTTGGATGAAGAAGGCCCTTTAGCACATATTCCTTCCAGAATATTTACCCTAACATCTTATTATAGCCTCCAGTTGTTTCTCAAATGTGTCGAATGAACTGGTCTCAACCACTCTCTCTGACAACCCAATCCAGCTGTTCATCACACTCTGTGTAAAGAAATAGTTCCCCACAGCTGTCCTAATTTTGTCTTCACAACCCTGAACCATACCGTCTAGTCCTGTTGCCTTGGCACATCTGAAAATATTGTTTCAGGTTTACTTTCTCTATCCTGTTCTCGGGACTACATTCGTTATGCCATAGCAAATGTCAGTGTTTCATTCCTAGTTAGACATTAAGCAAGAACAGAAGTGCACTGACACACTGATAGTCCCCTGAAGATCAAAGTCATCAATCAAAAGTTAACTTAGGTTGACTTAGGTCATGCACCAAGGCAATATTTACTAAAACCAAGATTACAACTGTTCCCACGTGCGTAATCTTCAATTATTTTTATTATCTCAATTACAGTGACAGGTGACTGGTGCCACATAAACATAGGTTTTTCATTTTTACTTTCCATTTAAAATATTGTAAATGACAGTCTGCTGGTGAGCCCCAGAAAAGGGGACTGTGTAAACAATTGTGAGTCGTCATTTGTCAGGACTTTACTGAATTTAGAGGGTAGTATAGAGGCGGGATCTGCATGTGGTGAGTCATCGGGCATGAGTGGGCTGCAGCCAGGCCAGGGGGAAAGGGTAGCTCGGGTGCCAGCTCCCCGGATGGCGAATTCAAGCACGGGTTTTGCTCCGCATGACTCAGATAACCTCGATGGTGCAACCTACAGAAGAAGGGTGATGGGCATGCACACAGAAATGCTTGTCAGAGAGCCTCTTGTCAGTGTCAAGGAACATAGAGCAGTCTAGCTCCAACATTGCACGGGGCTTTGCGCAGAGCTTGGAGCCCATGATTTCCAGGATGCAAATGATGGACAACTCCAGGAGAGACCTTGTGGACACACAGTTGATACTGAGTGTGATGGACGATCTTGCTGCTTCCATTGCAGCACAGGCAGAAGCGACCCAATGTCTCAGTGTTGCAGTGGAAGTGCAGAAAGCTCTCCTGCAGCCTCAGCTTGCTGCCATGTAAGATCAGACTGCTGTCACCATCGCTGGGTTTACGATTGTTGAAAGGGGCTTGCAGGGTGTCACAGCAGCACTGAAATCTGTCCTCCAACAGATTTCTAGGAATGCTGACGCACCACCCTGGGGGAGTGGCAGTGGGTCTGTGGAACAAGAACCTGCTGTACTCTCTCAGGATGACAGAATTCCTGCTCTCACCACTGCCACTCCGCTATTACCCTTGCTGCTGCCTATCAGCCAGCCAGCCTAGACTGCTGCTGCCCATGCTGAGGTGGTGCAGTCTACAGCTGGATCTTCTAGGTCCACAGCTGGTCAAGGTCATCCTGCAAGGCTATCTGTAGTCTCCCCCACTGAAAGCCAGCAGCACTGCATAGGAGCACTAGAGTAGGTCAAGGCACACGATAGACAGTCACTAAGGGGATGCACAAGGGTGAATAGTTGAGATTGTCAGTTTGATTGAATTTGGATAAATTTATGGATTTTGTTTGGAATGTGTGTTTTGTGCTGCCTCCCATTTCAGCTTCGTGCCCAGGAGGATGCTGTGACGTTCCGTAACAGAGGAATGGTATGATGGGGAAGGGTTACCTATGGGGATCTGAGGTTTCAGTCAGTCGAATTGGAGTCTGATGAGGCGTTCACGGACAGCCTGTCCGGAATGGGGATTTGCTGGCTGCCTTCTCCCTCCCTCCTCCTCCTCTTCCTGCTCCTCCTCCTGTTCCTAAGGTGTTCCCACAATCCCTGGTGGCAAGGGCTGCGCCTTCATGATGGTCAAGTTGTGGAGCAACAGACCACCATGAACTGGGACACCCACTGTGGCAAATACTGGAGGGCTCCTCCCACGCTGTCAAGGCAGCGGAACCATTGCCTGATCACCTCGATGGTCTGCTCAATGATGTTTCTGGTGGCAGCATGACTATTATTTATATGAGTGCTGGCCACGAGTGGTGGGATTGCAGAGGCGAGTCATCAGTCAGGTGCAGAGCGGATAGCCCTTGTCCCCGAGCAGCCAACCTTAGGTTTGACGTGATGGCTGGAAGATTGCTGGCACACCGGACTGGTGCAGGATGAAGGCATCATGACTGCTGCCAGAATAGCGGGCATTCACCATCATGATGCGCTGGGTGTGGTTGCACAATAACTGCACATTAAGTGAGTGATAGCTTTTAGCGGTTACGAACATCTCAGCATTGTTACACGGTGCCCACAAAGCCATATGTATGCAGTCGATGTCTAATATATAATTTACAACAAATATACATTCCTTTAAGGTACAAAAACCCCACAGGAATAGTGGTCCAACTGTGGCTAACAACAGAAGTTAAAGATAGTATTAGAGCAAAGGAAGAGGCTTATAATGCTGCCAAAAAGAATAGTAAGCCTGAGGATTGGGAGGATTTTAGAATTCAGCAAAGGAGGACCAAGAAATTGATAAAGAAAGGGAAAATAGAATATGAGAGTAAACTAACGAGAGACATAAAAACAGACTGTAAAAGCTTCTATGGTATGTAACATAAATCGTGCCATTTATGTAGAAAGGACTTATGAAATATACTGGGCGGCCTGCTGGTGGCGCTGTCCAGGGAGAGTATAAATACTCGGGCATGGGCCCAGCTTGCTCAGGGACATTTTGTAAACAGGAACTAGTGAAGGATAACTAGACTTCCATGTTGTGAAACAGTCGATTAAAGCCTTGTTTAATACTCTGACCAAGTGCCTAGTAGTTTTCTTATGTCAATTTAATTGACTGTTTGCTGCTCCATGCTCTGAGTGGTTTTGGGAACAGACGGCTACGACTCAAACAGTAGAAGGGAACCAGAGGTAGTAATCAATCCATCATGGAGAAACTACTCCGACCCGCCCGTCTTGACCTGGACCCGAATTCACCTACAACGGCTAAGGTATGGAAACACTGGTATCGTACCTTCAGCAACTTCCTCAGGGTGTGTGGTGAGAATGTTCCTGATAAGTTAGAGATACTTGCCAATTATGTATCCCCTCATGTGTTTGACTATATCGAAGACTGTGTAGACTATGGCTCTGCTATCCAAATACTACAGCAACAATATGTTAAGACCCCAAACAAAATTTTTGCTCGGCATCTACTGGCCACAACTCGACAACAACCCGGGGTATCACTTGACGAATTCCTTCAAAAGCTTCGCAGGCTCAGCAAGGATTGTAATCTCAAAGCTATCTCAGCTGAGCAGTACCAAGAGGAGTTAATTCGTGATTCCTTTATTAACGGAATTGCGTCTCCTTTCATATGCCAGTGTCTGTTGGAGAATAAAACCCTCAAGTTACAAGCTGCCTATGACCAGGCATGTTCTCTGGACTTAGCAAAAAGAAATGCAGGTGCCTATCTTTTACTGCGTGCACGGACTGCTGCTTTCACTTTTGGTGACTCCTCCAATGGGCCTCGGGCGGAAGCCCTCACTGATGACTACTCTATCCTAGCCAATGATGACCCTACCCTAGAAGCCCTCACTGATGACAACCCTGCCCTAGCGGCATCTTGGCAATCTGGAAGGAAGTGTTTCTTCTGTGGAGGTGCATTCCACTATAGGAAATTTTGTCCTGCTCGTAACGCAACCTGCAGTCATTGCAGTAAGAAAGGTCACTTTTCTAAGGTATGTCAGTCAAGAGCATCTGTTAGTAAGAAAGGTCACTTTTCGAAGGTATACCGGTCAAGAGCCCCTGTTAGTTTTGCAGCTGCTATCTATAAAACTGCTCCCCCCCCAAGAGCCACTACTAAGGTTACAACTGTCAAGGATAAAACTGCTCCTCCTCCCATCACAGCTGTTTCTCCCCAAAGCCTGTCCCATGCGGCCATGAAGGTTTCGGTAAATGGACACATTTTGAGTGCACTAATCGACTCATGCAGCTCTGACAGCTTCATCAGTGAGTAGGCTGTCAGTAAGTTAAAACTGCGTATTTACCCCTTGGACAGGGAAATTGCAATGGCTCTGACGACACTGACCACCAACTCTTCCGGCTTTTGTCTTGTCGACCTTATTCTCAATGGCTGCACTTATTCCTCCACCCGGCTCAGGGTGCTCAAAAACCTATGCAGTGATGTGCTCCTGGGACAGGATTTCCAGAAACAACACAAAAGACTCACTTTTGAGTTTGGAGGGTCAAAACCGGAGCTTACTACTGTATTTCCAAAGTACCATTTTGCGTGCTTTCAGCGGCTTCGCTCGACGAGCCCTCCTTGTTTGCCAATCTTTCCCCCCAATGTAAGCCCATAGTCACTAAATCACGACGTTTCAGCCAAAATGATCTATCCTTTATCGAGGCAGAGATCTCTCGCCTTCTAGCTGACTGTATCATTGAGCCATGTTCATCTTCCTGGCGGGCTCAAGTCGTCGTTGTTAAAAATCCTCTGAAGCAACACAAGAAACGTCTTTGCATCGATTACTTGCAAACTATTAATCAGTACACCGACCTGGATGCATACCCACTACCATGCATCGATGACATGGTCAATAACCTTGCCAACTACAAGGTATTTTCAACTTTTGACTTAAAGAGCGCATACCATCAAGTACCGTTAAAGAACTCTGACAAAAAGTATACGGTCTTTGATGCCAATGGTCGGCTTTACCAGTTTCGTTGCCTTCCATTTGGGGTCACCAATGGGGTGGCCATCTTCCAATGGGCAATGGATAGCTTAGTCAAACAGGAGAACTTAACAGACACTTTTCCATATCTGGATAATATCACCATTGCTGGTCATGACCAGAAGGAGCATGATGCCAACCTCCAAAAATTTCGTGACGTTCTCCGTCGTCGCAACTTAACCTTAAATGAGTCCAAATCTGTGAAATCAGTACCATCAGTCAACATCCTTGGCTACTGGGTGGGCAATGGTGACATCAAACCGGATCTGGAGCGACTTCATCCTCCTACGAATCTTGGCTCTCTTCGTCGGACCCTCGGCATGTTCGCCTATTATGCGAAGTGGATACCCCACTTTTCTGACGAGATCCAGCCCCTGCTCCACGCAAAGTCATTTCCGTTGAAGGCAACGGCTATTTCAGCTTTCGACCTCCTCAAGCAACAACTGGAAAAAGCCACGCTTCGTTCCATCGATGAAAATCTCCCTTTCGTGGTCGAGTGCGATGCATCGGATGTGGCAATCTCGGCTACCTTGAATCAAGGTGGTCGACCCGTTGCATTTCTGTCCAGAACTTTGCAGGGTAGCGAGCTCCATTATCCTCCTGTCAAGAAGGAGGCTACGACTATCATCAAAGCAGTACGTAAATGGAGTCATTTTCTCGCTCGTCGCTATTTCACGCTTATAACCGATCAGCGCTCCATGGCCTTTATGCTGGATAACCGGAAACGCACTAAGATCAAGAATGACAAAACACAGCTCTGCAGGATGGAATTAGCCCCCTTGGACTACACCATACATTATCGACCCGGCAAAGAGAATGTGGCCCCGGCTACCCTCACGCATGCATTCTGCTCTTCCATGTCAACTTCGACTCTTGCGGATCTTCATAGTGACTTATGCCATCCTGGCATTACCCATATGTTACACTTTGTGCGATCTAAAAATCTCCCATTTTCTACGGAAGACGTGAGAAAAACATGCTCCATGTCATAAATCGCAACTTCTACAAGAAGTAACTCAGGAAGTACTACTGAACGGCCAGCTGAGGGCGCTGTCCGAGGAGTATAAATACTCGGGCATGGGCCCAACTTGGCCAGAGACAATCTGGAAACAGGAAGCTAGTGACTACTAACTAGACCTCCATGTTTTGTTACAAGTCGATTAAAGCCTTGCTTTATGTACAACCAAGTGCGTAGTGAGTCTTTATTACGTCAATTTAATCAACTTGTTATCGTCTCCACCCCTTGGGTGATTCAGAACAACCAGCTGCAACTCGACCCGCAGAAAGGGACTTGTAGTGTATGTACCTTGAAGAAGGAACTATATTCTGCAGCCCCTGTATACTGCAGTACCAGTAGTGACCACCCCTGTATATAAGCCTGTGTAGTAACTTTGTATAGTAGTTCCAGTTTTGTCTCCATTCAGTAAACACCTGTTATAACCAACTTCTGCAGCCCGTGTCTCAATTACACACGGACATTACATTGGCAACGAACAGATCCGAACTTACCTACAGTTCTGCACCACCTCATGGGGATCCATCCCTGAAGCAAAGTTATTAGAGGTCGAAGCCAGAAGGAAGAAACCCAAAAAGAAAAAAAACCCCAAACAGAAGAAACGGGCGTCGACCGTGGGCAACCGCCCTCTGATTCATCGAATTCAAAGATTTGCAGGAGAGGCTGTCGAGAGCTGGGCTTGGTTATCCAGTCTATGGTGTTCCAGCTAATCGGGCTGGTGGCAGGTAGTACACTGATTCTTCCTGGGCCGCGGCGGGCTAGAGCTCGATCGGGTGGCTTTTCAACGGGGCCGAGCAGCGTTGTCGGGAAGAGGAGAGAGAGAGAGGGTGGAGCACACAGGGCGCGGCCGGTGCTATGAAGCCGGGCAGCGTACAGACCCGAGAAGAGGGAGGGAAGTGTCCCATAGGGTCTGCTCTGACGACGGGAACAGTAATTAAAATAAAAGAAAAAGCTCTGTGAAGCTGTCAAACACCAACATTCTCTGTAGTTTGATGAGTTCTTGTGTTCAGGACTCATCAAACCTTTCAACTTTGTCGATTTCAGATGGCTGTTGGATTGGAGCATCCAACAGCCAGTCTGTGAAATTGACAATGAGGATGCTGGGTCTCCCAATCCAGAGAGGATGAAGGCTGTAGGAAGAAAACAAGGTAAGTGAACATTTTTTTACACTTATCACTCACCTTACATACTTAGCACTCTACACTTGCACCCATCACTCACCTCTTCATCTTACTTCCAGGTGCCTCCGACCGTCGCAGACCTCCTTCACGTCACCTCCAACCCGGCGGGGTTCTCTGAGGTCGAGAAGCCTTCACCTGTGAAGGTAAAATGGCACTAATCCTTTTTTCTGCCTGTTAACTACCTGTTAACAGGCAGTTAAAAGTACTTAATGTCTTTCCTGCCTCCAGGAGACAGGACCCAAAGCAGCACTTCTTCCTGCCTCCTGGCAAAAGGGCACGGAGTCGGGATGGGAGTGGCTTTGCCATCCGGCCCCACTTTCTGCTAATTTCCCGGCAGTCCTGCCTCCATGCCCACCTCCTCGGGGCTTGGAAAATCCAGCCCCATGTGTCTGTCTTCATGGAAGAAGACGCAAAAAACTTCCCGTAAATAGTGGAGAACCAAAGGTCTAGCGAGAATGAGGAACTGAAAGAAATTAGTATTAGTGAAAAAGTAGTACTGGAGAAATTAATGGGACTGAAAGCCAACAAATCCCTCCAACATAAGGTCAGAAATGGGGATGTTTGCTGATTACTGCACAGTGTTCAGTGCCATGCACAACTCCTCAGATAATGAAGCAGTCCATGCCCACATGCAACAAGACCTGGATGACGTTCAGGCTTGGGCTGATAAGTGGCAGGTAACATTCGCGCCACAGAAGTGCCAGGCAATGACTATATCCAACAAGCGAGAGTCTAACCACCACCTCTTGACATTCAATGGCATTACCATTGCCGAATCCCCCACCATTAACATCCTGTGGGTCACCATTGACCAGAAAGTTAACTGGACCAGCCACATAAATACTGTAGCAACAAGAGCAGGTCAGAGGCTAGGTATTCTGTGGCGAGTGTCTCACCTCCTGACTCCCCAAAGCCTTTCTACCATCTACAAGGCACAAGTAAGGAGTGTGATGGAATATTCTCCACTTGCCTGGATGCGTGCAGCTCCAACAACACTCAAGAAGCTCGACATCATCCAGGACAAAGCAGCCCGCTTGATTGGCACCCCATCTACCACCTTAAACATTCACTCCCTCCACCACCGGCGTAACGTGGCTGCAGTGTGTACCATCTACAAGATGCACTGTAGCAACTCGCCAAGGCTTCTTCGGCAGCAACTCCCAAACCCGCGACCTCTCCCACCTAGAAGGACAAGGGCAGTCTGCGCATGGAAACACCACCACCTCCAAGTTCCCCTCCAAGTCACACACTATCCTGGCTTAGTATATCGCCGATCCTTCATCGTCGTTGGGTCAAAATCCTGGAACTCCCTCTCTAACAGCACTGTGGGAGTACCTTCACCACACGGACTGTAGTGGTTCAAGAAGGCGGCTCACCACCACCTTCTAAAGGGCAATTAGGGATGGGCAATAAATGCTGGCCTTGCCAGCAACGCCCACATCCCATAAATGAATAACAATAAAAATAAAAACCCTGGACCTGATGGCCTACATCCTAGGGTTTTGAAAGAGTTGGCTATAGAGATAGTGAATGCATTGGTTGTCATTTTCCAAAATTCCATAGATTCAAGGATGGTTCCTGTGGATTGGAAATTAGCAAATGTAACCCCACTATTTAAGAAAGGAGGGAAAGAGAAAACAGAGAACTACAGACCAGTTAGCCTGATATCAGTAGTAGGGAAAACGCTAGAATCTATTATTAAGGATGTGGTAACAGGGCACTTAGAAAATAATAATAGGATTGGGCAGATTCAACACAGATTTATGAAAGGGAAATCGTGTTTGACAAATCTGTTGGAGTTTTTTGAGGTTGTAACTAGCAGAATAGATAAGGGGGAATGAGTGGATGTGGTGTATTTGGATTTTCAGAAGGCATTCGATAAGGTGCTACACATGAGGTTATTAAACAAAATTAGGGCTCATGGTATTGGGGGTAATATACTAGCATGGATTGAGGATTGGTTAACGGACAGAAAACAGAGAGCAGGAATAAACGGTTCATTTTCAGGTTGGTAGATTGTAACTAGTGGGGTTGCGCAAGGATCAGTGCTTGGGCCTCAGCTACTCACAATCCACATCAATGATTTGGATGAGGGGACCAAATGTAATATATCCAAGTTTGCTGATGATACAAAGCTGGGTGAGAATGTAAGTTGTGACGAGGATGCAAGGACGCTTCAAGGGGATTTAGACAGGTTAAGTGAGTGGGCAAGAACATGGCAAACGGAATATAATGAGGAGAAATGTGAAGTTATCCACTTTGTTAGGAAAAATAGAAAAGCAGAGTATTTTTTAAATGGTGAGAGTTTGGGAAATGTTGGGGGTGGTCGGTGGGGAGGAAGGAGGAGGAGGATCCAACTCCAACTCCAACTCCAGCTCCAACTCAAGTTCCAGCTCCAGCTCCAGCTCCAGTTCCAGTTCCAGTGAACACAACCCCAATTTCCCATTCAAGAACTGTCCCACAACTTACCATCCCTCTGTTACTGACCATTACTGCATCCTCTTCACCACAATGCTAAAATAAAAGCCAGCACAAAAGAAACATTTCAATCCAACTTTATACATCAATCCATCCAATATTACATAACAAAGTCAACTAATCACCCTTGTGCATTCCCTTAGTGCCTGTCTTGCGTGTGCCTTTACTTGTCCAAGTGCTCCCCCAGTGGCTGCAGCATAGCTGGTGGAAGCTGCTGGCTTTCAGTGGGGGAGACTGCAGATGGACTTGCAAGATGACCTTGAGCAGCTCTGGGCCTAGAAGGTCCGGCTGTGGACTGCACCACCTTGGCATGGATGGCAGCAGTTTGGGCTGGCTGGCGGACCAGCAACAGCAAGGGCACTGGCGGAGTGGCAGTGGTGGGAGTACGAATGCTGTCATCCTGAGAGAGGACAGCAGATTATTGCTCCACGGAGCCACTGCCACTCTCCTGGGGTGGCGTCTCTGCATTCCTAGCCATTGGAGGACAGGTTGCTGGACTGCTGTGAAACCGTGCAAGCCCCTTTCCACACTCGTAAACCCAGCCATGGTGGCTGCAGTCTGATCTTGCATAGCAGCAAGCTGAGCCTGCATGTCAAAAAGTCTGAGCTTCCACTGCAACACTGAGACGTTGGGTCGCTTCCGCTTGTTCTGCAATGGAAGCTGCGACATTGCCCATCAGGGAAGTGTGTCAGTGAATGTGGTGCAGTGTGTTTGGGTAATGTGCCTGTCATGGTTGAATAGCTGGCATTGTGTGCAAAATGTGAGATGTGGGTCTGAGGCTTGCAGCAGTGGTAAGTGTCTGAGCTTGAGGTGAAGCTATGACTGTGAGGTTTGAGTTGTGGTTGCTGGAGATTGTTGGTAGGTGCTCATCAGCGTGTGAGGCTAGTGGTGCAGTTGGTGGGCTATGGCATTGGAAGATGCATTCACTCTCCTTGACCATTTGTATGAGATTATTAAACTTCTTCCGGCACTGGATCCATGTCCTGAGGGAAAGACAGGTGGCACTGACGGCTTCAGCGATCTTCTCCCACTGCCTTCGAACATTGTGCCTGGAAGACCACCTGCCCCCTCTATGAGTAGAGGACCTGTCTCCTCCTATAGACCCCCTGCACTAAGGCCTCCAGTGCAGCATCAGAGAACTGAGGTGCCCTTCCTCTACCCTGTTGAGACATTGCTAAGTTGCAGCTCGAGTCACACTGAGGTACTTCTCTCACAAAGCACCTCCCCTTTAAGAAGTGCAGACAGCCTTTCATCTGCAGCCCAACCTTTAAATAGAGAGCAGACTCCACAGGATATTGGGCCCCCTGTTGAGTGCTAAGCCAACTAACAGTGCGTTTAGTGCTGGGCTTAGTGCTGCAATCATGTTAATGAGCAGGCAGCATGAACTTTGTGTGTTGCCTGCACTACTTTCAACGGGTGCAGGCAGATCGCGCATCACGATCCCCGTGCCTGTTTTCGGGCCTTATCCAATTTAGCCCCCTACGCTACCGTCAGATACCTCCAGCATTAAGGGTAAAACCACATATTGGTTGTTCTAATGGGAAAAAAAGTCACTTGCAAGCAACTTGTCCTCATAGTACTTATTGTAAATAACAATGTATTTAGGATTCAGAGAACAATAGAGGTTCATATAACAGGAACTTTGACATGAAACATTTTTGTTGGACAATCCTGTTTTTCTATTGGAACATTTAATAGCTTAATACCTATCTAATTTTCTGCAGACTACTTACAGGCAAGTTCTTCAAAAGAACGGCTTCAGTCACTATATCTTTGGGATTGCCATGTAACCATTGTTCATCACTGATTTCTCTAGGCACTTTATAGAGGATCATTTTTCCAGCTGGACAGCTGCATTGCACAATAATGGCGATGCAAGTTATCGGACAAAGCAGTGATGCTTCAGGCATAGTCACCAACACTGTGGTGTATCCCTGAAATAGTGGGAAAAAATGTTAGCTTTCAGAAATTGCTGGACAAACCGACACCTGTAATTAGGCAGCTTTAGCTGAGTCTTCTGTGAGAGGTAATAAGCAAAGATCAGCCTTCTCGGAAGATGACTCAAATCAGGCTATTCTAAGACATCTGAGCCCGCCAGCTGCCTGATGGAAGTAATCAGAAGTCCGAACCATTTTTATGGTTGGATGTAAGTTGAATTCCATTAGTAAGCTGCTTATGCATTTGGCGCAGCTCTCCAATCAGGGAGGGCAGGAAATCCAGCAGCTCCTCCGCAGAGCCAAGCCGGGCCAGGTAAGTAAAAGAGAGGAGGGGATCTGGGAGCAGGGCTGCAGAAGGTCGGGAAATGGAGGGCTAGGGCGGTGAGTCCATTTTTGTGGGGCTAGAGGAAGTCCCACAAAAATTGTTTAAAGCCCTTCTTTAAAAAGGTTTTTTGGAGCAGCTTGCAACAGGCCCTTTAAGCATTGATGGTTAGGCCACTCTTCATCAAGCACCAATGGGTGGAGTGAGCCCAGTGCATGCTCTGCCCACAGGTACTTCAATATTGCATCAGGGTCCTATTGACATCATATAATCCTGATTTGCATGGGATAATGGGGCTTCCATTTGTTTCCAGCAGGTGCATGGGTTGCCTATATCAAGGCTACCACCAAAATTATGGTGGCTGGGACATCAGTAAGAATAGAGCAGTCAGTTGTGCTGCCCCATTTTTAACACACTATTGCCTTGTTCCTGCCCAAAAAGTAGGTATGATCCCTAGTAAATCTATTAATTTGTGGGAAGCCACCAGAAAAAATAGCTATGAAAGCTGCTGGAAGGTTGTGAAAACCCAATTGGTTCATCAATGTCCTTCAGGGTACTTGCCACGTTTACCTTGGTCTAACCTACATGTGACTCACGTCCCACACTACATGGTTGGTTCTTAATGCCCTTAGGGTAACTAGGGATGGGCAATAAATACTGTAGTTACTGTTCCACTCCCTAAGATTTTTCTGTACTGCCTACTTGATGGCTGAGTGCACTTGAGAGGGATAATGGTTTCCTGCAGTTTGGGTGGGAGCATTTGGTTGCTGCTGATGACTTTTGTCAGTTCTCTGGAGGTGTTGACCAGGAGGGAAAAGTTGGGTAGAGTACTCACTCCTGATCACTTTTCAGCAATCCCATGCACATGTGTGGGTGTCAGATACAAACAGAAACAGTGGTCTACTGCCGCCTCACCACCCCAACTGGGACCACTGTTGGCTGCTCCTTCCATTTGCCACATGCAAATGTTGGGATGGGGGTGGGGTGGGCCTGGGTTCCCGGTTCATTTTTCAGCTGTCCATCTCTATTCCTGTTGCTCCTTGGGACCACCAAGTAAACCATTGTGATAGGCTTGGGGTAGCGGCAGAAAAGGCCCCACATGTAGCAATTAAAAAAAAAAATTCTCAGGATGTGTGCATCATTGGCAAGGCCAGCATTTATTGCCCAGCCCTAGTTGCCCTGAGAAGGTGGTGGTGGGAATTCTTCTTGAACCGCTGCACTGTAGTAGGGTTTTTTGACACACTTCAGAGGGCAGCTAAGAGTCAGCCACAGGGTGTAGGACTGGAGTCATATATATGCCAGATTGGGTAAGGAAAGAAAGAAAAAAAAAGACTTGCATTTATATAGCACCTTTCACGACCTCAGAACGTCCCAAAACGCTTTACAGCCAATGAAGTACTTTTGAAGTGGAATCACTGTTGTAATGTAGGAAAGGTGGCAGCCAATTTGCGCACAGCAAGCTCCCACAAACAGCGATGTGATAATGACCAGATCATCTGTTTTAGTGATATTGATTGAGGGACAAATATTGGTCAGGACACTGGGGATAACTCCTCTGCTCTTCTTCCAAATAGTGCCATGGAATCTTTTACATCCACCTGAGAGAGCAGGCTTGGTTTAACGTCTCATCCGAAAGACTGCACCTCCAGCAGTGCAGCCGGACGGAAGCTTTTCTTCCCTAAAGGACATTAGTGAAGCAGTTGGGTAATTACGACAGTCCAACAGCTTGAACTTTACTGAAAGCAGTTTATTATTTCTACATTTTTTTTCAAACTGCCATGGTGGGATTTGAACTCACGTTGGTCTCTGCATTACTAATCCAATATAATAACCATTATACTACACTACCCCCTTGAAATGGAAGAAGAAGAAGGTCTACTAGAGGCCTCCTCTCCTTCCAATCACTTACCTATTGCAGGCCTTGGTGTCAGCCCAGGCCTTCAGTCACTGTGCTATTCCATTCTTAGGGGCCTTGTGGCCTTTTTAATGTCACTTCCACCTCTAGAGGTGCTGCAGCAGCAGTTCCGCTACAGCATCACCTGGATTTTCCATGGGACTGCATTTTTCCAGCGATCTTTAATTACTTTTGTTGACTGAAGCCCAAAGGGAAGAATTTTGTTGGAGTTCTTCTGCACTCTCACCATAACTTTGTCAGAAGATTGGTGGAAACCCTGGAAAAATGACGTAAACAGCCATTTAAGCTATTTCTCCAGGTTTTCTGCTGAAGTTGCGGTGACAGATTGAAAGCTCTCCTGTGGAAATTGATGTATGTCTTTAATTAGTTAATGTTGCCAACTTTCTCTCCGTTTATTTAATTAATCCAGTATGATTTGGACAGGTTGGGTGATTGGGCAGAAGCATGGCAGATGCAGTATAATGTGGATAAATGCGAGGTTATGCACTTTGGTGGCAAAAACAGGGAGGCAGATTCTTATCTGAACAGCAATAGATTGGGAGAAGGGGAAGTGCAACGAGACCTGGGTGTCCCTGTGCACCAGTCACTTGTAGGATTCGCAAAATTGGATTTCATATTAATAAGGGTTAAATGGCAGAAGAGGCCGTGATTTTAAAGACTGTTTTGAAAAGAAGCCCAGAAAAAGGGGCATACAAAATGGCCACCATACCATGTGATCAGCTCATTGGGACACTTTAAAATGGTTCCTGCGCAACCTCAGACAGCTATGTGGATTGAACCCTTAGTAAGTTCTGGAAGCTGTTTTATGAGAGAACGAAACCAGACCCACAGGCATGCATATGGATTAGATGCAGATCCACTCAAGATCGGCTAGGAGACAGGGGCCATCTAAATTGTAGTGATCAATAACATGTCATTCTGTGGTTGACACTAGGTGGAGCCGTAGAGCTGTATATAGCTGTATGTATATAATAAGACTACACTACCCAGCTGTATGTACATTGGGACTACATTGCCCATGAGGCACTAGGCTACCCACAAGGCAGCAGTCAAGATGGAAGCCTCTACAGATACTGTACCTATGTCCATGTGCTCAATAAAGTAACGAGCAAAAGCTAGCTGTGTTCATAATAAGAATGTCTATTTATTAATGAACATAAGATGGTACCAGGGTGGTGAAGATCTGTTGAAAATTGTGAAAGGCAACATGGAGAATTTGAAGCCACCAGAGCGTTTGAATCTCGAGGGAAATGTCGACTACAATTGGCGGATTTTTAAATAACAATTCGAACTCTACATTGTAGCCATCGGATTCGGTATGAAGCCAGACGCAAGGAAGATAGCGTTGCTGCTTACGGTTGCAGGCCCACAGGCGATAAAGGTATTTAATACATTTGTATTTAATCCAGAGGAGAAAAGAGAAAAATTAGAAGATGTGCTAAAAAAATTTGATGCACATTGCTCTCCCAAAAAGAATGAGACCTATGAAAGATACATCTTCTGTTCTCGGACACAGCAGCAAAATGAGACTTTTGATAGCTTTATAACAGATCTGAAACTGAAAGCACAGACATGTAATTTCTCTGAGCTCAAAGCATCCATGATTCGTGACCAGATTGTGTTTGGTATTCATGATAAAAAAAGTCAGGGAACGTCTGTTGAGAGAAACCGAACTAAATTTGGAAAATGTGGTGAAAATATGCCAAGCCAGCAAGCTAGCTCGAAAGCACGCGAAGACTTTCAGTGAAATCAATAATGATGCGATTGTAATGAGTGATAATGCCGCTGTCGGTGCTGTGTCCTACAAGGGGAAGAAACGTGGGCAGAACAGAAATGAAAAGCAATCGGAGGATGACATTTTTAATTGTAAACGCTGTGATTACAAACACTAGTTAAGACAATGCCCAGCGTTTGGAAAAATGTGCACAAAGTGTAATGGAAAGAATCACTTTGCCAAACGATGCTTTTCAAAAGTAAAAACTAAGAAAGGGCAACGAGTTAATGTAATTGAGGACACTGATTTAAGTGAGACATTTTTTGTACGAATGGTGTCATGTGACAATATCAAAAAGGATACAGAAAATGTGCAGCCCTCAGAAATGGACAATGCTGAACATAAAGTCAATGCAGTAAAAGAGGACAAATGGATGATCCCACTGCAGGTAAATGGAGCATTAGTTACCTTGAAACTAGACACTGGGGCAAAAGCAAACTTAATCAGTATGAGTGATATTAACAATATGAAAGAAAAGCCCAAAATACAGAAAAAGTCAGTACTACTGAAGGACTATAATGGACAGAAAATAGATAGCTTAGGTGTATGCAGACTTAAAGTGACAGTCAAAGACAAAGTGCATCATCTCATGTTTTCTGTTGTGGCTGAAAGACTTGATTTGATACTAGGTGACAAAGCTTGTGAAGACTTAGAACTGGTCAAGAGAGTCTACCATATAAACTGTGCCATAAGCAGACCAGATGACTCAGGTGATGAAGCAGAGAGCCCATCAAGGATGAAAAGGCCAAAAGGTATCCATCTCTTCAAAAAGCCTAGTTTCTCCAAGAAGAAAGAAAAAGACTTTAAGGTCAAAGAGAAGCCAAAGGAAGAAAAGCACAAAGAGGAAAAACACAAGGAGAAAAAGTCCAAAGATATAACTGCAGCAGATGTTGTTAAGCAGTGGAAAGAGAAAAAGAAAAAGAAGAAGCCTGCACCAGAGCAGGAAGCAGTTCCGGTGGATACTCCTTCTTCCCTCAGGCCAATCTTTGGTGTTCCATTAGCCGAGGCTGCTGAGAGGACTATGCTGTATGATGGGATCCAGCTGCCAGCAGTTTTTCGAGAGTGCATTGACTACATTGAGAGTTATGGCATGAAGAGTGAAGGAAACACAGAAACCCTCTCCAAGCAAAGATCGCAAGGAGACCTCGATCTATACAAGAGCAGATTGATGACAATGCCGCAACTGCATCTTGTCATTCACCACCAGAACAATCTCATGAAGACACATCAGACTTACCCGTGTTGAAAAGATCCACACGTGAAGTAAAAGAGCCTGATAGACTTAATCTTTGTGTACAATGTAAAGCTTTGAAAATGTGTTGACTGTTTTGAAAATGTTTATGTTTATAGAGCACTAACAAAAGTGTTACTGATATTATCTTTATTGTTTTCTTGAAAGTTGATTGATATTGATTTTGTTAAACCTCAAAGAAAGGAAGATGTAGTGATCAATAACATGTCATTCTGTGGTGGACACTAGGTGGAGCCGTAGAGCTGTATATAGCTGTATGTATATAATAAGACTACACTACCCAGCTGTATGTACATTGGGACTACATTGCCCATGAGGCACTAGGCTACCCACAAGGCAGCAGTCAAGATGGAAGCCTCTACAGATACTGTACCTAAGTCCACATGTGCTCAATAAAGTGTCTAGCAAAAGCTAGCTGTGTTCATAATAAGAATGTCTATTTATTAATGAACATAAGATAAATGTTGACCCAGACGAAAGAGGACAATATATGTTCATGAGGACAACACCAAGGGCTCGGTAACGAGAGCAGCAGGACATTCAAAATAATGAAAGCCATTTCCAACCAGAGATGGGCCTGTTACCAGCCGCTTCAAATGATTTTAAATATAACTGCCCCGCTGTGCTCAAAGCCCGCCAAAGTTAAAATAAAGACTAACCTGATTTTGGGCGGGAAGTGAGGCCTCTGGAAGAAAGGTATATCTGGAGAGACTTTTCGGCAGTTGATACGGCAGTGGGACACGACTTGACACGGCAGCGGGACAGGCAGGCCAGAGCGAGTTGGAAGGCAGACAGTTGCAAGCCTGCAGCTTGAACACAGACACGCCGGGTTGGAGAGCTGGAAACACGCAGCTTGAATCCGGACACCCAGAAGAAGGAGCAGTCAATCGCGGGCGTTCCGCCCCGGGGAAGCACACCGGGAGATCATCGACCATCCCCGGGCCGTTGCCAGAATGAGAGGCCATAGACCCAGCTTGGGAGAAGAAACAAAAAAATAAAGGTCCCAAGCGAAGAAACCTTCCAGCCACCACGGCTCGGTAGAAGAGAGGAAAGGAACCTGAAGAAGCGATGGGAGCCAGCCCAAGGCTGCTCTGACCAGGGCCGAGCCGACAATCCTCGACCTCGCCGACATCCAGGCCTGCCGGTGTCCAGCCGCCCCCGACCCCCACCTCAGGAGAGAGGTGTGGCGCAGCTCGCAGGGGCTCCACGATCCACGTGGGGACGAGACGCCTGAAAGGACCAAACACAGACTCGATTTCAAAACCTTGCACTTCCTAGTGGGATTGGTGAGCATGTTTCTGGCCTTTCACAATCAGGTCTAGATAGGTTTAATAAGGGGGTGGATTTAAGGGTACAATTAACATGAGTTGTTGTCCCTCGATGTTCCGTGTGTTTCCTTATTTCATGATGATCTTTGTAGAATATAAGATGCCTGTAGTTGCCTTAGTTAGTATAATGTCGTTATGATTTGTTTGTGTTTGTTTTTCCCTCCCATGTACCGTACTCTTATCTGTGTTGCATTTGATTTGATATATTTTTCCATTTGCAATAAAATTTAATTTTGTTTCATCAAACTTGGCCTACAAGAGTTTTCTCTACATTGTAGTTCCTGCGCCTAAGTCCAAAGTACAGAATCTAAGGGGCGAGTGGGTCGAACCACTCAAGGTTTACTGTGCAAGAGAGAGAGGCCTCTAGAGAGAGAAACCTCAGGGAAACCTCTCGAGGAGGAAAACCCCTTACACACTGAAGGTAAGCATGCAGGTGCAGCAGGCGGTTAAGAAGGCAAATGGTATGTTGGCCTTCGCAGCGAGAGGGTTCGAGTACAAGAACAAGGATGTCTTGCTGCAGTTGTACAGGGCCTTGTTGAGACCACACCTTGAGTATTGTGTGCAGTTTTGGTCGCCTTATCTGAGGAAGGATGTTCTTGCCATGGAGGGAGTGCAGTGAAGATTCACCAGACTGATACCTGGGATGGCTGGAATTACGTTTGAGGAGAGTTTGTGTCGATTGGGCTTATACTCACTGGAGTTTAGAAGAATGAGAGGGGATCTCATTGAAACTTATAAAATTCTAACAAGACTAGACAGACTAGATGCAGGAAGGATGTTCCCGATGGCCGGGGAGTCCAGAATCAGGGGTCACAGTCTAAGGATAAGGGGTAAGCCATTTAGGACAGAGATGAGGAGGAATTTCTTCACCCAGAGAGTGGTGAACCTATGGAATTCTCTACCACAGAAGGCAGTGGAGGCCAATTCATCAAATATATTCAAGAAGGAGTTAGATATATTTCTTAAGGCTAAAGGGATCAAGGGGTATGGGGAGAAAGCAGGGACAGGGTACTGAATTTGGATGATCAGCCATGATCTCATTGAATGGCGGAGCAGGCTTGAGGGGCCAAATGGCCTACTCCTGCTCCTATCTTCTATGTTTCTATGTTAATCAAAGACTGCATAAGTTGGAAAACTCAGTAACAGTGCTCTCCTGGTGCGTGGTGGAAGCACCCCCTCCCCCCACCCACCCCAACCAATAATTTTCTGTCCATTCATTTTAACAAGTAAAAGAATTACACTATAATGCTTGAAGGCAAAAATATAAAGAATTGACTGGTAACAGGGAAAGTCTTGGTTGGGGACCAGACACGTGGGAGCACATGAGGGCTGGGAGCTAATGGTTCGAAAGTGGCTAATGGCAAATAGGGTCCAATTCTCCTGGGTTCCCCCCACTCCCCAACAAGGGTGCTAGACCCTGCCCTCCCCAATACTGCTACATTCTAGCAAACCCCAATTCTCTAAAATTGCCTCCCGGACCCTGCTGAATCTCCCTTTTCAGGTTTCCTCCACCCTACTGCCTGCACCCGCCCCCCCCCATCCCCCAGACTCCTAGATCCCAGAATCTCCCTCTCACAAACCAATTAGACCATATTCTCAAAGCTCGCTGATGCTATAAATGCCAACAATGCACACAGATCTTGGGAACTCCCTCCCAAATCCCCCAAAGTGTCAGGTTTGCACGCTCAATGATCCTAGGGCCCGGGATCTGCCCCAGTGTGATGAAGGATAGAAAAAGACTAGTTGGTCATAATCGGTGTTTTAAAAAAAAAAGCCTGTCCCTACCCACCGATTTCCCTGCTCTGCCTTGCTAGGTCCTGGATAAGTATCCGCACTCAAAATGCACCCCACCTGTTCAGGCCTTGGAGCGCTCGAATTTGGAGGGCCAGGTTATTAACATGGCCAAGTTCTACCCCAGAGCACAGATGCAGCAAGGAAAAGCTAGATATAGGTTTGGCACACTTCTTTATGCTGGTCACTACCTCTGGCAGCCTCTTCTTCCAGAAAATTAGGGTGGAAACAGAAGCACAACAAACAGACCTGAGAGGAGAACAGAAGCCCACCAAGCCTGAAGAACTTGAAGAGTTCTTGAAGGACTGAAGAGGCTTCAAGAGAAAGGGCATACTTACCGCTGCAGCCTCCTTTGCCTTGCTGCCTGATTCCTTCAGACCCCATGCGCAAGCCCCAATATCAGCTGCTTTGGGTGCCCCTGCATCTGGGCACCTTTCTTGGGAAAGGACAGGAAGGTAAAGCAGAGGGTACCCCACTATATTATTTCCATGACAGCACTTGGCCTGCACCTAGGATAATCCCTGTGGGGAAGGCCCGGAAATCTGGGGAGCAAATAACGGGATGGAGACCCGACATCACAGAACTGAGCGCCTGTTAGGAAATCAGCCCTATTACTTAAGCCTTAACCTGAAGGGCATAGCCAGTGATCATTACCACCCTAAAAACTGGGTGGTAGCAAGATCAAAATAGTGTGATTCAGATTGTTGGGTGAATCTTGATCTAGACAGTTGGAGCTCCTGATAGAAACATGCGGGAGCCTCACAAATATATGTTAATATATGTTAAAGGCATGTTGGGCCGAATGACCTCCTTCTGTGCCCTATGAGCCTATGATTCTATGACTTCCACCCCTCCCTTTTAAGGTACTGCTCTTCAAAATCAGTCATTCTGCTGGATTTTCTGCCCACATATCAGCGAGCTGCCAATAGGGAGCACATTTTACACTGGCAGCTTGCCGAATTAATGTAACTGAAGTCGAGTCATTAAAATGGCACAGGCCCCATGCTGACCCCTTCAGGTGGGTGCAATGCATAACCCACCCACTGCCTGCGAGATATGCATTCAAACCAAAATCAGCCCTAGTGAGATTCTAGCATTCTATTGAAACTTGTGTCTGGACTAAGCAGTGATTAAAAATTTGGTTGTGGTTGAACTTCATTTACATAAGTTGAGAACAGATTGCCTGATTTCAACCTCTCACCACCCGCCAAGGGCCCCCACCCCGCCAAGAACGAAAGGACCACATAGGACAGTTTTATACACCAGTTATCATCCAGTTATAGCTCTGAAAGTAGCATTCCTGCCGAAAGCAATTGTTGCAAATCAGGATAAATAAATATGCTCTGACAACCACTTAGGTTGGTTTTCCATTTCAGCCCCAAATTTGCTAGTCTCTCAGCTCTGGCCCCTCCTGCTCTCCCAGCCCTGACTCGAATGAATGGTTGTACAGATAATGGGAAGGTGGATAATTGAGGCTGTACTGAAAATGATTTACAATTGCTATTTGTCAGTTTTGTCATCCCCAATTATCATGGTTTTAACATATTTAATTTACAGCAATACTGCATTATTGGAACAGCATCACCCAAACATACGCAAATTTCATCCAAATTGCAACATTTTTCTGTGTAAAGCTATTCAGTGAAGACAACATATTAAGACAAGCTCATATAAATGCAATTTCTTTCAAAAGAATATCCTTACCTTTTGGTTAAAATTGCTGGTAATAACTAGGTTTAAGAGATTGACGCCAGTATCATCCCAGCTATTTTCAGACTTTATATGTACCAGGACTGGATTTCCAATAGACACTTGAAAAATTTGTGAACCTGGTGCAGGAAACAAGATTCAAGAAGATCTGATATATTAATTTATCACCATCATGTTTTTGCTCAGATGGAGAAGAGGATGTCGGTGCTGGGAAATAGAACACTTCCCATTCAGGAACAAGCACTCCCAGGTCAAGATACAACACAACTCAATGGAGAGCTCCACTCTGCCTCCACAACGTGATACAACTCCAATCTCAGAACAGTGTGGCATTTTTTTCACTTCCTACATTAACCATCCTTAGGCAAGTCTGATCATTGGCATGATCGGCACTGCTACTTAGGAACTGGACTGTAGCTGCCAAAACTCATTCACATAAGACCCTTACAGACAAAAGGCAGAGTAAACTGTCATTTCATGTATCTGGCCTCAATTTGAATGCAGGTCCCATAGATGATAGACTAGTGTCCAACCAATTTTTTTTAACCAATTTCCATTTTATTAAAAATAAGCATTAGAAATTATTTTATTATTGGTAATTTCTGAGTTTTTTTATTTCTTGTCCTATAAGATGAATAAATCTAAAAGTCTGCTTGGTTTTGTGACTCATGAGGTCACAAAATCATATGATAGCACAGACATTTTCATTAACGATAATTGGGGTACATGATGAATAAATTCCAATTTACATGGGGCTATAAATTGGCTAGCCCCCGAAAACTGGCACGGGGATCGCTATGCGTGATTAAGCCGTGCGCATTGAGTGGAATTGTAGGTAGCACATCAACTTCATGCTGCCTGCTAATTATAATGATTTTTGCATGCAGCCAGCGCTCCCCGTGCTGTTCATTGGTTTCACACATCAACAGGGGTCCCAATATCGTTAGTAACTTGCATTTCTTAAAGCTAGTCTGCACTACTTAAAGCTAGCCTGCATCTCTTAAAGGGGAGGTGCATTGTGTCTACAGCAGGTGCTGCGAGTCATTCTCCAACTAAATCTGACCTTGGAAAGAGGGACAATGGCTGACCATGGGAGAGAGCAGGCCCCCTGATTTTCAGACACTGCACTGGAGGTCTTGGTGGAGGAGGTGGAAAGGAGGAGAGATGGCCTGTATCCTCGGGGGGGGGGGTAGAAGGCCCTCCAGACACATGCTGAGAAGGTAGTGGGAACAGATAGCTAGGAGTATAGCCCCAAGTACATGGATGCAGTGCTGGAAGAAGTTTAATGATCTCATACTAGTGGTCAAGGTCAGTGAATGCATCTTCAAATGAATATCCTACCAACTGCACGACTAGCTTCAGCCACTGCTCAATTCACCACACCCCCCATCACTCACCTACCAACAATCTCTATCAATCAGGACTCATACCTAATGTTCATATGCTTCACCTCACCCTCACACACTTAGCAATGTTGCAAGCCTCAAATTCACATTTCACAGCATGCACATACTGGCAGCTATTCAACCATGACAGCCACATCACCCAAACAGATTGTACGACAGTCACTGACACTCTTCCCTCTTTCTTGTAGGAGAAGGGGACGCACAACTGGAGGCAGCAGGAACTAACAGGAGGGGGAGAGGCGCGCCTACATGTTCTAACCCACATGGAGGAGATGGTGCTAGCTATTATGGGAAGGGCCATTGCTGAGGACATGGCCACCAGTGGGGCTGAAGCCATTGATGATGAGGGTATCCATATACCTAATCCTCATTCTCTCATTCCACTTCTCCCTCATCCCACTGCCTCTTCTGACTGAGGAGCTGGTGGAAGTGTAAGCATGCACTTCTTTCTTTCTCCTCTCCCCTCAACCGAAACCAACCCTACCCTTGTCCTTTTTTCCTTTCAGATACCCAAGAACTGCAACCTGCCCAGGCAGTGGAGGAAGAGCAA
This sequence comes from Somniosus microcephalus, assembly GCF_052327205.1. Classification (NCBI taxonomy): domain Eukaryota; kingdom Metazoa; phylum Chordata; class Chondrichthyes; order Squaliformes; family Somniosidae; genus Somniosus; species Somniosus microcephalus. The sequence goes on along the minus strand of NC_140998.1, from coordinate 32,043,276 downwards.
GAAGACAGTGAAGATGAAGATGCACCATCACTCGATTTCACAGTTGCAGCCACCAGCTCATGTATTGACACTGTGAGTAATTTAGAGGATAGGATAAAGGGGGGATCTGGATATATTTCTTAAGGCTAAAGGGATCAAGGGATATGGGGAGAAAGCAGGGACAGGGTACTGAATTTGGATGATCAGCCATGATCGCATTGAATGGCGGAGCAGGCTCGAGGGGCCGAATGGCCTACTCCTGCTCCTATCTTCTATGTTTCTATGTTTCTATGTGTTGAGACACCAGGCGCAAGTGTGCTGCAGAAAGGATAGTGCAAGTGCTGGCTCGCCAGAGAGAGGCCACACACTAGTTTTGCTGCAGATGACTCAGGTGACAACTTCGATGGGCCAGGCTACAGAAGAAGGCTGATGGGTGTACATAGCCAAATGCTTGGTGCACTGGGAAGCCTGTCAGAAAGCCTACATTCAATGTTGAGCATGGAGGAGTTCGGCACCAACTTGACACAGGGCTTTGCACAGAGCTTGGAACCCATCCTTTCCAACATGGAATAGGTGGCCACCTCCATCAGCGCACCTGTGGAGCCAACCATGATGCAGCGTCTGATGGCCGATGTCTCAGCTTCCATTGCAGCACAAGCAGTATCCACCCAACATCTGAGTACCACAGTCGAAGCTCAAACTGCTGTCATGGACGCTCAGGCTGCTGCCATCATGGCTCTGGATACCAGTGTGCAAAGGGGCTTCCAGGGCACAGCACTCCTGCTCCCTATGGCTACCTGCTGAGAGCCCTTCTCCCCTCCTCTTCCTCCCTCTTCTAGCAGCTTTTCCTACTCTGCGTGGCCTTTGCTTATTCTCCCAGTCATGCTCAATGCCATGAGGAAACCCTACTAGCAATGCTGTACGTAATTTGTTTTTGGGCCGCGCGGCCCCTTTAATGGACTACACAGCCTTTTCAATAGTCAACGCATGCGTGGTTTTATCCATTTAAAAGCTCGCTGGCTCACCGGCTGCATGGGACCCCTGGAGCGCTGCACAGCCACGCAATTTAAAGGAAACATTGCCTACTAGGCCACTGGTGGGGGGTCATGGAAGCAACTGGTTTGTGCACAAACCTTTGAGTCACCAAAAAAGCACTTCAGCACCAGCCACACCACTCCCTGTAGATTATGGTAAAGCACCCAAAACATGTAGAATTGCAGCAACAGCTGGAAGAAATAATCCAACAACTAACCTGTAAGTAGTTGATGATCCCTTTAAATAGCACTGGTGGGGGTTCATTCCTGCCGTTGTACACATGTTCAGCTGTGGGAGGTTAAGAGAGGGCACAGGCTGGAGCATGGAGCTCCAAAATGGCAGCGCTGGCATCAAATCAGCATTACACACTGTTTGATGTCATGATCTGCCTGTTCGGCATAGTTCCGGCGGATGTTAGGTGCGCGTGCTAACCCCTTTACCAATATGGGGTCCAGTGTGCCTTGCGTCAGAAGTGTGCGTGCGTGCCGCAGACACCATTTTGGAACCTTAAGGGGCCCCGTAGTGCCCAATAAACGGGTGCTACTGAGCCCAATTTCGATCCCATTGTGTCTCTCATTTAACATACACAGCACCATATATGCCAATCAATCTCCCATGGCATTGCAAATGGGGAGTCAAGAACAAGTGCAGCCTTCAGGTCAAGCAGGGTTAGAGGGCAGGAGATAAGTGGACCAGGAGTTAAGGAACAATCGTGACACTGGATGCCAGAAGAGACTAGACAGCAAACATACAACAGGGTGGGGGGTTGGCGGATAGAGTGGGGTTAGAAACCAGGGGGCAAGGGGGAAGGTACTGATGGTTACAAGTTGAAAGGGAAGTTAGAGCAAGGTTAGAGTCTGAGGTAGAGCATGAAGGTTATGCAGGATTAGAGGCTGAGGGAGAGGGAAAAGTTGCAGTTGGGTTAGAGGGGAGGGGGAAGGGTAAAGCATAGAAAGGAACCACAGGAGAGTTGGAGACCTGGGCAGGGGAGGAAATCGAAGGCTGCTAAAGGACACCAGAGGAAGTAACATCACTGCTTTATTTTGCTACTGCGTAGGTCTTTGACAGAAATCCACTTCTCCTGGGCAGAAGTTTATTTCTCCACTGCTTCTGGATCTTGTTGTGACCTCCTCATTGCCATCCTTTTCTACGGAGTCCATATTCTCTGCTGGGTCATCTCGATTCTCGTATCTGGTCTGCTGCTGTGCCATTAGTTTTCTGCTCCTCTGCTGGGATGTTGCTGAATTATCTTTGCTCTGCCGCTTTCTGCCTGTTTCCCATTGTTGCTGACTCCATTCAGCCCTCTACTAATATACTAGAACCGTTCATATGCACTACTAATCAGCGAGGCCATTACTCAGCTCCAATGGACCCTGGATCAATCTATGCTGACTCATGGTTGATTCTCCACACCTCCTTGGCTCTCCATTTTTCATGGGAATACTTGTAGCAATGTGCCACTGATACTCTGTCCATCAAACAGCTCCTGGATTCACTCGCCATCCACACCTGTCTCCGAATTTGGACATTAGTTCGTCTGTGCTCTAAGCTGACTCCACCCTATCTACAAGTCAACTTCATCCCACCACGGGACCTCTGGCTTTAACTCTGGACCTTCTCTTATTGTCTCCTCCCTTCTCCTCTGTTCAATCACACCCACACCTCCACCTTGTAAGCCTTGCTGTCCTATTCTCAGGCTTGTAGTTCATTTTGACCCGTGAATTACAAGGGAAATAATTAATGAATTACCCAAAAGCTCTTAAGTTAAATAAGGTTGTTTATTAAAGGAAAAGAAGAAGAGAGAAAAGAAAACAAAAAACGCTTATAGATTTAAATGACAATACAGTGCCCTTCTTAGTCTACCTGGCAATACAATATTAAGAGATATTCAAGGCAAAAGGAGATGGTAATGGGACAGGTGAACAAACAAAGGATGGCTCTAGATGAAGTGTTAATTGCGTTGAATATCTTTTAATGTCTCTTAACTTCTCCGGCCATCTATCCTATCACAGACCTTTCCTTTTGTTCTTTCATCCACTCCCCCATTTCCCAGCTCCTAAACTTGCTGAAAAATCTGTTCCATTTCCTGCTTTTTACCATTTCTGATGAAAGGTCATTGACCTGAAAAGTTAATTCTGTTTCTCTCTTCACAGATGCTGTCTGACCTGCTGAGTACCTCCAGCATTTTCTGTTTAAACTAAGAAGGAATTGTATTGCCAGGTAGACTAAGAAGGACATTGTATTGTCAGGTAGACTAAAAAGGACATTGTATTGCCAGGTAGACTAAAAAGGACATTGTATTGCCAGGTAGACTAAGAAGGACATTGTATTGCCAGGTAGACTAAGAAGGACATTGTATTGTCAGGTAGACTAAGAAGGACATTGTATTGTCAGGTAGACTAAGAAGGACATTGTATTGCCAGGTAGACTAAGGAGGACATTGTATTGCCAGGTAGACTAAGGAGGCCATTGTATTGCCAGGTAGACTAAGAAGGACATTGTATTGCCAGGTAGACTAAAAAGGACATTGTATTGCCAGGTAGACTGAGAAGGACATTGTATTGCCAGGTAGACTAAGAAGGACATTGTATTGTCAGGTAGACTAAGGAGGCCATTGTATTGTCAGGTAGACTAAGGAGGCCATTGTATATTGCCAGGTAGACTAAGAAGGACATTGTATTGTCAGGTAGACTAAGAAGGACATTGTATTGTCAGGTAGACTAAGAAGGACATTGTATTGTCAGGTAGACTAAGAAGGACATTGTACTGTCAGGTAGACTAAGGAGGACATTGTATTGTCAGGTAGACTAAGGAGGACATTGTATTGTCAGGTAGACTAAGGAGGCCATTGTATATTGCCAGGTAGACTAAGAAGGACATTGTATTGTCAGGTAGACTAAGAAGGACATTGTATTGTCAGGTAGACTAAGAAGGACATTGTATTGTCAGGTAGACTAAGAAGGACATTGTATTGTCAGGTAGACTAAGGAGGACATTGTATTGTCAGGTAGACTAAGAACGACATTGTATTGTCAGGTAGACTAAGGAGGACATTGTATTGTCAGGTAGACTAAGAAGGACATTGTATTGTCAGGTAGACTAAGGAGGCCATTGTATTGTCAGGTAGACTAAGGAGGCCATTGTATTGTCAGGTAGACTAAGGAGGCCATTGTATTGTCAGGTAGACTAAGGAGGCCATTGTATTGCCAGGTAGACTAAGGAGGCCATTGTATTGTCAGGTAGACTAAGGAGGCCATTGTATTGTCAGGTAGACTAAGAAGGACATTGTATTGTCAGGTAGACTAAGGAGGTCGTTGTATTGTCAGGTAGACTAAGAAGGACATTGTATTGTCAGGAAGACTAAGGAGGCCATTGTACTGTCAGGTAGACTAAGAAGGACATTGTATTGTCAGGTAGACTAAGGAGGCCATTGTATTGTCAGGTAGACTAAGAAGGACATTGTATTGTCAGGTAGGCTAAGGAGGACATTGTATTGTCAGGTAGACTAAGGAGGCCACTGTATTGCCAGGTAGACTAAGGAGGCCATTGTATTGTCAGGTAGACTAAGGAGGCCATTGTATTGTCAGGTAGACTAAGAAGGACATTGTATTGTCAGGTAGAGTAAGAAGGACATTGTATTGCCAGGTAGACTAAGAAGGACATTGTACTGTCAGGTAGACTAAGAAGGACATTGTATTGTCAGGTAGACTAAGGAGGCCATTGTATTGTCAGGTAGACTAAGGAGGCCATTGTATATTGCCAGGTAGACTAAGAAGGACATTGTATTGCCAGGTAGACTAAGAAGGACATTGTATTGTCAGGTAGACTAAGGAGGCCATTGTATTGTCAGGTTGACTAAGGAGGCCATTGTATTGTCAGGTAGACTAAGAAGGACATTGTATTGTCAGGTAGACTAAGGAGGACATTGTATTGTCAGGTAGACTAAGGAGGAGATTGTATTGCCACGTAGACTAAGGAGGCCATTGTATTGTCAGGTAGACTAAGGAGGACCTTGTATTGTCAGGTAGACTAAGAAGGACATTGTATTGTCAGGAAGACTAAGGAGGCCATTGTATATTGCCAGGTAGACTAAGAAGGACATTGTATTGCCAGGTAGACTAAGAAGGACATTGTATTGTCAGGTAGACTAAGGAGGCCATTGTATTGTCAGGTTGACTAAGGAGGCCATTGTATTGTCAGGTAGACTAAGAAGGACATTGTATTGTCAGGTAGACTAAGGAGGACATTGTATTGCCAGGTAGACTAAGAAGGACATTGTATTGTCAGGTAGACTAAGAAGGACATTGTATTGTCAGGTAGACTAAGGAGGCCATTGTATTGTCAGGTAGACTAAGGAGGACCTTGTATTGTCAGGTAGACTAAGAAGGACATTGTATTGTCAGGAAGACTAAGAAGGACATTGTATATTGCCAGGTAGACAAAGAAGGACATTGTATTGCCAGGTAGACTAAGAAGGACATTGTATTGTCAGGTAGACTAAGAAGGACATTGTATTGTCAGGTAGACTAAGAAGGACATTGTATTGTCAGGTGACTAAGAAGGACATTGTATTGTCAGGTAGATTAAGGAGGCCATTGTATTGTCAGGTAGACTAAGGAGGCCATTGTATATTGCCAGGTAGACTAAGAAGGACATTGTATTGCCAGGTAGACTAAGAAGGACATTGTATTGTCAGGTAGACTAAGAAGGACATTGTATTGTCAGGTAGACTAAGAAGGACATTGTATTGACTAAGAAGGACATTGTATTGTCAGGTAGACTAAGAAGGACATTGAATTGTCAGGTAGACTAAGAAGGACATTGTATTGTCAGGTAGACTAAGGAGGCCATTGTATTGCCAGGTAGACTAAGAAGGACATTGTATTGCCAGGTAGACTAAGGAGGCCATTGTATTGTCAGGTAGACTAAGAAGGACATTGTATTGTCAGGTAGACTAAGAAGGCCATTGTATTGCCAGGTAGACTAAGGAGGCCATTTCATTGCCAGGTAGACTAAGGAGGCCATTGTATTGTCAGGTAGACCAAGGAGGACATTGTATTGTCAGGTAGACTAAGAAGGACATTGTATTGTCAGGTAGACTAAGAAGGACATTGTATTGTCAGGTAGACTAAGAAGGACATTGTATTGTCAGGTAGACTAAGAAGGACATTGTATTGTCAGGTAGACTAAGGAGGCCATTGTATATTGCCAGGTAGACTAAGAAGGACATTGTATTGCCAGGTAGACTAAGGAGGCCATTGTATTGCCAGGTAGACTAAGGAGGCCATTGTATTGTCAGGTAGACTAAGGAGGCCATTGTATTGTCAGGTAGACTAAGAAGGACATTGTATTGTTAGGTAGACTAAGGAGGCCATTGTATATTGCCAGGTAGACTAAGAAGGACATTGTATTGTCAGGTAGACTAAGAAGGACATTGTATTGCCACGTAGACTAAGGAGGCCATTGTATTGCCAGGTAGACTAAGGAGGCCATTGTATTGCCAGGTAGACTAAGGAGGCCATTGTATTGTCAGGTAGACTAAGGAGGACATTGTATTGCCAGGTAGACTAAGAAGGACATTGTATTGTCAGGTAGACTAAGGAGGACATTGTATTTTCAGGTAGACTAAGGAGGCCATTGTATTGTCAGGTAGACTAAGGAGGCCATTGTATATTGCCAGGTAGACTAAGAAGGACATTGTATTGCCAGGTAGACTAAGGAGGCCATTGTATATTGCCAGGTAGACTAAGAAGGACATTGTATTGTCAGGTAGACTAAGAAGGACATTGAATTGCCAGGTAGACTAAGGAGGCCATTGTATTGTCAGGTAGACTAAGGAGGACATTGTATTGCCAGGTAGACTAAGGAGGCCATTGTATTGCCAGGTAGACTAAGGAGGACATTGTATTGTCAGGTAGACTAAGGAGGACATTGTATTGTCACGTAGACTAAGGAGGCCATTGTATTGTCAAGTAGACTAAGGAGGCCATTGTATATTGCCAGGCAGACTAAGAAGGACATTGTATTGTCAGGTAGACTAAGGAGGCCATTGTATTGTCAGGTAGAGTAAGGAGGCCATTGTATTGTCAGGTAGACTAAGGAGGCCATTGTATATTGCCAGGCAGACTAAGAAGGACATTGTATTGTCAGGTAGACTAAGAAGGACATTGTATTGTCAGGTAGACTAAGAAGGACATTGTATTGTCAGGTAGACTACGAAGGACATTGCATTGTCACGTAGACTAAGGAGGACATTGTATTGTCAGGTAGACTAAGAAGGACATTGTATTGCCAGGTAGACTAAGGAGGACATTGTATTGTCAGGTAGACTAAGAAGGACATTGTATTGTCAGGTAGACTAAGGAGGCCATTGTATATTGCCAGGTAGACTAAGAAGGACATTGTATTGTCAGGTAGACTAAGAAGGACATTGTATTGTCAGGTAGTCTAAGAAGGACATTGTATTGTCAGGTAGACTAAGAAGAACATTGTATTGTCAGGCAGACTAAGAAGGACATTGTATTGTCAGGTGGACTAAGAAGGACATTGTATTGTCAGGTAGACTAAGGAGGACCTTGTATTGTCAGGTAGACTAAGGAGGCCATTGTATATTGCCAGGTAGACTAAGAAGGACATTGTATTGTCAGGTAGACTAAGAAGGACATTGTATTGTCAGGTAGACTAAGAAGGACATTATATTGTCAGGTAGACTAAGAAGGACATTGTATTGTCAGGTAGACCAAGAAGGACATTGTACTGTCAGGTAGACTAAGAAGGACATTGTATTGTCAGGTAGACTAAGAAGGACATTGTATTGTCAGGTAGACTAAGAAGGACATTGTATTGTCAGGTAGACTAAGAAGGACATTGTATTGTCAGGTAGACTAAAAAGGACATTGTATTGTCAGGTAGACTAAGAAGGACATTGTATTGTCAGGTAGACTAAGGAGGCCATTGTATTGTCAGGTAGACTAAGGAGGACATTGTATTGTCAGGTAGACTAAGGAGGACATTGTATTGCCAGGTAGACTAAGAAGGACATTGTATTGTCAGGTAGACTAAGAAGGACATTGTATTGTCAGGTAGACTAAGGAGGCCATTGTATTGTCAGGTAGACTAAGGAGGACCTTGTATTGTCAGGTAGACTAAGAACGACATTGTATTGTCAGGTAGACTAAGGAGGACATTGTATTGTCAGGTAGACTAAGGAGGCCATTGTATATTGCCAGGTAGATTAAGAAGGACATTGTGTTGCCAGGTAGACTAAGAAGGACATTGTATTGTCAGGTAGACTAAGAAGGACATTGTATATTGCCAGGTAGACAAAGAAGGACATTGTATTGCCAGGTAGACTAAGAAGGACATTGTATTGTCAGGTAGACGAAGAAGGACATTGTATTGTCAGGTAGACTAAGAAGGACATTGTATTGTCAGGTGAATAAGAAGGACATTGTATTGTCAGGTGAATAAGAAGGACATTGTATTGTCAGGTAGACTAAGAAGGACATTGTATTGTCAGGTAGATTAAGGAGGCCATTGTATTGTCAGGTAGACTAAGGAGGCCATTGTATATTGCCAGGTAGACTAAGAAGGACATTGTATTGCCAGGTAGACTAAGGAGGCCATTGTATATTGCCAGGTAGACTAAGAAGGACATTGTATTGTCAGGTAGACTAAGAAGGACATTGTATTGCCACGGAGACTAAGGAGGACATTGTATTTTCAGGTAGACTAAGGAGGCCATTGTATTGTCAGGTAGACTAAGGAGGCCATTGTATATTGCCAGGTAGACTAAGAAGGACATTGTATTGCCAGGTAGACTAAGGAGGCCATTGTATATTGCCAGGTAGACGAAGAAGGACATTGTATTGTCAGGTAGATTAAGGAGGCCATTGTATTGTCAGGTAGACTAAGGAGGCCATTGTATATTGCCAGGTAGACTAAGAAGGACATTGTATTGTCAGGTAGACTAAGAAGGACATTGTATTGTCAGGTAGACTAAGAAGGACATTGTATTGTCAGGTAGACTAAGGAGGCCATTGTATATTGCCAGGTAGACTAAGAAGGACATTGTATTGCCAGGTAGACTAAGGAGGCCATTGTATTGCCAGGTAGACTAAGGAGGCCATTGTATTGTCAGGTAGATTAAGGAGGCCATTGTATTGTCAGGTAGACTAAGAAGGACATTGTATTGTCAGGTAGACTAAGGAGGCCATTGTATATTGCCAGGTAGACTAAGAAGGACATTGTATTGTCAGGTAGACTAAGAAGGACATTGTATTGCCACGTAGACTAAGGAGGCCATTGTATTGTCAGGTAGACTAAGGAGGACCTTGTATTGTCAGGTAGACTAAGAACGACATTGTATTGTCAGGTAGACTAAGGAGGACATTGTATTGTCAGGTAGACTAAGGAGGCCATTGTATATTGCCAGGTAGATTAACAAGGACATTGTGTTGCCAGGTAGACTAAGAAGGACATTGTATTGTCAGGTAGACTAAGAAGGACATTGTATATTGCCAGGTAGACAAAGAAGGACATTGTATTGCCAGGTAGACTAAGAAGGACATTGTATTGTCAGGTAGACGAAGAAGGACATTGTATTGTCAGGTAGACTAAGAAGGACATTGTATTGTCAGGTGAATAAGAAGGACATTGTATTGTCAGGTGAATAAGAAGGACATTGTATTGTCAGGTAGACTAAGAAGGACATTGTATTGTCAGGTAGATTAAGGAGGCCATTGTATTGTCAGGTAGACTAAGGAGGCCATTGTATATTGCCAGGTAGACTAAGAAGGACATTGTATTGCCAGGTAGACTAAGGAGGCCATTGTATATTGCCAGGTAGACTAAGAAGGACATTGTATTGTCAGGTAGACTAAGAAGGACATTGTATTGCCACGGAGACTAAGGAGGACATTGTATTTTCAGGTAGACTAAGGAGGCCATTGTATTGTCAGGTAGACTAAGGAGGCCATTGTATATTGCCAGGTAGACTAAGAAGGACATTGTATTGCCAGGTAGACTAAGGAGGCCATTGTATATTGCCAGGTAGACGAAGAAGGACATTGTATTGTCAGGTAGATTAAGGAGGCCATTGTATTGTCAGGTAGACTAAGGAGGCCATTGTATATTGCCAGGTAGACTAAGAAGGACATTGTATTGTCAGGTAGACTAAGAAGGACATTGTATTGTCAGGTAGACTAAGAAGGACATTGTATTGTCAGGTAGACTAAGGAGGCCATTGTATATTGCCAGGTAGACTAAGAAGGACATTGTATTGCCAGGTAGACTAAGGAGGCCATTGTATTGCCAGGTAGACTAAGGAGGCCATTGTATTGTCAGGTAGATTAAGGAGGCCATTGTATTGTCAGGTAGACTAAGAAGGACATTGTATTGTCAGGTAGACTAAGGAGGCCATTGTATATTGCCAGGTAGACTAAGAAGGACATTGTATTGTCAGGTAGACTAAGAAGGACATTGTATTGCCACGTAGACTAAGGAGGCCATTGTATTGCCAGGTAGACTAAAGAGGCCATTGTATTGCCAGGTAGACTAAGGAGGCCATTGTATTGTCAAGTAGACTAAGGAGGACATTGTATTGCCAGGTAGACTAAGAAGGACATTGTATTGTCAGGTAGACTAAGGAGGACATTGTATTTTCAGGTAGACTAAGGAGGCCATTGTATTGTCAGGTAGACTAAGGAGGCCATTGTATATTGCCAGGTAGACTAAGAAGGACATTGTATTGCCAGGTAGACTAAGGAGGCCATTGTATATTGCCAGGTAGACTAAGAAGGACATTGTATTGACAGGTAGACTAAGAAGGACATTGTATTGCCAGGTAGACTAAGGAGGCCATTGTATTGTCAGGTAGACTAAGGAGGACATTGTATTGCCAGGTAGACTAAGGAGGCCATTGTATTGCCAGGTAGACTAAGGAGGACATTGTATTGTCAGGTAGACTAATGAGGACATTGTATTGTCACGTAGACTAAGGATGCCATTGTATTGTCAGGTAGACTAAGGAGGCCATTGTATATTGCCAGGCAGACTAAGAAGGACATTGTATTGTCAGGTAGACTAAGGAGGCCATTGTATTGTCAGGTAGACTAAGGAGGCCATTGTATTGTCAGGTAGACTAAGGAGGCCATTGTATATTGCCAGGTAGACTAAGAAGGACATTGTATTGTCAGGTAGACTAAGAAGGACATTGTATTGTCAGGTAGACTAAGAAGGACATTGTATTGTCAGGTAGACTAAGAAGGACATTGTATTGTCAGGTAGACTAAGGAGGCCATTGTATATTGCCAGGTAGACTAAGAAGGACATTGTATTGTCAGGTAGACTAAGAAGGACATTGTATTGTCAGGTAGTCTAAGAAGGACATTGTATTGTCAGGTAGACTAAGAAGAACATTGTATTGTCAGGTAGACTAAGAAGGACATTGTATTGTCAGGGAGACTAAGAAGGACATTGTATTGTCAGGTAGACTAAGGAGGCCATTGTATATTGCCAGGTAGACTAAGAAAGACATTGTATTGTCAGGTAGACTAAGAAGGACATTGTATTGTCAGGTAGACTAAGAAGGACATTATATTGTCAGGTAGACTAAGAAGGACATTGTATTGTCAGGTAGACTAAGAAGGACATTGTACTGTCAGGTAGACTAAGAAGGACATTGTATTGTCAGGTAGACTAAGAAGGACATTGTATTGTCAGGTAGACTAAGAAGGACATTGTATTGTCAGGTAGACTAAGAAGGACATTGTATTGTCAGGTAGACTAAAAATGACATTGTATTGTCAGGTAGACTAAGAAGGACATTGTATTGTCAGGTAGACTAAGGAGGCCATTGTATTGTCAGGTAGACTAAGGAGGACATTGTATTGTCAGGAAGACTAAGGAGGACATTGTATTGCCAGGTAGACTAAGAAGGACATTGTATTGTCAGGTCGACTAAGAAGGACATTGTATTGTCAGGTAGACTAAGGAGGCCATTGTATTGTCAGGTAGACTAAGGAGGACCTTGTATTGTCAGGTAGACTAAGAACGACATTGTATTGTCAGGTAGACTAAGGAGGACATTGTATTGTCAGGTAGACTAAGGAGGCCATTGTATATTGCCAGGTAGACTAAGAAGGACATTGTGTTGCCAGGTAGACTAAGAAGGACATTGTATTGTCAGGTAGACTAAGAAGGACATTGTATATTGCCAGGTAGACAAAGAAGGACATTGTATTGCCAGGTAGACTAAGAAGGACATTGTATTGTTAGGTAGACTAAGAAGGACATTGTATTGTCAGGTAGACTAAGAAGGACATTGTATTGTCAGGTGACTAAGAAGGACATTGTATTGTCAGGTAGACTAAGAAGGACATTGTATTGTCAGATAGATTAAGGAGGCCATTGTATTGTCAGGTAGACTAAGGAGGCCATTGTATATTGCCAGGTAGACTAAGAAGGACATTGTATTGCCAGGTAGACTAAGAAGGACATTGTATTGTCAGGTAGACTAAGACGGACATTGTATTGTCAGGTAGACTAAGAAGGACATTGTATTGTCAGGTAGACTAAGAAGGACATTGTATTGTCAGGTAGACTAAGAAGGACATTGTATTGTCAGGTAGACTAAGAAGGACATTGTATTGTCAGGTAGACTAAGGAGGCCATTGTATTGCCAGGTAGACTAAGAAGGACATTGTATTGCCAGGTAGACTAAGGAGGCCATTGTATTGTCAGGTAGACTAAGAAGGACATTGTATTGTCAGGTAGACTAAGAAGGCCATTGTATTGCCAGGTAGACTAAGGAGGCCATTTTATTGCCAGGTAGACTAAGGAGGCCATTGTATTGCCTGGTAGACTAAGGAGGACATTGTATTGTCAGGTAGACTAAGGAGGACATTGTATTGTCAGGTAGACTAAGGAGGACATTGTATTGTCAGGTAGACTAAGAAGGTCATTGTATTGTCAGGTAGACTAAGAAGGACATTGTATTGTCAGGTAGACTAAGAAGGACATTGTATTGTCAGATAGACTAAGAAGGACATTGTATTGTCAGGTAGACTAAGGAGGCCATTGTATATTGCCAGGTAGACTAAGAAGGACATTGTATTGCCAGGTAGACTAAGGAGGCCATTGTATTGCCAGGTAGACTAAGGAGGCCATTGTATTGTCAGGTAGACTAAGGAGGCCATTGTATTGTCAGGTAGACTAAGAAGGACATTGTATTGTCAGGTAGACTAAGGAGGCCATTGTATATTGCCAGGTAGACTAAGAAGGACATTGTATTGCCAGGTAGACTAAGAAGGACATTGTATTGTCAGGTAGACTAAGAAGGACATTGTATTGCCACGTAGACTAAGGAGGCCATTGTATTGCCTGGTAGACTAAGGAGGCCATTGTATTGCCAGGTAGACTAAGGAGGCCATTGTATTGTCAGGTAGACTAAGGAGGACATTGTATTGCCAGGTAGACTAAGAAGGACATTGTATTGTCAGGTAGACTAAGGAGGACATTGTATTTTCAGGTAGACTAAGGAGGCCATTGTATTGTCAGGTAGACTAAGGAGGCCATTGTATATTGCCAGGTAGACTAAGAAGGACATTGTATTGCCAGGTAGACTAAGGAGGCCATTGTATATTGCCAGGTAGACTAAGAAGGACATTGTATTGTCAGGTAGACTAAGAAGGACATTGCATTGCCAGGTAGACTAAGGAGGCCATTGTATTGTCAGGTAGACTAAGGAGGACATTGTATTGCCAGGTAGACTAAGGAGGCCATTGTATTGCCAGGTAGACTAAGGAGGCCATTGTATTGTCAGGTAGACTAAGGAGGACATTGTATTGCCAGGTAGTCTAAGGAGGCCATTGTATTGCCAGGTAGACTAAGGAGGCCATTGTATTGTCAGGTAGACTAAGGAGGCCATTGTATATTGCCAGGCAGACTAAGAAGGACATTGTATTGTCAGGTAGACTAAGGAGGCCATTGTATTGTCAGGTAGACTAAGGAGGCCATTGTGTTGTCAGGTAGACTAAGGAGGCCATGGTATATTGCCAGGTAGACTAAGAAGGACATTGTATTGTCAGGTAGACTAAGAAGGACATTGTATTGTCAGGTAGACTAAGAAGGACATTGTATTGTCAGGTAGACTAAGAAGGACATTGTATTGTCAGGTAGACTAAGAAGGACATTGTATTGTCACGTAGACTAAGGAGGACATTGTATTGTCAGGTAGACTAAGAAGGACATTGTATTGCCAGGTAGACTAAGGAGGACATTGTATTGTCAGGTAGACTAAGAAGGACACTGTATTGTCAGGTAGACTAAGGAGGCCATTGTATATTGCCAGGTAGACTAAGAAGGACATTGTATTGTCAGGTAGACTAAGAAGGACATTGTATTGTCAGGTAGTCTAAGAAGGACATTGTATTGTCAGGTAGACTAAGAAGAACATTGTATTGTCAGGTAGACTAAGAAGGACATTGTATTGTCAGGTAGACTAAGAAGGGCATTGTATTGTCAGGTAGACTAAGGAGGACCTTGTATTGTCAGGTAGACTAAGGAGGCCATTGTATATTGCCAGGTAGACTAAGAAGGACATTGTATTGTCAGGTAGACTAAGAAGGACATTGTACTGTCAGGTCGACTAAGAAGGACATTATCTTGTCAGGTAAACTAAGAAGGACATTGTATTGTCAGGTAGACTAAGAAGGACATTGTACTGTCAGGTAGACTAAGAAGGACATTGTATTGTCAGGTAGACTAAGAAGGACATTGTATTGTCAGGTAGACTAAGAAGGACATTGTATTGTCAGGTAGACTAAGAAGGACATTGTATTGTCAGGTAGACTAAAAAGGACATTGTATTGTCAGGTAGACTAAGAAGGACATTGTATTGTCAGGTAGACTAAGGAGGCCATTGTATTGTCAGGTAGACTAAGGAGGAGATTGTATTGTCAGGTAGACTAAGGAGGACATTGTATTGTCAGGTGGACTAAGGAGGACATTGTATTGTCAGGTAGACTAAGGAGGCCATTGTATTGTCAGGTAGACTAAGGAGGCCATTGTATATTGCCAGGTAGACTAAGAAGGACATTGTATTGCCAGGTAGACTAAGGAGGCCATTGTATATTGCCAGGTAGACTAAGAAGGACATTGTATTGTCAGGTAGACTAAAAAGGACATTGTATTGTCAGGTAGACTAAGAAGGACATTGTATTGTCAGGTAGACTAAGGAGGCCATTGTATTGTCAGGTAGACTAAGAAGGACATTGTATTGCCAGGTCGACTAAGGAGGCCATTGTATATTGCCAGGTAGACGAAGAAGGACATTGTATTGTCAGGTAGACTAAAAAGGACATTGTATTGTCAGGTAGACTAAGAAGGACATTGTATTGTCAGGTAGACTAAGGAGGCCATTGTATTGTCAGGTAGACTAAGGAGGACATTGTATTGTCAGGTAGACTAAGGAGGCCATTGTATTGTCAGGTAGACTAAGGAGGCCATTGTATTGTCAGGTAGACTAAGAAGGACATTGTATTGTCAGGTAGACTAAGGAGGACATTGTATTGCCAGGTAGACTAAGAAGGACATTGTATTGTCAGGTAGACTAAGAAGGACATTGTATTGCCAGGTAGACTAAGGAGGCCATTGTATTGTCAGGTAGACTAAGAAGGACATTGTATTGTCAGGTAGACTAAGGAGGACATTGTATTGCCAGGTAGACTAAGGAGGCCATTGTATTGTCAGGTAGACTAAGAAGGACATTGTATTGTCAGGTAGACTAAGAAGGACATTGTATTGCCAGGTAGACTAAGGAGGCCATTGTATTGCCAGGTAAACTAAGGAGGCCATTGTATTGTCAGGTAGACTAAAAAGGACATTGTGTTGTCAGGTAGACTAAGAAGGACATTGTATTGTCTGGTAGACTAAGGAGGCCATTGTATTGTCAGGTAGACTAAGGAGGCCATTGTATTGTCAGGTAGACTAAGGAGGCCATTGTATTGCCAGGTAGACTAAGGAGGCCATTGTATTGTCAGGTAGACTAAGGAGGCCATTGTATTGTCAGGTAGACTAAGAAGGACATTGTATTGTCAGGTAGACTAAGGAGGCCATTGTATTGTCAGTTAGACTAAGGAGGACATTGTATTGTCAGGTAGACTAAGGAGGCCATTGTATTGTCAGGTAGACTAAGGAGGACATTGTATTGCCAGGTAGACTAAGAAGGACATTGTATTGCCAGGTAGACTAAGGAGGCCATTGCATTGTCAGGTAGACTAAGACGGGCATTGTATTGTCAGGTAGACTAAGAAGGACATTGTATTGCCACGTAGACTAAGAAGGACATTGTATTGTCAGGTAGACTAAGAAGGACATTGTATTGCCAGGTAGACTAAGGAGGCCATTGTATTGCCAGGTAGACTAAGGAGGCCATTGTATTGCCAGGTAAACTAAGGAGGCCATTGTATTGCCAGGTAGACTAAGAAGGACATTGTATTGTCAGGTAGACTAAGAAGGACATTGTATTGTCAGGTAGACTAAGAAGGACATTGTATTGTCAGGTAGACTAAGAAGGACATTGTATCGCCAGGTAGACTAAGAAGGGCATTATATTGTCATTTAAATCTATAAGCGTGTTTTGTTTCTTTTCTCTCTTTCCCTTTAATAAACGATCTTATTTAACTGAAGAGCTTTTGGGTGATTCATTAATTATTTCCCTTGTAATTCATGGGATTAAACAAACTACAAGCTTGAGAACAGGACAGCAAGTTTACAACCTTTGATGCCCTTATCCCTCGTAAAATCCGTACTCTCGTCCACTCTGATTGCTCCCTCGGTACAGCCCCTATCTTTGCTCCCAAAAGTCCAAGGGATGCAGACTGGAAGGTATATGGTGCACAACTGATTTAGCCATTCATCACCAGATCTGACTGACCACATGAAGCACTATACACCCTGCTCTCCCTCTGCCAAACTGCTCTTGGACTCTTGGATTATACTCCTGACTTGAGCCTTTCAGATGCTAGAGAGGCTTTGAGGGGTTACAGGGTGAGCCATTTACCCCCAGCCTCTGCCCTGCTCATGTAGCTGTGATGTTGATATGATGGTCCGGTTCAGCTTTTGGTCAATGATGGCACCAAGATACTGATGTGGGGACTCAGTGATGGTGGGGAGATAAATGGGTTTTCTCTTGTTTGAAATGGTCATTACCTGGCACTTATGTAATGCAAATGTTACCTGACACTCGACAGCCCAAGACTGGATGTTATCCAAATCTTGCTTTAGGCTGGCGTGGGTTGCTTCATTATCGGGGAAATTGTGACTGTAGTGGAACACTGTAGAATTGTCAATGAATAGCCCACTTCTGACTTATGGTACAGGAAAGGTAATTGATGAAACAGCTCAAGATGGTTGGGCTGAATATTCTTTCCTGAGAAACTCCTGCAGCGTTATCCTGTGGCTGTGATGATTGGCCTCTAACAACTACAACCATCTTCCTTTGTGTCAAGTACTACTCCAGCCAATGGAGGCTCCCATTGATCCCCACTGACCTGTGCTTTTCCAGTCGAATGCTGTGTTAATGTTAAGGGTGTTAAGTCTGTGAGTTGTTCAAGTAATTAATACTCAGACTTAATCAGTAACAATAAAACAGGTCTTTACTGGTTGGAGGTAGGGACTACACTGAATACAAGATTACTGCACAGTGCTTATATACCGGTGTGTTCACCCCCGGTATTACGTCTACAGCAGCCTGAGAAAGTAGTACATCTCTTAAGGTGGAACAGGCTTAAGCTCTCTTAAGGTGGAACAGGTTACATACACAACACTCCTCCCTTCTTAGCTTTATAGTCATCCCCCCCATTTAACATAACGTAATAACATATATACATATATAACTTCATGTTTAACGTAACATATCACAGATTCAGTCTCTGCGGAAAACAGTTCACAGATTCAATCTCTGTGGTGTAGTCGGTTCACGTTACTCATTCAATAGTCCTTTCATGGATTTAACAGCTTGAACTTCCGAACTGATTTGGCTCCGTTCGGAGGGACCACGTGTGTGATCTGGTAGAGGTGATAATGGTTCAGATGGGTCATCTTCTGTTTTTACTTTTCCTTTTCTGCTTCTTGGAGACTCTCTGGGCTCCATTGTCAGCTGCCACAGCTGCCAGCTGCATGCGCAATTCCTCCTTCTCTTCCTCCTTTTTTCGTAGTAGAGCCACCTTCTCCCGATGTTCCGTAGACTTTCGGTGCTCCTCCATGATTTCTGTATGGTGGGAGTCGAAGTTACAAGTTGGGCAGGACAGGACATAGTAATATTCGGAGTCGTCCGACAGGTCAGCGAGAGGGTCGTCTATTTCCTCCATACCCAGCTGGACGTTAGCCAGCTCTTGTTCCAAATCCAGACATCTTTCCTGAAGAGACTTCTTCATGTGTACCTCTGCATCCAGCTTTTTCTGGGCTTTCAGCAAGTCGTTTACTAGTGACCTCATTTGTGATTTTAATACTTCAACTTCCTTTGGAGATTGATTGATCGGACTATGCAATCCCTCTACCGGAGCAGCTGTTTCAGCGGTCTGTTGTTCTACATTGACGTGAGTCAGCGTACTTTTGGCATCCAATGGCTGCTCTGTTGCAGTCGTTTCAGTCTGTGTCGTCACATCAGCCATCTCAATGACTTTTGAGAGCTCCGAACCCTTTTCCTTTGAAGATCGCAGCTCGTGTTCAAGTTTTTCCCATTTCAGAGTCTTGTCCCTCAGCATATGAAGGAGTTGGCTGACCGTTAACTCTTCTGACACCAGATTATGGCACGCACCTTCAGAACCTGAATCAGCTTTGATTCGTTCGGCCTCCTCGCGCAGATGGTTGGTGTGCTCCTGCTCCATTTTCTCCATCAGTTGCTTCTGTTGCCTTTCCAGATTCTCCCACTCTGTAACAAAGAACTTTTTTATTTCATTCATCTCTTGCTCAAAACGGCGAATCATTTGTTCTAATTGCTGTTGTAGTTTGAAATGGAGTTGAGTTCGAGCCCAGTGTCCCTCAAAAATGTGCATATCAGTAGACTTGACAGACTCAGAATTCTCTGTTAAACTATGTTGTTGTTGCTCAGTGGAATTCTGTGCTGAAACTTTGTCTTTTGCACATGGGTTGGTCTTACCATCATCAGTTCTAGAGTCTGGGCTGATTATCTGCACCGAGTTCTCACTCTTTATGGCTTTTAGCGAATGCCAGTCCATATTTATGTTTCTAAACCACTCCCGGCCTAGTAGTGGTGGACCTCCCTCCGGTAGCACATATAAGTCCATTATTTGACTTCCTTCGCCCTTGTTGGCCACTGCAACCTTTATTGTCCCGATGGGGTACACTCTCTGCCCCGTGTAGGTTGTCAATATAATCTCCGTATCCTGTAGGGCAATATGTTGGAATAACCTTCTGTAATCTTTCTTATTCATGACCGACAATGCCGATCCAGTGTCCAATTCCATTTTTACTTGGACTCCTTCTATCTGAAGAGTAACCCAAATTGTCTGGAGGTCTGCACCCTTACCAACGTTGAGTACCCTTAAGCTAGCCAGTTCAATACTGCTTAAGCCAGCCAGTTCATTACTGCTAGCGTCTGAATCGGACTCCTGTTCGGCCACCTTGTGTACTTTTGCGTATTTTCCTTGCGGTGACTTCTTGTTGCTGGTCTTCTTCCCTGACCTGCATACTCTAGCTATATGTCCAAGCCTACCACAAGTTCTACATTCTTGGTTTTTAAACCAACACTGGTTCTGATCATGCGTTGTCTTTCCACAACGATAACATTTGCCAGAACTCACACCCAATTTGTGTGCACTGAGCTCCGGTGACCATAGCTGCATTACTGCCGTGCCTCTCGCTGCGGCTTCGTGTGCTGCTGCCATAGTGACCGCCTTCTCAAGCGTCAGCTCATTCTCCTCGAGCAGTCGCTTTTGTGTATCCTGTTTAAATAAACCACACACAAATTTGTCTCGTAGTGCATCTGTCAGTCCCGTTCCAAACTGGCAATATTTCGCTAATTTACGCAATTCCAGCAAATATTCAGCATTGCTTTCATGCTGTAGCTGCCTTCTGTCGTAAAATTTAAATCGTTCCGCTAGCATCAGCGGCGTGGGGTTTAGATGATCTTTCAGGACAGTAACAATCTCATCGAACGTCTTATCCGCCGGTTCATCTGGTGATAACAGGTGTTTCAATTGCCCGTATGTCTTCGCACCCATTAAATTTAATAATGTTAGTGCTTTATCAGCCTCACGAATTTTATTGGCCTTACAATAATTTTTAACTCGTTCAACATATATGGCCCAATCTTCGATGTCACTATCAAAGTTGCTAATATTCCCGTGTTTAGGCATTGTAGTACTTTATCAGATTTGCAATTTCTCAGATTTTTTTTTTACTGCTATCCAAGATGGCGGCTTCCCGCTCTTGCCGTCGTCCTCCACCCACAAAATGGCGGTTTTCCCGCGCTTGGCGGTCTTCACCCGTCCCCCGACGCCGTCTCCCTTCAGCCCCGAGTGCGGCCCTTATCTCCGCCGCGATCGATGGCCCGCGCTTTTCACCGCGGCTCTCGCGCCTTCAGTGTCTGCCGACGCTGCGCCTTTCAGCCCGAGTGCGGCCCTTATCAGGGATTGCGATCGATGGCCCTTCTACCTCCGACTTCCCCCAGCCCTGTCTTTGCAGCCAACGCTGCTCGGCTTACCCACCACCGAGGTTGAAAAAGAAGCTGCAGGATGTCTTCTGTCCTCCAGTTTTCAGTCGCTGATGGAGGCTTCAGGGTCCTAATGCCTGTCGCTTCCAGTGGGGTGGTGAGATTTGAAACCTCTCTTCAACGTCCTGTCTGTGGACGAAGCCGCCGTGGAATAACTGCCGCAGGGTAAGAACCTGACTCGTCGCCAGTGTTAAGTCTGTGAGTTGTTCAAGTAATTAATACTCAGACTTAATCAGTAACAATAAAACAGGTCTTTACTGGTTGGAGGTAGGGACTACACTGAATACAAGATTACTGCACAGTGCTTATATACCGGTGTGTTCACCCCCGGTATTACGTCTACAGCAGCCTGAGAAAGTAGTACATCTCTTAAGGTGGAACAGGCTTAAGCTCTCTTAAGGTGGAACAGGTTACATACACAACAAAGGGCAGCTACTCTTATCTCTTTTTTATAATAGTAATAGATCACTTTATATTAAGAAATAGAACACTTTATATTAATAATAGACAACTCTATATTAAGAAATTATATTAATAAAGAACACTTTAACCATAAAACCATTCTACCACACGGAAGGAGGCCATTCAGATCACTGGGGGGAGTTTTAACTCCTGGGCAGGAAGTCAGCCCAGCAAGTGTCCACCTCATTTGATTTTAATAGCCGGGAAACATTAACAAAGTGGTCAGGACGTCAGTGGGAATCAACTGCCCACTCCTGCTCCTCCTGGCTCCACAAAAGAAAGAAATAAACTTACCTGCAGGAGCCTCTTCTCCTGCTTATTCTCCTCCTGCTAGCTTCAGCCTGCTGGTAAGGCAACAGCCACTTCCCCACGCAAGCCAATGTTAAAATGGTTATTTTGTTAGCTGCTAACATCACTTGACATTTAACATTGAAAAAAATTATCACAGCGCCATCTACAGGCATAACAAATATTGATGGTAAAATGCGGACACTTTTATATTGGCCCAGAAATTCGGGTCTCCACGGGTGAGTACACACAGGGTACTCACCCGTAAGCCCAATGGAAGTGCCAGTTTCCTGCATGCACTGTGCATGCGCGGGAAACCGGCACTTCCGTTTCCCTGAAAGCAGGGGTTCAGAGGTCAAATGCGTGCGCGGGAGAGGCTGCGCGTGCGCATCGAACTTTATTTTTTTACAGGTTTTCCCGGGAGGGTAAGTCTCCAGAAGTTAGACAGGTAGCAGGGATAAACCAGGGAATTACAGGCCAGTGAGTCTAACATCTGTGGTGGGGAAATTATTGGAAAAAATTCTGAGGGACAAAATTAATCTCCACTTGGAGAGGCAAGGATTAATCGGGGATAGTCAGCATGGCTTTGTCAAGGGTAAATCATGTCTAACAAATCTGATCGAATTTTTCGAGGGGGTGACTAGTGGGGTGGATGAGGGAAATGCTGTGGATGTGGTGTACATGGACTTCAGTAAAGCTTTTGACAAAGTCCCGCATAGGAGACTGGTCAAGAAGGTAAGAGCCCATGGGATCCAGGGTGCCTTGGCGCGTTGGATCCTAAACTGGCTGACTGGCAGGAGGCAGAGGGTGATGGTCGAAGGTTGCTTTTGTGACTGGAAGCCTGTGTCCAGTGGGGTACCTCAGGGATCGGTGCTGGGTCCCTTATTGTTTGTGATCTACATAAATGATTTGGATGAAAATGTAAAAGGTATGATCAGTAAGTTCGCAGATGACACGAAAATTGGTGGGGTGGTAAATTGCGAGGAGGAAAGCCTCCGGCTACAGGACGATATAAACGGGTTGGTCAGATGGGCGGAAAAGTGGCAAATGGAATTTAACCCTGAAAAGTGCGAGGTGATGCATTTTGGACGGACAAATAAGGCAAGGGAATACACAATGAGTGGTAGGACCCTAGGAAGTACAGAGGGTCAGAGGGACCTTGGTGTACATGTACATAGATCCCTGAAGGCAGCGGAGCAGGTAGATAAGGTGGTTAAAAAGGCATATGGGATACTTGCCTTCATTAGCCGAGGCATAGAATATAAGAGCAGGGAGGTTATGATGGAGCTGTACAAAACGCTGGTGAGGCCACAGCTGGAGTACTGTGTGCAGTTCTGGTCGCCTCACTATAGGAAGGATGTGATTGCTTTGGAGAGGGTGCAGAGAAGATTCACCAGGATGTTACCTGGGATGGAGCGCCTCAGCTATGAAGAGAGGCTGGACAGGCTGGAGTTGTTTTCCTTGGAGCAGAGAAGGCTGAGGGGGGACCTGATTGAGGTGTACAAAATAATGAGGGGCATAGATAGGGTAGATAAAGAGGAACTTTTCCCCTTAGTAGGGGGGTCAATAACAAGGGGGCATAGATTCAGGGTAAGGGGCAGGAGATTTAGAGGGGATTTGAGGAGGAACTTTTTCACCCAGAGGGTGGTTGGAATGTGGAACTCAATGCCTGAAAGGGTGGTGGAGGCAGGAACCCTCACAACATTCAAGAAGCATTTGGATGAGCACTTGAAATGCCATTGCATACAAGGCTATGGACCAAATGCTGGAAAATGGGATTAGACTGGACAGGGATGGATGGGCGGCGCAGACACGATGGGCCGAAGGGCCTCTTTCTGTGCTGTAAAACTCTATGACTCTATGACTCTATGACTCTATGTAAAGAGCAGGCGTAAAACCTGCTTTTTACAAGGTAAGTGGTGAATTAATTAAAATTAAAACATTTTTTCCACAGGTTTATTATTTTTGAATACGTTAAAGAAAGGTAAATTTATTTTTAGCCTCGTTAGAAAATAAAATTATTTTTTTCAAAAATTTAAATTATTGTTTAAAATAGTTATTTCATGTAATTTATAGTTTATTTTAAAAATGTGATGGTTTTTTAAAAAATTTATTTGAAGATTTAGTGATGTTTTGGGGCCGTAGTATTTCTAAGTTTGACAGCACTTCCTGTCAGACTTATGAATGGAGCATTCCCTGCTCCGATTGGCTCCCCATGGCCCACGTGATCCCAGGGAACGTTTCGAACTAACTGTGCCCCTGGGATATGCAAGCACTGCGTGCCAGCAGCTGGTGCAGGCCCAGGATCGGAATCCCACGTTGGCCCACAGCTCAACGGCCGGCGCGCAAGGTAAGTGCAGGTCGGGGGCTTGCGCCCGCGGGAAGCCCCTGACCTGAATTTCTGGGCCATTAATGAATGTTCTTAGAGATAGGTTGCTATAGGAGTTTGCAAGGCAGTTTGAAATGGAATGCATACAGGAACCTATATACAGGTTTCAAACAAAAAATAGATAACTATTAATGAATCACAGAATATAGAATGCTATCAGCACAGAAGGAGGCCATTTGGCCCGTTGAGTCTGTGCCGGCTCTCTGCAAGAGCACTTCAGCTGGTCCCACTCCTCCGCCCTTTCCCCGTAGCCCTGCAAATTGTTTTCCTTCAGGTGCTTATTCAATTCCCTTTTGAAACCCATGCTTGAATCTGCCTCCACCACCCTTTTAGGCAGTGCATTCCAGATCATAACCACTTGCTGCATAAAATACAAAGCTGGGGTTCAGTCATTTTTCATTTCTAGTGCTTTAACAAATATGACAAATTCCATTAGAATTGCTGACCTGGTCTGAAGCTTGAGGCTTTGAAGGTAAAATTGACTGTATCATTAAGATCCAAAAGTATAAAAGGAGTCATATGCACATGGTTGGGATCCTCAGTCCAGGTGCTACAGAAAGCTTCACCAATATGCCACATGTCATTCTTGGAGCTAAAGTCATAAAGGAACCATTTCCCTTCTTCAATTATCGTATACTCATCAGCTAGCAATGGCATTGTAGCATGTGCTATGACAAGATTACTGCTATTTATTCTAATTATCAGAAAACTACCGTGTCCAGGAATAACCACCGTTTTCTCAAAATCATCAGCTTCAAAGCCATAATCTGTTGAAACAAATGGGTGGTTTGAATTATTAGTATATATCTCCCATACCATTACTCTCAGATCAATGCGTGAAGAGCTAAGAGCAAGCAGGAGTGTGGGGATGAAGGCAGGGCAGGAATGAGTAGCAGAATGAGAATTCCTGACATGCACTGCTACCACACAACACTCTGTGCCAGGAATGCTAATTCATAAAATCTATTCCAATGTT
The DNA here is from genome assembly GCF_052327205.1 of Somniosus microcephalus. Lineage (NCBI taxonomy): Eukaryota > Metazoa > Chordata > Chondrichthyes > Squaliformes > Somniosidae > Somniosus > Somniosus microcephalus. The sequence continues at coordinate 32,018,409 of NC_140998.1, read as the reverse complement.
TATTTATATTATGTGCAGTAATATTAAATACTTATTCTTGGAATGAAGTCTTGCTCATGAGTGGGATAAAATACTTTATAGTATATGCAATGAAGTTCCAATTACTAATCTACAAATATTGGTTTATGTTTCATGTGCGCCGCTGCAAAACAAATGAAAATACAATGAGAGAGAGGAAGATTGTGTGCGTCAAGTTCAAAGGGATAGGGACAATTAAACAGAAGTATCATGATCTCAAAAGCAAAGTACTGCAGATGCTGGAAATTTGAATTAAAAACATAAGTGCTGGAAACACTCAGCAGGTCAGGCAGCATCTGTGGAGAGAGAAACAGAGTTAACATTTCAGGTTGATGATCTTTCATCAGAATTCTCAATTCATTTGCAGCCTTTGCCAAGGTTGAAGTGGCAGGGTATTAAGAAGTGACAAGCCAAGATAAAGGGAAAAAAACTCTTAGGTGCAGACATGACTGCAGACAAGTGAAAGTACAGCCCAGTACTTGGCCTCCTCTTTGATGTCTGCTAAGGTTGAATTAGTGCTGCAGAAGATGCTTGCAAGGATTGCCTTCTGTGCACTCCACAGCACCATTCCATGGGTTAGCACTGCAGCATGCCTGCAAGAGGGTGCAGCCAAATTTCAGGCCACAGTTAACCAATACTATCCCGGTAGCACAGCATCTACTCAAGCTGAGAAGGGAAACACATTTCCAGATATATTTGCCAAGGTCAGTAGAAATGGCTGGTGGCAACTTGCAGGTGAGGCCAAACAGGCAACATTAGCTCCTGATTATTTTGACATGCATTTTTTCAGGCAGTACCATGTAAAGCATGTTATTCGGAGGCTTCCCGCGGGTGCAAGCCCCCGACCTGCACTTACCCAGCGCGCCGGCTGTTGTGCTGTGGGACAACGTGGGATTCTGATCCTGGGCCTCCTCCAACTGCCGGCGCGCAGTGCTTGCGTATCCCAGGGGCGCAGTTAGTTTGAAGCGTTCCCTGGAATCACGTGGGCCATGGAGAGCCAATCGTAGCAGGGAATCTCTATTTATAGATTTGACAGGAAGACCTGTCAAATCTATGAAATAGAGATCGGCCCCAAAACTTCAAATACATTTTTAAAAAACATCACATTTTTTAAATAACTATAAATTACATAAAATAACTATTTTAAACAATAATTTAAATTTTTGAAAAAATTCATTACAGTTTTTAACGGGGCTAAAAAAAAACTTACCTTTCTTTAAAGTATTTAAAAATAATAAACCTGTGGAAAAAATGTTTTAATTTTACTTAATTCACCACTTACCTTGTTAAAAGCAGGCCTTGTGACTTACCCTCCCGGAGAAACCTGTAAAAAAAACGAAGTTCCAGGCGTACGCGCTGCCTCTCCTGTTCGACCTGTGAACCCCTTACTTCAAGGGAACGGAAGTTCCGGTTTCCATCGCATGCACAGTGCATGCACAAAACCGGCACTTTCGTTGGCCCTGCGCGTGAGTACACAGCACGTACTCACCCATGGGGACCCGAATTTCTGGCTCATTCTGTGATTGAGGTGCTTCTGAAAATCCTTCGGGCAAAATGTTTAGTCAGGCATTGATAATTTATAGTAATGTCACCGGGGATCTATTGGCAGAGTCTCCTTTAGCAAGAGGAGCCTCCACCAGCACAGACATCTGCCAAAATGATGCATGTTACTTTTCCAGGAACATAGGAACAGGAGTAAGCCATTCAGCTTGAGCCTGTTCCACCATTCAATTAGATCATAGCTGATCTGTTTCTTAACTCCATCTACCCGCATTGGGTCTGTGTCCCTTAATACCTTTGCCTAACATAAATTGATCAATCTCCATTTTGAAAATTTTAATTGGCCCCCAGCCTCAAAAGCTATTTGGAGTAGAGACTTCCAGATTTCCACTACTCTTTAAGTGAAGACGTGCTTCCTGACATCACGCCTGAAAGATTTAGCACTAATTTAAGGTTATGCCCCCTTATAAGAACATAATAACATAAGAAATAGGAGCAGGAATAGGCCATATGGCCCCTCATCCCAGGAATCAAACTAGTGAACCTTCGTTGCACTGCCTCCAAGGCAAGTATATCCTTCCTTAGATAAGGAGACCAAAATTATGCACAGTACTCCAGGTGTGGTCTTACCACGGCCATGTACAATTGTAGCAAGACTTCTTACTCTTATACTCCAACACCCTTGCAATAAAGGCCAACATGCCATTTGCCTTCTATAGAAACATAGAAGCTAGGAGCAGGAGTAGGCCATTTGGCCCATCGAGCCTGTTCCGCCATTTACTGAGATCATGGCTGATCATCCAAATTCAGTACCCTGTCCCTGCTTTCTCCCTATATCCCTTGATCCCTTTAGCCTTAAGAAATATATCTAACTCCTTCTTGAATATATTTAATGTTTTGGCCTCAACTGCCTTTTGTGGTAGAGAATTCCACAGGTTCACCACTCTCTGGGTGAAGAAATTCCTCCTCATCTCAGTCCTAAATGGCTTACCCCTTATCCTTAGACTGTGACCCCTGGTTCTGGACTCACCTGCCATCGGGAACATCCTTCCTGCATCTAGTCTGTCTAGTCCTGTTAGAATTTTATAAGTTTCAATGAGATCCCCTCTCATTCTTCTAAACTCTAACGAATATAAGCCTAATCGACCCAATCTCTCTTCATATGTCATCCCTGCCATCCCAGGCATCAGTCTGGTGAACCTTCGCTGCACTCCCTCCATGGCAAGAACATCCTTCCTCAGATAAGGCGACCAAAACTGCACACAATACTCAAGGTGTGGTCTCACCAAGGCCCTGTACAACTGCAGCAAGACATCCCTGCTCCTGTACTCAAATCCTCTCGCTATGAAGGCCAACATACCATTTGCCTTCTTAACCGCCTGCTGCACCTGCATGCTTACCTTCAGCGACTGGTGCACAAGGACACCCAGGTCTTGTTGCACCTCCCCTTTTCCCAATCTATTGGCGTTCAGATAATAATCTGTCTTCCTGTTTTTGCCACCAAAGTGGATAACCTCACATTTATCCGCATTTGAAAGTTTCTCGCCATTTAAAAAATATTCTGTTTTTCTATTCTTCCTACCAAGGTGATTAACTTCACATCTCCCTATATTATACTCCATCTGCCACCTTACTGCCCACTCACTTAGTCTATCTATAGCCCTTTGCAGACTCTTTGGGCTCGATTTTCCAAGCCCCGAGGAGGCGGGTTTGGAGGCGGGAGTGGTGGGAAAATTGCAGAATTGGGGGGCAGGAACCCATCCCGCCCCAACCCACCTCCGTGCCAATGTCCCAGGAGGTGGGTACCCAACCTGTGCTGGGAGCCGCCTCCCTGAGGCGGGAAGGGGATTAGTGCCAATTAACTGCCTGTTAACAGGTAGTTAACAGGCAGTTTTTTGCCTAATCCCTATTTTTAGCCCTGAAGTGTGGGCTTCCCGATGGCTCCGAAGCACGCCAAGTTAGCGAGGCGGGCCGTCGGTCTGCAGGGGTTGGAGGGGTCGAGATGTCCGTTGTGCAGGTGAGTTATGGGTGCATATGTGCAGAGGTAAGTGTGTGAGCTAAGTGTAAAGTGTTTTAATAAGTTTTACTTACCTTTACTTTTTCCTGCAGGCTTCCTTCCTTCAGTTCTCGGGAGTCCCTCAGCTCACTGGCACAGAAAGCAGAATGGCCGCTGAACTGTCAAAAGCTGCAGCCTCTGCTTTCTGGTCTGGAGAGCTCTCTAACTGAGTCTGAGTAGGACTCAAGTTAGAAGACAGATTGTCAGTGTTTGACAGCTTCACAGAGCTGTCAAACGTTGATTTTTCATCTGTCAAAAGCTCTTGACAGATGAAATGTCAATCGCTGATGTCACCAGTAACCAGGTGCTCCTTAACTGACCTGCTGAGCCCGCTGGGCGGGCTTAACAAGGTCAATCAAGGGAAAATAGCGTGGGTTGGCCACAAGTCGATGGAGGCAAGACTACAATCCAAAAAGTGGGAGTCCCGCCTCCAAAAGCTCCCCATTGACAAAATCGAGCCCTTTGTGTTCTCCTCACAGCTTACTGTCCCACCTAGCTTTGTATCATCAGCAAACTTGGATACATTACACTCGGTCCCTTCATCTAGGCCATTAAAATAGATTGTAAATAGCTGAGGTTCCAACACTGATCCTTGCGGCACCCCACTCATTACAGCCTGCCAACCTGAAAAAGGTCTATTTATCCCTACTCTCTGTTTTCTGTCCGTTAACCGATCCTCTATCTGTGCTACTATATTACCCCCAACCCCATGATCCCTAATCTTGTGTAATAACCTTTTATGTGGCACCTTATCGAATGCCTTTTAGAAATCCAAATATACTACATCCATTGGTTCCCCTTTATTTACCCTGCTAGTTACATCCTCAAAAAACTCTAATAAATTTTTGTCAAACACGATTTCCCTTTCATAAAACCATGTTGACTCTGCCTAATCATGTTATGATTTTCTAAGTGCCCTGTTACCACTTCCATAATAATGGATTCCAGCATTTTCACGACGACTGATGTCAGGCTAACTGACCTGTAGTTCCCTGTTTTCTCTCCCCCTCCTTTCTCGAATAGCGGTGTTACATTTGTGACCTTCCAATCCACTGGGACCGTTCTAGAATCTGTGGAATTTTGGAAGATCAAAACCAATGCATCCACTGTAAGAATTCGCAATAATTTACAGTTCTGAAGATTAAGAATCCCTGGGCATTGTGCTTTTAAATTTCCAGGGATAAAAATGTCTGTCACCACATGGCCGAAGACAAAGGACAATGCTTAGTTTACAAAGCAATTGAATGCTATTAGCATTTGTTTGTATATCGAGTGGATACATCTAAACTGCAGAAGAGACTTTTGTATCTTGAATGGGAACCGTTTAAGAACTGAATGGGTTTTAAATCACCTAGCATTCTGGACAATAGAGCAGTTGTATTTCCCTTTTGTTTCAGCCCAGGGAGCTCTGGAAGACACATTAACCCAGTCCAACCACTCTGAGTTAGCCAATCACAGCTTTCTCTTGTGTATTGGACCCTTTGGGCGGGAATTTTGCACACAGCCCTTGCAGGGCAGAATGGCAGGACCTCACCAGGTATATAAGATAGCTGCTGAGAAGCTATCACTCTCTTTTTACTTCGCTGGATCACAGGTGAGCAGGGTGTTCTGACTCCTCGGCAAGGCAACCTAGCAGGAGTTAGGAGGTAGTGATTTAAGGGAATTGCTAAGATTGTTTAAGTAACATTGTAGCCATTTTATCGCTCGTTTTCGCCATCTGCAACCCCCTGTTATATAGTTTTACTGTAATTACTGTGTTCGTGTGGTATAGTTTATTCTTTTGATTGTAGTTTATTTAGGTAATAAAACTTGATTTTTCTCTCATCCAAACCACTTGTCCGTTTTAATATCATTAATTATAAGTTCCTCCACTCAGAACTGAAGGAGGGGTAGCGATTCGAAACCGCTGTTTGTAAATTGGTTTAGAGTGCAGCAGCAAAAGGCTGCTGACCAGGTGAATTACCGTAAACCAGGTAAAAGGCTGGAATTGGTCAGAGCTCAGAGGCAAAGGCTGCTGGCCAGGTAAATTACCATAAACCAGTTAAAAGATGCCCCCCTTACAAATGGCGAGCTAGGTAGGAGTGGAGGCAGTTTTTGATTTAATAAGTGGTCTGGATCTGGAGAAAGCATCAGCTCTTGTTTCTCTCATTGTTTTCAGTATGTGAGTAGACCTGCGGATGTTAGCAGCAGCATGTAGGCTGACCTATCATGGTATAGGTGGCTGGGTTAAGAAGGGTGAGAAGAGGGTGCAGGAGGAGGTTGAAGAGGCCAAGAATCGGGAGTCCCAGCTTGAAAAATGCCAGGCGGAGGTAGAACGCCTCAGAGAGGTGTATGAGGCCAGAGCTAGTGGTATGAGGGTGCGGGAGAATGCACGCCTCACACTAGAGGTCACGAAATGCCAGGCATTTATAGAGCGCCTTGTGCAGGAAGTCACAGAGGCAAGGGACTGTGAGATGAGGCTACAGGAGGAAATCGCATACCTCACCCAAGAAGCTAGCGAGGGAAAAAGCCATGCACGGAACGAGATAGAATTCCTAAAGTACCAAATTATAGGAGTAAAGAGGAGCGAGATGAGACTGCGGGAAGAGAATGCCCGCCTCACCTCAGAAGTGACAGAGCAGGAGAAGAAGTTTAGGGAAGTAAAGGCAGCTTATAAGCTGGCCTGCACCCTAAGGTTTGAGGAAGCAGATCATGGCCCCTGTAGGGCAGAGATAGAAAGCCTTAACATGGCTTTAAATGCATCAAAGGGGATGATTTGTCTGATCAGCCCGAAGGCAGGTCAGCTGGACTTTACTGGCAGCCCAAGTAGAACCATCCCACAGGCAGCACCCAGAACGGTGCTGGATTGGGAATTAGAGACCCCAAGACCGCAGCCCACAGCTCCGAGTCTTGGGGAGCTCTGGCAGCGAGGAGGGGTGGACAATGGGGTGGTAGGAGAACACCAGCAGGTCCCGCTAGGCAGGCGGGGACCAGGACCAGTGTACCCCCTCCAACAACGGAGGTACGGTCCGCCCGTGAGGAGTGAGCCTGAGAATAGGAATCCTCAGCCCACAGCAAGTTCGAGTTCACAGGCGAGCACTGTGGCTTGTGTGGGGGGAGGAGCCATTCATGTTCAGAGTAAGCTGTTTAAGCCAGGGAACAGGGAAGGAAAGTTCTGGGACCCCTGTAGAGCAGGTCCAGAAGCAGAAATCCGGGACAAGGGAGGCACACAGGGGATAGTTTTGGCCCCAGAAGAAAGGCAGGTCCAAAATTCCCCATTTAAAGCCACCTGGGTGAGGGAACATGAGTTTGCTGTCCATGCAAGTTCAAGTTCACAGCCTACAAAGACAGGCAATGTGGCTTGCTTCCAGGGACAGGTTGTCCTGCCCACAAATTGGGACACTTCCCCACCCCAGTGGGACCTAAATTTTGGCAAAAGCTTAAATTCGAACCAAAGTTTAAATTTGAGCAAGTTAGGTGGCTCAGAAACAAAGAAACAACAGCCTGGGATTAGAAATCAGCAGGCTGCTGCCCATTCATTCACTGAAACTGCCCGCGCAGGTGCTGGTCTGGAGACAGGAATCCCCCAGTCTTCCGAACAGCAGATTCATGCAGGTGCAGTGGCCTGTTTAAAGGGACCAGCTTCTCAGCCAGCTTCTAGAGTGGTCCCCCCCATGATGTGGGACCCTGGGGGGGCAGGGATAGCAATCCCTCTTGCAGGAGACATAGGGAGGGAGTTGACACCAGGTTTTAAACATGGGGAGGAAAACTTCCAGCCACCAGCAGCGGGTGGTGAGAGTATACCTGCCCCCAGCACAGGAGTGGGCAGGGAAGAGCAGACAAACCCAGAGAGAGATTTGCACCAGCAGGCTGCCAGGTACATTATACAGTGCGGGATATTTGGACATGGGGGAGAAGGTTCCCAGCCAGCTGGGGCTGTGACCCAAGCTCAGGGTCCGCCAGCCAAAGTTTCCCCCATAGAGACACCCCTCAGAAGGTCTCAGTGGGTGCCCCAGCCTAAGAAAGCATGGTCACCCACTTCACAGTGGAGTAGGGCGGTCTCCCGAGCCAGGGAGAAGCCAGAGAACAGAGGACCCCACTCAACAGCCATAAGCTGCAAGGGACCAGAGACAGGAGGCAGTCCAGCTTGGCTGCAGCCAGCAGCAATCTGCGACAGTGCCAGAGATTAGCCTGGCCGTCCGGAGACAGGCGGCATTTGTATTATAGCTATGTGTGTGTATATAGCTTGCTTTAAGGTGTATTTTAAATTTTAGTTTCATATAACTAGTCTTAAGTTTAAGTTTATAGAGTTTAAGTTTACATGTGTGCCGAATGTTTGTATTTTGGTCCAAGGTCAAGGGACCCGACCATGTCTCCACCTAAGGCAGCAGGTCAGTGAGACCTGGCTGCATGTCCATTTAAGTTTTTGCAGGAGATTGGACAAAGAAGCTGCCCCATTCGCCCAGCCCGAGCTGGGCATCGAATGAAGATACAGATACAGAATGTTGGGGATCACCTCGCCACTGGACGAATCCAGGAGACCCCGCAGCGATCTTCGGGAAAAACCGGACAGGGTCCGGAGGAACTTGCCTACTCCTCCTACGGGGAGGAGATGGCCCCAGCTGGGTGGGGCACGGCCCCCAACCCAGCACCATCCTGACAGAAGTTCACTTGTGGGAGACCTCGCTGTTGAGGAGTCATGATGGGGAAGCGCAGGCGCCTTGTGATAGGGACGCGTTCCCCGGGGGTGGGTGGTGATGGCCCGGGAAGGATTGCATAGAGGAGGGGGAGACCCAAGAGTCACGTGAGTGTGTTCGGGGAAGGGAGGAACTCACCCGGGGCCCACGGTCTAGGTTAAAGGGTAAGTGTGGCTGGGGAGGATGAGTGGGTGGCCGGATCTGGGATCCAAATTTGTGTGGGGCCAGGGAGAGCCGCCACACAGGCACCCATCATTTTTCTGCAGCCAGTCGAGGGAAGACGGGAGGGGGAGGGACTGGGAGTCATGATCCCATACTCCCCGGTCTCGGTCTGTGCCAAAGTAATTTTATACATGAGGGGTACCCCGCCTCCACAAAAGGACAAGGGAACGGCTCGGGGCTGGCGGAGCAGGCTGGTCTGTAAATCCATTCTGCCTGTTTTAAAGTTTAAGACAATCAACAGGGGGGTGGAAGGTACTTTTACTGCCCGGGTGGGAGGAGCAATACCCACTCGAATTTCGCAACCCATCATCGGCACGTGATGGTCAGGGTTTTATTTAAGCATGTTGTTTCAAATGATTAATTTTTTTTGTATCTTGTGTTACAGCCCCAAATTGAGCAGAGGCGTAGGATCCTCTCCGTGCTTGGGATCATTTTGTGACAACTCCAAGTTGAGCAGAGGCGTAGGACCCTCTCCGTGCTTGGGATCATTTTGATTACGTTTTGTAATAAGTTATAATGTAAAAGGTGTTTGTAAATTTGGTTTACATTGTATAATTTTACAAGCGTGTAGGGGTATGAGACCCCTTATTGAAAACTGAAGTATCTGTAAGATGCCTACCGTACCATGGATTTTTTCTTGAATTTAAGGGGAATAGACGGGACGGGGATCAGTGGCAGATAGCTATTAGGTAAATACAGGGGATGGTTGTTTGTGAGGGGTCAGAAATTATTGCTCATTTCTTCATGAGGATACTACAAGCAAGCTGGAAGTATCCAAGGGCGGACTGTAATAATTCGCAATAATTTACAGTTCTGAAAATTAAGAATCCCTGGGCATTGTGCTTTTAAATTTCCAGGGATAAAAATGTCTGTCACCACATGACCGAAGACAAAGAACAATGCTTTGTTTACAAAGCAATTGAATGCTATTAGCATTTGTTTGTATATCAAGTGGATACATCTAAACTGCAGAAGAGACTTTTGTATCTTGAATGGGAACTGTTTAAGAACTGAATGGGTTTTAAATCACCTAGCATTCTGGACAATAGAGCAGTTGTATTTCCCTTTTGTTTCAGCCCAGGGAGCTCTGGAAGACACATTAACCCAGTCCAACCACTCTGAGTTAGCCAATCACAGCTTTCTCTTGTGTATTGGACCCTTTGGGCGGGAATTTTGCACACAGCCCTTGCAGGGCAGAATGGCAGGACCTCACCAGGTATATAAGATAGCTGCTGAGAAGCTATCACTCTCTTTTTACTTCGCTGGACCACAGGTGAGCAGGGTGTTCTGACTCCTCGGCAAGGCAACCTAGCAGGAGTTAGGAGGTGGTGATTTAAGGGAATTGCTAAGATTGTTTAAGTAACATTGTAGCCACTTTATCCCTCATTTTCGCCATCTGCAACCCCCTGTTATATAGTTTTACTGTAATTACTGTGTTCGTGTGGTATAGTTTATTCTTTTGATTGTAGTTTATTTAGGTAATAAAACTTGATTTTTCTCTCATCCAAACCACTTGTCCGTTTTAATATAATTAATTATAAGTTCCTCCACTCAGAACTGAAGGAGGGGTAGCGATTCGAAACCGCTGTTTGTAAATTGGTTTAGAGTGCAGCAGCAAAAGGCTGCTGACCAGGTGAATTACCGTAAACCAGGTAAAAGGTTGGAATTGGTCAGGGCTCAGAGGCAAAGGCTGCTGGCCAGTTAAATTACCATAAACCAGTTAAAAGATGCCCCCCTTACACACTATCTCTTCAGCCACCTCTTTTAAAACCCTAGGATGTAAACCGTCAGGTCCAGGGAATTTGTAGGATTTTAATCCCATTACTTTCTCTAGTACTTTTTCTGTACTTATATTAATTACGTTAAGTTCCTCACCCTCATTAGACCCTTGGTTCCCCACCATTTCTGGTATGCTTTTTGTATCTTCCACTGTGAAGACAGATACTAAATATTTGTTTAACGTTACTGCCATTTCCTTATTCCCCATAATAATTTCCCCTGTCTCAGCCTCTAAAGGACCAGCGTTTACTTTTGCTATTCTCTTCCTTTTTACATACTTGTAGAAGTTCTTACAATCTGCTTTTATATTTCTTGCTAGTTTTTTCTCATTCTATTTTTTCCCTTTTTATCAATTTTTGGTCATCCTTTGCTGGTTTCTGAAACTCCCCCAATCCTCAGGCTTACTACTATTCTTCACAACATTATAAGCTTCTTCTTTCAATCTAATGCTATCCTTAACTTATAGAGTCATGGGGCTGGATTTTGTGAATGGAGATGTGCAGGAGGCGGGACTGCTGCTTGACGGGTCTAAGTCCCGCCTCCATCGGGATTTTCCCCTGATTGACTTTGTTAAGCCTGCCCTGCAGGCTCAGCAGGCCAATTAGGGGGAAGTCACTGACAGAGCACGTCAACGTCTGACGTGCCATCTGTTAAGACTTCTTGAAAGAAGAAATGTCAGCGTTTGACAGCTCTGTGAAGCTGTCAAACACTGACATTCTGTATAGTTTGATGAGGCCTTGTGTTCCGTCATCAAACCTTTCAACTTTGTAGAAAGCAGATGACTGTTGGTTCGGAGGATCCAACAACCAGTCTGTGAAATCTACAACGAAGATGTCGGGACTCCGGCATCACCGTGGCTGAAGGCTGTAGGCAGAAACAAAGGTAAATGAACATTTTCTAACACTTAACACTCACGTCACATACTTACCACTCCACACTTGCACCCATCACTACTTCTACATCTCACTTTCAGGCCTCTCTGACCTCCACAGATCTCCTACTCGACTCCTCCAACCCGACGGGGTTCTCCGAGGTCGGGAAGCCTTCACCTGAAGAGGTAAAATGGGACTAATCCTTATTTCTGCCTGTTAACTACCTGTTAACAGGCAGGTAAAAGGATTTAATCCCTTTCCTGCCTCGAGGAGACGGGACCCGGGGCAGGACGGCTTCCCGCCTCCTGGCAAAGGGCATGGATGCGGGATGGGGGCGGGTTTGCCATCTGCCCCCACTTTCTGCAACTTTACCGGCAGTCCGGCCTCCATACCCACCTCCTTGGGGCTGACAATATCCTGCCCATAGTGTCATAACGGCACAGAAGGAGGCCATTTGGCCCATCAAGTCCGCGTCGGCTCACTGCAGGGCAATCCAGTCAGTCCCACTCCCCTGCTCTATTCCCGTAGCCTTGCAAGTTTACTTCCCTCAAGTGCCTATCCAGTCTTGCTGTACGAGGCCCCTTGGGTCGGAGCGATAATTATATGATCAAATTCTTCATTAAGATGGAGAATGAAGCAGTTGACTCAGAGTCTAGGGACTTCAATTTAAATAAAGGAAACTACGATGGTTTGAGGAGCGAGTTGGGTAGGACTGATTGGGGAATGGCACTCAAAGGGATGACGGTGGATAGGCAATGGCAAACATTCAAAGACCGAATGGATGAGCTACAGAATTTGTTCATCCCGTTTGGCATAAAAGTAAAACAAAAAAGGTGACTCAACCGTGGCTAACAAGGGAAATTAGGGATAGCATAAGATCCAAGGAGAGGACATAAAAATTGGCCAGAAAAAGCAATAATCCTGAGGATTGGGAGCAGTTTAGGATTCAACAAAGGAGGACAAAGGGATTCATTAAGAAAGGGAAAATCGAATATGAGAGTAAGCTAGCAGGGAACATAAAAACTGACCGTAAAAGCTTTTATAGATATGTGAAGAGAAAAAGAGTGGTGAAATCAAGCGTAGGCCCCTTGCAGTCAGAATCAGGGGAATTTATAATGGGAAACAAAGAAATGGCAGACCAACTAAATACATACTTTGGTTCTGTCTTCACAAAGGAGGACACAAATAGCCTCCCAGAGATGCCGGGGAACATAGGGTCTGATGAAAGGGTGGAACTGAAAGAAATCAGTATTTGTAGGGAAATGGTGTTAGGAAAATTGATGGGACTGAAGGCCGATAAATCCCCAGGGCCTGATAATCTACATCCCAGGGTACTTAAGGAAGTGGCCCTAGAAATAGTAGATGTATTGCTGGTCATCTTCCAGAACTCGATAGACTCTGGAACAGTACCCATGGATTGGAGGGTAGCTAATGTTACCCCACTATTCAAAAAAGGTAGTAGAGAAAAAGCGGGGAATTATAGACCGGTAAGCCTGACATCGGTAGTGGGGAAAATGCTAGAGTCTATTATAAAAGATGTAATAGCAGAGCACTTGGAAAGCAGTGACAGGATCGGACAAAGTCAACATGGATTTACAAAAGGTAAATCATGCTTAACTAATCTACTGGAATTTTTTGAGGATGTAACTGGTAAAATAGATAAGGGAGAACCGGTGGATGTGGTGTATTTGGACTTTCAGAAGGCTTTCGATAAGGTCCAACTTAAGAGATTAGCATGTAAAATTAAGGCACATGGGATTAGAAGCAGAATATAGGGAGTTAGGAGGTAAATTAAAAAATAGGACCTCAAAGGTAGTAATCTCAGGATTGCTACCAGTGCCATGTGCTAGTCAGAGTAGAAATAGGAGGATATTTCAAATGAATACGTGGCTAGAGGAATGGTGCAAGGAGGAGGGATTCAAATTCCTTGGACATTGGAACCGGTTCTGGGAGAGGTGGGACCAGTACAAACGGGACGGTTTGCACCTGGGCAGGGCCGGGACCGATGTCCTAGGGGGAGTGTTTGCTAGTGCTGTTCGGGGGGGTTTAAACTAAAATGGCAGGGGGTTGGGAACCTGAGCAGGGAGACAGAAGAAAGGAAAACAGGGATAAAACCAAAAGATAGGAAGGAGAAAAACAAAAGTGGCAGTCAGATAAATCAACGGTTTAAATCAAACGTAGCCACAGTAAATAATAATTCTAATAGGTCTAAGAGCGTTAAAAAAACAAGCCTGAAGGCTTTGGGCTAGATTTTCAGTATAGACAGTTTTGGGGCGCTAAGCTTAGCGCCCGCCCGAAGTTATCGCCCGCCCCAAAGTAGCGCCCCGTTGCCGGAAATTCAGTGGCTTCGCCCTAAGAGGTTGGTGGAGCGCTAAAAGAGGCGTTCCACTAGTATCTTTAGGCGCTAAGCCGGCGGTGGAGAGCGCAACACCCGAGCTCGGGCGCAGCGCACGGCAGACACTCTGGTGCCAGTGAGCTCTTAAAGGGGAAGGGTGCATGTATTTTTTTCAAATGCAAAGTCTGGGGGGAAACGGGAGGAGGAGGAGGAGGAGGAGGAGGAGGAGGAGGAGGAGGAGGAGGAGGAGGAGGAGGAGGTGGTGGTGGTGGTGGTGGTGGTGCCCGGAAACATAAACAGACCGTTCACAACAGCACACTGCTTACTTCCACACAACACATGCAGAGTGCCTTTTGTACGAGTGCCCTTTAATTTGCGCTCCCCAGGGTGTGTTGCGTTCCATTTTACAAACGCTCTGGACGCCAGCCACACAATGGGGCGGTCCGACTGAAGTTTGGATTCGGGGCGGCCAAAGGGCGTTGCACGAGGATGTGACGTCATTTTCTGCGCGCGCATCCGGGCGGCCGCTAAACTTTGCGCCGGCGCTAACGGGCAACTTAATTTGGGGCGGGGCGCAAACTGCGCTGCGCCCAGGCGCTACACGCATAGCGCCCGAAAATCACTTCTCTTAAGGCGCTAACTGCTGGCGCAAGCAACTCAAAATCTAGCCCTGTGTGTCTTAATGCGAGGAGCATTTGTAATAAGGTGGATGAATTGGCTGTGCAAATAGAGGTAAACGAATATGATTTGGTTGGGATTACGGAAACGTGGCTCAAGGCTGGCCAAGACTGCGAACTCAACATTCGATATTCAGGAAAGATAGGCAAAAAGGAAAGGGAGGTGGGGTAGCATTACTGGTTAAAGAAGGGATTAATACAATTGTAATGAAGGATATTAGCTCTGATGATGTGGAATCTGTATGGGTAGAATTGAGAAATACTAAGGGGAAAAAAACATTAGTGGGAGTGGTATATAGACCTCCAAACAGTAATGCTGAGGTTGGGGATGGCATTAAAAGGGAAATTAAAGAAGCGTGCAATAAGGGCACAGCAGTCATCATGGGTGACTTTAATCTACATACAGATTGGGCCAACCAAATTAGTAACAATACTGTGGAGGAGGAATTCCTGGAGTGTTTACGGGATGGTTTCCTGGACCAATATGTCGAGGAACCAACCAGAGATCAGGCCATCTTAGACTGGGTATTATGTAACGAGAAAGGATTAATTAGCAATCTTGTTGTATGAGGCCCCTTGAGTCGGAGCGAACATAATATGATTGAAGCCTTCATTAAGATGGAGAATGAAGTAGTTGACTCAGAGACAAGGGTGCTCAATTTAAATAAAGGAAACTACGATGGTCTGAGGAGCGAGTTGGGTATGATTGATTGGGGAATGGCACTCAAAGGGTTGACAGTGGATAGGCAATGGCAAACATTCAAAGACCGAATGGATGAGCTACAGAATTTGCTCATCCCGGTTTGGCATAAAAATAAAACAAAAAAGGTGACTCAACTGTGGCTAACAAGGGAAATTAGGGATAGCATAAGATCCAAGGAGAGGACATATAAATTGGCCAGAAAAAGCAATAATCCTGAGGATTGGGAGCAGTTTAGGATTCAACAAAGGAGGACAAAGGGATTAATTAAGAAAGGGAAAATCGAATATGAGAGTAAGCTAGCAGGGAACATAAAAACTGACTGTAAAAGCTTTTATAGATATGTGAAGAGAAAAAGATTGGCGAAGTCAAGCGTAGGCCCCTTGCAGTCAGAATCAGGGGAATTTATAATGGGAAACAAGGAAATGGCAGACCAACTAAATACATACTTTGTTTCTGTCTTCACAAAGGGGGACACAAATAACCTCCCAGAGATGCCGGGGAACATAGGGTCTGATGAAAGGGAGGAACTGAAAGAAATCAGTATTTGTAGGGAAATGGTGTTAGGAAAATTGATGGGACTGAAGGCCGATAAATCCTATGGGCCTGATGGTCTACATCCCAGGGTACTTAAGGAAGTGGCCCTAGAGATAGTAGATGCATTGCTGGTCATCTTCCAGAACTCGATAGACTCTGGAACGGTACCCATGGATTGGAGGGTAGCTAATGTTACCCCACTATTCAAAAAAGGTGGTAGAGAAAAAGCGGGGAATTATAGACCGGTAAGCCTGACATTGGTAGTGGGGAAAATGCTAGAGTCTATTATAAAAGATGTAATAGCAGAGCACTTGGAAAGCAGTGACAGGATCGGACAAAGTCAACATGGATTTACAAAAGGTAAATCGTGCTTGACTAACCTACTGGAATTTTTTGAGGATGTAACTGGTAAAATAGATAAGGGAGAACCAGTGAATGTGGTGTATTTGGACTTTCAGAAGGCTTTCAATAAGGTCCCACATAAGAGATTAGCGTGCAAAATTAAGGCACATGGGATTGGGGGCAAGGTACTGACTTGGATAGAGAACTGGTTGGCGGACAGAAAGCAAAGAGTTGGAATAAATGGGTCGTTTTCCGAGTGGCAGGCAGTGACTAGTGGGGTACCGCAAGGATCGGTCCTAGGACCCCAGCTGTTCACAATATATATTAATGATCTGGACGAGGGAATTGGATGTAATATCTCCAAATTTGCAGACGACACAAAGCTGGGTGGTAGGGTAAGCTATGAGGAGGATGTCGTGAAACTCCAGTACGATTTGGACAGGTTTGGTGATTGGGCAGAAACATGGCAAATGCACTATAATGTGGATTAATTGAGGTTATCCACTTTGGTGGCAAAAACAGGAAGGCAGATTATTATTTGAATGGCAATAGATTGGGAGAAGGGGAAGTGCAAAGAGACCTGGGTGTTATTGTGCACCAGTCACTGAAGGTAAGCATGTAGGTGCAGCAGGCGGTTAAGAAAGCAAATGGTATGTTGGCCTTCGTAGCAAGAGGGTTCGAGTACAGGAACAAGGATGTCTTGCTACAGTTGTACAGGGCCTTGGTGAGACCGCACCTTGAGTATTGTGTGCAGTTTTGGTCACCTTACCTGAGGAAGGACGTTCTTGCCATGGAGGGAGTGCAGCGAAGATTCACCAGGCTGATACCTGGGATGGCAGAATGACGTATGAGGAGAATTGTGTCGATTGAGCTTATACTCACTGGAGTTTAGAAGATTGAGAGGGGATCTCATCGAAACCTATAAAATTCTGTCAGGTCTGGACAGACTAGATGCAGGAAGGATGTTTCTGATGGCTGGGGAGTCCAGAGCCAGGGGTCATAGCCTAAGGATAAGGGGTAAGCCATTTAGGACTGAAATGAGGAGGAATTTCTTCACCCAGAGAGTGGTGAACCTGTGGAATTCTCTGCCACAGAGGGCGGTAGAGGCCAGTTCATTAAATATATTCAAGAAAGTGTTGGATATATTTCTTGAGGCTAAAGGGATCAAGGGATATGGGGAGAAGGCAGGGACAGGGTACTGAATTTGGATGATCAGCCATGATCTCATTGAATGGCGGAGCAGGCTCGAAGGGCCGAATGGCCTACTCCTGCTCCTATCTTCTATGTTTCTATGTTTCTCACCTTGAAAACATTGATTGTCTCCCCTTCCACCACTTCCGTCTGCAGCGAGTTCCAGGTCTTCAACACTCGCTGCATAAAAAAGCTATTCCTCACATCCCCCCTGTATCTCTTGCCCAAAACAGTAAATCTGTGTCCTTAGTCCTTGTACCATCAACTAGTGGGAACAGCTTTTCTCTGTCTAGCCTATCCAAACCCATCATAATTTTGTACACCTCTATCAAAACACCCCTCAACCTCCTTTGCTCTAATGAAAACAAATCCAGCTTCTCCAACCTGTCCTTGTAGCTAAGATCTCCCATCCCCAGAACCGTTCTGGTAAATCTCCTCTGCACTCTCTCAAGGGCCTTCACATCCTTCCTAAAGTGTGGTGACCAGAACTGGATGCAATACTCCAGTTGTGGCCTAACCAGTACTTTATAAAGGCTCAGCATAACTTCTCTGCTTTTGTACTTAATACCTCTATTTATGAAGCCCAAGATCCCATATGCTTTGCTAACCATTCTCTCAATATGTCCTGCCACCTTCCGGGACCCATGCACATTAACTCCCAGGTCCCTCTGTCCCTGCACACGCTTTAAAACTGTGCCATTAAGTGCATATTGCCTCTCTCTGTTCCTTCTGCCAAAATGCATCGCCTCATACTTCTCCGTATTAAATTCCAACTACCACTTGTCTGCCCATTCTGCTAGCCTGTCTATGTCCTGTTGCAGTCGATTCCTATCATCTTCACTGTTTGCCACACCCCCAAGTTTGGTGTCATCAGTAAATTTAGAATTTCTACTCTGTATTCCAAAATCCAAGTCATTTATATATATATCAAAAAAAGCAGTGGCCCCAGCACTGACCCTTGGGGAACACCACTGTTTATCATCCTCCAGTCTGATAAACAGCCATTTACCTGTTTCTTGTCCTGAAGCCAATTCCTATCCAAGCTGCCACTGACCCATCTATTCCATGAGCCTCAATTTTGTTAAGCAGCCTTCCATTTGGTACTTTGTCAAATGCCTTCCTAAAATCCATGTAGACAACATCCATTGCATTCCCTTCATCAATCCTCCCTGTTACTTCATCAAAAAATTCAATTAGATTAGTCAAACATGATCTGCCTTTTACAAATCCGTGTTGGCTCTCCTTAATTAGCTTAAACCTCTCCAAGTGCCCGTTGAAAGGATTCGCAAATTTCATGTCTCCCCCGAGGATTTACTTTTGGTTTATTAAAGCAACCCTGGTTGGACTGAGTTTAAAATCCAGGGCACAACAAGATGGCTGCGGTCAGCCTCATGGCCAAAGCCTGTAAGTTTCAGTTTGGACTGACAGCTTGTATTCTGATGACTGTGAGAAGGAACTTTCCAGAACTTGAATGCAGACAGACCTTCTGCATTTATGCATTAGAAGCAAACCCAGTGGCATTCGGGCCTCTGATTAAAAGACATCAAGGTTGTTTGCACAAACAATCAAGAGCAGACAGGGCCTATTGAATATGTAGTGGGACAAGCTCAGCTGCATTCAGGCCTTCGCTTAGAGAATGTCAACATTGTTTACCTAGGTACTTCGAAACGATCAACGGGGCATTCAGACTGGAATGGCCCCATCACGAAACCAGTTGGACAAAGGGGAACACTGATGAGACCAGTAAAACCGATTACCGGCCATCCAGGTCGATGGGCCCAGATGAATTTTGTCTGAGTTTCAATACGTCCAGATTAGACAAAAGAAATGAGCTGATCTGGTGAGAGATAAGGGCTACCGGGGAGGGTATAACTTGTCCCCTGGGAGGCCATTTCTCTCTCTCTCCCGCCCCGCCTCCGGTGCCCTGCTTTACCATCAACCCAGCAAGAGGATCATCGATGAAGAGCCTGTCCAGGGAAGTAGAATACGCGCAGTTACGTTTAAATTACTGGGGTATCTCTGCTTTGGGCGGTGAAAACCTAAGACATCGGCAGGCAACAGGGCACGGAGCAGGTGTTTCAACATCCTAGACTGGTGAGCATCAATTTTCTGGCCCATCACAAGATAATCTAGATAGGTGTAAAGGGTGGGACTTAAGGGGAATTGCTAAAGTGTCATTTTAGTCATTTTCCCTCGATGTGTCCGTTTCTCCTCCCCCGTTAAATGTAATTGTGCTGCATCCATAGTGATTTTCTCTGTATTGTAATTGTTCTCTATTTTAATAAACATTGGTTTTCTTTGCACCGAACCACTGGTCTCGTTTGTCTATATCGCTACTTGTAAATAAGTCCGGTGGTCAGAACCAAAGGGGAAGCGATTCGAACTGCATGGGTCTGGAGCAGCTCAGACACACGACTGACTGACCAGACACAAACCCCAAACCAAAACCCCCTACAGAAATGACCATCGACGACAGTATGCGATATGACAGACAGTGGTACGGAGGGAGAAACCGCAATGGAAGAGAGGTTGTCCACTTATGTGTGCGGAAAGGTCAATATCGCCAAGAAATGGTGGGCGCTATGTTAAAGGCTGAGTGTCCCATAGACCCCGTGCCCAGTGGACGGCGAGTAAACAGCATAAGAGGGCAATTGAAAAGGCAGTCTGGTTAATGTGTTACAAGAAACAAGTCCTAGTGCTGGACAGTGTTGTAACAGCACAGGCTACCAAGCTCAAGAAATTGGCCCTAGAAATGCAGGATAAGGTTTTAGCGGAAGAGAAAGTGCTAGTGGCGCTTCAGGCATTAAGCCAAGAAAGAGCACAGACGGCAAAGGAACACCAGGCAAAGGTAGAGCGCCTGGAAGTCCAGGCCGTCGAAGTGCAACGGGAACATCAGGCAAAGGTAGAGCGCCTGGAATACCAGACCGCTGAAATTAAAGCCAGCGCTAGGCGCAAGATGAAGCACTTGGAATACCAGGTCAGAGAGGCGAGGGGCAGCGAGATAAGGCTGCAGGACATGATTTGCGACCTCACCCAAGAATTAAAAGAGCAGGAGGAGAAAGTAAGGGAGGTAAAGGCAGCATACAAGCTAGCCTGCGACCGGGGGTTCGAGGAGGCAGATCACGGGCCCTGTAGGGAGGAGATAGAAAGCTTGGACATGGCCTTATCGAGGGTGAAGGGCATGGTATGCTTCATCAGCCCAAAGGCAGGCCAATCAGACTTTACCGGCAACCCAAACAGAACCGTCCCACAGGCAGCACCCAGAACAAAGTTGGCTAGGGAATCAGAGGTCCCACGGCCGCCACCCATAGCTCCGAGCTTTCAGGAGTTCTGGCAGCAAGGGGGGGTGGAGAATGAAGTGGTAGGGGAAGCACAGCAGGCCCCGCTAGATAGGCCGGGACCAGGACCGGTGTACCCCGTCCGACAACGGAGGTACGGCCCGCCCGTTGATGACGAGGACCCAGGGCCCATCCAAAATCAGTTTGTGGTGCCGCATGGCACCCAACAGCTCAGAGCCATGGTTAGTCACATCCCCAAGCTCACCGAAAAGGGAGTCCCCTCTCTGCACTTCAGGGAGATAGAACAGGCAGCGTGCGTTAATGACTGCGATGACGCAGAGCAAGCTAAGATGCTGCTGTTTTCTCTGGGGAGGGATCTCCTCCAGACCCTATCTGATGAATGTAAAAAGGGGCAGAAAGATTATGAGGATTTGAGGAACGAGATATTGAAGGCCATGGGACTCAATGACGGTAGTCCGTTCGCCCAGGCGGAAAAAACGGTACAGCTTCCAGGGGAGTCCCCGCAGGCGTTCGCAGACAGGCTGTGGCCAGTCTACTGGAGCGCATGCCCGGGAATGCCAGCGCGGACATTACTGAATTACAGTCCAATTGACCCACTGGCTCTGTTGTCTAATGACAAACTGTCTGCCCCAAATCCGAGCCCAGGCTGCGGCCTGGTTTGACCCCCGAAGCCCCCAGACCACCGAAGAAACGGTGATCCGCCAGCTCACGGTATCATTTAGAAATATGAGGTGTATCGAGATGCCCCAACGCAAGGGAAAAGTCCATGATGTTAAACCTGGGGGCCAGAATAAGAAAGAGTGGCACCAGGAGGGGAACCGTCCCTCCCAGACTAAGTTAAACTGTTACGGGTGCAGGAAGGACGGCCACTGGCGCAAGGATTGTAAAAATCCATGGAAAGACAATAAAGTAAAGAACTCCACAGCCCCAGCCCAGAAGGCAGAGACGGAAATTGCTCCCGCTGCGATCGAGTCATTTTTAGAGACCATGCGATCTCTTATGACCAGCCAGGGAAGAATAGCAGCCACCACCGGTGTGGTGGTTCCTTCAGCCACAATGACTGGAGCCCGTGCAGCCTGTCTACCTGTGTGCTCTCCAGTATGACGGATGGGAGAGACCGCTCATGCAGATGGAGGTAGAGAAGGTTAAAGGGACTTATCTGCTGGATACGGGAGCATCATGCACCATGATCCACGCAGCTAATCCCACCACCTCACCTCTGTCTAGCGGGGTTCCATACGTTCTATCGGGGTTCACCGGTAAGGAACAGGCGGGAGCATTCTCCAAGCCGCTCTCAGTCTGCCTGGGCATGCTCCGGACCAAGTGGACGTGCATTCTGGCGAGGTGGGAAGTGAAGGGAGGAAAGGGGATCCTAGGGGCCGACTTCATCGTGGGCCACGGGATCCTCGTGGATCTCCGCAACCATTGCCTTTGGGGAGCCAACACGGGTAAAGAGGGAGGTGTAGTAGTCATCCCGAGCAAGGAAGGGAAGGGGACCCTGTGTACAGTGAAGCCGAAAGAAGGTTACAACCTCGGGCTTATGGTCGACGGTGTCCCAGGGGAATTTCAGGCATTCGTGCAGGCTAACCTAGCTGCGTTTGCCACGCACAAACATGCCTGCAGGAGGGTCACTGGGTTTGAGGTCAGAGTGGACGGGGACCCCATGGCCCGGCCCCAGAAGCAGTATAACTTCCCCAGAGAAGCAGAGCCCGACATGGAGGCAGCCATGTCCTCTTTAGTACAGCAGGGAGTGTTGAGGCCCATAGCCACCCATGTTAACTCTCCGCTTTGGCAGGTCAAAAAAACCGGGCAATTCATGGAGAGCCACGGTGGACTATCGGGTGCTCAACAGCAATATCCCCGCGTGCGCCCCCACAGTGGCAGCAGTGGCCGACCTCATCGGGAGTATTCCAGCATCCGCGACTACGTTCACGGTGCTGGATATTTCAAATGGGTTTTGGTCCATCCCCTTGAGGAGGGAGGACCAGTATAAGTTCGCTTTTACTTTTAAAGGGCAACAGTATACTTGGAACTGCTTGCCACAAGGCTTTCATAACAGCCCCAGCATCTTCCACCAGTGTATGGCGGATAGCTTAAAGGAATTTAGTCAGCCCACCCAGTTGCTGCAGTATGTGGATGACCTGCTCTTGTTTACCGACTCAGTCGGGGAGCATGGCCCGCTACTGGCCGAACTGCTGGAGCTGCTACAGAGTAAGGGGTTCAAAGTCAACCCAAAAAAGTCGCCGATCGGCCAGCGGGAAGTTAAATTCCTGGGCCTAACCGTCCGCGCAGGAGAGAGAGCCATAGACAAGGCTAGGAGGGAAGCGGTCCAAGAGTTGCCGGTCCCCAACACAGTGAGAGGTCTGAGGTCGTTCCTAGGGTTAACGGGGTACTGCAGGGACTTCATTGAAGACTATGCAGCCACAGCAGCCCCTTTGCTCCGACTCCTACACAGAGGAGTGGAGTGGTCTTGGGATGAGGGTTGCCAGGCAGCATTTGTCAAGCTCAAGGGAGACTTGCAGACCGCACCAGCCCTAGGAGCCATAGATGGGGGGAAGGGTTCTTTCTGGAGGCAGCGGCTAGCGGGGATAGCCTGAGTGCTGTGCTGCTCCAAGAGCGGCATGGCAGGCTAAGGCCCGTGGTCTACTCCTCCAGAGTACTCACTGATGTGGAGAGGAGCTACTCAATTTGCGAACGGCATCTTTTGGCCACGTATTGGGCTGTGAAAAGATCCATGATCTTCACAGGCACCTCTCCCATCACCCTCCTCACACACCACACACCCACCCAGATGCTTCTGGACGGGAGGATTAAAGATGGGACAGCCAGCAGTGTACGCATTGCGCGCTGGACCCTCCTCCTCTCGCAGATGGACCTGAAGGTGAGGGGCCTTTGCGAGCCAAAGCTCGCGGCCAATATGGTATATCCTGGAACAGCCCATCGGTGTTCCATAGAAGGGGTATGGGAGGTGAACGTAGGTTTACGGGCCGGGATACATCCCTCAGGCCGCGAAGTCTATGTAGACGGTTCCAGCATGGTATCTGCTGGCGAACGATTCATGGGTTGTGGAGTTTATGACCCAACGGCAAACATTGCCCTGGCAATCAAGCTCCCCAGCACCATGAGCGCCCAACAGGCTGAACTGTCCGCGGTGGTGTAGGTGGTTACCCACCCCAAAATCTTCCCCACCACATACACGGTTTGCTCGGACAGCATGTTCACTTGCAACTCGTGTACGGAATACCTGGCCATCTGGTCCCGGCGTGGGTATACCTCCGCCAACGGGAGGCCCTTAACAGTAAAGCCCCCCTGGAGAAAATCCTTGCAGCCATGGGGGAGGAAGGCGAGATCTTCATCCACAAAATGAAGGCCCATTCCTCCACAGAACCCCGCAGCCAGGGTAACCAGCAAGCTGACACGCTGTCCAAGGAGGGTGCACGCGCAGGCACTTTCTGGGACCCATATGAGTCCGGGCCCGTGGCGGCAGTTAGAGGCAGGGATGGGACCCAAGGGAGCTTAGGAGTAGTGTTAGTCCCGGACCTTAAAACAGTCCAAGCCCAGGACCCTGTCCTGAAAACCGTCATTAGCGCAGTAGTGGAGGGCAGGAACGTAGAAGGCCCTTACGGCACAGCGGCCCTCTCCATAAGGGAAGGCATGCTGTTCAAAGAAGAACAGTGGGTAGTACCCCAGCAACACCAGAGGGAGTTCCTTCAACTGGCCCATGAGGGTCCGGGAGCGGGACAACCCGGGCCTGAGGCCACCTGGCAACGGGTGGAACAGGCGGGATGGTGGCCAGGTCTCTGGGAAGACGTCCGCGAGTTCTGTGCTAGCTGTCCTGTGTGCGCTGCAAACAACCCCGACCCCCACAGAAGGAAGGTGCCCATGGGACACGTTAGGAGGGTAGAGGGTCCATGGCAGTCGATCCAGATCGACTACATCGGGCCCCTGCCCACCACCCAGGGAGGCTACAAATACTGCCTCGTCCTGGTAGACGTGTTTTCCAAGTGGGTGGAAGCCTTCCCCTGCAAAACGGCCACAGCATTGGGGACTGCAAGGATCTTGGTGCGAGAGGTGTTCTCGCGGTGGGGACTACCCCAGTTTGTGGAGTCCGACCAAGGAAGCCACTTCACTGGCCAGGTCATGCAGAACACCCTTACGCTGCTCGGTATTCAGGGGACGTGGCACGTAGCCCACAATCCACAGTCCTCAGGGATTGTGGAGCGCATGAACCGCACCGTTAAAAAAAAGTTGAGGAAGGAGACAGTGGGCTCGCCCCAAAAATGGGCGGGGGTCCTGCCTCTAGTCCTCATGGGGATCCAGGCCAGCCAGTCCAAGAGTACAGGGTATTCCCCGCATGAACTCATGACCGGTAGGGTTATGAGGACCCCCACCCATGTCCTAGCCCCAGTTCTTACTGAAGGGCAGCTTCGGGAGGTAAATCGGGAAAATTCGCCCGAACACTCCTCGAGCGCCTGAAACAGATTTACGAACAGGCAGCAGGTAGCATGGGGAAGCAGCATCGGAATAACCGGTTGCTGCTCGAGCCTAGCAAGAGTCACCAGTGGGAGATAGGGGACCAAGTGATGGTTAGGAACTACGCCTGAGTGGGGAGTTTAGAGCCACTGTACATGGGACCCTATAGCATAGTCCATAAAGCCAGCCCCATGGTTTACGCAGTAAAAATGCCCCGGCGCACAAAATGGTTCCATGTGAATCAATGTAAGTTGTTTAAGCCGGAGGCAGGGAAACAGGCAGCTGGGATTCAACCCGAGGTTAGAAATCCTCAGCCCGCAGCAGGTACGCGCACGCAGGCTGCACACGCAGGTGCAGTCGCGTGCGTCAAGGGAGAAGTTCCCCAGCACTTTGTCCAGACCACTCCCCCTCTCTTATGGGATTCTGAGGAGGAGGAGCCCGAACCAGATGGCCCCGCCCCCGAACCAGGTTTTGAACCTGGAGGGGAAGACCCTCAGCCACCGGCAGCCGGTGGCGAGGGATTGCCGGTCCCCAGTTCAGGTTTGGGAGGGGAGGGACCCGAGGGAGAAGGCCCCCAGCCAGCGAGGACTGTGACCCGAGCCAAGGGTCCACTCGCCAGGGTAGCCCCACCAGTAGCACTCCCTAGGAGGTCTCCTCGGCCACCCCAGCCCAGAAAGGTATGGTCACCGGCTCTTCAGTTCAAAAGGGCGGCCTCCCGAGTCAGGGAGAAGCCGAAAGACAGAGGTCCCCAGCCAGCAGCCATAAGCTGTGAGGGACCAGAAGTGGAGATCAGTCCAGCTTCGCTGCAGGTAGTAGCCTGCAACAGTCCTAACAGAGATTAGGCTGGCCGCTTGGAGATGGGCGGCAGATGTACATAGTTTTGTTTTAAGTTTAGTAATGTGTATAAGGTTAAATTAGGGTGTTTTAATTTAATTCTATGTAAGGAACCGTAGTCTATAAGTTTTAAGTATGGAACCGTTCCAGAGTGCTGTCTACGTGAGCCGAGGTCACGGGACCCGATCACACTTCCCCCGAGCCAGAGGGCCTCCAGGGAACCTGGCTAGATGCTTTTATGTCTTTTTCAGAATTTCGGAATGTGTGGAGGCATAACCCTGCTCGCCCTGTTCGGGCTGAGCCTCGCGAGAAGGGGCGATGTCGAGGACCATCATATCTTCGGATGCTCGGGGAAGAGAGCGCCCCTAGCACACGATGGAAGTGGTCTACGGGAGGCGGATGAAATCACCTCGTATGTCCACGAGGGGAGCTGGCCAGGATGGCTGGGATCCAATTCGACCCAGTATTCTAATGAGACCGGCTTCACGTATGGGGAGGCCTCGTTCCAGTGCCCGAGGTTACGAATTGTCACCCCAAGGATTAGCGTCACCGTGGGCAAAAGAATATGTTTGACGTGTAAAGGGAACGTGGTGGCTCAGAAAGTTAAACAAAGACATGGGGAACCCCAGGGTAGAGTGGGAAAGGTTAGGGAATGACACTCACAGGACCATTAAAGAGACCCAGGGAGGGTTAAGTGTGTGCTGGGATAAATGGTGGGAACCGGATCAGGGGATTTACGTCTGTATGTGAGGATCAGAGAAAGTCTGCCCCACAGGCATTTCCACCATTTTCCGCAGCCAGTGGCAAAATAACAGGAGGGGGATGGACTGGGAGTCCCGCCTGGACGCATGCGCGATCCCGTACTCCCCAATCTCGGTTAATGCCACTGAACTAGTGACCCGCCCCCGACGGCCCCTGCCCACGACCCTGATGTCACGGACAGTAGCAGAGGGATGCCCCGCCACCACCAAAGGACCAGGGAACGGCCTGGTGCTAGTACCCACAGACCAGGTGCTGTATCAAGGGATGCATTACACGGTGGCCTCTGTGATTTTAAACCTCACTGAGGTACACTTACCCGCGTGGTGCCCCGCAGAGACTGCCAAATTGTATCAAGCCCTATTAACAGAGATGTTTCGAAAATTCCGTGAATTTTACTTTTCGGAGGTCGATAAGACCGAATTGTATACTCACCACGAGATTTGGGACAGGATTGGGAGGCAAGGAAGGGGTGTTTTTAATGATGTTTTAACTGGTTTTAACACGGGATCCTCGATCATCAACAGTTTAGATGACATCGAGCTGCAGACCCAGATTAATGGTCTAAAAACGCAATTAAAGTGTATTTTAACTGATGAGACCCACCTTCAGAAATATGTCGCCCACTTCGGTTACCCGATTCCCCCTCTCCCAGAGCACCTTACCAAATTATTAAAAGCCGTTCTAGTATCACAAAAGCACTTCTACACTTTGGAACAGAAGACTGTCCAGATAGGGGCTGACATTTTAGATATTACGACCCCGCCCGCGTGGGGCATTCTTGAAAGTATAGAGGTCCACTCCTGGATTCGTATGGCAACCCACATCTTAGTAGTCTGTCAGCTAGGGATCGTCCTCTACCTGGTTTGTGTCCAGTATAGGAGAAAGGGTCCCGGGGTAGAATTTAAAGTGAAAAGGTTGTGGAAGGACCGGTATGCCCGGGTGGAAGAAGAAACACCCGTGTGAGCTTTGTGTTGTCTCACTACCGAGTGATGGCGGATTCGTTTGTTATTTTTAATAAAGCTTGTTCCTTCCGCTCGTTATTTTTAATAAATATGGTTTTGGCCTGATGTTAATTTTATTAAAGATTATGGCCTAGAAATTCATTGTAGCCACTTTTGGGGCGGTAAAGTGGGGCGGCCGCTAAAGTTTGCGCCCGCCGCCAAATCGAGGCCACTTCTCCGATATTCATTAGCTTCGCCCTAAGAGTTCGCTCGAGCGCTAAAACTGGTGCTGGACGCCTCTCTTTGGGCGCTAAGCCGGAGGTGCTGATCGATAGCGCCGAGGCCGGGCGCAGCGCAGGTGCGGCCATCTCGTGATTGACAGCAGACACCCTGGCGCCGGCCAGCTCTTAAGGGGGAAGGGTCGACTGTGTCTGCTGCCACGCCCTGGATAGTGGAGCCCTCCAGCTAGGCCTGAACACTGCTGCTGGACCCAAATAGCGCCTGAAGCCATGCAGAAGGCCCGGGAACGTGCGCAGCGCTTCTCAGAGCATGATCTGAGTGTGCTGGTTGGTGCTGTGGAGAAGAGGCGCCATGTTTTGTACCCGGACAATGGCAAGAAGGCGCCATTCCGCGTCTACAGGAGAGCCTGGAGGCATGTCGCCAGCAAGCTGTCAGCCAACAGCGAGGTCCCCAGGAGCGGTGTCCAATGCCGCAAAGACTTTAATGACCTCACTCGCATTGTCAGGGTGAGTACCCTTTCCAGTGGCCTCCTCATCCTTGCATGTGCACCTCACATTATGGGCAAAGGGACCTGAAAGCCCTAATGGCCAGCCCTCATCCAGCAGCGATGGGACAGGCATGAACATCAATTGCACATTCTGCACTTAACACACTGGCCAAACTATTCCACCATGGGAGGCAGTGCACACAAGATCAGGGCGACACATTGGCCAGGCTATTCCACCATGGGAGGCAGTGCACACAAGATCAGGGCGACACACTGTACTTAGAGGCCGTCCTTTCTCTTGCAGGCCAAGCTGGCTAATAATCGGAAGAGCCGGACTGCGACCGGGGGAGGCCGACCCCAGATCCAGCCGCTCACCGAGCTTCAACATTGCATGGAGCGCATCATGGGTGCCCGGGTGATTGGCCCTGTTGCATGTGGAGATGCCGACCCTGTTCTGGGCACCAATGGTAAGGACATCCACATTTGGACCTCTCTCGTCCCACTTGCGCATCAGATCTACATCCTTTGCCACTGTCCGACCAATGCGCTGAATGCCACCACTCATGCATCCCTTGCTGACGCCCTCTCCTCACTCTAAAGCTACTCTTGTGCCTTCCTGCTTTCAGATGGTGAGGAGGAGGTCCCTGAACTTGCCAGTGACAGCCCCTCAGAAGAGGAGCAGGAGGAGGAGCAAGAGGAAGGCGGCCCATCAGGGGAGGGGAGCGTGGCGGAAGTGTCGAAGGGGAGGGGAGCTCATGGGACCTGCGGCCTGCAGAAACGCGGGAGGGGGGTGGAAGCTCGGCGGCCTTCTCCCCAGAGGGGGGATGCGTCGGAGGGGAGTCCAATTGCTGGACCCAGCGGTGTCCAGCAACGCAGGAAGGGTCGGCCAGCTCGGCGGCCTTCTCCCCAGAGGGAGAGTCCGGCCTCCAGTCCGGAGATGGTCTTCGCCGAGGAGATGGAACGCCTTGAGGACTTGTCCGCGGACTCGGAGTGCCGGAACACGGAGCTCATGCCGGTAGTGGCACGGTTGCCTGAGGCCATCGAGTCCCTCTCTCGGAGTGTGACCGAGTTCAGGCCCTCAGAGGCCACCAGTCGGGCGGAATTCCGGGCAGATCAGGCAGCGAGTCGGGCGGAATTCGGGGCAGCTCTGGCAGCGAGTCGGGCGGAATTCGGGGCAGGTCAGGCAGCGAGTCGGGCGGAATTCGGGGCAGCTCTGGCAGCGACTGGCCAGGTGATCAGTGGTGCCGTCCAGTCACTGGCTGCTCTGATGCAGTCAGTGAACAGGTCAACACGGGCACTCACTGCTGCCACACTCGTTGTGTCAGCCAGGCATCGCCAGGGCACCCGGCGCGCTGCAGCAGCACAGCGGTCTGTCCCTCGGCAGATTGGTGCGCATGCTGCAGTGCTGGCCCGGGCGAGTGCCAGTGTCTCAGGCGACCAGCGAGCGCCTGCCATCCGCCAGCTTGCCCCCATTCCTCCAGCCGCCACTGCCACTCCCCCAGTGGAGCTGGCAGGAGCTGCTGCAGCGACTGATGCTGGCCAGCCACAGCTGCAGCATTCAACAGCCGCCCGCTCGACGGCCAGACCTCGACTAGGCCGACCCCCAAGGGCATCTGCCATCACGACATGTGCCCCTCAGGAGCCTGCCTCCAGCCTTGCAGCAGCCAATGGCCTTACTTTGAGGAGGAGCAGCAGGGCGGGCAGGGGCCACACAAAGATGGCCAAGGCATCGCCCTAGCGGGCCAAATAGTCGAATGTGTGGCCAGTTGTGTTTGTTTTTTGAGGCCGAGAATTGGATGTTTGTTTTTTGAAGGCCGATGATGTGATGTTTGTTTTTTACGAAGGCCGAGAATGACGGCCATTTTAGTTGCACTATTTTGTTAATCCTCTCCAGGTTGTGGGAGCGAGTAATGTGTTTGAGTGTTTTTTGGGGGTTTCGTCTGTTTTTGGTTTTCATGTGGGAAGGGACCTGAGTTTGAACAATAAAGCATTTTATTTATTAACATTGTCCATGTTTGATCTTTGAAGTGTTTGTTGCCTTAACCGGCTGAGGGCTTGCGGAGCGGCTGCAATCATGTTCTTTGATTGGCACAAGCCATTCCCTGACAGGGGGCCTAGAAGTGACGTTCAATAAGCCGCCGACGGGCGGCCCTTGGACCTTGTGCCTCCCTCCTGGGCTGGTACTCCTCGTCCTCCTCCTCCTCATGCTCCTCCTGCTCCTCCTCCTGAGGTGATGGTCCAACGTGAGGTGGCAGTGCCTGAGTCCTGCGGATAGCCAGGTTGTGCAGCATGCAGAAAACGACGACGAATTGGGAGACTCGATCCTGCGAATACTGGAGGGCTCCCCCGGAGCGATCGAGACAGCGGAACCGTTGCTTGAGCACGCCGATTGTTTGTTCTATGAGGTTCCTAGTCGCTTGATGGCTCTCGTTGTATGCCTCTTCAGCAGGGGTCGTGGGCGCGCGGAGCGGGGTCATGAGCCAGGTACACAAAGGATAGCCTTTGTCCCCGATAAGCCATCCTCTTGGGGGAGGCTGTGCCTGGAACATGTCAGCCACAGTTGTCTGTCGCAGGATAAAGGCATCGTGGCTGCTGCCTGGAAAGCGGGCATTGACAGCTAGGATGCGCTGCCTGTGGTCACACACCAGTTGTACATTGAGGGAATGGTAGCCCTTCCGGTTGCGGTAATCCTCGGCATGCTCAAGAGGTGCCCGCAAAGCCACATGCGTGCAGTCAATGGCGCCCTGCACCATGGGGAAGCCTGCTATTCTTGCAAATCCCACTGCACGCTGCTGCTGCTTGTCCAGGGTCATGGGGAAGGAGATGAATTGATGTCTCCTTGTGAAAAGGGCTTCGGTCACCTGGCGGATGCAGCAATGCACGGCGAACTGGGAGATGTTAGCGATGTCCCCAGTAGCGGATTGGAAGGAGCCAGTGGCATAGAAGTTGAGAGCCACCGTCACCTTCACTGCCACCGACAGAGACGTCCTGCGCATCAGCTGTGGCTGCAGATCTCTGTGAAGCAGCCGGCAGATGTCTGCAACCACCTCCCTTCTGAATCGCAGCCTCCTAACACACATCGCGGCAGACATGGTCAGATAGGAGGTCTGCTGGCGGTATACCCTGGGTGGGTAAGGCCTCAGTTGGCGACGCCTGTTGCCCCCTCTGCGTCTAGCCAGGGCTGCCACTCTCTCACGGCGTCTGTAAGCCCTTCTGGCATAAGGCTGAAAGTCAGCGTTGCCACCCAATGCAGCCCCCATTATATGCTGGCAAACACTGAGCTCTCAATGAAGGCAAAGATAATTGCTAAGCTCTGGCCTGAGCCAAAAATACCTGTCCTAGTGTTGGTCCAAACCAGTAAGCTCTCCTCCTTGGTCTCTGTCCAAAAAATCGTTGCACAAGAGTGAATGCTGCAAAATGGCGGCCCTTTATAGTGCAGGGTAAGTGCCCTTTAATTAGCACTCCCCGCGGCCCGGCTTGGCTGTGTAACGTTCCACTTCACAGTCGTTCGGGCCGCCCGGCGCTCAATGGGCCGGTGCGAGTGAAGTTCCGGTTTGGGGCGCACAAAGGGCGTTGCACTAGTAAATGACGTCATGATCTGCGCGCGCAGCAGGGCGCGCGCTAAGACTTTGCGCCGGCGCTAAATGTGTACTGAAGTTGGGGCGAGGCGCAGATCGCGCTGCGCCCGGGCGCTAAGCACCTAACGCTTGAGATCTACTCCTCCTAAGGCGCTAACGGCTGGCGCGCCCAACTGAATTTCTAGGCCTATGTGTTGTAATAAAGTTTTATGATGTCCCAAGTAGTGCAGGGGTATTGGACCCCTCCATGCTTGCATTATTGTAACAGATCATATTTTCTATCGATAGATGCCTGCCATGCACTGCGGTTTTCTCTAAGTAAGGGGAATGTATGTGTCGGGGGATCGTGGATAGATAAATATAGGGGAAGGTTGTTTGTGGGGGATCAGAAATTTTGCTCACCTTGATTGGACACTTCAAGCAAGTTTCAATATCCTAGGGGGGACTGAAAGGATTCGCAAATTTCATGTCTCCCCCGAGGATTTACTTTTGGTTTATTAAAGAAACCCTGGTTGGACTGAGTTTAAAATCCAGGGCACAACAAGATGGCTGCGGTCTGCCTCATGGCCAAAGCCTGTAAGTTTCAGTTTGGACTGACAGCTTGTATTCTGATGACTGTGAGAAGGAACTTTCCAGAACTTGAATTCAGACAGACCTTCTGCATTTATGCATTAGAAGCAAACCCAGTGGCATTCGGGCCTCTGATTAAAAGCCATCAAGGTTGTTTGCACAAACAATCAAGAGCAGACAGGGCCTATTGAATATGTAGTGGGACAAGCTCAGCTGCATCAGGCCTTCGTTTAGAGAATGTCAACATTGTTTACCTAGGTACTTCAAAACAATCAACAGGGCATTCAGACTGGAATGGCCCCATCACAAAACCAGCTGGACAAAGGGGAACACTGATGAGACCAGTAAAACCGATTACCGGCCATCCAGGTCGATGGGCCCAGATCGGTACCTTTTGTATGAGTTTCAATACGTCCAGATTAGACAAAAGAAATTAGCTGATCTGGCGGGAGATAAGAGCTACCAGGAAGGGTATAACTAGTCCCTCGGGAGGCCATTTCTCTCTCTCTCTCCCACCCCGCCTCCGGTGCCCTGCCTTACCATCAACCTAACAAGAGGATCGTCGATGAAGAGCCCATCCAGGGAAGTAGAATACCCACAGTTACGTTTAAATTACTGGGGTTTCTCTGCTTTGGGCGGTGAGAACTTAAGACATCGGCAGGCAACAGGGCACGGAGCAGGTGTTTCAACATCCTAGACTGGTGAGCATCAATTTTCTGGCCCATCACAAGATAATCTAGATAGGTGTAAAGGGTGGGAGTTAAGGGGAATTGCTAAAGTGTCATTTTAGTCATTTTCCCTCGATGTGTCTGTTTCTCCTCCCCCGTTAAGTGTAATTGTGCTGCATCCATAGTGATTTTCTTTGTATAGTAATTGTTCTCTATTTTAATAAACATTGGTTTTCTTTGCACTGAACCACTGGTCTCGTTTGTCTATATCGTTACTTGTAAATAGGTCTGGTGGTCAGACTCAAAGGGGAAGCGATTCGAACCGCATGGGTCTGGAGCAGCTCAGACACACGACTGACTGACCAGACACAAACCCCAAACCAAAACCCCTTACACCATTAACTTTTTCCTTGATTATTGTTTCTAAAACATTACCACCACTGATGTTAAACTGACCAGCCTATAGTTACTAGGATTGTCCTTACACCCTTTTTGAACAATGGTGTCACATTTGCCACTTTCCAATACTCAAACACCTCCCCCGCATCTAGGGAAGATTGGAAAATTATGGCAAGCCTTTCCGCTATCTCCTCCCCCACTTCCCTTAGCAACCTGGGATGCAAGTCACCTGGACCAGGTGACTTATCCACTCTAAGCATATCCAGCCTTTCTAGTACATCCTGCTTATCATATTTCACCCCTTCCATTGCTTCTACCTTTACCGCTTCTACCGATATGTTGTCAGCATCCACCTCCTTAGTGAACACCAATATAAAGTACTCATTGAATATTCTAGCCTTGCCCTGCGCCTCTAAGCATATATCACTATCTCTGTCCCAAATAGACCCCACCCCGCCTCTTACTACCTGCTTAGTGTTTACATGCCGGTAGAAGATTTTTGGGTTCCCTTTTATGTTAACTGCCATTCTACTCTCATATTCTTTCCGAGTGGCAGGCAGTGACTAGTGGGGTACCGCAAGGATCGGTCCTAGGACCCCAGCTGTTCACAATACATATTAATGATCTGGACGAGGGAATTGGATGTAATATCACCAAATTTGCAGACGACACAAAGCTGGGTGGGAGGGTAAGCTGTGAAGAGGATGTCGTGAAACTCCAGTACGATCTGGACAGATTGGGTGATTGGGCAGAAACATGGCAAATGCACTATAATGTGGATAAATGTAAGGTTATCCACTTTGGTGGCAAAAACAGGAAGGCAGATTATTTTTTGAATGGCAATAGATTGGGAGAAGGGAAAGTGCAAAGAGACCTGGGTGTTCTTGTGCACCAGTCGCTAAAGGTAAGCATGCAGGTGCAGCAGGCGGTTAAGAAGGCAAACGGTATGTTGGCCTTCGTAGCAAGAGGGTTCGAGGACAGGAACAAGGATGTCTTGCTACAGTTGTACAGGGCCTTGGTGAGACCGCACCTTGAGTACTGTGTGCAGTTTTGGTCGCCTTACCTGAGGAAGGACGTTCTTGCCATGGAAGGAGTGCAGCGAAGATTCACCAGGCTGATACCTGGGATGGCAGGAATGACGTATGAGGAGAGATTGTGTCGATTGGGCTTATACTCACTGGAGTTTAGAAGATTGAGAGGGGATCTCATCGAAACCTATAAAATTCTGTCAGGCCTGGACAGACTAGATGCAGGAAGGCTGTTTATGATGGCCGGGGAGTCCAGAACCAGGAGTCATAGTCTAAGGATAAGGGGTAAGCCATTTAGGACTGAAATGAGGAGGAATTTCTTCACCCAGAGAGTGGTGAACCTGTGGAATTCTCTGCCACAGAGGGCGGTGGAGGCCAGTTCATTAAATATATTCAAAAAAGAGTTGGATATATTTCTTAAGGCTAAAGGGATCAAGGGATATGGGGAGAAGGCAGGGACAGATTGATGCGCTATCAATCACTCAAAAGACTGAGGTTAAGCGAGTAACTAACAGGCTTTTATTAACAAGAGAATGAAGGTGTGCCTCGAGTGGTCGACCAGTCCAGAATACAGAGGGACTGTGGAGCAGTCACCTTTATACCTGGACTCGTGGGAGGAGTCAGCCGAGGCATGTACAGACATGTACACAGTGGAATACAAACAGTGGTTTACCACACAGGGTACTGAATTTGGATGATCAGCCATGATCTCATTGAATGGCGGAGCAGGCTCGAAGGGCCGAATGGCCTACTCCTGCTCCTATCTTCTATGTTTCTATGTTTCTATGTTTCTCTTTGCCAATCTTATTTTCATCTTCACCTCCCCTCTCAACTTGTTGTATTTGGTATGGTTCTCGCTTGAAGAATTCACCTGACATGCATCATACACCTTATTTTTGTTTCATCATCTTCTCTATCTCCCTCATCAACCAAGGAACCCTTGCTTTGGTTCCCTCACCCTTCCCTCTTGTTGGAATGTACCTAGCCTGTACTTGGAACATCTCCTCCTGAAAAAGATCACCCATTGTTCCGTTACAGATTTTCCTGTCAATCTTTCGTTCCATTTTACCCTGGCTAGATCCTTTCGCATCCCATTGAAGTTAGCCCTATTCTAGCTTAGAAGTTCCACTCTAGATTGTTCCTTGCTCCTCTCCATTGCTAACCTAATTCTTATGATACGATGATATCAATAAATTGGTCAGGTGGGCAGAACAGTGGCAAATGGAATTCAATCTGGAGAAGTGTGAGGCAATGCATTTGGGGAGGGCTAATGAGGAAAGGGAATACACATTAAATGGTAGGACACTGAGTTGTGTAGAGGAACAAAGGGACCTTGGAGTACATGTCCACAGATCCCTGAAGGTAGCAGGCCAAGTAGATAAGGTGGTTAAGAAGGCATATGGAATGCTTGCCTTTATTAGCCGTGGCATAGAATACAAGAGCTGGGAGGTTATGCTTCAACTGTATAAAACACTAGTTAGGCCTCAGCTAGAGTACTGCATGCAGTTCTGGTCACCACATCACAGGAAAGATGTGATTGCACTAGAGAGGGTACAGAGGAGATTTACAAGGATGTTGCCGGGAGTAGACAATCTTAACTATGAGGAAAGACTGGATAGGCTGGGTCTGTTTTCCTTGGAACAGAGGAGGCTGAGGGGAGACCTTATTGAGGTGTATAAAATTATGAGGGGCATAGACAAAGTCGATAGAAAGGACCTATTTCCCTAAGCAGACGGGTCAAAAACCAGGGGACACAGTTTTAAAGTAATTGGGGGAAGGTTTAGAGGGGATTTGAGGGGAAATGTCTTCACCCAGGGGGTTGTGGGGGTCTGGAACTCACTGCCTGAAAGGGTGGTAGAGGCAGGAACCCTAACCACGTTTAAAAAGTACTTGGATGTGCACTTAGGATGCACTAACCTGCAGGGCTACGGACCAAGAGCTGGGAAGTGGGATTAGGCTGGATAGCTCTTTGTTGGCCGGTGTGGACACGATGGGCCGAAATGGCCTCCTTCCGTGCTGTAGCTTTCTATGATTCTATGATTCTATGATGATCACTCGTACCCAAGTGTTCTCCCACAGACATTTGGTGGACCTGGCCCACCTCATTCCCCAGCTCCAGATCCAGCAATGCCTCCTTTCTAGTTGGACCAAGAACATAATGGGCAAGGAAATTCCCCTGAACACATTTCAGAAATTCCTCACCCTCCTTTTCCTTTACCCTAGCATTATCCCAATCGATATTTGGGTAATTAATGTCCCCCAATATCACCACTCTATAGCTCTTGCATACCTGCGATTTCCCTGCAGATTTGCTCCTCTACCTCCCTCTCACTATTTGGAGGCCTATAGAATATCCCCAATAGCATGATCATACCCTTTTTGCTCCTCAACTCTAACCAAATAGATTCTATCCTTGCCCCCCTAAAGAACATCCTCCCTTTCCAACACTACAATGTCTTTCTTAATCAGCACTGCCACCCCACATCCCTTTTTACCTTCCCTATCCTTTCTGAATACCTTTTACCCTTGAATATTAAGTGCCCAGTCCTCACCGTTTTTAAGCCACGTTTCCATTATTGCCACTACATCATATTGCCACATGGCTAATTGTGCTTGTAGCTCACCAACCTTATTTACCACACTTTGTGCGTTTATGTACATGCATTCTGAACCCATTTTTGAATTTTTCGTTGTTTTTCTTAGTCTGCTCCTGTCTAATATGGTACTATTTCCACCTCCAGTACTACTTTCTTCTC
The DNA here is from genome assembly GCF_052327205.1 of Somniosus microcephalus. Taxonomy (NCBI): domain Eukaryota; kingdom Metazoa; phylum Chordata; class Chondrichthyes; order Squaliformes; family Somniosidae; genus Somniosus; species Somniosus microcephalus. The sequence continues at coordinate 31,981,469 of NC_140998.1, read as the reverse complement.
TAGTACTATCCAACACTCTCACTCTTTTATGCACCTTATTCCTCTTTTCTACTCCTATATGCTGGTACCCATCCCCCTGCCAAACTAGTTTAAACCCTTCCCAACAGCCCCAGCAACCCCCCCCCCCCCCCCAGCGAGAATATTGGTCCCGGCTCTGTTGAGGTGTAACCTGTCCAGCTTGTGCAGGTCCCACCTTCCCTACAAACTGTCCCAATGCCTCAGGAATCTAAAGCCCTCCCTCCTGCACCATCTCTCCAGCCATACATTCATCTGTTCAATCCTTCTATTCCTGTACTCACTAGCACGTGGCACCGGGAGTAATCCCGAAATTACTACCTTTGAGATCCTGCTTTTTAATCTCTCACCTAGCTCCCTATAGTCTGCCTGCAGGACCTCATCCCTCTTTCTGCCTAACTTCTTTAGTTAGTCACGGTTGGATCACTTTTCCCGTGGAGCTTTTGTTTCAAAATGGGATGTATTTTTGTTGAGAATTATGAAATATTTCTTTAAATGCTAGCCACTGCTTATCTACTGCCATACCTTTTAATCTATTTTTCCAATCTACCTTAGCCAACTTGCCCCTCATACCTATGTAATTGGCTTTATTTAAGTTTCGTACTTAGGCAAGTCACTCTCAAACTTAATGTGAAATTCTATCATATTATGATCACTCTGCCACTGAGGATCCTTTACTGTGAGATTGCTAATTAACCCTGTCTCATTACACAATATAAGATCTAAAATAGCCTGTTCCCTGGTTGGTTTCATGACATATTGTTCTAGGAAACTGTCCTGAATGCATTCCATGAACTCGTCCTCCGGACTACCTTTGTCAATTTGATTTGTCCAGTCTATATGAAGATTAAAGTCCCCCACAATTATTGCATTACCTTTGTTACAAGCTCTTACTATTTCTTGATTAATATTCCGTCCAATGGTATAGCTATTGTTAGGGGGCCCATATACTACTCCCACCAGTGTTTTCTGTCCCTTGTTATTCCTTATCTCCACCCATACTGATTCTACTTCCTGATCTTCCGAGCCGAGATGCTTTCTCTCTACTGTCCTTATGTTCTGGATTTCCCTACCAGAGGAAATAGTTTCTCTCTATCTACCCTAGCAGCTGTCGAACTCCCAGACTGCAGCTGCAGAACTACTCCGAGAAGGGCTCCAGGCCTCAAGCTGCAAAAGCTGCACTCACCTCAGGCCTCCCTTACCTTGCTACCTAGCCCTCTGCAGATCCTATGATCTGAAGGGGCCCAAGCATGAGACATAACATCACCTTGGGTGGTTCTGTGTCTGAGTGCCTTTCTTCTTTTATTAATTCATTCTCAGGATGTAAGCATCGATGGCAAGGCTGTCATTTATTCCTCATTCTTAGTTGCCCTTGAGAAGGTGATGATGGGCCTTCTTGAGCCGCTACAGTCCATTTGGTGAAGGTCCTTCCACAATATTGTTAGGTAGGGAGTTTGAGGAATTTGACCCAGTGACAGTGGAGGAATGACAATATATGTGTAAGTCAGAATGGTGTGTGACTTGGAGGGGAACTTGGAACTGATGGTGTTCCCATGCAGCTGCTGCCCTTGTCCTTCTAGATGGTGGAGGTTGTGGGTTTGTGAGGTGCTGCTGAAGAAGCCTTGGCAACTTGCTGCAGTACATTCTGTAGGTAGTACACACTGCAACCACGGTACGCTGGTGGTGGAGGCAGTGAATGCTTAAGCGATGTAGATGGGGTTACAATGAAGCAGACTGCTTTGTCCTGGATGTTGTTGAGCTTCTTGAGTGTTATTGCAGCTGCACCTTTTCAGGCAAGTGGAAAGTATTCCATCACACTCTTGATTTGTGCCTTGTAGGTGGTGGAGAGGCTTTGGGGAGTCAGGAGGTGAGTCACTCACTACAGAATACCCAGCCTCTGACCTGTTCTAGTAGCTACGGCATTCAGTTGAGTTTCTGGTCAATGATGACCCTCGGGATGTTGACAATAATGCCATTAAACTGTTAGTCATATCAGTTTTGAGACAAGTTTAATGAATAAATCCCAGGGCCATTTGCAACTTTATTGCAAGAATAACTTTTATTCAGTGAACCCAGTTGGGGGCTTAGGTAAACAGACAATGCAATTGCCATAGCTCCCAAACCCAGGGATAAGGGTTTCCCATTCAAGATAAAACCAATCCTCGACCCAGGCAGCTGAGAGAGGGGTTAGAGGTCAGCTTTTGTCTTTCTCTCGCTTTTTCTGGAAAACGAAGACTTGAGTGGATTTTGAGTCTGTAACAGGCAGAGTGAGACACAGGTCTCATTTTCTAAAGTTAGTGCCAGTCAGTTCAAAGACTGATGACTTGTAAAGTGAGTTAGTCTGTATCAAAGGGCAAAATTGCATATTTTATTATTTTGATGATACAAGAGCAATAGGGAATTGATTGAAGTTCACTGTATTCTGTTCTTTTGTATAGTACACACAAAATAAACCAGCTTGTCACTTTACAATTGGCATCATCTTATTGAAGTGCTCAGTTTGTCTTATGAAAAGACTGGAGAATGCACTTGTTGGCACATGCAAGATTACAGTATTCAAAAACAAAATACTGCAGATGCTAGCAATCTGAAATAAAAACAGGTCAGGCAGCATCTGTGGAGAGAGAAACAAAGGGCTAAATTTTTACCTGTGAGTGGGTTTGGGTATGAGGTGGGGGTGGCGTGTAGCGGGTCACCATCACAAACCTTCCATCAGCAGGTTCTCCACTGTGTGTTTAAGTTAACTAGATCAATTGACTGAGTCATGCGGGTTTCCTGGTCAATTAAATGGAACAGGTCTGATGACATCACGGATAACTCGACTTCAGCTCGCCTATTTAAAGGAGCCTTGAACACATCAGAGTTGAAGGTTGAGCTGGTTGCGAGAGGTGCCTGCTGCTGTTACATCCAATACTTTGACTGTGAGGGTGCAAGCATTTAAAGCCAGGAGGCTGCGCCCAGGTTTTCAGATTGGTCCCTGGACATCCTGCTCTAGGGGGTGAGAGCAAGGAAGGAGGTTCTCTCCCCTGGTGACAGCAGAAAGAGGCCAGCCAGTGAAACAAAAATGACATGGCTGGAGATCGCACACAAAGTGAGCAGCAGGGGTATTGTCAGCCACTCCTGGATGCAGTGTAGGAAGGGATTTAATGACCTCATGAGGTCAGAAAAGGTGAGTACAATGCCACATTCAACTACATCCTGATGTGCATGGCACCCCAACCCCATTACTCTGCCTTCCCAAGCCTACTCCTGCACGTCACTCTTCACACCAACCTACCTTGCAGGTGCACCCCTCACTGTCTATGCACCTACTCACATACCCATCTGACTATCCACCACTGACACTCACCCTCAGCCTAATGCAATCATAGAAAGTAATGCCACTGGCAATGTCATGTCACTCCCTCATAGTCATCCTCTACAGATGTAGCCAATCCAACCCCTACATTAATTCCATCACTCTCTCTCAAAGTTCTCTTCTTTCCCTCCTTGCAGGAGAAGAGAGTGCAGAACAACAGGGAGAGACAGAGAACCGGAGGTGGCCCTCAAATTTACAGTGCATTGATGGCAGCAGAGGAGGAGGCGCTGGAATTAAACGGAGTGGCAGAGCTGCTGGCGGTGGGAGATGGAGAGAGGGGGACCTCCCAGCAACCTGGTAACAGAATTAAATATCATACAGCCACATGACATACAAGTCATTGATGTCAGCAGCCAGTGAAATATTATGATGTGCATAATAGTAACGTTAAACATTCTTATCATAAGTGTTCTAATTCATGTCTTTACTCTTCCACAGGTCCATCAAGTAGGCCCCCCACCACCATCCACTGTCCAGCCAGAGGAGGAAGAGGACTCCTCAGAGGAAGCTGCAGTCTCTAAGGGCACACAGTCACCAGACCCATGTGCATCCAGCGCCAGCACAGATACGCACACGTCGGTGGGTCCTGCAAGACATAGAGTAGTGTTATCACCTGGTGTCTTGCACATCACAAATGAGTAAGAGAAAATGGTGGAGACAGGGACAGCAGTGGAGAGTCCTCGCCAGAGGGTGCAGGACACTCCAAGCTCTGCTCAGCTCGATGCAGATGCTGAAACTCGGGGGCCGTCGACAAAGAGGTTGATCTTGAGGGAGCAGCAACAAATGTGCGAGGCTCTGGCCCCTTTTCCAGCTGTGACGTGCACGATTGTAGAGAGCATGGAGGAGTCCATCTCCAACATGAAAAGCACAATGTCGCAGGCGATGGTGATGATGTGCTCTTCCATGGAAAGGATGGCCACCTGCATGGAGCAGCTAATGCACCAGTCAAACGACAATAAGCTTGCTGTGAACAACAGCTTGCAGACTCTTATTGGACTTATCTCTAGGAGAGATACCAACGTAGACTTGGGTGTTCATTGCCCCACTGATGTGCAGCAAGGTGTTCTCCATCCCCCTGCTAGCAGGGAAATGCAGGTGGATGATGGTGAGAGGACACATGGAAGTGAGGGCCCTGCTCAAAGCGCTTCCACTTTTCCTCCGTTGCCTCCCCCTCAGTCAGAGCCCCATATGCTGCCTCGGATCCTGATGGCCAAGTCTGCCTTTGCACAATTGCAGGAGGAGCAGTCTTTGGCGCTACCCTCACAGGCTCCAAAACCCAGAGGACGTCTGCCAAAAGTGTCTAAGCAGTCAGAGCAGGGAAGTGAGCAGCCTGCCTCTACCTCTGCTGAAGCCACAGGGGGTGCACCTCATAGAACCACTTGGAAAAGAAAAATGACACAATCGTAGATGCACAAGGGCATGTGCATGAGTGTTTGCCAAAATGTTAGTGTTAAGTTTCAGTTCTATTTATCATGCACGTTAATTTATTTCTTTGCACCATTTTCCCGTCTTGTCCACTTTTGCCTGGGAAATGACCTTGCCAGTTGGAGTGAATGGTGAGACATTACTTAACCTCAAGCAATGGGTGTGTGTGACAGAAATGGTTTGATCATGTTAGAATTGTTTTGTGGTTTGGGGGGTTGGAGTTGGTACAGCATTTGTGAGCCAGATGGGTGCACTGGTGCAACTTAACTAAATCATGCCATTATGAGGCCATCCCGGACCTCCCAGGCAACAATGTGTGCCGCTGCTGGTGCCATGTCCACCTCAGGTTGCTCCTCCTCATGTTCTACCTGCTCCTCCTCCTCCTCCTCTTTCTTCTGCAAAGAGGCTGCGCGCTCTGCACCTTGCTCCTCCTGCAGCTTGAATCCTCGCTGCTGTGCTATGTTGTGCTGCGATGATCATTCTGGAGGCCTTGGCTGGTGCATACTGAAGGGCTCCTCCAGATCTGTCAAGGCATCTGAAGTGCATCTTCAGCATGCCAATTGCTTGCTCTATTACACATCTGGTCGTCATGTGACTTTCATTATATGGACTAACTGCTGCCAACGAATCGGAAGCTACCACAAGCTGCCGGAAGCTGCGCAGAAGCATTCTGCGCATAAATGTCAACTTTCATAACTTTCATTAATTCGATAGAAACACAATTTCAACAGAAGAAACACCAATTCAAATTTTAATTTTAACTTTCTCTCTCGGCTCAGTTCGGCAGCAGCGATCTCTTTTCTCTACTTCTCCCTATTATTGGTAATATTTAACATTAAACCATCATCAGCCATGTCTATTATTACTTAAATTTAAAGCTCATTGAATGCTGATTGTTGACAAACTCCGAGAGCTTTTGCTTCTCAAGTAGACCAGCTACACGTGAGGGACCTGGAGCCGAGCCGGACCCCACCATCAAATCACCACATCGGTGACCAGAAAAACGTTAGAAATGACTGGAAACTACGAGCATCTTTACTGCTAATAATTACAAAGATGATTTATTTCATGAACAAACTCCATTAATATATTAGAGTGACTGCTGCCTACGAAGTCTGGTAAGAACCACCAAGAAACCATTGGAACTACGCATGCACAACTACTTTATGTCGTTGGCAGCAGTTGTATCCTTCATTATAGCACTCCTTGGCCTCATTGCTTGGCCTCCTCAAGGGTGTCATCAGCCCCGTCTTCAGTAGATAGTCCTTGTCTCCAAGCAGCCAGCCAGTAAGTCTGTTCAGAGGTGCGATGAGCTGAGGAAGAGTGGGCTGGCGCAGGACAAAAGTGTCATGACAGCTCCCTGGGAATCTGGCACACACATGAATGGTGAACTTTTTGTGGTTGCAGACGCATTGCACATTGAGGGAGTGGAAGCCCTTCCAGCTCATGGGCACTCCTGGGTGATCTGGGGGAGCCTTGATGGCCACATGTATGCAGTTGCTGATGCCCTGCACCTGTGGGAAGCCAGCCAGAGCTGCAAAGCTGAGCGCTCGCTCAATCACACTGGCTTACATAAGAACATAAGAAACAGGAGCAGGAGTAGGCCAATCAGCCCCTCGAGCCTGCTTCGCCATTCAATAAGATCATGGCTGATCCAATCTTGGCTTCAACACCACTTTCCCGCTCTCTCCCCATACCCCTCGACTCCCTTGTAGTTCAAGTGACTGTCAATCTCCGCCTTGAATATATTCAATGACTCCGCCTCCACAACGTTCTGGGGTAGAGAATTCCAAAGATTCACGACCCTCGGAGAGAAGAAATTCCTCCTCATCTCCATCTTAAATGGGCGACCCCTTATTCTGAGACTATGCCCCATTGTTCTAGATTCCCGCACGAGGGGAAACATCCTCTCAGCATCTACCCTGTCCAACCCCCTCAGAATCTTATATGTTTCAATAAGATCACCTCTCATTCTTCTAAACTCCAAATGAGTATAGGCCCAACCTCCTCAACCTTTTGTCATACATCAACCCCTTCATCCCAGGAATCAACCTAGTGAACCTTCTCTGCACTGCCTCCAATGCAAGTATATCCTTCCTTAAATATGGAGACCAAAACTGTACGCAATACTCCAGGTGCAATCCCACCAGCGCCCTGTAAAGTTGCATCAAAACTTCCCTACTTTTATACACCATACCCCTTGCAATAAAGGCCAACATTCCATTAGCCTTCCTATTTACTTGCTGTACCTGCATGCTAACCTTTTGCGTTTCATGTACTAGGACCCCCAGATCCCTTTTTACTGCAGCATTGAGGTCCAAGGCAACCACATTTGCAGTAAGTGTTGCTTGCTCGAGGAACTTCGGCTCCGTGTTGATGAGCTGGAGTCCGAGCTTCAAACATTGCGACACACCAAGGAGGGGGTGAGTTACCTGGACGCTGAATTCCAGGAGGCAGTCACACCCCTTATATTAATTTATTCAAATTTGGTCCGTGGTCAGAGACAGGTGGGTGTGACTACAAACGCGGCCGGTATGGGAAACCAGGGGGTAGTGGTGGAGGAGCCTCAGTCCTTGCTCTTGTCCAATAGGTACAAGGTTATTACTCTCTGTGTGGACGAGAGCAGGGGCTGCAGGGAGGATGAGCAAACTGACCACAGCACCATGGTACAGGGAGCCATTCAAGAGAGGGGAGCAAAAAGAAATGTGGTAGTGGTAGAGGACAGCATAGCTAGGGGGATAGACACTGTTCTCTGCAGCCAAGAGCATGAGTCCCGAAGGCTGTGTTGCCTACCCAGTGCCAGGGTAAAGGACATCTCCTCTGGGCTGGAGAAGAACTTGGAGTGGGAGGGTGAGGATCCAGTTGTTGTGGTCCACATAGGTACCAATGACATAGGTAGGACAAAGAAAGAGGTTCTGCTGAGAGAGTTTGAGCAGCAAGGGACTAAATTAAAAAGCAGAACCACGGGCAAATTGGCATAGGGTCAATATGATCAGGGAGATGAATGCGTGGCTCAAAGATTGGTGTGGGAGAAGTGTGCTTCGATTCGTGGGGCACTGGCACCAGTACTGGGGAAAGAGAGAGCTGTTCCATTGGGATGGACTACACTTGAACCATGCTGGGACCAGAGTTCTAGCGAATCAAATAACTAGGGAGGTAGGTTGGGCTTTAAACTAAATAAGGGGGAGGGGGAGGGTCATGGTGGAGAGAAATTTAGAATGCTAAAAAGAAAAGACAAGGAAGCAGTGCAGGAAAGTGATTGGGATAAGGATAACCAGATTGTGTCAGGAAGGGACAGAGCATACAAACAAAGGAGTGCACTAACAAATAGGGTCTGGGTAATAAAAAATGGTAATAAAACAAATAGGGCCATAGTACAAAAAAATGTTAAGATGTCTAAAAATGTTAAAAAGACAAATCTAAAGGCACTGTATCTGAATGCACGAAGCATTCATAATAAGGTAGACAAATTAACAGCGCAAATAGATGTAAACAGATACAATATCATTGCAATTACGGAGACATGGCTGCAGGGTGACCAAGGCTGGGAGCTGAATATTCAAGGATATTCGATATTTAGTAAGGATAGGCAAAAAGAAAAAGGAGGTGGGGTGGCGTTGTTAGTAAAAGATGAAATCAGAGCAATAGTGAGAAAGGATATTGGCTCAGAACATCAAGATGTAGAATTAGTCTGGGTGGAGCTAAGAAGCACCAAGGGGCAGAAAACATTGGTGGGAGTTGTCTATAGGCCTCCAAACAGTAGTGGTAATGTAGGGGATGGCACTAAACAGGAAATTAGAGATGCATGTAACAAGGGTACTACAGTAATCATGGGAGACTTTAATCTACATATAGACTGGCCAAACCAAATTAGCAATAATACTGTGGAAGATGAATTCCTGGAGTGTGTACGAGATGTTTTTTTAGACCAGTACATTGAGGAGCCAACTAGGGAACAGGCTATCCTAGATTGGGTAATGTGCAATGAGAAGGGGTTAATGAATAATCTTGTGTGGGGTCCTTTGGGGAAGAGTGACCATAACATGATAGAATTCTTCATTAAGATGGAAAGTGAAGAAGTCAAATCTGAAACTAGGGTCCTAAATCTAAACAAAGGAAACTATGATGGTATGAGGAGTGAGTTGGCTATGATAGATTGGGGAGCTTCATTAAAAGGCATGGTGGTGGGTAGGCAATGCCTAACATTAAAGCAAAAATGCATGAATTGCAACAGTTATACATTCCTTTCTGGTGCATAAACACAAAAGGAAAAGCAGCCCAACCATGGCTAACAAAAGAAATTAAGGATAGTATTGGATCCAAAGAGGAGTCATCTAAATTTGCCAGAAAAAGTAGCAAGCCTGAGGATTGGGAGCAGCTTAGACTTCAGCAAAAAACACCCAAGAGATTGATTAAGAGGGGAAAAATAGAGTATGAGAGTAAACTTGCAAGGAACATAAACGTAGACTGTAAAAGCTTCTACAAGTATGTAAAAAGAAAAAGATTAGTGAAGACAAATGTAGGTCCCTTACAGTCAGAAACGGGAGAATTTTTAATGGGGAACAAGGAAATGGCAAGCAATTAAACAAATATTTTGGTTCTGTCTTCACGGAAGAGGACACAAATAACTTCCCAGAAATGCGAGGGAACCAAGGGTCTAGTGGTAAGCAGGAATTAAAGAAAATTAGTATTAGTAAAAAAATAGTGCTGGAGAAATTAATGGGACTGAAAGCTGATAAATCCCCAGGGCCTGATAATCTGCATCCCAGAGTAATAAAAGAGGTAGCCATGGAAATAGTGGATGCATTGGTTGTCATCTTCCAAAATTCTATAGATTATGGAACAGTTCCGGCAGATTGGAGGGTGGCAAATGTAACCCCACTATTTAAAAAAGGAGGGAGAGAGAAAACAGGGAACTACAAACCGGTTAGCCTAAACATCAGTAGTAGGGAAAATATGCTAGAGTCTATTGTAAAGGATGTGATAACAGGACACTTAGAAAATATCAATGGGATTAGACAAAGTCAACATAGATTTATGAAAGGGAAATCGAGTTTGACAAACCTACTGGTGTTTTTGAGGATGTAACTGGTAGAATAGATAAGGGAGAACCAGCGGATGTGGTGTATTTGGATTTTCAGAAGGCCTTTGATAAAGTCCCACATAAGAGGTTAGTGTGCAAAATTAAAGCACATGGGATTGGAGGTAATATACTGGCATGGAATGAAAATTGGTTAAGAGACAGGAAAGAGAGAGTAGGAATAAATGGGTCTTTTTCGGGATGGCAGGCGGTGACTAGTGGGGCCCCAGCTATTCACAATATATATCAATGATTTGGATGAGGGAACCAAATGTAATATTTCCAAGTTTGCTGACGACACAAAACTAGGTGGGATTGTGAGTTGTGAGGAGGATGCAATGAGACTTGAAGGTGATTTAGACAAGTTGAGTGAGTGGGCAAATACATGGCAGATGCAGTACAACGTGGATAAATGTGAAGTTATCCACTTCGGTAGGAAAAACAGAAAGGTAGAGTATTATTTAAATGGTGTTAGATTGGGAAATGCTGATGTACAAAGGGACCTGGGTGTCCTTGTACACCAGTCACTGAAAGCAAACATGCAGGTGCAGCAAGCAGTTAGGAAGACAAATGGTATGTTGGCCTTCATTGCATGAGGATTTGAGTACAGGAGCAAGGATGTCTTACTACAGTTGTACAGGGCCTTGGTGAGACCACACCTGGAGTACTGTGTGCAGTTTTGGTCTCCTTACCTAAGAAAGAATATAATTGACATGGACGGAGTGCAGCGAAGGTTCAACAGACTGATTCCTGAGATGGCAGACTGTCGTATGAGGAGAGATTGGGTCGACTAGGCCTGTATTCACTAGAGTTTAGAAGAATGAGAGGGGATCTTATTGAAATGTATAAAATTCTGACAGGGCTGGACAGACTGGATGAAGGGAGGATGCTTCCCCTGGCTGGGGCTCTAGAACGAGGGGTCACAGTCTCAGGATATGGGGTAGGACATTTAGGACTGAGATGAGGAGAAATTTCTTCACTCAGAGGGTGGTGAACCTGTGGAATTTTCCACCACAGAAGGCTGTAGAGGCCAAGTCACTGAATATATTTAAGAAGGAGATAGATAGATTTCTAGACACAAAAAGCATCAAGGGGTATGGGGAGAGAGCGGGAATATGGTATTGAGATAGAGGATCAGCCATGATCATATTGAATGGCGCAGCAGGCTCGAAGGGCCGAATGGCCTACTCCTGCTCCTATTTTTCTGTGTTTCTATGTTTCAATGAGGTCGCCGGCCGCTCCCAAGCGGATCCATTGTGCGCTGGGAAAAGCGCCCAAGTTAAATGTGGAAGTTGGCGGGATGAAGGTGGGTTCCTGATGCGCTGTCAATTTCGGCACTTTTATCTGCTGACCCACTTGTGAACCTGCACTCTCTGCAATGTAAAAATTCTGGCCAAAGTTTCAGATTGATGACCTTTCATCAGAACTGGAGAAGGTTAGAAATGTAACAGCAAGTACAGAGGCAGGGAATGGGGTGAGGGGAGGAAAGAACAAAAGAGAAGGTCTGTAATGGGGTGGAAGGCAGGAGAAATTAAATGATAAAAGTGATGATAGCACAAGGCAAATAGGGATGGGATAAGTAAAGAAACAAAAGATGGGTCTCGAAGAGGTGTGAATGGCAATAGCAGGATCATTACCAACAGCTGTTGTCTGAAAAAATGGAAGCAGTGGTTATGATCTAAAATTGTTGAACTCAATTAGCTATGGAAAAGGAGAAAGAGCAATCTAGAGTAAAAATATTTAATTGGAGGAGGGCCAATTTCAGTGGGTTGAGAACAGATCTGGCCCGGGTAAATTGGAATCAAAGATTGGCAGGCAAAACTGTAATTGAACAATGGGCTGCCTTTAAAGAGGAGATAGTTCGGGTACAGTCAAGGTACATTCCCACAAGGGGGAAAGTTAGGACAATCAAAGTCAGAGCTCACTGGATGATAAAATGGTAGGAAGTAAGATGAAGCAGTAAAAGCGGTTGTATAACAGATGTCAGGTTGAGAATACAAGTGGGAATCAGGCTAAATATAGAAAGTTCAGAGGGGAAGTGAAAAAGGAAATAAGAGGGGCAAAGAGAGAGTATGAGAATAGACTGGCAGCTAACATAAAAGGGAATCCAATAGTTTTCTATAGGCATGTAAATAATAAATGGGTAGTAAGAGGAGGGGTGGGGCTGATTAGAGACCAAAATGGAGACCTATACATGGAGGCAGAGGGCATGGCTGAGGTACTAAATGAGTACTTTACATTGGTATTTACCAAGGAAGAAGATGCTGCCAAAGTCAGAATCATAGAATGGTTACAGCACAGAAGGAGGCCATTCGGCCCATCAAGCCCGTATCAGCTCTCTGCAAAAGTACTTCAGCTAGTCTCACTCCAACGCTAAGTCATAGTGAAAGAGGAGCTAGTTGAGATACTGGATGGGATAATAATTGATAAAGAGGAGGTACTATAAAGGCTGGCTGTATTTAAAGTAGATAAGTCACCAGGACTGGATGGGATGCATCCTAGGATGCTGAGGGAGGTAAAGGTAGAAATTGCGAGGTACTGGCCATAATCTTCCAATCCTCCTTAGATACGGGGGTGGTGCCAGAGGACTGGAGAATTGCAAATATTACAGTCTTGTTAAAAAAAGGGTGCAAGGAGAAACCCAGCAACTACAGCCAAGTCATTTTAACCTCCGTAGTGGGGAAGCTTTTAGAAATGATAATCCAGGACAAAATTAACTTTCACTTGGACAAGTGTGGATTAGTTAAGGAAAACCAGTACAGATTTGTTAAAGGCAAATCGTGTTTAACTAACTTGATTGAGATATTTGATGAGGTAACAGAGAGGGTTAATGAGGGCAACGCGGTTGACGTGGTGTACATGGACTACCAAAAGGCATTTGATAACACGGCCATGGAAATAGTGGATGCATTGGTTGTCATCTTCCAAAATTCTATAGATTATGGAACAGCTCCTGCAGATTGGAGGGTGGCAAATGTAACCCCACTACTTAAAAAAGGAGGGAGAGAGAAAACAGGGAACTACAGACGGCATCATGTTAGCCTAACATCAGTAGTAGGGAAAATACTACAGCCTATTATAAAGGATGTGATAACAGGACACTTAGAAAATATCAACGGGATTAGACAAAGTCAACATGGATTTATGAAAGGGAAATCGTGTTTGACAAACCTACTGGAGTTTTTTGAGGATGTATCTGGTAGAATAGATAAAGGAGAACCAATGGATGTGGTGTATTTGGATTTTCAGAAGGCCTTTGATAAAGTCCCACATAAGAGGTTAGTGTGCAAAATTAAAGCACATGGGATTGGGGGTAATATACTGGCATGGATTGAAAATTGGTTAACAGACAGGAAACAGAGAATAGGAGTAAATGGGTCTTTTTCGGGGTGGCAGGCGGTAACTAGTGGGGTACCACAGGGATCAGTGCTTGGGCCCTAGCTATTCACAATATATATCAATGATTTGGATGAGGGAACCAAATGTAAAATTTCCAAGTTTGCTGATGACACAAAACTAGGTGTGATTAAAAGTTGTGAGTGTGGTGTATGTAACCTGTTCCACCTTAAGAGAACTACCTTAAGAGATGTACTACTTTCTCTTGGCTGCTGTATACTGTAATACTGTAATACCGGTGGTGACCACACCGGTATATAAGTGTTGTGCAAGGATTTGCTGGGCAGTTCAGCCCTGACCTTCGAATAGTAAAGACCTGTTAAAAGTTATTCTTGTTGTCTGTGTCCAGTGATTGATCCTAAACCTAACTGGAACATACAGACTCAACAGTGGCGACGAGTCCGATCTTACCCTGCGGCAAAATTACATCCAAGGCAGCTTCGTCCTCAAAACGGGCGTCGAGAAGAGGCATCCGCCCTCATCATCCTGCTGAGCACCATCGCACAGGAGGCATCCAGAACCCGGGTTAAAAAGAAAAAGAATTCTGACCACGAAGACCTCCATCAGCGACAGGCAGTGTTCATCCCTTCTACCACGGTGGTGGGTAAGCCGATCAGCGACACGAGCAGAAAGTCGGCCGCGTTGACTGTGGAGTAGGGGAGGGAAAACGGAGGAATAAGGGCGGAGAGCTCGACCACGGCCGGTAGAAAGGGCTGGGCTGCAATCGAGGCCGAGAGGCGCAGCGACTGAGGCAGCTTAAGGCTCGAGAACCGCAGAGAACTCAAGCGCAGCCGGTGTACAGGACCGGCCTGCGAGCAGGGCTGCGAGGCAAAACAGCGTCGGGGAGTTGAGAAGCTTAAGGCGCGAGAGCCGCGGAGAATTCAAACGCAGCCGGTGTAAAGGACCGGGCTGCAAGCGGGGCTGCAAGGCAAAGCAGCGTCGGGGAGTGAGAACCGCTGGGGAGGCGAGAACGGCAGCAGCAAGGCAATCGCCATTGCAGCCAACGGGGGAAGAAGGCAAATGCGGGAATCCGCCATTGTAGTCGGCGGGGGAAGAAGACGAGCGCGGGAAAGACCGTCAAGCGCGGGAAGCCACCATTTTAGTAGGCGGGGGAAGAAGACAAGCGCGGGAAGCCGCCATTTAAAAAAAAAAAAAAAATTTTTAAACTTGCAAGGATGCCTAAACATGGGAGCATTAATACCTTTGATAGTGATGTCGAAGATTGGACCACGTATGTAGAACGCATGGAAGTTTATTGTAAAGCAAATAAGGTACCAGATGATGAGAAAGCATTAACATTATTAAGCTCAATGGGGGCGAAGACATATGGGCTATTGAAGCACCTTCTATCACCAATTAAACTGGCGGATCAGACCTTCGCGAATATTGTTACTGTCCTGAAAAATCATTTAAACCCCACGCCGCCGATGATAACGGAACGATTTAAATTTTACAGAAGAACGCAGTTGAAAGACGAAAGCAACGCTGAATTTTTAATTGAACTACGTAAGCTATCGAAGTACTGTCAGTTTGGGACAGGGCTAGCAGATGCGCTGAGAGATAAATTTGTGTGTGGATTGTTAAAAGAAGGAACACAAAAGTGACTGCTTGAAGAGAATGATCTTACGCTTGATAAAGCTGTCACTATTGCAGCATCGCAAGAAGCCGCAGCAAGAGGCACTGCGGAAATGCAGCTACGGTCACCGGAACTCTGTACCAATCAAATGGTCTTGAGTACAGTAAAATGTTATCATTGTGGAAAGACAACACATGATCAGAACCAGTGCTGGTTCAAAAATCAGGAATGCAGAAAATGTGGCAGGCTTGGTCACATAGCTAAAGTATGCCGGTCAGGAAAGAAGACCAGCAACAAAAAGTCACCGCAGGAAAAGTACAAAAAGGTACACAAGGTGACAGAGAACAGTTCGAATGAACAGAAGTCAGATTCAGACACCAGCAGTAATGAACTGGGTAGTCTAAGAGTACACAATGTTGGTAAGGAAGCAGACCTCCAAACAATTTGGGTCACACTTCAGATAACAGGAGTCCAAGTGAAGATGGAATTGGACACTGGATCGGCATTGATGGTCATGAATAAGAAAGATTACAAAAGGTTATTCCCACATATTCCCCTACGGGATACGGAGATTGTATTGAAAACATACACGGGGCAAAGAGTATACCCCATCGGGAAGATAGAGGTAAAGGTGGTCCACAAGGGCAAAGAAAGCCGAGGAATGGACTTATATGTGCTACATGAGGGAGGTCCACCACTACTGGGACGGGAGTGGATTAGGAAAATAAATATGGACTGGCATTCCTTAAAAGCACTAACGGTAGATTCCGGTACAAAAGATGTCAAACCTAAATGATTGTCCAGAATATTGGACGATGCTAAAGAGGTGTTCCAACAAGGACTGGGAACACTGAGAGGAATTACGGCAAACATCAAGATTGAAGAACATGCAAACCCGAAATTTTTCAAAGCCAGACCGGTACCTTATGCAATACGACCTGCTGTGGAAGCTGAGCTGGAAGGGCTAGAATGTTCAGGAGTACTGTCTAAGGACTGGAGTGAGTGGGCTACGCCCATTGTCCCAGTCATGAAGCGTTCATTGAGCAACAAGCCGGGGGAACCGGGGAAGGTTCGCATCTGTGGTGATTTCAAGATCACTGTTAATCCGGTGCTTCACACGGTGCAGTATCCGCTTCCACGGATTGAGGATATCTTCGCTTCATTGTCTGGTGGGAAACACTTCACCAAGATAGACCTGGCACAGGTGTACTTACAGATGGAAGTTGAGGAAGAGTCACGCCAGTATCTCACGATCAACACGCATAGAGGCTTGTACCGGTATAATAGACTGGTTTTTGGAGTGGCATCGGCTCCAGCAATTTGGCAGAGGGCCATGGAGCAGGTATTACAGGGAATTCCAGGTACACAATGTTACCTGGACGATATTCTGATTACAGGAGATGATGACGAGGAACACCTTGCAAACTTGGAACTGGTGCTCACCAGATTGAAAGAATATGGTCTTCGAGTTAATCGCCAGAAATGTGAATTCTTTCAGAAGCGGATCTCGTACTGTGGTCATGTCATTGACCAGGAGGGGCTTCATAAGTCTCCTAACAAGATTGAAGCTGTTGTGAAGGCTCCCGCTCCGGATAATGTATCCCAATTGAGGTCGTTTCTAGGGTTGATTAACTATTACCATAAGTTTCTGCCAAATTTATCCACGGTGCTGCACCCGCTGAACGCTCTTTTGCAGAAGGGAGTACCATGGAAGTGGAGCGAGGACTGTAAGAGGGCCTTTCGCGAAAGCAAGGCATTGATCACCTCAGAGGAAGTGTTGGCTCACTTCAACCCAACGCTGCCTATTCATTTGGCTTGTGATGCTTCTCCATATGGTATTGGGGCAGTGCTCTCACACAAGTTGCCAAATGGCCAGGAGAGGCCAGTTGCATTCGCATCCAGATCATTGACCTCCGCTGAGCGCAATTATGCTCAGATAGATAGGAAGGCTCTCAGCCTTGTGTGGGGAGTAAAGAAGTTTAATCATTACCTGCAGGGCCAAAAGTTTATGCTTCTGACAGACCACCAGCCGTTGGTATCCATTTTTAACCCTAAGAAGGGTGTTTCGGTGATGACAGCACAGAGACTCCAGAGATGGTCCCTTTTCCTAGGGGCACATCAATATCAGATAGAATTCAAAGGTACAAAGCAGCATGGTAATGCTGATGGGCTGTCGCGCCTGCCACTACCTACAGAGGAGGAGGCACCGACGGTTGACCCTGTTGAGTTATTTCACTCGACCATCATCGAATGTTTACCAGTCACCAATGCAAGTATTGAAAGAGAAACCAGGAACGACCCGACACTGTCCAGGGTCTACGAAGTGACAGTGAAGGGATGGCCAGCACATGGTGATCCACTGTTACCGGCATTCTCAGCAAGACGAGAACAGCTGTCCGTCTGTCAAGGAACATTGATGTATGGAACAAGGGTGATTATTCCTCCTAAGTTAAGAGAGAGAGTTCTAAAGGAACTGCATGAAGGTCATCTGGGGGGAGTCAAGATGAAAAGCCTTGCTAGGGCTTATGTGTGGTGGCCGGGTATCGACCAACAGATAGAGGAGCTGACGAAAAGCTGCTCAGGGTGCCAAAAAGTGCAAAATGCACCTCCGATTGCACCGCTGCATCCATGGGAATGGCCTTCAACCCCATGGCAACATGTACATATTGACTTTGCTGGTCCTTTCATGGACTCCATGTTTTTAATTGCGGTGGACGCACATTCTAAATGGCCAGAAGTGATTAAGATGACTACCACTACCTCGGAAAAGACGATCGCGGTGTTAAGAACGATATTTGCGAGAAATGGATTGCCAGAACAAATATGTTCAGACAACGGACCGCAGTTCGTGTCAGAAGAATTCCAGGGATTCATGAAGAAGAATGGGGTGAAACATTATACCTCTGCCCCATATCATCCGGCTACAAATGGGTTGGCCGAGAGATTTGTACAAACGTTTAAAAAAGCAATAAAGGCCATGAGCGAAGATCAGATTCCACTACAACACAAGGTGGACAAATTCCTACTGGCATATCGAAACGCCACTCATGCAGTGACAAACCAAAGTCCTGCCATGATGTTCTACAACAGGAGGTTGCGGTCCAGGTTGGACTTGTTAAAACCAAATGTGCGGAGGGAAGTTGAAAACAAACAGTTCCAGCATATAAATAACAAGACCACTCGGAGTTTCGAAATAGGACAACCAGTGTTAGCCCGGGACTATAAAAACGAGAAATGGCAATCTGGAACAATTCGGGCCAGACAAGGACCCCTGATATACACGGTAGATATTGGTGAAAATGTAATATGGCGTCATGCTGACCAACTGGTAGAATCGAGAACAAGGGTCGAACCCATGGTTACGGCAGAGACAACCGTGAAAGAAGTTAGTGAACCTGAAGCATCTACCTCAGAAGTGAATGTACCTGATGATGATGTCCAATCCATAAGAGACCAACTAGATGAGTCACCCCAGCAACGAGAATCAGAGACCCCTGAAAGGCGTTATCCAACTCGAATCAGGAGGCCTCCTCAGAGACTGAATCTTTGAACTGTTTTGCATGAAGTTGTATATATATATGTTATTATGTTATGTTAAATGGGGATATAACTGTTAAGCTAAAAAGGGAGGATTGTGGTGTATGTAACCTGTTCCACCTTAAGAGAACTACCTTAAGAGATGTACTACTTTCTCTTGGCTGCTGTATACTGTAATACTTTAATACCGGTGGTGACCACACCGGTATATAAGTGTTGTGCAAGGATTTGCTGGGCAGTTCAGCCCTGACCTTCGAATAGTAAAGACCTGTTAAAAGTTATTCTTCTTGTCTGTGTCCAGTGATTGATCCTAAACCTAACTGGAACATACAGACTCAACGTGATTAAAAGTTGTGAGGAGGATGCAAAGAGGCTTCAAGGCAATTTAGACAAGTTGAGTGAGTGGGCAAATACATGGCAGATGCAGTATAACGTGGATAAATGTGAAGTTATCCACTTCGGTAGGAAAAACAGAAAGGTAGGCCTAGAAATTCAGTTGGCTGCGCCAGCCGTTAGCGCCTTAGGAGGAGTAGACCTCGAGCGCTAGGTGCTTAGCGCCCGGGCGCAGCGCGATCTGCGCCTCGCCCCAACTTCAGTAGACATTTAGCGCCGGCGCAAAGTCTTTGCGCGCGCTCATCTGCGCGCGCAGATCATGACGTCATTTCGTCGTGCAACGCCCTTTGTGCGCCCGGAACTGGAACTTCACTCGCGCCGCCCCATTGTGCGCCTGGCGGCCCTAGCGACTGTTGAGTCGAACGGTGCTCAGCCGATGCGGGCCGCGGGGAGCGCAAATTAAAGGGCACTCCTGCAGTAGAAAAGGCAGCCGTTTTGCAACACTCCTTCTTTGGGAGGAGGAGGAGGAGGAGGAGGAGGGGCAGGAGGACCGGTACCACATAACAAACTGATGGAGAGAAGCCCTCCCCAAAAACACAAATACACTAGTCTCGGCCTTTCAAAACACCAAATCCACCCTCCCCCTTTAAGAGCTCACCGGAGCCAGAGTGTCTGCCGGCAATCAGCAGCTCGCCGCACCTGCCCTGCGCCCAACTTCCGGTGTTAGCGCCCCGGGCTGCCGGCTTAGCGCCTAATGATAGTCGTGCATCGCCTGTTTTAGCGCAGCAGCAACCTCTTAGGGCGATGCAACTGAATATCGGCGAAGGGGGCTCGACTTTGCGCCGGGCGCAAACTTTAGCGGCCGCCCGACTTTACCGCCCCAAAAGTGGCTATACTGAATTTCTAGGCCGTAGAGTATTATTTAAATGGTGATAGATTGGGAAATGTTGATGTACAAAGGGACCTGGGTGTCACTGAAAGCAAACATGCAGGTGCAGCAAGCAGTTAGGAAGGCAAATGGTATGTTGGCCTTCACTGCAAGAGGATTTGAGTACAGGAACAAGGATGTCTTACTACAGTTGTACAGGGCCTTGGTGAGACCACACATGGAGTACTGTATGCAGTTTTGGTCTCCTTACCTAAGAAAGGATATACTTGCCATAGAGGGAGTGCAGCGAAGGTTCACCAGACTGATTCCTGGGATGGCAGGACTGTCGTATGAGGAGAGATTGGGTCGACTAGGCCTGTATTTACTAGAGTTTAGACGAATGAGAGGGGGTCTCATTGAAACGTATAAAATTCTGACAGGGCTAGACAGACTGGATGCAGGGAGGATGTTTCCCCTGGCTGGGGGCTCTAGAACGAGGGGTCACAGTCTCAGGATACAGGGTAAGACATTTAGAACTGAGATGAGGAGAAATTTCTTCACTCAGAGGGTGGTGCACCTGTGGAATTCTCTACCATAGAAGGCTGTGGAGGCCAAGTCACTGAATATATTTAAGAAGGAGATAGATAGATTCCAAGACACAAAAGGCATCAAGGGGTATGGGGAGAGAGCGGGAATATGGTATTGAGATAGAGGATCAGCCATGATCATATTGAATGGCGGAGCAGGCTCGAAGGGCCGAATGGCCTACTCCTGCTCCTATTTTTTTTCTATAAAGTGCCACATAATAAGCTTGCCAGCAAAGTTGAAGCCCATGGAATAAAAGGAACAGTGGCAGCATGGATACAAAATTGGCTAAGTGACAGGAAACAGAGTAGTGGTGAATGGTTGTTTTTCGGACTGGAAAAAGGTATACAATGGTGTTCCTCAGAAGTCTGTACTAGGACTATTGCTTTTCTTGATGAATGACTTGGTCTTGGGTGTACAGGGCACAATTTCAAATTTTGCAGATGACACAAATCTTGGATATATAGTGAACAGTGAGGAGGATAGTGATAGACTTCAAGTGGACATAGACAGGCTGGGGGAATGGGCGGACACGTGGCAGATGAAATTTAACGCAGAAAAGTGCGAAATGGTACATTTTCATAGGAAGAATGAGGAGAGGCAATATAAACTAAAGGGTACAATTATGAAGTGGGCGCATGGTCAGAGAGACCTGGGGGTATATGTGCACAAATCGTTGAAGGTGGCAGGGCAGGTTGAGAAAGCAGTTAATTAAGCATACGGGATCCTGGGCTTCATAAATAGAGGCATAAAGTACAAAAGCAAGGAAGTTATGATTAAGCTTTATAAAATACTAGTCTGGCCTCAACTGGTGTATTGTGTCCAATTCTGGGCACTGCACTTTAGGAAGGAAGTGAAGTGAAGTTTGAAAGGAGATTTGATAGAGGTGTTCAAAATTATGAGGGGTCTGGAAAAGTAGATAGAGAGAAACTGTTCCCAATGGCGGAAGGGTCGAGAACCAGAGAACACAGGTTTAAGGTGATTGGCAGAAGAACCAAAGGCGACATGAGGAAAATCTTTTTTATGCAGTGAGTGGTTAGGATCTGGAATGCACTGCCTGAAAGGGTGGTGGAGGCAGATTCAATCGTGGCTTTCAAAAATGAGTTGGATAAGTGCCTGAAGGAACAAAAATTGCAGGGCTACGGGGAAAGTGCAGGGGAGTGGGACTAGCTGAATTTGTCTTTCAGAGAGATGGCACGAGCCCGAATGGCCTCCTTCTGTGCTGTAACCATTCTATGATTCTACGGGCGAGAAATTCATTATAGCCCAGGAATGAGCGGTATCATTAGAAAAGTTGGAGAATTAGCACCAGGTGCTAATGCTTTAGACTGCATGCAAAATTCATTCTCACTGCTCAAAGAAATGATTGGAGCGCTAAGTCAAGTCTTTAAGCCCAAGCTCGTCGCGTTACACTCAAAGGGTGGACCAATATCAGGTGCAGTCTAATCGCAAGTCATGATTGCCACAGGTGTTTTCCAGTTCTTAAAGGGGAGGTTCATTGATGCTGCAGAACCTCATTCTCAGCAGTGTTGGCTGTGCAGCTGCCTCAGCAAGCAACAGCAGCAAGTCAAGGAGAAGGAGCCGGAGGACTGAGGCAGCTGTAATCATGGCAGATCCACGCCCTAGGGAGAGAGCCCACAGGTTCAGCGATCAAGCATTGGAGGCGTTAGTGTTCTCTGTGGGGAAACGGAGGGAGGTGCTCTACCCGGCAAGTGGCAGAAGGCCCTCGCCGCAAGTCTTCTGCACTATGTGGAGGGAGGTAGCACAGCATGTCTTGGGCAGCACTATGGTCCCCAGGACCCACACACAGTGCAGGAAGAAATTTAACAACCTCATTTGGGTGGTCAGGGTGAGTAAATGCTTCAACAAATGCTACATGCCACCATCTGGACCATAGGCTTCACACACTGCCCAAAGCACCACACCCCCAGCACTCATCCACCAACAATCTCTACCTACCAACACTCACACCCACATCTCACACCTTGAACACAATGAGAGCTATTCAACTATGGCAGGCACATCACCCAAACACATTGCCCCACACTCACTTACAGACTTTACTTTCTTTTGCAGGCCAAGGTGGCTCACAACAGGAGAGAGCAGGAGTGCACAGATGGGGAACAAGCTGACACCCAACCACTGTCTGCGCTGGAAAATAGATGGAGATTATTGGGTGCCAGGTGGTGGGTGCCATGGCCACCGGCAACATTGACCCTATTGGGGACAACAACGGTATGTTCATTCCTACTCCTTCTCAAATCCCACTTCCCCCTCACCCCACAAGCATTTCGCACTTTCCCGCTAATCATACTATATGCATGCATTTCTCCCTTCCTGCCCCCTCCCCTCACCTTAACCCGACTCTTATGCATTTATGCTTTCAGATAATGAGCAAGCACCTGAGCAGCCTGACCCTGAGGCACTGTAGAGAGCAAGGTGGGAGAAGAGGAGGAGGAAGAACACATCGCGTCACTGCATGTCTCACCCGCAGGGGCAAGCTCAGATGCTGGTACTACGTATTCTTTAGCGACTAATATAGTAGCAGGATCTGCACAGGGTGAGGCACCGGGGACGAGTGGGCTGCAGCAAGGCCAGGGCAAAAGGGTAGCTCGGGGGCCAATTCCCCGGAGGGCGAGTTTGCACACGTGTTCTGCCGCACAGGACTCAGATGAGGACCTCGATGGGGAGGCCTTTAGAAGAAGGGTGATGGGCATACACATGGAGATGATAGGTGTAATGGCAAGGGTGCCCGAGAGCCTCTTGGCAATGGCAAGGAGCATGGAAGAGTCTGCCTCCAACATTGCACAAGGCTCTGCGCACACCATGAAGCCCATCATTTCCAGTCTGCAAAGAATGGTAGACTCCCAGAGGGACCCTGGCAACCCAGACCTGGTGCTGTATGTGATGGGTGATCTGGCAGCTTCCATTGCAGCACAGGTGGAAGCGATGCAATGTCTTAGTGCTGTAATGCACTCTATGCTTGGTGGCATCCAGTCTCAGACTGCTCTCATGCAGCCTCAGCTTGATGCCATGCAAGCCCTCTCAGGATGACAGCATTCCTGCTCCCACCACTGCCACTCTGCCATTGCCCTTCTCGCCGCCTGTCATCCAACCAGCTTAGACTGCTGCTGCCCATGCTGAGGTGGTGCAGTCTATAGCTGGGCCTTCCAGGCCCAGAGCTGGTCGAGGGCATCCAGCAAGGCCATCTGAAGTGTCCCGCACGGACACTCAGCAGCCTTCCACGAGCTCGGCTGCAGCCACTAGTGGGCCAACACTTCATAGGAGCACTAGAGTAGGCAAAGGCGCAGTAACGAGAGGCACTAAGCGATTGCACAAGGGTGAATAGTTAATATTTTTGTTGTAAATATATGTTCACTTTGATAAATTTATTAATTCAGTTTGGTTCATTTGTGGTTTGTCCCATTTCAACTTTGCGCTGTGATATGGCCTGCGACAGGGATAGAAGATGGGGATGTGGCGAGCAATGGGGATCTGGGGTTTAATTAATTGGAACCGCAATCTGATGAGGCGGTCACGGACTGCTCTTCCGGAAGGCCGAATGAGTGGCTGCCTCCTCCCTCGCTCCTGTTCCTCCTCCTCCCCGTCCTCCTCATCTTCCTCTTCCTCCTCCTCCTCCTCTTCCTCCTCCTGAAGTCGTCCCGCAATCCCTGGTGGCAAGGGCTGGGCCCTCATGATGGAAAAGTTGTAGAGCATGCAGCGGATCACCACGAAATGGGACACTCACTCAGCCGAGTACTAGAGGGCTCCTCCCGAGCAGTCAAGGCAACGGAACCGTTGCTTCAGCAGGCCAATGGTCTGCTCAATGATGTTCCTGGTGGCAGCATGGGTCTCATTATATGAGTGCTGGGCAGGAGTGTTGGGGTTGTGGAGGGAAGTCGTGAGCCTGCTGGAGAACGGATAGCCCTTGTCTCCGACCAACCACCAACGAGCTTCACATGGTGGCTGGTAGATTGCTGACACACTGGTCTGGCGCAAGCAATTGTAGTAAGACTTCCTTAGTCTTGTACTCCAACCCCCTTGCAATAAAGGCTAACATTCTATTTGCCTTCCTAATTGCTTGCTGTACCTGCAGGCTAACTTTCTGTGTTTCCTGTACAAGGACACCTAAATCTCTCTGAACACCAACATTTAATAGTTTCTCACCATTAAAAAAATATTCTGTTTTCCTATTCTTCCTACCAAAGTGAATAACCTCACATTTCCTCATCTGCCACCTTATTGCCCACTCACTTAACCTATCTATATCCCTTTGCAGGCTCTTTATGTCCTCCTCACAGCTTACTTTCCCACCTAGCTTTGTATCGTCAGCAAACGTGGATGCATTGCACTCGGTCTCTTTATATAAGTCATTGTAATATAGATTGTAAATAGCTGAGGCCAAAGCACTGATCCTTGTGCCACCCCACTAGTTACAGCCTGCCAATCGGAAAATGACCCATTTATACCTACACTTTGTTTTCTGTCCGTTAACCAATCCTCTATCCATGCTGTTATATTACTCCAACCCTATGAGTCCTAATCTTGCATAACAACCTTTTCATAGAATCATAGAATCATAGAAAGTTACAGCACAGAAGGAGGCCATTTCAGCCGACCGTGTCCGCGTAGGCCAACAAAGAACTATCCAACCTAATCCCACTTCCCAGCTCTTGTTCCATAGCCCTGCAGGTTAGAGCATCCCAAGTGCACATCCAAGTACTTTTTAAGTGTGGTTAGGGTTCCTGCCTCTACCACCCTTTCAGGCAGTGAGTTCCAGATCCCCACAACCCTCTGGGTGAAGAAATTTCCCCTCAAATCCCCTCTAAACCTTCCCCCAATTACTTTAAATCTATGCCCCCTGGTTTTTGACCCCTCTGCTAAGGGAAATAGGTCCTTTCTATCCACTTTATCTATGCCCCTCATAATTTTATACACCTCAATAAGGTCTCCCCTCAGCCTCCTCTGTTCCAAGGAAAACAGACCCAGCCTATCCAGTCTTTCCTCATAGCTAAGATTCTCTACTCCCGGCAACATCCTTGTAAATCTTCTCTGTACCCTCTCTAGTGCAATCACATCTTTCCTGTAATGTGGTGACCAGAACTGCACGCAGTACTCTAGCTGAGGCCTAACTAGTGTTTTATACAGTTGAAGCATAACCCCCCTGCTCTTGTATTCTATGCCATGGCTAATAAAGGCAAGCATTCCATATGCCTTCTTAACCACTTTATCTACTTGGCCTGCTACCTTCAGGGATCTGTGGACATGCACTCCAAGGTCCCTTTGTTCCTCTACACTACTCAGTATCCTACCATTTAATGTGTATTCCCTCTCCTTGTTAGCCCTCCCCAAATGCATTACCTCACACTTCTCCAAATTGAATTCCATTTGCTACTGTTCTGCCCACCTGACCAATTTATTGATATCTTCCTGCAGTCTACAGCTTCCTTCTTCAGTATCAACCACACAGCCGATTTTAGTATCATCTGCAAACTTCTTAATCATACCCCCTATATTCAAGTCAAGATCATTGATATATACCACAAAATGCAAGGGACCTACCTAGTACGTACTGAGCCCTGCGGAACCCCACTGGAAACAGCCTTCCAGTCACAAAAACACCCATCAACCATCAATTTATCTACATTTAAAGCTGCTAAACCCCTTAATACTTCCTCTCTCACTATATTTATTTCATCTAATATTTCACACTCCTCCCCCCCGATAGCAATGTCTGCTTCGCCCCTCTCCTTTGTGAAAACAGACGCAAAGTATTCATTAAGAACCCTACCGACATCTCCCGCCGCCGCACACAGATTGCCCTCATGATCTCTAATAGGCCCTACCCTTTCTTTAGTTATCCCCTTACTCTTAATATATTTATAAAACATCTTTGGGTTTTCCTTGATTTTACTTGCCAAGAATTTTTCATGCTCTCTCTTTGCTTTCCTAATATCATTTTTAATTGCACCCCTGCACTTTTTGTACTCCTCTAAAGATTCTGGAGTATTTAGCCCTCGGTATCTGTCATACGCCTCCCTTTTTTTCTTTATACTACCCTGTATATCTCTAGACATCCAGGGGGCTCTAGATTTGTTAGTCCCATTTTTTTTTTTAAGGGCACATGTTTGGTCTGAACCCTCCGGATTTCCTCCTTGAATGCCTCCCACTGCTCTGACACTGATTTACCTTCAAGTAGCTGTTTCCAGTCCACTATGGCTAAATCCCCTCTGAGCTTAGCAAAATTTGCTTTTCCCCAATTTAGAATTTTTATTCCTGGTCTATCCTTGTCATTTTCCATAACTACCTTAAATCTAAAAGAATTCCTTTTCGAAATCCAAATATATTACATCCACAGGTTCCCCTTTATCCACACTGCTGATTACATCCTCAAAAAATGCTAATAAATTTGTCAACATGATTTCCCTTTCATAAAACCATGTTGACTCTGCCTAATCATATTGGCCCAGTTATTCCGATCCCTACGGGTGCGTACGCGCTGTGTACCCACCCATAGGGACATCGGAAATGCCGGTTTCAGTCATGCACAGCGCATGCGCTGAAAACTGGCATTTACGATCTGTCAAGAATGCTCTTGACAGATCCTCCGGCTGCCCTGGAAAATGGGCCTCTGCAGGTGAATAGTTCCGCTTTTTGGAGACCCTCCGCCCGCAGAAAACCCTTACAATCCGTATGTCTGGTAAAGGCTTAAGGCCTGCTTTTACCAGGATAAGAGTTGAAAAAAGTAAAAAAACAAATTTTCACTGATTTATCATTTAAAACTACTTTAAAAAAAGGTAAGTTTATTTTTAGCCCTGTAAAAAACTATCATTATTTTTTTCAAAAAGTTTAATTTTTGTTCAAAATGCTTAATTTATTGTAATTTCAAGTCAAGTCAGCGGCGGCGGCGGTGGACCTGGGTGGGGCGAGAGCCTGAGGATGCAAAGAGGCGGCGAGGAGCAGGTAGGCTTACCAATCTCCAAGCTCAGAGGGAGAGAGAGAAGTAAAAAGTAATCGAAGTGTGACGTCACCAGAAAGCAGGTAAGTGATTGGTTGGTGAGTATTTCTCTCTTTCTCCTTTTTTCCAAACTTAAATTTTGTGGTTTATAGGGTGTCTGTGGTGTAGCGGGGACTGCTGGTAAACCAGGGCCCTTAAGTATATCAATTAATTGTAGTGTAATTGGTGGGATTGATTTGATTTAATTTAATTTGAATTTATTAAAGGGTAAGTCATGGCAGGAGAGCTCAGCCCCGTGGCATGCTCCTCCTGCGCTATGTGGAAAATCAGGGACACTTCCTGTGTCCCTGATGACCATGTGTGCGGGAAGTGTATCCAGCTGCAGCTACTGACAGACCGCATTGCAGCGCTGGAGCTGCGAGTGGATACATACTGGAGCATGCACGATGCTGAGGACGTCGTGGATAACATGTTTAGGGAGTTGGTCACACCGCAGGTAAAGGCTGCACAGGCAGGAAGAGAATGGGTGACCACCAGGCAGAGTATTAGGCACAGGCAGGTAGTGCAGGGGTCCCCTGTGGCTATCCCCCTCTCAAACAGATATACCGCTTTGGATATTGGTGAGGGAGATGGCTTATCAGAGAAGGCAGCAGCAGCCAGCTTCCTGGTACGTGGGTGGTTCTGCTGCACAGGACGGGAGGAAAAAGAGTGGGAGAGCTATAGTAAGAGGGGATTCTATTGTAAGGGTGATGTGCCTTCAATAACCACAAAACTAGAAGTTATAGACTTTAACAAGTTGGCTTTTAATCACTAAGATCAGAGCTAACATCTCAACACACTGACTGGCTCACAGGAATGAGTCAGAGAAGTCAGGGAAGAGGAAGTGAAACTATACACCGTGTGGGGGAGGGTAATATACATGAGTGCAAAACGAATACAGGCAAGACAAGCAGATTTCATTACATTCACCCCTTCTTTAGATTTAGTCCATCGGGGTGATGTTTCTTAAAAGTTGGTATAAGTGAGTCTGTCAGGAGGTTTTGCGGTTCTCAGTGATCGGCGCAAAGCCGGTTGGGGTGCCTCTAGGGGAGTGGGTTCTGGTTCCTCCGCTGTCCGGGCCTCCGCAGTGTCTTCCAGGTTATCTGCAGTGTCCTCCAGGTTAAAGTTGGGTATTGATACCACTGGGCGTCCTGTCTCTTTTTGGTGTAGGTCTTCCTCGGGTAGTCTCTCATCGTTCTCTCCGCTCCCTGAGGGAGCGAGGTCTTTTATGGAAACAGTGTCCTCTCGCCCGTCAGAGTATTCGATATAGGCGTACTGAGGGTTTGCATGGAGGAGCTGTACCTTTTCCACAAGGGGGTCCGTTTTATGGCCTCTCACGTGCTTCCGCAATAGTACTGTCCCCGGAGACGTCAGCCACATGGGTAGAGATATGCCCGAGGTGGATTTCCGGGGGAAAACGAACATCTTTTTGTGAGGGGTAGCGTTACTGGCTGTACATAACAGAGACCTTATGGAGTGGAGCACGTCTGGGAGGACTTCCTGCCAGCGGGAGGTCGGAAGGCCTTTTGACTTTAAGGCTAACGTGACAGCCTTCCAAACAGTAGCATTCTCCCTTTCCACTTGCCCATTACCCCGGGGGTTGTAGCTAGTGGTTCTGCTAGTGGCTATCCCCTTCGAGAGCAAGAACTGGCGCAGTTCGTCACTCATAAATGACGTCCCCCTATCGCTGTGTATGTAGTTCGGCATGCCAAACATGCAGAATAGATTACAGAGACACTTGATGACCGTGGCACTGGTCATGTCTGGGCAGGGAATGGCGAAGGGGAAGCGGGAATATTCATCGATGATATTGAGGAAGTATACGTTACGGTCGGCAGAGGGAAGGGGTCCCTTGAAGTCCAGACTTAGGCGCTCGAATGGCCGTGTGGCTTTGATGAGGTGTGCACGGTCAGGCCTGTAGAAATGAGGCTTGCATTCCGCACAGGTGCGGCAGGCTCTGGTCATTGCCCTGACCTCCTCGATGGAGTGGGGCAGATTGCGGGACTTTATAAAATGGTATAGTCAGGTGACCCCTGGGTGACAGAGGTCGTTGTGGAGACCCTGTAATTTGTCTGTATGAATGCTGGCACACATTCCCCGCGATAGGGCGTCTGGGGTTCATTAAGGGCTCCCGGCCTGCACATAATATCATAGTCGAACGTGGATAGTTCGATCCTCCACCTGAGTATTTTGTCATTCTTGATTTTCCCCCTTTGTTTGTTATTAAACATGAAAGCCACCGACCGCTGGTCGGTGAGCAGGGCGAAACGTTTGCCAGCTAGGTAGTGTCTCCAGTGCCGCACTGCCTCCACTATAGCCTGTGCCTCCTTCTCGACAGAAGAGTGCCTGATTTCAGGTCCCTGAAGGGTTCGGGAGAAGAAGGCCACAGGTCTCCCAGCCTGATTGAGGGTCGCAGCTAAGGCAAAGTCTGACGCATCACTTTCGACTTGAAAGGGAATGCTTTCGTCCACTGCACACAGTGCAGCCCTTTCAATGTCCTGTTTGATACTGGTGAAAGCCTCCCGAGCTTCAGCTGATAGTGGGAAGGACGTCGATTTAATGAGGGGTCGGGCCTTATCAGAGTAATTGGGCACCCATTGGGCATAATACGAAAAAAATCCCAGGCACCTTTTTAAAGCTTTGGGATTGTGTGGCAGGGGCAGTTCCTTTAGGGGGCGTGATCGGTCAGGGTCCGGTCCAATTACTCCATCTTCCACCACACAGCCGAGGATACAGAGACGGGTTGTGTTGAAGACACATTTGTCTTCGTTGTAGGTTAGATTCAGCTTTAGGGCAGTTTTTAAAAATCTCGCAAGATTTAGATCGTGGTCTTGCTGGTTGTGCCCGCAGATAGTGACATTGTCCAGATAGGGGTAGGTAGCTTGTAGTTTATTCTCGTCAACCATGCGGTCCATCTCACGTTGGAAGACCGAGACCCCATTTGTTACCCCGAAGGGCACTCTGAGAAAATGGTAGAGGCATCTGTTCGCCTCAAAGGCGGTGTATGGGCGGTCCTCCGTTCTAATGGGGAGCTGGTGATACGTGGATTTGAGGTCGATAGTCGAGAAGACTCGGTATTGCGCAATCTGGTTGACCATTTCTGATATGCGGGGTAAAGGGTAGGCGTCCAGCTGGGTATAAATATTAACAGTCTGGCTGTAGTCAATTACCATCCGTTTCTTTTCGCTATTTTTAACTATGACTACTTGGACACGCC
This sequence comes from Somniosus microcephalus, assembly GCF_052327205.1. Taxonomy (NCBI): domain Eukaryota; kingdom Metazoa; phylum Chordata; class Chondrichthyes; order Squaliformes; family Somniosidae; genus Somniosus; species Somniosus microcephalus. Next base: position 31,951,082 of record NC_140998.1, on the reverse strand, counting down.
ACGGACTGGTACTGCATTCAATAATGCCTTCCCGCAGGAGTCTGTCCACTTCCGCCTTGATAAAGTGTCTGTCTTCCAGACTGTACCGTCTACTTTTGGTCGCTATGGGCCTACAGTTCGGAGCGAGATTAGCGAATAAAGAGGGCGGGCTGATTTTTAAGGTTGATAGGCCACAGACTGTGAGTGGCGGCTGGGACCCGCCATATGCTAGCGTGGCACTTTCGTGGTGGCACTGGAAGTCCAGGCCCAAGATTACTTTAACACAGAGTTCTGGCATCACGAGGAGTTTAAAATCCTTGTAGTCCGTGCCTTTTACAGTCAGTGTTACCACACAGTAGCCCAAAATGTCCGAAGTGTGGGGCTTAGCAGCCATAGCAATTCTGCTCCGTGTAGGGGTTACCGTTAATGAGTGCCGCCGTACCAGGCTAGGGTGGATAAAACTCTCGGTACTCCCACAGTCAATTAAACATTTCGTTAAATTCCCGTTTACCTGTATGTCCATCATAGATTTTGTCAACGGGTGTGGCCTGGATTGATCCACCGTGATCGAAGCCACTGGGCGGCCGTTGAGTCGGGAAATGATGGCGGATCCCAAGATGGCGGCCCGCACGGCATGCACGAGGCGGTGACGGAGTTGGAAATCGGATCCCCCCTGCAGACTTTGCTAAAATGCCCCTTTTTCTTACATTTGAAGCATGTAGCGTCCTTCGCTGGGCATCGTTGTCTGGGGTGCTTGGCCTGGCCGCAGAAGTAGCATTTCAGGCCTCGAGACATTGCCGCTGTAGTAGGACTCCTGGGTGAACTTCTGTGTGGGGACTCCGGCGGTGTAGAGCTGGTCTGAGACCTGGATGGGGAAGATGGCTGATTCCAAGATGGCGGCCCGCTCGGCGCACACGAGGCGGTGAGGGCCGCATGGCCGGAAGAATAAGAGTCAGAGTTTTTCTGGGCCACGTCCAGCGATCGCGCAGTGGCCACTGCCTTTTTTAAGTCCAGGACCTCCTTCTCCAGCAGTCTCTGCCGGATATAATTCGATTTGAGGCCCGTGATGAAGGAATCGCGGACCAATTCGTCAGAGTACACGTTGGCCGTCACGGCCTTGCAGTTACAGTCCCGGACCAAGTCCTTTAGGCCCTGTAAGAAATCGTCCATTGATTCCTCAGGTCGCTGCCTGCGTGTAGCCAGCAGATGTCTGGCGTACACTTCGTTTACTGGCCTCTGGTATTGGGCCTTCAGGATAGTGATGGCCTCCGTGTAAGAGGTGGCGTCCCGGATGAACGAATAAATCCGATGATTAACGCGAGTAGTCAGTAGACTCCGTTTATCTACCTCGCTAGCGGATGAGGCCCTCGCGAAGAGTTCGAAGCATTTGAGCAAGTGTCCAAATTGATTTGATGCTTCAGCAGAATGTGGTTCCAAGTCCAGACGCTCTGGTTTTAGGAGTTGATCCATCCTAGTATTTGTTAGTGATTAAAATTGATGTGCCTTCAATAACCACAAAACTAGAAGTTATAGACTTTAACAAGTTGACTTTTAATCACTAAGATCAGAGCTAACATCTCAACACACTGACTGGCTCACAGGAATGAGTCAGAGAAGTCAGGGAAGAGGAAGTGAAACTATACACCATGTGGGGGAGGGTAATATACATGAGTGCAAAATGAATACAGGCAAGACAAGCAGATTTCATTACAAAGGGGAATAGATACACGTTTCTGCGGCCGCAAACAAGACTCCAGGATGGTATGTTGCCTCCCTGGTGCAAAGGTCAATGATGTCTCAGAACAGCTGCAGAACATTTTGGAAGGGGAGGGTAAACAGCCAGTTGTCATGGTGCATATAGGTACCAATGATACAGGTAAAAAATGGGATGAGGTCCTAAAAGCTGAATATAGGGAGTTAGGAGGTAAATTAAAAAATAGGACCTCAAAGGTAGTAATCTCAGGATTGCTACCAGTGCCACGTGCCAGTCAGAGTAGAAATAGAAGGATATTTCAGATGAATACGTGACTAGAGGAATGGTGCAAGGGGGAGGGATTCAAATTCCTGGGACATTGGAACCGGTTCTGGAGGAGGTGAGACCAGTACAAACCGGATGGTTTGCACCTGGGCAGGACCGGGACCAATGTCCTAGGGGTAGTGTTTGCTCGTGCTCTGGGGGAGGGTTTAAACTAAAATGGCAAGGGGTTGGGAACCTGAGCAGGGAGACAGAGGAAAGGGAAACAAGGATAGAAGCAAAAGAAAGGAAGGATAAAAACAAAGGTGGCAGTCAGAGAAATCAAGGGTTTAAATCAAACATGGCCACAGTAAATAATAATTCTAAAAGGTGTTAGACTTTTAAAAAAACAAGCCTGAAAGCCTTGTGTCTTAATGTGAGGAGCATTCGTAATAAGGTGGATGAATTAGCTGCGCAAATAGAGGTAAATGGATATGATATGATTGGGATTATGGAAACATGGCTCCAGGGTGACCAAGGCTTGGAACTCAACATCCACGGGTATTCAATATTCAGGACAGATAGGCAAAAAGGAAAAGGAGGTGGGGTAGCATTGCTGGTTAAAGAGGGGATTAACACAATTGAAAGGAAGGATATTAGCTCTGATGATGTGGAATCTGTATGGGTAGAACTGAGAAATACCAAGGGGCAGAAAACGTTAGTGGGAGTGGTATATAGACCTCCAAACAGTAATGCGGAGGTTGGGGATGGCATTAAATGGGAAATTAGAGACGCGTGCAATAAGGGCACAGCAGTTATCATGGGTGTCTTTAATCTACATATAGATTGGGCTAACCAAATTAGCAACAATACTGTAGAGGAGGAATTCCTGGAGTGTATACAGGATGGTTTCCTGGTCCAATATGTCGAGGAACCAACCAGAGATCAGGCCATCTTAGACTGGGTATTATGTAATGAGAAAGGATTAATTAGCAATCTTGTTGTGCGAGGCCCCTTGGGTCAGAGCGATCATAAATATGATAGAATTCTTCATTAAGATGGAGAGTGAAGTAGTTGACTCAGAGACTAGCGTCCTGAATTTAAATAAAGGAAACTACGATGGTATGAGGCGCGAGTTGGGTAGGATTGATTAGGGAATGTTACTCAAAGGGTTGATGGTGGTTAGGCAATGGCAAACATTCAAAGACTGCATGGATGAACTACAGAATTTGTTCATCACTGTTTGGCATAAAAATAAAACAAAAATGGTGACTCAACCATGGCTAACAAGGGAAATTAGGGATAGCATAAGATCCAAGGAGAAGACATATAAATTGGCCAGAAAAAGCCATAAACCTGAGGATTGGGAGCAGTTTAGGATTCAGCAAAGGAGGACAAAGAGATTAATTAAGAGGGGGGAAATACAGTATGAGAGTAAGCTTGCATGGAACATAAAAACTGATTGTAAAAACCTCTATAGATATGTGAAGAGAAAAAGATTGGCGAAGTCAAGCATAGGTACCTTGCAGTCAGAATCAGGGGAATTTATAATGCGGAACAAAGAAATGGAAGACCAATTAAATACATACTTTGGTTCTGTCTTCACAAAGGAGGAGACAAATAACCTCCCAGAGGTGTCGGGGAACATAGGGGCCTAGAAATTGAGTGGGCTTAGCGCCCATTTTGCGGCGCTAGAGGGCATTGCGCTGGACTTACAGCCGGTTTTGAAATTGACTAGAGCCCAACATCGGCGTTACACCGGTAGCGCTGCGCCGGCACCGATGACGTCATCGGTGTGCGCAGCGTCCCGGTTGCCGTGGTGACGGGCCCCAGCGCCGAAATTCAGTTGCGGCCGCCTCGCCCGTGGCAGCCGCAACTAAGACTCTGGCAACAGAGTCTTACACGACTTTGCGCCGGCGCATAAAGGTGGAGCGGCAGCCGGCCGCTTTCCCGCCGGCCGCCTGCCTGCACCTCCCTCCCCGGACTCCCCCACCGCCCCCCCCGCGGAACAGCTGCTTCTCGGCTGCGAGCCCGGCACTTCCCCGAGGTGCCGGGCTCATTTTTGTGGCGATTTAACCGGCCAGCGGGCGGGTGCAGGCAGCTCCTCCTTGACTGAAGGAGAAGGCCTGCACTTCCCGAGCCTGCCCCCCACTTGAATTCAGTTTACTCATTCACCCTGCAGACTTTGCCCTCATGCACACAGACAGCAAGAACCTCATACCTGTTGAGCAAGAGCAAAAGCTGCAGCTCCTCTAGCACTGCACCTGGGATCCCCTTACCTGCCTGAGTTGCAGTCATACCCTCCTGTCCCTGACCACTAACCAGACCTGTACCACTGCCTAACCTAAGGGGTGTGTAAGGGAGAAGGGAATAGAGGGTTATGCTGATAGAGTTAGATGATGAAAGATGGGAGAAGGCTCGAGTGGAGCATAAACGCCGGCATGGACTGGTTGGGCCGAATGGCCTGTTTCTGTGCTGTATATCCTATGTAATCCTATGTAAGGTGGCATCGTCAGAACAGATGTGATGGAGACCGAGAAACTGGGAAAATGGAATAGAGTATTTCAGGAAGCTGGGTGGGGGGAAATATAGTCAAGGTAACTGTGGGAGTTGGTGGGCTTATAGTAGATATTGGTCGACAGTCGAATCCTAGAAATGGAGATAGAGAAGTTGAGGAAGGGAAGGGAAGAGTTGGAAATGGACTTTGTGAAGGCAAGGGAAGGGTGGAAATTGGAAGCAAAGTTGATGACATTTTCCAGTTCCGGGAGAGAGCAGGAAATGACACCAACAGTCATCAATGTACTGGAAAAAGAGGTGAGGGAGGGGATCTGAATAGGATTGGAACAAGGAATGTTACACATGTTCCATGAAAAGTCATTGAGAGTAATTGTCATTTAATCTTTCCTGTCTTCCACCCTATCACAGACCTTCCCTTTTGTTCTTTCCTCGCCTTCCCCCCCTTTCCCAGCCTCTGTACTTGCTTAAAACATGTTACATCGCTAACCTGTTCCAGTTTTGATGCAAGGTCATCGACCTGAAACGTTAACTTTGTTTCTATCTCCACAGATATTGCCTGACCTGTTGAGTATTTCCAGAATTTTCTGTTTTCATTACAGTATCCAGTACGTACAAAAAGGGGACTTACTGTTATTGTCCATTTAATTACATGTTGGACAGTATAGTTATTCCACAGATTATAGGAAACAAAATGCCCATTTACAGGAGTCACAAATAATGCTGAGGCTGACAAAATAAAGGCCCAGAATTTGCTGGAGCGGTGCACCTTGCAGCGTGCACCCTTCAGCTCCAATTATTTTTGTGCCGTAAATTGCTGGAAATGCGAATTGATAACGGCGTGGTGAGGTCAACAGGGAATCTGATACCTTGGTGATCAACAGGACTAATAGTCCATCTCCTTAACCAATTAAATTTAAGGATAGAGAAAGAAACAGAGTGAACAATAAGAACATACATAAGACGTAGGAGCAGGAGTAGGTCATTTGGCCCCTCGAGCCTGCTCCGCCATTCAACACCACTTCCCTGCCCGCTCCCCATAACTCTTGACTCCCTTACCTTTCAAAATCTGTCTATCTCCATCTTAAATATATTCAATGACCCAGCCTCCACAGCTCTCTGGGGAAGAGAATTCCATAGAATCACGACCCTCTGAGAGAACTTCCTCCTCATTTCCAATGTAAAAGGGTGCCCCCTTATTCTGAAATTATGCCCCCTAGTTCTAGATTCCCCCATGAGGGGAAACATCCTCTCTGCATCTACCCTGTCAAGCCCCTTCAGAATCTTATATGTTTCAATAAGATCACCTCTCATTCTTCTAAACTCCAATGAGTATAGGCCCAACCTGCTCAACCTGTCTTCGTAAGACAACCCCTTCATCTCCAGAATCAACCTTGTGAAGCTTCTCTGCACTGTCTCCAATGCAAGTATATCCTTCCTTAAATAAGGAGACCAAAACTGTACGCAGTACTCCAGGTGTGGTCTTACAGTTGTAACAGGACTTCCCTACTTTTAAAAACCATTCCCTTTGCAATAAAGGCCAACACTCTATTTGCCTTCCTAATTACTTGCTGTAACTGTATGCTAACTTTTTGTGATTCGTGTACAAGGACCCCCAGATCCCTCTGTACCTCAGCATTTTGTAATCTCTCACCATTTAAATAATAATTTGCTTTTTTATTGTTCCTACCAAAGTGGATAACCTCGCATTTTCCCACATTAAACTCCATCTGCCAGATTTTTGCCCAATCACTTAGACTATCTATATCTTCCTTCATCCAAGTCATTAATATAGATTGTAAATAGTTGAGGCCCTAGCACTGAGCCCTGCGGCACTGCACTAGTTACAGTTTGCCAACCTGAAAATGACCCATTTATCCCGACTCTCTGTTTTCTGTTAGTTAGCCAATCCTCTATCCATGCTAATATATTACTCCCAACCCCGTGAGCCCTTATCTTGTGTAGTAACCTTTTATTTGGCACCTTATCAAATGCCTTCTGGAAATCCAAATACACGACAGCTACTGGTTCCCCTTTATCCATCCTGCTCGTTACATCCTCAAAGAACTCCAGCAAATTTGTCAAACATGATTTCCCTTTCATAAAACCATGCTGACTCTGCTTGAGTATATTATGATTTTCTAAATGTCCTGCTACCACTTCCTTAATAACAACAGAAAATGCTGGAAAAACTCAGCAGGTCAGGCAACATCCGTGGAGAGAAATTTGAGTTGACGTTTCGGGTTGGACCCTACATCTGCAGTATTTTGCTATCGTACCACTTCCTTAATGATGGACTCCAGCATTTTCCCAATGACAGATGTTAGGCTAACTGGTCGATAGTTGCCTGCTTTCGGTCTCCCTCCTTTCTTAAATAGGGGCATTACATTTGCGGTTCTCCCGTCTGCTGGGACCTCTCCAGAATCCAGGGAATTTTGGTAGATTACAACCAATGCATCCACTATTGCTGCAGCCACCTCTTTTAAGACTCTAGGATGCAGGCCATTGGGTCCAGGGGACATGTCCACCTTTAGTCCCATTAGTTTGCCTAGTACTTTCTCTCTAGTGATAGTGATTGTTTTAAGTCCCCCCCCCCCACCCCGCCACCCCAATAGCCCCTGGGTTATCCATTATTGGGATGCTTTTAGTGTCTTCTACCGTTAAGACCAAAACAAAATATTTGTTCAAAGTCTCCACCATTTCCCTGTTTCCCATTATTAATTCCCCAGACTCATCCTCTCGGGGACCAACGCTTACTTTAGTTACTCTCTTCCTTTTTATATACCTGTGGAAGCTCTTACTGTCTGTTGTTATATTTCTTGCTAGCTTACCCTCATAAGCTATCTTCTCTCTCTTTGTCATTTGTTTAGTCGTCCTTTGCTGGTTTTTAAAAATTTCCCAATCCTCTGGCCTTCCACTATTCTTCGCAACATTGTATGCTTTTGTTTTCAATTTGATACCATCCTTTACTTCCTTAGTTAGCCACGGATGGTTCATCCTTCTCTTAGAGTCTTTCTTTCTCACTGGAATATAACTTTGCTGAGAGTTATGAAATATCTCCTTAAATGACTGCTTTTCTACAGTGTGTAATATATTTTCCCAGTCCACTTTAACCAAGTCTGCCTTCATATCTTTGTAATTACCTTTGTTTAAGTTCAGGACACTAGTTTGAGACCTAGCTTTCTCACCCTCAAACTGAATTTGAAATTCTACCATGCTATGATCACTTTTCCCAAGAGGATCCTTCACTTCGAGATCATTAATTAATCCAGCCTCGTTACACATTACCAGATCTAAAATAGTCTGCTCCCTGGTTGGTTCCACAACATATTGTTCCAAGAAACCATCCCATATATACTCTAAGAACTCTTCCTCAAGTCTACCTTTGCCAATTTGTTTTGTCCAATCAATATGGAGATTAAAATCTCCCATATTATAGCGGTACCTTTCTTACAAGCCTCTGTTATTTCTTGATTATACTCTGCCCTACAGTGTGGCTACTGTTTGGGGGCCTGTAGACCACTCCCACCAGTGACTTCTTACCCTTATTATTTCTTACCTCCACCCAAACTGATTCTATGCCTTGATCTTCTAGGCCAATATCATTTCTCATTATTGCACTGATCTCATCCCTTATTAACGGAGCTACACCACCTCCTTTTCCTTTCTGCCTATCCTTACAAAATGGCAAATACCCCTGAATATTCAGTTCCCAGCCTTGGTCACCTTGCCATCATGTCTCTGTAATGGCTTTCAGATCATACCCATTTATTTCTACTTGTGCTGTCAACTCATATCTTGTTACGAATGCTGCATGCGTTCAGATATAGAGCTTTAATTTAGTCTTTTTACCATTTTTCCCTTCTCTGACCCCTCTTTCTGACGCACTGTTATGTGTATACGCTCTATCCCTTCCTATCACACTCTGGTTTTCATTACCCCTATCGCTACCCTACACTTTTGCCTTCTCATTTTTCTTTGACTTTTTAAACTTCCGCTCAGTATATATCCTTCCCCCCTCCACTGTGGGGAAGGAAATAGGGTGAATTAGAGTCAAAGTAGATACAGAAAGAGAGGAAAAGAGAGTGGATTAAGAGAGAATAAAAGAGACAGAAAGGAAAAATAAGAAAAAAATGTAAAATTTTAAATTTTAAAAACCTCTCAGAACAATTTACTACCTGTAGGAGTGATACTCCAGTTTCAATTGTTCTCTTTCTGGGTCTCCAAGATTGAATGGCATGTCAGGATAAATCCTGTCATTAACAAGGTCCTCACGACATGAAATAGCAGCCCTAACTTTCTGCGGCAAGTTTAATTCATATTTACACTGCAAATCTTCAATTTCACTTTCCAACTCATGGTGAGATTGACTGTTTTTGCGAAGCTACCAGCAGAGCAAGTCACCAGCAATTTGTGACGATTTGCAGCTTACGACATAGCTCTTCCTCGCCACAAGTTACTGTTTATTTACACACTAATAACGGCGGGCCAAGTGAATTCCCCGTTATTTTTCCAGCATATTCGGGACAATCATCTGCAGACCTGAAATTTGTAACAGTGATTAACTAATCACAGGCCAGATTATTCTGGCATATTTACACAGGAAGTTGATAGAGACCAAAGAGCTTGTTGTCTGCCTGGCCTCTCAGCTGAGGAATTGTTCACAGTATAAGAAAACCTTAAGTGGGAAGGAACAAATATTAAAAAAACTTAAAGGAAATAAAATTGCAAAGCAGAATTCAGTTAAACAATTTTTGTTACCTTACAGTTGCTTACCAGCATCCAACAGCTCAAGGTGGAATACTCGCTTTCTTTTAACAATAAGCAGTTTGTTCGAAAAGATCCTTCTTTGAAAAGGTTCTGCACTAAATGGAATTATAATGCTTGTAATGGCAGCAGCCAAAAATTGACTAGAGGTACTCGTGTGGTAAACTTCTGTTATCTCAGACACACCTCCTTCCCTAAAATCAGGAATGTGCATTTTGTTAATGAAAATTTTTAATTTTCCATCAGTGTTATTAAAACTGCTGTTTGAAAAGCATTTAAGAAGTAAACAATACTGTATCATTATGATGACCAGACAACTAATCTATTAATTTCACAACATATTCTGTATGTCTGGAAGATAACAACCTAGAAATTGGATTATGCTGTGCCCGTTTTACAGGCATAAAATGGGAGTCTATGGGTCCAATACGGTGGGTAGTGTGTGCACGCACATTCCATGAAGGAAGTGTGCCGCCCGTCATATTGGTTAGGGCTGCTCAGTAGGTATCCAGTGCGCACAACTGAAACTGGCATTAGGGTCACTGCATATGTATGTTGGGGCCTCATGGCTGTTTCAGGTTCCTTTCCAAAATTGGATTGCGAATGACTGCAACATCCACAGTGCGTTATTTTAAGGAGGCATTTGTTCCAGTACATTATAAAACACATGGGGTATATTTGTCAGATAAATATCTTTATCTGTTCATTTTTCTTGTCATCGTCCCAATAGGGCCACAGGGGGTAATTTTGACTTGAGCGGAAATGAAAATCAGGAGAGATGTATAAACTGGTGGCTGAATCGATATTGCCCATTTTACACGATCACCCAAAGTCAAAATTACCCCACTGTCTTTAGTGCATTTTTGAGGCTACGCATTGCATCTGTTACGTAGGGGTCGATATTAACACAGAGCTGGGGTCTGAGTGGGGGGGCGGGGGTGGCGATAGTGGGCATGAAATGCGGACGATCACGAGACGCATGGGAATGTCCAATTTCAACATGGATGCTTCATTATTAATTTAATTATAGAATCATAGAATCTTACAGCACAGACGGAGGCCAATTGGCTCATCTTGCCTCTGAAAAGAACTGTCCAATTTAGTCCACAACCCCTGCTTTTCCCCATAAGCCTGCAAATTAGTCCTCTTCAGGTACATGTCCAATTGCCATGTGAAGGTTCTTATGGAATCTGATTCCACCACCCTTTCAGGTAGTGCATTGCAGATCTTAATGAACCCTGTGTGAAAAAAAATTCTCCTCATTTTCACTCGAGTTCTTTTTGCCAATTATCTTAAATCTATGACCTTTGGTTACCGGCCGACTTGCCAGAGGAAACAGTTTCTCTATCAGTTTCTCAAATTACTCTATCAAAACCCCTCATAATTTTGAATACATTTATTAGGTCTCCCCTTAACCTTCTCTGCTCTAAGGAGAACAATCCCAGCTTCACCAATCTCTCCACATAACTGAAATCGCTCATCCCTGGTATCATCCTGGTAATCCTCCTTTGCACCGTCTCCAAGGCTAGACATCCTTCCTAAAGTGTGGTGCCAAGAATTGTACACAATATTCCAGTTGAGGCTTAACCAGTGGTTTGTAAAGGTTTACCATGACTTCCTTGTTTTTGTATTCAATGCCCCTATTTACAAAGCCAAATATTCCATACGCTTTCTTAACCACCTTATTAACTTGCCATGCCACCTTCAAAGATTTGTGAATATGCATCCCCAGCTCCCTCTGCTCTTGAATTCCCTTCTGTGTTTCGCGTCTCCAACGCATGTGAGCAGGCGTGATGCGGACCCGAATGATGTGATTTCACCTAGACTATTTAAAGGGCCAGAAGGAATATCTATTTTAAACATCCCTGACAACAAGAAGAACTTTAATACAAAAGAGAACTTTTAATACAAAAGCAAAATACTGCGGGTGCTGGAAATCGGAAATAAAACCAGTAAGTGCTGCAAATACTCAGCCGGTCAGGCAGCATCTGTGGAGAGAGAAACAGAGTTAACATTTCAGGTCGATGAACCTTCATCAGAACTGGAAAAGTTAGAGATATAACAAGGTTTTAAGCAAGTGCAGGGGCAGGGAAAGGGTGGGAGGGGATGAAAGAACAACAGGGAGTGCTTGTGACAGGGTGGAAGGCAGGAAAGATTAAATGATGAAAGATATGATTGTACAAGGCAAAAGGAGATGGTATTGAGACAAGTAAAGAAACAAAAGATTGGTCTAGAAGAGGTGTAAATGGGAATTGTAGAATCCAAAAAAATGGGGGCAGAGGTTATAGTCTGAAATTGTTGAACTCAATGTTGAATCCAGAAGGCTGTAAAGTGCCTAATCAAAAGATGATGTGCTGTTCCTCGAGCTTATGTTGAGCTTCATTGGAACAGTGTAGGAGGCTGAGAATAGAGAGGTCAGAGTGGGAGTGGAGTGGAGAATTAAAGTAACAGGCAACCAGAAGCTTTTAATGATGGCTAAACCACATTAAAATGCAAGTTGAGAACAGGAATAGAAGGAACATTTTTAATAAACATTACTCAGACAAAAAAGCAGTTGTAACCAAGGACAAATCTATGGTTGCTATGGAACCAGCGGAACCAACCAGCACTGTCTTGAGATAAAAGCCTCATTAAACTGCAACAAGTGACACGCAGGATGAAGTAAACTTTGAACCAATCATGAACAACAAGGGGAAAAGCCATGCTTGAATGAGCCAATCATTGAGGTGTACACATGAGAGCCACAAAAGAAGTTTTGAACACAAAAGATATAAGAATTGACATAATATCTAGTTTTTTACTACAGTCAGCCAGGAGAAATGTATCTTGGTCTAATGAAGAGAAGGTGTCTAAGGATTTCAACAGACTTCAAGTGATCATCGGCTTGGTTGAGTTTTTGTTTAATCCGTGAGTTAGTGGTTAAATATAGTATCTCTGGGATGTTGTGTATGTACCTTTAAGAGAGAACTGATTTTATACTATAGCACCGGCAGTGACCACACCTGTATATAAAGCCATAGCAGTCTTCTGTACTTTCAGTTTAAGCTTACCCTCTGTTCAGTAAATACCTGTTATTATTGTTCTCCTGCAGTCCGTGTATTATTGATACGCGGACACTACACTGGCGACGAGCAGGTTCGAACTCACCTGCAGTACTGCATCACCTCACGGGGATCTTTCCATGAAAAGAAGCTTCTTGGAGGTCGAAGTCAGAGCAATGGGCGTCGACCACGGGCAACCGCCCAGGGATCCATCGGAGTTCGGAGAATTGCAGGGGAGGCTGTGGAGAGCTGGGCTTGCTCCCCAGTCAAGGTGTTCCAGCAAATCGTGCTGGTAGCAGGTAGTGCGCTGACATTTCCGGACTGCGGCGGGCTCGAGCTCGATCGAGTGGCTCTGCAAAGGGGCCGTGCAGCGTCGTCAGAAGGAAAAGAGAGAGAGAGAGGGTGGAGCGCACAGGGCGCAGTCGGTGCTCAAGAACCGGGCAGCATAGAGAAAATAAAATGAGGGGAAGGAAAAGTGAGACGCGCCGAAGCCGCGGGTCACCGCCATTACCCTGTAGAACGCTAGGAGCAGCGTGGCAGCAAGGGGAAGAAGGAAAAGCACGGGAGGAGGCATTTTATTCCATTGGGGAAGAAGGAAAAGCGCGGGAGGCGCCATTTTAATCCATTGGGGAAGAAGAAAAAGCGCGGGAGGCGCCATTTTAAACCACCCAAGATGCCGAAGAGTGGCAGTATCACTGCTTTCGACAATGAGGTAGAAGACTGGACCACGTATGTGGAAAGAATTGAAGTGTACTGCAAGGCAAATGAGGTGGCCGATGGAAAGACGGCGTCGGTATTATTAAATTTGATGGGCGCTAGAACGTACAGCCTATTGCGGAATTTAATTACCCCAGCTAAACCAATGGAGAAAAGTTTTGAAGAGATTGTTAATATCTTACAGGAACACCTAAACCCTACACCGCTGCTGATAGCAGAAAGATTCAAGTTCCATAAAAGAAACCAGCACAAAGATGAGAGCAATGCTGACTATCTTACGGAACTACGCAAGTTATCGAAGCACTGCCAGTTCAGAGCAGGACTGGCAGACACCTTAAGGGATAAGTTTGTCTGCGGGCTCCAGAGTGAAGGAACCCAGAAATGACTACTTTCGGAAAAGGACCTGACGCTAGAACAGGCTTTCAGCATGGCAGTATCCTATGAAGCAGCAGCACGGGGAGCTGCAGAAATACAACAGAAACCACAAGAATACAACGCTAACGAAACGGCATATGGAGCAGAAAAGTGCTATCGCTGCAGCAGAACAACCCATGATCAGAAGGACTGCTGGTTTAAGGACAAAGTATGCAGGCAATGTGGGAAAATGGGACACATAGCAAGAGTCTGCAGGTCGGGAAAGAAAACCAACACTAAAAGAACTACTAAGGAAAAGTACAAGAAAGTAAAGAAAATGACAGACAGTAGTTCAGAAGATCAGGAGAGTGATAATGACTCCAGGAACAGGAGACTAAGTTGTCTAAAGTTACACAACGTGATCGCAAAGGAGGATCACCGAACCATTTGGGTCACCCTCATGATAGCAGGGTCCCAAGTAAAGATGGAATTGGACACAGGATCAGCCCTAACTGTCATGAATCGACGAGGCTATGAGTGGCTATTCTCACACATACCCTTGAAGGACACGTCCATTGTATTGAAGACATACACAGGGCAAAAAGTCTACCCCAGAGGAAAAATAAGGGTGCCAGTTAAATACAACGGCAAGGAAACACAGAAACTGTATCTATATATACTACAAGATGGAGGACCACCATTATTGGGACGTGAATGGATCCAAAAAATACAATTGGATTGGCATTCCATTCAGGCGCTAACTGTGACTGACAAAAAGGATGACGACGTCACACCTGGACGACTGTCAAAAATTCTAACTGACGCAAAAGAGGTGTTCCAACAAGGACTTGGGACTCTAAAAGGAGTAACGGCAACAATAAAAATCGAAGATAACGCAAACCCAAAATTTTTTAAGGCCAGACCGGTACCGTACGCAATCCGCCCAGCCGTTGAAGCAGAGCTGGAGAGTCTGGAGCATTCGGGTGTGCTGTCCAAGGTCGACTGGAGCGAGTGGGCCACACCCATCATTCCTGTAATGAAGAAATCATTGAGCAGCACGCCTGGGGAGCCGAAGAAGGTTCGCATCTGTGGGGACTTCAAGGTAACTGTGAACTCAGTCCTGCACACAGTACAATATCCACTTCCACGGATAGAAGATATTTTCGCCTCACTACCTGGAGGGAAACGGTTTATGAAGATTGATCTGGCCCAAGCGTATCTACAAATGGAGGTGGAAGAAGCATCTAGGAAATACCTCACGATAAACACTCACAAAGGTCTTTACCAGTACAACCGACTGGTATTCAGGGTAGCATCAGCCCCGGCTATTTGGCAGAGGGCGATGGAACAAGTCCTGCAAGGGATCCCGGGGACCCAGTGTTATTTGGACGACATCCTGGTTACGGGCGAAAATGACAGTGAACACCTTGCCAACCTGGAGCAGGTGCTCACTAGATTACAAGAATATGGGCTACGAGCCAATCGCCCCAAATGCGAGTTCTTCATGAGACAAATCTCGTATTGTGGCCACATGATTGATGAGGAAGGGTTGCATAAGTCCCCAGACAAGATTGAGGCAGTAGTCAAGGCTCCAGCACCGGAAAATGTGTCGCAACTGAGGTCGTTCCTCGGGTTGGTGAACTACTACCATAAGTTCTTGCCGAATTTATCTACAATTCTGCACCCACTGAACGCCCTGCTGCAAACTGGAGTAACATGGAAATGGAGTGATGAGTGTAAGCGTGCCTTTCAGAAATGTAAATGCCTAATCACTTCAAAAGAAGTATTGGACCACTACAATCCAACACCACCAATTCGGTTGGCATGTGATGCATCTCCCTACGGCATTGGAGCGGTGCTGTCACACAAATTCCTTGACGGTTCAGAGAGGCCAATAGCCTTTGCGTCGCGCTCGTTAACCTCAGCCGAGCGTAACTACGCCCAGATTGACAGGGAGGCCCTTAGCCTGGTGTGGGGGGTGAAGAAGTTCAATCACTATCTGCACGGGCAGAAATTCATCCTACTGACTGATCATCAGCCTCTGGTCTCCATTTTTAACCCAAAGAAGGGCGTTCCAGTGATGACGGCGCAACGGCTGCAAAGATGGTCACTTTTTCTAGGGGCACATCAGTATGACATAGAGTACAAGGGTACGAAACAGCATGGAAATGCTGATGGGCTGTCATGCCTACCGTTGCCTACGGTGGAGGAAGCACCTGCAGTGGACCCTGTTGAGATATTCCATTCGACCATAGTCGAATGTCTACCTGTTACAAACTCAAGTATAGAGATTGAAATCCAAAATGACCCGACACTCTCTCGGGTCTATGATTTGACGGTGAAGGGGTGGCCAGCACATGGCGACTCACTGTTGCCAGCATTCTCGCCAAGGAGAGAACAGCTGTCAGTGTGCCGGGGGACCTTGATGTGTGGATACTGAGTGGTAATTCCACCCAAGTTGAGAGATAGAGTGCTCAATGAGCTTCATGTGGGTCATCTGGGAGGGGTAAAAATGAAGAGCCTAGCCAGGGCGTTTGTGTGGTGGCCGGGAATCGATAAAGAAATCGAGGATATGACCAAGAGATGCACAGGATGCCAGAAGGTCCAAAACGCTCCACCACAGGCCCCGTTACACCCATGGGAGTGGCCCTCATCTCCATGGCAACGGGTACACATTGATTTTGCTGGTCCATTTATGGACTCAATGTTTTTAATCGCCGTGGATGCCCATTCGAAATGGCCAGAGGTCATCAAAATGTCCTCCACCACCACGGAGAAAACTATTGCAGTCCTACGGACCATCTTCGCCAGGAATGGCTTGCCAGAACAGATTTGCTCCGACAATGGACCACAGTTTGTGTCCGAGGATTTCCGGAGGTTTCGGAGGAATAATGGGGTGAAACATTACACATCTGCCCCATATCATCCAGCCACAAATGGATTGGCTGAGAGGTTTGTTCAGACCTTTAAAAAGGCAATAAAGGCGATGTATAACGACGACATACCACTACAACACAAGGTGGATAATTTCTTGTTTGCTTACCGGAATGCAACACTTGCAGTCACCAACCAAGCTCCAGCCATAATGTTCTTCAACTGAAGGCTAAGATGTCGCCTGGATTTGCTCAAACCAAACATAAGACGAGATGTTGAGGATAAGCAATTCCAGCACATCAATGAGAAGCCAACCAGGAGCTTAAGATAGGGCAACCAGTCTTGGCCCACGACTACCGAACAGAAAAATGGCAGCCAGGAACGATATGCACACAGCAGGGACCACTAATGTTCACAGTGGACGTTGGAGAGAGCATCGTGAGACGCCATGCTGATCAGATTCTAGAGTCACAGGAACACGCCAAACCCATACCACAAGCATGTGCACCTGGTATTGAACCCGAAGTACAGATTGCGTCTACCTCAGAATCAGTGGTATTGGAAGCTGACGAACCAACCAATGACAATGAGCCAGAATCGACTCCGCCGCAAGAACAGGATATTCGAGAAAGGAGCTATCCAGTCAGGATCAGGAAGCCTCCTCAAAGACTGAACTTATAAATGATTATTTCAGTTGATGTATATAGTACAGAGAAAATTGTAATTGTAATTAGTTATTATTTAATTGTTAAATGAATGTTATGTACTGTTTATCTAAAAGGGGAGGAATTGTTGTGTATGTACCTTTAAGAGATAACTGATTTTATACTGTAGTACCGGCAGTGACCACACCTGTATATAAAGCCATAGCAGTCTTCTGTACTTTCAGTTTAAGCTTACCCTCTGTTCAGTCAATACCTGTTATTATTGTTCTCCTGCAGTCCGTGTATTATTGATACGCGGACACTACATGGGAGATAATGGGCAGGATTTTCATTGGGCCGTGGAGTCAGAATTGGAGGCGTGTAGGGGGTTAAAATCCCAAAATCAGGGGTCCCGACCCCATCCCGCACCCAACCAGCCTGCATGCCAATTTCAAAGGAGGTGGGTACCCGCCCTGCGCTGGGACCCGCCTACCCGAGGCGGGAAGGGATTAGTGCCAATTAACTGCCTGTTAACAGGTAGTAACAGGCAGTTTCTAGCCTAATCCCTATTTTTAATGCTGAAGTGTGGGATTCCCAATGGCTCCAAACCACGGCAAGTTTGCGAGGCGGGCCGTCGGGTTGAAGGACTTGGAGGGGTCGAGATGTCGGTGTTCAAGTGAGTGATGTGTGCATGAGTGCAAAGGTAAGTGTGTTTGGTGTGTCTAAAGTGTTTAAAGAAGTTTAAATTACCTTTTCTTATCTTTTCAGCCTTCCTTTAGATCTTGGGAGTCCCTCATCTTACCGGCACAGAAAGCAGAATGGCTGCGAACTGTCAAAAGTGAAAGCCTTCAGCTTTCTGTGCAGGAGAGATTTCTAACTGAGTCTGTGGAGAAGGACTCAGGTTAGAAGTAAGACTGTCAGTATTTGACAGCTTCAAACAGCTGTGAAACACTGATATTTCATCTGTCAAAACCTCTTGACAGATGAAATTTCAGTCTGTGACGTCACCTGTTGCTGGGTGGCCCTTAATTGGCCTGCTGAGCCCATTGGGCGGGCTCAACAAGGTAAATCAAGTTAAAATCGCGTGGATTGGCCACATCTCGATGGAGGCAGGACTACAACCCCGAAAGTTGCAGTCCCGCCTCCTACCCGACTCCTGAATGAAAATCCAGCCCAATGTATCTGTGTGGTTTTCTGTTAAAGGTGGATTCAGGTCTATCAACCCCATTGTAACACCTAATGTGGGAGGTGTAAAAGTCATAAGCAATGTTCTCCTAATTCTTTTTTGTACTGAGTGGGCCACAAGCTCCTTTGAACACGATGTTTTTTCCATGGGCAAATTTTACAACAACAACAGCTTTTTACCAAATAAAAACAACTTTACAACAACAACTTTTACAACAACAACCACTTTTACAACAGCAAAAGCAACCACTTAAAAGTATATATACAGTAATGCCATATTGCTACCCCACCATCTCAAATCAAGAGACAATCAGACAAAGACTTAAAAATCCTGAAATCGGTTGCTCTTTGTTTGTTTATAAATCTCAGTAGTAGATTTAATTAATCTGTAACAGGTCACAGCTCTTACAAAAATTATATTACAGGTGTCTCGTGTTAGAATTTGCTCTGTGTCAGCCTGTCAGGTGTCCCATCAAAGTTAATCATAACATTTTGGGGTCATTGTCCGATTACGATATGCCAATATTGGTGATTAGTCGGGACAAAGGGTAAGTAGGAAGAAGCAGACGAATCAGCAACATCCCATGTGAGGCGTTAATACCAGATTGGTCAGAACAATAGAGGCACTGAAGCTAATACATTAGCAACTATTAGCAAAGGTCACATTAATTTTCTGGGATTATACAGGTTATCTCTTGTTCCTTTGTAAATTCAGAGTGGAAACATCAGGATAAATTGATAAGCAGTTAAACCATCAAGATGGCCATTATGTCAAGGTCTGGAGGTTTGGTGAGAAGGAACCTAGCGTCAATATGCATTCTGGGCATCATGTGATATGACTCACCTTAAAGTCCAACACCTATGGAAGCAAAATTTGATCACCTTGGGTTTATCTCTCTCTACTTATTTAAGAACCTCTTGATAACCAAGCCTTTGATCACCCAATCCTAACATCCCTTTCTCTGACTCTGTGTACATTTGCACCTGACCACGCCTCTGTGAAGTGCCTGGGGGTGTTTCTCCACATTAATGGTGCTACACAAATGAAAGTTATTTTGAATATACAGTAAGTCCAAAAAATTATACAGTAAATAGCCCTTACCCTGCTGAATAAACCATATAGAAACATAGAAAAATAGGAGTAGGAGTAGGCCATTCGGCCCTTCAAGCCTGCTCCACCATTCAATATGATCATGACTGATCCTCTATCTCAATACCATATTCCCATGCTCTCCCCATACCTTTGATGCCTTTTGTGTCTAGAAATCTATCTATCTCCTTCTTAAATATATTCAGTGACTTGGCCTCCACAGCCTTCTGTGGTAGAGAATTCCACAGGTTCACCACCCTCTGAGTGAAGAAATTTCTCCTCATCTCAGTCCTAAATGTCCTACCCTGTATCCTGAGACTGTGACCCCCTTGTTCTGGAGCCCCCAGCCAGGGGAAACATCCTCCCTGCATCCAGTCTGTCTAGCCCTGTCAGAATTTTATACGTTTCAATGAGATCCCCTCTCATTCTTCTAAACTCTAGTGAATAGAGGCCTAGTTGACCCAATCTCTCCTCATACGACAGTCCTGCCATCCCAGGAATCAGGCTGGTGAACCTTCGCTGCACTCCTTCTATGGCAAGTATACCCTTTCTTAGGTAAGAAGACCAAAACTATATACAGTACTCCAGGTGTGGTCTCACCAAGGCCCTGTACAACTGTATTGAGACATCCTTGCTCCTGTACTCAAATCCTCTTGCAATGAAGGCCAACATACCATTTGCCTTCCTAACTGCTTTCTTCACCTGCATGTTTGCTTTCAGTGACTGGCGTACAAGGACACCCAGGTCCCTTTGTACATCAGCATTTCCCAATCTATCACTATTTAAATAATACTCTACCTTTCTGTTTTTCCTACCGAAGTGGATAACTTCACATTTATCCACGTTATACTACATCTGCTATGTATTTGCCCACTCACTCAACTTGTCTAAATCGCCTTGAAGCCTCTTTGCATCCTCCTCGCAACTCACAATCCCACCTAGTTTCGTGTCGTCAGCAAACTTGGAAATATTACATTTGGTTCCCTCATCCAAATCATTGACATATATTGTTCATAGTTTATAAAGTTTAGAAGGTCTTAACTTTTTTTGTGGTTATACTTTCTAGTGCTAGTAACCAAGGTCCCTTGAGTATATCATTTAATTGGTGGTATTGATTTGATTTAAGTTAATTTAAATTAATTGAAGGGTAAATCATGGCAGGACAGCTTGGTGCCATGGTATGCTCCTCCTGCACTATGTGGGAAATCAGGGACACTTCCTGTGTCCCTGACGACCATAGGTGCGGGAAGTGTATCCAGCTGCAGCTACTGGCAGACCGCATTGCGGCACTGGAGCTGCGAATGGATACATACTGGAGCATTCGCGATGCTGAGGACGTCGTGGATATCACGTTTAATGAGTTGGTCACACTGCAGGTAAATGCTGCACAGGAAGGAAGGGAATGGGTGACCGCCAGGCAGAGTAGTAGGCGCAGGCAGATAGTGCAGGGGTCCCCTGAGGAGATCCCCCTCTCAAACAGATATACCGCTTTGGATATTGTTGGGGGGGATGGCTTATCGGGGGAAGACAGCAGCAGCCAACTTCCTGGCACGTGGGTGGTTCTGCTGCACAGGACGGGAGGAAAAAGAGTGGGAGAGCTATAGTAATAGGGGATTCTATTGTAAGGGGAATAGATAGGCATTTCTGCAGCCGCAAACGAGGCTCCAGGATGGTATGTTGCCTCCCTGGTGCAAGGGTCAACGATGTCTCAGAGCAGCTGCAGAGCATTCTGGAGGGGGAGGGTGAGCAGCCAGTTGTCGTGGTGCATATAGGTACCAACGATATAGGTAAAAACTGGGACGAGGTCCTAAAAGCTGAATATAGGGAGAAGGTAAATTAAAAAATAGGACCTCAAAGGTAGTAATCTCAGGATTGCTACCAGTGCCACATGCTAGTCAGAGTAGAAATAGAAGGATATTTCACATGAATACGTGGCTAGAGGCATGGTGCAAGGGGGAGGGATTCAAATTCCTGGGACATTGGAACCGGTTCTGGGGGAGGTGGGACAAGTACAAACTGGACGGTATGCACCTGGGCAGGACTGGGACTGATGTCCTAGGGGGAGTGTTTGCCAGTGCTGTTGGGGAGGGTTTAAACTAAAATGGCAGGGGGTTGGAAACCTGTGCAGGGAGACAGAGCAATGGGAAACAAGGATAGAAGCAAAAGACAGGAAGGAGAAAAGCAAAAGAGGCAGGCAGAGAGGTCAAGGGTTTAAATCAAATATGGCCACAGTAAGTAATAGTTCTAAAAGGTCCAAAAGTATTAAAAAAAACAAGCCTGAAGGCTTTGTGTCTTAATGCGAGGAGCATTCGTAATAAGGTGGATGAATTAGCTGCGCAAATGGATGTAAATGGATATGATTGGGATTACAGAAACATGGCTCCAGGGTGACCAAGGCTGGGAACTCAACATCCAGGGGTATTCAATATTCAGGAAAAACAGGCAAAAAGGAAAAGGAGGTGGGGTAGCATTGCTGGTTAAAGAGGAGATTAACACAATAGTAAGGAAGGATATTAGCTCTGATGATGTGGAATCTGTATGGGTAGAGCTGAGAAATACCATGGGGCAGAAAACATTAGTGGGAGTTGTATACAGACCCCCAAACAGTAATGCTGAGGTTGGGGATAGCATTAAACGTGAAATCAGAGATGCATGCAATAACGGCACAGCAGTTATCATGGGTGACTTTAATCTACATATAGATTGGGCTAACCAAATTAGTAACAATACTGTGGAGGAGGAATTCCTAGAGTGCATACGGGATGGTTTCCTGGACCAATATGTTGAGGAACCAACTGGAGATTAGGCCATCTTAGACTGGGTATTATGTAATGAGAAAGGATTAATTAGCAATCTTGTTGTGCGAGGCCCCTTGGGGTGGAGCGATCATAATATGATAGAATTCTTCATTAAGATGGAGAGAGAAGTAATTGACTCAGAGACTAGGGTCCTGAATATAAATAAAGGAAACTACGATGGTATGAGGCGCGAGTTCGGTAGGATGGATTGGGGAATGTTACTCAAAGGGTTGAGGGTGACTAGGCAATGGCAAACATTTAAAGATCGCATGGATGAACTACAGAATTTGTTCATCACTGTTTGGCATAAAAATAAAACAAAAAAGGTGGCTCAACCGTGGCTAACAAGGGAAATTAGGGAGAGCATAAGATCCGAGGAGAGGATATATAAATTGGCCAGAAAAAGCAGCAAACCTGAGGATTGGGAGCAGTTTAGGATTCAGCAAAGGAAGACAAAGGGATTAATTAAGAGGGGGGAAATATGGTATGAGAGTAAGCTTGCAGGGAACATAAAAACTGACTGTAAAAGCTTCTATAGATATGTGAAGAGAAAAAGATTGGTGAAGTCAAGCGTAGGTCCCTTGCAGTCAGAATCAGGGGAATTTATAATGGAGAACAAAGAAATGGCTGACCAATTAAATACATACTTTGGTTCTGTCTTCACAAAGCAGGACACAAATAACCTCCCAGAGATGTCGGGGAACATGGGGTCTAATGAGAAGGAGGAACTGAATGAAATCAGTATTTGTAGGGAAATGGTGTTCAGGAAATTGACGGGATTGACGGCCGATAAGTCCCCAGGGCCTGATAATTTACATCCTAGGGTACTTAAGGAAGTGGCCCTCAAAATAGTAGATGCATTGCTGGTCATCTTCCAAAAGTCTATAGATTCTGGAACAGTTCCCCTGGATTGGAGGGTAACTAATGTTACCCCACTATTCAAAAAAGGTGGTAGAGAGAAAACGGGGAATTATAGACTGGTAAGCCTGACATCGGTAGTGGGGAAAATGCTAGAGTCCATTATAAAAGATGTAAAAGCAGAGCACTTGGAAAACAGTGACAGGATCGGACAAAGTCAACATGGATTTACAAAAGGTAAATCGTACTTGACTAATCTACTGGAATTTTTTGAGGATGTAACTGGTAGAATAGATAAGGGAGAACCAGTGGATGTGGTGTATTTGGACTTTCAGAAGGCTTTTGCTAAGGTCCTGCATAAGAGATTAGCGTGTAAAGTTAAAGCACATGGGATTGGGGGCAAGGTACTGACTTGTGTAGTGTATGTACCTTTAAGGGGAGAACTACTTTTTACAGCTCCTGTATACTGTAGTACCAGCAGTGACCACACCTGTATATAACCCTGAGTAGGGATTTGTACTATTAGTTTTAGAGCAACCCTCATCCAGTAAACACCTGTTGATTGTTCCTCTGCAGTCTCTGTCTATCTATTGAAGGACACCATACATCAAGATTCACGGATTTAACATTGGCGATGAGGCGATTCGAACCTACCTGCAACTCTGCAGTAGAAGGCCGATTCCAGGGGCACGAAACAGCATGGAAACGCTGATGGGCTGTCACGCCTGCCACTGCCTACTGCGGAGGAAGCTCCAGCAGTGGACCCTGTCGAAATATTTTATTTGACTGTAATTGAACGTTTGCCAGTAACTAACGCGGATATAGAGAAGGAGACCCGAAATGACCCGACACTGTCTCGGGTACATGACTTGACGGTGAAGGGATGGCCAACACATGGTGACTCACTGTTGCCAGCATTCTCATCCAGAAGAGAACAGCTGTCAGTATGCCAGGGGACCTTGATGTGTGGATCCCGAGTGGTAATTCCACCCAAGTTAAGGGAGAGAGTGCTCAATGAGCTTCACAAAGGCCATCTGGGAGGGGTGAAAATGAAAAGCCTTGCTAGGGCTTATGTGTGGTGGCCGGGGATCGATCAACAAATTGAGGACCTGACAAAGAGCTGCTCAGGATGCCAGAAGGTCCAAAATGCACCACCACATGCCCCTCTACACTCATGGGAGTGGCCCTCCTCTCCATGGCAACGGGTGCATATTGATTTTGCTGGTCCATTCATGGACTCAATGTTTTTAATAGCCGTGGATGCGCACTCGAAATGGCCTGAGGTCATCAAAATGTCCTCCACCACCACGGAGAAAACGATTGCAGTCCTACGGACCATATTTGCCAGGAACGGCTTGCCAGAGCAGATTTGCTCTGATAACAGACCACAGTTTGTGTCCGAAGAGTTTCGGAAATTTATGAAAAGGAATGGGGTAAGGCATTACACATCCGCCCCGTATCATCCAGCCACAAATGGATTGGCTGAGAGGTTTGTACAAACCTTTAAAAAGGCAGTAAGGGCCATGTGCGATGACGACATTCCACTGCAGCATAAGGTGGACAATTTCCAGTTAGCCTACAGAAATGCGACACATGCAGTCACCAACCAGACCCCGGCCATGATGTTCTTTAACCGAAGGTTGAGATCTCGTCTGGATTTGCTCAGACCAAATGTACAAAGAGATGTTGAGAATAAGCAATTCCAGCACATCAATGAGAAGCCGACAAGGAGCTTCAATGTAGGGCAACCAGTCTTGGCCCGCGACTACCGAACAGAGAAATGGCAACCAGGAACGATATGCACATGGCAGGGGCCACTAATGTACACAGTGGATGTTGGGGAGAACATTGTGAGACGCCATGTCGACCAGATCCTAGAGTCACAGGAACGAGTCAACCCCATGTCTCGCGTACCTGGTGATGAACCCGACATGCAGGTAGCATCTACCCCAGAAACAGTAGCATCGGAAGCTGAAGAACCAACCGACGACAGGGGGCCAGAATCGCCTCCGCACCAAGAGCAAGACACTCAGGAAAGGCGCTATCCAGAAAGGATCAGGAAGTCGCCCCAAAGGCTGAATTTATAAATGGACTATTTTCAGTTAATGTTGCATGTTAAAAATATTAATTGTTAGATGAATGTTATGGTACTGTTAATCTAAAAGGGGAGGAATTGTAGTGTATGTACCTTTAAGGGGAGAACTACTTTTTACAGCTCCTGTATACTGTAGTACCGGCAGTGACCACACCTGTATATAACCCTGAGTAGGGATCTGTACTGTTAGTTTTAGAACAACCCTCATCCAGTAAACACCTGTTGATTGTTCCTCTGCAGTCTCTGTCTATCTATTGAAGGACACCATACATCAAGATTCACGGATTTAACAACTTGGATAGAGAACTGGTTGGCAGACAGGAAGCAAAGAGTTGGAATAAACGGCTCTTTTTCTGAGTGGCAGGCAGTGACTAGTGGGGTACTGCAGGGATCGGTGCTAGGACCCCAGCTATTCACAATATATATTAATGATCTAGACGAGGGAACTAGATGTAATATCTCCAAATTTGCTGACGACACAAAGCTGGGTGGGCGTGTGTGCTGTGAGGAGGATGCCGAGAAACTCCAGTGTGATTTGGACAGGTTGGGTGATTGGGCAGATGTAGTATAATGTGGATAAATGCGAGGTTATCCAATTTGGTGGCAAAAACAGGAAGGCAGATTATTATCTGAACGGCAATAGATTGGGAGAAGGGGAAGTGCAACAAAACCTGTGTGTCCTTGTGCACCAGTCGCTGAAGGTAAGCATGCAGGTGCAGCAGGCAGTTAAGAAGGTAAATGGTACGTTGGCCTTTGTAGCGAGAGCGTTCAAGTACAGGAACAAGGATGTCTTGCTGCAGTTGTACAGGGCCTTGGTGAGACCACACCTTGAGTATTGTGTGCAGTTTTGGTCGCCTTATCTGAGGAAGGATGTTCTTGCCATGGAGGGAGTGCAGTGAAGATTCATCAGACTGATACCTGGGATGGCTGGAATTACGTTTGAGGAGAGTTTGTGTCGATTGGGCTTATACTCGCTGGAGTTTAGAAGAATGAGAGGTGATCTCATTGAAACTTATAAAATTCTAACAGGACTAGACAGACTAGATGCAGGAAGGATGTTCCCGATGGCGGTGGAGTCCAGAACCAGGGGTCACAGACTAAAGATAAGGGGTAAGCCATTTAGGACACAGATGAGGAGGAATTTCTTCACCAAGAGAGTGGTGAAGCTGTGGAATTCTCTACCACAGAAGGCAGTTGGGTAGAAAGCAGGGACAGGGTACTGAGTTTGGATGATCAGCCATGATCTCATTGAATGGCGGAGCAGGCTTGAGGGGCCAAATGGCCTACTCATGCTCCTATCTTCTATGTTTCTATGTGAATAGCTGAGGCCCAAGCACTGATCCCTGCGCTACCCCACCAGTCACCACCTGCCACCCCGAAGAAGACCCATTTATTCCTACTCTCTGTTTCCTGTCTCTTAACCAATTTTCAATCCATGCCAGTAAGTTACCTCCAATCCCATGTGCTTTAAATTTGCACACTAACCTCTTATGTGGGACTGTATCAAAGGCCTTCAGAAAATCCAAATACACCACATCCACTGGTTCTCCCTTATCTATTCTACCAGTTACATCCTCAAAAAACTCCAGTAGGTTTGTCAAACATGATTTCCCTTTCATAAATCCATGTTGACTTTGTCTAATCCTGCTGATATTTTCTAAGTGTCCTGTTATCACATCCTTTAAAATAGACTCTAGCATTTTCCCTACTACTGATGCTAGGCTAACCAGTCTGGAGTTTCCGGTTTTCTCTCTCCCTCCTTTTTTAAATAGTGTGGATACATTTGCCACCCTCCAATCTGCTGGAACTGTTCTATAATCTATAGAATTTTGGAAGATGACAACCAATGCATCCATTATTTCCATGGCTACCTCTTTTAGTACTCTGGGATGTAGATTATCAGGCCCTGGGGATTTATCAGCTTTCAGTCCCATTAATTTCTCCAGCACTATTTTTTTACTAATACTAATTTCCTTTAATCCCTCCTTCTCACTAGACCCTTGCTTCCTTAGCATTTCTGGGAAGTTATTTGTGTCCTCTTCCGTGAAGACAGAACCAAAGTATTTGTTTAATTGGTCTGTCATTTCCTTGTTCCCCATTATAAATTCTCCCATTTCTGACTGTAAGGGACATACATTTGTCTTCACTAATCTTTTTCTTTTTACATACTTGTAGAAGCTTTTACAGTCCACTTTTATGTTCCTTGCAAGTTTACTCTCATAGTCTATTTTTCCCTCTTAATCAATCTCTTGGTCCTATATCTGCAAACCCCACCCCTCACTCTCACACACACACAGACACACACACACAGATACACAGTCACTCCCTCACACACACAAACACAGATACTCACAACAACAACTTGTATTTATATAGTGCCTTTAACGTAGTAAAACGTCCCAAGGCGCTTCACAGGAGCGTTAAAAATAAAATGTGATGCTGAGCCACATAAGGAGAAATTAGGGCAGATGACCAAAAGCTTGGCCAAAGAAGTAGGTTTTAAGGAACGTCTTAAAGAAGGAAAGAGGTAGCAAAGCAAAGAGGTTTAGGGAGGGAATTTCAGAGCTTAGGACCTAGGCTGCTGAAGGCACAGCCACCAATGGTTGAACGATTAAAATCAAGGATGCACAAGAGGCCAGAATTAGAGGAGCAGAGATATCTCGGAGGGTTGAGGGGCTGGAGGAGATTACAGAGCTTGGGAGTGGCGAGGCCATGGAGGGATTTGAAAACAAGGATGAGAGTTTTAAAATCGAGGCATTGCTTAACCGGGAGCCAATGTAGGTCAGCGAGCAAAGAGGTGATGGCTGAACAGGACTTGGTGCGAGTAAGGATACGAGTTTTGGATGACCGCCAGTTTACGTAGGGTAGAATGTGGGAAGCCAACCAGGAGTACATTGGAAAAATCAAGTCTAGAGGTAACAAAGGCATGGATGAGAGTTTCAGCAGCAGATGAGCTGACGCAGGGGCAGAGCCGGGCAATGTTATGGATGTGGAAATAGGCAGTCTCAGTTATGGCACGGATATGTGGTCGGAAGCTCATCAGGGTCAAATATGACACCAAGGTTGCGAACGGTCGGGTTCAACCTCAGACAGATGCTAAGGAGAGGGATGGAGTCATTGGCTAGGGAACAGAGTTTGTGGCGGGGACCAAAAACAATGGCTTTGGTCTTCCCAATATTTAATTGGAGAAGATTTCTGCTCATCCAGTACTGGATGTCAGACAAGCAGTCTGACAATTTAGAGACAATGGAGGGGTCGAGAGAAATGGTAGTGAGGTAGAGCTGGGTATTGTCAGTGTACTTGTGGAAAGTGACGCTGTGTTTTCGGATGATGTTTCTGAGGGGCAGCATGTAGATGAGAAATAAGAGGGGGCCAAGGATAGATCCTTGGGGGACACCAGAGTTAATGATGTGGGAGCGGGAAGAAAAGCCATTGCAGGTGATTCTCTGGCTACGATTAGATAGATAAGAATGGAACCAGGCGAGTGCAGTCCCACCCAGCTGGACAACGGTGGAGCGGCGTTGGAGGAGGATGGAGTAGTCAACCGTGTCAAAGGCTGCAGACAGGTCGAGAAGGATGAGGAGGGATACTCACCAGACAATTGCACCACACAGACACATACACACACAGATACACACTCACTCACAGACACACACTCGCTCACAGACACATAAACACACACACACACACACACACACATACACACATACACACAGTTCACTCCTCACCCTCTTGAGCTCTTGTGAACATATTGCCACTTTTATAAGGTCCATTGGAGAGGAAGAAAGGACTGGGCAGAGGAGCGTCTGAGAGAGGTAACATAGGTAACATAGAGATAGGAACAGGAGTAGGCCATTCGGCCCTTCGAGCCTGCTCCGCCATTCAATGAGATCATGGCTGATCTTCGTCTGAGATCATAGCTGATCTTACCAGTTCAGTACCCCGTCCCCGCCTTTTCTCCGTAACCCTTAATCCCCTTAGCCTTCAGAAATATATCCAATTCTCTCTTGAAAATATTTATTGAATTAGCCTTCACAGCCCTCTGTGGCAGGGAATTCCACAGGCTCACCACTCTTTGAGTGAAGAAATTCTTCCTCATCTCTGTTTTAAATGATTTGCCCGCTATTTTTAGACTGTGGCCCCTGGTTCTGTGCTCCCCGGCCATTGGAAACATTCTCTCTGAATTCAGCCTGTCCAGGCCTGCCATAATTTTATATGTTTCGATGAGATCCCCTCTCAATCTTCTAAACTCCAGTGAGTACAAGCCCAAACTATTTAATCTCTCTTCGTAGGTCATTCCCGCCATTCCAGGTATCAGCCTGGTGAATCGCCGTTGCACTCCCTCCATGGCAAGAACTTCCTTCCGCAGATGGGGCGACCAAAACTGTACACAATACTCCAGATGCGGTCTCACCAGCACCTTGTACAGCTGTAGTAAGGTATCCCTATTCCTATACTCGAACCCCCTTGATATGAAGGCCAACATACCATTTGCCTTCTTGATCACCTGTTGCACCTGCATGCTCTCCTTCAGTGACTGGTGCACAAGAACACCCAGGTCCCTCTGCACTTCCCCATCTCCCAATCTATTGCCATTTAGATAATAATCTACCCTCCTGTTTTTACCCCCAAAGTGGATAACCTCGCATTTATCCACATTATAGTGCATCTGCCACGTATCTGCCCATTCCCCCAACCTGTCCAAATCGCACTGTAGCCTCCTGACATCCTCATCAGAGCCCACCCCTCCTCCTAGTTTAGTGTCGTCAGCGAATTTGGAAATATTGCATCCAATTCCCTGATCCAGATCATTTATATATATTGTGAACAGCTGGGGTCCCAGGACAGATCCTTGCGGCACCCCGCTGGTCACTGCCTGCCACTCCGAAAACGAGCCGTTTATTCCAACTCTCTGTTTTCTATCCGCCAGCCAGTTCTCTATCCACGTTAATACTTTGCCCCCAATCCCATGAGCCTTAATTTTGCATGATAATCTTTTGTGTGGAACCTTATCGAAGGCTTTCTGGAAGTCAAGGTACACCACATCCACTGGCTCTCCCCCATCTATTTTACCAGTTACTTCCTCAAAAAATTCCAGCAGATTAGTCAAACACGATTTACCCTTTGTAAATCCATGTTGACTCTGTCCGATCCTTTCCCCATTTGTCAAGTGCTCCGCTATTTTATCCTTAATAATGGACTCTAGCATTTTGCCCACAACCGATGTAAGGCTTACTGGTCTATAATTCCCTGCTTTCTCTCTACCCCCCTTTTTAAATATTGGGGTAACATTAGCTACCCTCCAATCCACGGGTACTGTTCCCGAGTCAATGGAGTTCCGGAAGATGATCCTTAGAGCATCTGCTATCTCCAGGGCCACCTCCTTAAGTACCCTAGGATGTAGTTTATCAGGCCCCGGGGATTTGTCGGCCTTCAGTCCTCTCAACTTACCCAACACCATATCCCTGGAGATACTAATTTCTGTCAGCTCCTCCCTCTCATTAGTCCCTATGTTTGCCGATATTCCTGGGAGGTTATTTGTGTCCTCCTTTGTGAATACAGAACCAAAGTATGAGTTTAATTGGTCTGCCATTTCCTTATTCTCCATTATATATTCTCCCGAATCGGACTGCAAGGGACCGACTTGGGATTTTACCAGTCTTTTCCTCCTGATATACCGATAAAAGCTTTTGCAGTCTGTCTTTATGTTTGCTGCAAGTTTACTTTCGTATTCTATTTTCCCCTTCCTGATTAATCCCTTTGTCCTCTTTTGCTGTATCCTGTACTGCCCCCAATCTTCCGGTCTGGTGCTTTTTTTTGCCAGTTGATATGCCCTTTTTTTTTATTTTATGCTGTCCCTAATTTCCCTCGTTATCCACGGTTGAGTCACCTTTTTAGGTTTATTTTTATGCCAAACCGGTATAAACATGTTCTGGAATTCTTCCATTCTATCTTTGAATGCTTGCCATTGTCTCTCCACTGTCAATCCCCCCAGAAACACCACCCAATCAATCTTACCCAATTCCCGTCTCATACCCTCGTAATTCCCTTTATTTAAGTTCTGGACCTTAGTCTCTGATTCAATTTCCTCACTCTCCATCTCGACTGAGAGCTCGATCATATTATGATCGCTCTGACCCAAGGGGCCTCGTACAAGAAGATTGCTGATAAGTCCCTTCTCATTGCACAATACCCAGTCTAAAATGGCCTGATCTCGAGTCGGCTCCTCAACATATTGGTCCAGATAACCGTCCCGAAAACATTCCAGGAATTCCTCCTCCTCAGAATTTTTACTAATTTGGGTAGTCCAATCAATATGTAAATTAAAGTCACCCATGATGACAGCTGTGCTCTTATCGCACGCTTCTCTAATTTCCCTTTTTATGCCTTCCCTCACCTCCATATTACTATTTGGAGGCCTATATATCACACCCACTAACGTTTTCCTCCCCTTGCTAGTAACTTCCATTCCCAAGTACCCCCTTTAAACTTCGCCTTCCTCTTAAGTTTGGGTGAAAGGCTCTCAGAGGGCAGTCGTTTCTCATACAGAAAAAGTAAATCCCCACATCGCACTGCCTGGAAAGACCATAAAGCTCATTGACTCTCGGCAGGCACAATAAATGCTAGCCCCACCCGCAATACCTGCTGCCAACTCCGATCTGCAGATCTTAAAGTGCACATACTTGATTACGATTTATTTTCTACAATTACTGGCTCCGACAGTCTCTGCGTGCTCAGTTGCTGGGCTAGCTCCTCAGAGTAAACTTTAAACAGCGGCACGGGATTCTTCTTCTCAAACAGCTTCTGTTTCTCCACAGCTTCCTCAAGGCTCAGCTTGATCACTCTGCCTCCTCTTCAGGAATCATGAACGCCTTATATTTGTTATAGATGAGCTCCCATTTCTCTCCATCATCAGGGTAAAGCTCAGTGTCCTTGCGAGCGAGTCTCAGCAGCATTGCATGTTTCAGATCCATCCCCAGCTTCAAATTCAAGTCAACCTTTGGAGTCTTGACACTGTTGGCACATCTGAACCCTTGTACCTAGCCCTCTCCTCCCCACAACCCATGCTGCGAGTCTGGGGTGAAGTAGATGGGAATCGGTACACATTCTGATTGCCCGGTCTGCGGGTTCCGTTTGTATTTAACTCCGTGTGGTTTAAAATGAACGGCATGGGCTCCTGGGTCTTGTTGAGGGAGCGGAGATAATGGGCTGGTAAGCATCCATGGATCCCCTGCTTCAGCAATAGAGCCTCCCAGATCCTAGGTGGGTACTTGTGGAGCGACATGCTTGCAGGCATCAGGATGGGGCAGTCGCACCGTCTGTACCATCTAATGAATCTCCTCAGCCAGCAATACAACAGACACGTAACCACCAACCACCCCACCCCTCCGAGTCAGTAGTTTCCTATGGAGAGGATTCTGTAGGGTTTGTGTTGCCACCACAAAGAATGCCTCTCGCAACAGCTTGTATTGTTCCCAAGTGTGGTCGCCGCTCAGTCCCCGGGAACTACACGTCCCCACAGAAAAAGTACTGAGAGAATCCCGAGACAATGCTTAGCATGTTCCAGGGCTCCGTATCTTAGCAAACGCCGTTCCAATTTGGATCGGCTCTGTGAGGTCAAAAACGACTCTCTGTGAAGATTCCTGGGCATTGGGTATTGTTAAATCCGTGAATCTTTAGGTAGTGTGTCCTTCAAATAATCGACAGAGACTGCAGAGGAACAATCAACAGGTGTTTACTGGATGAGGGTTGCTCTAAAACTAAACAGTACAGATCCCTACTCAGGGTTATATACAGGTGTGGTCACTGCCGGTAAGACAGTATACAGGAGCTGTAAAAAGTAGTTCTCCCCTTAAAGGTACATACACTACAATTCCTCCCCTTTTAGATTAACAGTACCATAACATTCATTTAACAATTAACACCTTTAACATGCAACATTAATTGAAAATAGTCCATTTATAAATTCAGTCTTTGGGGCGGCTTCCTGATCCTTTCTGGATAGCGCCTTTCCTGAGTGTCTTGCTCTTGGTGCGGAGGTGATTCTGGCCCCCTGTCGTCGGTTGGTTCATCAGCTTCCGATGCTACTGTTTCTGGGGTAGATGCTACCTGTATGTCGGGTTCATTACCAGGTACACGAGACATGGGGTTGACTCGTTCCTGTGATGCTAGGATCTGGTCGACATGGCATCTCACAATGTTCTCCCCAACATCCACTGTGTACATTAGTGGCCCCTGCCGTGTGCATATTGTTCCTGGTTGCCATTTCTCTGTTCGGTAGTCGCGGGCCAAGACTGGTTGCCCTACATTGAAGCTCCTTGTCGGCTTCTCATTGATGTGCTGGAA
This sequence comes from Somniosus microcephalus, assembly GCF_052327205.1. Lineage (NCBI taxonomy): Eukaryota > Metazoa > Chordata > Chondrichthyes > Squaliformes > Somniosidae > Somniosus > Somniosus microcephalus. Next base: position 31,917,866 of record NC_140998.1, on the reverse strand, counting down.
TTGCTTATTCTCAACATCTCTTCGTACATTTGGTCTGAGCAAATCCAGACGAGATCTCAACCTTCGGTTAAAGAACATCATGGCCGGGGTCTGGTTGGTGACTGCATGTGTCGCATTTCTGTAGGCTAACAGGAAATTGTCCACCTTATGCTGCAGTGGAATGTCGTCATCGCACATGGCCCTTACTGCCTTTTTAAAGGTTTGTACAAACCTCTCAGCCAATCCATTTGTGGCTGGATGATACGGGGCGGATGTGTAATGCCTTACCCCATTCCTTTTCATAAATTTCCGAAACTCTTCGGACACAAACTGTGGTCCGTTATCAGAGCAAATCTGCTCTGGCAAGCCGTTCCTGGCAAATATGGTCCGTAGGACTGCAATCATTCTCTCCGTGGTGGTGGAGGACATTTTGATCACCTCAGGCCAATTCGAGTGCGCATCCACGGCTATTAAAAACATTGGCCTAGAAATTCATTGACGCCACTTTTGGGGCGCGAAAGTGGGGCATCCGCTAAAGTTTGCAGCCGCCGCCAAATCGATGCCACTTCTCCGATATTCATTAGCTTCGCCCTAGGAGTTCGGGCGAGCGCTAAAACTGGTGCTGGACGCCTCTCTTTGGGCGCTAAGCCGGAGGTGGTGATCGATAGCGCCGAGGCCGGGCGCAGCGCAGTTGCGGCCATCTCGTGATTGACAGCAGACACCCTGGCGCCGACCAGCTCTTAAGGGGGAAGGGTCGACTGTGTCTGCTGCCACGCCCTGGATAGTGGAGCCCTCCAGCTAGGCCTGAACACTGCTGCTGGACCCAAATAGCGCCTGAAGACACGGAGAAGGCCCGTGAACGTGCGCAGCGCTTCTCAGAGCGTGATCTGAGTGTGCTGATTGCTGCTGTGGAGAAGAGGCGCCATGTTTTGTACCCGGACAATGGCAAGAAGGCGACGGTCCGCGTCTACAGGAGAGCCTGGAGGCATGTCGCCACCAAGCTGTCAGCCAACAGCGACGTCCCCAGGAGCGGTGCCCAATGCCGCAAAAAGTTAAAAGACCTCACACGCATTGTCAGGGTGAGTACCCTTTCCAGTGACCTCCTCATCCTGGCATGTGCACCTCACATTATGGGCAAAGGGACCTGAAAGCTCTAATGGCCAGCCTTCATCCAGCAGCTATGGGACAGGCATGAACATCAATTGCACATCCTGCACTTAACACACTGGCCAAGCTATTCCACCATGGGCGGCATTGCACACCAGATCATGGCGACACACTGGCCAGGCTATTCCACCATGGGAGGCAGTGCACACCAGATCATGGCGACACACTGGCCAGGCTATTCCACCATGGGAGGCAGTGCACACAAGATCACAGCGACACACTGTACTTAGAGGCTGTCCTTTCTCTTGCAGGACAAGCTGGTGAATAATTGCAATAGCCGGACTGCGACCGGGGGAGGCCGACCCCATATCCAGCCACTCACCGACCTGCAACATCGCGTGGAGCGCCTCATGGGTGGCCGGGTGATTGGGCCCGTTGCATGTGGAGATGCCGACCCTGTTCTGGGCAGCAATGGTAAGGACATCACCTTTTGCACCTCTCTCGTCCCACTTGCGCATCAGATCTACATCCTTTGCCACTGTCCGACCAATGCGCTGAATGCCACCACTCATGCATCCCGCACTGACGCCCTCTCCTCACTCTAAAGCTACTCTTGTGCCTTCCTGCTTTCAGATGGTGAAGAGGAGGTCCCTGAACTTGCCAGTGACAGACCCTCCGAAGAGGAGCAGGAGGAGGAGCAAGAGGAAGGCGGCCCATCAGGGGAACCCTCAGCCGCGGTCACCCAGGCCAATGTGGGGGACACGTCTTCCCTAGAGGGCAGCGTGGCGGAAGTGTCGAAGGGGAGGGGAGCTCCTGGGACCTGCGGGCTGCAGAAAGGCGGGAGGGGGGTGGAAGCTCGGCGGCCTTCTCCCCAGAGGAGGGAAGCATCGGAGGGGAGTCCAATTGCTGGGCCCAGCGGCCTCCAGCAACGCAGGAAGGGTCGGCCAGCTCGGCGGCCTTCTCCCCAGAGGGAGAGTCCAGCCTCCAGTCAGGAGATGCTCTTCGCCGAGGAGATGGAACGCCTCGAAGACTTGTCCGCGGACTCGGAGCGCCGGCACACGGAGCTCATGGCGGCAGTGGCACGGTTGCCTGAGTCCATCGATTCCCTCTCTCGGAGTGTGGCCGAGTTCGGGCCCTCAGAGGCCACCAGTAGGGCGGAATACCGGGCAGATCAGGCAGCGAGTCGGGCGGAATTCGGGGCAGCTCTGTCAGCGACTGGCGAGGTGATCAGTGGTGCCGTCCAGTCACTGGCTGCTCTGATGCGGTCAGTGAACAGGTCAACACGGGCACTCACTGCTGCCACACTCGCTGTGTCAGCCAGGCATCGCCAGGGCACCCGGCGCGCTGCAGCAGCACAGCGGTCTGTCCCTCGGCAGATTGGTGCGCATGCTGCAGTGCTGGCCCGGGCGAGTGCCAGTGTCTCAGGCGACCAGCGAGCGCCTGCCATCCGCCAGCTTGCCGCCATTCCTCCAGCCGCCACTGCCAGTCCCCCAGTGGAGCTGCCAGGAGCTGCTGCAGCGACTGATGCTGGCCAGCCACAGCTGCAGCAATCAACAGCCGCCCGCTCGACGGCCAGACCTCGACTAGGCCGACCCCCAAGGGCATCTGCCGTCACGACATGTGCCCCTCAGGAGCCTGCCCCCAGCCTTGCAGCAGCCAATGGCCTTACTTTGAGGCGGAGCAGCAGGGCGGGCAGGGGCCACCCAAAGATGGCCAAGGCATCGCCCTAGCGGGCAAAATAGTCAAATGTGTGGCCATTTGTGTTTGTTTCTTGAGGCCGAGAATTGGATGTTTGTTTTTTGAAGGCCGATGATGTGATGTTTGTTTTTGACGAAGGCCGAGAATGACGGCCATTTTAGTTGCCCTATTTTGTTAATCCTCTCCAGGTTGTGGGAGCGAGTAATATGTTTGAGTGTTTTTTGGGGGTTTCGTCTGTTTTTGGTTTTCATGTGGGAAGGGCCCAGAGTTTGTACAATAAACCATTTTATTTATTCACATTGTCCATGTTTGATCTTTGAAGTGTTTGTTGCCTTAACCGGCTGAGGGCTTGCGGAGCGGCTGCAATCATGTTCTTTCATTGGCACAAGCCATTCCCTGACAGGGGGCCTAGAAGTGACGTTCAATAAGCCGCCGACGGGCGGCCCTTGGACCTTGTGCCTCCCTCCTGGGCTGGTACTCCTCGTCCTTGTCGTCCTCATGCTCCTCCTGCTCCTCCTCCTGAGGTGGTGGTCCAACGTGAGGTGGCAGTGCCTGAGTCCTGCGGATAGCCAGGTTGTGCAGCATGCAGCAAACGACGACGAATTGGGAGACTCGATCCTGCGAATACTGGAGGGCTCCCCCGGAGCGATCGAGACAGCGGAACCGTTGCTTGAGCACGCCGATTGTTTGTTCTATGAGGTTCCTCGTCGCTTGATGGCTCTCGTTGTATGCCTCTTCAGCAGGGGTCGTGGGCGCGGAGTGGGGTCATGAGCCAGGTACACAAAGGATAGCCTTTGTCCCCGATAAGCCATCCTCTTGGGGGAGGCTGTGCCTGGAACATGTCAGCCACAGTTGTCTGTCGCAGGATAAAGGCATCGTGGCTGCTGCCTGGAAAGCGGGCATTGACAGCTAGGATGCGCTGCCTGTGGTCACACACCAGCTGTACATTGAGGGAATGGTAGCCCTTCCGGTTGCGGTAATCCTCGGCATGCTCAAGAGGTGCCCGCAAAGCCACATGCGTGCAGTCAATGGCGCCCTGCACCATGGGGAAGCCCGCTATTCTTGCAAATCCCACTGCACGCTGCTGCTGCTTGTCCAGGGTCATGGGGAAGGAGATGAATTGATGTCTCCTTCTGAAAAGGGCTTCGGTCACCTGGCGGATGCAGCAATGCACGGCGAACTGGGAGATGTTAGCGATGTCCCCAGTAGAGGATTGGAAGGAGCCGGTGGCATAGAAGTTGAGAGCCACCGTCACCTTCACTGCCACCGACAGAAACGTCCTGCGCATCAGCTGTGGCTGCAGATCTCTCTGAAGCAGCCGGCAGATGTCTGCAACCACCTCCCTTTGGAATCGCAGCCTCCTAACACACATCGCGGCAGACATGGTCAGATAGGAGGTCTGCTGGCGGTATACCCTGCATGGGTAAGGCCTCAGTTGGCGACGCCTGTTGCCCCCTCTGCGTCTAGCCAGGGCTGCCACTCTCTCACGGCGTCTGTAAGCCCTTCTGGCATAAGGCTGAAATTCAGCTTTGCCACCCAATGCAGCCCCCATTATATGCTGGCAAACACTGAGCTCTGAATGAAGGCAAAGATAATTGGTGAGCTCTGGCCTGAGCCAAAAATACCTGTCCAAGTGTTGGTCCAAACCAGTAAACTCTCCTCCTTGGTCTCTGTCCAAAAAACCGTTGCACAAGAGTGAATGCTGCAAAATGGCTGGCCTTTATACTGCTGGGTAAGTGCCCTTTAATTTGCGCTCCCCGCGGCCCGGCTGGGCTGTGTACCGTTCCACTTCACAGTCGCTCGGGCCGCCCGGCGCACAATGGGCCGGCGTGAGTGAAGTTCCGGTTCGGGGCGCACAAAAGGCGTTGCACTAGCAAATGACGTCATGATGTGCGCGCGCAGCAGGGCGCGCGCTAAGACTTTGCGCCGGTGCTAAATGTGTACTGAAGTTGGGGCGAGGCGCAGATCGCGCTGCGCCCGGCCGCTAAGCGCCTAGCGCTCGAAATCTACTCCTCCTAAGGTGCTAACGGCTGCCGCGCCCAACTGAATTTCTAGGCTATTGAGTCCATGAATGGACCAGCAAAATCAATATGCACCCATTGCCATGGAGAGGAGGGCCACTCCCATGGGTGTAGAGGGGCATGTGGTGGTGCATTTTGGACCTTCTGGCATCCTGAGCAGCTCTTTGTCAGGTCCTCAATTTGCTGATCGATCCCCGGCCACCACACATAAGCCCTAGCAAGGCTTTTCATTATCACCCCTCCCAGATGGCCTTCGTGAAGCTCATTGTGCAGTCTCTCCCTTAACTTGGGTGGCATTACCACTCGGGATCCACACATCAAGGTCCCCTGGCATACTGACAGCTGTTCTCTTCTGGATGAGAATGCTGGCAACAGTGAGTCACCATGTGTTGGCCATCCCTTCACCATCAAGTCATATACCCGAGACAGTGTCGGGTCATTTCGGGTCTCCTTCTCTATATCCGCGTTAGTTACTGGCAAGCGTTCAATTATAGTCGAATAAAATATTTCAACAGGGACCACTGCTGTTGCTTCCTCCGCAGTAGGCAGTGGCAGGCATGATAGCCCATCAGCGTTTCCATTCTGTTTCGTGCCCTTATACTCTATTTCATAATGGTTTGCCCCTAGAAAAAGGGACCATCTTTGTAGCCATTGCGCAGTCATCACTGGAACGCCCTTCTTTGGATTAAAGATGGAGACAAGTGGTTGGTGGTCCGTCAGCAAGGTGAACTTCTGCCCATGCAGATAGTGGTTGAACTTTTTCACTCCCCACACTAGGCTGAGGGCCTCCCTGTCAATCTGGGCATAGTTACGCTCGGCTGAGGTTAGTGACCGAGAGGCAAAGGCTACTGGCCTCTCCGAGCCGTCCGGGAATTAGTGCGACAGCACCGCTCCAATACCATAGGGTGATGCATCACACGCCAACCGAATTGGTAGTGCTGGGTTGAAATGAGCCAACACCTCTTTTGATGTGATCAATTCTTTGCACTTCTGGAAAGCTTGTTTACATTCGTCATTCCACTTCCATGGTACCCCCGTTTGCAGTAGGGTGTTCAGTGGGTGTAGTACTGTAGACAAATTCGGCAAGAACTTATGGTAGTATTTCACCAGCCCGAGGAACGACCTCAGTTGTGACACATTTTCCGGTGCTGGAGCCTTGACTACTGCCTCAATATTTTCAGGGGACTTATGTAACCCCTCTTCATCAATAACGTGGCCACAATACGAGATCTGCTTCTGGAAAAACTCGCATTTGTGGCGATTAGCTCGGAGCCCATGTTCCTTCAATCTAGTGAGCACCTGCTCCAGGTTGGCGAGGTGATCGCTGTCATTTTCGCCCGTGACCAGGATGTCGTCCAAATAACACTGGGTCCCTGGAATCCCTTGCAGGACTTGATCCATTGCCCTTTGCCAAATAGCCGGAGCTGATGCTACTCCGAACACCAGTCGGTTGTATTGGCAGAGACCTTTATGAGTGTTGATCGTGAGGTACTGTTTCGAGGCTTCTTCTCCCTCCATTTGCAGGTACGCCTGGGCCAGATCAATCTTAGTGAAGCGTTTTCCTCCAGATAGCGAGGCGAAAATATCTTCAATCTGCGGAAGCGGATATTGTACCGTGTGAAGGACTGGGTTCACTGTCACCTTAAAGTCCCCACAGATGCGAACCTTCTTTGGTTCCCCAGGCGTATTGCTCAACGACCTCTTCATTACAGGAACGATGGGTGTAGCCCACTCGCTCCAGTCCACTTTGGACAGTACTCCAGAACGTTCCAACCCTTCCAGCTCTGCTTCGACGGCTGGGCAGATCGCATAAGGCCTGGCCTTAAAAAACTTTGGGCTTGCATTTTCCTCTATTTTGACCATCGCTGTTATGCCTTTCAGTGTTCCGAGTCCCTCCTGGAACACTTCTTGTGCGTCAGTTAGCATTTTTGACAGTCGTCCAGGTGTGATGTCATCATCCTTTTTGGCATCTATCGTCAGTGCTTGTATGGCATGCCAATCTAACTGTATCTTCCGGATCCATTCACGTCCTAGTAGTGGTGGTCCTCCATCTGACAATACATGTAGGTCCATTTTTGGTGTTTCCTTGCCGTTGTATATCACGTTCACCCTTATTTTTCCTTTGGGGTAGACTTTTTGCCCCGTGTACGTCTTCAAGACATTGGCCCAGAAATTCCAGAACGGGGCTTGCAGCGCGTGCAAGCCCCGTATTTACACTTACCCCGCGCTACTGACGATCAGCTCCAGGGACGCCTGGACTTGCTGAATGAAAAAGAAGAATCCCGGGCAGCGTATGACGTCACGCCGCCCAGGAGTGCAGCCAGCGCGAAGCCAGGAGCGTGCAGTGTAAGTGAGACACGCCCCTTGAGGTCTCAGTTTCACTGGACACGCCCCCAATGTTTCTGTCAAGCTGCTAGGCATTTTTACATGCAAAGCAGCAGTTTAAATAGGTTTTTGGAAGTTTTTTGAAGATTTTGGTAACTTTTATAAACTTTTTAAAATGTTTACATTATTTTGAGTAATCTGAAGTAGTTTTAAAGAGAATTAAAGCAATTTAAAGACTTTTAAAAGCCCTAAAAGAATTTTTTTAATTCCATTTATTTATTTAGCAATGTCGTCGTCATACGTGTCTTCACACTGTTCCCTTTGGGGAACTGTATGAAGTGGTGGAAGGATTTATGGCCGTGATTAACGCTCATTCCGTGACCGTAACCATCTTTGAACCAGCCATTAGGGCGGTTAGTCCTATGGCGGGAGGGTTTTACGGGCTGCCACAAGCTATACAAGGAGGGGGGGCCACCCACACCCACGGACGCAAATATCCCACTGGATGTCAACCCAGAATTTAGAGCCGGAGCTCCGACTCCACTTGCCGGGACTGTCTGGAGCGGGGTTCGAAACCCTACCCTGATCTAGCCCAGCGGCGGGGATCCTACCGCTATGACAAAGGCCCGATCCGATTAGCAACGTGAAATGGCAGCATAGGGCTCCAGTCACGGGGAGGGAAAAGGCGCAGGAAACGTATGGGTGTCACCTTTTGTGCGGAGTGGGCCTTTTGCGTAGCAGTAAGCATCCCCGCCGCTGGGCCAGAAGGAGTAGGGTTTTGAACCCCACTCCAGACAGTCCCAGCAAGTGGAGTCGGAGCTCCAACTTTAAATTCTGGGTGGACATCCAGCGGGATACTTGCGTCCGTGGGTGTTGGTGGCCCCCCCCCCTCAGATGGGTTGTGGGAGCCCGTAAAACCCTCCCGCCATAGGACTAACCACCCTAATGGCTGGTTCAAAGATGGTTACGGTCACGGAATGAGCGTTAATCATGGCCATAAATCCTTCCACCACTTCATACAGTTCCCCAAAGGGAACAGTGTGAGGATACGTACGATGATGACCTCTTGCGCAATGCACCTCCTTGGACCCTCAGTCGCAGATGCGAGGGGGCAAGTCATGCAATTGTTAAATTTTTCATTTTATTGACATGTAAAATGTTGGCCCAGTAATTCCCTTCCAACTGCGCGAGTACGGTCGGGGTACTTACGCATCTGGCCGGATGAAATGCCGGTTTTCAGCATGCACAGTGCTTTTGGGGAAAACCGGCATTTCCTGTCCTCTGAACGAAGGGGTTCAGAGGCAGAACGCGTGCGACTGCACAGGCAGCGCGTGCGCAGTATAATTCGCCGCTTTCATTACTGCTTTCAGTGAGGTCAAGTCCTTACAACTTACACATGAAAAAAGCATGGGTACAGTTGCTCCAGAGGCTGCGGAGGAAGATATTTCTTATCGTGGAGCTTCTGAAAGTATGTATGTCTGTATATATTCCTTTGCGTGTTATGTATATATTCCTTTACTTATGTGTATGAATGTATTATTTAATTATGACTTTCAGAGAAAGTAACTTATTTGAAAATCATAATTAAAAACATACATTCATACAGATTAGTAAAGGAATATAAAACATACATACATATACGTAAAGGAATATATGTGGACATACATACATAACTCATTCTCACATTCCATTCACACAGCCACAATTGCTCCTTTTACCTACCGTTCTGAAAACCCTTGTTAAAAAAAAAAAATTTTAACTTTAAAACTTACTTAAAATTTCTTAAAATAACTTCCCTCCCTTTCCCAAACAAAAATATTGCATTTCAGAAGCTCCACGATAAAATGTTTCTTCCACCGCAGCCAATGAACCACTTTACACTTGCTTTTTTTAAGTGTAACTTCTGAGGACTTACCCTCACGGATTTCATGAATGAAATCTACGAAGTTCACTGCGCAAGCGCTGCCTGTGCAGTCGCACGCGCTCGAGGTCTGGAAATGCCGGCGTTCCCCGCATGTGCTGTTCATGCTGAACGCCGACATTTCCAACGGCCAGATGCGTGAGTACCCCGAGCGCACTCACGCCTTTGGCCGCGAATTTCTGGCCCAACCTCTGTATCTCTCAAGGGTATATGTGAGATTAGCCGCTTGTAGTCCCTTCGGTTTATGACTGTTAGGGCTGATCCTGTGTCCAATTCCATTTTCACTTGGACTCCATCTATCTTGAGCGTGACCCAGATAGTTTGGTGATCCTCCATTTTGATTACATTATGTAGTTTCAGACAACCCAGCTCCTTGCTTCCGGAGTCTGTATCACTTTTCTGTTCGTCTGAACTACTCTCCGTCACCTTATGTACCTTTTTGTACTTCTCCTGTGGAGATTTCTTGCTGCTGGTTTTCTTTCCCGACCTGCAGACTCTTGCTATGTGTCCTACTTCTCCACACTGTCTGCACACTTGGTCCTTGAACCAACAATCCTTATGGTCGTGTGTTGTTCTGCCGCAGCGATAACACTTCCCTGCTCCATATGACATTTCATTTGTGCCATATTCTTGCGGTCTCCGTTGTATCTCTGCAGCGCCCCGTGCAGCTGCTTCGTGTGATACTGCCATGCTGAAAGCCTTGTCCAGCATAAGATCCTTTTCTGATAGAAGCCGTTTCTGGGTTCCTTCACTTTGAAGCCCACACACAAACTTGTCCCTTAAAGTATCTGCTAGTCCCGTTCCAAACTGGCAGTGTTTCGATAACTTGCGCAGTTCCGTTAAATACTCAGCATTACTTTCGTCTTTATGCTGGTTCCTTTTGTGGAACTTAAATCTTTCTGTTATCAGCAGCGGTGTGGGGTTTAAATGTTCCTGTAGGATTGCCACTATGCCTTCAAAATCCTTTTCCACTGGCTTCTCTGGGGTTACTAGGTTTCGCAGTAAGCCATATGTTTTTGCACCCATGGAATTCAACAATACCAGTGCTTGCCTGGCATCTGGCACTTCATTCGCCTTGCAGTACATTTCTATGCATTCTACGTATGTCGCCCAATCTTCGACTTCATTGTCAAACGCTGTGACACTGCCACTCTTCGGCATCCCTGGGTGTGGTTAGACTGGCTAAAAATGGCGTCTCCCACGCTCTCCCTTCTTCTCCGCTGGCTCAAAATGGCGTCTCCCGTGCTTTCCTTTCTTCCCGCGCTTTCCTTTCTTCTCCACTGTGGCTCAAAATGGCGTCTCCCGCGCTCTCCCTTCTTCTCCGCTGTGGCTCAAAAATGGCACCTCCCGTGCTTTCCCTTCTTCTCCGCTGCGGCTCAAATGGCATCTCCCACGCTTCCTTTCGTCCCCCCCGCAGACACTGCTCAGCCCTTGAACGCCGGCCGCGCTCTGCGCGTTTTCCTGCGTGCCTCTCTCGTTGATGCCGCTTGGTCCAGAACCCCGGCTGTGCGCTTTACCCTCTCTCTTTGGCGCCGCTCGGTCTTCAACCCCAGCTGCGCCCTGTGCGCTTTACCCTCTCTCTTACCCATCGACGCTGCTCGGCCTTTTTCTGTGCCGTCGGTCGGCTCCCGCCGCCGCTGTCCGGGAAGGGTCTGTGCCGTACCTGCTGCCAGCCCGCTGCGCTGGATCGTCGCGGCTGGAGAACCAAGCCCAGCTCTCTACAGCCTCCTCTGCCTGCTCAAGTCCTCTCAGGATGGTCGACGCCCGCACTGATGGAATCGGCCTTCTTCTGCAGAGTTGCAGGTAGGTTCGAATCGCCTCGTCGCCAGTGTTAAATCCGTGAATCTTTAGGTAGTGTGTCCTTCAAATAATCGACAGAGACTGCAGAGGAACAATCAACAGGTGTTTACTGGATGAGGGTTGCTCTAAAACTAAACAGTACAGATCCCTACTCAGGGTTATATACAGGTGTGGTCACTGCCGGTACTACAGTATACAGGAGCTGTAAAAAGTAGTTCTCCCCTTAAAGGTACATACACTACAGGTATTGGGCCCCTCCCCCAGCTTCAGCTCTCCAGCTCACTGTGTGCGACCTTTTAATTTGAGTATACAGGACCTTACAGATCACTGCATGGCCGCGCATCCACGCACCTTAGAGGGAACAGTGGTCATAAATAATTCTTACAATATGGCGCCCGAATGTCAGGGATCTGAACGCTAAGACAGACCACCGGAATAGATTAGTAGAATGGGCTGTGTATACTAACTGCTACAAAAGACCAACAAAGTACCTGAAGAAGGCCTATTACCATCTCGTCTGGCTTTGAATACCTTTTATTGTCTCTTTTGTTCGATCGCAGCCTTGCCTTCGATCTATTTTCTTTTCTTTCCAGTTTTGAAGAAGGGTTTCGACTCGAAACTTCAACTCAAATTTCTCTCCACGGATGTTGCCTGACCTGCTGAGTTTTTCCAGCATTTTCTGTTGTTATACCTGAAGAAGGAGCTGTGTGCTCAATGTGAGGAGCTGTATGCTCAATGTAAAGAGCTGTGTGCTCAATGTGAGGAACTGTGTGCTCAATGTGAGGAACTGTGTGCTCAATGTGAAGAACTGTGTGTGAAGAGCTGTGTGCTCAAAGTGAAGAGCTGTGTGCTCAAAGTGAGGAGCTGTGTGCTCAAAGTGAGGAGCTGTGTGCTCAAATAGCAGTGAGAGAGAAGTCATGACAAGTGGTGTGCACTGTGTGTGAGAATGAACGTTCAAGCCAGAAGAACAAGGAGGCTTTCTGGTTATTAGCCTTCAAAGAGGAGTGGCAGAAAGCACAACAAATAGTGATGGGACAAAAGCAAAATACTGCAGATGCTGGAAATCTGAAATAAAAACAGAAAATGCTGGAAATACTCAGCAGTTCAGGCAGCATCTGTGGAGAGTGAAACAGAGTTAATGTTTCAGGTTGATGACCCTTCGTCAGAACTGGAAAAAGTTAGAGATGTAACAGATTTTTAAGCAAGTGCAGGAGCAGGGAAAGGGGGCAAGGGAGGAAAGAACAAAAGCAAAGGTCTATGATAGGATGGAAGGCAGGAGAGATTAGAAGACAAAAAACTTTGCGGAACACCTCCATTCAGTCCGTAAGGGTGATCCCAAGCTTCCGGTTGCCTGTCACTTTAATTCACTGCTCCAATCCCACTCTGACCTCTCCGTCCTCGGCCTCTTACATTTGTTCCAATGAAGCTCAACGTAAGCCTAGGGAACAGCACCTCATTTTTTGATTAGGCACTTTACAGCCTTCTGGACTCAACATCAAGATCAACAATTTCAGACCATAACCTCTGCCCCCATTTTTTTTTCACATGACAGCTGTTGACTCATCTTTTGTTTCTTAACTTGTCCCATTACCATCTCCTTTTGTCTTGCACCATCATCCCTTTTGTCTTTTAATCTCTCCTGCCTTCCATCCTATCACAGACCTTACCTTTTGTTCTTTCCTCCCCTCCCCCCTGTTGCATCGCTAACATTTTCCAGTTCCGACGAAGGGTCATCGACCTGAAACGTTAACTCTGTTTCTCTCTCTACAGATGCTGCCTGACCTGCTGAGTATTTCCAGCATTTTCTGTTTTTATTTAAGTAGTGAAGGGGTTAATTGTAAAGAGGAGTGAAGGGTCGAGACAGTATATCACAGAAAGTACAGAGGTTGTGCAGGAGGGTGTGGTGTTAAATCAACAGATTTACGATCAGGCCTTTCACAGCATACGGATACGATATAATTGTGATTACAGAGAAATGGCTGCAGGGTGACCAAGGCTGGGAGCTGAATATCCAAGGGTATTCGATATTTAGGAAGGACAGGCAAAAAGGAAAAGGGGGTGGGGTGGCGTTGTTAATAAAGGATGAAATCAGAGCAATAGTGAGAAAGGATATTGGCTCAGAAAATCAAGATGCAGAATCAGTCTGGGTGGAGCTAAGAAGCACCAAGGGGCAGAAAACATTGGTGGGAGTTGTCTATAGGCTTCCAAACAGTAGTGGTAATGTAGGGGATGGCATCAAACAGGAAATTAGAGATGCATGTAACAAGGGTACTACAGTAATCATGGGTGACTTTAATCTACATATAGACTGGCCAAACCAAATTAGCAATAATACTGTGGAGGATGAATTCCTGGAGTGTGTACGAGATGATTTTTTTTAGACCAGTACATTGAGGAGCCAACTAGGGAACAGGCTATCCTAGATTGGGTATTGTGCAATGAGAAGCGGTTAATTAATAATCTTGTTGTGTGGGGTCCTTTAGGGAAGAGTGACCATAACATGATAGAATTTTGCATTAAGATGGAAAGTGAAGTAGTCCAATCCGAAACTAGGGTCCTAAATCTAAACAAAGGAAACTGCGAAGGTATGAGGATAGAGTTGGCTATGACAGATTGGGGAGCTTCATTAAAAGGCATGATGGTGGATAGGCAATGGCTAACATTTAAGGAACAAATGCATGAATTGCAACAGTTATACATTCCTTTCTGGTGCATAAACACAAAAGGAAAAGCAGCCCAACCATGGCTAACAAAAGAAATTAAGGATAGTATTAGATCCAAAGAGGAGTCATCTAAAGTTGCCAGGAAAAGTAGCAAGCCTGAGGATTGGGAGCAGTTTAGAGTTCAGCAAAAAACGGCCAAGAGATTGATTAAGAGGGGAAAAATAGAGTATGAGAGTAAATTTTCAAGGAACATAAAAGTGGACTGTAAAAGCTTCTACAAGTATGTAAAAAGAAAAAGATTAGTGAAGACAAATGTAGGTCCCTTACAGTCAGAAACTGGAGAATTTATAATGGGGAACAAGGAAATGGCAAGAGCAATTAAACAAATACTTTGGTTCTGTCTTCACGGAAGAGGACACAAATAACTTCCCAGAAATGCTAAGGAAGCAAGGTTCTAGTGAGAAGCAGGAATTAAAGGAAATTAGAATTCGTAAAAAAAATAGTGCTGGAGAAATTAGTGGGACTGAAAGCTGATAAATCCCCAGGGCCTGATAATCTGCATCCCAGAGTACTAAAAGAGGTAACCATGGAAATAGTATTATAAAGGATGTGATAACAGGACACTTAGAAAATATCAATGGGATTAGACAAAGTCAACATGGATGTATGAAAGGGAAATCGTGTTTGACAAACCTACTGGAGTTTTTTGAGGATGTAACTGGTAGAATAGGTAAGGGAGAACCAGTGGATGTGGTGTACTTGGATTTTCAGAAGGCCTTTGATAAAGTCCCACATAAGAGGTTAGTGTGCAAAATAAAAACACATGGGATTGGGGGTAATATACTGGCATGGATTGAAAATTGGTTAACAGACAGGAAACAGAGAGTAGGAATAAATGAGTCTTTTTCGGGGTGACAGGCGGTAACTAGTGGGGTACTGCAGGGACCAGTGCTTGGGCCCCAGCTATTCACAATATATATCAATGATTTGGATGAGGGAACCAAATGTAATATTTCCAAGTTTGCTGATGACATGAAACTAGGTGGGATTGTGAGTTGTGAGGAGGATGCAAAGAGGCTTCAAGGCGATTTAGACAAGTTGAGTGAGTGGGCTAATACATGGCAGATGCAGTATAACGTGGATAAATGTGAAGTTATCCACTTCGGTAGGAAAAACAGAAAGGCAGAGTATTATTTAAATGGGGATAGATTGGGAAATGTTGATGTACAAAGGGACCTGGGTGTCCTTGTACACCAGTCATTGAAAGCAAACATGCAGGTGCATCAAGCAGTTAGGAAGGCAAATGGTATGATGGCCTTCATTGCAAGAGGATTTCAGTACAGGAGCAAGGATGTCTTACTACAGTTATACAGGGCCTTGGTGAGACCACACCTGGAGTACTGTGTGCAGTTTTGGTCTCCTTACCTAAGAAAGGATATACTTGCCATAGAGGGAGTGCAGCGAAGGTTCACCAGACTGATTCCTGGGATGGCAGGACTGTCGTATGGGGAGAGAGTGGGTCGACTAGGCCTCCATTCACTAGAGTTTAGAAGAATGAGAGGGGATCTCATTGAAACGTATAAAATTCTGACAGGGCTAGACAGACTGGAAGCAGGGAGGATGTTTCACCTGGCTGGGGGCTCTAGAACGAGGGGTCACAGTCTCAGGATACGGGGTAGGACATTTATGACTGAGATGAGGAGAAATTTCTTCACTCAGAGGGTGGTGAACTTGTGGAATTCTCTACCACAGAAGGCTGTGGCGGCCAAGTCACTGAATATATTTAAGGAGATAGATAGAATGCTAGACTCAAAAGGCGTCAAGGGGTATGGGGAGACAGCGGGAATATGGTATTGAGATATGTTTCTATGTTTCTATATAAATGTTGTTAAAGTGTTCCATTAAAAAGCCTGGGTTAGCTAATGTAGTTCCATTATTCAAGAAGGGGAGTAGGGAAAAACCGGGGAACTACAGGCCAGTGAGCCTAACATCAGTGGTGGGAAAATTATTGGAAAAAATTCTGAGGGACAAAATCAGTCTCCACTTGGAGAGGCAAGGATTAATCAGGGATAGTCAACATGGCTTTGTCAAGGGAAGATCATGTCTGACTAATTTGATTGAATTTTTTGAGGGGGTGACTAGGTGTGTGGATGAGGGTAACGCAGTGGATGTGGTATACATGGATTTCAGTAAGGCCTTCGATAAGGTCCCGCACAGGAGACTGGTCAAGAAGGTAAGAGCCCATGGAATCCAGGGTGCCTTGGCACGTTGGATACAAAACTGGCTTAGTGGCAGAAGGCAGAGGGTGATGGTCGAAGGTTGTTTTTGTGACTGGAAGCCTGTGGCCAGTGGGGTACCACAGGGATCGGTGCTGGGTCCCTTGCTGTTTGTGGTCTATATTAATGACTTGGATATGAATGTAAAAGGTATGATCAGTAAGTTCGCGGATGATACAAAAATTGGTAGGGTGGTAAATAGCGAGGAGGGTAGCCTCAGTCTGCAGGACGATATCGATGGGTTGGTCAGATGGGCGGAACAGTGGCAAATGGAATTTAACCCGGAAAAGTGCGAGGTGATGCACTTTGGGGGGACTAACAAGGCAAGGGAATACACAATGAATGGTAAGACCCTAGGCAAGACGGAGGGTCAGAGGGATCTGGGTGTGCAAGTACACAGATCCCTGAAGGCAGCGGAACAGGTGGATAAGGTGGTAAAAAAGGCATATGGGATACTTGCCTTCATTAGCCGAGGCATAGAATATAAGAGCAAGGAGGTTATGATGGAGCTGTATAAAACACTGGTTAGGCCACAGCTGGAATACTGTGTGCAGTTCTGGTCGCCACACTACAGGAAGGATGTGATAGCTTTGGAGAGGGTGCAGAGGAGATTCACCAGGATGCTACCAGGGCTGGAACGCTTCAGCTATGAAGAGAGACTGGGCAGATTGGGTTTGTTTTCCTTGGAGCAGAGGAGGCTGAGGGGGGACATGATTGAGGTGTTCAAAATTATGAGGGGCATAGATAGGATGGATACTAAGGAGCTTTTTCCCTTAGTAGAAGGGTCAATAACTAGGGGGCACAGATTCAAGGTAAAGGGCGGGAGGTTTAGAGGGGATTTGAGAAAGAACTTTTTCACCCAGAGGGTGGTTGGAGTCTGGAACTCACTGCCCGGAAGGGTTGTGGAGGCTGGAACCCTCACAACATTCAAGACGCATTTGGATGAGCACTTGAAATGCCATAGCATACAAGGCTACGGACCAAATGCTGGAATATGGGATTAGATTAGACAGGGCGTGATGGCCGGCGCGGACACGATGGGCCGAAGGGCCTCTATCCGTGCTGTATAACTCTATGACTCTATGACTCTATGGCTCTTGGGGGGAGGAGGAAATTCGTGTGGTTTGCGCCACATGTTAGTGCCACAAGATGGCGGTAAAATCCTGTTGACAGCAGTAACGACAGCTGATACCGGTTCCAGCACCACACACCATATCAGTGTTGCTGGTAGCGCTGCCGCTGAATGCGATCACCAGGGACCTCGCCATCATGGAGATCGTGCCATCAGTGAGTGTACAATGCTCCCTGGATGTCCTATTTCCCAACTGCGTTATAGCCACTTACCTTAACGGCAGCGCAGAACAACAACAGGGAGAGCTGGCATCTACCAGCAGGAAGCAGGCTGCAGCAGCGATATCCAAAGGTACCATCACCAATCAGCTCCAACTAACATGATTCTGCAGTTCCAGTGCCTGTTTGCTACTTCTTGCAACTGAAACAGCTTCCTTTAATTATTTCAAGTTTTTTTGGTGACAGGGAGTGTTGATTCAAATGCAGAAGTCACTCATTATTTGTTAAAGGCTTCTGCTCACAACACTTCCTCACAGTCATGGGGCTGCGGGATTGCGGGATTACCTCAGGAGGACGACGAGGCAGAGGAGGAGGAGGATGAGGAGGAGGAGGACAAGGAGGTGGAGGCAGCAAGACAATTGGCCTTCTGGATGGGCTGTCCATGACTGGCTCATCAAACTCAGATTTGCATGAATGAAACCCCAAATCCCCGTAGCTCACCACATCCCTATCATACAATCTCTGCCTCATGCCATATCACAGCGTCCTCCTGGGCACAAAGGTGAAATGAGAGCAACCACAAACTATTCCAAACACACTTAATAAATTTATCTATAAACATATCACACATATCACATGAATTCCAATAACTAATGACCCTTGTGCCTGCCACAGTTGAACAGCTGTCATTGTGACATGGTGTGAGATATGGGTGTTAGTGTTGTTAGGTAGCGATTGTTGGTGGGTGAGTGCTGGGGTTGTGGTGCGCCACCTCCTTCCACATAGTCTGGCAGACTTGTGGCAACGGCCTCCTGCCAGTTGGGGGGTACAGGACTGCCCGCCTTCACTCCACCGCTAAAACGAATGCCTCCAAAGTTTCCTCGGACAACCTCCGGGCTCTCTCCCGGGGGCAGAAATTTTCCATCTGGATTTGTAAATAAGTGCTCCTTCTCCTTGTCATTCTTCTTATGGTTGTTGAGGCAACTGCAAACCCAACAATGCTGAGAATGAGGTGCTGCAGCATCAATGAACTTCCCCTTTACATAGTGAAAAAAGCCTGTGGCAATCATTGCTTCCATTTCGACTGCCCCGATATTGGTCTATCTTTTGGATCAGTCTTCACGGTAGAAGACACTAAAAGCATCCCAATAATAATAGATAATCAAGGGGCTATAGGGAGGGAGGAACTTAAAACAATTTCTATCACTAGAGAAAAAGTACTAGGCAAACTAATGGGGCTAAAGGCCGACAAGTCCCCTGGACCTGATGGCCTGCATCCTAGGGTCTTAAAAGAAGTGGCTGCAGAGATAGTGGATGCGTTGGTTGTAATCTACCAAAGTTCCCTGGATTCTGGAGAGGTCCCAGCAGATTGCAAAACCGTAAATGTAACGCCACTATTCAAGAAAGGAGGGAGACAGAAAGCAGGAAGCTGTAGGCCAGTTAGCCTAACATCTGTCATTGGGAAAATGCTGGAATCCATTATTAAGGAAGTAGTAGCAGGACATTTAGAAAATCATAAGACAATCAAGCAGAGTCAACATGGTTTTATGAAAGAGAAATCGTGTTTGACAAATTTGCTAGAGTTCTTTTGAGGATGTAACAAATAGGGTGAATAAAGGGGAACCAGTGGATGTGGTGTGTTTGGAATTCCAGAAGGCATTCGATAAGGTGCCACGTAAAAGGTTACTGCACAAGATAAGAGCGCACGGTGTTGGTGGTAATATTTTGGCATGGATAGAGGTTTAGCTAACAGAAAACAGAGAGTCGGGATAAATGGGTCATTTTCCGATAGGCAATCAGTAACTAGTGGGGTCCCACAGGGATCAGTGCTGGGGCCTCAACTATTTACAATCTATATTAATGACTTGGATGAAGGGACCGAGTGTACTGTAGCCAAATTTGCTGATGATACAAAGATAGGTGGGTTAGCAAGTTGTGAAGAGGACTCAAAGGGGGAAAAATTCGGTTGGCTGTGCCACCCATTAGCGCCTAAAGAGGCCGAGAAGTGGGGCGCTAACCAACTCGCGCCCGGGCACAGTGAACCCTGCACCTCTTCCCATATTGCGTGGACATTTTGCGCTGGCGCTAAACCTTAGCGCCCGCTCACCGGCGCACGCAAATCATGACATCATTTCAGTGTGCAACGCCTTTGGGGTGCCCCGGACCGGAAATTCAGTGGCGCCCCCTGCGTTCAGCCTGGCGCTAACAAGGACAGGTTACCTGGAACATTTCTCAGTCGCTGTCGGGCTCGGGGGGTGCTATTTAAAGGGGACTGTTCTGGACTATTCTTGGTAGCCATTTTTGGACCACAACTTCTTGGAGAGAGAGAGAGAGTTGCTCAGAGACAAACGGAGAGCCATTTCTGCAGTGAGCCAACGCTGGCAGAGGAACTTTAGCCTTCTGAACATCACTTTGTAGTTGGTGAGTTTCTCAGCCGGAATAACTTTCAGTGCACTCTTACTATGGGGGCTGCATTGCATGCGAACGTCGTGCTTCTCAATCATT
Source organism: Somniosus microcephalus (assembly GCF_052327205.1). Lineage (NCBI taxonomy): Eukaryota > Metazoa > Chordata > Chondrichthyes > Squaliformes > Somniosidae > Somniosus > Somniosus microcephalus. The sequence continues at coordinate 31,898,281 of NC_140998.1, read as the reverse complement.
TGGACAGGGCACAGAGACGCAGGGATAGAGTGGCAGGCATGGCCAGACGGAGGAGGGCCTACAGACGTCGCCCCATGAGACCGTACGCTGCCAGGGTTTTCCGCCAGCAGTTTTCATCTATCAACATGTCGGAGGAGCAGGGTTTCCGAAGGCTGTGCTTCAGTAAGGAGGTGGTCACTGAGCTCTGCCACCTGCTTCAGCCAGATCTGCAGCCTCAACTAAGGTGCAGGACATCTCTGTCGGTGGCTGTGAAGATCGCTGTGGCTCTAAACTTCTATGCAAGCGGCTCCTTTCAGGCCGCTACTGGAGACATTGCCAACATCTCACAGTTCGCGGTGCATTGCTGCATCCGTCAAGTGACTAATGCCCTCTTTAGAAGGAGACGGCAGTACATCTCCTTCCCAATGACCCCGGACAAGCAGTGAGAGTGCGCAGAGGGCTTTGCAAGGATAGCGGGCTTCCCCATGGTGCAGGGCGCCATTGACTGCACGCATGTGGCTTTGCGGGCGCCTCTAGAGAATGCGGAGGATTTCCGCAACCGAAAGTGGTTCCATTCTTTGAATGTGCAGCTGGTCTGTGACCACCGACAGCTGATACTCGCTGTGAATGCCCAGTTTCCAGGCAGCAGCCACGACGCCTTCATCCTGTGCCAGACTTCTGTGGCAGACCTTTTCGAGGCTCCGGCTCACCCAGGAGGCTGGCTTCTCGGGGACAAGGGCTATCCTCTGTGCCCCTGGCTAATGACCCCGGTCCGTTCGCCCAGCACCCCTGCTGAAGAAGGATACAACGAGAGCCATCAAGCGACCAGGAACGTCGTGGAGCACACAATCGGCGTGCTGAAGCAACGATTCCGCTGTCTGGACCATTCTGGAGGAGCCCTTCAGTACTCACCTGAGCGAGTCTCCCACTTCATCATTGTGTGTTGCATGCTGCATAACCTGGCAATCCTCAGGACCCAGCCAATGCCACCAGACATTGAAGCGCCAGCAGAGGAGGAGGAGGAGGAGGAGGAGCAGCAGCACCAAGACGGGAGGGAGGAACAAACTGCAAGGGCCGTCCGTCAGAGGCTTATAGCAAGTCGCTTCTAGGCCCCTCTCAGGGAATGCTTGCTGCCATTCCAAGAACATGAATGGAACCATTCTGCTACCCCTAAGCCGGTCAAGGGCATAATTTGTCCAAAGAACAGACATGGCCATTGTGAATAAAGAAAGTTGTTTATTGTACAAAATGTGCTTCCTTCCCGCCTGACAAAGCAATGGCGACAGAAAGCAAAACATACAGACTGCCACATAAGTGACTCTCACACCCGGGAGACTGTCCAAAACATAAGTGGCTCTCACACCCGGGAGACTGTCCAAAACATAACTAACATTCAGACCAGCATTCTCTGCCTTGAATGAAACAAATAACAGGAATCAGCAGCACCTTCTACTTTTTCCCCCTCGATGGTGATCTGCTTCCCTTTCGGCATTGGCCCCTTCCCGCCCTGCAGCTCCTCCGTAATGGGACCCCAGTGGCTGCAACAAGGCTGGTGGAGGCCTGCTGACTGTCCAAAACCACAGATGCCCCTGAGGGACGGCCTGGACGAGCTCTGGGCATGGAGGGCCCGGCTCCTGACTGCTCCAACTCTGCATGGGCGGAAGCAGTCTGTCCTGCAGGTGGTGGCAGCTGCAGTGGAGAAGCGCCAGTGGTGGCATCAGGAATGCTGTCATCCTGAGAGCGGACAGCAGCTCCCTGGTCGGCCGACACACTGGCACTCTGACGGGCCAGCACCGCAGCATGCGCAGCAATCGGCTGGTGCACAGATTGCTGGCCTGCTGTGGTGCTGCAAGGGCCCCGGGGAATCCTGCCCGATCCAGTGAGGGTGGCAGCAGTCAGTGCTCGCGTGGCCTCAATCTGAGTCTGTATGAGACCAGCGAGTGACTGCGTGGCAGCACTCAGCACTTGCGTGGCAGGTGCCACTGCTGCGTTGAAGCCCTGGACAATCCTTGCCAGTGCTTCGCTGAAGTCCTGCACACTCCTTGCAAGTGCTGTACTGAAGTCCTGCACACTCGCTGCCTGTGCTCCACTAAAGTCTTGGACACTCCTTGCCAGTGTCTCAATGGATTCAGGCATCCTTCCCACTGCAGCCATGAGCTCAGTGTGCCTGAGCCCAGCCTGGGCGCTCATTTCAGCGAGGGCACGCACCTCCTCTGCGTTCTGTGCAGCAGGACTCGCGGCCCGACTCGCCCTCCGGAGAGACGGCCCCCGAGCTTCCCTACCCCCCTCGCGTTGCAGCAGGCCGCTGGTTCCTGGAGCTGGGTCCTCCTCAGAGCATTCCCCCCCCCGCTCCCTCCAGGGAAGGAGCCTCCCCAGTCTGGAGATGGGCTGGCTCGCCTGAGGGTTGAGCGGATGTTCCGACTTCCTCCTCCTCATCGCCTCCGGAGTCAGTCGCAGTGGCAGCTTGAGGGCCCGTCTCCTGAGCTGGTGATGCAGCATCTGAAAGCAGGGAGGTTCAAGAGTGGCTTTAGCGAAAGGACAGGGTGGCAGCAAGGGATGCATGAGTGCTGCAATGCTCTGAATTGGGTTGAAAGTGAAAAAGCATGCTGGTGTGGGGAACAACTGGAAGGAGAGAGGTCCAAAAGGTCATGGCCTTACCATCACTGTCCACAATGGGATCTGCATCTCCAGAGACGACGGGGCCAGTCATCCGGCTTGCGACGATCTGGTGGACTCGCTCCTCCAGGTCTGTAAGGGTCTGCAGGTAAGGCCGGCTTCCTCCGGTCCGAAGCTGCTGTCTGCGGTTACTCGCCAGCTTGGCCTGCAAGAGAAAGGATGGGGTGTGATGAAACATGCTGCCCTGATCTGTCATCACATGCCTCCCATGGTCAAATAGCCCTTACATTATGCTGCTCTGATCTGGCATCACATGCCTCCCATGGTCGAATAGCCCTTACATTATGCTCTGAGCTGAATGTGCGTGTGTGTTTCCAGAAAGGGCCATGGGTTCTGGATGACAGCTGGCCATTGGGGCTTTGCAGACCCTCTGGCCATAAAGTGAGGTGCAGATGGAGGGATGAAGATGATTCTGGAAAAGGCACTCACCCTGACAACCCGAGTGAGGTCGTTGAACTTCTTCCTGCATTGCACAGGAGTCTTTGGAACCATGCTGCTGGAGGTGACTCTTTGGGAAACCTCCCTCCAAGCTCTGCGGTATTCGGTTTGATGAGGCCTCCTGCCATTCTCCGGGTACAGCACAGCTCGCCGGTGCTCCACCGCGTCAACCAGAGCATTCAATGCCCCTTCGGTGAAGCGCTGCGCTCTCTCCCTGGCCCTCTCCATGTGGGTGAAACTTTGGCCACCACAGGTAAGTTACCGCCAATTTTGAGGCCTACAAGGCGCAGAGTGTGGCTGCAGAAGAGAATCGATCCGGCCCTTTAAGAGCTGGCTGGCGCCAGCGTGTCTGGCTGAATTCGATAATTGACAGCATCTGCGCTGCGCCCACCTGCGGAGAAATTGCATCGCGCCGCCGGGTTAGCGCCTTAAGAACACCGTGCAGCGCCTGATTTAGCGCCGCAATCACCTCCAGGGGCGATGCAACCCAATATTGCTCGAGGTGGCGAGAACTTGCACCTGGCGCTAATCTTTGCGCACTGCCAGAACTAGCGCCCCAAACGGGGCGATACCGAATTTCTCCCCCAAAGTGTCTACAAAGGGATATACAGGAAACTCTCAATTTACCGGCACCTAAATAACCAGTTTTACTTCATATTAGTGGCCGTTCCTGGACCTGTGGCCGAGGTTCCTGCACCTGTTGCTAAGCAACAGGGACGCTTGGATCTTGTGGCCCGGGTTCCTGCACCTGTTGCTAAGCAACAGGCATGCTTGGATCTTGTGGCCGTGGTTCCTGCACCTGTTGTTAAGCAACAGGGAAGCCTGGATTTGTTGCTGTGTACGGAGATCTTGTACCTTTTACTATACCTCTCTGTAATCCGGACTTTTTGATAAACTGGCACCACGCCGGTCCCGTTGGTGCTGGATAAAAAAGAGTTTCCTACAGATAGGTTAAGTGAGTGGGCAAAAATTTGGCAGATGGAGTACAATGTGGGAAAATGTGAGGTTATCCACTTTGGAAGGAAGAATGAAAAAGCAAATTATTATTTAAATGGAGTAAGACTACAAAATGCTGTGGTACAAAGCGATTTGGGGGTCCTAGTACATGAAACACAAAAACTTAGCATGCAGGTACAGCAAGTAATTAGGAAGGCTAATGGAATAAGAACATAAGAACATAAGAAATAGGAGCAGGAGTAGGCCATTCAGCCCTTCGAGCCTGCTCTGCCATTCAATGAGATCATGGCTGATCTTCTGCCTCAACTCTATTCACCGGTCTTATCGCCATATCCCTTGATGCCCTTACCAGTCAGAAATCTATCAACTTCTGTTTTGAATATACCCAATGACTGAGCCTCCACAGCCCTCTGGGGTAGAGAATTCCAAAGATTCACCACCCTCTGTGTGAAGAAATTTCTTCTCATCTCAGTCCTGAATGGCCTACCCTTTATCCTGAGGCTGTGGCCAAGGGAAACATTCTCCCAGCATCCACCCTATCAAGCCCTGTAATAATTTTGTATGCTTCAATGAGATCCCCTCTCATTCTTCTGAATTCAAGAGAATACAGGCCTAGTTTACTCAATCACTTCTCATACGACAGTCCCGCCATCCCAGGAATCAATCTCGTGAACCTTTGTTGCACTCCCTCTATGGCAAGTATATCCTTCCTTAGGTAAGGATACCAAAATTGTGCACAGTACTCCAGGTGTGGTCTCACCAAGGCTCTATATAATTGGAGTAAGACTTCTTTACTCCTGTACTCAAATCCTCTTGTAATGAAGGCCAGCGTACCATTTGCCTTCCTAATGGCTTGCTGCGCCTGCACATTCACTTTCAGTGGCTCATGTACAAGGACACCCAGGTCCCTTTGAGCATCTGCATTCCCCAATCTTTCACCGTTTAGGAAATACTCTGCCTTTCTGTTTTTTCTACCAAAGTGGATAACTTCACATTTATCCACATTATAATCCATCTGCCATGTTCTCGCCCACTCACTGAGCCTGTCGAGATCCCCTTGAAGCCTCTTCACATCCTCTTCACAACTGACACTGCCACCTACTACTAGTATGATAGCAAAATACTGCAGATGCTGGAAATCCGAAATAACAACAGAAAATGGTGGAAAAACTCAGCAGGCCAGGCAACATCCGTGGAGAGAAATTAGAGTCAACGTTTCGGGTCAAAACCCTTTATCAAGACTAAAGAGGCACAGGGAATAAAATAGATTAAGAGTCCGGGCTGGGAGAGAACAAAAGAGAAGAAGAGACATTAAGAGGTATTCCAAACGAGATGAGATGGTGATAGGACTAGTGGAGACAAAAGACAGCTCTAGATTAGGTGTGAAATGCGCTGGCAGAATGGGAGACAGCTGCCATGTGGGAGAGAGAAAAAAAAGAAAGGGGGGGGGAAACCAAAACAAAGGTGTGGATAAAAAATATAAGTAAAAATGTAATAGGGGCCGAGGTTGTGATCCGAAATTGTTGAACTCGATATTGAGTCCGGAAGGCTGTAAAGTGCCTAATCGGAAGATGAGGTGCTGTTCCTTGAGTTTACGTTGAGCTTCCATGGAACAATGCAAGAGGCCAAGGACGGTGAGGTCCGAGTGGGAATGGGGCGGTGAATTAAAATGACAGGCGGCTGGAAACTTGGGGTCACCCTTACAGACTGAACGGAGGTGTTCCGCATAGCGGTCACCCAATCTGCGTTTGGTCTCCCCAATGTAGAGGAGACCGCATCGTGAGTAGCGAATACAGTATACTAGATTGCCACCTAGCTTTGTGTCATCAGCAAATTTGGAATTGTTACATTTAGTCCCCTCATCCAAATCATTGATATAGATTGTGAATAGCTGGGGCCCAAGCACCGATCCTTGCGGTAACCCACTAGTCACAGCCTGCCATCCTGAAAAAGACCCGTTTATCCCTACTCTTTGTTTTCTGTCTGTTAACCAATTCTCAATCCATGCTAGTATATTACCCCCAATTCCATGTATCCTAATTTTGTTCACCAACCTCTTGTGTGGGACCTTATCGAAGGCCTTCTGAAAATCCAAATACACCACATCTACTGGTTCCCCTTTGTCTACTCCACTAGTTACGTCCTCAAAGAACTCCAATAGGTTTTTCAAACAGGACTTCCCTTTCATAAATCCATGTTGACTCTGCCCAATCTTACTATTAGTTTCTAAGTGCCCAGTTATTGCATCCTTTATAATAGATTCCAGCATTTACCTAACTACTGATGTGAGGCTAACAGGTCTGTAGTTCCCCGTTTTCTCTCTCCCTCCTTTCTTAAATAGCGGGGTTACATATATCCTCCAATCTGCAGGAATCGTTCCAGAATCTATAGAATTTTGGAAGATGACAACCAATGCGTCCACTATCCCAATGGCCACCTCTTTCAAACCCCTAGGATGTAGGTCATCTGGTCCTTGAGATTTATCAACTTTTAGTCCCATTATCGACTTTTAGTCCCATTAGGTAGATTCCTAGGAATGTTTGCCTTTATTGTAAGGGGCATGGAGTATAAAAGTAGGGAAGTTTTGATGCACCTTTACAGGATGCTGATGAGACTGCACCTGGAGTACTGCGTACAGTTGTGGTCTCCATATTTAAGGAAGGATATACTTGCATTGGAGGCAGTACAGAGAAGGTTCACTAGGTTGAGTCCTGGGATGAAGGGGTTGATGTATGATGAAAGGTTGAGCAGGTTGGGCCTATACTCATTGGAGTTTAGAAGAATGAGAGGTGATCTTATTGAAACATATAAGATTCTGAGGGGGATTGACAGGGTGGATGCTGAGAGGATGTTTCCCCTAGTGGGGGTGTCTAGAACTAGGGGGCATAGTTTCAGAATAAGGGGTCGCCCATTTAAGACGGAGATGAGAAGGAATTTCTTCTCTCAGAGGGTCGTGAATCTTTGGAATTCTCTACCCCGGAGAGCTGTGGAGGCTGGGTCATTGAATATATTCAAGGCGGAGATTGACAGACATTGGAACTACAAGGGAGTCAAGGGGTATGGGAAGAGAGCAGGAAAGTGGTGTTGAGGACAAGATTGGATCAGCCATGATCTTACTGAATGGTGGAGCAGGATCGAGGGGCCGATTGGCCTACTCCTGTTCCTGTTTCTTATGTTCTTATTCTTATGTTCATTAATAAATAGACATTCTTATTATGAACACAGCTAGCTTTTGCTAGCTACTTTTATTGAGCACATGTGGACTAGGTACAGTATCTGTAGAGGCTTCCATCTTGACTGCTGCCTTGTGGGTAGCCTAGTGCCTCATGGGTAATGTAGTCTTAATATACATACAGCTGGGTAGTGTAGTCTTATACATACAGCTACATACAGCTCTACACAGCTCTACGGCTCCACCTAGTGTCCACTATAGAATGACATGTTATTGATCATTACATCCCCCTTTCTTTGAGGTTTAACAAAATCAATATCAATCAACTTTCAAGAAAACAATAAAGATAATATCAGTAACACTTTTGCTAGTGCTCTATAAACATAAACATTTTCAAAACAGTCAACACATTTTCAAAGCTTTACATTGTACTCAAAGATTAAGTCTATCAGGCTTTTTACTTCACGTGTGGATCTTCTCAACACGGTTAAGTCTGATGTGTCTTCATGAGATTGTTCTGGCGGTGAATGACAAGATGCAGTTGCGGCATTGTCATCAATCTGCTCTTGTATAGATCGAGGTCTCCTTGCGATCTTTGCTTGGAGAGGGTTTCAGTGTTTCCTTCACTCTTCATGCCATAACTCTCAATGTAGTCAATGCACTCTCGAAAAACTGCTGGCAGCTGGATCCCATCATACAGCATAGTCCTCTCAGCAGCCTCGGCTAATGGCACACCAAAGATTGGCCTGAGGGAAGAAGGAGTATCCACCGGAACTGCTTCCTGCTCTGGTGCAAGCTTCTTCTTTTTCTTTTTCTCTTTCCACTGCTTAACAACATCTGCTGCAGTTATATCTTTGGACTTTTTCTCCTTGTGTTTTTCCTCTTTGTGCTTTTCTTCCTTTGGCTTCTCTTTGACCTTAAAGTCTTTTTCTTTCTTCTTGGAGAAACTAGGCTTTTTTAAGACATGGATACCCTTTGGCCTTTTCATCCTTGATGGGCTCTCTGCTTCATCACCTGAGTCATCTGGTTTGCTTATGGCACAGTTTATACGGTAGACTCTCTTGACCAGTTCTAAGTCTTCACAAGCTTTGTCACCTAGTATTGAATCAAGTCTTTCAGCCACAACAGAAAACATGAGATGATGCACTTTGTCTTTGACTGTCACTTTAAGTCTGCATACACCTAAGCTATCTATTTTCTGTCCATTATAGCTCTTCAGCAGTACTGACTTTTTCTGTATTTTGGGCTTTTCTTTCATATTTTTTATGTCACTCATACTGATTAAGTTTGCTTTTGCCCCAGTGTCCAGTTTCAATGTAACTAATGCTCCATTTATCTGCAGTGGGATCATCCATTTGTCCACTTTTACTGCATTGACTTTATGTTCAGCATTGTCAATTTCTGAGGGCTGCACATTTTCTGTATCTTTTTTGATATCGTCACATGACACCATTCCTACAAAAAATGTCTCACTTAAATCAGTGTCCTCAATCACATTAACTTGTTGCCCTTTCGTTGTTTTTACTTTTTGATGTACCTTAAATAACTACAGAGACTGGTAGTTATAACTCAAACAGTTGGCTTTTATTAGCTTAGAACTGGACAGAACAGAACACACATGTTAGCTCACAGACCAGCTTCTCATAACTGCCAGGAGGCGGAGCCAGGGGCGAAGTAACAGTATCAGGACAATCAATGGCACAGCAGAGTGGTATACAGTACATCAGCATTCCTGGCCAACCAAGAAAACAGCAGGGTTACAATAGATTACAATAGGAAACTATACACAGGTAGAATAAGGTATATACTTATAAGACTTATTTCACCACATTCACCCCTCCTATAAGTTAAGTCTGACCGGGGGTTTTAAGGTTCGTAGTGAGCGACGTAGCGTCGGCCGAGGAACCTCCTGGGGAACTTGCTCAGGTTCCTCCGCCGTCCTGGCGTCTGCAGGGTTTTCCAAAATGACGTTTTGTACGTCTTGTACCTCCGGGCATCCCACCCCCACAGGCGGCGCATCACGGTGCTCCACACCCGCATCTTTGCTAGCAGCATCGCTCTCTCTCTCTTCTCCTGCCGGAGCCAGGTCCTTTATTGAAACAGTATCCTCACGTCCATCAGGGTATTGGATATACGCGTACTGAGGATTGACGTGGAGGAGCTGTACTGCCTCCACTAGGGGATCAGTCTTATGACCTCTCATATGTTTTCGTAACAGTACAGTGCCCGGGGACATCAACCACCCGGGTAGTGAAATACCTGAGGAAGATTTCCTGGGGAAACCGAACATCCTCTCATGAGGAGTAGCATTTGTTGCGGTGCACAGCAGAGACCTTATGGAATGCAGTACATCGGGGAGAACTTCCTGCCAGCGAGAGGTCGGTAGGCCTTTCGATTTTAAAGACAGGACGACTGCCTTCCACACTGTCGCATTCTCCCTCTCAACCTGCCCATTGCCCCGGGGGTTGTAGCTAGTGGTTCTACTAGTAGCAATCCCTTTTGATAGTAAGAACCGGCGTAACTCATCACTCATAAACGACGTTCCTCTGTCGCTATGGATATAGTTGGGCATACCGAACAGACAGAATAAGTTGCAGAGGCTTTTGATTACCGTAGCACTGGTCATGTCCGGGCAGGGAATGGCAAAGGGGAAACGAGAGTATTTGTCTATAACGTTGAGGAAATAGACATTACGATCAACCGATGGGAGAGGACCTTTGAAATCAAGGCTTAGGAGCTCGAATGGCCGAGTTGCCTTGATGAGGTGAGCTTGTTCGGGCCTGTAGAAGCGGGGTTTGCATTCTGCACAAACGCGGTAGGCTCTGGTCATCGTTCGGACCTCCTCAATGGAGTAGGGTAAGTTGCGAGACTTGATGAAGTGATTCAATCGGGTGATTCCTGGGTGGCAGAGTGCGTCGTGGAGACTTTGGAGCTTGTCAGTACTAAGGCTGGCATATACCCCTGGAGATAGGGCTTTGGGTGGCTCGTTGAGTGCTCCTGGCCTGTACATAATATCATAGTCGTAAGTGGACAGTTCTATCCGCCATCTTAGGATCTTGTCATTGATGCGCTATCAATCACTCAAAAGACTGAGGTTAAGCGAGTAACTAACAGGCTTTTATTAACAAGAGAATGAAGGTGTGCCTCGAGTGGTCGACCAGTCCAGAATACAAAGGGACTCTGGAGCAGTCACCTTTATACCTGGACTCGTGGGAGGAGTCAGCCGAGGCATGTACAGACATGTACACAGTGGAATACAAACAGTGGTTTACCACATTCACCCCTTGTTTAAAAATGAGTCCGACGGGGTGAAGTGTATTAAAAGTTTGTGTATTGGAGTCTCTCCGGAGGTCTTGTCTGCCGCTGTGATCGACGTGGCGACGGCAGGGGTAGTGAAGCTTCCGGCGTCGAGTCCCGCGTAGGCTGGGGCACTGGTGTGTAGTCCTCGTGGGTGTCGAGCAGGTCGCGGGGCCCAGGCGTGCCGTCTGCTGGGGTTGGATATTGGATCGTGGGGGGGGGGTGGTAGTGGGTGGTGGGTTACTGGGGCCCCCGAGGGTGCGAGGTCTCGTATGGAGACTGTGTCCTCCCGCCCGTCCGGGTACGCAATGTAAGCATACTGGGGGTTGGCATGGAGGAGGTCGACCCTCTCGACCAAGGGGTCCATTTTATGGGTCCTCACGTGTCTTCTCAGTAGGACCGGCCCTGGGGACGTCAGCCATGGCGGTAGCGATGTCCCCGATGTGGACTTCCTTGGGAAGACAAACATTTTCTCATGAGGGGTGGTGTTAGTGGCAGTGCAGAGCAGTGACCGAATAGAGTGGAGCGCATCGGGGAGCACATCCTGCCAGCGGGAGGTCGGAAGGCCCCTAGACTTTAAGGCTAGCAGGGCGGCCTTCCAAACTGTCGCATTCTCTCTTTCCACCTGTCCGTTCCCCCGGGGGTTGTAACTGGTGGTCCTGCTTGTGGCAATACCCCTAGCAAGCAGGTACTGGTGGAGTTCGTCGCTCATAAACGATGAGCCCCGGTCGCTGTGGATATAGCTGGGGAAACCGAACAGGGTGAAGAGGTCGTTCAGACATTTAATGACCGTGGCACTGGTCATGTCCGGGCAGGGGATGGCGAACGGGAAACGGGAGTACTCATCAATAATGTTGAGGAAGTACACATTGCGGTCGGAGGAGGGGAGAGGCCCTTTAAAATCAATGCTCAGGCGCTCGAAGGGGCGAGTGGCTTTTATCAGGTGAGCCCTGTCTGGTCTATAAAAGTGCGGTTTGCACTCAGCGCAGACTTGGCAGTTCCTGGTCATGGTCCTGACCTCCTCAATGGAGTAAGGCAGGTTGCGGGCCTTGATGAAGTGGAAAAACCTGGTGAGCCCCGGGTGGCAGAGGTCATTGTGGAGGGCCCTCAGTCTATCGATCTGCGCGCTGGCGCAGGTGCCACGCGATAGAGCATCCGGGGGTTCATTGAGCTTCCCGGACCGGTACAATATCTCGTAATTGTAGGTGGAAAGTTCGATTCTCCACCTCAAGATCTTGTCATTTTTGATTTTGCCCCTCTGCTTGTTGTTAAACATAAAAGCAACTGAACGTTGGTCAGTGAGCAGGGTAAATCGTTTTCCGGCCAGGTAGCCTGGGCCTCCTTCTCAACAGCGGAGTGTCTGGTCTCCGGGCCCTGGAGGGTTCGTGAAAAGAAGGCCACGGGTCTCCCCGCCTGATTAAGGGTAGCGGCCAGGGCAAAGTCGGACGCGTCGCTTTCCACCTGGAAGGGGATGGATTCATCCACTGCGTGCATGGTGGCTTTGGCAATGTCTTCCTTGATACGGTGGAAGGCGAAGCGGGCCTCTGCCGTCAAGGGAAAAGAGGTGGACTTGATCAGCGGACGGGCCTTGTCCGCATAGTAGGGGACCCACTGGGCGTAATAGGAGAAAAACCCTAGGCACCTCTTCAGGGCCTTGAGGCAGTGGGGCAGTATGAGTTCCATAAGGGGACACATCCGGTCGGGGTCGGGATCGATGACTCCATGTTCCACAACACAGCCAAGGATGGCGAGGCGGGTTGTGCGGAATATGCACTTCTCCTTGTTATACGTCAGGTTCAGGAGTTGGGCGGTGCAGAGGAATTTTTCGAGGTTTGCGTCATGGTCCTGCAAGTCATGGCCGCAGATGGTCACATTGTCCAGATATGGGAAAGTGGCCTGCAACGCATTTTGATCGACCATCCGGTCCATCTCCCTTTGGAAGACGGAGACCCCGTTGGTGACACCAAAGGGAACCCTAAGGAAGTGATAGAGGCGGCCGTTTGCCTCAAAGGCAGTATACTGGCGGTCCTCAGGGCGGATAGGGAGCTGGTGGTACGCTGATTTCAGGTCAATGGTCGAGAAGACGCGGTACTGCGCGATCTGGTTGACCATATCAGCTATGCGGCGGAGTGGGTAAGCGTCCAGCAGGGTGTAGCAATTTATTGTCTGGCTGTAGTCGATGACCAGGCGCTGCTTCTCGCCGGTCTTAACGACCACAACCTGGGCTCGCCAGGGGCTGGTGCTGCCCTCAATAATCCCCTCCTTCAGGAGCCGCTCCACTTCGGTTTTAATGAAAACCCTGTCCCCAGCACTGTATCGCCTGCTCTTTGTGGCGATGGGCTTACAGTCGGGGGTGAGGTTAGCAAACAGTGGGGTGGGGGGGTGACTCTGAGTGTGGAGAGGTTGCACCTGGTGCGCGGTGGGCAATTTTGAAGCTGCTGGCTGCGGACTGTGAGTGGGGGGAGGTGTCCACCGTACGCCATCGTAACACTTTTAAGGTGGCACTGAAAATCTAACCCCAGTAGAACGGCAACGCAGAGGTGGGGCAGGACCAGAAGTTTAAAATTATCGTACACAGTCCCGCCTACTAAGAGTGTCACCACGCAGTAGCCGCCAATGTCCGCCGACTGGGACTCGGAGGCCATAGAAATCCGCTGGTGCGCAGGCAGGACTGGGAGAGAGCAACGCCGCACCATGTCGGGGTGGATGAAGCTCTCCGTGCTCCCAGAGTCAAAAAGGCAGATTGTTTCGTGACCATTTACCTTAATGTCCATTGTGGACCGGGCCAGTTGGTGCGGTCTCGCTTGGTCCAGCGTAACGGAGGCCAGCGTAGGGGTCGGTGTGTCACTGCGGGTATCAGATGAGGCGGTGTTGGGGGCCTGCTGCATCCCGGCTGTCGTCCAAGATGGCAGCGTCCATGATCCCCATGTGGCTGGAGGCGTCCAAAATGGCTGCTGTTCCGGTGGTTCGCACATGGCTGGGGAGGCCCAAGATGGCGGCCCGCACGGCCCACACGCGGCGCTGCTGGGGTTCGGGGTGGCTTTGGCTCTGCAGACGCTGGCGTAGTGTCCCTTCTTCCCGCAGCCCGAGCAGATCGCATTTTTCTCCGGGCAGCGCGCTCTGGGGTGTTTGGCCTGGCCACAGAAGTAGCATTTCTGGCCTTGGGACACTGCTGTCTGGCCTTGGGACACTGCTGCGGTAGTTGGGCCGTTGCTGGGATGTGGCTGGGGTGGCACGGCGCTGTGAGACGGTCCTACCGTGTCCCAGGCTGTCGTTCCCCGCGGCGTCCACGGTGCAGAGGAGTAGGTATCCATGCCCCGGTAGGCTGCGTCCAATGATAGTGCGAGTTCAGAGGCCTTGTTGAGGTCGAGGTCACTCTGCTCCAACAGTCGCTGTCGGGTGTAATTGGACCTGTGGCCCGCTACAAAAGCGTCCCGGATAAGTTCCTCTGTGTACACGGTGGCCTTTACATCCTTACAGCCACAGGCCCGGCCAAGCACAGACAGTGCCTGAAGGTATTCCTCGGTCGATTCCCCAGGTTGTTGTTTACGACTCCCCAGGAGGTGCCTGGCGTACACCTCGTTCACTGGGCGCGTGTACTGGTCCTTGAGGAGCTTGATAGCATCCGCGTACGAGGTCGCGTCCTGGATGACCGAGTACGCTCGGTGGTTCACTTTGGAGGTCAGGACATCCAGTTTGTCCTCGTCCGATTTGACCGTTGCAGCGGAGGCGATCAGGAATTTTTCAAAGCACCTAAGCCAGTGAGTAAACTTGGTGGATGCGTCCGCCTCCCGATGGTCTAAGTCTAGGCATGCTGGTATGAGGATCTTCTCCATTATAAAAAAATCTTGTTAATAAAATTGATGCGCTATCAATCACTCAAAAGACTGAGGTTAAGCGAGTAACTAACAGGCTTTTATTAACAAGAGAATGAAGGTGTGCCTCGAGTGGTCGACCAGTCCAGAATACAGAGGGACTGTGGAGCAGTCACCTTTATACCTGGACTCGTGGGAGGAGTCAGCCGAGGCATGTACAGACATGTACACAGTGGAATACAAACAGGGTTTACCACAGTCATTTTTTATCTTGCCTCTCTGCTTCGTGTTAAACATGAAGGCCACAGACCACTGGTCAGTGAGGAGTGTGAAACGTTTGCTGGCGAGATAATGTCTCCAATGTCTGACCGCCTCGATAATTGCTTGTGCTTCCTTCTCAATGGAAGAATGCCTGACTTCAGGACCCTGTAGTGTACGGGAAAAGAAGGCTACCGGTCTCCCGGCCTGGTTGAGGGTTGCAGCCAACGCGAAATCAGAAGCATCGCTCTGTACCTGGAAGGGTATCCTCTCATCTACAGCACATACCACAGCCTTTTCAATGTCCCGTTTGATGTTGGTGAATGCCTCCTGCGCTTCTACTGGTAGAGGGAAAGACGTCGACTTGATAAGGGCTCGGGCTTTGTCCGAGTAGTTGGCCACCCACTGAGCATAATAAGAGAAGAATCCCAGACACCTTCTTAAGGCCTTAGGGCTATGTGGCAGTGGTAGTTCTTTAAGCGGGCGTAATCATTCAGGGTCTGGCCCGATTACCTCATTCTCTACCACACAGCCGAGAATACACAGACGAGTAGTGTTGAAAGTACATTTGTGCTCGTTATAAGTCAGGTTTAGCTTTTGGGCAGTGAAATAAAGAATAGATTTGCCTTTCTAATCTAGGCTTTATTAACTTTAAAAATCCAGTAGCACATCTTTCAACACCAGTCTCCAACCATGACTGGAGAGAACTGAATTTAAGATGGCCACCACAAATCACCTGACATCCACTACCAATGAGTTTACAGCATATATCTCAAGGTAGAAACAAACAACCAATTACAATACTTCTTACTAACACAGAGAACAACAACCCCATTCACCAATCACAATACTTATTAAACATAGGAAATAATCACCACATTCACCCCTCCTTTTAAAACATGCTCCAACCTAAAATAACCTTTACAATTTATAATTTATTTATTTACAACTAAAATACAAATATAATATTTCAACAATTTTAAAACATTACTATCAATTTAAAAGTCCATTTTCAATCGGTCGACCGGATATCTTGTTTGTGTCGACCTTCTTAACCTTGGTGAAATTCCTTGCCCTCCCACACCCAGAGACACCGAAGTATCTTCTGCAGGAAGGCTATCCATATCCCGATTATCAACGGTTTCCGGATTGGAAATCCCATCAGGAAGTAAACTAGGACGGTCATGAACATCCATCAAAGGCTGACTAATAGAAGTATAATTATCTGCAATAGGATTGGAAATATTCGGAGTATCTATAACAACATCCACATTATCTGAATCATGACTATTATTAGTATCCTCGGAAGAGGGCTGGCCACCACAAGGAGCCAAGTCTTTAATTGAAACAGTACTTTCTTTCCCATCTTGGAATTGAATATGAGCATATTGGGAATTTGCCTCCAACAGCTCCACCTCCTCCACTAAAGGATCATATTTTGACAATCTAACATGGCGTCGAAGCAGCACAGTTCCCTGCATAGTAAGCCATGAAGGTACCGAATATCCCGTAGTAGATCTCCGCGGGTAATTAAAGAGCCTTTCATGGGGGGTCACATTTGTAGCCGTTGAAAGCAATGATCTAATGGAATGCAGGGCATCAGGCAGTACCATTTCCCACTGTGTATTCTTAAGGTTCCGGGATGTCAAAGCCAACATAACTGCCTTCCAGATCACCCCATTGTATCGTTCGCACTGTCCATTACCCTGGGGGTTATACGGGGTAGTTCTACTAGTAGAAATTCCCCGACTCTGAAGGTATTCCTTCAACTGGGAAGACATAAAAGAACTTCCCTGATCCGAATGGATATACGCAGGCATCCCAAAGATGACAAAAAGTTGAGTCAGACATTTGATAACTGTAGCAGCTGATACATCTGCGCAACGAAAAGCAAAAGGAAACCTTGAAAACTCATCCACAACAGTAAATATGTATCGATTTTGAGTCGTTGAAGGAAGAGGCCCCTTAAAATCAACGCTCAGACGTTCAAAAGGAGAAGTAGCCTTTATAAGATGAGCTTGTTGAGGCTTAAAGAAATTCGGTTTACACCGAGCACAGATAGAACATGATGAAGTCATCCGCTTGACGTCTTCAACTGAAAAGGGCAAATTCTTACTGCGTACGAAGTGTATCATCCTCGTAACCCCAGGATGACATAAGGCATTGTGAAGATTAATAAGCGTATCTCCGTGAATCACAGAACAATAAGCCCTCGACAGTGCATCAGCAGCAACATTATCCTTCCCCGGACGATAAACTATATCAAAATGGTAACATGCCAACTCAATCCTCCACCTCATTATTTTATCATTTTTGATCTTTCCAAAATGTTTAACATCAAACATAAAGGACACAGATTTTTGATCGGTTACCAACGTGAAATGTCGCCCCGATAAATAATGTCTCCATTTACGCAGTGCTTCTACTATTGCATATGCCTCTTTCTCTATTGAAGAATGTCTTTTTTCACTATTGTTCAAAGTACGTGAGAAAAAGGCCACAGGTCTTCCATTTTGGTTCAGAGTAGCCCCAATTGCAAAATCAGAAGCATCCGTCTCAATCACAAAGGGAACCTGCTCATCAATAGAATGCACAACTGCTCCTAGGATATCCTTTTTAAATTTATCAAAACATGTCCTGGCCTCCCATGATAGAGGATATGTCGTAACCCATATAAGGGGCCGGATCTTCTGTGAAAAGTTTGCAATCCAATTAGAATAGTAAGAAAACAGTCCAACAACTCGTTGCAAAGCCTTAGAATGAGTAGGATAAGGTAAATCGATCAATGGTCGCAGACATTCTGGATCTGGTTTAATCTTATTTCCCGAGATAATATACCCCAGTAGATTTACCTCAGTAGTCGAAAAGATACACTTCTCTTTATTAAAAGTTAAACCAAATTTTTCCGCAGCTTGAAGGAATCTTTCTAAATTAGAATCATGCTCCACCCTTGATTTACCACACACCGTGATATCATCTAAATATGAAAAGGTGTCAGAGAGAGAGTTATCACTTATAAAAGCATCCATTACCCGTTGAAAACAAGCAACACCATTAGTAACACCAAATGGTATTCGGCAAAACTGATACAGCTTTCCACCAGCCTCAAAGGCTGTATATGGTTGATCCCTCTTAACAATAGGAATCTGATGATAAGCACTCTTTAAATCAATAGTGCTAAAAAACTTATACTGAGATACTTTGTTGATAAGCTCATCAATCTTAGGCAAAGGGTACGCATCTAATTGAGTATACCTATTAATAGTTTGAGAGTAGTCTATCACCATTCGTTTCTTATGCCTCTCGTTAGTGGTGACAACTACCTGAGCCCGCCAAGGCGAACAACTAGGTTCAATGATTCCTTCCAATAAAAGACGTTGGACTTCAGAATTAATAAATTCTCTATCCTGACTGCTATACCTTCTTGACTTGGTAGCAATTGGCTTACAATCCGGCATCAAATTGGAAAAAAGTGATAATGGAGAAATGGATAAAGAAGTTAATCCACAAATGGATAAGGGTGGCTTAGTCCCTCCAAATGAAAGACTGAGAGACTCGTGTAATTTAAGCACATCATGACCAATCAAAATATCCGCACAAAGATTAGGCAAAATAGATAGGCGTATATCAGTATACGTATTACCTAGAAGAATCAATTTCACAAGGCAACAACCAGCTACTTGTGAAGTAAGGGTCGTCTGAGCCATACACACCTGATAAGTAACAGGCAAGATTTTCAAACACTTTTCCTTCGCAAACTGAAGACTTATAAAACTCTCGGTACTGCCCGTATCTATGAGAGCCTTCACTTCTAACCCATTAACTTGGGCCATAACTATAGCTTTGTTTAGGCCATGAGCAAATGCAGCAGAAATTGATGCAATAAACGCCCTCTCTACAGGTTGAATAGTCGCAGAAGAGGAGGTAATTGAACCTAATGATTTACAAACACGTGCATAATGACCTCTCTTGCCGCATTTACTACACACAGCCTCCCGGGCAGGACACTTCAAACGAGGATGCCGGACGTTCCCACAAAAATAACACTTCTGAATCCTAGAGGCAACAGCCGCCGAAGTAGAAACTGTTTCAGAATCTAGTAAACCACTCCCATTAAGTCCACCTAATTCCTTTTCGTCCGGAACTGCCGAAACCACAGTCGCAGGCCGATTAGAAAGAGCATAAGAATCCGAACTTCTCTGAGCCATATCCAATGTAGAAGCTTGCTCAAAAGCACTCTTGAGATCCAAAGTCTTATTTTCTAACAACCGTTGACGAATTGATCTAGACAGTAGTCCATTAATAAAAGCATCCCGTACCGATTCTTCCTTATATTCTTCGGCCGTCACGGCTTTATAATTACAGTTAGCGCTAAGGTGCCGAAGTGCTTGTAAATAAGTATCCAAAGATTCTCCCACCTGCTGCCTACGGGCAGATAGAAGATAACGTGCAAATACCTCATTCTTTGGTTTAACAAAAATCTTCTCCAATGTAGAAATAGCCAATTCGTAAGTTTTACAGTCCAAAATATACTTATACACATCCGGAGCAATGTAGTTGATCAGCATATTCAGCTTATTCAGAGACTCTTGTTCCAACACACCCAAAAAGTTTGTAAATGTACAATACCAATGTTTCCATTTATCATCCACTCCTGCAGAATTAGGGTCAGCATTGAATCGTTCCGGTTGAAGATATCGCTCCATTCTGATAAAAAGTTAATAAATTGAAATAAAGAATAGATTTGCCTTTCTAATCTAGGCTTTATTAACTTTAAAAATCCAGTAGCACATCTTTCAACACCAGTCTCCAACCATGACTGGAGAGAACTGAATTTAAGATGGCCACCACAAATCACCTGACATCCACTACCAATGGGTTTACAGCATATATCTCAAGGTAGAAACAAACAACCAATTACAATACTTCTTACTAACACAGAGAACAACCACCCCATTCACCAATCACAATACTTCTTATTAAACATAGGAAATAATCACCACAGGCAGTCTCTAGAAATTTAGCGAGATTCCGGCCATGCTCCTGTTGGTCGCGTCCACAGATAGTAACATTGTCCAGGTACGGAAATGTTGCCTCCAATGCATTCTCATCTACCATACGGTCCATTTCCCGTTGGAAAACGGAAACTCCATTCGTGACCCCGAAGGGTACCCTAAGGAATTGGTACAGGCACCCATTTGCTTCAAAAGCCGTATAAGGACGGTCATCTACTTTTATGGGGAGCTGGTGATAGGCAGACTTTAAGTCAATAGTGGAAAACACACGATACTGGGCAATCTGGTTCACCATCTCGGAGATGCGAGGCAAGGGATAAGCGTCTAGTTGCGTGTATATGTTGATGGTCTGGCTGTAGTCGACCACGAGCCGTTTCTTTTCGTTAGTTTTAACCACCACTACCTGAGCACGCCACGGGCTATTACTATTTTCGATGATACCCTCCCGCTGTAGCCTTCCTACTTCTTTTATAAATTTTTTATCTTCCAAACTGTACCGTCGACTTTTGGTCGCGATAGGTCTACAGTTTGGGGCGAGTTTCGCAAACAGAGATGGCGGGCTTATCTTTAAAGTGGAGAGGCCGCAAACTGTGAGCGGGGGCTGGGATCCGCCATATGCAAGTGTGACGCTCTCGTGGTGGCACTGGAAATCTAGGCCTAGAATTAGTTTCACGCAGAGCTGTGGCAACACAAGGAGTTTAAAATCTTTATACCCTGTGCCCTTAACAGTCAGTGTTACTTTACAGAAACCGCTTACCTCCGAAGTGAGGGACTTAGATGCCATCGCGAGGTAGGGTACACCTTTAGTGAGTACGGTTTGATGAGTCTAGGGTGAATAAAACTCTCAGTACTCCCGCAATCGATTAAACACTTCATCGGGTGTCCGTTTACCTTAACGTCCATCATAGACTTTGATAGTGGATGCGGTCTGGACTGGTCAACCGTGACTGAGGCTATCGTAGATCCGTAGACGGCCGCTGAGATGGTATCAAATTCTGGGACCACGTGTAGGGCCGCGGAGACTGTATCAGGTATGGGATTCCCCTTACATACCTTGCTGAAATGTCCCCGTTTCTTGCACTTGAAACATGTGGCGTCTTTCGCAGGACATCGGTGTCTGGGGTGCTTGAGCTGGCTGCAGAAGTAGCATCTTGGTCCGCGGGACATCGCTGCAGTGGTGGGGCTGGGTGGAGACTCCCGTGGTGTAGGGCTGGTCCGAGGCCCAGGCGGAGAGGATGGCGCCTCCTCGCTCGGCGCGCACGAGGCTGAGAGGGCCGCATGGCCTGAAGCATAGGTCTCGGAGTTCTTCTGCGCCACATCCAGCGATCGAGCTGTAGCCATGGCCGTCTTTAGATCCAGAGTGTCCCTTTCAAGTAACCTCTGCCTAATGTAATTCGATCGAAGGCCCGATATAAACGAATTGCGAACCGCTTCTTCCTGGTACAAAATGGTCGTTACCGCCTTGTAGTTGCAGTCCTTCGCCAGGGCCTTTAGATTCTGTAGAAAATCACCCAGCGATTCTTCCGGTAGTTGCCTGCGGGTAGCCAAGAGATGCCTGGCATACACCTTGTTAACAGGCTTCAGGTATTGGGCCTTGAGAGTCGCGATTGCATCCTCGTAAGTAGGAGCGTCCTCGATTAGCGAGTAGGTCCGATGACTTACTAGGTTAGTCAGTAGGCCCAGTTTGTTGGCCTCATCATCGAGCGATGCAATGAAATGTTCGAAACACCGGAGCCAATGTGCAAATTTCTTCGATGCGTCCGCCGAATGTGGATCACTGTCTAGACGCTCCAGCTTCAGGAGTCTGTCCATCCCTGGAAGTAGTAAGCTCATAAAATTGATGTACCTTAAATAACTACAGAGACTGGTAGTTATAACTCAAACAGTTGGCTTTTATTAGCTTGAACTGGACAGAACAGAACACACATGTTAGCTCACAGACCAGCTTCTCAGAACTGCCAGGAGGCGGAGCCAGGGGCGAAGTAACAGTATCAGGACAATCAATGGCACAGCAGAGTGGTATACAGTACATCAGCATTCCTGGCCAACCAAGAAAGCAGCAGGGTTACAATAGATTACAATAGGAAACTATACACAGGTAGAATAAGGTATATACTTATAAGACTTATTTCACCACACTTTTGAAAAGCATTGTTTGGCAAAGTGATTCTTTCCATTACACTTTGTGCACATTTTTCCAAACGCTGGGCATTGTCTTAACTGGTGTTTGTAACCACAGCGTTTACAATTAAAAATGTCATCCTCCGATTGCTTTTCATTTCTGTTCTGCCCATGTTTCTTCCCCTTATAGGACACAGCACCGACAGCAGCATTATCACTCATTACAATCGCATCATTATTGATTTCACTGAAAGTCTTCGCGTGCTTTCGAGCTAGCTCGCTGGCTTGGCATATTTTCACTGCATTTTCCAAATTTAGTTCGGGTTCTCTCAACAGACGTTCCCTGACTTTTTTATCATGAATACCAAACACAATCTGGTCACGAATCATGGATGATTTCAGCTCAGAGAAATTGCATGTCTGTGCTTTCAGTTTCAGATCAGTTATAAAGCTATCAAAAGGCTCATTTTGTTGCTGTGTCCGAGAACGGAAGATGTATCTTTCATACGTCTCATTCTTTTTGGGAGAGCAATGTGCATCAAATTTTTTTAGCACATCTTGTAATTTTTCTCTGTTCTCCTCTGGATTAAATACAAATGTATTAAATACCTCTATCGCCTGTGGGCCTGCAACCGTAAGCAGCAATGCTATCTTCCTTGCGTCTGGCTTCGTACTGAATCCGATGGCTGCAATGTAGAGTTTGAATTGTTGTTTAAGAGTCTGCCAATTGCAGTCGATGTTTTCTGTGAGTTTCAAACGCTCTGGTGGCTTCAAATTCTCCATTTCGCTTTTCACAATTTTCAGCAGATCTTCACCATCCTGGTACCATCTTATGTTCATTAATAAATAGACATTCTTATTATGAACACAGCTAGCTTTTGCTAGCTACTTTTATTGAGCACATGTGGACTAGGTACAGTATCTGTAGCGGCTTCCATCTTGACTGCTGCCTTGTGGGTAGCCTAGTGCCTCATGGGTAATGTAGTCTTAATATACATACAGCTGGGCAGTGTAGTCTTATACATACAGCTACATACAGCTCTACACAGCTCTACAGCTCCACCTAGTGTCCACTATAGAATGACATGTTATTGATCATTACACTTATGTTCTTATGTTCTTTTCAGTGTAACGCCAATGAGCTTGAACTTTTAGACTAGAATCATGACTGCAATCATTTTAATGAGGAGTGAGGACAATATTTGCGTGCAACCTAGATGATTTTCAACTGGTGCTACTGAACTATTTTTAGTCTAAACACTACCCATTTCATGGCTATAACAAATTTCTAGCCCTTGGTTAGGACAAAGAGAAAGAAGTTAAAAAGTCCACAGTTAAAGTTGCTCTCAGAAAGAAATAGGGTAAGTGTTTTCAGCATGTTCTGTTTTTATTTTAAAAGAGGAGAAAGCTTCCAAAAGAGTATGTGAATGCCTTTTTCTTTGGTTTAGCCAACTTCCTGGCACCAGGGGTGGCTCTGCTGCACAGGACGGGAGGAAAAAGAGGGGTAGAGCTATAGTAATAGGGGATTCTATTGTAAGGGGAATAGATAGGCGTTTCTGCGGCCGCAAACAAAACTCCGGTATGGTGTGTTGCCTCCCTGGTGCAAGGGTCAAGGATGTCTCAGAGCGGCTGCAGAACATTGTGGAAGGGGAGGGTGAACAGCCAGTTGTCGTGGTGCATATATGTACCAACGATATAGGTAAAAACCGGGATGAGGTCCTAAAAGCTGAATATAGGGAGTTAGGAGGTAAATTAAAAAATAGGACCTCAAAGGTAGTAATCTCAGGATTGCTACCAGTGCCATGTGCTAGTCAGAGTAAAAATAGAAGGATATTTCAGATGAATGCGTGGCTAGAGGAATGGTGCCAGGGGGAGGGATACAAGTTCCTGGGACATTGGAACCGGTTCTGGGGGAGGTGGGACCAGTTCAAACCAGACAGCTTGCACCTGGGCAGGGCTGGAACTGATGTCCTAGGGGGTGTGTTTGCTAGTGCTCTGGGGGAGGGCTTAAACGAAGATGGCAGGGGGTTGGTAACCTGAGCAGGGGGACAGAGGAAAGGGAAACAAGGATAAAGGAAAAAGAAAGGAAGGAGAAAAACAAAAGTGGCAGTTAGAGAAATCAACGGTTTAAATCAAACATGGCCACAGTAAATAATAATTCTAATAGGTCTAAGAGCGTTAAAAAAATAAGCCTGAAGGCTTTGTGTCTTAATGCGAGGAGCATTCGTAATAAGGTGGATGAAGTGGCTGCGCAAATAGAGGTAAACGAATATGATTTGGTTGGGATTACGGAAACGTGGCTCAAGGATGGCCAAGGCTGGGAACACAACATCCAGGGGTATTTGATATTCAGGAAAGATAGGCAAAAAGGAAAGGGAGGTGGGGTAGCATTACTGGTTAAAGAAGGGATTAACACAATTGTAAGGAAGGATATTGTTAGAACCGTGTATCTTAATGTTGTGTCCTTCAATAATCAGACAACAGACTGCAGGGAACGATTCAACAGGTGTTTACTGAATGAGGGTTACTCTAGAACTACTCAGGGTTTATATACAGGTTTGGTCACTGCCGGTACTACAGTATACTATAAAAAATAGTTCTCCCCTTAAAGGTACATACATTACAATTCCTCCCCTTTTAGATTAACAGTACCATAACACTCATTTAACAATTAAATATCAAACTAATTACAATTAACATTTTCAACATGCAACATTAGCTGAAAATAGTCTATTTATAAATTCAGTCTTTGGGGAGGCTTCCTGATCCTTTCTGGATAGCACCTTTCCCGAGTGTCTTGCTCTTGGTGCGGAGGCGATTCTGGCCCCCTGTCGTCGGTTGGTTCATCAGCTTCCGATGCTACTGTTTCTGGGGTAGATGCTACCTGTACGTCGGGTTCATCACCAGGTACGTATGGGCGAGGCATGGGGTTGACTTGTTCCTGTGACTCTAGGATCTGGTCAGCATGGCGTCTCACGATGCTCTCCCCAACGTCCACTGTGTACATTAGTGGGCCCTGCCGTGTGCATATCGTTCCTGGCTGCCATTTTTCTGTTCGGTAGTCGTGGGCCAAGACTGGTTGCCCTACATTGAAGCTCCTTCTTGGCTTCTCATGGATGTGCTGGAATTGCTTACTCTCAACATCTCTTCGTACGTTTGGTCTGAGCAAATCCAGGGGAGATCTTAACCTTCGGTTAAAGAACATCATGGCTGGGGCCTGGTTGGTGGCTGCATGTGTTGCATTCCGGAAGGCGAACAGGAAATTGTCCACCTTGTGCTGCAGCGGAATGTTGTCATTGTACATAGCCTTTATTGCCTTCTTAAAGGTTTGTACGAACCTCTCAGCCAATCCATTTGTGGCTGGATGATACGGGGCGGATGTGTAATGCCTTACCCCATTCCTTTTCATAAATCTTCGAAACTCTTCGGACACAAACTGTGGTCCGTTATCAGAGCAAATCTGCTCTGGCAAGCCATTCCTGGCAAAAATGGTCCGTAGGACTGCAATAGTTTTCTCCGTGGTGGTGGAGGACATTTTGATCACCTCAGGCCATTTCGAGTGCGCATCCACGGCTATTAAGAACATTGAGTCCATGAATGGACCAGCAAAATCAATATGCACCCATTGCCATGGAGATGAGGGCCACTCCCATGGGTGTAGAGGGGCATGTGGTGGTGCATTTTGGACCTTCTGGCATCCTGAGCAGCTCTTTGTCAGGTCCTCGATTTGCTGATCGATCCCCAGCCACCACACATAAGCCCTAGCAAGGCTTTTCATTTTCACCCCTCCCAGATGACCTTCGTGAAGCTCATTGAGCACTCTCTCCCTTAACTTGGGTGGAATTACCACTCGGGATCCACACATCAAGGTCCCCTGGCATACTGACAGCTGTTCTCTTCTGGATGAGAATGCTGGCAACAGTGAGTCGCCATGTGCTGGCCATCCCTTCACCGTCAAATCATATACCCGAGACAGTGTCGGGTCATTTCGGGTCTCCTTCTCTATACCAATGTTAGTTACTGGCAAGCATTCAATTATAGTCGAATGAAATATTTCGACAGGATCCACTGCTGGTGCTTCCTCCGCAGTAGGCAGTGGCAGGTGTGATAGCCCATCAGCGTTTCCATGCTGTTTCGTGCCCTTATACTCGATTTCATATTGGTGCGCCCCTAGAAAAAGGGACCATCTTTGTAGCCGTTGTGCAGTCATCACCGGAACGCCCTTCTTTGGATTAAAGATGGAGACAAGTGGTTGGTGGTCCGTCAGCAAGGTAAACTTCTGCCCGTGCAGATAGTGATTGAACTTTTTCACTCCCCACACTAGGCTGAGGGCCTCCCTGTCAATCTGGGCATAGTTACGCTCGGCTGAGGTTAGTGATCATGACGCAAAGGCTATTGGCCTCTCTGAGCCATCTGAGAATTTGTGCGACAGCACCGCTCCAATGCCGTAGGGTGACGCATCACATGCCAACCGAATTGGTAATGCCGGGTTGTAATGGGCCAATACCTCTTTCGATGTGATTAGTGTTTTGCTCTTCTGGAAAGCTCGTCTACATTCGTCACTCCACTTCCATGGCACCCCAGTTTGCAGTAGGGTGTTCAGTGGGTGTAGTATTGTAGACAAATTTGGCAAGAACTTATGGTAGTAGTTTACCAGCCCGAGGAACGACCTCAGTTGTGACACATTTTCCGGTGCTGGAGCCTTGACTACTGCCTCAATCTTCTCTGGGGACTTATGTAACCCCTCTTTATCGATAACGTGGCCACAATACGAGATCTGTTTTCTAAAAAACTCGCATTTGGGGCGGTTAGCTCGGAGCCCATATTCCTGCAATCTAGTGAGCACCTGCTCCAGGTTGGCAAGGTGATCACTGTCATTTTCGCCCGTGACCAGGATGTCATCCAAATAACACTGGGTCCCTGGGATCCCTTGCAGGACTTGTTCCATTGCCCTCTGCCAAATAGCCGGAGCTGATGCTACCCCGAATACCAGCCGGTTGTATTGGTAGAGACCTTTATGGGTGTTGATTGTGAGGTATTTTTTGATGCTTCTTCTACCTCCATTTGCAGATGCACCTGGGCCAGATCAATCTTAGTGAAGCGTTTCCCTCCAGATAGCGAGGCGAAAATATCTTCAATCCGCGGAAGTGGATATTGTACGGTGTGAAGGACCGGGTTCACTGTTACCTTAAAGTCCCCACAGATGCGAACCTTCCTTGGTTCCCCAGGCGTGCTGCTCAACGACTTTTTCATCACAGGGACGATGGGTGCAGCCCACTCGCTCCAGTCTACCTTGGACAGTACACCTGAAGGTTCCAGACTCTCCAGCTCTGCTTTGACGGCTGGGCGGATCGCATAAGGTACCAGTCTGGCCTTAAAAAATTTTGGCCTTGCGTTTTCTTCAATTTTAATCATCGCTGTCATGCCTTTTAGTGTTCCGAGTCCTTGCTGGAACACTTCTTTCGCGTCAGTTAGGATCTTTGACAGTCGCCCAGGTGTGACGTCATCATCCTTTTTGTCAGCCACAGTCAGTGCCTGTATGGAATGCCAATCTAGCTGTATCTTCCGGATCCATTCACGTCCTAGTAGTGGTGGTCCTCCATCTGGCAGTACATATAGGTCCATTTTTGGTGTTTCCTTGCCGTTATATATAACGTTCACCATTATTTTTCCTTTGGGGTAGACTTTTTGCCCCGTGTACGTCTTCAAGACAATCTTTGTATCTCTCAAGGGTATATGTGAGAATAGCCGCTTGTAGTCCCTTCGGTTTATGACTGTTAGGGCTGATCTTGTGTCCAATTCCATTTTCACTTGGACTCCGTCTATCTTGAGTGTGACCCAGATAGTTTGGTGATCCTCCATTTTGATCACATTATGTAGTTTCAGACAACCCAGCTTCTTGCTTCCGGAGTCTGTATCATTCTTCTGTTCGTCTGAACTACTCTCCGTCACCTTATGTACCTTCTTGTACTTCTCCTGTGGAGATTTCTTGCTGCTGGTTTTCTTTCCCGACCTGCAGACTCTTGCTATGTGTCCTACTTTTCCACACTGTCTGCACACTTTGTCCTTGAACCAGCAATCATTATGGTCGTGTGCTGTTCTGCCGCAGCGATAGCACTTCACTGTTCCGTATGACATTTCATTTGTGCCATATTCTTGCAGTCTCCATTGTATCTCTGCAGCGCCCCGTGCTGCTGCTTCATGTGACACTGCAATGCTGAAAGCCTTGTCCAGCGTAAGATCCTTTTCTGATAGAAGCCGTTTCTGGGTTCCTTCACTTTGAAGCCCACACACAAACTTGTCCCTTAAAGTATCTGCCAGTCCCGTTCCAAACTGGCAGTGTTTCGATAGCTTGCGCAGTTCCGTTAAATACTCAGCATTACTTTCATCTTTATGCTGGTTCCTTTTGTGAAACTTAAATCTTTCTGCTATCAGCAGCGGTGTGGGGTTTAAGTGGTCCTGTAGGATTGACACTATGTTTTCAAAATCCTTTTCTACTGGCTTCTCTGGGGTTACTAGGTTTCGTAGTAAGCCATACGTTTTTGCACCCATTGAATTCAACAATACCAGCGCTTTCTTGTCATCTGGTACTTCATTCGCCTTGCAGTATACTTCTATGCGTTCGACATATGTCGTCCAATCTTCGACTTCATTGTCGAACACTGTGATACTGCCACTCTTCGGCATTTTTGGGTGTGGTTAGACTGGCTTAAAATGGCGTCTCCCGCGCTTTCCTTTTTTCCCGCTGCGGCTTAAAATGGCGTCTCCCGCGCTTTCCTTTCTTCCCCGCTGCGGCTTAAAATGGCGTCTCCCGCGCTGCTGCCAACGCCGCTCTCGGCGGTCCTCGCGGCAAATGGCAGCGCCTCGCATTTTCCTGCGCGCCTCTCTCCCCCGTTGACGCTGCTCGGCCCTTGAACCCCGGCTGCGCTCTGCTCTCTCTCGTCTCTCTCCCCCGTTGACGCTGCTCGGCCCTTGAACACCGGCTGCACTCTGCTCTCTCTCGTCTCTCTCCCCCGTTGACGCTGCTCGGCCCTTGAACACCGGCTGCACTCTACTCTCTCTCGTCTCTCTCCCCCATTGACGCCGCTCGGTCCTGAGCACCGGCTGCGCCCTGTGCGCTCTGCCCTCTCTCTCTCCCCCGTCGACGCTGCTCGGCCTTTTTCTGTACCGCTCGGTCGGGCTCTAGCCCGTCGCTGTCCAGGAAGGGTCTGCGCAGTACCTGTTGCCAGCCCGTTTTGCTGGACCACCGTGACTGGAAAGCCAAGCCTGGCTCTCGACAGCCTCCCCTGCGATGCTCAAATCTCCGCTGGATGACTGGGCGGTTGCCCATGGTCGACGCCCATGCTTCTGGACTCGACCTTCTTCCACTGTTCTCCAGGAGCGAATCCCTGGGAGGTGATGCAGAGTTGCAGGTAGGTTCGAACTTGCTTGTCGCCACTGTTAGATCCGTGTACCTTAATGTTGTGTCTTTCAATAATCAGACAACAGACTGCAGGGAACGATTCAACAGGTGTTTACTGAATGAGGGTTACTCGAGAACTAACTGTACAGATCACTATTCAGGGTTTATATACAGGTTTGGTCACTGCTGGTACTACAGTATACAGGAGCTGTAAAAAGTAGTTCTCCCCTTAAAGGTACATTACAATTATTAGCTCTGATGATGTGGAATCTGTATGGGTAGAATTGAGAAATACCAAGGGGCAGAAAATGTTAGTGGGAGTGGTATGTAGACCTCCAAACAGTAAGGCGGAGGTTGGGGATGGCATTAAAAGGGAAAAGAAAGAAGCGTGCAATAAGGGCACAGCAGTCATCATGGGTGACTTTAATCTACATATAGATTGGGCCAACCAAATTAGTAATAATACTGTGGAGGAGGAATTCCTGGAGTGTTTACGGGATGGTTTCCTGGACCAATATGTCGAGGAACCAACCAGAGATCAGGCCATCTTAGACTGGGTATTATGTAACGAGAAAGGATTAATTAGCAATCTTGTTGTACGAGGCCCCTTGGGTCGGAGCGATCATAATATATTTTTTTCATTGATGGGATGTGGGCATCGCTGGCTGGCTAGGCCTGCATTTAGTGCCCATCCCTAATTGCCCTTGAGAAGATGGTGGTGAGCCGCCTTCTTGAACCGCTGCAGTCCATATGGTGTAGGTACACCCACAATGCTGTTAGGAAGGGAGTTCCAGGATTTTGGCCCAGCGACAGATAGAATTCTTCATTAAGATGGAGAATGAAGTAGTTGACTCAGTGACTAGGGTCCTAAATTTAAATAAAAGATCTACAATGGTCTGAGGCGCGAGTTGGGTAGGATTGATTGGGGAATGTCACTCAAAGGGTTGACGGTGGATAGGCAATGGCAAACATTCAAAGACCGCATGGAAAAACTACAGAATTTGTTCATCCCAGTTTGGCACAAAAATAAAACAAAAAAGGTGACTCAACCGTGGCTAACAAGGGAAATTAGGGATAGCGTAAGATCCAAGTAGAGGATATATAAATTGGCCAGAAAAAGCAATAATCCTGAGGGTTGGGAGCAATTTAGGATTCAACAAAGGAGGACAAAGGGATTAATTAAGAAAGGGAAAATAGAATATGAGAGTAAGCTAATAGGGAACATAAAAACTGACTGTAAAAGCTTTTATAGATATGTGAAGAGAAAAAGATTGGTGAAGTCAAGCGTAGGTCCCTTGCAGTCAGAATCAGGGGAATTTATAATGGGGAACAAAGAAATGGCAGACCAACTAAATACATATTTTGATTCTGTCTTCACAAAGGAGGACACAAATAACCTCCCAGAGATGCCGGGGAACATAGGGTCTGATGAAAGGGAGGAACTGAAAGAAATCAGTATTTGTAGGGAAATGGTGTTAGGGAAATTGATGGGATTGAAGGCCGATAAATCCCCAGGGCCTGATAATCTACATCCAAGGGTACTTAAGGAAGTGGCCCTAGAAATAGTAGATGCATTGCTAATCATCTTCCAACATTCGATGGAATCTGGAACAGTACCCATGGATTGGAGGGTAGCTAATGTTACCCCACTATTCAAAAAAGGTGGTAGAGAGAAAACGGGGCGTTACAGACCGGTAAGCCTGACATCGGTAGTGGGGAAAATGCTAGAGTCCATTATAAAAGATGTAATAGCAGAGCACTTGGAAAACAGTGACAGGATCGGACAAAGTCAACATGGATTCACAAAAGGTAAATCGTGCTTGACTAATCTACTGGAATTTTTTGAGAATGTAACTGGTAAAATAGATAAGGGAGAACCAGTGGATGTGGTGTATCTGGACTTTCAGAAGACCTTCGATAAGGTCCCGCATAAGAGATTAGCGTGGAATGTTAAGGCACATGGGATTGGGGGCAAGGTATTGACTTGGATAGAGAACTGGTTGGCAGACAGAAAGCAAAGAGTTGGAATAAACGGGTCCTTTTCCGAGTGGCAGGCAGTGACTAGTGGGGTACCGCAGGGATCAGTCCTTGGACCCCAGCTATTTACAATATATATTAATGATGATCTAGACAAGGGAACTAGACGTAATGTCTCCAAGTTTGCAGATGACACAAAGCTGGGTGGGCGTGTGTGCTGTGAGGAGGATGTTGAGAAACTCCAGGATGATTTGGACAGGTTGGGAGATTGGGCAGAAACATGGCAGATGCAATATAACGTGGATAAATGTGAGGTTGTCCACTTTGGTGGCAAAAACAGGAAGGCAGATTATTATCTAAATGGCAATAGATTGGGAGAAGGGGATGTGCAACGAGACCTGGGTGTCCTTGTGCACCAGTCACTGAAGGTAAGCATGCAGGTGCAGCAGGCGGTTAAGAAGGCAAATGGTATGTTGGCCTTCGTAGCGAGCGGGTTTGAGTACAGGAACAAGGATGTCTTGCTGCAGTTGTACAGGGCGTTGGTGAGACCACATCTCGAGTATTGTGTGCAGTTTTGGTCGCCTTATCTGAGGAAGGATGTTCTTGCTATGTAAGGAGTTCAGCAAAGATTCACCAGGCTGATACTTGGGATGGCAGGAATGACGTATGAGGAGAGATTGGGTCGATTGGGCTTGTACTCGCTGGAGTTTAGAAGAATGAGAGGTGATCTCATTGAAACTTATAAAATTCTGACAGGACTGGACAGACTAGATGCAGGTAGGATGTTCCCAATGGTCAGGGAGTCCAGAACCAGGGGACACAGTCTAAGGATAAAGGGTAGGCCATTTAGGACAGAAATGAGGAGGAATTTCTTCACCCAGAGTGGTGAACCTGTGGAACTCTATACCACAGAAGGCGGTGGAGGCCAGTTCATTAAATATATTCAAGAAGGAGTTGGATATATTTCTTAAGGCTAAAGGGATCAAGGGGTATGGGGGGAAAGCAGGGACCAGGTACTGAATTTGGATGATCAACCATGATCGCATTGAATGGCGGAGCAGGCTCGAGGGGCCGAATGGCCTACTCCTGCTCCTATCTTCTATGTTTCTATGGTTTGAAATTTCTCTTTAAAAAGTGTCTGTGCGATTTGATTGTTTTTTTGTCAGCTCCACGCACTGATCTGTTCACAAAGCTAAAAGCCGTTAAACCTTTGTAGTAATCAATATTGGCCCAGAAATTCGGGTCCCAACGCGTGAGTATGCACGGGGTACTCACGTGTAGGTCCAACGAAAGTGCCGGTTTCGTGCATGCACTGCGCATGCGCAGGAAACCAACACTTCATTTCCCCTGAAAGAAGGGGTTGAGAGGTGGAAAGCGTGTGCCGGAGAGGCAGCGCGTGCGCATTGAACTGCTTTTAACAAGGTAAGTGGTGAATTAATTAAAATTAAAACATTTTTTCCACAGGTTTATTATTTTTAAATACTTTAAAGAAAGGTAAGTTTATTTTTAGCCCCGTTACAAAATGTAATTAATTTTTTCAAAAATTTTAATTATTATTTAAAATAGTTATTTCATGTAATTTATAGTTATTAAAAATGTGATTGAAAAAAAAAATATTTGAAGTTTTAGTGATGTTTTGGGGCTTATAGTATTTATAGGTTTGACAGCTCTTCCTGTCAAATTTATGAATGAAGCATTCCCTGCTACGATTGGCTCTCCATGGCCCACGTTATCCCAGGGGACGCATCGAACTAACTGCGCGCCGGCAGTTGAAGGAGGCCCAGGATCGGAATCCCTCGCAGGGCCCACAGCTCAACGACCGGCGCGGTAGGTAAGTGCAGGTCGGGGGCTTGCACCCGCGGGAAGCCCCCGACCTGAATTTCTGGGCCATTAATATCTTTTCTACAAGCATGTGTGGTTTTAAGTTTGTTAATTGTCTGCTCTATGTATGCATACACATGTGCATTATTTTTGAGATACTTGAGTCATGTTTTTGGTTTTTGAACCAATTTAAACTATGAATATTCTTGGGCTTGGAAATATCACATAAAATCTGTCATTTTGAGTTCATAACGCATTACAGGGATCAATATTTCTAACTTGCATGAAAGTATGAAAGTGTGAGTGTGGTTTGAGTAAGTATGTTCATTCAATTTAAGATTGTGCACCCAGAACTGGGGAAAAAAACTTTGAATTACATTTTAAGTTAAAGACGAAGGTGTGGATTTATTTTGACGAAGATCTCTTGTACAACTGTGAAAAAAGCACCAGAGTTTTTGTTTTACAAAAGATAAGCTTCAGCCTTGAAGTTATGGTTGCCATGGTGTCTGGTAGAAAATGAATTTGAACTTTAGTAGATTTATTCTCACAACACATCAAAGTGCTACACTTTGTTACATTAATGGGGGCTGTACTGGCAGTCGACCTCGCCCACCAGGATCTACGGCGGAGGGAGTGCAGGCAGCGAGAAAGATTGCAACATGTGGCCAGAGGGAGGAGGAGGGCCATGAGGGTTCTTAACAGGAGGCCTTACCCTCTGAGGTTATTTCGACAGCACTTCTCCTACCTCCAATCAAGCAGAGTCAACATGGTTTTATGAAAGGGAAAGAGTTCTTTGAGGATGTAACGAGCAGGATGAATAAAGGGGAACCAGTGGATGTATTGTATTTGGATTTCCAGAAGGCATTTGATAAGGTGCCATATAAAAGGTAACTGCAGAAGATAAGAGCTCACAGGATTGGGGGTAATATATTAGCATGGATACAGGATTGGCTAACTAACAGAAAACAGAGAATCGGGATAAAAGGGTTATTTTCAGGTTGGCAAACTGTAACTAGTAGGCTGCCAGGGATCAGTGTTGGGACCTCAACTATTTACAATCTATATTAATGACTTGGATGAAGGGACTGAGTGTACTGTAGCCAAATTTGCTGATGATATAAAGATAGCTGGGAAAGCAAGTTGTGACGAGGACACAAAGGGCTGGATTTTCATTGAGGAGTCGGGTAGGAGGCGGGACTACAACCTTCGGGGTTGTAGTCCCGCCTCCATCAAGTTCTAGCCATCCCACGCGATTTTGACTTGATTGACCTCATTGAGCCCACCCAGCGGGCTCAGCAGGCCAATTAAGGGCCACCCGGTAACAGGTGACATCACAGATTGACATTTCATCTGTCAAAACCTTTTGACAGATGAAATATCAGCGTTTCACAGCTGTTTGAAGCTGTCAAACACTGACAATCTGTACACTAAGTTAATTCATTCCTCTCAGGCTGATTTAGAGATCTCTCTGGAACAGAAAGCTGAATGCTGCAATTTTTGACAGCTCGCAGCCATTCTGCTTTCTGTGCCAATGAGATGAGGAACTCCCAAAACCTGAAGGAAGGAAGGCTGTAAAGGTAAGTAAAGATTAGTAGAACTTCTTTAAACACTTTACACACATGAAACTCACTTACCTTTACACTCATGCACACATCACTCACCTGAACACCGGACATCTCAACCCCTCCAAGCCCTTCATCCCGACGGTCCGCCTCCTCTAACTTGGCGTGGTTTGGAGCCGTCGGGAATCCCACACTTAACAGGCAGTTAATTGGCACTAATCCCCTTCCCGCCTCGGGGAGGCGGGTCCCAGTGGGGGTCGGGTACCCGCCTCCTTTGAAACTGGCATGGAGGTGGGTTGGGTGCGGGATGGGTTCAGGACCCCAGATTTCGGGATTTTAACCCCCCACATGCCTCCAATCCCGCCTCCATGGCCCAATGAAAATCCTGCCCATAGAGCCTGCAAAGGGATATAGATAGGTTAAGTGACTGGGCAAAAATTTGGCAGATGAAGTATAATATGGGAAATTGTGAGGTTATCCACTTTGGTAGGAAGAATAAAAAAGCAAATTATTATTTAAATGGAGAGAGACTACAAAATGCTGCAGAACAGAGGGATCTGGGGGTGTATATACATGAAACACAAAAAGTTAGCATGCAGTTACAGCAAGTAATTAGGAAGGCAAATGGAATGTTGGCCTTTATTGTCAGGGAGATGGAATATAAAAGTAGGGAAGTCTTGTTACAACTGTACAGGCTGCTGGTGAGACCACATCTGGAGTACTGCATTCAGTTTTGGTCTCCTTATTTAAGGAGGGATATATTTGCATTGGAGGCAGTTCAGAGAAGGTTCACTAGGTTGATTCCTGAGATGAAGGGGTTCTCTTATGAAGAAAGGTTGAGCAGGTTGGGCCTATAGTCATTGGAGTTCAGAAGAATGAGAAGTGATCTTATTGGAACATATAAG
Organism: Somniosus microcephalus; assembly: GCF_052327205.1. NCBI lineage: Eukaryota > Metazoa > Chordata > Chondrichthyes > Squaliformes > Somniosidae > Somniosus > Somniosus microcephalus. Next base: position 31,862,886 of record NC_140998.1, on the reverse strand, counting down.
ATGCTGAGAGGGCTTGAAAGGGTAGATGCTGGGAGGATGTTTCCCCTCATGGGGAAATCTAGAACTAGGGGCATAGTTTCAGAATAAGCCGTTACCCATTTAAAATGGAGATGAGGAGGAATTTCTTCTCTCAGGGGGTCGTGAATCTTTGGAATTCTCTACCACAGAGAGCTGTGGGCAGGAAAGTGGAGTTGAGGCCAAGATCAGATCAGCCATGACCTTATTGAATTGCGGGGTAGGCTCGAGGGGCCAAATGGCCTACTCCTGCTCCTATTTCTTATGTTCTTATGTAGTGCCAGTATCTGAGCTGGTGCCTGCGGATGAGACATGCAGTAACGTGGGGTGTTCTTCCTCCTCCTCTTCTCCCGCCTCGCTCTCAACGATGCCCTCAGGGACATGCGGCTCAGGTGCTTGCTCATTATCTGAAAGCATGAAGGCACAAGGGTCGGGTTAAGGTGAGGGGAGGGTGCCAGGAACGGAGAAATGCATGCATACAGCATGATTAGCTGGAAAGTGCAAAAGGCTTGTGGGGTGAGGGGACAGTGGGATGTGAGAAGAAGGTGTAGGGATGAACATACCGTTGTTGTCCCCAAGGAGTCAATGTCGCCAGTGGCCACGACGCCCACCACCTGGCACCCAAAAATCTCCAGCACTCTATTTTCCAGCGCAGACAGTGGTTGGGTGTCGGCTTATCCCCCGCCTGTGCACTCCTGCTCCCTCCTGTTGTGAGCAACATTGGCCTGCAAAAGAAATGAAATTGTGTGAGTGAGTGTGGAGCAATGTGTTTGGGTGATGTGCCTGCCATTGGTGAATAGCTGTCATTGTGTTCAAGGTGTGAGATGTGGGTGTGACTGTTGGTAGGTAGAGTTTGTTGGTGGGTGAGTGCTGGGGGTGTGGTGGTTTGGCCAATGTGTGCAGACTGTGGTTCAGACGGTGGTATGTAGCATTTGTTGACCACATTAGTGAGGTTGCTAAATTTCTTCTTGCACTGTGTGTGGGTCCTGGGGAACCACAGTGCTGCCTGAGACATGCTGGGCAAGCTCCCTCCACACAGCATGGAAGGCTTGTGGTGAGGGCCTCCTGCCACTTGCTGGGTAGAGCACCGCCCTCCATCTCTGTACAGCGGACACCAATTCCACCAATGCTTGCTCCAAAAATTTGCGGGCTCTTTCCCTGGAGCATCAATCTACCATCATGACACAAGCTTGAGTTGTCCGGCTCCTTGGGCTTAGCCTGCTCCTGCTTGCTGACACAGGTTCACAGCCAGCAATGCTGGAAATGAGGTTCTGCAGCATCAATGAACCTCCCTTTAAGAACTGGAAAGAGCCTGTGGCAATGATGACTTGTGATTAGACCGCACCTGATATTGGTTAGCGCTTTGAGTGTAGCACCACTGAGCTAGGCCATTAGCGCTTGATTTACCGCTACAATCCTTTCTTTGTGCAATGAGACTGAATTTTGCGTGTCGCGTGATTCATTAGTGCCTGGCTATAATGAATTTCTCCCCCTTTGTTTTAATTGGATTACGGCAAAGAAAATTGCTACTGTTTTATGGTCTAAATTAAAAATGTGTGGTCTTGTTTTAAATCAATTTGAACATTTACTAAGCACTGTCTTCATAATTTGATTATTGCAAGGTTCGAGACACGCTATCATCATTGACTCCTTCCCACCCTCTAAAATTTTGACAAGGAAGGTGACCTTTGGCCTCTTTCTGACATTAATGCTGCAAAGAGGGCATTGCACTAGCAAATCACTGCCATGCTGATGATAATGAGCAGGCAGTACCAAAATGTTACCAGCAGATTTCCAGCGTTACCCAATTTCTAGGCCCAAATATCACAGCATGTTGAAGATTTGGACTAAAGGCTTTGCCTTTCAAGGGCTCGGACTTAACTTATTCAGGGTCATTTATTATCTTCTGAGACAGAGTGCTCAAGGGGGGGAGATATGGAAGTTACTTCTAAAGTAATTGTGAGCATTTCTTTCTCTAATGTAAAACCACCAAGTCTGGGCATCAATTGTTTCTGCAATTGGAGCTGATAAAAAAAATTAAATTGATATGAGTTGCTGTTTCAATCACTAGAGAAGGGAAAATTTACCTGAAGTTTAAGGGGATAATCAAATTTTCATTAAAAGAAAAGAGAGGGGTGCAGTCTCGGTGGTTCCAGGAAGAAAGGATTTGCGGAAATAAAATTGAACATGGACAAAACTTGTCAGTCCAACAATACTGCTAGTTGATTTTGGAATAATTTTGAACAGACAAGATGGACTCAGGCACAATATAGCACAATATTTTAGAAAATAAAAACTCCAAGAGAAGATTGGTTAAGTAAAATAAACAAACAAAATGCGTTAATGACTTGCACCAAGTGGGAATGTTTGATTTTTTTTGTTTAAAGATATTATGAGAATATTGTATTGGACAGTAAAGTTCCTCCCGGGCTTGTGAATGAGATAGAATGGTAATTAATGGGATGCCCTACTTAGGATGTAAGATAGAAACTGAAAAATTACACTACCAAATATGAATTTTTCTAAAATCATTTTTCCTAGGTAAATTGGAGTAAATCACCTGGGTGTAATTCACCAAAAGATAGCAATCTAGTATTAATGTATATTCTAGTGAAAGTCATAAAAGTGGAGTTAAGTATAGTAAATTGATAGTTTTCTCTTGGAGAGGTTTGTGTTCTTGCCAATGAATTTTTAAGAAAAGTAATTTGATAGCTGCATCCAGAAGCCTAGACTAATAATCCGGAGACGTGAATTTAAATTCCACCATGGAAGCTGTGGAATTTAAATTCAGTTAATTAAATAAATCTGGAATAAAAAGCTAGTCAGTAATGGTGACCATGAAACTGCCAGATTGTCGTAAAAACTCATCTGGTTCACTAATGTCCTTTAAGGAAGGAAATCTGCTGTCCTTACCTGGCCAGGTCCATATGTGACTCCAGGCCTACAGCAATGTGGTTGACTCTTAACTGCCCTCTGAAATGACCTAGCAAGCCACTCAGTTGTAACAAACCGCTACAAGAAACAATAGTAAGAATACAACCGGACGGACCACCCGGCATACACCTCTGCACCAGCTTCGGACATGACAACGGCACACCCAACTCAGTCGACCCTGCAAAGTCCTCCTCACTAACATCTGGGGACTTGTGCCAAAATTGGGAGAGCTGTCCCACAGACTAGTCAAGCAACAGCATGACATAGTCATACTCACAGAATCATACCTTTCAGCCAATGTTCCAGATTCCTCCATCACCATCCCTTTGTTCCACCGGCAGGACAGACCCACCAGAGGTAGTGGCACAGTGTACAGTTGGGAGGGAGTGGCCCTGTGAGGCCTCAACATTGACTCTAGACCCCATGGAGTCTCATGGCTTCAGGTCAAGCATGAGCAAGGAAACCTCCTGCTGAGTACCACCTAGCACGCTCCCTCAGCTGAAGAATCAGTATTCCTCCATGTTGAACACCACTTGAAAGAAGCACTGAGTGTTGGAAGGGCACAGAATGTAATTTGGGTGGGTAGCACCGCTACTGAATGAGCTGGCCAAATCCTGAAGGACTTAGCTGCCAGACTGGGCCTGTGGCAGGTGGTGAGAGAACCAACACAAGGGAAAAACCTACTTGAGCTCATCCTCACCAATCTACCTGTCGCAGATGCATCTGTCCATGACATCTTTGGTAGCAGTGACCACTGCACATTCCTTGGGGAGATGAAGTCCCGTCTTCACACTGAGGATACCCTCCATCGCGTTGTGTGGCACTACCACCGTGCTAAATGGGATAGATTCAGAACAGATCTAGAAGCTCAAAACTGGGCATCCACAAGGCGCTGTTGGCCATCAGCAGCAGCAGAATTGTATTCCACCACAATCTGTAACCACATGGCCCGGCATATCCCTCACTCTGCCATTACCATCAAGCCAGGGTACCAACCCTGATTCAATGAGGAGTGCAGAAGAGCATGGCAGGAGCAGCACCAGGTGTACCTAAAAATTAGGTGCCAACCTGGGGAAGCTGCAACACAAGACTACATGCATGCTAAACAGCGGAAGCAGCATGCTATAGACAGGGCTAAGTGGTCCCATAATCAACGGATCAGATCAAAGCTCTGCAGCACTGCCATATCTAGTCGTGAATGGTGGTGACAATTAAACAACTAACGGGAAGAGGAGGCTTCATGAATATCCCCATCCTCAATGAAGGCAGAGCCCAGCATATGAGTGGAAAAGACAAGGCTGAAGTGTTTGCAACTATCTTCAGCTAGAAATGCCGAGTGGATGATCCATTATCGGCCTCCTCCTGAGGTCCCCACCATCACAAGCCAGTTTTCAGCCAAATCGATTCACTCCACGTGATATCAAGAAATGGCTGACCGTACTGCATACAGCAAAGGCTATGGGCCCCAACAACATCCCGGCTGTTGTGCTGAAGACTTGTGCTCCAGAACTAGCCGCACCTCTAGCCAAGCTGTTCCAGTACAGCTACAACACTGGCATCTACCCGACAATGTGGAAAACTGCCCAGGTATGTCCTGTCCACAAAAAGCAGGACAAATCCAATCTGGCCAATTATCACCCCATCAGTCTACTCTCAATCATCAGCAAAGTGATGGAAGGTGTCATCGACAGTGCTATCAAGCAGCACTTACTCACCAATAACCTGCTCACCGGTGCTCATTTTGAGATCTGCCAGGACCACTCGGCTCCAGACCTCATTATAGCCTTGGTGCAAACATGGAGGTGAGGTGAGAGTGACTGCCCTTGACATCAAGGCAGCATTTGACCGAGTATGGCATCTGTAATGATCAATAACATGTCATTCTGGAGTGGTACACTAAATGGAGCCATAGAGCTGTATCGAGCTGTATATTTAGTTGTATGTGTTTAAGACTACACTACCCATGATGCACTAGGCTACCCAGAAGGCAGTAGTCAAGATGGAAGCCTGCACACAAAAGCACACATGCTGAATCTCTACAGATGCTGTACCTAGAGAACGTGTACTGAATAAATGACAAGCTAGAAGCTAGCTGTTCATAATAAGAATGTCTAGTTATTAATGAACATAACATGGTACCAGGATTGGTGAAGATCTGCTCAAAATTGTGAAACGCGACATGGAGAATTTGAAGCCACCGGAGTTTTTGAATCTCACGGGAAATGTCGACTACAATTGGCAGACTTTCAAACAACAATTCGAACTCTACATTGCTGCCATCAGGTTCGGTACGAAGCCAGACGCAAGGAAAATAGCATTGCTGCTCACGGTTGCAGGCCCACAGGCGATAGAGGTATTTAATACATTTGTATTTAATCCAGAGGAGAACAGAAACAAATTAGATGATGTGCTAAAGAAATTTGATACACATTGTTCTCCCAAAAAGAATGAAACCTATGAGAGGGATGTGTTCTGTTCAAGGACACAGCAGCAAAATGAGACTTTTGATAGCTTTGTGACTGATCTGAAACTGAAAGCACAGACATGTAATTTCTCTGAGCTGAAAGCATCCATGATTCGTGACCAAATTGTGTTTGGTATTCATGAAAAAAAGGTCAGGGAACGTCTGTTGAGAGAAACCGAACTGACATTGGAAAATGCTGTGAAAATATGCCAAGCCAGTGCGCTAGCTCGACAGCACGCGAAGACTTTCAGTGAAATCAATAATGATGCGATTGTAGTAAGTGCTGCTGCCGGTGCTGTGTCCTACAAGGGGAAGAAACATGGGCAGAACAGAAATGAAAAGCAATCGGAGGAAGGAAATTTTAATTGTAAACACTGTGGTTACAAACACCAGTTAAGACAATGTCCAGCGTTTGGAAAAATGTGCACAAAATGTCATGGAAAGAATCACTTTGCCAAACAATGCTTTTCAAAAGTAACAACAAAGAAAGGGCTACAAGTCCAAGTCAATGTGATTGAGGACACTGATTTAAGTGAGACATTTTTTGTACAAATGGTGTCATGTGACAGTGTCAAAAATGATACAGAAAATGTGCAGCCCTCAGATATGGACAATGCTGAACATAAAATTAATGCAGTAAAAGAGGACAAATGGATGATCCCACTGCAGGTAAATGGAGCATTAGTTACATTGAAACTAGACACTGGGGCAAAAGCAAACTTAATCAGTATGAGTGACATTAAAAATATGAAAGAAAAACCCAAAATACAGAAAAAGTCAGTACTACTGAAGGACTATAATGGACAGAAAATAGATAGCTTAGGTGTGTGCAGACTTAAAGTGACAGTCAAAGACAAAGTGCATCATCTCATGTTTTCTGTTGTGGCTGAAGGACTTGATTCACTACTGGGTGACAAAGCTTGTGAGGACTTAGAACTGGTCAAGAGAGTATACCGTATAAACTGTGCCATAAACAGACCAGATGACTCAGTGGATTCTGTAGTGAATAATTTCCAGGATGTGTTCAAAGGATTTGGACTTCTACCATTCACTTACAAGATCCAGCTAAAGGAGGATGCTCAGCCAGTGGTACATGCTCCATGAAGAGTTCCAGCACCCCTGCGTGACCGGCTCAAGAAAGAACTGGACAGAATGACCACAATGGAAAGTCGAAGAGCCAACAGACTGGGTTAACTCTATGGTATGTGTGAAGAAAAAGAACAACGATCCAAGAATATGCATGGATCCAAAGGACTTAAATGCAAACATAAAACGTGAACACTACCAGATTCCCAAGCGAGAAGAAATCACCAGTGAAATGTCAGGTGCCAGATACTTTACAAAGCTCGATGCCTCACAAGGATTTTGGCAACTAAAACTGGATGAAAAGAGCACCAAATACTGTACCTTCAACACACCATTTATCAGGTATTGTTTCCTCAGAATGCCTTTCAGGATAATATCTGCATCTGAAATCTTTCATAGAGCGATGGAACACATAATTGAAAGTCTGGAAGGAGTTTGGGTCTATGTTGATGACATCATCATCTGGGGCTCCACATTGAAAGAACACAATGAGAGACTGACTAAAGTGCTACAGAGCATACGCCGGAATGGGCTGAAGCTCAACAAAGCCAAGTGTCAGTTTGGCGTCCAGGAAGTCACTTTCCTGGGAGATAATCTATCTGGTAAAGGAATAGAGCCAGATATGGAAGAAGTAAACGCCATACTCAAAATGCCCCGACCCACTGACAAAAAAGGAGTGCTACGCATCATGGGGATGATAAACTTCATTGGAAAGTTCATTCCTAACTTGTCAGCTAAGACAGCCTGTCTGCGAGACCTGCTACATAAAACAAATGAGTTCGCATGGACAGAAAGACATGAGCAAGAGTGGATGAGCCTCAAAACAGTGCTGACAACCACACCTGTACTCACTTTCTTTGACCCAACAAAGAGAATCAAAGTGTCAACGGATGCATCAAAAGATGGCCTAGGCGCGGTCTTGCTACAAGCAGAGGGTGAAGATTGGAAGCCTGTTGCCTATGCCTCCAGGTCTATGACTGATTCTGAGTGTCGATATGCCCAGATTGAAAAGGAATGTCTAGGCTTGGTAGTTGGACTAGAAAAGTTTCATGGCTACATATATGGACTTCCCACCTTCACAGTTGAGACAGACCACAGCCCACTGGTTGCCATCATTAAAAAAAATCTGAATGAGATGCCTCCAAGGATTCAACGACTCATGATAAAGCTGCAAAGATATGACTTTGAACTGATCTACACACCAGGCAAATACATAGTGTTAGCAGATGCACTATCCCGAGCACCCACAATGAGTCATGTGAGCTCTACTGAAGAAGACGTGGATGTTCATGTGAGTATGGTCACTGCTGCGCTACCCGTGTCAGACACAAAATCAAAGCAAATAGCAGAAGAAACAGTAAAAGATACAGTGTTACAAACAGTAATAGAAAACATTCATCATGATTGGCCAAAAGGTTCCTGTCCAAAATACTTTCACATAAGGTCAGAATTGAGTGTCGCAAGTGGACTATTACTAAAACAGAACAGAATAGTCATTCCACAGGCTCTACATCAAGACATGCTCAAAGGGATTCATGAGGGACACCTCGGAATTGAAAAATGCAAAAGGAGAGCAAGAGACACTGTTTATTGGCCTGGCATAAATAAGGACATTGAGAACATGATAGGCAAATGTGAGACATGTCAGAAACACCAAAACAAACAAACAAAGGAACCAATGATAGTAGCTGACTTACCAGCAGCACCATGGCAAAAGGTTGGTATGGACCTCTTTCATTTAAATGGTAAAGAATATCTAATAGTGATTGACTACTATTCTAAATATCCTGAGATGGCGCTGCTCTCAAGCACATCAGCAAGCAGTGTCATAATGCATGTTAAATCCATCTTCGCCAGACATGGAATTCCCAGGATTGCCGTTAGCGACAATGGTCCATGCTTCAACTGTAAGGAGTGGCAACAGTTTGCAGCACAGTATGACTTTCAGCACATCACATCCAGTCCTTTGTATGCTCAGTCAAATGGTAAGGCAGAGAAAGGTGTTCAAGTTCTCAAGCAGCTACTGAAGAAAGCGACAGAAAGCAAGTCTGATCCTTATCTCGCCCTGCTGAGCTACCGAGCCTCACCTTTAGACTGTGGTTCTTCAGCTGCTGAACTACTAATGGGTCGCAAGTTGCGCACCACGCTACCCTGCTGTGCAAAAGAACAGCAAAGTAAGGAACTGAGACAGAGACTTCAACTGTTAAAGCTGAAACAGAAATCATACTATGACAAGTCATCCAAAACTCTAAAACCATTGACAAGGGATGATGTTGTCAGGATTGAGGATTCAGATGCATGGAACAGGAAAGCTACAGTTCTTGAGGAAGTACGACCAAGGTCATACACTGTTTGAACTGAGGAAGGACAGATTCTCAGGAGGAACCGCCGTTCCCTCCTGAAAACACAAGAAACTATCCAAGAGCAGATTGATGACAATGCCGCAACTGAATCTTGTCATTCACCACCAGAACAATCTCATGAAAACACATCAGACTTACCCGTGCTGAGAAGACCCACACGTGTAGTAAAAAAGCCTGATAGACTTAATCTTTGAGTACAAAAAAAACTATATTGAAAATGTATTGACTGTTGTGAAAATGTTTATGTTTATAGAGCACTAACAAAAGTGTTACTGATATCATCTTTATCGTTTCTCTTGAAAGTTGATTGATATTGATTTTGTTAACCTCAAAGAAAGGGGGATGTAATGATCAATAACATGTCATTCTGGAGTGGTACACTAAATGGAGCCGTAGAGCTGTATATTTAGTTGTATGTGTTTAAGACTACACTACCCACGATGCACTAGGCTACCCAGAAGCCAGTAGTCAAGATGGAAGCCTGCACACAGAAGCACACATGCTGAATCTCTACAGATGCTGTACCTAGGGAACGTGTACTGAATAAATGACTAGCTAGAAGCTAGCTGTTCATAATAAGAATGTCTAGTTATTAATGAACATAACAGCATCAAGGAGCCCTAGTAAAATTGAAGTCAATGGGAATCAGGGGGGGAACTCTCCACTGGCTGGAGTCATACCTAGCACAAAGGAAGATAGTTGTAATTGTTGGACGTCATGCATCTCAGCCCCAGGACATTGTTGCAGGAGTTCCTTGGGGCAGTGTCCTAGGCCCAACCATCATCAGCTGCTTCATCAATGATCTTCCCTCCATCATAAGGTCAGAAGTGGGGATGCTCGCTGATGATTGCACAGCGTTCAGTTCCATTCACAAATCCTCAGATAATGAAGCAGTCCATGTCCGCATGCAGCAAGACCTGGACGACATTCAGTCTTGGGCTAATAAGTGGCAAGAGACATGCATGTTACACAAGTGCCAGGCAATGACTATCTCCAACAAGCGAGAGTTTAACCACTGCCCCTTGACTTTCAACGGCATTACCATCGCTAAATCCCCCACCATCAACATCCTGGGGGTCACCATTGACCAAAAACTTAACTAGATCAGCGACATAAATACTTGGCAACAAGAGCGGGTCAGAGGCTGGGAATTCTGCAGCGAGTGTCTCACCTCCTGAATCCTCAACGCCTTTTCACCATCGACAAGGCACAAATCAGGAATGTGATGGAATACTCTCCACTTTCCTGGATGAGTGCAGCTCCAACAACACTCAAGAAGCTCGACATCATCCAGGACAAAGCAGCCCGCTTAATTGGCACTGCATCCACCACCTTAAACATTCACTCCCTCCACCACCGGCGTACAGTGGCTGCAGTGGCTGCAATGTGTACCATCTACAAGATGCACTGCAGCAACAAGCCAAGTCTTCTTCAGCAGCACCTCCCAAGCCTCTACCACCTAGAGGGACAAGGGCAGCAGGCACATGGGAACACCACTCCCTGCAAGTTCCCCTACGAGTTACACACACCATGGGTCAATATCTTGGAACTACTTTCCTAACAGCACTGTGGGAGTACCTTCACCACAATGACTGCAGCGGTTCAAGAAGGCAGCTCACCACCGCCTTCTCAAAGGGAATTAGGGATGGACAATATATGCTGGCCTTTCCAGCGACGCCCAGATCCCAGGAACGACTAAATGCTTTTATTTTTGTTCAAGCTTTTTTGACTATTGTTCTGATTATCACTTTGTGCTATTTGTGTTAATTTTTACAGAATGCAAGGACCCACTTACATCAAATTGAAATGATACAATTGCTGGAAAAGTATCAGTAAAGGAGCAAGTTTTCTTGACACGGGTTAAATAATAACATGCCATGAGTATAATCTGTATAATCTATATAATCTAGTGATGAGACCTGTGCTGGAGTTGGAAAGTGTATCTGGGAGGCAAGACCTATTGATACACTTGAGGAAGGTCTGGATGAAAATCTATTTTAAACATCCCTCACTACAAGAAGAACTTTAGTGCAAAAGAGAACTTTTAATGATGACTAATCCACATTAAAATGCAAGTTGAGAACAGGAATATGGAGGAACATTTTTAACAGACATTACTCAGACAAAAAAAAGCAACTGTAATCATGGACAAAGCTGGGGTTGCTGTGCAACCAACGGAATCGACAAGCACTGTCTTAAGATAAGAACCTCATTAAACTGCAACAAGTGACACACATGATGAAGTAACCCCACTAAACTTTGAACCAATCCTGAACAATAAGGGGAAAAGCCATGCTTGAATGAACCAATGATTGAGATATACACGTGACAGCCACGAGAGAAGTTTTGAACACAAAAATATAAGAACCAACACAATACTTAACTTTTTTACTACAGTCGGCCAGGATAAATGTATCCTGGCCTAATGAAGAGAAGATGTCTAAAGATTTCAACAGACTTCAAGTGATCGTTGGTGTGGCCACTGGGCACTTAAAGACTCCAGAACAAGTTAAGTTTGGTTCTTGTTTAATCCATGTGTTAGTGGTTAAATAATGATCTCTGGGAGATAATGGTCAGAATGTTTACATTGCAGTGAGTGTGGGTTCGTGAGCTGGTTGGCAGTTAAAAGCGCTGAATTTGACAGCATGTCGGGAACACACCTTCATCTCGCTGGCTTCCACATTTAACCGGGGCACGTTTCTCAGCATGCCACGGACCTGCTCGGGAGAGGCGGGTGACCTCATTGACGTAGTTAACAGCTCCTTGAGTGACCCTTAAGAGGTTTTCTAATCTGAGGTTTCAGCTTTTACTGCTTGTGCATGGGATTCACGGACTTCCTGAAGCTCGCCTGTGAAGGCAAGGCGAGAGCTCAGTGGCCATTGTGAGAGTTCATTAAGTGACAGCTGAAAAAAGCACATAAATACACACACCTTATGCCTGCTTCCTTGCCTAAGAGAAAGGCTCTTGCTGACACCATTTTGTGCAGAGATTTTGCTTTCAGGAGTTTGCAGGTGATTTCTTCAACCTCGGAAGCCACTGTCACCACAGTGCAAGTCACTCTCACTACATTGGAGGATTGTGCCTCTAATCTTCACTTTACCTGGCATCTATCAGATCAGCATGGGTGCCGCTTCTGCAGCTTCACCCAGGACCTCAGATTCGGACCAAGTTGAGCCCCAGCACCATCAGCACCAGCAACACCAGCAGCAGCAGCAGCAACATCACCAGCAGACTTCTTCTCACCGACCTGATGCTCCAAAGGAGTGAGCGGATCGGCACAGCGTGCACCTCACTGGAAACAATAACCCCAACACAGAGTATACAGGCACAGGATGAGCTTCCTGCACATGACTGAACAGCAGTGCTTCAGAAGGCTCAGGCTATCGCACCAGGTCATGGCAGACATTTGTAGCTTGCTGGAAGAAGACCTGCTGTCGAGAGAACCCGGTGGACATGCCTTACCAGTGGCTGTCAAAGTCACCACTGCCCTCAACCTCTTCACCTCAGGCCCCTTCCAGGGATCTGAAGCAGACATTTGCAGGATCTCGCAGTCAGCCACCCACAAATGCATCACCCAGGTGACCGATGCCTTGTTTCACAAGTCAGGCACTTATGGACACTTTGCCACTGATGAAGCCAGTGTGACTGAGTGGGCGCTTGGCTTTGCGGTTCTGGCTGGCTTCCCACAGGTGCAGAGTGTCATCGACTACACACACGTGGCCATCAAGGCACCCCCAGATCACCCAGGAGTGTTCATGAACCAGAAGGGCTGCCATTCCTTCAATGTGCAACCTGTCTGCAACCACAAAAAGATCATCATGCATGTGTGTGCCAGATTCCCAGAGAGCTGTCATGGCTCTTTCGTCCTATGTCAGCCCACCCTCCCTCAGCTCTTCGTACCTCCGAACAGACTTACTGGCTGGCTGCTTGGAGACAAGGGCTATCACTGAAGACGTGGCTGATGACACCCCTCAGGAGACCAAGCAATGAGGCCAAGGAGCGCTATAATGAAAGCCGCATGATGGCCAGATGTGTCATAGAGCAAGTAATCAGCATGCTGAAGATGCACTTCAGATGCCTTGACAGATCTGGAGGAGCCCTTCAGCCATACAGGGTCTCCAGAATGATCGTCACATACTGCACGCTGCACAACATTTTTCTTTTCTGAGCGTTTCTATGTGGTGCAACCCCTGTGGCTTCAGCAGAGGTTGAGGCATGCTTCCCTGATGTGACTGCTTAGACACTTTTGGCGGACGTCATCTGGGTTTTGGAGCCTGTGAGGGCCCCGTCAAAGACTGCATCTCCAGCAATTGTGCAAGGGCAGACTCGGGCATTGGGATCCGAAGCAGCATGTGGGGCTCTGACTGAGGGGGGAGGCAACGGTGGAGAAGTGGGAGTGCTTTGAGCAGAGCCCCCACTTTTATGTGCCCTCTCACCATCATCCCTCTCATGGGTCACCTGGACTTCCCTACTAGCAAGGAACTGAAGAGCACCTTGCTGCACATCAGTGGGGCGATAAACACCCAAGTCTACATTGGTATCCCTTCTAGAGATGAGTTCAATAAGAGTCTGCAAGCTGTTGTTCACAGCAAGCATGTTCTCGTTTGACTGGTGCATTAGCTGCTCCATGCAGGTGGCCATCCTTTCCATGGAAGAGCACATCATCGCCATCACCTGCGACATGGTGCTCTTCATGTTGGAGATGGACTCCTCCATGCTCTCTACATTTGTGCACGTCACGGCTGGAAAAGCTGCCAGAGCCTCGCGCATTTGTTGCTGCTCCTCCAAGATTTGTCGACGGCCCCCAAGGTTCAGCATCTGCAAAAAACTAAGCACAGCTTGGAGTGTCATGCGCCTTCCAGCGAGGACTCACCACTGCTGTCCCTGTCTCCACAATTTGCTCTTGCTCACTTGTAATGTGCAAGACACCAGGTGACAACACTACCCTATGTCGCACGGGACCAACAACGTGCGCATATCTGCGCCGGTGCTGGGTGCGCATGGGTCTGTTGGCGGTGCACCCTAAGAGACTGCAGCTTCCTCTGAGGAGTCGTTTTCCTCCTCCGGCTGGACAGTGGGCGGGGAGTGATGGTACTTGATGGGCCTGTGGGAGAGTGAAGACATGAATTAGAACTCTTATGATAAGTCTGTTTAATGTTACCATTATGCACATCATGATATTTCAGTGGCTGCTGACATCAATCACCATATTCGTGACTGTTGTATGCCATGTTGCTGTATGATATTTAATTCTGTCACCAGGTTGTTTGGAGGTCCCCCTCTCTCCATCTCACACCGCCAGCAGCTCTGCCACTCCATTTAATTCCAGCGCCTCCTCCTCTGCTGGCGTCAATGTGCTGTAAATTGGAGGGCCACCTCCAGTTCTCTGTCTCTCCTGTGTGTTCTGGGCTCTCCTCTCCTGCAAGGAGGGAAAGAAGAGAACTTTGAGTGAGCGTGATGGACTGAATGTAGGGGATGGATGGGCTACATCTGTAGAGGGTGACTATGAGGGAGTGGCATGACATTGACAAATGGCCTCCTTCTGTGGCATTACTTTCTATGATTGCATTAGGCTGAGGGTGAGTGTCAGTGGTGGATAGTCAGATGGGGATGTGAGTAGGTGAATACACAGTGAGGGATGGGTGCACCTGCAAGGTAGGTTGGCGTGAGGAGTCACGTGCAAGAGTCAGCTTGGCAAGGCAGAGTGGTAGGGTTGGGGTGACAAAAATGTCAGGATGTAGTTGAATGTGGCATTGTAACTCAGCTGTCCTGACCTCATGAGATCATCAAATCCCTTCCTACACTGCATCCAGGAGCAGCTGACAACCCCTGCTTCTTGGGCAATCTCCCGCTATGCCATCTTTGTTTTACTGGCTGGCCTCTTCTTGCCATCGCCAGGGAAGAGGACTTCCTTCCTTGCTCTCACTCCCTGGAGCAGGATTTCCAGGTTGGAATCTGAAAACCTGGGCACAGCCTTCTGCCACTGAGACAGCATTGTTGCCTCTAAATGATTGCACTCTCATAGTCAAAGTCAAAGTATTGGCTGTAACACTGGCAGGCACCACTTACAACCACCTCAGGCCCTCCTACAACAACCTTCAACTCTCATCTGTCCACTGCCCCTTTAAACAGGTGAGCTGAAGTCGAGTCATCCGTGACATCAACAGACCCTTAGAACATAACCAACACCTTGTTCCGTCAGAGAGACAAGTACAAGGCTTCATGGCAGCACCCTCGTTCTAAGCACTGGCATCTGCTGGACTACATCATCGTCCAAGTGAGGGACCGCAAGGACGTCCGCATCACCCGTGCCATGACAGGAGCTGATGACTGCTGGACAGACCACCGCCTAATCCGCTCTGTCATCTCCATCAATGTAGCCCCAAAACAGTGGCAGCAACAGAAACAATGCCGCAGGAAAATTAACGCTGGAGCACTCAAAGACCCCGCTAAGAAAGCCCTATTCAGCCTGCGCCTCACAAGCAACCTGACAACTCCCAGTGATGCAGAGACACGGAGTGCCCACAGCGCCTGGTCTGCACTCAAGGCCTCCATAATCAGCACCTGTGAAGAGACGCTTGGTCACTCAACCAGGAAACACCAAGACTGGTTCGACGAGAATGACCAGGAGATCCAGGAGCTAATAAGCCGCAAGCGCAAGGCATTTCTGATCTGGAAACAGCAACAGAACTCGAAAGCAAGAAAGCAGCTCTACAGAAGCCTGAAGGCCGAGGTCCAACAAAAAACTCGCGACCTAAAGAACAGATGGTGGGTGGAGAAAGCGCAGGAGATCCAGCAGCTAGCCGACAACCACGACGTGCGTGGATTCTTTAGCGCAGTCAAGACCATCTACGGCCCAAGCACCCAAGGCCCTTCCCCAATGCGGGCCAAGAACGGAGAGGTACTCATCAAGGACAGGGAAGCAGTCAGTGCCCGATGCAAGAAGCACTTCGAAGATCTCCTTAACCACGACTCTGTCTTCGACACGAGTGTCCTCAACTCCATCTCACAGCATGCTACCCGCCACCATCTCAGCACAACCCCAGCCCGGTATGAGGCTGAAAAGGCCATCCGACATCTGAAGAACAACAAGGCCTCAGGAGCAGATGGAATCCCCGCTGAGGCACTAAAGCATGGCGGAGAAGCACTACTGGTGTGAATTCATGAACTAATTTCTCTTATCTGGAAGGAGGAGAGCATGCCAGGGGATCTCAGAGACACCGTAATTGTGGCCATCTTCAAGAAAGGTGACAAGTCCGATTGTGGTAATTACAAAGGAGTTTCCCTGCTATCTGCCACAGGGAAAGTCATCGCAAGAATCCTCCTCAATCGCCTTCTCCCAGTGGCCTAAGAGCTCCTCCCAGAGCCGCAATGCAGATTCCACCCACTAAGAGGCACAATGGACATGATCTTCACCGCACGTCAATTACAAGTGAAATGTTGGGAACAGCACCAACCACTGTACATGGCCTTCTTTGATCTCACAAAGGCCTTCGACACTGTCAACCGTTTGTCACTATCCTCCGCCTGCTTCACGACGCCATGCAAGCCGTGATCCTGACCAACGGTTCCACCACAGACCCAATTCACGTACGAACCAGGGTCAAGCAAGGCTGCCACACAGTGCTGCCCCCCCGATTATCAAAATCCACGACAAGGCCTTGGACAACGTGGACCACTTTCCATACCTGTCAACAAGGGCAGACGTCAACGACGAAGTCCAACACCGCCTTCCGTGTGCCAGTGCAGCCTTCGGTCGCCTGAGGAAGAGAGTGTTTGAAGACCAGGACCTCAAACCCGGCACTAAGCTCATGGTCTACAGGGCAGCAGTGATACCTGCCCTGCTGTATGCCTCAGAGACATGGACCATGTACAGCAGGCACCTCAAAGCACTGGAGAGGTACCACCAAGGCTGCCTCCGCAAGATCTTGCAAATCCATTGGCAGGATAGGCGCACCAACGTCAGTGTTCTTGCTCAGGCCAACATCCCCAGCATCGAAGCTCTGACCACGCTCAATCAGCTCCGATGGACGGGTCACATTGTCCACATGCCCGATACGAGATTCCCAAAACAAGCGCTCTACTCGGAGCTCCGGCACGGCAAGAGAGCCCCAGGTGGGCAGAGGAAACGCTTCAAGGACACCCTCAAAGCCTCCTTGAAAAAGCGTAACATCCCCACCGACACCTGGGAATCCCTGGCCCAAGACCGCACAAAGTGGAGGAGAAGCATCCGGGAAGGCGCCGAACACCTCGAGTCTCTTTGCCGGGAGCAAGCGGAAGCCAAGCGCAGGCAGCGCAAGGAGCGCACGTCAACACAAGCACCCCACCCACCCGCCCCTTCAACCACCGTCTGTCCCGCCTGTGACAGAGACTGTAAGTCCCGCATTGGGCTAATCAGTCACCTGCGAGCTCATTTTTAATGTGGAAGCAAGTCATCCTCGGTTCCGAGGGACTGCCTAAGAAGAAGACTTACAACCACCTCAGGCCCTCCTACAACAACCTTCAACTCTCATCTGTCCACTGCCCCTTTAAACAGGTGAGCTGATGTCGAATCATCCGTGATGTCAACAGACCTGTTCCATTTAATTGGCCGGGAAACCCGCATGACTCAGTCAAGTGATCTAGTTATGTTAAACAAACAGTGGAGAGTGCGCTGATGGAACATTCGTGATGGCGACCCATTACATGACCCCCCCCCCCCCCGCCCCCCGCACCCAAATCCACTCACAGGTAAAAATTCAGCCCAATGTATCTGTGTGGTTTTCTGTTAAAGGTGGATTCAGGTCTATGAACCCCACTCTTAACACCTCATGTGGGAGGTGTGAAAGTCATAAATAATTCTTACAAGCCGATGCACAGATGGATTTTGGAGTAGTTTGGTGAATTGTATGAGATAATTAGAAGTAGAAATGGAATCAGGAAGTACAAAAGCTGTGCCCTGTTTTAATGAGGCATCCCTTGACGAACAGCTGGTTACAGTAAGGGTAAGAAAGGAGGTCCTATTCCCCAGTAATGGGAAAAAAAATCTGCAGCCATAACGAAGAAGGTGTGACTGGAGGTGGCTGAAGAGGTGAGCAGTAGGAATTTTGTGCTGAGAACATGGATCCAGTACAGGAAGTGTTTTAATTGACCTAACTAGGTCAGGAAAGGTGAATCCAGTTGCAGCTTCACCTACAAGCTGTAGTGCAACCCCACCCCCTCATTCTGTCAAATGTCCTCCATCATATTACTCTTCACACCTACTTAAGTTTCAGCAGCATCCCTCGTTCTGTTTAAATGCACTTCCTCACATCCCCCTTCCTCCATCCACCACTACCACTCACCTCAATCCTTATGAAATGTCATCCCACCTTAGCTCACCCAATTCTCAAAACACATCCTCAAATTCATGCCAATGCATCGCCATCAGGTCCAGCAGGCAGCAGGTCTTCTTCTAGGAGGCTGCAGATGTCTGCGACTGCCTGACGTGTCAATCTCAGCCTTCGGAAGTACTGCTCTACCGAGAGGTCAAGGATGTTGAGCCTCTGTCTGTAGAGCCTATTAGGTGGGTCGTGCTTCCTGCGACTTCGACCTCTGTTGCTCCCCTCTCTGTTGGCCACATGCAGCTTCCTCCACAGCACGCCCTTGCTGCTGATGATCCTTATTGTCTCCCTCGTCCGAAGTCCAATCAAAAGCAGCCATGGCGCCACCCATCCTGATATTCTCTTTGTGAGCACCACAAACTGTACAAATAAGTCTCTCAAAAGTACTCTCACCAAACAGTTCATTTGAGGGAACTGAGAAAGCAGCAGTGAGCACTGAGCCTTAATGGTTAAAAATTATTGGCCTAGAAATTGGGTTGGTAGCGCCGGCGCTGATCGCCTAAAGAGACCTAGAATTGGGGCGAAGCGCTATGTTGGGGCGGACGCTATGAAGATAGCGCCAACTCAGATATTGACTATACATTTAGTGCCTGCACTAAGTGTTTGCGCGCGCCCGCGAGCGCAAGCAGCTCATGACGTCATTTCAGTGTGCAACGCCTTTTAGGAGTGCCTGAGCGCATATTGGGTGGCGCCCGGAGCCTTAGCGCCCAGCGCTATTAGTGACAGTTCGAGGGAGGGCTAACAGGCCCTTCTCGGAGTATGGGGGCACTATTTAAAGGGGACAGCTCTACTGCAGAATCTTCTGCCACTTGGCCTGCTCATTGCGATCGCTGCTACAGAGAGTTGGCGAGCTAATGTAGAGCGGAGTTCTGGGATTTGAGCTTTACAGTACTTGGTACCTTCAACCCTGTCCGAAGCACTTGCACCACTACACCTAAAAGCCTTTTGACCAACTGGCATCGGAATGGGAGCTTGTTTGGAGGGCGACGGACCTCATCTGCACTCTGTGCAGCAGTCATGACGACCTGCCTTGCCCTGCGGGGAGACGGTGGCCGAACTTGCCTATCCCCCCTGCGTTCCTCCATGCCGCTTGGTCCGGCAACTGGTTCATCCTCAGAGCCACCCCCCCTCCCCTCCAGGGGACTACTATCCCCAGTCTGCAGATGTCTCCGCTCCCCGGATTCTGCAACGGCTGGTCCGGATTCCTCCTGGTCCTCGCCTCCGGTGGCACTGGCACTGGCAGCTTCAGCGCGTTGAGCCCGAGTTGGTGCTGCTTCATCTGAAAGTGGGAGGTGGAAGAGTGGCTTTAGCAAAAGGACAGGTTTGCTGAAAGGCATGCCAGATTGCGGCAAGGCTCTGACATGGCTGCACACTGAGGATGCATGCTGGCAGGGGGACCAAGTGGAAGGCAACAGGTGGAAAAGGTGAGAGTCTTACCCTCACTGTCGGTAATAGGGTCGGCAGATGCAGTGGTCACTGGACCAGACAGACGTCCTCCAAGTATCTGGTGCACTCTCTCTTCCAGATCCGTGAGAGTGACCACTTGTGCAGGTCCGCCACCGGTTCGACGCTGCTCCTTTCTAATCTGTGCCATCTTGGACTGCAGGGGAAAGAAGGGGAGGTTCTGTTACATGAGGCCTTGAGACCTCATCGCATGCCCCCCATGGTGCAAGAGCCCTTACATGAGGCCTTGAGACATCTGTCCATGTGTGTGGCCAGAAAGGGCCATGGGTGCATACTGACAGATGGCCATTGGCACATCATTGCAGCAGGGTGCCCGAAGTCAGCTGCAGATGGAGGGAAGCACAAGTTTGGTAAACCATCACTCACCCTAACGATCCGTGTGAGGTCATTGAATTTCTTCCTGCACTGAACAGGGGTCCTGGTCGCCATGCTGCTGGAATTCACCCTCACAGCAACCTCCCTCCAAGATCGTCGATAAGCCTTCTGATTTGGCCTCTTGCCATTATCCGGATACAGGACCTCTCGACGGTGTTCAACTGCAGCCACCAAGTGGTCCAGAGCCTCAGTGCTGAAGCGCTCTGCTCTCTGCCTAGCCTTCTCCATAATGCACAAGTTTCTAACGCCAGACAAGGGCGAGCGCCGAATCTGAGGCCTACAGGGCGTTGGGTGTTTAAGCTCAGTCTGGCTGACCCGCCCCTTTAAGAGACGGCCGGCGCCTGTAGGTCTCGTGCTTTCCCGTAATTGAGTTCACCTGCGCTGCGCCCGTCCGCGTCGATATTGAGTAGCGCCTGACCTTTTGCGCCTTAACAGCACCGTGCAACGGCTGGTTTAGCGCCTCAATCCCCTTTGGGGGCGATGCAACCCAATATCGCGCCAGGCGGCGATAAGTTTCGTCTGGCTATAAACTTTGCGCATCGCCAGTTCTAATGCCTCAAGCGGGGCTATACCCAATTTCTAGGCCATTGACTTTTAACCATTCCCATGAAGTGCCACTCAATCTCGCCTCCACTGCACTGATGAATTTCCCAAACCCCGGGAAACCTGTGCAGTTTCAAATTTCAAATCACTGCCAAAATCTCATGAAAGGTGCTGCATTTAAATATTATAATGACAGACCTGCCTCTCCAGAGCGGGTTACTCAAACGCCCCAAAACCCGCCACTGTAAAAATAGAAACATGGGCATGTGCAGCGGGTAAGGGTTGGGTTTCACGAATTTGATGATTTAACCCCACCCTTGACCCTTTCCCGCCTGTCGTTGGTGGTAGTGAGGGATGGGGTTGGTGGTGGTTAGTATCGATCCCGTAGTCTCTGTTCCCAGACATAAAACCCCAGTAGAATTATAATTGCAATGCAGGTTAGGTAGGAATGAGACAAAGGCACTAGCCACTCAAATTCAAAGTTTGTGCTTGCCCGATTCACCATAATATGTCTCTAGAAGGATCTTTATGGATATAATTACATGCTTTGTGTACTGTAGTATATAAACATTTTAATTACCTCATAAGTAACAGTTTTCCAACGTGAGAAGCAGACAACATAGGTTTAGAGCCCTGTTCATTTTCAATCCAGGAAATGTGTTCAAAAAATATTGCCTTTCCTCTGGTGAGAAACTGTAGTGCAAGAGGTCTAGCAAAGCCTGCATTGTCACGCTAGAAAGTAAAATAAAAGTAAATGACCAAATACTTGAGAATCAATTTCAAAAATGTGCATTTCCATGAAAATTTACTCTGTTTGAAAACAATCAGTTAGTTGGAAGATTGAGGGCATAAAGTGAAACTGACATTGTCTGACTCAATCATCTAAAATTGCACCTTTTGCTGTTTAATCATGAAACTATATTAATAGTTGGGGAGTCTAGGACTAGGGGGCATAGTCTAAAAATTAGTGCCAGACCTTTCAGGAGTGAGGTTAGGAATCACTTCTACATGCAAAGGATGATAGAAGTCTGGAATTCTATTCTGCAAACAGCAATTGATGCTAGGTCAATTGTTAATTTTAAGTAGGAGATTGATAGATTTTTGTTAACCAAAGGTACCAAGGGATATGGGGCAAAGGATATATAGACTTATGTCACAGAATAGCCATGATCTCATTGAATGGCAGAACAGGCTCAAGGGGCTAATTGGCCTACTTCTGTTCCTGTGTTCCAAATAGCCAATCATGGACTGGCCTATTGTCCACACTCGCTATCTGATTTTAGGCAGAGGCATTTTTCAAAACATTACAGCATAATAGTAACAATTCAAAGGTTTATAGGAGATCAAGTTGTACTGTCCCAACTATCATCGAGTCTAAACCCTTAAGGGGAAAAATTTGTCCCCTTAGCGCCACCCGTTAGCACCAGTAAATGGCGCTAATGTGGCATTGAGACCAGTACCGACAGGACAAGGCGAATCCAGCATTGCATGCCAAATCAGGACCCCCCCCCCCCCCCCCACATAGTGCTGCCAGTAACAGCTATTGCCGGGGACCTTAACGCCAGGGAGATTGTGACATCAGTGAGTGTGCAATTCTCACTGAATGCCCGATTTCCCAAATTGCTTTCAGCTACTTACCTCATCACCCGGAGTAAACACCGACAGGAAGAGCTGGCATGCAGCACCAGGAAGCCGGGATCATTAGTAATCACTTGCACCTGTCAGGTTAGTGCAGTTTCAGTGGCTTTTTGTTAGTTTCAGCTACTGCAAGTTTCATTGAGTAAGTTCAAGGTTCTTTTTTATCAGGAGTCTTGTGGCAAGTTCAAAGTAGTTACATTTATTCTTCAAAGATTCAAACTTGCTAAGATTAATGGGAGCTGTACTGGCATGCCACCTCGCCCTCCAGGATCTATGGCGGAAGGAGAGTAAGCAGCAAGAAAGACGGGGACATGTGCACAGAGGGAGGAGGATGAGGACAAGGAGGAAGCAGATGAGGAGGAAAAGATGAGGAGGAAGAAGACAAGGAACAGGAAGGAGAGAGGAGGCAGCCGGACAATCGGACAATTCATGATTGAAATGAGCCGGTGGCATAAAAGTTGAGAGCCACTGTTATCTTCACTGCCACCGACAGAGACGTCCTGCTCCTCAGTTGAGGCTGCAGATTTAGCTGAAGCAGGTGGCAGAGCTCAGTGACCACCTCCTTGCTGAAGCGCAGCCTTCGCAAACACTGCTCCTCAGACATATTAATGTAGGAGAACTGTTGGCAAAATACCCTGGGAGGGTAAGGTCTCCTGTACAGAGGCCTGTTGGCCCTCCTCCATCTGGCCATGATTGCCACTCTCTCTCTGCATCTCTGTGCCCTCTGAATGTGATGGAGAGGGACGACGCCCCCATCCATTGCAGCCCCCATAGTATCTAGGCAATCAAAGTTATGAAGGTCAAAAACCAAAGTACCTGCAAAGATATGGTCAGAAGCCAAAACTACCTCAGACAGCGTTGACTCAATGCAGAAGTCTCTCTTTCTCTCTTTGTCTCTCTCAAAATCGCTCTCTCTCTCTCTCAGAATGAGTTGTGCAAAAATGGCTACCACACAAAAGCCAGGAAGAGGCCCCCTTGATATAGCGCCCCCCCAGCCCCACAGCAACTGGGAAGCGTTCCAGTCTACCTGTCCTTGGTTGTGCCAGGCAGAAAGGAGGGGGGCGCCACTCAATTTCCGATAACAGTGGCTCTCAACTTTTATGCCACCGGCTCATTTCAATCAGCTACTGGGGACTTCATCAATATCTCCCAGTTCGCGGTGCATTGCTGCATCCGTCAGGTCACAAATGCCCTCTTTAAAAGAAGACGAGAGTACATCTCTTTCCCCATGACCCCGGACAAGCAGCAAGAATGCGCAATGGGCTTTGCGATGATAGCAGGCTTCCCCATGGTGCAGGGCGCCATTGACTGCATGCATGTGGCTTTGCGTGCGCCGCATGAGAATGCCAAGGATTTCCGCAACCGAAAGGGCTTCCATTCCTTAAACGTTCAGTTGGTCTGTGACCACAGACAGCTGATACTCGCTGTCAATGCCCACTTTCCTGGCAGTAGCCACGACGCCTTCATCCTGCGCCAGACTTCTGTGGCAGACCTTTTCCAGGCACCGCATCACCCAGGTGGTTGGCTTCTCGGGGACAAGGGATATCCTCTGTGCACCTGGCTGATGACACCACTCCGGAGCAGCAGAGAGCAGCGAGGAGGAGCCCGGCTTAAAAACCGGCGGCAGTTGCGAGGCCCGACCACTCGGAGCAGCAGAGAGCAGCGAGGAGGAGCCCGGCTTAAAAACCGGCGGCAGTTGCGAGGCCCGACCACTCGGAGCAGCAGAGAGCAGCGAGGAGGAGCCCGGCTTAAAAACCGGCGGCAGTTGCGAGGCCCGACCACTCGGAGCAGCAGGGAGCAGCGAGGAGGAGCCCGGCTTAAAAACCGGCGGCAGTTGCGAGGCGTACCAAATCAACAGCAGAGGAGAGGGGTAAATAGTAATCAGTGTGTGACGTCACCAGGGAGCAGCTGGTGCAGTCGGGAGAGCAGGAGGCCAGTAACTCTTATATAGGTGGAGCTGTTGCTAAACCCGAAACACTACAGTGTAGTGTCTCCCACCCTTCCACCTCCTCTAACCTTTTAGGGGTTAGGGGAAGTTGAAAAGGTAGGTTCAATTTATTTTATTTCAGGAGCCTAACCTAGGTGGAAAAGGTTCCAGGACAGGAGGCGGCAGTGAAAATACAACACCAGAAAACAGGTAGGTGACTGGTTGGTGAGTACTTTCACAAACTTATTCTAAGTAGAATTCAATAATTAAGCTAAATCGTAGTAAATAAAAGGGTATTGTAAGGGTTAAGTCATGGAAGGGCAGCTCGGACCCGTGTCATGCTCCTCCTGTGCCATGTGGGAAATCAGGGACACTGTCCCTGACAACTATGTGTGCAGGAAGTGTGTCCAGCTGCAGCTCCTAGCGGACCGCATGGCGGCGCTGGAGCTGCGAATGGACTCACTCTGGAGCATACGCGATGCTGAGGATGTTGTGGATAGCACATTCAGTGAGTTGGTCACACCGCAGGTAAAGGCTAGCTCAGACAGTAAATGGGTGACCAAAAGGCAGGGTAAAGGCAGGAAGGTAGTGCAGGAGTCACCTGCGGTCATCTCCCTCCAAAACAGGTTTACCGTTTTGGGTACTGTTGGGGGAGATGACTTATCAGGGGAAGGCACCAGCAGCCAGGTTCAGGGCACCATGACTGGCTCTGCTGCACAGAAGGGCGGGAAAAAGAGGGATAGGGCTATAGTGATAGGGGATTCAATTGTAAGGGGGATAGATAGGAGTTTCTGTGGCCGAGACCGAGACTCCAAGATGGTATGTTGCCTCCCTGGTGCAAGGGTCAAGGATGTCTCGGAGCGGGTGCAGAGCATTCTGAAGGGGGAGGGGGATCAGCCAGTTGTCGTGGTACATGTAGGTACCAACGATGTAGGTAAAAAGAGGGAGGAGGTCCTACAAGCTGAATTTAGGGAGTTAGGAGCTAAATTGAAAAGTAGGACCTCAAAGGTAGTAATCTCTGGATTGCTACCAGTGCCACGAGCTAATAAGTTTAGAGAGAGTAAGATAGATAAGCTAAATACGTGGCTTGAGCAGTGGTGCAAGGGAGAGGGATTTAAATTCTTGAGGCATTGGAACCAGTTCTTGGGGAGGAGTGACCTGTACCAAGGGGACGGTCTACACCTGAACTGTGAGGGAGCCGATGTCCTCGGGGTAATATTTTCTAGGGCGGTTCGGGAGGATTTAAACTAATTTGGCAGGGGGATGGGAACCTAGGTAGTGGAAAAGAGGGAAGTCATATGAAGTCAGAAATAGATGGTAGAAAGGTGAGAAGCAATAAGCAAAGGAGAGAAACACAAAGGGCCAAACTAATTCATAATGAGAGTGTGAAAAAAGCAAGCCTGAAGGCTTTGTATCTTAATGCTAGAAGCATTAGGAACAAGGTGGATGGATTAGTTGTGGAAATAGAGGTAAACAAGTATGATTTGATTGGGATTACAGAAACGTGGCTGCAGGGTGGGCAAGGCTGGGAACTTAACATCCAGGGATATACAATATTTAGGAAGGATCGGCAAAAAGGTAGGGGAGGTGGGGTAGCATTGCTGGTAAAGGAGGGGATTAATGCAATGGAAAGGAAGGATATTAACTCGGATGAAACGGAATCTGTATGGGTAGAAATGAGAAATAGCAAGGGGAGGAAAACGTTAGTGGGTGTGATATATAGGCCTCCAAATAGTAATATGGAGGTGAGGGAAGGCATAAAAAGGGAAATTAGAGAAGCGTGCGATAAGAGCACAGCTGTCATCATGGGTGACTTTAATTTACATATTGATTGGACTACCCAAATTAGTAAAAATTCTGAGGAGGAGGAATTCCTGGAATGTTTTCGGGACGGTTATCTGGACCAATATGTCGAGGAGCCGACTCGAGATCAGGCCATTTTAGACTGGGTATTGTGCAATGAGAAGGGACTTATCAGCAATCTTCTTGTACGAGGCCCCTTGGGTCAGAGCGATCATAATATGATCGAGCTCTCAGTCGAGATGGAGAGTGAGGAAATTGAATCAGAGACTAAGGTCCAGAACTTAAATAAAGGGAATTACGAGGGTATGAGACGGGAATTGGGTAAGATTGATTGGGTGGTGTTTCTGGGAGGATTGACAGTGGAGAGACAATGGCAAGCATTCAAAGATAGAATGGAAGAATTCCAGAACATGTTTATACCGGTTTGGCATAAAACTAAACCTAAAAAGGTGACTCAACCGTGGATAACGAGGGAAATTAGGGACAGCATAAAATCAAAAAAAAGGGCATATCAACTGGCAAAAAAAAGCACCAGACCGGAAGATTGGGGGCAGTACAGGGTACAGCAAAAGAGGACAAAGGGATTAATCAGGAAGGGGAAAATAGAATACGAAAGTAAACTTGCAGCAAACATAAAGACAGACTGCAAAAGCTTTTATCGGTATATCAGAAGGAAAAGACTGGTAAAATCCCAAGTCGGTCCCTTGCAGTCCGATTCGGGAGAATATATAATGGAGAATAAGGAAATGGCAGACCAATTAAACTCATACTTTGGTTCTGTATTCACAAAGGAGGACACAAATAACCTCCCAGGAATATCGGCAAACATAGGGACTAATGAGAGGGAGGAGCTGACAGAAATTAGTATCTCTAGGGATATGGTGTTGGGTAAGTTGAGGGGACTGAAGGCCGACAAATCCCCGGGGCCTGATAAACTACATCCTAGGGTACTTAAGGAGGTGGCCCTGGAGATAGCAGATGCTCTAAGGATCATCTTCCGGAACTCCATTGACTCGGGAACAGTACCCGTGGATTGGAGGGTAGCTAATGTTACCCCAATATTTAAAAAGGGGGGTAGAGAGAAAGCAGGGAATTATAGACCAGTAAGCCTTACATCGGTTGTGGGCAAAATGCTAGAGTCCATCATTAAGGATAAAATAGCGGAGCACTTGACAAATGGGGAAAGGATCGGACAGAGTCAACATGGATTTACAAAGGGTAAATCGTGTTTGACTAATCTGCTGGAATTTTTTGAGGAAGTAACTGGTAAAATAGATGGGGGAGAGCCAGTGGATGTGGTGTACCTTGACTTCCAGAAAGCCTTCGATAAGGTTCCACACAAAAGATTATCATGCAAAATTAAGGCTCATGGAATTGGGGGCAAAGTATTAACGTGGATAGAGAACTGGCTGGCGGATAGAAAACAGAGAGTTGGAATAAACGGCTCGTTTTCGGAGTGGCAGGCAGTGACCAGCGGGGTGCCGCAAGGATCTGTCCTGGGACCCCAGCTGTTCACAATATATATAAATGATCTGGATCAGGGAATTGGATGCAATATTTCCAAATTCGCGGACGACACTAAACTAGGAGGAGGGGTGGGCTCTGATGAGGATGTCAGGAGGCTACAGTGCGATTTGGACAGGTTGGGGGAATGGGCGGATACGTGGCAGATGCACTATAATGTGGATAAATGCGAGGTTATCCACTTTGGGGGTAAAAACAGGAGGGTAGATTATTATCTAAATGGCAATAGATTGGGAGATGGGGAAGTGCAGAGGGACCTGGGTGTTCTTGTGCACCAGTCACTGAAGGAGAGCATGCAGGTGCAACAGGCGATTAAGAAGGCAAATGGTATGTTGGCCTTCATATCAAGGGGGTTCGAGTATAGGAATAGGGATACCTTACTACAGCTGTACAAGGTGCTGGTGAGACCGCATCTGGAGTATTGTGTACAGTTTTGGTCGCCCCATCAGCGGAAGGATGTTCTTGCCATGGAAAGAGTGCAACGGCGATTCACCAGGCTGATACCTGGAATGGCGGGAATGACCTACGAAGAGAGATTAAATAGTTTGGGCTTGTACTCACTGGAGTTTAGAAGATTGAGAGGGGATCTCATCGAAACATATAAAATTATGGCAGGCCTGGACAGGCTGAATTCAGAGAGAATGTTTCCAATGGCCGGGGAGCACAGAACCAGGGGCCACAGTCTAAAAATAGCGGGCAAATCATTTAAAACAGAGATGAGGAAGAATTTCTTCACTCAAAGAGTGGTGAGCCTGTGGAATTCCCTGCCACAGAGGGCTGTGAAGGCTAATTCAATAAATATTTTCAAGAGAGAATTGGATATATTTCTGAAGGCTAAGGGGATTAAGGGTTACGGAGAAAAGGCGGGGACGGGGTACTGAACTGGTAAGATCAGCTATGATCTCAGACGAAGATCAGCCATGATCTCATTGAATGGCGGAGCAGGCTCGAAGGGCCGAATGGCCTACTCCTGTTCCTATCTCTATGTTTCTATGTACGCCCAACACCCCTGCTGAGCTGTGATACAACGAGAGCCATCAAGCTACCAGGAACATCGTTGAGCACACAATCGGCGTGCTCAAGCAACGGTTCCGCTGTCTGGACCATTCTGGAGGAGCCCTTCAGTACTCACCTGAGCGAGTCTCCCACTTCGTTGTTGTGTGCTGCATGCTGCATAACCTGGCAATCCCCAGGACCCAGCCAATTCCACCAGGAGCACCACCAGAGGAGGAGGAGGAAGAGGAGGAGGAAGATGAGGAGGATGATCATCAGCAGCACCAAGGTGGGAGGGAGGCACACAATGTACAAAGTGGAAGGGCCGTCCAGCAAAGGCTCATAGCAAGTCGCTTCTAGGCCCCTTCTGAGGAAATGGCTTCTGCCATTCAAACAACCTGAATGAAACCATCCCGCAACCCTTAAGCCGGTCAAGGCAACAATGATTGCAAAGACCAAACATGTACATTTTGAATACAGAAACTTATTTGTTTTACAAACTCTGTGTGTCTCATTTCCACATGACACACTAATAGAAAGAAACACAAAAAAAAACAGTCATTCACATAACTGGCTCTCACAACCTGGAGACAATGTCCAAAACAGTTATAAAAATTTGACCACGAACCTTGGCCTTTAATAAAACGATGAACAACATTTTGTCACACCTCCTACTTTTTGCCCTTCGAGGGTGATCTCCTACCCTTGCGAAATTCCCCCCTTCCCACCCTGCAGCTCCTCCGTAATGGGACCCCAGTGGCTGCAGCAAGGCTGGGGGAAGGTTGCTGATTGTCACAACCTGAGACTGCAGATGCCCTTGAAGGACGGCCTCGACCAACTCTGGGCCTGGAGGGCCTGGCTGCAGACTGCACCAACTCTGCATGGGCGGCAGCAGTCTGTCCTACAGGTGGTGGCAAGTGCAGTGGAGAAGTGACAGTGGTGGCAGCAGGAATGCTGTCATCTTGAGAGAGGACAGCAACTCACTGCTCGACCGACACACTGGCACTCGCACAGGGCAGCACTTCAGCATCTGGAGCAATCTGCTGGAGCACAGATTGCTGGCCTGCTGCGGCACGGTGAGAGCCCCGGGGAAATGTGTCCGAACCAGCGAGGATGGCAGCAGTCAGTGCTCGCGTGGCCTCAATCTGTGTCTGCATGAGACCAGCCAGTGACTGCATTGCAGCACTAAACATTTGCGTGGCAGCCGCCTGTGCTACAGTGAAGTGCTCCACACTCCTTGCCAGTGATTCAGTGGATTCGGGCACCCTTGCCACTGCAGCCATGAGCTCAGTGTGCCTGTGCTCCGCCTGGGCGCTCATTTCAGCGAGGACCCGCTCCTCCTCTGCATCCAGTGCAGTAGGACTCGATGGCATACTCTCCCTCCAGGGAGAAGGCTCCCGAGCTTCCCTACCCCCATCGCGTTGCTGCAGCCCGCTGGGTCCTGGAGCTTCACCCTCATCAGACCAATCCCCCCTGCTCCCCTCCAGGGAAGGCATGTTCCTAGTGTGGGCTTGGGCTTCCTCGGGAGAGGGTGGCGCTGATGCTCCAGCTTCCTCCTCCTCCTCGCCTTCAGCTTCACTCCCACTGGCAGCTTGAGGGCCCGTCTCCTCGCCTGGTGAATCACCACCTGAAAGCAGGGAGATACAAGAGTGGCTTTAGTGTGAGGACAGGGTGGCAGCAAGGGAGGAATGAGTGCAGCGATTTAGTAATTTGGATTGAAAGTGTCAAAGGCTGGTGTTGTGAGGAACAAGTGGAAGGAGAGAGGGCAAAAAGGTGATGACCTTACCATTGCTGTCCAGAACGGGGTCGGTGTCTCCAGTGGCGACAGGACCAATCACCCGGCTTGCCACAATCCTCTGGACGCGCACCTCAAGATCGCTGAGGGGTTGCAGCTGAGGCTGTCCTCCACCCGTCTGTTGCTGCTGTCTCCTATTATGAGATAGCTTTGCCTGCAAGAAAAAGGACGGCGTCTGAGTAAATATACAGCCATGGTCTTGCCTGAAATGCCTCCCATAGTTGAATAACCCTCACTGTATGCAGCCATGGTCTTGCCAGATGTGCCTCCCATAGTTGAATAGCCCTTACTGTATGCAAAGTGTGGAATGTGCATGTGTGTTTGATGAAAGGGCCATAGGTGTTGGATGAGTGTTGGGCATTGGGGCTATTAAGACCCTCTGGCCATAAAGTGAGGTTGAGATGGAGGGATGGAGAGGTGTTGAAAAAAAGGCACTCACCCTGACGACCTGAGTGAGGTCTTTGAACTTTTTTCTACATTAGATATGGCTCCTAGGCACCATGCCGCTTGAGGAGACTCTCTGAGCCACCTCTCTCCACACTCTTCTGTACTCGTGTGGCAAAGGCCTCCTGCCACTCTCTGGGTACAGTATAGATCTTCTGCGCTCCACTGCGCCAACCAGAGCCTCCAAGGCCCACTCGCTGAAGTGCTGTGCTCGCTCCCTGGCCCTCTCCATAGTCCTTGGCTGCAAGATTTAGCCACAGGTCTGCCCAGGCCGAGATTCAAGGCTCCAATGAGCAGGGTGTGGATGCAGAGCAAGATTGACCCTCCCCTTTAAGAACTGACCGGCGCCAGTGTGTCTGTGTTCAATCGCTAACTGACAGCACCTGCGCTGCACCCGCCATCTGAGGTAGCGCCTCGCTCCTCGGCCTTAGCGCCTTAAGAGAGGTGTGTAGCGCCTGATTTAGCGCTCCAATCACCTCCAGGGACAATAAAAGCCAAGTTTGCAGTCGAAGGTGATAATTAGCGCCAGGCGCTAAATTTTACACACGGCCGATAGCGGCGCCCCAAACAGGGCTATACCGAATTTCTCCCCCTATATGTTTCAATAAGATTCCCTCTCATTCTTCTAAACTCCAATGAGTATAGGCCCAACCTGCTCAACCTTTCTTCATAAGACAACTCCTTCATCTCCGGAATTAACCTAGTGAACCTTCTCTGAACTGCCTCCAATGCAAATATATCCTTCCTTAAATAAGGAGACCAAAACCGTACGCAGTACTCCAGGTGTGGTCTCACCAACGCTCTGTACAGTTGTAACAGGACTTCCCTACTTTTATACTCCATTCCCTTTGCAATAAAGGCCAACATTCCATTTGCCTTCCTAATTACTTGCTGTACCTGCATGCTAACATTTTGTGATTCATGTACAAGGAACCCCAGATCCATCTGTACCTCAGCATTTTGTAATCTCTCCCCATTTAAATAATAATTTGCTTTTTTATTTTTCCTACCAAAGTGGATAACCTTGCATTTTCCCACATTATACTCCATCTGCCAGATTTTTGACCACTCACTTAGCCAATCTATATCCCTTTGGAGATTCTTTGCGTCCTCCACACAACTTTCTTTCCCACCTATCTTTGTATCATCAGCAAATTTGGCTACATTACACTCGGTCCCTTCATCCAAGTCATTAATATAGATTGAAATAGTTGAGGCCCCAGCACTGATCCCTGCGGCACCCCACTAGTTACAGTTTGCCAACCTGAAAATGACCCATTTATCCCGACTCTCTGTTTTCTGTTAGTTAGCCAATCCTCTATCCATATTACCCCCAACCCTGTGAGCTCTTATCTTGTGCAGTAACCTTTTTTGTGGCACCTTATCGAATGCCTTCTGGAAATCCAAATACATGACATCTCCTGGTTCCCCTTTATCCACCCTGCTCGTTACATCCTCAAAGAACTCCAGTAAATTTGTCAAACATGATTTCTCTTTCATAAAACCATGCTAACTCTGCTTGACTATATTATGATTTTCTAAATGTCCTGCTACCACTTCCTTAATGATGGACTCCAGCATTTAGGCTAACTGGTCTATAGTTGCCTGCTTTCTGTCTCCCTTCTTTCTTAAATTGGGGTGTTACATTTGCGGATTTCCAGTCCGCTGGGCTCTCTCCAGAGTCCAGGGAATGTTGGTAGATTACAACCAATGCATCCACTATCGTTGCAGCCACCTCTTTTAAGATCCCAGGATGCAGGCCATTGGGTCCAGGGGACATGTCCACCTTTAGTCCCATTAGTTTGCCTAGTACTTTTTCTCTAGTGATAGTGATTGTTATAAGTTCCACCTTCCCTATAGCCCCTTGATTATCAATTATTATTGGGTGCTTTTAGTGTCTTCTACCATGAAGACCGATACAAAATATTTGTTCAAAGTCTCCGCCATTTCCCTGTTTCCCATTATTAATTCCCCAGACACATCCTCTAGGGGACCAATGTTTACTTTAGCTACTCTCTTCCTTTTTATATACCTGTAGAAGCTCTTACTGTCTGTTTTTATATTTCTAGCTAGCTTACTCTCATAAGCTATCTTCTCTCTCTATCATTTTTTTAGTCATCCTTTGCTGGTTTTTAAAAATTTCCCAATCCTCTGGCCTTCCACTATTCTTCGCAACATTGTATGCTTTTGTTTTCAATTTGATACCATCCTTTATCAATCAATCAATCAACTTTATTGTCATTGTTAGTGCACAAGTGCAGTACAACGAAATGTAGGCTTGCGGCTCCCGAGAGTGTACATTTAGATTAAGACATTTAAACATTCAACATTCATTTGGCTTGTAATACATTAACATAAACATAATAAAGTGCATTGGCAGATGTGCAGGCTTTAGAGTTTATTTGTGGAGTTCAGTAGGATGACAGCCCTGGGAAAGAAGCTGTTCCTAAATCTGGTCGTTCGGGTGCGAATGCATCTGTAGCGTCTCCCAGATGGCAGGGGGGCGAACAGACTGTGGCTGGGGTGGGTAGGGTCTTTGATGATGG
The DNA here is from genome assembly GCF_052327205.1 of Somniosus microcephalus. Taxonomy (NCBI): domain Eukaryota; kingdom Metazoa; phylum Chordata; class Chondrichthyes; order Squaliformes; family Somniosidae; genus Somniosus; species Somniosus microcephalus. The sequence continues at coordinate 31,829,610 of NC_140998.1, read as the reverse complement.
TCAGTGACCTCCGTAAACAGCGTTTCTGGTATATATGCTCTATGGTCGGTAGCCGGGTGCCGGTAATGCGTTGGGCAGTTTTGACTACCCGCTGCAGGGCTTTCCGGTCATAGGAGCTACAGCTGCCATACCATACTGTGATACAGTTCGTCAGGATGCTCTCTATTGTACAGCGGTAAAAGTTAGAGAGGATCAGGGGTGACAGGTTACATCCCTTCAGCCTCCTTAGGAAATATAGGCACTGCTGGGCCTTCTTCACCAAAGAGGAGGTATTGAGGGACCAGGAGAGGTCTTCCGTGATGTGGACTCCATGGAACTTAAAGCTGCCCACCCATTCCACCACAGCCCCATGGATGTGGATGGGGGTGTGACTTCCGCCTTTAGACTTCCTGAAGTCCACAATGATTTCCTTGGTTTTCTTGATGTTAAGGGCCAGGTTGTTATCGGCTTTTACTTCCTTAGTTAGCACAGATGCTTCATCCTTCTCTTAGAGTCTTTCTTTCTCATTGGAATATATCTTTGCTGAGAGTTATGAAATATCTCTTTAAATGTTTGCCACTGCTTTTCTACAGTCTTACCCTGTAATATATTTTCCCAGTCTACCTTAACCAAGTCTGCCTTCATGCCTTTGTAATTCCTTTATTTAAGTTCAGGACATTAGTTTGAGACCTAGTTTTCTCACCCTCAAACTGAATTTGAAATTCTACCATGCTATGATCACTCTTCCCAAGAGGATCCTTCACTTCGAGATCATTAATTAATCCAGCCTCGTTACCAGATCTAAAATAGTCTGCTCCCTGGTTGGTTCCACAATGTATTGTTCCAAGAAACCATCCCATATATACTCTAAGAACTATTCCTCAAGTCTACCTTTGCCAATTTGCTTTGTCCAATCAATACGAAGATTAAAATCTCCCATGATTATACCCGCACCTTTCTTACAAGCCTCTATTATTTCTTGATTTATACTCTGTCCTAAAGTGTGGCTACAATGGCCTGTAGACCATTCCCACCAATGACTTCTTACCCTTATTATTTCTTATCTCCACCCAAACTGATTCTACGTCTTGATCTTCTAAGCCAATATAATTTCTCACTACTGCACTGATCTCATCCCTTATTAACAGAGCTACACCACCTCCTTTTCCTTTCTACCTATCCTTACGAAATGGCAAATACCCCTGAATATTCAGTTCCCAGCCTTGGTCACCTTGCAACCATGTCTCTGTAATGGCTTTCAGATCATACCCATTTATTTCTATTTGTGCTGTCAACTTACGAATGCTGCGTGCGTTCAGATATAGAGCTTTTAATTTTTCTTTTTACCATTTTTCCCTACTCTGACCCCTCTTTCTGATGGACTCTTATGTGTATACGCTCTGTCCCTTCCTGTCACACGTTGGTTATCATTACCCCTATCACTACCCTGCACTTTTGCCTTCTCATTTTTCTTTGACTTTTTAAATTTCTGCTCAGCGGATCCCTCCCACCCACTATTTAATTTAAAGCCCTATCTACAGCCCTAGTTATTCGATTCGCCAGGACACTGGTCCCAACCTGGTTCGAATGAAGCCTGTCCCGATGGAACAGCACCCTCTTACCCCAGTACTGGTGCCAGTGCCCCAAGTATCGAAACCCATTTCTCCCACACCAATCTTTGAGCCACTCATTCATCTCTCTGATCTTATTTACCCTATGCCAATTTGAACAGTCTGAGTTTGGATGTCACCAAGCAGAGACTGCATGAGAGCGGTCTGCACTTCCGCTGCAGCACTAAGATGTTGGGTCGCTTCCACCTGTGCAGCGATGGCAGCCACAACATCGCCCATCACACGCACCATCATGTCTGGGTCGACACAGTATCTTCGGGAGTCTTCCATCATTTCCAGCCTGGATATCCTGGGCTCCAAGCTCTCTGCAGAGCCCCGTGCAGTGTTGGAGGCGGACTCATCCAAGCTCCTTTACATTGCCATGAGGCTCTCTGGCAGGCTTGTCATTACACCTATCAATTCGGTATGCATGCCCATCACCCTTCTTCTGAAGGCCTCCCCATCGAGGTCCTCATCTGAGTCCTGTGCAGCAGAACTCTTGCGCGAACTCACCCTCCGGGAGCTGGTCCCCGAGCTACCCTTTCCCCCTGGCCTTGCTGCAGCCCACTTGTGCCCGGTGCCTCACCCTGTGCAGATTCCGCTACTACACTAACCTCTAAAGTATGCGTAGCGCCATTTTCTGAGCTGGTGTCTGCGAGTTACAGATGCAGTGTCTTCTTCTTCCTCTTCTTCTCCCCCCTCACTCTCATGCATCACCTCAGGGACAGGCTGCTCCGGTGATTGTTGTTGATTTTCTGAAACATGAAAGGCACAAAAGTCGGGTTATGGTGAGGGGAAGTGAAGTGGAGGAGCATATTTGCATGCATACAGCATCAATAGCTTGAAAGTGAGAAGAGATTGTGGGATGAGGGGGAAGTGGAATGTGAGAAGAAGGATTAGGAATGACCATACCGTTGTTGTCCCCAAGGGGTTCAATCTCGCCAATTGCCACGGCCTGCCCCCCACCTGTCTGCTGCTGCTCGCGGTGGTTGTGAGCCTCCTTGGCCTGCAAGAGAAAGAGAAGTGTGTCCGTGAGTGTAGTGCAATGTGTTTGGGTGATGTGCCTGTTATGGTTGAATAGCTGACATTGTGTGCTTGGTGTGAGATGTGAGTATGTGTTGCAGTAATGTTTGTGAAGGTGAAGTGAAGCTCTGATTGTGAGGTCTGAGTGGTGATAGGTAGAAATTGTCGGTAGCTGAGTGCTGGGGGTGTGGTGCATTGAGCAGTGTGTGAGGCTTGTGGTGGGATATGGCATTTGCTGTAGACTTCATTCACCTTGACCACTCATGCAAGGTCATTAAACTTCTTTCGACACTGGATGGCCGACCTTGGCACCTCAGTGCTGGTCGTCACATGGGTGGCTATCTCCTGCCACATCCTTCAGGAGGTGTGTGGCAAGGGCTTCCTTCCATTCTGTGGGAAAAGGACAGCCTGCTTCCTCTCCATAGCCACAACCAGTGCCTCCAGAGCTGTGTCAGAAAATCTACGGTTCTCTCCCTTTGAGGACGCTTTGCCATGGCTTTGCAGTTCCTTATTCTTCTTTCTTCTTCTTCTTCTTCTTCTTCTTCTGGCAGCTGCAGTTGGAACTGGCTTGACAATGAGGTGCTGTAGCATCAACGCACCTCCCCTTTAAGTACTGAATAAATCCTGTGCCACACATGACTGAGAATTAGACTGGTCCCAATATTGGTCCACCTGTTGAGCGTTAAGCCAATGAGCAACAGTTTTAGTGCTGAAATCATAACTATAATCATGTTAATGAGGAGTGAGCAAGAATTTTGCATGCTACCTAGACCATTTTGAGGTGGTGCAGCTTAACATCGTTAGGCCTTAACACTGCCCGTTAAGTAAATATATACATCAAATACCAATATTGTGCATAAGGCATTTTTTACTAAAAATTAGTGCATGTGGCTAAAACAGTGTTGCCGTAGCAATACATGTGGCTAGTCACCAATTTTTATTGGTCAACACTGGCCTGAAGGAAACAAAGCACCAGGGCCCAATGGGATACATCCTAGGATCCTGAGAGAGATGAAGAAGGAAATTACTGAGGCCCTGTGGTAGGAAAAATTTTAGAGCTTTTAATTAAGGATGAAATTACCACCCATCTAGATAAAGAGATAATTGTTAGCAGTAGCCAGCACGGATTTCAAAAGGGATGACTGAGCTTGGCAAACCTCATAGAATGCTTTGGGGAGGTAACAGATGGGGGGTGGGCAGAAATGCAGCGGATGTAGTGTACATGGACTTTAGGAAAGCCTTTGACAAGATAATACACGTGAGATTACTAGAAAAGATTAAGGGGTATGGAATTAAGGGAAGAATACAAATTGGATGAAAAATTGGTTAGAAGGAAGAAAACAGAGATTAGGGATTAAGGGCAGTTTTTCAGAGTGGATATAAATGGGTAGTGCTGTCCCACATGGTTCAGTACTGGGGCCACATCTGAATTCAGGACCAAAGGGAGCTGCAATGGGATATTGATAAGGGGTGGGGGGGGGAGGGGAGTTAAATGGGTTAAATAGTGGCAGATGGGATTTAATATCAGTAAGTGAAAGGTGATACATTTTGGTAAAAAAAAGTAAAAGCAATAATTAAACTTTAAATGGAAGTAGGTTCACTGCTGTGGAAGAACAGAGGAATTTGGAGGTACAGTTTGCTAATACATTAAAACAGTACGACCTGTCGATGTAAGACTTCCTACAGTAGGATCTCCAAATATTATTTCTAGAATACAGCAACTCTGCTCCCAACCATTTTTTGCAACTAGAAGAAGTGCACCACAAAGGGCTACTCGTTTCAAAAATCCAGCCCCCAAGAATTCACGATTCCCCTAAGGCACCATGGCCTAGAAATTGAGTAGCCTTAGCGTCGCATTTGAGGCGCTAGAGGGCCTAGCACCGGAGTTATGGCCAGTTGGGAAATTGAGTGGGGCCCTTCCGTCGGCGTTAAGCCGGTAGCGCTGCGCCGGCACCGATGACGTCATCGGTGTGCGCAGCGTCCCGGTTGCCATGCCGACGGGCCCCAGCGCCGAAATTCAGTTGCGGCCGCCTCGCCCGTGGCAGCCGCAACTAAGACTCTGGCAATCGAGTCTTCCCCGAGTTAGCGCCGGCGCATTAAGGTCGCGCGGCGGCCGGCCACTTTCCCGTCGGCTGCCTGCCCGCACCTCCCTCCCCGGACTCCTCCACCGCCCCCCCCGCGGAACAGATGCGTCTGGCCTGCAAGCCCGGCACTTGTCCGAGGTGCCGGGCTCATTTTTTCAATATTTGAACGGACAGCGGGCGGGTGCAGGCAGCTCCTCCTTAACTGAAGGAGGAGGCCTGCACTTCCCCAGCCTGCCGCACCGCATCGGGTGCCGCAGCGCCGGATTAGCGCCGCAATTCGGCACTCAGCGCCCATTGGGAGGCGCTCACGCCCGCCAGTAGCGCCGGCAGCCGTCTGGGCGCGGCGCTACTGAATTTTTGGCGCGCGCAAGGGAATTAGCGCCGGCGCTAAATTTCCGGCGCTAAAGCCCTGGCGCGGCGTCAACTCAATTTCTAGGCCCATGTGTAATGCATCAGGGGCAATGTCAAAATTTGGAAATGAGCTGATCTCGCATTACCAGGCGAGCCTCTTGGTCTACAAACGCAGCTAGCATCAGGAATGCATTACTGGTCTGTGATGAAATATGTCATTCATCAGACTCTGTAGTTAACTGTATATATTGTATTGCCTGCTCCGGTGTTTGTACCTTGTATTGTGTATAGGGCACCGCCCCCTTTGTGTGTCAGCGTACCACCAGCTCCCTATCAGACCAGAGGACCGTTCGTACACCGCCTTCGAGGCAAACGGATGCCTCTACCAGTTCCTCAGAGTCCCCTTTGGGGTGACGAATGGGGTCTCGGTCTTTCAGAGGGAGATGGACCACATGGTCGATGACCACCACTTGCAGGCAACCTTCCCCTATCTCGACAACGTCACCATCTGCGGCCACAACCAACAGGACCACGACTCAAACCTCGCGAGGTTTCTGAAAACCGCACAAAAACTCAACCTCACCTACTACGAGGACAAGTGCGTTTTCAACACCACGCGCCTTTGAATACTAGGCAGCGTGGTGGAGAATGGGGAAATCGGACCAGACCCCGACCGATTGCGCCCCCTACGGGAGCTGCCCCTGCCCAACACTCCCAAAGCCCTGAAAAGGTGCCTGGGTTTATTCTCGTATTATGCCCAATGGGTCCCTAACTACTCCAATAAAGCCCGCCCCCTCTTGAAAGCATCCTCTTTCCCGCTCTCTGCTGAGGCCCATGCTGCCTTCAAAAGCATTAAGCAGGATATTGAGCGGGCCACGCTACAGGCAGTGGACGAGAACACTCCCTTTCAAGTGGAAAGTGATGCGTCTGACTTTGCCTTGGCGGCCACCCTCAACCAGGCAGGGCGGCCCGTAGCTTTCTTCTCGAGGACCCTCCAGGGGCCCGAGATCAGACACTCCTCCGCGGAAAAGGAGGCCCAAGCCATCGTGGAGGCAGTGCGCCACTGGCGGCACTACCTAGCCGGTAAACGCTTCACCCTACTTACCGACCAGCGGTCGGTAGCGTTTATGTTCAATAATAAACAGAGGGGGAAGATTAAAAATGATAAGATTCTTAGGTGGCGGATCGAGCTCTCCACCTTCGAGTACGACATCATATACCGGCCGGGGGCCCTTAACGAATCCCCCGACGCCCTCTCACGAGGAATGTGTGCCAACGCCACCGGGGATCGGCTACAGACCCTCCACAACGACCTCTGCCACCCAGGGGTCACACGGCTGTTCCACTTCATAAAGTCCCGCAACTTACCCTACTCGATTGAGGAAGTTCGGTCTCTGACCAGGAACTGCCGCACCTGCGCTGAGTGCAAGCCTCGGTTCTACCGCCCTGATAGAGCCCACCTAATCAAAGCTACACGGCCCTTTGAGCGGCTTAGCTTAGATTTCAAGGGCCCCCTCCCGTCCGCCGACCGCAATGTTTACTTCCTGAACATTGTGGACGAATACTCCCGTTTCCCATTCGCCTTCCCCTGCCCAGACATGACCAGCGCCACGGTCATTAAATGCCTCAACAGCCTGTTCTGCCTGTTCGGTATGCCAAGCTATATCCACACGGATAGGGGGGCGGCCTTCATGAGTGAAGAGCTACGCCAGTACATGCTGTCCAAGGGGATTACCACAAGCCGTACCACCAGCTACAACCCCCGGGGTAACGGTCAGGTGGAGCGAGAGAACGGGACAGTATGGAGGGCAGTCACCCTAACTCTAAGGACCAAGGGCCTCCCTATCTCCCGCTGGCAGGAAGTCCTCCCAGATGTGCTCCACTCAATACGGTCACTATTGTGTACCGCCACTAATGCCACGCCTCATGAGCTAATGTTTGTGTTTCCCCGGAAATCCACCTCAGGCGTATCCATACCGTCATGGCTCTCCACCCCAGGTCCGGTACTTCTGCGGAAGCATGTGAGGGGCCACAAGACGGACCCCCTCGTGGAGCCAGTGCACCTGCTCCACGCCAACCCACAATATGCGTATGTCCAGCACGCCGACGGACGGGAGGACACTGTGTCCATAAAAGACCTCGCCCCAGCCGGTAACAACAGCAACAACGACAACAACTACAACAACAACAACAACAACCACAACAACTATTACCCACCCACTCCACCCACTAATTTTTCATCACCCCCGGAAGAACACCAGCCAACGGTACACCCACCACCTACTCCCCCACCACCTACTCCGTCAACAACCCCGGTGGCGCCCCCGGCAGAGACCCAGGAGACCACCCGGGACACCCAGCCGGCACCCGCGGCACCGCAACCGTTACGTCGGTCACAGAGGACTATCACACCCCCGGACAGACTAAATCTGTAGAAGGGGTGAATGTGATGAAATATGTCATTCATCAGACTCTGTAGTTAACTGTATATATTGTATTGCCTGCTCCGGCGTTTGTACCTTGTATTGTGTATAGGGCACCGCTCCCTTTGTGTGTCGGCTCCGCCCATACCTGGCCCTACTTAAGACAAGTCCAGGCTTGTCCTGCAGTAGAACAGCAGCACGCCAGGTGAAGCTAGGTGCAGCCACCGGCATCTTTTCTTTGCTAATAAAAGCCTTTGTTTTATTCTGCTAACTTCGAGTCTTGAAGTTAATGAGGCACGTCATGGTCCTCGAGTGTCTCAACTTTCCAATTCTAGAGAAGAAGTAGCAATGTTCATTTGAACCCTAGCTACTTGAAACTAAATAAAATTAAAGACAGAAAATCCTACTTTTTCAGAGACTTTTAAAATTATGATAGTGAAGATACTCATAATAGAATTGAAAACTCACTTTGATTAAATGTTCAAGGTCAACAATTTTCACTTTCAGACCAATCGAAGTAGTTTCATCAAAGATCATCTGCATTAATATCCCCAAATGATCACAGTACAAAGTCGACAGTCCTTCTTTGTAAATTGCAAGTGAAGCATATCTGGCCAAACCTTTGGTTCAAAACAGAAATACATCTGAACAATGTCAGTGTTGGGTGAGAGACAACTTGGCTATACCTTGGTGCTGACAAATGCCATTCTGCAGGAAAGTTACATGGAATGATACCCCTTTAAGATGTTTTGATAGTATGATGTCATGAAAGTGGAGTGCCACTCACATGGCCTTTTTCATTCCCATACCATATAAAAAGTGAGCAATATTCCCTGAAGCTTCAATCTCAGCCAACAGTGAAAGCAAGAACAAGTTAACATCAATCGCCCTTTCAAAGCCCACAAAGCTTGATGACCCAAATTTGTAACATCATTAGACAACTTCTGCAGGGCCTTTGACATCATGCTTCAGCTGAATTCCAAGGGCTGTTGTCTAATTATTTTGACCCTCAAACAGCACACAGTTAGCAATATACGTACAACCCCGCCAACAATCCTAATGTACCCATAACTCTTGTGCCATGTGACAAAATTACAATGAACTCAAAAAACATATATGTATGTTTTTCTAAATAAAAAAATTCATGGACATTGGCCCAGAATTTTCCTGTCCTGGGCCATTACTCGGTTTCACTGACAGTGCTGGTCCACCCCCTGGCAGGGTGTTCTGTTGGGATTGGATGGAGTGTGAGACCAGGAGCTCAGCTGCCTGCAATATGCTGCTGGCCGTCAGCATTAGAACTTTATGTCACTTCCAGCAGCAGCCAGAGAGTTCTAAGGCCCAAAGATCATTCTGGGGGGTGGAGTTAAAATTTGTAAATACAGGACTTGCTTATTCAAACTGCCACAGAACCCCACAGTTTTAACTCCAGGTTCCTTGAGATGTCTTTCCTGCCTCTTACAAAAGTACAGGGTGTTCTTTCAATTCCTTCCTCCCCTCCTAACCGCCCTCCCCCCCCCCCCCCCCCGTCTCTGCACCTGCTTAATATCTGTTACATCTCCAGCTTTTTCCAGTTCTGATGAAGGGTCCCAGACCTGAAACGTTAACTCTGTTTCTCTCTCCACAGATGCTGCCTGGCCTGCTGAGTATTTCCAGCATTTTCTGTTGTTATTTCAGATTTCCAGCATCCGCAGTATTTTGCTATTATATCCTTGAGATGTCCCTCTGCTTGGGCGCCCAATGGGTCGACAAGAAAGGGATGCAGAAGGTTGGGAACATCCCCACTGCCTTAGCATAGTAATATGCCGGGCCTGTGCCAACTCCAGGCTCAAGCCAGTGGTGTAACTTTAGGGAAACCGAGGAAATCCCAGGTCAGCAATGAGGCTAGAGATCCAATAAAATGAGCATTGATCTCCATTTCTTCTTCACTATCTGGAAACTGAGCATTCCCCAGACGCAACACTGAGGAAAATTTCCCCATATATATATATATTTTTGTTACTAGTAATAAAGTAGGACATTTAAATGTAACTTTACCTGGTCTAGTGTAATAGGCATTCTCTAACATAGTCATGAAGATCACAGCATGATTGCGAGGGCATGTAATTATCTTTTCAACATAATCGTCTTTCAATTTAAATAGCATTTTAAATGAATTGCCCCCATCGTTTGAATGCCACACCTGAAAAGAGGAAATTGCTCAATTACTGCTTATAAACAAGACAATAGGGTGAACCTAGCTTAAAAGAAATAAGACATATTTTGCAGCACAATATTGTATTACATTAAAACATCGCCACCTACTTCATAAGCAATGATTTACTTTGAAGTCAGCTCACTGTTAGGTATTATTAGCCATGCTTGTACCCTCTCCAAATGAAATCGGCAGTTTAGTGCCAATCGTGAGTAGTTTTGTTTTCTGTCCCATATACACCTGGAACTAACTGAAATGTTGCAAATTTAGGTCCTACCTACCTGCAGCGACAGGAGGCCTTCATTCAATTAGTGACGATGGAGAGTCATGGGAGGGCAGGAAGTATTTACCGATAACCATGAGAGTAGTGCTTTGTGGATCCATCCACTGGGCAATAGTTGGTGAATACAGCTCAATGACAAGGATCAATATATTTTTAGAGATGGCTCAGATGAAGTGTCTGATGGTTCTGATATACCAAGGAGAATAATAACATTTATTATTACTATAATATATGCTTTTGTACTGGAGACTGTTCATTTAGTTGATCTATGTCAAATAAATTGCGTGCTCATCGTCGTATCATATCTTCAAACTCTTCCCTGCTACAAAGCTACACATACCTTGGCATTATCATTGTATTTGGCAAAGTCAGTACAGCACTCAGGCAGATATTGGCAGCGGAGCAGATGGTCCATTGTTTGCAGTTCATCAGCACAATTGCACATCACTGAGTTACCGTCACTGTAACCCCATTCCTGCATCAATACATTTGAATGACCAGTGCCAGTGTGTAAGCAATTGAGGCATTGTCAGATTGGTCATTGATCAGAGGCTCGAGCTGGGAAATGCTCATTGATTTCGCTATCCAGATGATGTGGCTTATTCTGTACATGTATTCTCCAGGCATTAATTCTCCACTGTTTCACACTGGACTCGAAAGGATTGACAGAGTGCAGGAAACTGCGATTCGACTTCAGTCTACACTTAGCAGGCGACGATCATTAGATTGACTGTTTTTTTACTCTCCTGTGTGTTATTGTCCATCTCATACTTGTCCAGCACTGAGGGAGTGAAATTTGATTAAGATCAAAAACGGGCGTGGGGAGCACAAAGAGCGGGTTGCCCGTGCCCGTTCAAAGTGATGCAGGCAGCACGCAAAATTCGTGCTGCCTGCTCATTATAATGATTGGAGCGTTGGCCTCAGAGCCAAACCCACTGCTGATTGGCTTAGCGCTCAATATCGGGTGCAGGCTACTGGCCGATAAAATTTTGCCTAGGCTCTCTGCACTACTTAAAGGGGAGGTGCTTTGTTGCAGAAGCACCTCATTGTCACTCTGGATGAAGCCATAGCTCAACAGGGAAGAGAGAGGGCAAGGAGGTTCTCAGATGCAGCAGTGGAGGCCTTGGCCCTGTGGGTGCACAGAAGACGACAGGTTCTCAACTCGCAGGGGGGCAGGAGGCCTTCCAGGCAGAACGTCACAAGGCAATGGGAGGAGATAGCAGAAGCCATCAGTGTCACATGTGTTGCCCCCAGGACCTGGATCAAGTGAAACAAGAAGTTTAATGACCTCACATGAGTGGTCAAGGTGAGTGAATGCATCTTCAAATGCCATATCCCACCAACTGTACCATTAGCCTTACACACTGCTCAATGTGCCATACCCGCATCACTCACTTACCAACAATCTCCAGCAATCACAACTCATACCTCACAATCAAAGCTTCACCTCCCCCTCACACATTTACCACTGCTGCAAGACTCACACCCACATCTCACTCATTGCACACACTGCCAGCTATTCAACCATGGCCCAAACATCACCCAAACAAATTGCAACACACTGACACACTTCCTTTTCTCTTGCAGGCAAAGCTGGCACACAAACAGACGTGAGCAGCTGAAGACGAGCGGAGGAAAAGTACGTCTTCAGAACCTCACTGAGCTGGAGCAGACAATGCTGGAGATCATTGGAGGGTTGGTCATTGAGTCCGTGGTGAGCAGTGAGGTTGAAAGTATTGCTGATGACGGTATGGTCATCCTTCTTCTCACATCCCACTTTCCCCTCATCCCACAATCTCTTCTCACTTACAAGCTGCTAATGGTGTAAGCATGCACACCTTGCTTTCACCCCCTCCCCTCGCCACAATCTCACCCTTGTGCCTTTCTCCTTTCAGGTACATAAGAACTGGCACCAGCCCAGCCTGTCCCCGGCATTGTAGAGGAGGAGAGTGAAAGAGAAGTAGAGGCACAGTCACTCGATCTGACACTCCCAGGCACCAGCTCAGAAAATGGCATTGTGTGTGTTAAGTCTGTGTGTTCTAGTTATTGTTAATAAGAATCACTGCACACAGACCACAAGAGTAAATTCAACAGGTCTTTACTAGTCGGAGGTCAGGCTGAACTGACCAATAAATCATTACACAGCACTTATATACCGGTGGGGTCACCACCGGTATTACAATATACAGCAGCCAAGATAAAGTAGTGCATCTCTTAAAATAGTTCTCTTAAAGGTGGAACGGGTACATACACCACAATCCTCCCTTTTTAGCTTAACAGTATATATTCCCCATTAAACATAACATAATAACATATATACACAACTTCATGTAAAAACAGTTCACAGATTCAGTCTCTGAGGAGGCCTCCTGATCCGAGACGGATAACGTCTTTCAGGGGTCTCTGGTTCTCGTTGCTGGGGTGACTCATCTAGTTGATCCCCTATGGATAGGACATCATCATCAAGTATATTCACTTCTGAGGTAGCTGCTTCAGGTTCACTAACTTCCTCCACGGTTGTCTCTGTCGTAACCATGGGCTCGACCCTTGTTCTCGATCCCACCAGTTGGTCAGCATGACTTCGCATTACATTTTCACCAACATCTACCGTGTACATCAGGGGTCCTTGTCTCGCCCGAATTGTTCCAGATTGCCATTTCTCGTTTTTATAGTCCCTGGCTAACACCGGTTGTCCTATTTCAAAACTCCGAGTGGGCTTGTTATTGATATGCTGGAACTGTTTGTTTTCGACTTCCCTCCGCACATTTCGTTTTAACAAGTCCAACCTGGACCGCAACCTCCTGTTATAGAACATCATGGCAGGACTTTGGTTTGTTGTTGCATGGGTGGCGTTTCGATATGCCAGTAGGAAATTGTCCACCTTGTGTTGCAGTGGAATCTGATCTTCGCTCATGGCCTTTATTGCCTTTTTGAGCGTCTGTACAAACCTCTCGGCCAGCCCATTCATAGCTGGATGATATGGGGCAGAGGTATAATGTTTCACCCCATTCTTCTTCAGGAATTTCTGGAATTCCTCTGACACGAACTGTGGTCCGTTGTCTGAACATATTTGCTCAGGCAATCCATTTCTTGCAAATATCGTTCTTAGCACCGCGATCCTCTTCTCCGAGGTAGTGGTAGTCATTTTACTCACTTCTGGCCATTTAGAATGTGCGTCCACCGCAATTAAAAACATGGAATCCATGAATGGACCAGCAAAGTCAATATGTACACGTTGCCATGGGGTTGAAGGCCATTCCCATGGATGCAGCGGTGCAATTGGAGGTGCATTTTGGACTTTTTGGCACCCTGAGCAGCTTTTTGTCAGATCCTCTATCTGTTGGTCGATACCCGGCCACCACACATAAGCCCTAGCAAGGCTTTTCATCTTGACTCCCCCCAGATGACCTTCATGTAGTTCTTTTAGAACTCTCTCTCTTAACTTAGGAGGGATAATCACCCTTGTTCCATACATCAATGTTCCCTGACAGATGGACAGCTGTTCTCATCTTGCTGAGAATGCCGGTAACAGTGGATCACCATGGGCTGGCCATCCCTTTACTGTCAATTCGTAGACCCGGGACAGTGTCGGGTCATTCCTAGTCTCCCTTTCAATATTTGCATTGGTGACAGGTAAACATTCGATGATGGTCGAGTGAAATAACTCCACCGGGTCAACCGTCGGTGCCTCCTCCTCAGTAGGTAGTGGCAGGCGCGACAGCCCATCAGCATTACCATGCTGCTTTGTACCTTTGAATTCTATCTGATATTGATGTGCCCCTAGGAAAAGGGACCATCTCTGGAGCCTCTGTGCTGTCATCACCGAAACACCCTTCTTAGGGTTAAAAATGGATACCAACGGCTGGTGGTCTGTCAGCAGTGTAAACTTCTGGCCCTGCAGGTAATGATTAAACTTCTTTACTCCCCACACAAGGCTGAGAGCCTCCCTATCTATCTGAGCATAGTTGCGCTCAGCGGAGGTCAATGATCTGGATGCAAATGCGACTGGCCTGTCCAAGCCATTTGGCAACTTGTGTGAGAGTACTGCTCCAATACCATAAGGAGAAGCATCACAAGCTAAACGAATAGGTAGCGTTGGGTTGAAGTGAGCCAACACTTCCTCTGAGGTGATCAATGCCTTGCTTTTGCGAAAGGCCTTCTTACAGTCCTCGCTCCACTTCCATGGTACTTCTTTCTGCAAAAGAGCGTTCAGCGGGTGCAGCACCGTGGATAGATTTGGCAGAAACTTATGGTAATAGTTAATCAACCCTAGGAACGACCTCAACTGGGATACATTTTCCGGAGCGGGAGCCTTCACAACAGCTTCGATCTTGTCAGGTGACTTGTGCAGCCCCTCCTGGTCAATGACATGACCACAGTACGAGATCCGTTTCTGAAAGAACTCACATTTCTGGCGATTAACTCAAAGCCCATATTCCTTCAATCTGGTGAGCACCAGTTTCAAATTTGCAAGGTGTTCCTCATCGTCATCGCCTGTAATCAGGATATCGTCCAAGTAACATTGAGTGCTTGGAATTCCCTGTAATACCTGCTCCATGGCCCTCTGCCAAATTGCTGGAGCCGAAGCCACTCCAACAACCAGTCTATTATATCGATACAAGCCTCTGTGCGTGTTGATTGTGAGATACTGGCGCGACTCTTCCTCAACTTCCATCTGTAAGTATGCTTGCGCCAGGTCTATCTTGGTGAAGTGTTTCCCGCCAGACAATGAAGCAAAGATATCCTCAATCCGCGGAAGCGGATATTGCACCGTGTGAAGCACCGGATTAACCGTGATCTTGAAGTCTCCACAGATGCGGACCTTCCCCGGTTCCCCTGGCTTGTTACTCGATGAACGCTTCATGACGGGAACAATGGGCGTGGCCCACTCACTCCAGTCCACCTTAGACAGTACTCCTGAACGTTCTAGCCCTTCCAGCTCAGCTTCCACAGCAGGTCGTATCGCATGAGGTACCGGTCTGGCTTTGAAAAATTTTGGGTTTGCATGTTCTGCAATCTTGATTTTTGCCGTAATTCCTCTCAGTGTTCCCAGTCCCTGTTGGAACACCTCTTTAGCCTCATCCAATATTCTGGACAATCGTTCAGGTTAGACATCTTTTTTTCCGGAATCTACCGTTATTGCTTTTAGGGAGTGCCAGTCCATATTTATTTTCCTGATCCACTCCCGTCCCAGAAGTGGTGGACCTCCCTCAGGTAGTACATATAAGTCCATTCCTTGGTGTTCTTTGCCCTTGTGTACCACCTTGACTTTTATCTTTCCGATGGGGTATACTCTTTGCCCCGTGTATGTCTGCAATACTATCTCCGTATCCCGTAGGGGAATGTGTGTGAATAACCTTTTGTAATCTTGCTTATTCATGACCGTCAACGCCGATCCGGTGTCCAATTCCATCTTCACTTGGACTCCTGCTATCTGAAGTGTGACCCAGATAGTTTGTAGGTTAGCTTCCTTACTCACATTGTGAATTCTCAGACTACCCAGTTCCTTGCTGTTGGAGTCTGAATCCGAATTCTGTTCATCCGAACTCTTCTCAGCCACCTTATGTACCTTTCTGCACTTTTCCTGCGGTGACTTTTTGTTGCTGGTCTTCTTTCCTGACCGGCATACTTTAGCTATGTGACCAAGCTTGCCACATTTTCTACATTCCTGATTTTTAAACCAGCATTGGTTCTGATCGTGTGTTGTCTTTCCACAACGATAACATTTCACTGTACCCAAAGCCATTTGATCTACGCCGAGTACCGCTGCCTTCAGCTGCATTTCCGCAGTGCCTCTCGCTGCGGCTTCGTGCGATGCTGCAATAGTGACAGCCTTATCAAGTGTAAGATCATTCTCTTCAAGCAGCCGCTTTTGTGTTCCTTCTTTCAACAATCCACACACGAATTTGTCTCTCAGTGCCTCTGTCAGTCTTTCCCCAGACTGACAGTATTTCGCTAGCTTACGCTTTCCTCTTTCAGTTGCGTTCTCGCATAAAATTTAAACATCAGCGGTGTGGGGTTCAAATGATTTATCAGGACAGCAACAATATTAGCGAAAGCCTGATCCGCCAGTTTAGCTGGTGATAGAAGATGCTTCAATAGCCCGTATGTCTTCGCACCCATTGAGTTTAGTAAGGTTAGTGCTTTATCTTCATCTGATATTTTATTTGCCTTACAATAAATCTCTGTGCGTTCTGCATACGTGGCCCAATCTTCAACATCAGGATCGAAATAGTTGATGTTACCACGCTTAGGCATCCTCGCAATCTTCTTGAGAAACAAATAGAATGGCGGTTTCCCGCGCTTGTCTTCTTCCCCCGCCTATGAAAATGGCGGCTTCCCGCGTTTGCCTTTCTCCCCCGCTGGCTGTAATGGCGATTGCCGTATTGCTGCGTTCGCCCTCCCCAGCGGTTCTCAAATCGTGCCTCCCAGCCCCTCTTGCAGTCCGGTCCTTTCCCCCGGCTGCGGCTGAGTTCTCTGTGGTTTTTAAAATTTTTATCCCGCGCCTCGCGGCCTCGGTAGCTGCCCGGCCTTTTTCCCCGGTCGCGGTCGAGCTCTCTCTCGACGCTGTTGCATCTCCCAGCCCACTTGCAGCCCGGTCTTTTACACCGGCTGCGTTTTCATTCACCGCGGCTCCCGTGCCTTACGCTGCCCCAGTCTCAGCGCCTCTGGCCCCGACTTCTGTCCGGCTCTTTTCCCCGGCCGTGGTCGAGTTCTCCGCCCTTATATCCTCTGTTTTTCCCTCCCCTACTTCACAGCCAACGTGGCTGACTTGCTGCTCATCGCTGATCGGCTTACCCACCACCGTGATAGAAGGGATGATCACTGCCTGTTGCTGATGGAAGGCTTCGTGTCAGGATTCTTCCTTGCTCTTCAGACCCGAGTCTTTTCTCAGCAGGATGATGAGGGCGGATGCCTCTTCTCAACGCCCATTACACTGCCTTGGATATATCTCTGCCGCAGGGTAAGATCATCATCGTCGCCACTGTTAAGTCTGTGTGTTCTAGTTATTGTTAATAAGAATCACTGCACACAGACCACAAGAGTAAATTCAACAGGTCTTTACTAGTCGGAGGTCAGGCTGAACTGACCAATAAATCATTACACAGCACTTATATACCGGTGTGGTCACCACCGGTATTACAGTATACAGCAGCCAAGATAAAGTAGTGCATCTCTTAAAATAGTTCTCTTAAAGGTGGAACGGTTACATACACCACAGTGTGTACTTTAGAGGGTGGTATAGAGGTGCAATCTGCATGTGCTGAGTCACCGGGCACAAATGGGCTGCAGCCAGGCTTGAGGGAATGGGTAGCTCGGGTGCCAGCTCCCCAGAGGGCGAGTTCACGCACGAGTTCTGCTGCACAGGACTCAAAAATTGCCTTTGTTGGGGCTGCCTTCAGAAGAAGGGTGATGGGCATGCACACAGAATTGCTTGGTGCAATGGCAAGCCTGCCAGAGAGCATCTTGTCAGTGTTAAGGTGCATGGAGGAGTCCGGCTCCAACATTGCACGGGGTTTTGTGAGGAGCTTGGAGTGAATGATTTCGAGGATGGAAATGTTGGGCAGCTCAATTAGGAGACTTGTGAACAAAACCATGTTGCTGGGTGTAATGGGTGATGTCGCAGTTTCCATTGCAGCACAAGCAGAACCAACCCAATGTCTGAGTGCTGCAATGGAAGCTCAAACATCTCTCATGTAGGTTCAGTTTGCTGCCACACAAGCTCAGACTTCCCTCATACAGGTTGTTTGTTGCCGTGCAAGCTCAGACTGATGCCATCATGGCTGGGTTTACGATTGTGCAAAGGGGCTTGCATGGCTCACAACAGTCCAGCAATCTGTGCTCCAACAGATGGCTAAGAATGCTGAGGCACCACCCCGGGGGAGTGGCAGTGGCTTCATGGAGCCAGAACCCGCTGTCCTCTCCCAGGATGACAGCATTCCCACTCCCACCACTGCCACTCCACCAGTGCCCTTGCTCCTGCCTGTCAGCCAGCCAGCCCAGGCTGCTGCTGCCCATGCTGAGGTGGTGCATGTCTACAGCCGGGACTTCTAGGCCCAGAGCTGCTCGAGGTTGTCCTGCAATGCCATCTGCAGTCTCCCCCACGGAAAGTCAGCAGCCTTCCACGAGTCATGCTGCAGCCACTGGGGTAGCACTGTGTAGGAGTACTAGAGTAGGCAAAGGAACATGAAAAACAGACACTAAGGGAATGCACAAGGGTGATTACTTGACGTTGTTATGTATTTTGGCAATGATTCATTTATAAATTATGTTTCAAATATTTGTTTTGTGGGGGTGGTTCTCATTTCAGCTTTGTGCCCAAGAAGAGGCTATGATGTTCCGTGACAGAGGGATGGTAAAGTGGGGAAGTGGTGAGCAACAGGGATCTGAGGTTTCAATCAGGGAACCGGATTCTGATGAGGCGTTCATGGACAGCCTGTCTGGAACGAGGATCTGCTGCCTGCCTCCTCCCTTCCTCCTCCTCTTACTCCTCCTCGTACTCCTCCTCCTCCTCTTCCACCTCCTCCTCCTGAGGTGGTTGCAGAACCCTTAGTGGCAAGGGTTGCGCCCTCATGATGGCCAAGTTGTGGAGGATGCAGCAGACCACCACAAAATGGGACACCCGCTCCAGCATGTACTGAAGGGCTCCTCCTGAGTGGTCAAGGCAGCGGAACTGTTGCTTTACCACCCTGATGGTCTGCTCAATGAGGTTCCTCGTGGCAGCATGAGTCTCATTATATGAGTGCTGGCCATGAGTGGTGGGGTTTCGGAGGGGAGTCATCAGCCAGGTGTGGTCGTATACTAACTGTACATTAAGTGAGTGGTAGCCTTTGTGGTTGCAGTACATCTCAGGATTGCTATGTGGTGTCCACAAAGCTATATGTGTGCAGTCGATGGTGCCACACACCATGGGGAAGCCCGATATCCTGGAAAAGCCACATGCTTTTCTCTGCTCAGAGAGAAGAAAATGAAGGTCCTTCTCCTGGTGTAGAGAGCCTCTATGACCTCCCGAATGTAGCGTAGATGATAAACTGTGAGATGTTAGCTATGCCTCCTGCTCCACACTGGAATGATCTGGTGGTGAAAAATTTGAGGACCACAGTGACCTTGAGGGCCACTGGCAGTGCCGTCGTCACCCTGCTCTGTGACTGCAGGTCTAGTTGCAGGAGGGGCAGGGTTCTGTGACCACCTCCTTGGTCGCCTAGATTACACTGCTCCCGCCTCAGTCCAGTAATTTCATTCCCAGGCCCGCCGAGATTACACTACTCCCAATCCAGTCCAGGGTTTCCACTCCCAGTGCCGCCTAGATTACACTGCTCCCGCCTCAGTCCAGGAATATGCATGGATGTATAAAGTTGGATTGGAAAGTCTGATTTGTAGTGGCTTTTATTTCAGCATTGTGGCCAGGAGGATGCTGTGAAGGTCAGTAACAGAGGGAAAGTAAGGTGAGGGACAAATGTTGAAAGGGGAATTGTGTTGTGGTACTGCAGGCAGATGATTCCATCCCGGATATCCCAGCCAGAAAGGGGCTGTCTGGGTTGCATCCTTCCTTCTGCTTCTTCCTCTTCTGGTTCTTCCTCTTCTCCGTCTTCCTTTACTGCATCTTCCTCGTTTGCGTCTTCCTCTTCCCTCTGCGAGCGAATGCTGGAAATCTGAAATAAAAGTGGAAAATGCTGGAAATACTCAGCAGGTCAGGCAGCATCTCAACCTGAGGTGTGGAATGTTTCTCCCTCCACGGCGTTGCACAATGACTGACGTCACACTCTGCAGATTTGCATGTCTAGGGCCAGCGCTGCTAACGGCACGTTATGGCACTCACCAAAATAGCGGCCACCAAGTCCCGCGCCAGAGGCGGGCAGAAGTGAGGTGCTGCCATTTTATTCACGCAAGTGGCCTTACCGGGTGGCAGTAAGTACCCAAATTTCTAGCCCCCGTGTCTTGAAATGTCTAGAACTGCGTCTTAGATGACCATATTCTAGAGAGTACGATCCAGAAATCCCCTTTCTCTCTGATGCTGTGAAGTGTGGCAAATAATTTCTCCATCATAGAGATTGTCTGCTTCAGAGAAACTATTTTCTGACATTTAGAGCATAAGAACATCAGAACAGGAGTAGGTCATTCAGCCCCTCAAGCCTGTTCCACCATTCATGATCTGTATCTTAACTCCATCTACCCACCTTGGATCCATAACCCTTAATAAGAACATAAGAACATAAGAAGTAGGAGCAGGAGTAGGCTAACAAAAATCTATCAATCCCAGTTTTAAATTTTCAATTGACTTAGCCTCAACAGCATTTTGGGGGCGAGAGTTCCAAATTTGTTGCCCTGAATATACTGAGGATCAATAATGCCCCACATATCGCACTCCACACACAGCATGCTTCTCTCTATGTCTAATTTAAAAATGTAGATAATGTTAGCCTGAACTCACACGAACAACAATTTCTCATTAGAATCCACATCTGCTTACCTACTTCTCACAATTATTAATTATAGAAACAACTCCTGTCCATAGAAACAGAGAAGATAGGAGCAGGAGTAGGCCATTCGGCCCTTCGAGCCTGCTCCGCCATTCAATGGGATCATGGCTGATCATCCAAATTCAGTACACGGTCCCTGCTTTCTCCCCATACCCGTTGATCCCTTTAGCCTTAACAAATGTATCCAACTCCTTCTTGAATATATTTAATGAATTGGCCTCTACTGCCTTCTGTGGTAGAGAATTCCACAGGTTCACCACTCTCTGGGTGAAGAAATTCCTCCTCATTTCTGTCCTAAATGGCCTACCCCTTATCCTTAGACTGTGACCCCTGGTTCTGGACTCCCTGACCATCGGGAACATCCTTCCTGCATCTAGTCTGTCCAGTCCTGTCAGAATTTTATAAGTTTCAATGGGATCCCCTCTCATTCTTCTAAACTCCATCGAGTACAAGCCCAATCGACCCAATCTCTCCTCATACGTCATTCCTGCCATCCCAGGTATCAGCCTGGTGAATCTTCGCTGAACTCCTTCCACGGCAAGAACATCCTTCCTCAGGTAAGGCGACCAAAACTGCACACAATACTCAAGATGTGGTCTCACCAAGGCCCTGTATAACTGCAGCAGGACATCCTTGTTCCTGTATTCAAACCCTCTCACTACAAAGGCCAACATGCCATTTGCCTTCTCATAATCATAATCATAATCAACTTTATTGTCATTGTTAGTGCACAAGTGCAGTACAACGAAATGTAGGCTTGCGGCTCCCGAGAGTGTACATTTAGATTAAGACATTTAAACATTCAACATACATTTGGCTTGTAATACATTAACATAAACATAACCATAATAAAGTGCATTGGCAGATGTGCAGGCTTTAGAGTTTATTTGTGGAGTTCAGTAGGATGACAGCCCTGGGAAAGAAGCTGTTCCTAAATCTGGTCGTACGGGTGCGAATGCATCTGTAGCATCTCCCAGATGGCAGGAGGGTGAACAGACTGTGGCTGGGGTGGGTAGGGTCTTTGATGATGGTCCGTGACCTCCGTAAACAGCGTTTCTGGTATATGTGCTCTATGGTCGGTAGCCGGGTGCCGGTAATGCGTTGGGCAGTTTTGACTACCCGCTGCAGGGCTTTCCAGTCATAGTAGCTACAGCTGCCATACCATACTGTGATACAGTTCGACAGGATGCTCTCTATTGTGCAGCGGTAAAAGTTAGAGAGGATCAGGGATGACAGGTTGCTGCAACTGCATGCTTACCTTCAGTGACAAGGACACCCAGGTCTCGTTGCACTTCCCCTTCTCCCAATCTATTGCCATTCAGATAATGATCTGCCTTCCTGATTTTGCTACCAAAGTGGATAACCTCACATTTATCCACGTTATATTGCATCTGCCATGCTTTTGCCCAATCACCCAACCTGTCCAAATCATCCTGAAGTTTCTCGGCTACCTCCTCACAGCACACACGCCCACCCAGCTTTGTGTCGTCTGCAAATTTGGAGATATTACATCTAGTTCCCTTGTCTAGATCATTAATATATATAAGGTGAATAGCTGGGGTCCAAGGACCGATCCCTGCGGTACCCCACTAGTCACTGCCTGCCACTCGGAAAAAGATCCGTTTATTCCAACTCTTTGCTTTTTGTCTGCCAACCAGTTCTCTATCCAAGTCAATACCTTGCCCCCAATCCCATGTGCCTTAACTTTACATGCTAATCTCTTATGCGGGACCTTATCGAAAGCATAAGAACATAAGAAGTAGAAGCAGGAATAGGCCATACAGCCCCTCGGGCCTGCTCTGCCATTCAATAGGATCATGGCTGATCCGAATCTAGACTCACGTCCACTTCCCTGCCCTCTCCCCGTAACCCCTAATTCCCTTATCTGCTAGGAAACTGTCTATCTCCGTTTTAAATTTATTTAATGTTGCAGCTTCCACAGCTCTCTGGGGTAGCAAATTCCATAGATTTACTACCCTCTGAGTGAAGAAGTTTCTCCTCATCTCAGTTTTGAAAGGGCAGCCCCTTATTCTAAGATTATGCCCCCTAGTTCTAGTCTCACCCATCAGTGGAAACATCCTCACCGCATCCACCCGATCAAGCCCCCTCACAATCTTATATGTTTCGATAAGATCGCCTCTCATTCTTCTGAACTCCAATGAGTAGAGGCCCAACCTACTCAACCTTTCCTCATACGTCAACCCCCTCATCTCCGGAATCAACCGAGTGAACCTTCTCTGAACCGCCTCGAGAGCAAGTATATCTTTTCTTAAATATGGAAACCAAAACTGCACGCAGTATTCCAGGTGTGGCCTCACCAATACCCTGTATAACTGCAGCAAGACTTCCCTGTTTTTATACTCCATCTCCCTTGCAATAAAAGCTAAGATTCCTGATCACCTGCTGCACCTGCATACTAACTTTTTGTCTTTCATGCACCAGGACCCCCAGATCCCTTTGTACTGTAGCACTTTGCAGTTTCTCTCCATTTAGATAATAACTTGCTCTTTGATTTTTTCTGCCCAAGTGCATAACCTCACACTTTCCAATATTATATTCCATCTGCCAAATCACTGCCCACTCACTTAGCCTGTCTATGTCCTTTTGCAGGTTTTTTATGTCCTCCTCACTCACTGCTTTCCCTCCCATCTTTGTATCATCGGCAAACTTGGATATGTTGCACTCGGTCCCTTCCTCCAAATCGTTAATATAGATTGTAAAGAGTTGGGGTCCCAGCACTGACCCCTGCGGAACACCACTAGTTACTGATTGCCAGCCCAAGAATGAACCATTTATCCCAACTCTTTGTTTTCTGTTAGATAGCCAATCTTCCACCCATGCCAGTATATTACCCCCAATCCCGTGATTTCTTATCTTGATCAGGAATCTTTTGTGTGGAACCTTGTCAAATGCCTTCTGAAAGTCCAAATACACCACATCCACTGGTTCTCCCTTATCTACTTTACCAGTTACATCCTCAAAAAACTCCAGTAGGTTAGTCAAGCACGATTTACCTTTTGTAAATCCATGTTGACTTTGTCCGATCCTGTCACTGTTTTCCAAGTGCTCTGCTATTACATCTTTTATAATGGACACTAGCATTTTCCCCACTACCGATGTCAGGCTTAACGGTCTGTAATTCCCCTTTTTCTCTCTACCACCTTTTTTGAATAGTGGGGTAACATTAGCTACCCTCCAATCCATGGGTACTGTTCCAGATTCCATTGAATGCTGGAAGATGATCAGCAAAGCATCAACTATTTCTAGCGCCACTTGCTTAAGTACCCTAGGATGTAGATTATCAGGCCCTGGGGATTTATCGGCCTTCAATCCCATCAATTTCCCTAACACCATTTCCCTACAAATACTGATTTCTTTCAGTTCCTCACTTTCATCAGACCCTATGTTCCCCGACATCTCTGGGAGGTTATTTGTGTCCTCCTTTGTGAAGACAGAACCAAAATATGTATTTAATTGGTCTGCCATTTCTTTGTTCCCCATTATAAATTCCCCTGATTCTGACTGCTAGGGACCTATGCTTGACTTCACCAATCTTTTTCTCTTCACATATCTATAAAAGCTTTTACAGTCCATTTTTATGTTCCCTGAAAGCTTACTCTCATATTCTATTTTCCCTTTCTTAATTAATCCCTTTGTCCTCCTTTGTTGAATCCTAAACTGCTCCCAATCCTCAGGTTTACTGCTTTTTGTGGCCAATTTATATGTCATAAGAACATAAGAAATGTCCTCTCCTTGGATCTTATGCTATCCCTAATTTCCCTTGTTAGCCATGGTTGAGTCACCTTTTTTGTTTTATTTTTATGCCAAACTGGTATGAACAAATTCTGTAGTTCATCCATGCGGTTTCGAATGTTCACCTTTGCCTATCCACAGTCAACCCTTTGAGTGACATTCCCCAATCAATCCTACCCAACTCGCGCCTCAGACCATCATAGTTTCCTTTATTTAAATTTAGGACCCTAGTCTCTGAGTCGACTACTTCATTCTCCATTTGAATGAAGAATTCGATCATATTATGATCGCTCTGACCCAAGGGCCCTCGTACAACAAGATTGCTAATTAATCCTTTCTCGTTACATAATACCCAGTCTGAGACTGCCTGATCTCTGGTTGGTTCCTCGACATATTGGTCCAGGAAACCATCCTTTAAACACTCCAGGAATTCCTCCTCTACAGTATTGTTTCTAATTTGGTTAGCCCAATCTATATGTAGATTAAAGTCACCCATGATGACCGCTGTGCCCTTATTGCACGCTTCTCTAATTTCCCTTTTAATGCCATCCCCAATCTCCGCCTTACTGTTTGGAGGTCTATATACCACTCCCACTAACGTTTTCTGCCCCATGGTATTTCTCAGTTCTACCCATACAGATTCCACATCATCAGAGCTAATATCCTTCCTTACAATTGTGTTAATCCCTTTTTTAACCAGCATTGCTACCCCATCTCCCTTTCCTTTTTGCCTATCTTTCCTGAATATTGAATACCCCTGGACGTTGAGTTCCCAGCCTTGGCCAACCTGGAGCCATGTTTCTGTAATCCCAATCAAATCATATTCGTTTACCTCTATTTGCGCAGCTAATTCATCCACCTTATTACGAATGCTCCTCGCATTAAGACACAAAGGCCTAGAAATTCAGTGGGCTTTGCGCCCAGTTACCGCCCAAAGAGGGCTTCTGCGCCAGTCTGGAAACTTCGGGCTAAATTCAGTGACACGCTAATTGCGGCGGTAGCCGGTAGCGCTGCGCCACCACCGATGACGTCATCGTTGTGCGCAGTGCCCCGGTTCCGCCCCGACACCGGCCCGACCCCCATCTTCAGTAGCGGCTGCCTCTTCCGTGGCGGCCGCTAATAACATTCAGAGACCGGGTCCGTACTGCAGCCTTAGTGGGGTGCTTTAAGGTGGAGGTGCGGCCGGCCGCTTTTTCGGCGGCCGCCTGCCCGCACCTCCTTCCCCAGCCTCCTCCACCGCCCCCCCCCCCCCGCGGCATTGCCGGCTGGTTTCCGGGAGCCCGGCACTTCTCCGTTGTGCCGGGCTCTTTTGCCGGCACTCGCGATCGGGGCTCTGGCTGTTGCAGGCACCTCCCCCTTAAGAGAGGGAGGAAGGCCTGCAGTACCGCAGCCTGCCGCTCCGCTGCGGGTGGCGCTGCGGCAACTAGCGCGCCGATATTCAGTTTCAGCGCCCCAAGCGGGGGCGGCCACACCCTTGAACAGCGGCCGTCCTCGACTTGGGGCGCTGAAACTGAATATCCGATGGGCGCGAGTGGCTCCGCGCCCAGCGGTAAATTCTGGGCGCAAGCGAGCTGGCGGGGCTATACCTAATTTCTAGCCCATAGCCTTCAAGCTTGTTTTTTTAACGCTCTTAGACCTATTAGAATTATTATTTACTGTGGCCATGTTTGATTTATACCATTGATTTCTCTGACTGCCACTTTTGTTTTTCTCCTTCCTATCTTTTGCTTTTATCCTTGTTTCCCTTTCCTCTGTCCCCCTGCTCAGGTTCCCAACCCCCTGCCATTTTAGTTTAAACCCTCCCCCAGATGCACCTAAGGCTGAATTCCCACAGAGACTACACTTCACACTTTCCTGGCCTTTCACACTCTACTGGCTTCTCACAGCTCATGATTGGAGGGAAAGAGAGAAGGCAAGGGAGGAATGAAAGAGAGAGGAAAGAGGAGAGGGTAGGAAGCAGAGAGGAGAGGAGAGGAAGGGACAGGGACAATTTCCCTCTTCAGTGAGGGGTAGCATAGGCCTGGATTAATTCACTGCACTGCTCAGTGGGGAAAGGTAGGGATCAAAATGTTGCTCATGGGAGATAGAGAGGCCAAAAGGCCTCTAAGTGAGGGGAGCCAGGGCTCAAGTGTTGCTTAGTGATGGGTGGATGGGATTCAGTACCCAACTTGCAACTAGTGGAGAATTAAAATGATTCTCAGTTGGGAAGCAGGTGATAGAGAATGAAGGGGCTGCTTGGGGGGAGGGGGGAAGAGGAATGAGGGCAGAAGTGATATTCATTTGGAGGATGCTGAAATCTGGGGGAATACAAGGGTAAGGATACTGCTACAGAGCAGGGGCCAAGATGCTGTTCAGTGGGAGAGGGGACTACAGCTGTCCGAAATGCTACTCAGTGGGTGGGGGTTGAAGTGCTGCTTGGTGGGTGAAGGAACCATAATGCTGCTGATGGGGTGGGAGGCCTCACAAGGTGGTCATTGTCTGGGGTTACAAGGCCTGGAGTGGTACTCTGTGGGTTCTGGGGTTTGATGTCCTACATGGGGAGTAACAAATATTTACTTGGGATGGTAAGGAAATGGGACAAAAGTGGTGCTCAGTGGAGGTGGGCAGCCAGCCAAGAAGTTAGTCAGTGACGGAGTGGGGGAGGGCGGGGGAGGGATTGTTCAGTGACAAAAATGTTGCTTGCTGAGAGTAGGAAAAACATTGTTCACGGGAGAGAAAATCATTCAGTGAATGGGGGCTTCAGTAGCCTGGGTAAGGGAAGTGGGGACGGAGGGGATGAAAACATGGACCAAAGTGCTGAAGTAATGGGGAAAAGATGAAAAGTACAGCTTGGGGAGGGGGAAGGGTTCACTAGGGTCAGAGACCTCTTTCATGGGGGGGGGGTTACATGGCACTCACGATGGTGCTCGGTGGTGTAAGGTTCGCAAAATTTTGGAAAATTTCTGCAGCCCCCAAAGATTATTTTGATTAAAGAAAACCTGGTTGGAATGTACCTTAAAAACCCAGGGCATCAAAACTGGCTGTCAGACCTCATGGCAGAAGACAAAGGCAGCCTGTCTGAACATCTCCCATCACTGGCTGAAGTACTTGAGGTACTTAAACTGTCAATCAACTGCGGTTTAGGAAGTTCAATATGGAACAAAAGGATTGTTTGTTTACACGAGCTCTCTACAATGTTGACTCAAGGGCTGAAGCACTTGAAGCTGTCAAGCAGTTGCGGTTGGGCGGTGACCACAGGACAATGGATTGTTTACAAAGCACTTGAGTACTGTTGACTGAACACTTAAGGATTTGTTTGTCCATCACTTGAGAGATCAGTGGGACATTTTAAACTGAGCAAAAACCAGTTAAACGAATGGGAAACACATTCAAAACCCATTACAGTCAATGGGGACAGATCAGTCCCTTTTGTATAGCCCAGATACATCCAGATTTGGGCGCGAAGATAACGGCTCCCAATGGGGTATAAAGATAGCCCCTCAGGAAGCCACTCTCTCTCTGCCACCTTACCTCCGATGCCCTGTCTACAAGAAGAACAGCTCAGCAGCCCACCCAAAGAAGTGGAATACCAGCAGTTACTTTTGAATTACTGGGGTATCTCTACTTCGGGGCGGTGAAGAATCTAAGACAGACCGCAGGGGCACGGAGCAGGCGTTCACTGGTGAGCATAGATTTTCTGGCCCATTACAAGGCAACCTAGATAGGTATAAGGGGTGGGAATTAAGGGAAATTTTGTTAAATTGTTATTTTAGTCAATTTTCCCTCGATGTGTCCATTTCTCCTCCCCGTTAAGTAAAAGTGTGCTGTATTAAGCAAAGGTGTGCTGTATTAAGTAAAGGTGTGTTGTATTAAGCAAAGGTGTGCTGTATTAAGTAAAGGTGTGTTGTATTAAGCAAAGGTGTGCTGTATTAAGTAAAAGTGTGCTGTATTCATTATTTTCACTGCACAGCGATTTATTCTTTAATTTTCAATAAATACTGGTCTTCTTTGCACCCAACCACGAGTCTCGTTTTGTCTATATCGCTACTGAAATAAGTCCGGCGGTCAGAACCAGAAAAGGGAAGCGATTCGAAACCGCACGGGGCCTGGAGCAGCTCAGATACTTCTGACTGGCCAGACATAAACCCCAGGGACACACCAAAACCCACCCCCTCCCTTTTTCTACAGTGGGGAGGGGGTAATGGCAACAGTCCTGGTGAATGGGAGGGATAGCTGTGAAGATCACCTTTAGGATTAGGGAAATATGCTGTGATTGCAAAGCAAAGAGATAAGCGTGTTTCCAGAGGGCCTGGGAATGGGTATGTGTGTGTTGCGGGCAGCCCAAGGAAAAAGCTTGTGGTTATGGAATCTGGCAAGTAGCCAAGCAGGAGGGCTGGGTGAGCAGGGGGATCGAGCAGCTGAGTAGCCAAGCTGCAGGGGCCAGGTGAACAGTGCAGCAAGCAGCCAAGCAGGGAACCAGGTGAGTGGAAAAACAAAGCAACTGTTAAATAACGTTTGACTGCAGTCCTTGTTTTCGATCTGTTACATAACATTACATTTACAGCATGTAACTGTTTTTGGTACCGTTGAAATCTGGAGACCACTCACCATTTGTAATGCATAACTTAATATGTAATAGATATGTAATGTATATTGCGTATACATACTTTCTATCCAACTTCCTGTGTTATGATTTTGTAATACTTTTTGTCAATATTTATAATAGCAATTCCCTAGTAAATACCTACCTGGTCACACTGTAGTTGTATGCCTCCACAAGTGATGTACAGACTCCCATCCCATCCCTGGCATACTGAACCTATTCTGGCTGGCAGTCAAAATTTCTATGGCTGCCTGCTTACCTTCTCACCCAGTAAATTTTGTTTCTTTTAATTTCCGGCTGCCTGCATTTAGGCCTTGCATACTCACTTCCTTCCTGCCCCAGGCCTCATTTGCGCTCCTTCAAATATCTCAGCATTCCCACCTCACTGGTTTCTAGCCCTGACTCTTTAAAAACTTTTCTCCCCTCTGCCCCATCCATTCAGCCTGACTTCAGTCCCTTTCTTTAAAAATTCTCAGCCTCCTCACTCCACACACAGGTCTGTTCCAACTCCACTCTATACAATTTTTTGATCTGTCCCAACCTCAAACCTTGCTAATACTGGCCTTCTCCATCTTTTAAAATGTTTCAACTTCCCACCCCACTGATTCATCCCAGCCCCAGCCCACCCTGAATAAATTTTCAACCACTCCAGCAGGAGGTTCCCAGCCCCATACATGAGCACCCCCACCCCCCAGCTCCAAATAACACTTTGTAAAACTTCTAGCTCTCCTCCCACAGCTTCGCAGCCATGGCGCTGACTATTTAGATCTTTTCCTCCACCTTCCAACTTCAAAATTGCTGCCTGCCTGCGAAATCTTTCCAACCCACAGGTCTGATTGTTTAAAACTTTTTAGCCTAATTGTCCTGCAGGTTCTCATTACTAAACTTTAAAAGTTTCCCCTCCCCATACATTCTCAACCCCAGCTCAGTATCTTTCAAACTTTTACCTCATCGCAGCCTTCCATCAGTGACACAGCCTGATTTTTCTTCAGCCATGATTCCAGGCAATGCTGCCTTTAAATTTTAATTGCACTCATTCGCAGCCCCCTCTTCAAAATGTTTTCTTCAACAACCTATTTCCTAGTAGGCTTCTCCAACTTACCGTGCCATAGGAGATCCACTAGTATATATATAAAAATCCTTTCCTAATCTAATATAAACTATTAGTGCAAACAACTATACATCACTTTCACCACTACAGACAGCAACAAAATATGTATGTTCTTCACCTGTGATCCGTACACATACAGAAAATATGTGGTTGGGTACATAAACATTCCAAGTGGAATAAACGTTAAATCTGGGAAATAAAATTCCGGAAATGCTTTCACTTTACGGAGAGTAAAATCTTTATTCAAAGTCCACACAGTAACTGTAACCCAAAGCTGGGGATGAGAAAAAACAATTCATTTTAGTTTAAATAAATAAAATGTAATAATACATTTCATAAATCTTTAACTTAAATTTTTACACATAAATGATTAATTTAATTTAACTGAGCTAAAACAAACAAATAAGTTTTATAAGGTCAAACTTACAAGAAAGTATCAGTGTTCACCAAATCCTTTGTTGCTCAAGTGATTACTTAATTTTATAGAAAATGTTTCTTACTTTTATTCTACAACTAGTCAATTTTGATAGCACTGCACACGATGGGGGTGATATTTTAACTGCAGGCGGTTTTCGGGCTTGGGTGGGTGAAATTCTCCTTTTCGTTATGGAGTTCCATCAGAGCCGGATTTACATCAAATCAGCCATAACCCATTTCCCTGGATTGGAGCCTTGCCATAAAGACGGAACTCACCAGCACAAGGTGGAGAATCCCGGCAATGCTGCAATGTTGAAGCCCCTCGAGTCTGCTCCGCCATTCAATAAGATCATGGCTGATCATTGACCTCAACTCCACTTTCCCACCCCATCTCCGTATCCCTTGATTCCCCTAGAGTCCAAAAATCTATCTATCTCAACCTTGAATATACTCAAAGACTCAGCATTCACAGCCCTCTGGGGCAGAGAATTCCAAAGATTCACAACCTTCTGAGTAAAGAAATTCCTCCTCATCTCAGTCTTAAATGGCCTACCCCTTATCCTGAGACTATGCCCCCTAGTTCTAGACACTCCAGCCAGGGGAAACAACCTCTCAGCATCTATCCTGTGAATCCCCTTCAGAATCTTGTATGTTTCAATGAGATCACCTCTTATTCTTCTAAACTCCAGAGAGTATAGGCCCATTTTACACAATCTTTCATCATATGACAGCACTCTCATCCCAGGAATCAATCCAGTGAACCTTTGTTGCACCGCCTCCAAGGCAAGTATATCCTTCCTTAGATAAGGAGACCAAAACTGTACACAGTACTCCAGGTGTGGTCTCACCAAGGCCCTGTACAACTGTAGCAAGACTTCCTCACTCTTGTACTCCAACCCCCTTGCAATAAAGGCCAACATGCCATTTGCCTTCCTTATTGCTTGCTGTACCTGCATGCTAGCTTTCTGTGTTTCTTGCACGAGGACACTCAAATCTCTCTGAACACCAACATTTGAAAGTTTCTCACCATTTAAAAAATATTCTGTTTTTCTATTCTTCCTACCAGTGAATGACCTCACATTTCCCTACATTATACTCCATCTGCCACCTTACTGCCCACTCACTTAGTCTATCTATATCCCTTTGCAGACTCTTTGTGTTCTCCTCACAGTTTACTGTCCCACCTAGCTTTGTATCATCAGCAAACTTGGATACATTACACTCGGTCCCTTCATCCATGTCATTAATATAGATTGTAAATAGCTGAGGCCCCAACACTGATCTTTGCAGCACCCTACTAGTTACAGCCTGCCAACCTGAAAAAAATCCGTTTATCCCTACTCTTTGTTTTCTGTCCGTTAACCAAACCTCTATCCATGCTATTATATTACCCCCAACCCCATGAGCCCTAATCTTGTGTAATAACCTTTTATGTGGCACCTTATCGAATGCCTTTTGGAAATCCAAATATACTACATCCACTGGTTCCCCTTTATCTACCCTGCTAGATACATCCTCAAAAAATTCTAATAAATTTGTCAAACATGATTTCCCTTTCATAAAACCATGTTGACTCTGCCTAATCATGTTCTGATTTTCTAAGTGACTTGATACCACTTCCTTAACAATGGATTCCAGCATTTTCCCAATGATTGACGTCAGGCTAACTAACCTGCAGTTCCCTGTTTTTTCTCTCCCTCCTTTCTTGAATAGCAGTGTTACATTTACGACCTTCCAATCCACTAGGACTATTCCAGAATCTAGGGCATTTTGGAAGATCAAAACCAATGCATCCACTATCTCTTCAGCCACCTCTTTTAGAATGCTAGGATGTAAGCCATCAGGTCCAGGGGATTTGTCGGCTTTTAGTCCCATTAGTTTCTCTAGTGCTTTTTCTCGACTTATATTAATTACGTTAAGTTCCTCACCCCCATTAGACCCTTGGTTCCCCACCATTTCTGGTATGCTTTTTGTGTCTTCTACTGTGAAGACAGATACAAAATATTTGTTTAACATTTCTGCCATTTCCTTATTCCCCATAATAACTTCTCCTGTCTCAGCCTCTAAGGGACCAATGTTTACTTTTGCTACTCTTTTCCTTTTTACATACTTGTAGAAACTCTTACAATCTGCTTTTATATTTCTTGCTAGTTTTCTCTCATATTCTAATTTTTCCCTTTTTATCAATTTTTTGGTCAACCTTTGCTGGTTTCTGAAACTCTCCCAATCCTCGGGCTTATTATTATTCTTTGCAACATTATAAGCTTCTTCTTTCAATCTAATGCTATCCTTAACTTCTTTAGTTAGCCACGGTTGGATCACTTTTCCTGTGGAGTTTTTGTTTCTCAATGGAATGTATTTTTGTTGAGAATTATGAAATATTTCTTTAAATGCTAGCCACTGCTTATCTACAGTCATACCTTTTAATCTATTTTTCCAATCTACCTTAGCCAACTCACCCCTCATACCTATGTAATTGGCTTTATTTAAGTTTAAGGGCTAGATTTTCAGTTGCTTGCGCCAGCAGTTAGCGCCTTAAGAGAAGTGATTTTCGGGCGCTATTTGTGTAGCGCCCGGGCGCAGCGCAGTTTGCGCCCCGCCCCAAATTAAGTTGCCCGTTAGCGCCGGCGCAAAGTTTAGCGGCCGCCCGGATGCGCGCGCAGAAAATGACGTCACATCCTCGTGCAACGCCCTTTGGCCGCCCCGAATCCAAACTTCAGTCGGACCGCCCCATTCTGCGGCTGGCGTCCAGAGCGTTTGTAAAATGGAACGCAACACACCCTGGGGAGCGCAAATTAAAGGGCACTCCTCCTGCACTATAAACGGCAGTCTGCATGTGTTGTGTGGAAGGATCCAGTGTGTTGTTGTGAACGGCTCCTCCTCCTCCTCCTCCTCCTCCTCCTCCTCCTCCTCCTAAAAAAACACATGCACCCTTCCCCTTTAAGAGCTCACTGGCACCAGAGTGTCTGCCGTGCGCTGCGCCCGAGCTCGGGCGCTGCGCTCTGCACCGCCGGCTTAGCGCCTAAAGATAGTAGTGGAACGCCTCTTTTAGCGCTCCACCAACCTCTTAGGGCGAAGCCACTGAATTTCCGGCAACGGGGCGCTACTTTGGGGCGGGCGCTAACTTCGGGCGGGCGCTAAGGTTAGCGCCCCAAAACTGTCTATACTGAAAATCTAGCCCTAAGACTCTAGTTTCGGACTTAGGCAAGTCACTCTCAAAATTAACGTGATCTTCTATCATATTATGATCACTCTACCCCAGAGGGTCCTTTACTATGAGATTGTTAATTAACCCTGTCTCATT
Organism: Somniosus microcephalus; assembly: GCF_052327205.1. Taxonomy (NCBI): domain Eukaryota; kingdom Metazoa; phylum Chordata; class Chondrichthyes; order Squaliformes; family Somniosidae; genus Somniosus; species Somniosus microcephalus. The sequence goes on along the minus strand of NC_140998.1, from coordinate 31,796,015 downwards.
ACACAATACAAGATCTAATATAGCCTGTTCCCTTGTTGGTTCCATGACTTTTTTTTCTAGGAAACTGTCCCGAATACATTCCATAAACTTGTCCACCAGACTGCCTTTGCCAATTTGATTTGTCCGGCCTATATGAAGATTAAAGTCCCCTAAGATTATTGCATTACCGTTGTTGCAAGCTCCTACTATTTCTTGATTAATATTCTGTCCAACGGTATAGCTACTGTTAGGGGGCCTATATACTACTCCTACCAGTGTTTTTGCCCCTTGTTATTCCTTATCTCCACCCATACTGATTCTACTTCCTGATCTTCCAAGCTGAGATCCTTTCTCGCTACTGTCCTTATGTCATCCTTTATTATCAGGGCTACTCCCCCTCCTTTTCCATTCTGCCTGTTTTTTCAAAATGTCAAGTACCCTAGAACATTTAGTTCCCAGCCTTGGCCACCTTGCAACCATGTCTCTGTAATGACTATTAGATCAAACCTATTTATCTCCATTTGTGCCACTAGTTCATCTATCTTGTTACGAATGCTTCGTGCATTCAGATAGCCTTTAATTTAAATGTTTTACCATTATTCCCTGCTTTGACCTTATTCTCTGCTGCACTGCTACCATTAAACTCTCTACCCCTTCCTGTCACACTGCTTATTTTTACCCAAATCGCTACACTGCTGTAATGCCTTGACCTTTCTCTTCAGATTTCTAAATTTCCCCTCACCTGACCCCTCCCCCCACTTTTTTAGTTAAAGCCCTATCTACAGCCCTAGTTATTTGATTTGCCAGGGCGCTGGTCCCAGCCCGGTTTAAGTGGAGCCTGTCCTGACAGAACAGCTCCCTCTTGGGACAGAACCACCCCAAAAATTAGAATAAACACTCCCAATGAAGGTCTTAAGTCTCTGGAGCCAAATAGAGGGAGAAGAAGCTGCAATATGCTTAACCCCTTCCATTGGAGGAATTCTGGGCTACTTCCATGGTTTATCCCCCACTGACAAGCAGCAGTAAATGGTACACCTCCCACCGTCATTTGCATGTGACAGGCAAGGAAAGAGCCAGTAGAAGAATGAGGAAAGGAAATCCTGGTCAAGGTGATGAGGAAGTGGTAGGCCTCACTGCCTGCATTTTCCAAAATTCTCTGACATGATTCCGCCTGGTCTTAGGCAGGATTGTGGAGAATAATCCACCCCCCACACCCTCCTCCCCCCGACCAAGGTATCAAACTGAGGTCCCACCTACCTGTTCAAGTGGATATTAATGAAAACCTGGTGCCCTGGCCAACATTCGGCCTTCAACCAACACCACCAAAACAGATTAACTGATCATTCATTTCATTGCTGTTTGTTGAATCATGCTGTGTGAAATCTGTCTGCCACATTTGCCTACTTAACAATAGTAACTGCACTTCAAAAGGTAATTAGTGTGAAGCACTTTGGAACATTTTGCAGAGATATCATATGCAACTAAAATGTAGAAGATTTTTTCTTTCCTTTGGTGTAGCAAACTGTAAACACATTTATAAAGAATGCCTTTATAATTTCACTAGACCCAGCGCACAGAGAAAAATCCTCCTTCCCCATAAAGTTTAATCTTAAAATTTGGGATTAGTCCCAAACTTTACTCTCCTGATGTAAGACCATAAGAAAAAAAATCAAGGATGAGAAAAGGGCATTCAGTCTACTAAGCTCATCCCTCTATTTCAACTCAAACTCATCTAAATTTATTTCCTTGTAACACGCTACAACTCACATGGCCTGTAGAGGCACTCAAAACTGTGACTAAAACAATACTGTGGCATAGAATTTATAATCACTGGTAGGTAATACCTTGTATGACAAAATAATAAGTGTGTTTCGCTGTTTGTCCCATACAGTAGCAATAGTGTTCAAAACATAATCAGTGCCTGAAGGCGAGCACAGGTCCCACGTTTCGAAAGGAGATACACCATAAAAACAACCTTTGACCTGAGAAACAAAAATTCGATTGTAAAATCTTAAGGAGTCACATGCAATAAATTAAAATATATTTCTGAAGTTTATTTCTCGTAACGCCATTACATAAATTTAACCTTTTACATATCACATCAAATCCATTAAAATAGTAGGGCCTAGGTGAGTTCTGAGGTGCCCATGATAAATTGTCCTCCAACCTCATTGTAATAGAGCCGATGTGACACAACAGCTCGCCAGTGAAGATTAGAGAAAAATCATGCCGCTGCTATGGTAGCAGCGGCCCTCAGGTAAGTGGGTCTCGGGGATGGGGGGCCGGACGGGGATCGGACCAGGTGTCGAGATCAGGGATAGTGAAAGGATGGAGGGGAGGATCAGTGGTCGCGAGCGGCGCTGATCGGGAGCAGGATTAAATGTGGGGTCGGGAGGAGCACTCCTGCTTACTTACCTTCTTTGTTGCAGTTGGAAGATGTGGGTATGGTTTTTAATGAATACTTTGCGTCTGTCTTCACAAAAGAGAGGGATGATGCAGCCATTATAGTTAAGAAGGAGGAGTATAAAATATTAGATGAGATAAACATAGTGAGAAAGGAAATATTAAGAGGTTTAGCATCTTTGAAAGTAGATAAATCATCAGGCCCGGATGAAATGTATCCCAGGCTGTTAAGAGAAGCAAGGGAGGAAATATTGAAGGCTCTGACCATCATTTTCCAATCCTCTCTGGCTACAGGCATGGTGCCGGAGGACTGGAGAACTGCTAACGTTCTACTGTTGTTTAAAAAGGGAGAAAGGGATAGACTGATAATTACAGGCCAGTCAGCCTAACCTCGGTGGTGGGCAAATTTTTGGAAAAATTCTGAGGGGCGATATTAATCATCATTTAGAAAGGCACAGATTAATCAAGGACAGTCAGCATGGACTTGTTAAGGGAAAGACGTCTCTGACTAACTTGATTGAAATTTTTTTAGAAGGTAACAAGTAGGGTTGATGAGGGTAGCTCGTTTGATGTAGTCTATGTGGATTTTAGCAAGGTTTTTGACAAGGTATAAATGGCAGACTGATCAGAAAAGTAAAGCCCATGGGATCCAAGGGAAAGTGGCAATTGGATCAAAAATTGGCTCAGTTGCAGGAAACAAAGAGTAATGATCAACAATAACAACAGAAAATGCTGGAAAAACTCAGCAGGTCAGGCAACATCCGTGGAGAGAAATTTGAGTTGACGTTTCGGGTCGAACCCTTCTTCAAAACTGGAAAGAAAAGAAACTAGATGGAAGGCAGGGCTGCGATCGGACAAAAGAATAAAAGAAACAAAAGAAGTAAAAGAGATTAGAAGCTAGACGAGATGGTAATAGGCTGAGATTAGGTGTAAAGTGTACTGGCAGGGCAAAAGATAGCTGCCAGGTATTCTTTTGTCCGATCGCAGCCCTGCCTTCGATCTAGTTTCTTTTCTTTCCAGTTTTGAAGAAGGGTTTGACCCGAAACGTCAACTCAAATTTCTCTCCATGGATGTTGCCTGACCTGCTGAGTTTTTCCAGCATTTTCTGTTGTTATTTTGGATTTCCAACATCTGCAGTATTTTGCTATCGTACTAGTAATGATCAACAGGTGTTTTTGTGACTGGAAGGCTGTTTCCAGTGGGGTTCCGTATGGCTCAGTGTTAGGTCCCTTTCTTTTTGTGGTATATATCAATGATTTAGACATCAATGTAGGGGACATGATTAAGAAGTTTGCAGATGATACAAAAATTGTCCATGTGGCTGATAGTGAGGAAGAAAGTTGTAGACTGCAGGAAGATATTTTTTTTTAGTCGTTCATGGGAACTGGGCATCGCTGGCAAGGCCAGAATTTATTGCCTATCCCTAATTCCCCTTGAGAAGGTGGTGGTGAGCCGCCTTCTTGAACCGCTGCAGTCCATACATGAAGGTACTCCCAAAGTGCTGTTAGGGAGGGAGTTCCAGGATTTTGACCCAGCGACGATGAAGCAACGGTGATATACTTTCAAGTCAGGATGGTGTGTGACTTGGAGGGGAACTTGGAGGTGGTGGTGTTCCCATGCGTCTGCTGCCCTTGTCCTTCTAGGTGGTAGAGGTGGCGGGTTTGGGAGGTGCTGCCGAAGGAGCCTTGGCGAATTGCTGCAGTGCATCTTGTAGATGGTACACACTGCAGCCATGGTGCGCTGGTGGTGGAGGGAGTGAATGCTTAAGGTGCTGGATGGGGTGCCAATCAAGCGGGTTATTTTGTCCTGGATGGTGTCGAGCTTCTTGAGTGTTGTTGGAGCTGCACTCATCTAGGCAAGTGGAGAGTATTCCATCACACTCCTTACTTGTGCCTTGTAGATGGTGGAAAGGCTTTGGGGGGTCAGGAGGTGAGACATTCGCCGCAGAATACCTCGCAACTGACCTGCTCTTCTTGCCACATTATTTATGTGGCTGGTCCCGTTAAGTTTCTGGTCAATGGTGACACCCAGGAGGTTGATGGTGAGGGATTCGGCGATGGTAATGTCGTTGAATGTCAAGGGGCGGTGGTTAGACTCTCACTTCATGGAGATACTCATTGCCTGGCACTTGTGTGGAGCAAATGTTACCTGCCACTTATCAGCCCAAGCCTGAATGTCGTGCAAGTCTTTTTGCATGCGGGCATGGACTGCTTCATTATCTGAGGAATTGCGAATGGCACTGAACACTGTGCAGTCATCAGCGAACATCCCTATTTTTGACCTTATGATGGAGGGAAGGTCATTGATGAAGCAGCTCAAAATGGTTGGGCCTAGGACACTGCCCTGAGGAACTCCTGCAGCGATGTCCTGGGGCTGTGATGATTGACCACCACAGCCATCTTCCTTTGTGCTAGGTATGACTCCAGCCAGCGGAGAGTTTTCCCCCCGATTTCCATTGACTTCAGTTTTACTAGGGCTCCTTGATGCCATACTCGGTCAAATGCTGTCTTGATGTCAAGGGCAGTCACTCTTACTTCACCTCTGGAATTGAGCTCCTTTGTCCATGTTTGGACCAAGGCTGTAATGAGGTCAGGAGCCAAGTGGTCCTGGCAGAACCCAAACTGGGCATCAGTGAGCAGGTTATTAGTGAGTAAGTGCTGCTTGATAGCACTGTCAATAACACCTTCCATCACTTTGCTGGTGATTGAGAGTAGATTGATGGGGTGGTAATTGGCTGGGTTGGATTTGTCCTGCTTTTTGTGGACAGGACATAACTGGGCAGTTTTCCACATTGTCGGATAGATGCCAGTGTTGTAGCTGTACTGGAACAGCTTGGCTAGAGGCGCGGCTAGTTCTGAAGCACAACAGCCAGGATGTTGTCGGGGCCCATAGCCTTTTCTGTATCCAGTGCGCTCAGTCCTTTCTTGATATCACATGGAGTGAATCGAATTGGCTGAAGACTGGCTTCTGTGATGGTGGGGACCTCAAGAGGAGGCCGATATGAATCATCCATTCTGCACTTCTGGCTGAAGATGGTTGCAAACGCTTCAGCCTTGTCTTTTGCACTCACATGCTGGGCTCCACCATCATTGAGGATGGGGATATTCATGGAGCCTCCTTATTGAACCAGGGTTGGTCACCTGGCTTGATGGTAATGGTAGAGTGAGGGATATGCCGAACCATGAGGTTACAGATTGTGGAGGAATGAAATTCTGCTGCTGCTGATGGTCCACAGTGCCTCATGGATGCCCAGTTTTGAGCTGCTGGATCTATTCTGAATCTATCCCATTTAGCACGGTGGTAGTGCCACACAACACAATGGAGGGTGTCCTCAATGTGAAGATGGGGCTTCGTCTCCACAATGACTGTGCGGTGGTCACTGCTACCAATGTTGTCATGGACAGATGCATCTGCGACAGGTGAGGACGAGGTCAAGTAGGTTTTTCCCTCGTGTTGGTTCTCTCACCACCTGTCGCAGGCCCAGACTGGCAGTTATGTCCTTCAGGACTCGGTCAGCTCAGTCAGTAGTGGTGCTACCGAGCCACTCTTGGTGATGGACACTGGATTAATAGCCCAGTAACATTACCACTGTGCTACCATTCCCAATACCGATATCAATGGACTGGTCAGGAGGGCAGAAAGTGGCAAATGGAATTCAATCCGGAGAAGTGTGAGATAATGCATTTGGGGAGGACTAACAAGGCAGGGGAATACACAATAAATGATAGGATACTGAGAAGTGTAGCGGAACAGTGGGACCTTGGACTGCATGTCCTCAAATCCCTGAAGGTAGCAGGACAGGTAGATAAGGCGGCTAAGAAGGCATACGATTTACTTTTCTTTATTAGCCGAGGCATTGAATATAAGAGCAGGGAGGTTATGCTAGACCTGTATAAAGCACTAAATAACAACAAAAAACGCTGGAAAAATTCAGCAGGCCAGGCAGCATCCGTGGAGAGAGAAACAGAGTTAACGTTTCAGGTCGAAGACCTTTCATCAGAACTTTCGTCTTCGACCTGAAACATTAACTCTGTTTCTCTCTTCACGGATGCTGCTTGGCCTGCTGAGTTTTTCCAGCGTTTTCTGTTGTTATTTCGGATTTCCAGCATCCGCAGTATTTTGCTATTGTATAAAATACTAGTTAGGCCACAGCTAGAGCAATGTGTACAGCTCTGGTCACCACATTACAGGAAAGATGTGATTGCACTAGAGAGGGTGCAGAAGAGATTTATGAGGATGTTACCAGAACTGGAGAATTTTAGCTATGAGGAAAGATTGGATATGCTGGGGTTGTTTTCTTTGGAACAGAGGAGGCTGAAGAGAGATTTAGTTTAGGTGTATAAAATGATGAAGGGCCTAGTTAGAGTAGATAGGAAGGACCTATTTCCCTTAGCTGAGAGGTCAATCACCAGGGGGGCATAGATTTAAAGTAATTGGTAGAAGGGAGTTGAGGAGAAATGTTTTCACCCTGAGTGTGGTGGGGGTCTGGAACTCACTGCCTGAAAGAGTGGTAGAGGCAGAAACCCTCATTGCATTAAAAAAAAATACTTGGATATGCACTTGAAGTGCCATAACCTACAAGGCTACAGACCAAGTGCCGGAAAGTGGGATTAGGATGCATAGTTCTTTTTCGGCCGGCACAGACACGATGGGCTGAATTTTTTTTAAATTCATTCCTGGGAAGTGGGCGTCACTGGCAAGGTCAGCATTTATTGCCCATCCCTAATTGCCTTTGAGAAGGTGGTGGTGAGCCGCCTTCTTGAACCACAGCAGTTCTTGTGGTGAAGGTTGTAGCGGTTGTGTACAACTGAGTGGCTTGCTAGGCCATTTCAGAGGGCGGTTAAGAATCATCTGTGGGTGTGGAGTCACATATAAACCAGACCAGGTAAGGACGGCAAATATCATTCCTAAAGGACATTAGTGAACCAGATGGGTTTTTACAACAATCTGATAGTTTCATGGTCACCGTTACTGATATTAGCTTTTTGTTCCAGATTTATTTAATTAATTGAATTTAAATTCCCCAGCTGCCATGGTGGGATTTGAATTCACGCCTCTGGATCATTAGTCCTGGCCCCTGGATTACTAGTCCCGTAAGCTACCCACTATGCTACCGTTACCATCAAATGGCGTCCTTCTGTGCTGTAAACTTCTATAATTCTAGGATCCCTAGGGCTGGTTTCTCTGAGTACAGCCCACGATGGCATTGGCTGCCTCAGGGCAAACCAATCTTGGAGAGAGAAAGTCAAGCAGGTGCTATGCCCCTTACTTGCATATGCAAAGGGTCTCAACACCTGCAGCAGGTGTGGGTAATGGACGGCACTTGTTTGTCCTGACCCAATATGGCGGATGGCGCACTTCTGGTCAGAAGCATGCGCGTGATTCGTACCCACCATTTTGGGGCACTGAGCCCCAAAAACAGAGGTAGTGTGATGCAATTTCTAGGCCTAGAAGCAACGTTCCCTCTAAGCTGCACGGCTGCGCAGCTCTCTGCCAGTCCCCCGCAGCCTAGGACCAGCTTTTCCAATGTTAAATTTCGCCCATGCGCAAAACTGTGAATGGGCCGCACAGCCCCTTAAAGGGACTGTACACCCAAAAACATTACCTAGGAGCCTTGCATCATAGCTCCCTTCCCAGCATGAGAAGCGAGAGCTACTGCAGCAGGGAGACAGCTATTCAACACTTAAGTAGACAGACCAGCTACTTATGACAACAATAAGGGCAGCAGAGGGAAAATAAAGGAAGTAATAAAAGGATATAATTAAATTTATCAATAATAAATATTATCTGGAATTGTTAAAAAAGGAAAACATGCATCTATTCGTCTCCTATATCTGCAAGACATAAATGACCGAAGAGAAACTATTCCATGAACAGTGCGAACAATCGAGCAAGAAGATGTAACAGCACTAGCAGGGTAATCTTTTTATCACAAAAATATATGGATCTGTGGAGTACTCCTCTATGACGTGCAACTAGGACATGAGTTACCTGCAATTATTCACACTCATTTTCTCTTTTCAACACACTTTGCAAGGAAGCACTTGGGCCTCGATATTTACGGGGAGGCGGGAAGGGAGCGGGGGCAAATTTTAGCGGCTGGGAAACCCGAAAATATGGGGAAAGCAAAGGTCCTGCTGAATTTAACGTCAGGCCTCACTTGAATTATTTTTTCCACCCCCCTGGTATTTTAAGCCCCCCCCCCCACCCCACCGCTCGTGTTGGGGGGTTAAAATTCCCCCATTGGTCTATAATCAGCAAGTCCCTTCTTTGTGGGGAACTGCAGGTCCAAACTGGCACTCTAACATGCCATTGGTGAAGGAATATTTGCCTAGAAATTTGTGACTGCCACAAAAGCTGCCGGTGCCACTGCGGGCGGGTGTTAATGGATGCCAAAAATGGTGGCGCTGGCAGGACCAAAAAATTGGCGCTGGGGTCTAATTAACATTAGCCCAGTGCCTAACTCAATGTGCAATGCCGTCCTGGTACCGTTGGTCCCGGCAGGAAACCCCATTGTAGCATGGCAGAAGTGTCGTTGCAGCTTAGAACAGCCTCTCTGAAAGCGAGGCTGTCATTTCAGAAAGCATTGTTGGTTTATTAAAGGGGCACTGCCTTCTGAAATGAAAAAAATAAAATTGATGTACAAATATACAGTTTTTAGCTCTTACAGCTGAACAGCCTTCTGAAAAAAATTAACATGAAAAAGAATTCCGAAATGGGAGCCCTTCAGCTCTTAAAGCTGAATTCCCCTCCACACCTAAGAAAATGGGAAAGGTGCTTCAGCACTAACAGAAATGCCTCAGCAAGCCAGGGAAGGGGCACCCAGGGTCTCACATGCCAGTCCAGCTTTGTGCAGGGGGTCAACACTGCAAGAGAGGTCCTCTACCCACAGGGGCCAGGAGGCTCTCCAGAAAGAAAGATGTGACAACTAAAGTGATAAGGGACAGCATAAAACTAAAAAAAAGGGCATATAAAAGTGCTAAAAATAGCACAGATCCTGGCGAATGGGAAAGATACAAAGAACAGCAAAGGGTCACAAACAGATAGTAAGAACTACAAAAAAGGAGTATGAAAAGAAACTTGCAAGGGATATCAAAATCAGTATGAAGAATTTTTACAGTTACATTAGGAAAATGAGGGTTGTCAAGAGAAATGTTGGCCCCTTAAAAACTGAAAGTGGTGATGTTGTTAATGACAATGGGGAAATGGCGGACATGTTGAATAATTACTTTGCGTCAGTATTTACAGTAGAAGAAGAGGATATAATGCCGGAAATCCCAAAGAAACCAATATTGAATCGGCGACAGGGACTCAATAAAATTAACATAGGTAAAATAACAGTAATAAAGAAAATAATGGCACTAGAGCGACAAATCCCCAGGGCCAGATGGTTTCTATCCCAGGGTTTTAAAAGAAGTAGGTGAGCACATTTAAGAATGGCGAGAGAGGGAAACCAGGAAATTATAGACCATCTGTTGTGGGGAAATTGCTAGAGTCTATAATTAAGGATCGGGTGACTGAACACCCAAAAATTTTCAGCTGATCAGAGAGAGCCGGCATGGATTTGTGAAAGGTGGGTCATGCCTGACGAACCTGATTGAATTTTTTAAAGAGGTGACTAAAGTAGTGGACAGGGGAATGTCTATGGATGTTATTTATATGGACTTCCAGAAGGCATTTGATAAAGTCCCACATAAGAGACTGCTATCACAGAGTTGAGGGCAAATTATTGACCTGGTTAGGAAATTGGCTGAGTGGCAGGAGACAGAGAATAGGGATAATGGGTAGGTACTCAAATTGGCAGAATGTGACTAGTGGTGTCCCACAGGGATCTGTGTTGGGGCCTCAACTATTCACAATACCTATTAATGACTTAGATGATGGGATAGAAAGTCATATATCCAAAATTGCCGATGACACAAAGATAGGTGGCATTGTGGGCAGTGTAGATGAAAGCATAAAATTACAAAAGAATATTGATAGCTTAAATGAATGGGCAAAGCTTTGGCAAATGAATTTCAATGTAAGCAAATGCGAGGTCATCCACTTTGGACCTAAAAAGGATAGAACAAGGTACTTTCTAAATAGTAAAAAGCTAAAAACAGTGGATGTCCAAAGAGACGTGGGGGTTCAGGTACATAGATCAATAAAATGTCATGAACAGGTACAGAAAATAATCAAAAAGGCTAATGGAATGCTGGCCTTTATATCTAGAGGACTAGAGTACAAGGGAGCAGAAGTTATGCTGCAGCCATACAAAACCCTGGTTAGACCACACCTGGTGTACTGTGAGCAGTTCTGGGCACCACATCTTAGGAAGGATATATTGGCCTTGGAGGGAGTGCAGCGTAGGTTTACCAGAATGATACCCGGACTTCAAGGGTTAAGTTACGAGGAGAGATTACACAAATTAGGGTTGTATCCCTAGAATTTAGAAGGTTAAGGGGTGATCTGATCAAAGTTTTCAGGATATGAAGGGGAACACATAGGGTAGATAGAAACTATTTCCACTGGTTGGGGATTCTAGGACTAAGGGGCATAGTCTAAATATTAGAGCCAGACTGTTCAGGAGTGAAATTAGGAAACACTTCTACACACAAAGGGTGGTAGAAGTTTGGCACTCTCTTCCACAAATGACAATTGATGCTAGATCAATTTTTAATTTTTAATTGGAGATTGATAGCTTTTTGTTAACCAAAGGTATTAAGGGATATGGGCCAAAGGCGGGTATATGGAGTTAGATCGCAGATCAGCCATGATGTCATTGAATGGCGGAACAGGCTCGAGGGACTGAATGGCCTACTCCTGTTCTTGTGTTCCTATGTTCCTATGTGGGACCAGATCACCAAGGCCGTCACTGCCAGCAGTGTTGCCCCATGTTCCTATGTGGGACCACATCACCAAGGCCGTCACTGCCAGCAGCGTTGCCCCCACCACCTGGCTCCAGTGCCCAAAGAAGCTTCATGACCTCAGATCACTGGTCAAGGTCAGTGAATGCATCTTCAAAAGCCATCTCCTACCAACTGCATCACTAGCCTCACACACTTCTCAATGCATGATTCTCCCATCACTCACCTACCAACAATCTGTAGCAAACACGAGGCACATCTTTCATTCCTAGCTTCACCTCACCCCCTTGAAGGAGACAATGCTGGCCATTCTTGGCAGGGACATGGCTGAGCCCTTGGCCAGTAGCAGGCTGAAAGTATACAAGATCCTCATATGCTATCCTCCATCTCGCATGCACCTCTTGCTTTCCCGCCCTCCCCTCACCAGAACTCCACACACCCAAGAAATGCAGCCTGCCCAGCCAGTGGTTGACCAAGAGGGGGAGGAGGGTGAAGAAGAAGAAGAAAAAGAAGAAGACACACCATCACTCTATTTCATACTCCCAGCAACCAGCTCCTCAAGGTCGACCAGCAAGGCCATTTGCAGTGTCCCCCACTGAAGGTCAGCAGCCTTCCACCAGCCATGCTACAGCCATTGGGTTAGCACTGCATGACGTCAGTAGGATAGGCAAAGGCACACATAAGACAGACACTAAGGGAATGCACACGGGTGATGATTTCTTGATGTTATATTGGATGGCTAGATGTATAAAGTTGGATTGGAAATTTTGCTTTGTGGTGGCTTTTATTTCAGCACTGTGGCTAAGAGGATGCTGTGATGGTCAGTAACAGAGGGAAGGCAAGGTGTGGGACAAATGTTGAAAGTGGAATTGGGGTTGTGGTCCTCTTCTGCTTCGTCCTCTTCTGCTTCTTCCTCTTCTGCTTCTTCCTCTTCTGTGTCTTCAGCTTCCCTCTGCGAGCGGATGCTGTAAATCTGAAATAAAAGCATATAAAATGCTGGAAATACTCAGCAGGTCAAGCAGCATCTTGACCTGAGACGTGAACTTTAAGAGGTGCTGGCAGCGTCTCTATCAGTCTGCTGAACGCTGAATTTTCATAGCGAGCTTAGGACCCAGCGTTGAACTCAGTGCTAAGGGTTAAAGTGCGCTGAGGTGATGATAAGTCGGCATGACGTCTCCCTCTCTTTATTTACATTTCCAGGGCCAGCACTGCTGTCGGCAGCACTAAAGCCCTCACCAAAATGGCGGCCGCTGAGTCCCACACCAGAGAAGGGTGCTAGAGTGGCGGCTGCTATTTTTCGCCAGGATCGCGGCTGTAACACTTGGTGGTAACCGGCCCAATTTCTAGGCCATTATTTTTAAACTGCTGCATTTTAAATATGAAGAAAACTTACTTCACTTCCTTCACTTGTAAAAGGTAACCTCACGGTCATACTCAAATAATCACCTGAAAAATGCAAATAAAGACATTTTAAAAGTAACTAATTACAGACAAAAGATAAGAGAGAGATTTACAGAAAAATTAATCGATTTAAGTACATAACAACATAAGAACTAGGAGCAGGAGGAGGCCTTCAGCCCCTCGAGCCTGCTCCGCCATTCAATAAGATCATGGCTGAACTTCTACATCAACTTCACTTTCCCACCCTATCCCCATATCCCTTGATTCCCTTAGTACCCAAGAAACTATCGATCTCAGTCTTGAATATACTCAACGACTCAGCCTCCACAGCCCTCTGGGGTAGAGAATTCCAAAGATTCACAATCCTTTGAGTGAAGAAGTTTCTCCTCATCTCAATCCTAAATGGCCGACCCCTTATCCTAAGACTATGACCCCTAGGTCTAGACTCTCTTATCCTGAGACAATGGCATCGAGTTCTAGACTCTCCAGTCAGGGAAACAGCCACCCAGGATCCACCCTGTCAAGCCCTCTAAGAATTTTATATGTTTCAATGAGATCACCTCTCGTTCTTCTAAACTCCAGAGAATGTAGGCCCATTCTACTCAATCTCTCCTCATCAGACAGCCCTCTCATCCCAGGAATCAATCTAGTGAACCTTCGTTGCACCCCCTCTAAGGCAAGTATATCCTTCCTTAGGTAAGGAGACCAAAACTGTGCACAGTATTCCAGATGTGGTCTCACCAAAGCCCTATATAATTGCAGCAAGACTTCCTGGATGCGATATTGGGCTCGGTACCGCTACGGGTGCCATTCAGGGACCAAAATGACGTCCGATGCACGTGCATGCCTCAGCCACAAATCGCTCCTGATACCATATTGCTGAGGGCGTTAGCGCACGCCCACCTAATGTCCGCCGGAAGTATGCAGAGCAGGCAGATCATGACGTCAACCAGCGCTAAGCAGCAGGAAGGACACCCCACCAGCACTATTTAAAGGGATCATTAACTATTTACAGGTTAGTTGCTGGATGATTTCTTCTGGCTGTTGGTACGATTGTACAGGGCCAGAATTATTTTCTGAGGAAACAGCGGGTGGGTTGGAGGCATGGGGGGGGGAAGTGAAAGTTGAAAAATGTGAACCCCGACCCCAACCCGCCTACTTTCACCTTTCACTCAGGCGGGACGGGGGTGGGAGGGGTGGACTGCCAACTCACTGCCAAGAAGCGGGTTGGCAATTTAAATATTATAATGAGGCCTGAAGCCTCTACTTTAACCTGCTGTGCAGGTTTTACTGCAGACACTGGGGATCCCGGGACTCGGAATTCCTGGTGGCTGCAATGAGGTGGCCTCAGCCTCGGGAAGCAATGGCTGTAGGCTGTGAGGAGCAGGAGTGCTTCCTCCCGGCCCCCCAAGCTCCCCCACCATCAGCCTGGCTCTCCCTGGGGTTGGGGGTCGGACCCCCCACCTCCAGGCCTGGAACACCCCCAGATTGCAACTCAGCCCCGAGGTCGGGAATCGGACTCCCCGTCGCAACTCCCCCCCACCCCAAGGACAGGGATTGGACCCCCCCGGGCCTGGAACACTCTCCCCCCCCCACCCAAGGGAGATCAGAATCCCCCCCGGGCACTTACCTGTTGCTGCGGCCTCCTTCTCCGAGTTCGCCACACGACTGGAAGCCAGCCTGTCAATCAGGCTGACTTCTGGGTGGGGAATCCGCCCCTGACATGGCACGCACGCTGTGGAGTTAAAACCCCACAGCGTGCCAGGAAACTCAACCTTCCGGGTTTCCCGCCGTCTCCTGGGTCCACCCGCACCGTGCTTTCCATAGTTGTTTCAAGTTGCAAAAGTCTACAGGGAGTGATGTGGCAGATGCTGAAGGACTTTTTCCTGACTTCAAGGCTTCTGCAAAACTAGGTGCTCCCAGATATGGGTGCAGTAGTCGGCATTCCCCTTGGAATACAGCATGACTGGGTGAATGAGCAGAGGCCACGCAGAGAAGGTCAAGCTGCTAGAAGAGGGAGGAGGAGGAGTGAGCGAAGGGCTCTCAGAAGGAGGCCATATTGCCCAGGGTGTTCAGGGAGCAATTCTCCTACCTGAACCTCAGCGAGGAACAATGAGTGAGACATCTATGCTTCAATAAGGACATCCTCACTGAAATCTGCCATCTGCTGCAGCCACAACTGCAGCCTCAGAGCATGGCAAGGACCTCATTGCCAGTGGCTGTGAAGGTGACCGTGGTGATAAACTTTTGTGCATCTGGATCATTACAGCCTAGAGCTGGAGATATTTGCAACATCTCCAGTTTGCCATCCACTGTAGCGTAAGGGAGGTCACTGGGCTCTCTATTCAAAGAGAGCTAACTACATTTCATTCTCTCTTGCCAGATACCAGCAGGTAAAGTGAGCACGTGGCATTGCTAGGATTGCAGGCTTCCCCATGGCGCAGAGTGCCAGTGACTGCAAGTGCATCGCTTTGCAGGCACCAGATGAGAACTCTGCCATATACCGCAACAGTCCCTCAATGTCCAGCGAATCATGCAGGTCAGTGCCCGGTATCCTGGCGGCAGTCATGATGCCTTCATTCTGTGGCAGTTCACTGTTCCATCTGCATTTGAACCACCATGACAAACCAAAGGGTAGCTAGTGGGCAACAAGAGATATCCGCTGACGACATGGCTCATGATTCTGGTGCGCAACCCCGCACATGTGCGCATCATGCATACAATGAAAGCCATGCTGCCACACAAAATGTGATAGAGCAGACCATTGGTCTGCTGAAATAACACTTTCGCTGTCTGGACCACTCTGGAGGAGCCCTGCAGTACTCAGCAGAGTTGTGGTGGTCTTCTGCATACTGCACACCCTCGCTGGCATGAGGGGACAGCCCTTGCCACCAGCTATATGGCAAGCAGCTGAGGAGCAGGGGCATGAGGAAGAGGAGGAAAAAGAGGAAGAGGAAGGGAGGATGCAACCTAGACAGCCCCTTTCTGCCTGGGCTGTCTGTGAAGAACTAATTTAAGTGTGATACCAATAACCGCAACCCCAATTCCCCATTCACCACAGTCCCACACCTTCCCTTCCCTCTGTCACTGACCATCACAGCGTCCGCTTGCCCACAATGCAAAAATAAAAGCCACCACAAAATAAACATTCCAAACCAAATTTATAAATG
Source organism: Somniosus microcephalus (assembly GCF_052327205.1). Classification (NCBI taxonomy): domain Eukaryota; kingdom Metazoa; phylum Chordata; class Chondrichthyes; order Squaliformes; family Somniosidae; genus Somniosus; species Somniosus microcephalus. Next base: position 31,780,213 of record NC_140998.1, on the reverse strand, counting down.
AAACCCTGCCATATTGCATGCAAACATAGACTAATCACCTTTGTGCATTCCCTTAGTGCCTGTCTTCCATGTGCCTTTGCCTGTTCTAGTGCTCCTATGCAGTGCCATCACATTGGCTGCATCATGGCTGTTGGAAGGCTGCTGACTTTCAGTGGAGAACACTGCAGATGGCCTTGGAGGATAACCTCAAGCAGCTCTGGGCCTAGAAGCCCCGGCTGCGGACTGCAAAATCTCGGAATGGTCAGCAGCAGTCTGGGCTGGCTGGTAGACATAAAGAGCACTGGCAGAGTGGCGGGGAGCGAGGACGAATACTGTCATCCTGAGAGAGGACAGCACATTTGTGCTCCATGGAGCCACTGCCACTCCCCTGGGGCGGCGTCTCAGCAATCCTAGTAATCTGTTGGAGGACAAATTGCTGGACTGCTGTGACACCCTGCAAGCCCCTTTCAACACGATAACCCACAGCCATGATGGCAGCAGTCTGAGCTTGCATAGCAGCAAGTTGACCTTGCATGACAGCAGTCTGAGCTTCCACTGCAGCACTCAGACATTGGATGGCTGCTGCATGTGCTGCAATGGAAGTTGCAACAACAGCCATCAGACGCTGCATCATGGTTGGGTGCACAAGTGTGCGAATGGAGTTGGCCACCACTTCCATGCTGGAAAGGATGAGCTGCAAGCTCTGCGCAAAGTCCTCCGCCATGCTCCTTGACATTGAACACAGGCTTTCTGGCAGGCTTCCCAATGCACCAAGCATCTTGTTGTGCATACCCATCAGTGTTCTTCTGTAGGTTGCCCCATCGAAGTACTGATCTGAGTCCACTGCTGCGGAACCCGTGTGCTGTCTCGCCCTCCGGCGAGCTGACTCCTGCAATATCCTTGCCCACTGTTCTAGCTGCAGCGCATTCGTGCCTTGTTTCTCACCACATACAGATCCCGCCTCTAATCTATCCTCTATGAGACGCGCAGTGTCAGTATCTGAGCTGGTGGCTGCAAGTATGAAATCAAGTTTCAGTGCTGTGTGTCTTCATCTTCACTGTCTTGTTGGTGTTCCTCCACTGCCTGGCCAGGTTGCACCTCTTGGGTATCTGAAAGGAAAAAGGCACAAGGGTAAGGTTGTGGTGAGGGAGGGGGATGTAAAGTCCGCGCCTCAATAATACACGGACTTCGGGAGAACAGTTTAACAGGTACTTTACTGAACAAGAGGCAGCTTGAAACTGAAACTACAGAAGCCTGCTAGGGCCTTTTATACATGGGTGGTCACTGCCGGTACTGCAGTCTAAGACCAGTTATTCCCTTAAAGGTACATACACAACAGGGGACGTAAAAGGTGCATGCTTACACCATCTGCAGCTTGTCAATCAGAAGAGATTGTGGGATGAGGGGGAAGTGGGAAGTGAGAAGAAGGATTAGGTATGGAGGATACCATCATCTTCGATGCTTTCAGCCCTGCCGCTGGCCACGGCCTCAGGAATGGCCATTCCAATAATGGCCAGCACCGTCTCCTCTACATGCAGGTGCACCTGTCCCCCTCCGGTTATCTCCTGCTGTCTCTGGTTGTGTGCCACCTTGTCCTGCAAGAGAGAGGGAAGTGTGTCAGTGAGTGTCATGTAATCTGTTTGGGTGATGTGGCTGTCATGGTTGTATAGCTGGCAGTGTGTGCAAGCTGTGAGATGTGGGTGTGAGGCTTACAGCAGTGTTAAGTGTATGAGGGTGAGGTGAAGCTATAAATGTTAGGAATGAGTAATGCTTGATAGAGATTGTTGGTAGGTGAGTGATGGAGTGTGGTGATTTGACCAGTGGCTGAGGCTAGTGGTACAGTGGGCAGGAGATGGCATTTGAAGAAGCATTCACTGACCTTGACCATTTGTGTGAGGTCATTGAACTTCTTGCGGCACTGCAGCCAAGTCCTCAGGGCTTGACTCCTGGCATTGACCTCCATGGTTATCTGCTCCTCATGCCTTTTGACGGTGTGTCTGGAGGGCCTCTAGCCCTCCTGCGGAAATAGGACATCTCTGCTCCTCCCCATCTCCTCCACCAATACCGCCAGTGCAGCATCTGAAAACCTTGGAGCCTGCTCTATCCAATGTTATGCCATTACTCACTGTTTCCCAGGACAGATTCACTTCCAGCACGACTCCCAGCACCTGCTGCAGCCAAAATCCACCTCCCCTTTAAGAGGTGCAGGCTAGCTTTAAGCAGTTCAGGCTAGCTCTAAGTGGTGCTGGGAAGTTAAGATTTTGGTGATGCATGCAGGCAGTCAATTGTGCAATTAGCACTGGCTGCATGCAGAAATCATTATAATGAGCAGGCAGCACAAAGTTTACGTGCTGTCTGCATTTCAATCAATGGGCGCGGCTTAATCGCGCATCGCGATCACCGCACCCATTTTTGGGGGCTATCCAATTTAGGCCCCCCCCCTTACATTGATACTCCAACCCCCTTGCAATTAAGGCTAACATACCATTTGCCTTCCTAATTGTTTGCTGTACCTGTATGTTAACTTTCTGTGATTCATGTACAAGGACCTGCAAATCCCTCTAAATACCAACATTTACTAGTCTCTCACCTTTTAAAAAATGTTCTGCTTTTTCATTCTTCCCACTGAAGTGGATAACTTCACAATTCCCCACATTATATTCCATCTGCCACCTTCTTGCCCAATCACTTAACCTGTCTATATCCCTTTGCAGCTTCTTTGCTTCCTCCTCACAGCTTACTTTCCCACTTAGCTTTGTATCGTCAGCAAACTTGGATATATTATGCTCAGTCCCCTCAACTAATCATTGATATAGATTGTAAATAGCTGAGGCCCAAGCACTGATGTTTGCCACATTCCACTAGTTACACACTGCCATCCCAAAAATTATTTATTTATTCCTACTCTCTGTTTTCTGTCCGTTAACCAATCCTCAATCCATGCTAATATATTATTCCTAATCCCATGAGCCCTAACCTTGTGTAATAGCCTCTTGTTTGGCACCTTATCGAATGCCTTCTGAAAATCCAAATATGCTCCATCCACTGGCTCCCCCTTATCTACCCTGCTATTTACACCCTCAAAAAACTCTTAATAAATTTGCCCCTTCCATAAAACTGTGTTGACTGTGCCGAATCACATTGTGATTTTCCAAGTGCCCTGATACCACGTCCTTAATAATAGATTCTAGCATTTTTCTTATTACTGATGTCAAGCTAACTGGCATATAGATCCCTGATTTCTCTCTCTACCTCCTTTCTTGAACATCAATGTTACATTTCCTACCTTCCAATTCACGGAGACCATTCTAGAATATAGGGAATTCTGGAAGATCTAAACCAATGCATCTACTATCTCTGCAGCAACCTCTTTTAAAACCCTAGGGTGTAGGCCATCAGGTCCAGGGGATTTGTCAGCTTTTAGTCCCATTAACTTTTCCTGTAACTTTTAATTACTAATATTAATTCCTCACTCTCATTAGATCCTTGAGGCTAGAAATTCGGTATCACCCCAGTTGGGGAGGCTAAATTTTAAAAAGTTGCAGAATTAGCGCCAGGCACTAATCCTTCTGACCCCCCGCTAAATTGATTGTTAGCGCTCCAAGAAAGAACTGGAGCACTAAATCAAACGCTAATCATCTAACTTAGAGCGCTACACACAGAGAGCGGGGTTCTACCCGTAGAGTGATAACCAATTTCAGGTGCACTCCAATCAGGACTCATCATTCACACTGGCTCCTTCCAGTTCTTAAAGGGGATGTTCAATCATTCTCAACATTGCTGGCTCTGAAGGCGACCTTCAAGCAACTTAATAACAACACCTCTTATCCTCATGGCTGATCCCAGTCCCAGGGAGAGAGCTCGCCATTTCAGCGACCGGGCATTGCAGGCATTGGTCGCGGCAGTCGAAAGAAGGAGGGCAGTGCTGTTCCTGGCCACTGGCAGGAGGCTATTGCCCCAGGTCCTTTCCCACTTCCCAGCTCATTATACTGTCTGCATTCCTTGCTCCCTTCCTGCTCCCCTGCCCTCATCTTAATGTGAGTCTTGTGCCTTTATGCTTTCAGGTAATCAGCAACCAGCTGACCAGCCTGTCCTTGAGCCTTCCAGTGAGAGTGAGGTGGGAGAAGAGGAAGAGGAAAAAAGCACCGCGTCACTGCATGTCTCACTCATGGGCACAACCTCAGATACTGGAACTACGCGATCTTTAGAGCCAAGTTTAGTGGAGGGGTCTGCACTGGGTGATGAAACGGGGACGAGCGGGCTACAGCAAGGCCGGGGGAAAGCGTAGCTCGGGAGCCAGTTCCCCGGGGGGCAAGTTCGCACATGAGTTCTGCTGCAAAGGACCTTGATGGGGAGGTATTCACAAGAAGAGTGATGGGCATGCACACCAAGATGACAGGTGCAATAGCAAGGGTGCCCGAGAGCCTGTCAGCAATGGAGTCCGCCTCCAACATTGCACAGAGCTCTGCGCACACCATGGAGCCCATCCTTGGCAGTCTGCAAAGGATGGTGGACTCCCTGAGAGACCGTGGGGACCCAGACCTCATGTCGCATGTCATGGGCGATGTGGCAGCATCCATTGCAGCACAGGCGGAAACCACGCAATGTCTTAGTGCTGTAATGCAGTCAATGGTTGATGCCATTGAGTCTCAGACTGCTCTCATGCAGTCTCAGCTTGATGCCACGCAAGCTCTGACTGCTGCCATCTTTGCTGGGTTCACCACAGTCCACCAGGGATCTCACGGTGTCACAGCAGGCCAACAATGGGATGCTGAGATGCTGCCCCGGGGGGGTGGCAGTGTGTCAGTGGAGCAGGAACCTGCTGTCCTCTCTCAGGATGACAGCATTTCTGCTCCCACCAATGCCACTCTGCCATTGCCCTTGTTGCTGCCTGTCATCCAGCCAGGCCAGACTGCCAATGCCCAGCCTGAGGTGGTGCAGTGTACAACTGGGCCTTCCAGGCTCAGAGCTGGTCGAGGGCATCCTGCAAGGCCATCTGTAGTCTCTGGCACCGACACTCAGCAGCCTTCCACCAACCACTATGTGGGAGCAGTAGATTAGGAAAAGGCACTGTAAAGAGGGGAAGTAAGTGTTTGGACAAGTGTGATTAGTTAATATTGTTGTTGTATATGTTTACTGAATGTTGATAAATTTATTAATTGAATTTTGTAGAATTTGTGCTGTCTCTCATTTCAGCTTTGCACTGTGATATGGCTTGCGAAATGGACGGAATGATGGGGATGTGGTGGGCAACATATATGTGGGGTAGAATTATTGGAACTGCAGTCGGATGAGGTGGTCACAGACCGCCCTTACAGAATGCCAATTGAGTAGCTGCCTCCCTCACTGCTGTTCCTCCTCCTGTTCCTCATCCTCCTCCTCTCCCTCTTCCTCCTCCTGAGGTGGTCCCGCTATGCCTGGTGGCAAGGGCTGGCCCCTCATGATGACCAAGTTGTGCAGCATGCAGCACACCACTATGAAAAGGGACACCCACTCAGCCGAGTACTGAAGGGCTCCTCCCGAGGGGTCAAGGCAGTGGAACCATTGCTTGAGCACTCCGATGGTCTGCTCGATGATGTTCCTGGGGGCAGCATGGCTCTCATCATATGAGTGCTGGGCAGGAGTGTTGGTGTTGTGGAGGGGAGTAATGAGCCAGGTGGAGAGTGGCTAGCCCTTGTCTACGATCAGCCAGCCGCGAGCTTGACGTGGAAGCTGGAAGAGTGCTGGCACAGGATGAAAGCATCGTGGCTGCTGCCAGGATAACGGGCATTCACATTGAGAAGTCGCTGTCTGTGGTTGCACACCAACTGCACATTAAGTGACTGGTAGCCTGTGCGGTTACAGGTGATCTCAGGATTGTTATGCGGTGCCCGCAAAGCGACGTGGGTGCAGTCAATGGCGCCCTGCACCATGGGGAAGCCCGTTATCTTGGCAAAGCCACATGCACACTCATCCTGCTTCTCTCTGGTGATGGGGAAGGAAATGTAGTCCCTTCTCCTTCTGTAGAGAGCCTCTCTGACCTCCCGGATGCAGCAATGGACAGCGAACTGCGAGATGTTAGCTATGTCTCCTGCTGCAGACTGGAAGGATCTGCTGGTGTAGAAATTGAGGGCGACGGTGACCTTGACGCCACTGAGAGAGCCGTGGTGGTCCTGATCTGAGGCTGGAGGTCTGGCTGCAGGAGATTGCAGAGCTCTGTGACCACCTCCTTGCTGAAGCGGAGCCTTCTAAGACACTGCTCCTCAGTTAAATTTATGTAGAAGTACTCCCAGAATACCCTGGGAGGGTAAGGCCTCCTGTTGAGAGCGCTGTTGGCCCTCCTCCCTCTGGCCACATATTCCAATCTTTGTCTCTGCCTCCACTGCCTCTGATGTTGATGCTGGAGGGCGAGGTCAAGTGCCAGTAACCAATGAAACCAAGTATAGAACTTTGAAATCTTAGCAGAATGAAAGTGACAAATTTTTAGCAAGCAGAACACTCCTGAAAGTAAGAAATGTTTAACTCACTGAAGCTGAGAAAGCAGCATTGATTGGCCACTAAAATGAAAGTGGATGTTGATCCCTTTAAATACCGCTCCTACAGCGGCCATCCGAATGCATAACACCTCCTCTTCCTGCTGTTGTTCAGGCCAGGCGCTAAAGCAGGGGGGGGCGACAGTTTATTTTGCACCTGGGCCGTTAATGGGGCATTCCAAATGCATTGACATTGTAGGGGTTTCGCAAAATTCCCCTATTTTTCCCTGAAGATTGAAAATATTGGTCCACATCGTGGACGAAGAATTGGGTGATGTGACTTGTCTACAATGTTTTAAAATGTGCCTAGAACCACAAAAGACTGCTCTGAGATGGAAAGAACGTGGACAACACCGGACTCGTGGAGCTCTGTGGAAAATATTCACACACCTTAAGACAGTACTTTTATTAATAAAATTGTTCCCTGGAGTTTGGGCAATCACAAAAGGTTTTTAAAATGGCCACAGAAAGCATTGGCCAAGAACAATGGGGCTTGAAAAAAAAGCAGTTCGAGTTGTCTGTGAAAAAGTGGGAGGATACAGTGGCAGTCAAAGACCTGCCAATCAAAGGGAGGTTCCCTTCCGAAGCACTTGAAGTTGCTTATTGACATAAGAGATTAGCCCACTTGAGACTAACCGCAGGACAATCGAGTGAAACTGCTTCTGTTTACACAGCCATTCAAAGCACTCACAGACAATGAGATACTGAAACCATGGGACGGATTTTTAATGCAACAGTTTAGGAATTGAATGGGTTTTTGAAGCACTCATCATTCTGGACAATAGGGCAGTTGCATTCCCTTTTGTTTTAGCCCAGGTGAGCTCCGGATGTGGGCGAGAACATTTCGGCCCCACAGTGCAGACACATTAACCCATTCCAACCACTTTGAATCAACCAATCATCAGCGTTTCTCTTGTGTATTGGAACTTTGGGCGCGAATTTTGCAGACAGACTTTTCCAGGTATAAAGATAGCTCCTGAGAAGCTATCTCTCTCTCTCTTAGCTCTTACTTCGCTGGGCCACAGGTGAGCAGGGTTTCTGACTCCTCAGCAAGGCAACCTAGTAAGGAGTTAGGGGTGGTAATTAAGGGGGTATTGCTAAGATTGTTAAATTAACATTGTAGCCACTTACCCCTCGTTTTGCCGTCTGCCTTCCTCCATTTAAGCAATTTTACTGTAATTACTGTGTTCGTGTGGTATAGTTTCTTTTCACAGAATCACAGAATCACAGAAACCCCACAGTGTAATAAAGTTTGATTTTTCTCTCATCCAGACCATTTGTCCATTTTAATATCATTAATTATAAGTCCTTCAGTCAGAACTGGAAGGTGGGGTAGCGATTCGAAACCGCTGTTTGAAAATTGGTTTATTGGAATTTGGTTTACAGTGTAGCAGCAGGCTGCCTGACCAGGTGAATTACCGTAAACCAGGTAAAAGATTGGAATTGGTCAGAGTGCAGGCAAAGGCTGCAAGACCAGGGAAATTACCTTAAATCAGTTAAAAGATGCCCCCTACAACATCACGATCTGCCAGGAACTAATGGCCTAGGCGCTAACTGTCAGTGCCAGCGCTAAATCCCAGGTGAATTTCACGTGTGGTGTTGGATTTGCCGTGCCCCACCGCAAACCCATTAGCGTCCCATTAGTGCCCCCAGCGTTAATGGGAGGCGCTAACATGCCAAATTTCTCCCCCTTAGTTCCCCACAATTTCCGGTTCTTTGTGTTCACTACTGTGAAGACAGAAACAAAATATTTGTTTAACATCTCTGCCATTTTCTTATTCCCCATTATAATTTCTGCTGTCTCTGTCTCTAAGGGACCCACATTTACTTTCACTAATCGCTTCCTTTTTATATAATTGTAAAAGCTCTTATAATATGTTTTTATATTTCTTGCTAGTTTACTCTCGTATTCTAATTTCTTCCTCTTTATCAGTTTCTTGGTCATCCTTTAGCCATGGCTGTACCACTTTTCCAGTGGAGTTTTTATTCCTCAAGGGACTGTGGGGGAGAAATTGGGTGAGTAGCGCCACCTGTTAGCGCCTAAAGAGGCAGTCAGTGGCTGTAGCGCCACTGGCTGCGTCTCCCGCGATATTCAGTAGGGGCGCTAATGGTGGCGTTAGGCTTTTGCGCTGCGCCACCACCGATGACGTCATCGGTGTGCGCAGCGCCCCATTCGTGCCCCGTTCGCGATATTTGGTAGCGAACGCCGCACTTGCGCCGCTCACTACCCGCGCCCAGTTCACGGGGCCTTACTGTGCCGGCAGCGGCGCAAGTTAAGGTGGAGGTGCGGGGCGGCCGCTTTTTCGGCGGCCGCCTGCCAGTACCTCCGTCCCCGGCCTCCTAACCCCACCCCCCCCCGCGGCATTGCCGGCTGTTTCCCGAGAGCCCGGCACTTCTCCTTGGTGCCGGGCTCATTTGCCGGCATTCACGATCGGGGATCGCGCTGTTGCAGGCACCTCCCCCTTAACAGTGGGAGGAAGGCCTGCAGTACCGCAGCATGCCGTGCCGCAGCGTGTGGCGCTGCGGCACGTTGCGCTGCGATAATCAGTTTCAGTGCCCTAAGAGGGACGCGGAGCACCTCGAGCCTCGCCCCGTGTCCCTCGAGCAGCACTGAAACTGAATTTCTGGCGATCGGAATTACTCCAATCGCTACGCTAAATCCTGCGCTCAGGCGACTTTTGCGCCACTTTGGCGCCCCAACCCAATTTCTAGGCCTGTATATTTGTTAAGAATTATACATTTTTTCCTTAAATGTTTGCCAATGCTTATCTACCATCATATCTTTTAATCTAATTTCCCAATCTACCTCAGAAAAATAACCCCTTATACCTCCATAATTGGCTTTGTTTAAATTTAAGACCCTAGTTTCGTACTTAACCACATCACTTTCAAACACAATATGAAATTTTATCATATTATGATCACTCTTCCCCAGAGGATCCTTCATTATAAGATTACTAATTAATCCTGTCTTATTACACAATGCTAGATCTAAAATAACCTGTTCTCTAGTTGGTTTCTCAACATATTGTTCTAGAAAACTGTCTCGAATGCATTTCATGAACTCGTTCACCAAGCTACTTTTGCCAATTTGGCTTGTCCAGTCTATATGAAGGTTAAAGTCCCCAGGATTATTGCATTACCCTTATTACATGCTTCTCTAATGTCTTGATTAATACACTGTCCAACCCTATGATTACTGTTAGGGGGTCTATAAATTACTCCCACCAGTGTTTTCTGCCCTTATTTCGTAGCTCCACCCAGACGGATTCTACATTCTGATTTTCTGGGCTAAGAATCTTACTCTCTACTGCCTTTATCTCATCCTTTATTATCAGGGCTAAACCACCTCATTTTCCAGATTGCCTATCTTTTCCAAAAGTCAAGTACCCTGAAATATTTAGTTCCCAACCTTGGTCACCCTGCAACCATGTCTTAGTAATGGCTACTCGATCGAACCCATTTATCTTTGTGCCATTAATTCATCTTCTTATTACGAATGCTTCGTGCATTCAGGTATAGCGCCTTTAATTTGAACTTTTTACTATTTTTCCCTGATGTGGCCTTAGTTGCTAATGCCCTATTAACATTGTTAACTCTCTGTCCATTCCTGACACAATAATCTGCTTGATTTTACCCAAGTCACTACTCTACTCTACAGACATGACATTTCTCTTTAGACTTATAAATTGACCCTTACCTCCCTTCCCCATAATAGTTTAAAGCCCTATTTATCATTGTAGTTATTCGATTCGCCAGGACGCTGGTCCCAGCACGGTTTAACTGGGGTCTGTCCCAACGGAACAGCTCCCTCTTTCCCCATTACTGGTGCCAGTGCCCCATGAATTGAAACCCTTGCCTCCCACACCACTCTTTCAGACGTGCATTTAAACCCTTTTTGTTTGTCCCTATGCCAATTACCCGTGGCTCAGGTAGTAACCCATAAATACCTTTGAGGTTCTGCTTTTTAATTTGGACCCTAACTCCTCAAACTCCCGCAGCAGAACTTCATTCCTAGTTCTACCTATGTCGTTGGTTCCTCCATGGACCGTAACAACTGGATCTTGCCCCTCTTCCTCCAAGTTCTTCTCCAGCCGCGAGGAGTTGTTCTTAACCCTGGCACGGGGCAGACAACATAGTCTTCAGGACTCCCAGTTGCAGCTGGAGAGAACAATATCTGTCCCCCTGACTATACTATCCCCTACGACTACCATGTTCCTTTTCGCTCCCCCCACTTGAATGGCCTCCTATACCACAAAGCCATGGTCAATTTGCCGATCCTCCCAGAGAAATGCGGGTGTCCTCATACAGGAAACACAGATAATTAGCATGCAGGCCTTTATTGCAAGGGGGTTGGCGTACAAGAGTAAGGAAGTCTTGCTACAATTATTCAAGGCTTTGGTGAGTCCACACCTGGAGCACTATGCACAGTTTTCGTCTCCTTATCTAAGGAAAGATAAACTTGCCTTAGAGGTGGTGCAACAAAAGTTCACTAGATTGATTCCTGGGATGAGAGGGCTGTCCTATGAGGAGAGATTGAGTAGATTGGGCCTATACTCTCTTGAGTTTAAAAGAATGAAAGGTGATCTCATTGAAACATAAGAGTTTCTGAGAGGGATTGACAGGGTAGATGCTGAGAGGTTGTTTCCCCTGGTTGGAGTGTCTAGAACTAGGGGACATAGTCTCAGGATAAGGGGTAGGCCATTTAAAACTGAGATGAGGAGGAATTTCTTCACTCAGAAGGTTGTGAATCTTTGGAATTCTCTACCCCAAAGGACTGTGGATGCTGAGTCATTAAGTATATACAAGAATCATTGGCCCGTATTTTCTGATGCCTACGGGTGTGTACAAGCTGTGTACATACCCGTAGGGACATCGGAAGTGCCGGTTTCAGGCATGCGAAGCGCATGCGCTGAAAACCGGCATTTCCAATCTGTCAAGAATCCTCTTGACAGATCGGACGTCTGCCCTGGAGAAGAGCCTCTGCGGATGGAGAGTTCCGCTTTCTGCAGAACCTCCGCCTGCTGAAAACCCTTAGAAATCTTACATCTGGTAAAAGCAGGCCTTACGCCATAAGAGTTTAAAAAAGTAAAAAAAAATGTTTTTCACTCATTTATAATTTTTAAATACTTTTAATAAAGGTAAGTTTATTTTTAGCCCCGTAAAAAACTTTAATTATTTTTTTCAAAAAATTAAATTTTTGTTTAAAATATTTAATTTAATGTAATTGTAACTCATTTTAAAAGTGTGATGGTGTTTTTAAAATTTATTTAATGTTTAACTGTGTTTTTAAATATGATTCCCATTCACATGCTGTGGCTCAGTTCGCCTCTAAGTCAGAAGGTTGCAGGTTCAAGTCCCACTCCAGGGACTTGCGCACATGAAGCTAGGCTGACACGCTAGTGACAGTGGTGAGGGTGTGTCTGCACTGTCAGAAGTGCTATCTTTCAAATGAGATGTTCAATTGAGGCCCCATCTGCTTTTTCAGGTGGATGTAAAAGATCCCATGGCACTATTTCAAAGAAGAGCAGGGGAGATATCCCTGGTGTCCTGGCCAATATTTCTCCCTCAACCAACATAGCAAAAACAGATTATCTGGTCATTTTCACATTGCTGTTTGTGGGAGCTTGCTGTGTGCAAATTGGCTACCACATTACAACAGTGACAACACTTTATTGGCTGTAAAGTGCTTTGAGACGTTCGGTGGTCGTGAAAGGCGCTATATAAATGCAAGTCTTTCATACTTTTGACAGATCTGTGCATAGAGACCTGTCAAAAGTGTGAAGGGGGATTCCCTTCTTTGATTGGTTCCCCATGGCCCACGTGATCCCAGGGGCGCTTGCGAACCACATGCACCCCGGGATACCTGGGACTCTGCGCATTTCATAGTGGAGAGGCCCAGGATCGGAAGTCTCGGGACCTATGGAGCCAGCAGGTAAGTGCATAGATTTTTTCCAATCAGAGGCATTTGAATGTAGGAAGCCTCTGATCGGAAATTCAGGGCCATGTTCAAGTCTCTGGAGTCAGACCTGAACGCAGAACCTTCTGACTGGGGCATTGAACTCTGCCAATATCTATTGCCAGTACACAAACTGAACTAACTATTTAACCAAGACAAATTGTATGTGCGTGTGTGTCTGCGTCTGTGTATTATATTTAAATTAAATCTCTTAAACCAGCACAAATTGATATCCTGGCATTCACGACTGAATGGAAATGATGGCCTAGAAATTACTTTTGGCATGAAGGCTTATGTGGGCAATTTTCAGCGTTGTTCAACTGAAATTCAAAACAGGGAATGCAACCTTGCTTTAAGAGGTGATTCCCCACTTTAAATAGGCCTCAGGTGGCCCGCTGGGAATTGCGTGCGTCATGTGGGCGGGCTGCCCAATTTCTGACACGATCAGGTGGAAAGCCTGTCAATCATGTTGAAATGACGTCCGGGAGTTACGAATCGCCTGGTCCTTACATTTGCGACATCATGTGGGCATCCCGTTCACCCCAACCCCTCGTCCGTCCGATTCATGCCCCGAGTTAGAATCGGGGCTATAGTGTATGGACCAGTTGCTGTGACATCTATGAGACACAGCAACCTGAGATTGACAAGTTTATCAGGAAGGCTATCTCTATATAAAGAATCCAGATAACAGCCTAGAAATAGGGTGCACCCATTTATGGGAACGTGGGGGGCACAGAGAACGTTCCTTGCCTCTGAATGGTGAGGCACAAGGCGTACCGATATTGGGCCTCTGGCCTCATTTCCATCAACGCCTCAATTTTAAAATTCTCCTCGGGTTTAAATCCCTCTATGGCCTTGCCCCTTCCTATCTCTGTAACCTCCTCCAGCTCTACAATCCCGAGAACTCTGCATTCCACCAAGTCTGACCTATTGTTCATCACCCACTTCCTTTGCCCCACCATTGGCAGGCTTACCTTAAGCTGTTGAGGCCCTATACTCTGGAATGCGTTCTTTAAACCTCTCTGCCTCTTCCCTCCTTTAAGGCGCTCCCTAAAACAAACCTATTTGACCAAACATTTAGACACATTATAATATTGGCTCAGTACCAATTTTTGTCTGATTACGCTCCTGTGAAGTGTCTTGGGTCATTTTACTATGTGAAAGGCACTATATAAATGCAAGTTGATGTTGTTGTTGCAATACTGCGTCAAAAGTAGAGTACAACAAAAAGGGAAGATAATTAAATGCCTGTTTCAACTGTCAATCATACATTTTGTGATATTATATGTCATTGAATTTCAAACTACATTTTCTGAAAACTATAACATTTTCTCGAATCATAATAATCCTCCTTTCTAAAATTAAAACAAAAAAAGAGATTACCTGGAGTATTTTTTTCCTGTGTGATGCAATGATCAGTATACCACAATCTTATTTGATCACTATCAGACTGTTAAAAATGAAAAGTATTTTACTTATTTTGATTTTATTATTGATAAGTGAAACCAGATCAGGGATGGTACTATAAACTTATTCCTATTCCACTGCCTTCATTTTGCTGTGTGAGGACAAAGGTATTCAAAAGCATGTTTTAAAAACAATGGGCATAAAGATTCAATTATATTAATGCTAAGATCATGATTCATCAAGCAAAGGACTTCCAATGATGTCTCCCATACAGCTCTATTTCTGAAGGGCTCTGTGATTATGTTTTAATTTAGTGCCATTTAAGTATTTTGAAGGCTTTTGTTTCGATCAATGTTTTTGTTGCTAACCGCCCCCGCACCCCCCCCACCCCTGACTCTGAGCCTGTTGTGCTTCTCGCCAATAATTTGTCAAAAATGTGATGTTCTTTTTCTCTTTATATTGGCCTCAGATGCCTGTTCATCTATGGCCCGCCTGCTTTTGAAGGCCCCACTGTGAGGAACTCTGAAGCCTCTGCTGGTCCTAGCACCTCAAAATGAGTGCAAAGTTTGTACATACAAGGGGAAAAATTGGGTTGATCTGCATCTCTCATTAGCGCCCCCAAGGGGAATAATGATGGGACATTGTAACGGGAGCTTTACTCTGTATCTAACCCGTGCTGTACCTGCCCTGGGAGTGCTTGATGGGACAGTGTAGAGGGAACTTTTCTCTGTATCGCTGCAGGAATTCCCCAGGGCAGTGTCCTAGGTCCAACCATCTTCAACTGCTTCACCAATGACATTCCCCTAGCAAATCCCCTAGCGCTCGGGCGCGGTGCCGCTAACGCCTCCCACGAAAATTCAGCCCTGCGGCACGCCGCCGGCGATGATGTAATCACCGTGTGCAGCGCCCCGCTCACATGACCTTGGGTTGCACCCCCTGACCTATCGCTGGATGATATGTCCGACAGGATCAGGGTGCCGTTTTTGCAGCCGTGGTGGCGCTACTTAAAGGGCAGGTGTTGGCTGGCCATTCTTTTTGGCTGACTACCAGCACCTGCCCCCTTCTCCTTTTTTCTTCGGGGTGCTGGCCGCAATCGCTACCACCCCGCTCCCCGGTGGTCCAGCAGGGCCCTGGTGCACGCAGCGCTAGGTCCCTCCCCTTTAATCAGGGGAGGGAGGCCTGCAATGATGCGGCGCTACGTGCCAATGTGCATGGCACTGTTGCGCGTAGCACCGCAAAATTCATTGGTAGCGCCCCAAGAAGGAGGGGAATGCTTCCAATAACGCCCCGCCTCCTGCTTGGGCCACTACTACTGAATTTACAGTGCAGGGGTGCTAAGCTTTTTGGGGCAATAAAATTAGCGCCCCAGCGATGTTAGCGCCCCAAAGGAGGCGCCACCAAATTTTTCCCCCACAGTATTTAAATATATATAAAAATAAATATATATATTATATATATAGTTTATTGACTGGTCAGGTTGTCAGCAATCAATAGATGAAGCTCTAACTGCTGTAAAAGCGTGTACTCTCTATCCTTCCCTCACGACAGTGAGATCTCTGTTCTAACCCCCACCAAAAAGCAGCACAATCACTGCAAAAAGAAAACAAAAGAACCTATAGGTACAGTCTTCAAAAGAAGGAAAAGGAAAGAGAAAAAAGGTAGGTGGTGATGTAAATGGCATGGGAATAAAAGCTGCAGCAGAGAGATAAGAAAAAATGACAGTGTGTGAAATTAAAAAATTCTCAATAGAAAAAGGGGGGAATTCAACTCACGGCAGCCGGTTTCATGCTGGTAAAATGGACGCTAGACCAAGAACTTTTGCATGGGGATATCTCACACCCAACATCCACAGGAAGTGCTCCCAACACCATTTTGAGCCAGGTGCGCTTAATGAAGGTCCCTTGGCCTAGAAACTGGATAAGGCCCAAAAATGGGCGTGGGCAGTGCGAAGTGCAATGTGCCCATTCAAAGTAGTGCAGTCAGCATGCAAAATTTGTGCTGCCTGCTCATTCTAAAGATTGCAGCGCTGATCTCAGCACTAACCATGCTGCTGATTGGCTTAGCGCTGAACAGGAGGGCCAATATCAGGTGCAGTCTACTGGCCAATAATGTTTGGCCTAGGGTCTCTGCACTACTTAAAGGGGAGTTGCTTTGTTGCTGAAGCACCTCATTTTCAGTGTGGAAAAGGCCATGGCCCAATAGCCAAGAGATAGGGCAAGGAGATTTTCCAATGCAGCACCGAAGGCCTTGGCCCTGGGGGTTCAAAGATGCCAGGAGGACCTCTACCCGCAGGGGGGCGGGGGCAGGAGGCTTTCAAAGCAGAACAGCAGAAAACTGTGGGAGGAGATAGCTCAAGCTGTCAGTGTGACAACTGTTGTCTCCAGGATCGGGATCCAGTGCCACAAGAAGTTTAACGACCTCATACGAGTGGTCAAGATGAGTGAATGCATCTTCAAATACCATATCCCACCATCTGCACCACTAGCCTCACACACTGCTCAATGCAACACACCCCCATCATTGTTCTTTGATGTAATGTTTTCCTGACTGACCTGTTTGGACACCATTCACACCTTTAATTGCTGTGATTATCTCTCTGCCGAGGTGTGATAAATGGCAGTTAGAAAGATTACCTGTAATCATCTGGCATTATTCTCTGACTATATAATCTGTGTCTGTAGGCTCCACTTCACCTGACGAAGGAGCAGCGCTCTGAAAGCTTGTGATTTCAAATAAAACTGTTGGACTATAACATGGTGTTGTGTGACTTCTTACATGGATTGGAAGGTAGCTAATGTAACCCCACTATTTAAAAAAGGTGGTAGAGAAAAAACGGGGACTTATAGACCGGTAAGCCTGACATCGGTAGTGGGGAAAATGCTAGAGTCCATTATAAAAGATGTAATAGCAGAGCTCTTGGAAAACAGTGCCAGGATCAGACAAAGTCAACATGGATTTACAAAAGGTAAATCATGCTTGACTAATCTACTGGAATTTTTTGAGGATGTAACTGGTAGAATAGATAAGGGAGAACCAGTGAATGTGGTGTATTTGGGCTTTCAGAAGGCTTTCGATAAGGTCCCACAGAAGAGACTAGTGTGCAAAGTTAAAGCACATGGGATTGGGGGTAAGGTACTGGCTTGGATAGAAAACTGGTTGGCAGGCAGGAAGCAAAGAGTTGGAATAAACGGGTCTTTTTCCGAGTGGCAGGCAGTGACTAGTGGGGTACCGCAGGGATCGGTGCTAGGACCCGTTATTCACAAGATATATTAATGATCTAGACGAGGGAACTAGATGTATTATCTCCAAGTTTGCAGACGACACAAAGCTGGGTGGGCGTGTGTGCTGTGAGGAGGATGCAGAGAAACTCCAGTACGATTTGGACAGGTTGGGCAATTGGGCAGGTGCATGGCAGATGCAGTATAATGTGGATAAATGCGAGGTTATCCACTTTGGTGGCAAAAACAGGAAGGCAGATTATTACCTGAATGGCAATAGATTGGGAAAAGGGGAAGTGCAACGAGACCTGGGTGTCCTTGTGCACCAGTCGCTGAAGGTAAGCATGCAGGTGCAGCAGCCGTTTAAGGAGGCAAATGGTATGTTGGCCTTCATAACGAGAGGATTCGGGTACAGCAGCAAGGATGTCTTGCTGCAGTTGTACAGCGCCTTGGTGAGACCACACCTTGAGTATTGTGTGCAGTTTTGGTCGCCTTATCTGAGGAAGGATGTTCTTGCCATGGAGGGAGTGCAGCAAAGATTCACCAGACTGATACCTGGGATGGCAGGAATGACGTATGAAGAGAGATTGGGTCGATTAGGCTTATATTCGCTAGAGTTTAGAAGAATGAGAGGGGATCTCATTGAAGCTTATAAAATTCTAACAAGACTAGACAGACTAGATGCAGGAAGGCTGTTCCCGATGGCGGGGGAGTCCAGAACCAGGGGTCACAGTCTAAGGATAAGGGGTAAGCCATTTAGGACTGAGATGAGGAGGAATTTCTTCACCCAGAGAGTGGTGAACCTGTGGAATTCTCAAAACAGAAGGCAGTTGAGGCCAATTCATTAAACATATTCAAGAAGGAGTTAGATATATTTCTTCAGGCTAATGGGGATCAAGGGATACGGGAAGAAGGCAGGGACAGGGTACTGAATTTGGATGATCAGCCATGATCTCATTAAATGGCGGAACAGGTTCGAGGGGCCGAATGGCCTAATCCTGCTCCTATCTTCTATGTTTCTACCTCTAATTCAACATCCAGGGGTATTCAATATTCAGGAAGGACAGGAAAAAAGGAAAAGGAGGTGGGGTAGCATTGCTGGTTAAAGAGGAGATTCACACAATAGTAAGGAAGAATATTAGCTCTGATGATGTAGAATCTGTATGGAGAGAGCTGAAAAATACCAAGGGGCAGAAAACGTTAGTGGGAATTATATACAGACCCCCAAACAGTAATACTGAGGTTGGGAATGGCATTAAACAGGAAATTAGAGACCCATGCCATAAGGACACAGCAGTTATCATGGGTGACTTTAATCTACATATAGATTGGGCTAACCAAATTAGTAACAATACTGTGGAGGAGGAATTCCTGGAGTGTATACGGGATGGTTTCCTGGACCAATATGTCAAGGAACCAACTAGAAATCAGGCCATTTAGACTGGGTATTATGTAATGAGAAAGGATTAATTAGCAATCTTGTTGTGCGAGGCCCCTTGGGGAGGAGCGATCATAATATGATAGAATTCTTCATTAAAATGGAGAGTGAAGTAGTTGACTCAGAGACTAGGGTTCTAAATTTAAATAAAGGAAACTACGATGGTATGAGGCACGAGTTCGCTAGGATGGATTCGGGAACATTACTTAAAGGGTTGACATAGAAACATAGAAAATAGAAGCAGGAGTAGGCCATTCGGCCCCTCGAGCCTGCTCCGCCATTCAATGGGATCATGGCTGATCATCCAAATGACGGTGGATAGGCAATGGCAAACATTTAAAGATCGCATGGATGAACTACAGAATTTGTTCACCCCTGTTTGGCATCAAAATAAAACAAAAAAGGTGACTTAACCATGGCTAACAATGGAAATTAGGGACAGCATAAGATCCAAGGAGAGGACATATAATTTGGCCAGAAAAAGCAGTAAACCTGAGTATTGGAAGCAGTTTAGGATTCAGCAAAGGAGGACAAAAGGATTAATTAAGAGGGGGAAAGTAGATTATGAGAGTAAGCTTTCAGGGAACATAAAAACTGACTGTTAAAGCTTCTATAGATATGTGAAGAGAAAAAGATTGGTGAAGTCAAGCATAGGTCCCTTGCAGTCAGGATCAGGGGAATTTATAATGGGGAACAAAGAAATGGCAGACCAATTAAATACATACGTTCGTTCTGTCTTCACAAAGGAGGACACAAATAACCTCCCAGAGATGTCGGGGAATACAGGGTCTAATGAGAGGGAGGAACTGAAAGAAATCAATATTTGTAGGGAAATGGTGTTAGGGAAATTGACGGGATTGAAGGCCGATAAATCCCCAGGGCCTGATAATCTACATCCTAGGGTACTTAAGGAAGTGGCCCGAGAAATAGTAGATGCATTGCTGGTCATCTTCCAAAATTCTATAGACTCTGGAACAGTTCCCATGGATTGGAGGGTAGCTAATGTTACCCCACTATTCAAAAAAGGTGGTAGAGAGAAAACGGGGAATTATAACAAAGTCAACATGGATTTACAAAAAGGTAAATCGTGCTTGACTAATCTACTGGAATTTTTTGAGGATGTAACTGGTAGAATAGATAAGGGAGAATCAGTGGACGTGGTGTATTTGGACTTTCAGAAGGCTTTCGATAAGGTCCCACATAAGAGATTAGCGTGTAAAGTTAAGGCACATGGGATTGGGGGTAAGGTACTGACTTGGATAGAGAACTGGTTGGCAGACAGGAAGCAAAGAGTTGGAATAAACAGGTCTTTTTCCGAGTGGCAGGCAGTGACTAGTGGGGTACCGCAAGGATTGGTCCTAGGACCCCAGCTATTCACAATATATATAAATGATCTAGACGAGGGAACTAGATGTAATATCTCCAAGTTTGCAGATGCACAAAGCTGGGTGGGCGTGTGTGCTGTGAGGAGGATGCCGAGAAACTCCAGTATGATTTGGACAGGTTGGGTGTTTGGGCAGAAGCATGGCAGATGCTGTATAATGTGGATAAATGCAAGGTTATCCACTTTGGTGACAAAAACAGGAAGGAAGATTATTATCTGAATGGCAATAGATTGGGAGAAGGGGAAGTGCAACGAGACCTGGGTGTCCTTGTGCACCAGTCGCTGAAGGTAAGCATGCAGGTGCAGCAAGCGGTTAAGAAGGCAAATGGTATGTTGGCCTTCGTAGCGAGAGGGTTCGAATACAGGAACAAGGATGTCTTGCTGCAGTTGTACAGGGCCTTGGTGAGACCACATCTTGAGTATTGTGTGCAGTTTTGGTTGCCTTATCTGAGCAAGAATGTTCTTGCCATGGAGGGAGTGCAGCGAAGATTCACCAGACTGATACCTGGGATGGCAGGAATGACGTATAAGGAGAGATTGGGTCGATTGGGCTTATACTCGCTGGAGTTTAGAAGAATGAGAGGGGATCTCATTGAAACTTATCAAATTCTAACAGGACTAGACAGACTAGATGCAGGAAGGATGTTCCCGATGGCCGGGGAGTCCAGAACCAGGGGTCGCAGTCTAAGGATAAGGGGTAAGCCATTTAGGACAGAGATGAGGAGGAATTTCTTCACCCAGAGTGGTGAACCTGTGGAATTCTCTACCACAGAAGGCAGTGGAGGCCAATTCATTCAATATATTCAAGAAGGAGTTAGATATATTTCTTAAAGCTAAAAGGATCAAGGCATATGGGGAGAAGGCAGGGACAGGGTACTGAATTTGGATGATCAGCCATGATCTCATTGAATGGCAGAGCAGGCTCGAGGGGCCGAATGGCCTACTCCTGCTCCTATCTTCTATGTTTCTATGTTTCTATGTTTCCATCCTATCACAGACCTTCCCTTTTGTTCTTTCCTCCCCTCCCCCCTTTCCCTGCCCCGCACTTGCTTAAAAACCTGTTCGATCTCCAGCTTTTTCCAGTTCTGACGAAGGGTCATCGACCTGAAACGTTAACTCTGTTTCTCTCTCCACAGATGCTGCCTGACCTGCTGAGTATTTCCAGCATTTTCTTTTTTTATTTTAATAATAAAGTTACATTTTAAATGTCTCAAGGGAACAGCTACAGGGGTGGAGAAGAAGCCGGACATCAGCAGTGGGAGAAGGGCCCGACAACAGGCCATGAACCAGCTGACAGTCGGGGACAGGGACAGAGACAAGTAACAGCAGCGATGAGAATATTACAAAATAACAGGCTATTGAAGAGCAGACAATAGTAACCTGCATAAAAGCCGCAGAACAGCTGTGGAGTGGACTGGGGGTGGAGCATTGCCAGGAACAAAAGGGCTAGGAAGCCACGGAAGCAGTTAATGGGCAGGGCGGACTCCTAGTCTTGGGAGCAGCAGCTGATAAAAATAAACAAGTGGCTGACTTAGCAAGCAGTTGAGGCCAGCAACAGGCCCACAGCAAACCAGCAGCAGGGAAATAAAAGAGGAGGCCTCAAAAGGGAGCAGGGCAGGCAGACAGGTATAGTGGTGTCCTGTGAAGGTTAGGACAGAGGGAACCCAATCATTCTTCAAAACGCTACAGGAAAAAAAAAACTCACTAAACACTAAACATATACATAAGCAAAAATATTAAATTTTAAATTCCAAGATCCACTTACCTGTGAGAAAAATCCACTTACCTTAGTTCTAAAATAATCAAGCTGGTGTCCAGGCTGAAAGAAACAGTTCAGAATTTTAGATCACATAGTGCCCAAATTGCACATATACAGTTAACATAGGCAGTTTCCATTATAAATGTGGACACAGGAATATATAATGGCAATTGTGTCAAAAATCACAAGAAGATTTTGTAGACAGGCAGTGTATGCAGACTCGAGCATTTTAACAAAACATAAATAGATACACAGAAATCATTAAAGATCAGGGGCTTGAATTTTCAAGGGGTTTCTCCCGATCTAGTGCTGTAACTTCGGCGTAAATTTGGCGGAACCCCAGAGAAACAGCATGAACAGACAAAAAAACAGCTATTTCTGCCATTTCTCCAAAGGTTCTGCCAATCTTCCGGTGAAGTTTTGGCAGTAGATTGGGAGAACACCTGTGGAAATTGCAGGTGCATCGCTTTTGGTAAATCTCTTGGCATTGCATATAAGCAGTCAAGACCAAGAGTCCTTTTCAGGTTAAACAGAGTTGAAGGGCAAGGAGAATGGAACCAATGTGGGGGAGGGATGAGAAGACTGATGGGAGAGGGGAGGAGAACTTAGCACAGAGTGAGGGGGAATGTGAAGAGGAGATAAGAGAGGGGAGGCGAGAGGAAGGAAGGGAAGGACAGAGGGAAAGAGAAGGGGAGGTATGCGGGAGGGGGGTACTGTGAATGGGGAGGCTGAGAAGGAAAGAGAGGGATGAAGATGGGGAGTGGAGGGGAGAGGAGAGGTGAGGAATGTGAAACCGAGAGGACGAGGAGGGGGAGAAAACAGACAGAGAAGCGAAGAAGATAAGGATGGGGGGAGGACTGAGGATGTGGCGAGGGGAAGAGGAGATGGGGGAGAAAAGGAGGAGTGGGGAAGGAGTGCTAAGAAATGAAAGGGGAAAGATGGTAGAGAGGGGAGGGGGAAAAGAGGACTGGGAGGGAGCAAGGGCAAAGGGAAGTTTGCCTCAGGGTGAAGGGCAGGGGGGTGTTATACTTACAAACATTGGCTTGGTTGTTGAGGGGGGGGAGAGGCATCAGAATCTTGTCTGTGGGAGTGAAGGTTGTTATCAGCCAATTGATGCCTCAGGTGGGGAGGGAGCTTAAGGGGTATTGTATTTTTTCCTGAAAGACTCATCAAGTTAGTTACAGTATGCATTGATGAGAACGGCACACAAAGGATGACTAAATCATTGCTAGCAGTACAGTGCAGAGTAACTAGCTCCAGTGTCAGAAATAATTGGGTGGGCCAAAGCAGGATATCAGTGTATCAACTCCTATTTATGCACTATACCAACTATTAGCATTATGTGGTTTTCCTTCTTACCCAATTACTTCTTTTTCTCCACCTTCCCATGGTTTCCCTTTACACTACATTATACATTTTCCAGTACCTTTCTTGCTCAGCATCATCTCTTTCAGACAGCTGTCCTAGAAAAGCCTGCCACCAACTACATCCATGATCAGCATCTGCAAGCTATACTTTTCTGTCTCTACAATACCTATGATGCATCTTCATGAAGGGGAATAGGGAGAGTCTATGCCACCAATTTCACATAATTAATGCATGCTTCTATAGGAGAAGGCAACACAGCAGGCAAATTGGAGGCAAGCGGTAGAAGACACTAAAAGCATCCCAGTAATAATAGATAATCAAGGGGCTATAGGGAGGGGGGAACTTAAAACAATCAGCATCACTAGAGAAAAAGTACTAGGCAAACTTATGCGACTAAAAGTGGGCAAGTCCCCTGGGCCTGATGGCCTGCATCCTAAGGCCTTAAAAAAAAGTGGCTGTAGAAATAGTGGATGCATTGGTTGTAATCTACCAAAATTCCCTGGATTCTGGAGAGGTCCCAGCAGATTGGAAATCCACAAATGTAACACCCCTATTCAAGAAAGAAGTGAGACAGAAAGCAGGAAACTAAAGAACAGTTAGCCTTACATGTGTCATTGGGAAAATGCTAGAGTCCATTATAAGAACATAAGAACATAAGAAGTAGGAGCAGGAGTAGGCCATACAGCCCCTCGGGCCTGCTCCGCCATTCAATAGGATCATGGCTGATCCGAACCTAGACTCATGTCCACTTCCCTGCCCGCTCCCCGTAACCCCTAATTCCCTTATCAGCTAGGAAACTGTCTATCTCCGTTATAAATTTATTTAATGTCGCAGCTTCGACAGCTCTCTGAGGAAGAAAATTCCATAGATTTACTACCCTCTGAGTGAAGAAGTTTCTCCTCATCTCAGTTTTGAAAGGGCAGCCCCTTATTCTAAGATTATGCCCCCTAGTTCTAGTCTCACCCATCAGTGGAAACATCCTCACCGCATCCACCCGATCAAGCCCCCTCACAATCTTATATGTTTCGATAAGATCGCCTCTCATTCTTCTGAATTCCAATGAGTAGAGGCCCAACCTACTCAACCTTTCCTCATAAGTCAACCCCCTCATCTCCGGAATCAACCGAGTGCACCTCCTCTGAACTGCCTCGAGAGCAAGTATATCCTTTCTTAAATATGGAAACCAAAACTGTACGCAGTATTCCAGGTGTGGCCTCACCAGTACCCTGTATAACTGCAGCAAGACTTCCCTGCTTTTATACTCCAACCCCCTTGCAATAAAAGCCAAGATTTCATTGGCCTTCCTGATCACCTGCTGTACCTGCATATTAACCTTCTGTGTTTCATGCACCAAGACCCCCAGATCCCTTTGTACTGCAGCACTTTGCAGTTTCTTTCCATTTAGATAATAACTTGCTCTTTGATTTTTTTCTGCCAAAGTGCATAAACTCACACTTTCCAACATTATATTCCATCTGCCAAATTTCTGCCCACTCACTTAGCCTGTCTATGTCCTTTTGCAGGTTTTTTATGTTCTCCTCACTCACTGCTTTCCCTCCCATCTTTGTATCGTCGGCAAACTTGGATACGTTGCACTCGGTCCCTTCCTCCAAATCGTTAATATAGATTGTAGAGTTGGGGTCCCAGCACTGACCCCTGCGGAACACCACTAGTCACTGATTGCCAACCCGAGAATGAACCATTTATCCCAACTCTCTGTTTTCTGTTAGATAGCCAATCTTCCACCCATGCCAGTATATTACCCCTTATCCCGTGATTTTTTATCTTGTGCAGTAATCTTTTGTGTGGCACCTTGTCAAATGCCTTTTGGAAGTCCAAATACACCACATCCACTGGTTCCCCTTTATCCACCCTGTTTGTTACGTCCTCAAAGAATTCGAGCAAATTTGTCAAACATAACTTCCCCTTCATAAAACCATGCTAACTCTGTCCGATTAAATTATGCTTATCCAAATGTCCTGTTACTGCTTCCTTAATAATGGACTCCAACATTTTACCAACCACAGATGTTAGGCTAACTGGTCTATAGTTTCCAGCCTTTTGTCTACTTCCCTTTTTAAATAAGGGCGTTACATTAGCAGTTTTCCAATCTGCTGGGACCTTTCCTGAATCCAGGGAGTTTTGGAAAATTACCACTAATGCATCCACAATCCCTACCGCTACTTCTCTCAAGACCCTAGGATGTAAGCCATCAGGTCCAGGGGATTTATCGCCTTTAGTCCCATTATCTTACCGAGTACCACCTCCTTAGTGATTTTAATCGTGTTTAACTCCTCCCCCCCTATAGCCCCGTTTGTCCAGCGTTGGGATATTTTTAGTGTCCTCTACTGTAAAGACTGATACAAAATATTTGTTCAGCGTTTTTGCCATCTCCATGTTCCCCACCACTAATTTCCCGGTCTCGTCCTCTAAGGGACCAACATTCACTTTAGCTACCCTTTTTCTTTTTATATAACTGCAGAAACTCTTGCTATCTGTTTTTATATTTTTTGCTAGTTTACTTTCATAATCTATCTTCCCTTTCTTAATTAATCTTTTAGTTATTCTTTGCTGGCTTTTAAATGCTTCCCAATCTTCTATCCTCCCACTAGATTTGGCTACTTTATATGCCTTGTTTTCAGTCGGATACTATCCTTTATTACTTTACTTAGCCACGGATGGCAGTCTTTTCTTTTACGCCCCTTTTTCCTCAGTGGAATATATTTTTCTTGAAAGTTGTGAAATATCTCCTTGAATGTACAACACTGCTCATGTACCGTCTTACACTTTAATCTATTTTCCCAGTCCACTTTAGTCAACTCTGCTCTCATACCTTCATAGTCTCCTTTATTTAAGCTTAGTACGCTGGTTTGAGATCCAACTCTCTCACCCTCCAACTGAATTTGGAATTCAACCATGTTATGGTCAATCATTCCAAGGGGATCCTTTACTAGGACATTTTTTATTAATCCTGTCTCATTACACGGGACCAGATCTAAGATTGCCTGCCCCCTGGTTGGTTCAGTAACATACTGCTCAAGGAACCCGTCCCTAATGCACTCTATGAGCTCTTCCTCAAGGCTGCCCTGCCCAATTTGATTTGTCCAGTCAATATGAAAGTTAAAATCCCCCATGATTATAGCTGTTCCCTTATTACAAGCCCCAACTATTTCCTGATTTATACTCCAACCAACAGAGTTGCAACTGTTAGGAGGCCTATAGACTACGCCCACTAGTGACTTTTTCCCCTTATTATTCCTTATCTCCACCCAAACTGTTTCACTATCCTGATCCTTTGATCCAATATCATTTCTCACTATTGCAGTGATTCCATCCTTTATTAACATAGCCACCCTACCTCCCTTTCCTTTCTGTCTGTCCTTCCTAATTGTCAAATACCCCTGGATGTTTAGTTCCCAGTCATGGTCACCTTGCAGCCATGTTTCTGTAATGGCCACCAGATCATACCCATGTGTAGTTATTTGTACCGTCAACTCGTCTATTTTGTTACGAATGCTACTTATTAAGAAAGTAGTAGCAGGACATTTAGAAAATCATAATACAGTCAAGCAGAGTCAGCATGGTTTTATGAAAGGGAAATCATGTTTGACAAATTTGCTGGAGTTCTTTGAGGATGTAACGAGCAGGGTGGATAAAGGGGAACCAGTAGATGTAGTGTATTTGGATTTCCAGAAGGCATTTGATAAGGTGCCACATAAAAGGTTACTGCACAAGATAAGAGCTCATGGGGTTGGGGGTAATATATTAGCATGGATAGAGGATTGGCTAACTAACAGGAAACAGAGTCGGGATAAATGGGTCATTTTCAGGTTGGCAAATTAACTAGTGGGGTGCCACAGGGATCAGTATTGGGGCCTCAGCTATTTACAATCTATATTAATGACTTGGATGAAGGGACCGAGTGTAATGTAGCCAAATTTGCTGATGATACAAAGATAGGTGGGAAAGCAAGTTGTGAAGAGGACACAAAGAATCTGCAAAGGGATATAGATAGGCTAAGTGAGTGGGCCAAAATTTGGCAGATGGAGTATAATGTGGGAAAATGTGAGGTTATCCACTTTGGTATAAAAAATAAAAAAGCAAATTATTATTTAAATGGAGGAAGACTACAAAATGCTACGGTACACAGGGATCTGGGAGTTCTTGTACATGGAAGAGAAAAAGTTAGCATGCAGGTACAGCAAGTAATTAGGAAGGCAAATGGAATGTTGGCCTTTATTGCAAGGGGGATGAAGTATAAAAGTAGGGAAGTCTTAGTACAACTGTACAGGGCGTTGGTGAGACCACACCTGGAGTACTGCGTACCGTTTTGGTCTCCTTATTTAAGGAGGGATATACTTGCATTGGAGGCAGTTCAGAGAAGGTTCACTAGGTTAATTTTTGAGAGGAAGGGGTTGTCTTATGAAGAAAGGTTGAGCAGGTTGGGCCTATATTCATTGGAGTTTAGAAGAATGAGAGGTAATCTTATTGAAACGTATAAGATTCTGATGGGATTGACAGAGTAGATGCAGAGAGGATGTGTCCCCTCATGGGGGAATCTAGAAATAGGGGGCATAGTTTCAGGATAAGGATTCACCCATTTAAAACGAAGATGAGGAGGAATTTCTGCTCTGAGGGTCGTGAATCTTTGGAATTCCCCATCCCAGAGAGCTGTGGGGGCTGAGTCATTGAATATATTTAAGGGGGAGATAGACAGATTTTTGAATGATAAGGGAGTCAAGGGTTATGGGGAGTGGGCAGGAAAGTGGAGTTGAGGCCAAGATCAGATCAGTCATCATCTTATCGAATGGTAGAGCAGGCTCGAGGGGCCAAGTGCCCTACTCCTGCTTCTATTTCTTATGTTCTTTTGACAGCAGCCTTGCATCCTCTGAACTCGTACAAGTAGTGGGCCCTGCAAATTCAGGATGGGACTGGGAACAAGAGATAGGAGCGGTTAGGAACATAAGTACAGGAGTAGGTCATTCAGATCCCTGAAGGTAGCAGGACAGGTAGATTTATTTTTTTATATTCGTTTGTGGGATGTGGGATGTGGGCATCGCTGACAAGGCCAGCATTTATTGCCCGTCCCAAATTGCCACCTTCTTGAACCGCTGCAGTTCGTGTGGTGAAGGTACTCCCACAGTGCTGTTAGGTAGGGAGTGCCAGGATTTTGACCCAGCGACGATGAAGGATCGGGGATATACTTCGAAGTCAGAATGGTGTGTGACTTGGAGGGAAACTTGGAGGTGGTGGTGTTCCCATGCGCCTGCTGCCCTTGTCCTTCTAGGTGGTAGAGGTCGTGGGTTTGGGAGGTGCTGCTGAAGAAGCCTTGGCGAGTTGCTGCAGTGCATCTTGTAGATGGTACACACTGCAGCCACGGTACACTGGTGGTGGAGGGAGTGAATGTTTAAGGTGGTCGATGGGGTGCCAATCAAGTGGGCTGCTTTGTCCTGTATGGTGTCGAGCTTCTTGAGTGTTGTTGGAGCTGCATTCATCCAGGCAAGTGGAGAGTATTCCACCACACTCCTTACTTGTGCCTTGTAGACAGTGGAAAGGCTTTGGGAGTCAGGAGGTGAGACACTCACCACAGAATACCTAGCCTCTGATCTGCTCTTGTTGCCACAGTATTTATGTGGCTGATCCAGTTAAGTGTCTGGTCAATGGTAACCCCCAGGATGTTGATGGTGGGGGATTCAGCGATGGTAATCCCATTGAATGTCAAGGGGCGGTGGTTAACCTCTCGCTTGTTGGAGATAGTCATTGCCTGGCACTTCTGTGGTGCGAATGTTACCTGCCACTTATCGGCCCAAGCCTGAACGTTGTCCAGGTCTTGTTGCATACAGGCATGGACTGCTTCATTATCTGAGGAGTTGCAAATGACACTGAATACTGTGCAGTCATCAGTGAACATCCCCATTTCTGACCTTATGTTGGAAGGAAAGTCATTGATGAAGCAGCTGAAGATGGTTGGGACTAGGACACTACCCTGAGGAACTCCTGCAACGATGTCCTGGGGCTGTGATGATTGACCTTCAATCACCACAACCATCTTCCTTTGCGCTAGGTATGACTCCTAGCCAGTGGAGAGTTCTTCCCCCCCCACTCGCCCCCGCCCCGATCCCCATTGACTTCAATTTTACTAGGGCTCCTTGATGCCAGACTCGGTCAAATGCTGCCTTGATGTCAAGGGCAGTCACTCGCACCTCACCTCTGGAATTCAGCTCCTTTGTCCATGTTTGGACTTAGGCTGTAATGAGGTCGGGAGCAGAGTGGTCTTGGCGGAACCAAACTGGGCATCAGTGAGCAGGTTATTGGTGAGTAAGTGCCGCTTGATAGCACTGTTGACGACATCTTCCATCACTCTGATGATGATTGAGAGTAGACTGATGGGGCGGTAATTGGCCGGACTGGATTTGTCCTGCTTTTTGTGGACAGGACATATCTGGGCAGTTTTCCACATTATCAGATAGATGCCAGTATTGTAGCTGTACTCGAACAGCTTGGCTAGAAGCGCGGTTAGTGTTAAGTCCGTGAATGATTGAGACACGGACTAGCAGGAGAGAAACAAAGAGATCTTTACTGGTGAAAGGCATAAACGAATCTAACCAACAGAGGCTCTCTAGCGCCTTTTATGCAGGGGTGGTCACTGCCGGTACTGCAGTCTGAGACCAGTTATTCTCTTAAAGGCACATACACAACAATTCCTCCCCTTTCAGATAAACACTACGTAACATTCATTTAACAACTAATGATAACGAATTAAAATCACAATTACTGTTGCTAGATACATTGGTTAAGTTTAAGCAATTATAAGTTCAGTCTTTGAGGAGGCTTCCTGATTCTGTCTGGATAACGCCTCTTTGGAGTATCAGGTTCTTCTGGCAATGTTGAGTCGGAATCAATGTCGTTGTTTGGTTCATCTGCTTCCAATATTACCGGTTCTGCGGTAGCTGCAATTGGAACGTCGATTTCATTACCAGGTGTATCAGATCGTGGTGTGGAGTTGACGTTTTCCAGTGACTCTAGAATCTGGTCAGCATGGCGTCTTACAATGCTCTCCCCAACGTCCACGGTATACATGAGAGGTCCTTGTCGTGTACAAATCGTTCCTGGCTGCCATTTCTCAGTGCGGTAGTCCCGGGCCAAAACTGGTTGACCTATCTTAAAACTCCTGGTCGGCCTTTCATTCATATTCTGAAACTGCCTGTTCTCCACATCTCTTTGGACGTTTGGCTTAACCAAATCCAAGCGGCATCGTAGTCTTCGATTGAAGAACATCATGGCTGGAGTTTGGTTGGTAACCGCATGTGTCGCATTCCGGTAGGCAAACAAGAAGTTGTCCACCTTGTGTTGTAGGGGTATATCTTCATTACACATTGCCTTGATAGCCTTCTTGAATGTTTGGACAAACCTCTCGGCCAATCCATTAGTGCCTGGATGATATGGGGCAGATGTCTAATGCTTAACACCATTGTTCTTTAAGAACCTCCGGAACTCTTCAGACACAAACTGTGGTCCATTGTCAGAGCAAATCTGTTCAGGCAGCCCATTCCTGGCGAATATGGTTCGTAAAACTGCGATAGTTTTTTCCGTGGTGGTTGAGGACATTTTTATTACCTCTGGCCACTTTGAATGTGCATCCACCGCAATTAAAAACATCGAGTCCATGAAGGGACCAGCAAAATCAATGTGCACCCTTTCCCATGGAGATGAGGGCCACTCCCATGGAAGCAGAGGAGCTTGTGGTGGGGCGTTTTGGACCTTCTGGCATCCTGCACAGCTCTTGGTCATCTCTTCGATTTCTCTATCGATTCCCGGCCACCACACAAATGCTCTGGCTAAGCTCTTCAATTTTACCCCACCCAGATGACCCTCATGAAGCTCATTGAGCACTCTATCCGTCAACTTAGGTGGAATTACTACTCTGGATCCACACATCAAGGTTCCTCTGCACACTGACAGCTGTTCTCTTCTCTGCGAGAATGCTGGCAGCAGTGGTTCGCCATGTGCTGGCCATCCCTTCACCGTTAAATCATAGACCCGTGATAGTGTCGGGTCATTCCGTGTTTCCTTTTCCATGTTTGCATTCGTCACAGGGAGACATTCGACTATGGTCGAGTGGAATAACTCCATTGGATCCACTGCAAGGTCTTCTTCTTCCACCGTCGGCAACGGTAGACGTGACAATCCATCAGCATTTCCATGCTGTTTAGTTCCCCTGTACTCGATGTCATATTGGTGTGCCCCTAGGAAAAGGGACCATCTCTGCAGCCGTTGTGCTGTCATTATCGGTACGCCCTTCTGAGGGTTGAAAATGGAGACAAGAGGTTGATGATCGGTTAGTAGAGTAAATTTTTGACCGTGCAGATAGTGATTGAACTTCTTCACCCCCCACACCAGGCTGAGGGCCTCTCTGTCAATCTGGGCGTAGTTACGCTCGGCAGAAGTTAACGAGCATGACGCAAAAGCTATCGGCCTCTCCAAACGATCAAGGAATTTATGTGACAGTACCGCCCCAATGCCGTAGGGAGACGCATCACACGCCAGCCTGATTGGCAGTGCTGGGTTGTAGTGAGCCAATACTTCCTTCGAAGTGATTAAGTCCTTACTCTTCTGAAAAGCACGTTTACAATCATCGCTCCATTTCCATGCTGCCCCCGTTCGTAGCAGGGCGTTCAGTGGATGCAGAATCATCGACAAATTCGGCAAAAACTTATGATAGTAATTCACCAACCCGAGGAATGACCTCAGTTGTGACACATTTTCAGGCGCTGGGGCCTTAACAACTACTTCAATTTTGTCAGGGGACTTATGTAACCCCTCTTCATCAATCACGTGGCCACAATACGATATCTGTTTCTTAAAAAATTCGCACTTGGGGCGGTTGGCTCGCAGCCCATGTTCCCGTAGTCTAGTGAGCACCTGTTCTAGGTTGTTAAGGTGTTCACTGTCATCTTCACCTGTTACAAGGGTGTCGTCCAAGTAACACGGAGTCCCCGGAATCCCTTGCAGGACTTGTTCCATCGCTCTTTGCCATATCGCCGGAGCCGATGCTACTCCGAATACCAATCGATGATACTGGTAAAGACCTTTGTGAGTGTTTATCGTGAGATACTTCCTAGAGGACTCTTCAACCTCCATCTGCAAATATGCTTGTGCTAGGTCAATTTTTGTAAAACGCTTCCCTCCAGACAGTGAGGCGAAGATGTCTTCTATCCTTGGAAGAGGATATTGTACTGTGTGAAGGACAGGGTTCACCGTCACCTTGAAATCCCCACAGATGCGAATCTTCCTTGGCTCTCCGGACTTATTGCTTAACGTTTTCTTCATGACAGGAACGATGGGTGTCGCCCACTCGCTCCAGTCGACCTTTAAGCGTGCCCAGTTCTTGTTGAAATACCTCTTTGGCGTTAGCTAAGATTGTTGACAATCGTCCAGGAGTGATGTCTTCATCTTTTTTACCGTCCACCATCATTGCATGAATGGAATGCCAATCTAAGTTTATCTTCCTGATCCATTCCCGTCCCAATAACGGTGGTCCACCATTTGGCAGTATGTAGAGATACAATTTCTGTATTTTCTTGCCATTGTATTCAACAGGCACCCTTATTTTTCCTCTGGGGTATACTTTTTGCCCCGTATACGTCGTCAAGACGATGGATGTCTCTCTCAAGGGTATGTGTGAAAATAGCCACTCATAGTCTCGTCGATTCATGATGGTTAGCGCTGATCCTGTATCCAATTCCATTTTAACTTGTGACCCTGCTATCGTGAGGGTGACCCAAATGGTTCGGTGATCCTCTTTTGCGATTACATTGTGAAGTTTGAGACAGCTTAATCTCCTGTTCTCGGATTCACTATCGCTCATCTGGTCTTCGGAACTACTGTCCGTCATCTTTTGTACTTTCTTGTACGGTTCCTTAGTAGCCTTTTTGTTGTCGCTGGTCTTCTTCCCAGACCTACAAACTTGTGCAATGTGTCCAATCTTCCCGCATTGTCTGCATATTTTGTCTTTGGACCAGCAGTCCTTCTGGTCATGGTTAGTTCTGCCGCAGCGATAACATTTTGCAAATCCCCGTGTCATTTCGTGGGTGCCGTATTCCTGTGGTTTTTGTTGAATTTCTGCAGCTCCCCTGGCTGCTGCTTCATACGATACTGCCACGCTGAAAGCCTTATCTAGCGTCAGCTCTTTTTCTGCGAGTAACTTCTTCCGTGTTCCTTCACTCAGGAGTCCACAGACAAATTTGTCCCGTAGGGTATCTGCCAGTCCTGCTCCGAACTGGCAGTGCTTTGATAGCTTGCGTAGTTCCGTAAGATACTCAGCATTGCTCTCATCTTTGTGCTGAGTTCTCCTGTGGAATTTAAATCTTTCTGCTATCAACAGCGGTGCAGGGTTTAAGTGCTCCTGTAGAACAGCAACAATTTTGTTAAAACTCTTCGCCTTCGGTTTGGCTGGAGTAATCAGATCCCGCAATAGGCCGTACGTTCTAGCGCCCATTACGTTTAGCAATATTGATGCCTTGTTCCCCTCCGCTATTTCATTTGCCTCGAAATATACCTCGACTCTTTCCACATACATGGTCCAGTCCTCTAATGTATTATCAAAAGCAGTGATACAGCCAGTCTTCGGCATCTTGCAAATCTAAAATGGCGCCTCCCGCGCTTTGCCTTCTTCTCCGATTTAACAAAATGGCGCCTCCCGCGCTTTTCCTTCTTCCCCACTGTTGTTAGCGCTGCTTTCCACGGTTTCCTGCGCGTTAAATATTCATTTGTTTTCTTTTATTATCTTCCCGTCGTGGAGCAGACCCTCTGGGACACTTCCCTCCCTCTTCTGAGGCCCAAACACTGCCCAGCTTCGAAACACCGGCCGCGCCCTGTATGCTCCACCCTCTCTCTCTCTCCTTGCTTCCCGACTCGCTGCCCGGCCCCGTTGCAGCCCAGGAAGGATCAGAGCACTACCTGCCACCAGCCCGATTAGCTGGGAAATCACGGACCGAGGAACCCAGCCTGGCTCTGGACAGTCTCTCCAGGAAGTTTTGAAATCGATGATTGACGGTCGACGCCCGTTTCTCGAGTTTCAATGGCCTATTTTTTTTTTTTTTTCCTTTCTTCTGGCTCCGACCTTCAACATGTCGTCGGAGCTGCTGCTGAGTTGCAGGTAAGTTCGTTTCTAACTCGTCGCCAGTGTTAAGTCCGTGAATGATTGAGACACGGACTAGCAGGAGAGAAACATAGAAACATAGAAACATAGAGATAGGAACAGGAGTAGGCCATTCGGCCCTTCGAGCCTGCTCCGCCATTCAATGAGATCATGGCTGATCTTCGTCTGAGATCATAGCTGATCTTACCAGTTCAGTACCCCGTCCCCGCCTTTTCTCCGTAACCCTTAATCCCCTTAGCCTTCAGAAATATATCCAATTCTCTCTTGAAAATATTTATTGAATTAGCCTTCACAGCCCTCTGTGGCAGGGAATTCCACAGGCTCACCACTCTTTGAGTGAAGAAATTCTTCCTCATCTCTGTTTTAAATGATTTGCCCGCTATTTTTAGACTGTGGCCCCTGGTTCTGTGCTCCCCGGCCATTGGAAACATTCTCTCTGAATTCAGCCTGTCCAGGCCTGCCATAATTTTATATATTTCGATGAGATCCCCTCTCAATCTTCTAAACTCCAGTGAGTACAAGCCCAAACTATTTAATCTCTCTTCGTAGGTCATTCCCGCCATTCCAGGTATCAGCCTGGTGAATCGCCGTTGCACTCTTTCCATGGCAAGAACATCCTTCCGCAGATGGGGCGACCAAAACTGTACACAATACTCCAGATGCGGTCTCACCAGCACCTTGTACAGCTGTAGTAAGGTATCCCTATTCCTATACTCGAACCCCCTTGATATGAAGGCCAACATACCATTTGCCTTCTTAATCGCCTGTTGCACCTGCATGCTCTCCTTCAGTGACTGGTGCACAAGAACACCCAGGTCCCTCTGCACTTCCCCATCTCCCAATCTATTGCCATTTAGATAATAATCTACCCTCCTGTTTTTACCCCCAAAGTGGATAACCTCGCATTTATCCACATTATAGTGCATCTGCCACGTATCCGCCCATTCCCCCAACCTGTCCAAATCGCACTGTAGCCTCCTGACATCCTCATCAGAGCCCACCCCTCCTCCTAGTTTAGTGTCGTCAGCGAATTTGGAAATATTGCATCCAATTCCCTGATCCAGATCATTTATATATATTGTGAACAGCTGGGGTCCCAGGACAGATCCTTGCGGCACCCCGCTGGTCACTGCCTGCCACTCCGAAAACGAGCCGTTTATTCCAACTCTCTGTTTTCTATCCGCCAGCCAGTTCTCTATCCACGTTAATACTTTGCCCCCAATTCCATGAGCCTTAATTTTGCATGATAATCTTTTGTGTGGAACCTTATCGAAGGCTTTCTGGAAGTCAAGGTACACCACATCCACTGGCTCTCCCCCATCTATTTTACCAGTTACTTCCTCAAAAAATTCCAGCAGATTAGTCAAACACGATTTACCCTTTGATATGCCTATCAATTAGTCCAATAAAAGGCGACGAGTTAAGAACGTAACTGAAGGTTTTTATTGGCTAAATAACAGAGCCCACCCTCGTGGGTGATCCGATCCAACAGGGAGGAATACTAGCCAGTCAGCTACCTTTATACCTGGGCAGGTAATGGGCGGAGTCGGAGGTGGTCAGCCCAGGTATAACAGTGCGACAAGAGGCGACCTCGTGTAGTGATGTGACAGTGAGAACAGTGAGAACAATATACAGTGATAACTATAACAGTGGTTTACCACATTCACCCCTTGTTTAGATTAGAGTCCGGCGGGGTGAAGTGTATTACCAGCTCTGGTATGTCAGTCTGTCCGGAGGCTTCGTTAGCCTCTCCGATCGTCGCAGCGGCGGTGTTACATTATCCGGTGTTAAAGCTGGTGTCTGCGTAGTCGGCAAAGGCTCGTGGGGTTCCGGCATGCCGTCTACCTCGGCTGGACTCGGGGGGTTGGGAGGGGGGGGTGAGGGTGCGAGGTCTCGTAAGGAGACAGTGTCCTCCCGTCCGTCTGGGTAAGCCACATAGGCGTACTGGGGGTTGGCGTGCAGGAGGTTCACCTTCTCGACCAGGGGGTCCGTTTTATGGGCCCTCACGTGCTTTCGCAGCAAGACGGGTCCCGGAGAGGTCAGCCAGGTTGGTAGGGTGGTTCCCGTAGTCGACTTCCTGGGGAAGACAAACATTCGAGCATGGGGGGTGGTGTTAATGGCAGTGCAAAGTAGTGACCGGATGGAGTGCAGCGCAATCGGGAGGACCTCTTGCCAGCGGGAGGTTGGGAGGCCCTTAGACTTTAAGGCTAAGAGGGTGGCCTTCCATACCGTCGCGTTCTCTCTTTCCACCTGGCCGTTCCCTCGGGGGTTGTAGCTGGTGGTCCTGCTTGCTGCAATACCCCTCTCCAATAGGAACTGACGGAGTTCCTCGCTCATGAAGGAGGCGCCCCGGTCACTATGTATATAGTTCGGGAACCCGAACAAGGCGAAGAGTTTGTTCAGGCATTTAATGACCGTGTTACTGGTCATGTCTGGGCAGGGGAAGGCAAAGGGGAAACGGGAGTACTCATCAACGATGTTGAGGAAGTACACATTACGGTCGGATGACGGTAGGGGCCCCTTGAAGTCGATGCTCAGACGCTCGAAGGGGCGGGTGGCCTTGATCAGGCTTGCTCTGTCCGGCTTATAGAAGTGCGGTTTGCACTCAGCACAGATCTGGCAGTTCCTGGTCATGGTCCTGACCTCCTCGATGGAGTATGGCAGGTTGCGGGCCTTAATGAAATGGTAGAGTCTGGTGACTCCGGGGTGGCAGAGGTCATTGTGGAGGGTCTGAAGTCTATCACTTTGCGCGCTGGCGCATGTAATGCGTGAAAGAGCATCAGGGGGGGTCGTTCAGTTTACCGGGCCGGTACAAGATCTCATAATCATAGGTGGAAAGCTCGATTCTCCACCTCAAGATTTTGTCGTTCTTGATCTTGCCCCTCAGCTTGTTATTAAACATGAAGGCAACCGAGCGTTGGTCGGTGAGGAGGGTAAATCGTTTGCCTGCCAAGTAGTGCCTCCAGCACCGTACTGCCTCCACAATTGCCTGGGCTTCCTTCTCGACCGACGAGTGTCGGGTCTCGGGGCCCTGTAGGGTCCTTGAGAAGAAGGCTACCGGCCTACCCTCCTGGTTAAGGGTAGCGGCTAGGGCGAAGTCGGATGCATCGCTCTCCACTTGGAAGGGGATTGACTCATCCACTGCGTGCATTGTGGCCTTGGCTATGTCTCCCTTAATGAGGGAGAAGGCCGCGCACGCCTCTTCCGTGAGGGGGAAGGATGTGGTTTTCAGGAGGGGTCTGGCTTTGTCCGCATAATTGGGTACCCATTGGGCATAGTAGGCGAAAAGCCCCAGGGTTCTCCTAAGTGCTTTTGGACAGTGGGGGAGGGGTAGCTCCATGAGGGGGCGCATTCTTTCGGGGTCGGGGCCGATGACTCCGTTCTCTACTACACAGCCAAGGATGGCAAGGCGCGCTGTGTTAAACACGCATTTCTCCTTATTGTAGGTGAGGTTCAGCCGTTGGGCCGTACGGAGGAATTTCTCCAGATTCACGTCATGGTCCTGCCGGTTGCGGCCGCAGATGGTGACGTTATCGAGATAGGGGAAAGTGGCCTGTAGTCCGTTCTGGTCAACCATCCGGTCCATCTCCCGTTGGAAAACCGAGACCCCGTTGGTGACACCAAAGGGGACCCTAAGGAATTGGTAGAGGCGGCCATTCGCCTCGAAGGCGGTGTACTGGCTGTCCTCCGGGCTGATGGGGAGTTGGTGGTAGGCCGACTTGAGGTCGATGGTCGAGAATACGCGGTATTGTGCAATCTCATTGACCATGTCCGATATGCGGGGGAGGGGGTATGCGTCCAGCTGGGTGTATCTGTTTATGGTCTGGCTGTAGTCGATAACCAGGCGATTTTTGTCGCCGGTCTTGACTACCACCACCTGGGCACGCCAGGGGCTGCTGCTCCCCTCAATAATGCCCTCTTTCAGGAGTCGCTGCACCTCAGAGCTAATGAAGGCTCTGTCCCCAGCGCTGTACCGCCTGCTCTTAGTAGCGACAGGTTTGCAGTCGGGGGTGAGGTTAGCGAACAGGGAAGGTGGCGGTACCTTGAGGGTGGATAGGCTGCAGGTGTTACGCGGTGGGCGGTTTAACTTTCGCTGGTTGTCGACTGTGAGTGGGGGGAGGGGTCCACCGTATGCTAGGGTTACACTTTGGAGGTGGGATTGGAAGTCCAGCCCTAGTATGACGGCAGCGCACAGCTGGGGGAGTACGAGGAGTTTAAAATTTTTATACTCTGTCCCTTTAACCGACAATGTCACGACACAGTAGCCGCTGATGTCTGTGGCGTGCGACCTCGATGCCATCGAGATGCGGCTGCGCGTTGGCAGGACGGGGAGGGAGTAGTGGCTCACCGTGTCTGGGTGGATGAAGCTCTCCGTGCTTCCGCTGTCGAACAGGCAGGTCGTGGCGTGGCCGTTGACTTTGATGTCCATCATTGAGCTGGCCAGGTGGTGCGGGCGGGCTTGATCCAGGGTCACGGAAGCTAGGGTGTAGATGAGCGCGTCGTTGTCATGACAAGATGGCGGCGAAGATGGCGGCCCCCGTAGTTCACATGAGGCTCTGTTTAAATCGTTTGCTCCGCACAAAGATGGCCGCCCCTGCTGTTCCCATGAGGCTCTGCAGGCTTCGGCTGCCCCGCACAAAGATGGCCGCCCCTGGTTTTCCCATGAGGCTCTGCAGGCTTCGGCTGCCCCGCACAAAGATGGCCGCCCCTGGTTTTCCCATGAGGCTCTGCAGGCTTCGGCTGCCCCGCACAAAGATGGCCGCCCCCAGGGTTCGCATGAGGCACTGCTGGCTTCTGAGGATTTGCTTCTGCAGGCCTTGGAGAAGTGGCCTTTCTTGAGGCAGGTTTTGCAGGTCGAGTTTTTGGCTGGGCAGCGCGACCTCGGATGCTTCTCCTGGCCGCAAAAGAAGCAGCCAGCGGCCCGATCGGGGTTGCCTGATGTCGGGGCCGGTACCGGGGCTAGCGGGCCCGGTCGGATCCGTGATGCAGACGCTGAGGTAGGTCCCGGGGGCAGCGCTGTGAAGGGTGGTGGGGTGGGGGTCGGGCCCGAGTCCCAGGGTCGCGAATAGTACCTGGCAAACGCTTCCTGGTCTTGCTGGGTGGCCTCTAGGGTGAGGGCGAGGGCTTCGGCCTTGTCCAGGTCTATGTCCTTAGCTTCAAGCAGTCTTTGCCGTGTGTAGTCGGAACGTAGGCCTCTCACCAAGGCGTCGCGGACATTGTCTTCCATGTTCGCAGTAGCCGTCACCGCTTTAAAGTCACAGTTCCTGCCGAGTTGTCTCAGCGCTCGTGAAAATTCAGCTATCGATTCTCCTGGCTGTTGCTGGCGAGATCTTAAGAGATGCCTAGTGTACATGTAGTTTACCGGGCTCCGGTACTGCTGTTTCAGTAGGTTGATGGCGTCGTCGTACGTAGTCATGTCCTGGATGAGTGTATATACTCTCGGGCTCGCTTGGGCTTTCAGGACTCTTAGTTTGGATCTCTGAGGGACGACGGCTTCCTCCAGGTACGATTCGAAGCAGTCCAGCCAGTGTTTGAAGTCGTTGGCTGAGTTTGGTGCCTGTGGGTTTAGATCCAGGTATGGTGGTTTCAAGGCTTGCAGCCAAGCCGGCTGGTGTGGCCCGTTGTCTGGAGGCTGCTGTTGCTGTGCTGCTGGGTGAGCTCCTTGCTGTTGCTGTTCATTATCAGACATCTTTAAAATTTAGTCAATAAAATTGATATGCCTATCAATTAGTCCAATAAAAGGCGACGAGTTAAGAACGTAACTGAAGGTTTTTATTGGCTAAATAACAGAGCCCACCCTCGTGGGTGATCCGATCCAACAGGGAGGAATACTAGCCAGTCAGCTACCTTTATACCTGGGCAGGTAATGGGCGGAGTCGGAGGTGGTCAGCCCAGGTATAACAGTGCGACAAGAGGCGACCTCGTGTAGTGATGTGACAGTGAGAACAGTGAGAACAATATACAGTGATAACTATAACAGTGGTTTACCACACCCTTTGTAAATCCATGTTGACTCTGTCCGATCCTTTCCCCATTTGTCAAGTGCTCCGCTATTTTATCCTTAATAATGGACTCTAGCATTTTGCCCACAACCGATGTAAGGCTTACTGGTCTATAATTCCCTGCTTTCTCTCTACCCCCCTTTTTAAATATTGGGGTAACATTAGCTACCCTCCAATCCACGGGTACTGTTCCCGAGTCAATGGAGTTCCGGAAGATGATCCTTAGAGCATCTGCTATCTCCAGGGCCACCTCCTTAAGTACCCTAGGATGTAGTTTATCAGGCCCCGGGGATTTGTCGGCCTTCAGTCCCCTCAACTTACCCAACACCATATCCCTAGAGATACTAATTTCTGTCAGCTCCTCCCTCTCATTAGTCCCTATGTTTGCCGATATTCCTGGGAGGTTATTTGTGTCCTCCTTTGTGAATACAGAACCAAAGTATGAGTTTAATTGGTCTGCCATTTCCTTATTCTCCATTATATATTCTCCCGAATCGGACTGCAAGGGACCGACTTGGGATTTTACCAGTCTTTTCCTCCTGATATACCGATAAAAGCTTTTGCAGTCTGTCTTTATGTTTGCTGCAAGTTTACTTTCGTATTCTATTTTCCCCTTCCTGATTAATCCCTTTGTCCTCTTTTGCTGTATCTTGTACTGCCCCCAATCTTCCGGTCTGGTGCTTTTTTTTGCCAGTTGATATGCCCTTTTTTTTTATTTTATGCTGTCCCTAATTTCCCTCGTTATCCATGGTTGAGTCACCTTTTTAGGTTTATTTTTATGCCAAACCGGTATAAACATGTTCTGGAATTCTTCCATTCTATCTTTGAATGCTTGCCATTGTCTATCCACTGTCAATCCCCCCAGAAACACCACCCAATCAATCTTACCCAATTCCCGTCTCATACCCTCGTAATTCCCTTTATTTAAGTTCTGGACCTTAGTCTCTGATTCAATTTCCTCACTCTCCATCTCGACTGAGAGCTCGATCATATTATGATCGCTCTGACCCAAGGGGCCTCGTACAAGAAGACTGCTGATAAGTCCCTTCTCATTGCACAATACCCAGTCTAAAATGGC
This sequence comes from Somniosus microcephalus, assembly GCF_052327205.1. Classification (NCBI taxonomy): domain Eukaryota; kingdom Metazoa; phylum Chordata; class Chondrichthyes; order Squaliformes; family Somniosidae; genus Somniosus; species Somniosus microcephalus. Next base: position 31,738,948 of record NC_140998.1, on the reverse strand, counting down.
CTGATCTCGAGTCGGCTCCTCGACATATTGGTCCAGATAACCGTCCCGAAAACATTCCAGGAATTCCTCCTCCTCAGAATTTTTACTAATTTGGGTAGTCCAATCAATATGTAAATTAAAGTCACCCATGATGACAGCTGTGCTCTTATCGCACGCTTCTCTAATTTCCCTTTTTATGCCTTCCCTCACCTCCATATTACTATTTGGAGGCCTATATATCACACCCACTAACGTTTTCCTCCCCTTGCTATTTCTCATTTCTACCCATACAGATTCCGTTTCATCCGAGTTAATATCCTTCCTTTCCATTGCATTAATCCCCTCCTTTACCAGCAATGCTACCCCACCTCCCCTACCTTTTTGCCGATCCTTCCTAAATATTGTATATCCCTGGATGTTAAGTTCCCAGCCTTGCCCACCCTGCAGCCACGTTTCTGTAATCCCAATCAAATCATACTTGTTTACCTCTATTTCCACAACTAATTCATCCACCTTGTTCCTAATGCTTCTAGCATTAAGATACAAAGCCTTCAGACTTGCTTTTTTCACACTCTCATTATGAATTAGTTTGGCCCTTTGTGTTTCTCTCCTTTGCTTATTGCTTCTCACCTTTCTACCATCTATTTCTGACTTCATATGACTTCCCTCTTTTCCACTACCTAGGTTCCCATCCCCCTGCCAAATTAGTTTAAATCCTCCCGAACCGCCCTAGAAAATATTACCCCGAGGACATCGGCTCCCTCACAGTTCAGGTGTAGACCGTCCCCTTGGTACAGGTCACTCCTCCCCAAGAACTGGTTCCAATGCCTCAAGAATTTAAATCCCTCTCCCTTGCACCACTGCTCAAGCCACGTATTTAGCTTATCTATCTTACTCTCTCTAAACTTATTAGCTCGTGGCACTGGTAGCAATCCAGAGATTACTACCTTTGAGGTCCTACTTTTCAATTTAGCTCCTAACTCCCTAAATTCAGCTTGTAGGACCTCCTCCCTCTTTTTACCTACATCGTTGGTACCTACATGTACCACGACAACTGGCTGATCCCCCTCCCCCTTCAGAATGCTCTGCACCCGCTCCGAGACATCCTTGACCCTTGCACCAGGGAGGCAACATACCATCTTGGAGTCTCGGTCTCGGCCACAGAAACTCCTATCTATCCCCCTTACAATTGAATCCCCTATCACTATAGCCCTATCCCTCTTTTTCCCGCCCTTCTGTGCAGCAGAGCCAGTCATGGTGCCCTGAACCTGGCTGCTGGTGCCTTCCCCTGATAAGTCATCTCCCCCAACAGTACCCAAAACGGTAAACCTGTTTTGGAGGGAGATGACCGCAGGTGACTCCTGCACTACCTTCCTGCCTTTACCCTGCCTTTTGGTCACCCATTTACTGTCTGAGCTAGCCTTTACCTGCGGTGTGACCAACTCACTGAATGTGCTATCCACAAGATCCTCAGCATCGCGTATGCTCCAGAGTGAGTCCATTCGCAGCTCCAGCGCCGCCATGCGGTCCGCTAGGAGCTGCAGCTGGACACACTTCCTGCACACATAGTTGTCAGGGACAGTGTCCCTGATTTCCCACATGGCACAGGAGGAGCATGACACGGGTCCGAGCTGCCCTTCCATGACTTAACCCTTACAATACCCTTTTATTTACTACGATTTAGCTTAATTATTGAATTCTACTTAGAATAAGTTTGTGAAAGTACTCACCAACCAGTCACCTACCTGTTTTCTGGTGTTGTATTTTCACTGCCGCCTCCTGTCCTGGAACCTTTTCCACCTAGGTTAGGCTCCTGAAATAAAATAAATTGAACCTACCTTTTCAACTTCCCCTAACCCCTAAAAGGTTAGAGGAGGTGGAAGGGTGGGAGACACTACAGTGTAGTGTTTCGGGTTTACTGGTGAAAGGCATAAACGAATCTAACCAACAGAGGCTCTCTAGCGCCTTTTATACAGGGGTGGTCACTGCCGGTACTGCAGTCTGAGACCAGTTATTCTCTTAAAGGTACATACACAACAGTTAGTTCTGGAGCACAAGTCTTCAGCACGATAGCCAGGATGTTGTCAGGGCCCATAGCCTTTGCTGTATCCAATGCGCTGAGCCATTTCTTGATATCACGTGGAGTGGATCGAATTGGCTGAAGACTGGCTTCTGTGATGGTGGTGACCGCAGGAGGAGGCCAATATGGGTCATCCACTCGGCCCTTCTGGCTGAAGTGCTGGGCTCCACCATCATTAAGGATGGGGATATTCATGGAGCCTCGTCCTCCCATTAGTTGTTTAATGGTTCACCACCATTCACGACTGGATGTGGCAGGACTGCAGAGCTTTGATCTGATCCTTTGATTGTGGGATCGCTTAGCCCTGTCTATAGCATGCTGCTTCCGCTTATTAGCATTCATGTAGTCCTGTGTTGCAGGTTCCCCAAGTTGGCACCTCATTTTTAGGTACGCCTGGTGCTGCTCCTGGCATGCTCTTCTACACTCCTTTTTGAACCAGGGTTGGTCCCCTGGCTTGATGGTAATGGTAGAGTGAGGGATATGCCGGGCCATGAAGTTACAGATTGTGGTGGAATACAATTCTGCTGCTGATGATGACCCACAGCGCCTCATGGCTGCCCAGTTTTGAGCTGCTAGACCTGTTCTGAATCTATCCCATTTAGCACGGTGGTAGAGCCGCACAACACGATGGAGGGTGGCCTCAGTGTGATGACGGGACTTCGTCTCCACAATGATTGTGCGGTGGTCACTGCTACCAATACTGTCATGGACAGATGCATCTGCGACAGATAGATTAGTGAGGACGAGGTCAAGTAGGTTTTTCCCTCATGTTGGTTCTCTCACCACCTGTCGCAGGCCCAGACTAGCAGTTATACCTTCAGGACTCGGCCAGCTCGGTTAGTAGTAGTGCTACCGAGCCACTTTTGGTGATGGACATTGAAGTCCCCCACCAAGAGTATATAAGGTGGTTAAGAAGGCATACGGGATACTTGCCTTTATTAGCCGAGGCATAGAATATGAGCGCAGTTGGTTATGCTTGAACTGTAATACAACGCTAGTTAGGCTGCAGCTAGAATACTGCATGCAGTTCTGGTCACCACATTACAGGAAGGATGTGATTGCACTAGAGTGGGTGCAGAGGAGATTTACGAGGATGTTGCCTGGGCTGGGGAATTTTACCTATGAGGAAAGATTGGATAGGCTGAGGTTGTTTTCTTTGGAATAGAGGAGGCTGAGTGGAGACCTAATTAAGGTGTATAAAATTATGAGGGGCCTAGATGGAGTGGATATGAAGGACCCATTTTCCCTTAGCAGAAGGGTCAATAACCAGGGGGCATAGATTTAAAGTAATTGGTCGGAAGTTTAGAGGGGATTTGAGGAGACATTTTTTCACATAGAGGGTGGTGGGGATCTGGAACTCACTGCCTGAAAGGGCGGTAGAGGCAGAAACCCTCATCACATTTAAAAAGTACTTGGATATGCACTTGAAGTGCCATAACCTACAAGGCCAAGGGCCAAGTGCTGGAAAGTGGGATTAGGGTGGACAGCGCGGACAAGATGGGCCAAATGTCCTTCTTCTGTGCTGTAAATTTCTATGATTCTATGATTCAGCCCCTCGAGCCTGTTCTGCCATTCACTGACATCATGGCTGATCTGTATCTTAACTCCATCCACCAAACTTGGCTCCATAACCTTTTATACCATTTTGTGGGAGAGAGTTCCACGCTTCTACCACCATTTGAATGAAGCAGTGTTTCCTAACTTCTCTCCTGAATGGCCTCGCTCTGATTTTAAGGTTATGCTCCCTTGTCCTAGACTCTCCACCAACGGAACAGATTTCTCTCTGTATACCCTATCAGTTCCTTTCAAAATAATTAAAGGGAAATCAAGAACAAGGAGGCATGGCTATAAATCAGGGTTTACATAGGATTTACGGCACAGAAACAGGCCATTCGGCCCAACCAGTTCATGTCGGCGTTTATGCTCCGCACGAGCCTCCTCCTGTCTTTCCTCATCTAAATCTATCAGCATAACCCTCTATTCCCTTCTCCCTCATATGCTTGTCTAGCCTCCCCTTAAATGCATCTGTACTATTCTGTGGTAACGAATTCCACATTCTCACCACTTTTTGGGTAAAAAAGTTTTTCTGAATTCCCTACTGAATTTCTTGGTGACTATCTTATATTGATGGCCTCTAGTAATGCTCTTCCCCACAAGTGGAAATATTCTCTCTGTATCCACTCTATCAAAACCTTTCATAATTTTAAAGACCTCTATTAGGTCACCCTTCAGCCTTCTTTTTTCAAGAGAAAAGAGACCCAGCCTGTTCATCCTTTCCTGATATGTATACCCTCACATTTCTGGTATCCTTGTAAATTTTCTCTGCATTCTCTCCAATGCCTCTATATCCTTTTTATAATATGGCGACCAGAACTGTATGCAGTATTCTAAGTGTGGTCTAACCAAGGTTCGATACAGGTTCAGCATAATTTCCCTACTTTCTATCCCTCTAGAAATAAACCCTAGTGCTTGGTTTGCTTTTTTTATGGCCTTGCTAACCTGCGTTGCAACTTTTAGTGATTTGTGTATTTGTACTCCTAGATCCCTTTGTTTCTCTACCCCACCTAGACTTGCATCCTCCAAGGGATAAGTGACCTCCCTATTCTTCCTACCAAAATGTAATACTTCACATTTATCTGTGTTGAACTTCATTTGCCAATGATATGCCTATTCTGCAAGTTTATTAATGTCTTCCTGTAACTTGTTGCTGTCCTCCTCAGTATTGACTATCCCCCCAATTTGGTGTCATCCGCAAATTTAGAAATTGTATTTTTGATTCCTAAGTCTAAATCATTAATGTAAATTGTGAACAGCAGTGGTCCCAGCACTGATCCTTGTGGAACACCACTACCCACTATCTGCCACTGTGAATAGCTACCCTTTGTACAGTACAACCTTCCTTTGACTCCATCTTATTCAGTCACATAATCACCAACATATAAGCTTACATAAACCAGCAGCTCTGTGCTTGCTGTTTGGTGAAAGCTTATCCTCATTAACTTGCTATGACAACATGGGGCCGTAATTTGCGGCCCCTACGGGTGATTATGAGCTGCGTATGCGCCCGTAGGGGGCCGCACAAGTTCCGGGTTTAGGCATGTGAAGCACATGCACTAAAACCCGGAACTTGTGATCTGTCAAGAATCTTCTTGAAAGATCGCACGCATCTCCAGGAGAAGGGCCTCCGCGGGTGGAGAGTTGCGCTATTTTCCCAGCGAATGCCCCTGAAATTCTTATGCCTGGTAAAAGCAGGCATAAAGCCTGTTTTTACCAGCGTAAGAGTTTTAAAAAACATAAACATAAAAATAAAATGTTTTCATTCATTTAAACATTAAAACACATGTACAATAAGGTAAGTTTATTTTTAGACCATTTAAAGTATGTAAAATTTATTTTTCAAAAAAAATTGTTTTAAATGTTTAATTATATTGTATTTTAATTAATTTTAAATGTAATTATTTAAAATTTATTTTGTTATGTTAAATCTATTTTTAATGTCATCCCCATTCATGCTAATGGAGATTCCGTACAAACAGAACCTCCATAAGTATGAATGGGGATCCCCCTTCTTTGATTGGTTGGGCAGGCCCACATGATCCCAGGGGTGCTTGCTAATCACCTGCACCCCTGGGATACGTGGGCCTCTACGCAGGCGTACACATAAAGGCCCAGGAGCACAAGTGTCCGAACCTCAGGAACCATCAGGTAAGCTCGTAGATTTTTTGCTGGTCGGAGGCATCCTGGGAAGCCTCCGACTGCAAATTCAACCCCATGATCTTAACACTGTTTCCTTTTTTATGTCTGTAGTTATGGCAGAAAAAGCTAGCTCAGGTATCTCATGCTTGGACTTTTCCAACATCTCAGCTGGCACCTAGGCATTCAATCTTCCTCAGCCCAGCACCAGCACAGATCCAGTTGATGTTGTGTATATGGACTTTCAAAAGGTGTTTGATAAAGTGCCACATAATAGACTTGTTTGCAAAATTGAAGCCCATGGGATTAAAGGGGCAGTGGCAGCATGGATACAAAATTGGCTAAGGAAACAGTAGAGGTGAACGGTTGTTTTACAGACTGGAGTGAAGTACACAGTGGTATCCCCCCAGGGGTCCAGGACCACTGCTCATTCTGATATATATGATCTGGTCTTGGGTAAAAGCCAAATTGGATTCCTGCCAAACTATAGAACATCCGATCATATCTTCACCCTACAGACCCTAATTGACAAACACGTTCACCATAATAAAAGCAAAATCTACGCATGCTTTGTAGATTTCCAGAAGGCTTTCGACTCCATCTGGCATGACGGTTTATTCCTGAAACTTATCGAAAGTGGGGTAGGAGGGAAAACATATGATGTAATTAAATCAATGTATACAAACAACAAATGTGCAGTTAAAATTGGAGACAAACAAACAAAATACTTCCCACAGGGGCGGGGGGTGACGCAGGGCTCGCCAATCTCACCGACACTCTTTAATATTTACATAAATGGATTGGCAAAACTACTTGAACAATCTACAGCACCCGGCCTCACCCTATATGAATCCAAGGTTAAATTCCTCCTCTATGCAGACGACCTGGTTCTGCTGTCACCTACTAAAGAGGGGCTACAGCAAAACCTGGACCTGCTGGAGTCGTACTGCCAGACTTGGGCCCTGACAATAAATCCCCAAAAAACCAAAGTCCTTGTGTTCCAGCAAAGATCCAAACATCAGGGACCCAAAATAAATTTCACAGTAGGAACAACCAAAATTGAACAAACCACTAACTACACATACTTGGGCTTAAAAATCAGTTCTACGGGAAACTTCAAACTGGCTGTGAATGAACTGAAAGAGAAAGCAAGAAGGGCTTTCTATGCCATCAAAAAATCAATCCAAATAGAAATCCCAATTAGCATTTGGCTCAAAATTTTCAAATCAGTAATTGAACCAATTGCACTCTATGGCAGTGAGGTATGGGGACCGCTAACTCAACAAGAATTTGCAAAATGGGACAAACACCCAATTGAGATCCTACATGCAGAATTCTGTAAAAGTATCCTCCGGACTCAAAGGAAAACAGTAAACAATGCATGCAGGGCGGAACTAGGCCAATATCCATTAATAATCACTATCCAAAAAAGAGCCACCAAATTTTGGAATCACCTACAAATGAGCAATCCCCAATGCTATCACTACGACGCCCTGAAATGCCAAGAGCTGACCATAAAGAAGAATACCCTCAGTCAACTAGTCCTGGGACTCAGTGAAGTAACTACTAACAATACTAACAATAACCAGCCCCAGGACAGTGACAGGGTAACACAAAGAATTCGACCCAACACAATCGTCGCTAAGCAAAAGGAAAAATATCTGACATATTGGGCAGAAACAACAAAAACCCAAAGCAAACTCAATTGCTACTTGGCCCTAAACAGACAATACAACATAGCTGATTACCTGACCATGGTAAAGGATAACAAACTGAGAAGAACCTTGACAAGGTACAGACTTAGCGAACATAGCCTAGCGATCGAAAAAGGCAGACACAGGCAGACCAGGCTGCCAAGAGAGGACAGGATATGCTCTCACTGCAGTCAGGGAGTGGTGGAGACAGAGATGCACTTCCTCACAGCTTGTGGAAAATATCAGGGCATCAGGGAGAATTTCTACCAAAAATTCTCACAAATATGCCCTGATTTCAGAAATCTGAATGACAACCAAAAACTCCCATTCCTACTGGGAGAGGAGAGAAGCTGTATAACACTGGCGGCACACTATGTTACAGCTTGCCATGAACAGAGGGACAACCAGTAAACTAAGAAAAGAATATATATAAACAATGCGAATGTATATTTATACACTCAGGGATATACCTGTTTATACACTGTATGAATAGAACTGCGTTTATGTGCTAAACCATAAATGTATTTTGATGCTTTGGCAACATAAGATGTAACTTATCATGCCAATAAAGCGATTTGAATTGTGAATTGTGAATTGTATGGGGGCACTTTCAAAGTTTGCAGATGACACAAAACTTGGAAATGTAGTAAACAGTGAGGGTAGTACCAGACATAGATAGACTGGTGAAATGGGACTAGATTTTTTGATTACATCAAATAATGCAGTGAAAATGAGCAAAGGAACATTAAACACTATTCCAGCTAGGAAAAAATAAACTGGCACCTTTATACTATGTTGAATGCACATTAAGAGAAGACAATCAATAACACCCAATAGTTCTAATAATGGCTTTAAAAGAGGTCAACCCTTTACGTGGTTTCTCCAGAAGGTGGTGCCAAATGAACGTAAAGGATATCTAATGAAGAATAAATATTTTAGCCCCTGAAATAGCTGGGAGGATATTCACCTGGGAGATAATTTAATTTTTGACGACAGTATAAAACTAGCGATATTGGATATATCTCTCCCAATTTTCCTTTCCAGTTCCTTCTGCAGCCTAACTGTCCTTAAAGGGACTGCTGGAGGCTGCCAAAATAAAGATGTTTTTTCTGTCTAACTTAACTTAATGTGGAGACAGGAGGTGCAAAAGTGCTTCTTCTGGCTCCACAGCATAACTGCAGGCCGCTGCCCAATTGCACTCGCTCCTCTCCCATTTACCTCCCCTTTCTCCCAGGACCTACCCAAGGCCACTGCCGGCGTCACAGGTCACAGTTGGCCCAAATTGGTCCAGAGAAAACCGACGAGCTGCCTCAGGCACCCAGAGCTCACCAGAATTATTCAGATGAGGTCAGAGGCCAAATTTTGAATGCGCCTTGAGCCTCAGGCGTCTGGTGAGTCAACCATTTTGGGCCCGAAAACAAGTTTCTCCCCCACTCACTTTCATCAGTGGCATGTGTAGTCACTTCGGTGCCCTATACCGTGCACACAATATGCACTAAACCAATGACTAAGAAGTGTTTTCATGGATTTTAGCTAATAATTAAAAATATCAAGAAAGGGCAGAGATTTTGGCCTGCAATTTGCAGTGGGTAATGACGACGAACTGTCACTGATCTAAACGTGGAAATCCTGAAGTTGCGGTCAGTCTCTCACTGTTCCGACAGAGGCTGCGCTGTGGACTTCCCCCCACCGTGTAATCAGTGAAATCAATGAAGCGGACGAAAACTTGGGCTTTTTCACACTAATATCGCTGTTAAATAACCCATTAAATGTTAAGCCTTGTTGGCATAGGTGTAACTGGGGTTTTAACAGTGTATTGACTGCTAAACAAACGTTCTGGCCCTGAAAAACAAATTTTTATATTTATGAAGTGTCAAATTTCTCCAATATGATAAAAATTACAATTTTTTTGAAACTTAAGTTTGTTCATGATATTTCAGCTTCTACCTTATCCCCATGTGAAAGTCTCAATCTTTATTTCACTCTCCGTAACATTTTTTAAAAGTCCGGTTAAAAGCAGCTTCACATTTCCTGGTTTGCTGTGAGAATTCTTCAATGTGATTGTCTACTTAGACAACTTGTTGATGTCACTGCAGCATTGCCATAGGAATCCCCTATTCACAGCACTGCAATCAATTACACGTCGAAAAAGGCAAACTTCTCACCACAGATATCGCGAGATCTCTGTGGGCAGCTTTCTTCGGGGCCAGCAGCAATTGCCTTTGCTTCATTGCTGACCGCCAATTAAAGGCCAACGTTTCACTTTTATCAATTATTTTCAACTTGTGTATTTAAATATACATTTACTAACACCCTATTTTTCAGTCTAAATGGTTGCAGCAAAAAAAAAGACAAAAATCCAGAAAATTTGCAATCGCCACTGACTTAATTTTGAATGGTTCCATCCAGCGAGGGTATTGATGGAGTGGCACGAAAGTCCCTGGAAATTAAGGCACGACGTAAATAGTGGCATAAATCATTTATGCCATAATTTCCTGGGACTTTGTGTAAAACGAGCCCAAAACCATGATTACACCATTCCAAAGGTACAAGTCTCTGGAAATTCTTGGCCATAATCCCCATGCTCTTCTAAGTTTACATAAATGGACAATTTTTGGAATTCTAGAGACTTACTTCCCACATAACCATCACTGAATAAATATACATACCCTTGCATTCTTTCCTGTTAGGAGCAGCATGTCTTGGCTTACAAAAAGGCCATGTGTTGTCAGTAGTATCAAATGCCGATTAGTCAGTATAATATCCATCAAACCAATACCACTACAATCTAAATACAAAATGTAGTGTATTACTTAACTAATTGAACAACTATATTTCCCTGAATCATTTTATGTCCCCAGATAAAGGAGGTGCAGCAACTCCTAATTCAGGCAGAAGTGAGGAGTTTGAGAGCTTTGAAAAGTCTCCAAACTTTACTTACTGGCTTCTGGAAAAGCTTTTTCATCCCAATTTTTTTTTTGCTTTACACTTACTGACATGTGCATTTCATTTTAATTGAGTGCTACTCTCTCATCCAACCCGAAGATTTTTGGACTTCCTGATCATAACAACACGCCACATTAAAAAAAATTCTCATCACCCCTTTTGTCCTTTTGCCAATTATCTTAAATCTATGTCCTCTCTGTTACCGAACTTCCTGCCAGTGGAAACAGTTTCTCCTTATTTACACTATCAAAATCCTTCATAATTTTGAACACCTCTATTAAATCTCCCCTTAACCTTCTCTGCTCGAAGGAGAACAATCCCAGTTTCTCTAGTCTCTCCACTTAATTAAAGTCCCACATCCCTGATATTCTAGTTAATCTCCTCTGTACCCTCTCAAAGGCCTTGACATCTTTCCTAAAGTGTGGTGCCCAGAATTGGACACAATACTCCAGTTAAGGCCTAACCAGTGATCTATAAATGTTTAGCATAACTTCCTTGCTTGTGGTATGCTATGTTGCTATTTATAAAGCCAAGGATGCTGTATGCTTTTTTAACATCCTTATCAACTTGTCCTGCCACCTTCATAGAAACATAGAAGATAGGAGCAGGAGTCGGCCATTCGGCCCTTCGAGCCTGCTCCGCCATTCAATGAGATCATGGCTGATCATCCAATTTCAGTACCCTGTCCCTGCCTTCTCCCCATATCCCTTGATCCCTTTAGCCTCAAGAAATATATCCAACTCTTTCTTGAATATACTTAATGAACTGGCCTCCACTGCCCTCTGTGGCAGAGAATTCCACAGGTTCACCACTCTCTGGGTGAAGAAATTCCTCCTCATTTCAGTCCTAAATGGCTTACCCCTTATCCTTAGACTATGACCCCTGGTTCTGGACTCCCCGGCCATCAGAAACATCCTTCCTGCATCTAGTCTGTCCAGACCTGACAGAATTTTATAGGTTTCGATGAGATCCCCTCTCAATCTTCTAAACTCCAGTGAGTATAAGCCCAATCGACACAATCTCTCCTCATGCGTCATTCCTGCCATCCCAGGTATTAGCCAGGTGAATCTTCGCTGCACTCCCTCCATGGCAAGAACGTCCTTCCTCAGGTAAGGTAAGACTTCAGAGTTGAAAACCATATAAACGGATGGCTACTGGGCAATAAGTTAGACCCTACTGCTGCCATAGCTGATGACCCCACTCCGACTACCCTGAACACAAGCAGAGGTGGTGCTGGCTCCAAAAGAGCCTGGGGCTGGAAATTCACCTCCGTAGCGCCCAGTTTTTCAGCGCCATGAGTGCCATTTTGCATCCAGCGCACGCACACTCTGGTGTGAGCCGTGCCGAACGCCATTTTGGTGAGGACATTCACGTCGATGCTGGGAGCATGCACGGTTAGTATGCAGAGTAGGCAGATTGTGACATCAATCAGCATGTAATGCTGATTTGACGCCAGCACTGCCATTTTCGACCTCAACGCTGGAGCTAACGCCCTCTCTTAACCTTGCATAGCTGAACATGCATTCATCAGCAGGAAGGACTCAAAACCAGTGCTATTTAAAGGGATCATCGCCTACTTACATGTTAGTTGCTGATTGGTTTCTTCTAGCTGTTGCTGAGTTTGAATAAGTGTTTGGTGCTTTCTAGACTTCTTTAAAGTTGCCTAAATTCTACAAGGAGTAGTGTGGCATGTGCTCATGGACTTGGTACTGACTTGCAAGGGGTCTGTTCAGACCAGTTGCTCCCAGACATGGGTGCAGTAGTTTGTATTCCCCTTGGCCTGCAGCATGATGGGGCAAATGAGCAGAGGTGACACAGAGCAGGACAAGCTGCTAGAAGAAGCAGGAGGAGTGGGAGAAGGGCTCTCAGCAGGAGGCCATATTCACCAAGGGTCTTTAGGAAGCAATTTTCCGACCTCAATGTCAACGAGGAATAGTGCGTGCGACGTCTATTTTACTAAGGAGGTGCTCGCAAAAATCTGCCAGCTGCTCCAGGCAGACCTGCAGCCTCAGTCCAGGGCAAGGATGGCATTTCCAGTGGCTGTAAAGGTGACCATGACCTTGTACTTACTCACGTCGGGCTCCTTCCAGGCTGGAACAGGCGACATCTGTAACATCTCCCAGTTCACCATCCATTCCTGTATAAGCGAGATGAGTGAGGCTCTGCATGCAAGGAGAACTGAATACATTTCATTCTCTCTTGCCAGAGAGAAGCAGGCGGAGCGAGTACGCGACATTACCAGGATAGCAGGCTTCCCCATGGTGCAGGGTGCCACTGACTGCACACACGTCGCTTTGCAGGCACCGCATCTCAATTCGGAGATGTTTAGCAACCGGAAGCGATTCCACTCCCTAAATGTCCAGCTGGTGTGTGACCATACTTAGTGTATCATGCAAGTCAATGCTCGTTATCCTGGCAGCAGCCGTGATGCCTTCAATCTGCGGCAGTCCACTGTACCATCAGCATTTTAGCCACCACGACAAACCAGAAGGTGACAAGGGCTATCCGCTGGCCATCTGGCTCATTACTCCGCTCCGCAACCCACGCACACGTGGGCAACATACATATAACTAAAGCCATGTTGCCACACGGAATCTGATAGAGCGACTATTAGGGTCCTTAAATAATGCTTCAGCTGCCTGGACCGCTCTGGAGGAGTCCTGCAGTATTCACTAGGGCGCGTCTCAAGACTCGTCGTGGTCTGCTGCATGCTCCACAACCTCGCCATCATGAGGGCACAGCCCTTGCCACTAGGTATACGGCGACCAGCTGAGGAGGAGCAGGAGAAAGCAGAAGGGAGGAGGCAACCCAAACAGCCACTTTCCGCCCGGGCTGTCCGTGATTGAATCATCTGACTGTGATACCAGTGAACGCAACCCCAATTCCCCATTCAAAATTAGTTCCACACCTTACCTTCCCTATGTTACTGACCATCACACCATCCTCTTGGCCACAATGGTACAATAAAAGTCACCACAGAACAAACATTCCTAGCCAATTTTATGAATCACACCATTACAATATTTCAAATACAAGTCAACTAATCCCCCTTGTGCATTCCCTTAGTGCCCGCCTCAATGTGCCTTTGCCTATCCTAGTGCTCCTAAGCAGTGCTACCTCAATGGCTGCAGCATGGCTGGTGGAAGGCTGCTGACTTTCAGTGGGGGAGGCTACAGATGGCCTTGCAGGACGACCTTGAGCACCTCTGGGTCTAGTACACCTGGCTGTGGACTGCACCACCTCGGCATGGGCAGCAGCAGTCTGGGCTGGCTGGCTGGCTGACGGGCAACAGCAAGGGCACTGGTGGAGTGGCGGTGATGAGAGGATGAATGCCATCATCCTGAGAGTGGACAGCAGGTTAGTCCTCTATGGAGCCACTGCCACTCCCCCGGGGCAGTGCCTCAGCAATCCTAGTAATCTGCTGTTACACCCTGCAAGCCCCTTTCAACACTGGCAAACCCAGCCATGATGGCAGCAGTCTGTGCTTGCATGGCAGCAAGCTGAGCTTGCATGACTTCAGTCTGAGCTTCCATTGCAGCACTCAGATGTTGGGTGGATACTGCTTATGCTGCAGTAGAAGTTGAGACATCAGTCATCAAATGCTGCGTGATGGTTGGGTCCACAAGTGTGCTAATGGATCTGCCCACGCCTTCCACACTGTAAAGGATGGGCTCCACGCTCTGTGTAAAGCCCTGTGCAAGGTCAGTACCGGACTCCTCCGTGCTCCTTGACATTGCATTCAGGCTTTCTGGCAAGGCGCCAATGCACCAAGCATTTCATTGTGCATACCCATCAGTGTTCTTCTGTAGGCCACCCCATCGAAGTCTTCATCTGAGTCCTCTGCAGCAGAACTCGTGTGCGACCTCGCCCTCTGGGGAGCTGGCACCTGCACTACCCTTTCCCCTGCCCTGGCTGCAGGCCACTCGTGCCCGGTGACTCATCACATGCAGATCCCGCCTCTAAGTTACCCTCTAAATCCGTGCAATGCCAGTATCTGAGCTTGTGGCTGCAAGTGTTAGATCGAGTGACAGTGTTTCTTCTTCTTCATTACTCTCCTCTTCCTCTTCCTCTTGCACCACTGGCTGGTCAGGTTGGATTTCTTGGGTCTCTGAAATGCGAAAGACACAAGGTTAGTGTTGTGGTGAGTGGAAGTGGGTGGGGGGAAGCAAGAGCTGCATGCTTACACCATCTGCAGCTTTTAAGTCAGAAGAGATTGTGGGTGGAAGGGGAAGTTGGATGTGAGAAGGAGGATTATGTATGAGCATACCATCATCTTTAATGCTTTCAGCGCCGCCACTGGCCACAGCTTCAGTCACGGCCACTCCAATTATGGCGAGCACCATCTCATGGAGTGGGGTCAGGATATGGAGGCGTGCCTGTCCCCCCCCAGTTAGCTGCAGCTGCCTATGATTTGCAGGACAAGGCGGCGCACAGAGAGAGGGAAGTGTGTCGGTGAGTGTGGTTCACTGTTGGGCTGATGTGGGCGTAATGTTTGAATAGCTGGCAGTGTGTGCAAGTTGTGAGGTGTGGGTGTGAGGCTTGCAGTAGAGGTAAGTGTGTGAGGGTGAGATGCATCATATGAATGTGAGGTGTGATTCGAGATTGATAGAGATGGTTGGTAGGTGAGTAATGGGGGTGTGGTGAATTGAGCAGTGTGTGAGACTAGTGGTGCACTTTGTGGGATGTAGCATTTGAAGATGAAATCACTGACCTTGACCACTCATGAGGTAATTAAACGTCTTGTGGCACTATAACCATGTCCTCGGGGCTACAGTGCTCACATTGACCGCGATGGCTATCTGGTCCCTGTATCTTCTCACAGGTCCCCTGTAGATAGAGGACCTCTCTTCTCCTATCCACCTCCCACACCAAGGTCTCAAGTGCTGGGTTGAAAATCTGGGAGCTCTCTCTGCCATGTCGCGCTATCACTCAGTTTTCTTGCTCCTCAGTCTGTTCCCAGCCACTTTCACTACATACTGAAGCCAGAGTTCACCTCCCCTTTAAGAGGTGCAGGCTGTCTTTAAGAAGCTAGCTTTAATTGGTGCTAGCCTCGCACGAACTTGGGCCCCCTGTTGCGGCGCTAAGCCATTGAACAGCGTGTTTAGTACTTCCTTACTGCTGCAATCATTTTAATTAGCAGGCAACACGAAGTTTGCGTGCTGCCCGCATCGGACTCAATGGGCACAGGCTAATCACGCATCGGGATACCCGTGCCCGTTTTCCGTTTCTAGGCCCCTGAATTTCAGTAAAACCATAATTTTGTTTGAAATCTTTATGTTCAGAGATCATTCCTGCAGTAGCTGATGTCCCTGCAATATTAGTTGATATGAATATCAATTCTGGTCTTCGGGCAGATCCTGTATAGTTTAGGGTGAACATGACCGATAATGTTGGGAGCACGGATTGTTCAGCTGAAGTTCTCTTCAATGAGCTGTTGCCGATTAACTCTGGCTGCAGGAAACTTTTGGACCCACCTCCTTCCCATCCTCCATGTCATCACTATCCTCGCTCTCATCAGGCTGAAGATCTTCCTCCAATGGTGGCTCCATGAGTTATCCCCTTTGCAGAACTAAGTTATGCAGCATGCAGCAAACCACAATCATACAGGACATTCTTTGTGGGCTGTATTGTAGAACTTCACCAGACCTGTCCTGGCATCTGAATCAATGCTTCAGGAGTTCAATGGCCTGCTCGATGAGGGCTCTAGTTGACCCATAGATCTGATTGTAGCAGTTTCACAGCCAAACATGGGTTCGTAAGAGGAGTCGCGAGCCAAGTGTGCAGGGGATAGCCCTTGTCTCCATGCAGCCAGCTTTTAACTTGATCTGTAGGGGCAAAAAGTGAGAGGCTAGAGGATTGCAGCAATATAAAAGCATCATAGTAGCTGCCAGAAAAGTGAGCACAGATCTGCATGGTGCACTACTGGTTATCACAGACAAGTTGCACATTAATAGAGTGGAAGCCCTTGCGATTTAGAAAGGCAGTCATGTTGTGTGAAGTAGCCCACAGAGCGATGATGGTGCAGTCATAGATGCCCTGGAATTAGGGGAACATTGCATGATGTGCAAACCCCAGAGCCCTATCAAGTTCAAAGCTGTAGTGACTTTAGCTGCAATAGCCAATGCTGTGCTAACTGAAGCAGTTGGCGGCAGATTTTCTTGCAGAATTCAATACAACTCTGTCACAGCCTCCCTAGAGAATAAAAAGTTTGTTATTCAGTACTCCTCAGAGAACTGCAGGTACGTTGTTCTAGGCCTATGTTAGGAGGGTAAGGATTCCTCAGTACAACTCCTTGTATTTTCACTCCCTCTAGCTGCAGCTCCATTTGCTCCTCCTCCCAGAATTGGATTTTGTTGTGTATGTACCTTTAAGGGAATAACTGGTCTCAGACTGCAGTACCGGCAGTGACCACCCCTGTATAAAAGGCCCTAGCAGGCTTCTGTAGTTTCAGTTTCCAGGTTGTCTCCATTCAGTAAAGACTTGTTATAATCAACTCCTGCAGTCCGTGTCTCAATTATACACGGACATAATACTGGCGACGAGTAAGAAACGAACTTACCTGCAACTCGGCAGCACCTCAGACGACGTTATTGAAGGTCGGAGCCAGAAGAAAGAAAAAAAAAAATAATCCAAAGAAACTCGAGAAACGGGCGTCGACCGTGGGCAACCGCCCTCCAAATCATCGAATTGAAAAATTGCAGGAGAGACTGTCGAGAGCCAGGCTTGGTTCTCCAGTCTGTGGTTTCCCAGCTAATCGGGCTGGTGGCAGGTAGTGCACTGATCCTTCCTGGGCTGCGGCGGGCTAGAGCTCGATCGGGTGGCTCTGCAATGGGGCCGGGCAGCGAGTCGGGAAGCAAAGAGAGAGAGAGAGGGTGGAGCACTCAGGGCGTGGCCGGTGCTTCGAAGCCGGGCAGCGTTCGGACCTAAGAAGAGGGAGGGAAGTGTCCCAGAGGGTCCGCTCCATGACAGGAACGGTTCTTCATTTAACGGAGCAAATATTGAAGCGCGATAGAAAAATAAAAATACCGCGGAGAGCGGCGTTGGCAGCAGCGATCGGGGAGGCGCGAAGACCACAGGGCATCGCCATTACAGGATAGTAAAATAAATATAATCGCCAGCAACAGCGTTGGCAGCAGCGGCAGCGGCGGGAAAGCGCGGGAGGCGCCATCTTAACTCGGCGGGGAAGAAGGAAAAGCGCGGGAGGTGCCATCTTAGATTTTCAAGATGCCAAAGACTGGCGATATCACTGCCTTCGATAATGCAATAGAAGACTGGACCACGTATGTGGAAAGAGTCGAGGTATATTGCGAGGCAAACAAAATAGCCGATGAGAAAAAGGCATCGGTATTGCTAAATTTAATGGGCGCAAGAACGTACGGCCTATTGCGGGACCTGATTACTCCAGCCAAACCGAAGGCGAAGAGTTTTAACGAAATTGTTGCTATCCTACAGGAACACCTAAATCCTACACCGCTGCTGATAGCAGAAAGATTTAAATTCCACAGGAGAAATCAGCATAAAAATGAGAGCAATGCTGATTACCTTACGGAACTACGCAAGCTATCAAAGCATAGATACATAGATACATAGAAGATAGGAGCAGGAGTAGGCCATTCGGCCCTTCGTGCCTGCTCCGCCATTCGATGAGATCATGGCTGATCCTTTAATTCAGTATCCCGTCCCCGCCTTCTCTCCGTAACCCTTAACCCCTTTTGCCCGTAGAAATATATCTAATTCCCTCTTAAATATATTTAATGAGCTGGCGTACACTGCCCTCTGTGGCAATGAGTTCCACAGGTTCACCACTCTCTGAGTGAAGAAATTCCCCCTCATCTCTGTCCTAAATGGTTTAGCCCTTATCCTTAAATTATGTCCTCTAGTTCTGTTCTCACCCGCCAAGGGAAACATTCCTTCTGCATCCAGTCTGTCTAGACCTGTCAGAATTTTATACACTTCTATGAGGTCCCCTCTCAATCTTCTAAACTCCAGTGTGTACATCCCTAAACTACATAGTCTCTCCTCATAGGTCATTCCCGCCATTCCTGGTATCAGCCTGGTGAATCGCCGCTGCACCCCCTCCATGGCAAGAACATCCTTCCTCAGATGAAGCGACCAAAACTGTACACAGTACTCGAGGTGTGGTCTCACCAGTGCCCTGTACAGCTGCAGCAAGGTATCCCTGTTCCTGTATTCTAACCCTTTTGCTATGAAGGCCAGCATACCGTTTGCCTTCTTGACCGCCTGTTGCACCTGCATGCTCGCCTTCAGTGACTGGTGTACAAGAACACCCAGGTCTCTCTGTACTTCCCCCTCTCCCAATCTATTGCCATTTAAATAATAATTTGCCCTCCCGTTCCTGCACCCAAGGTGGATAACTTCGCACTTGTCCACATTATAGTGCATCTGCCATTTATCCGCCCAATCGCCCAGTCTGTCCAAATCGCTCTGGAGCTTCCTGGTCTCTTCCTCTGAGCCCACCCCCCCTCCTAGTTTAGTGTCGTCTGCAAATTTGGAAATGCTGCATCCGACTCCCTGATCCAGGTCATTAATGTAAATTGTGAACAGCTGGGGGCCCAGGACAGATCCCTGTGGTACCCCACTTGTTACTGCCTGCCATTCAGAAAATGAGCCGTTTATTCCAACTCTCTGTTTTCTATCTGACAGCCAGTTCCCTATCCACGCCAAAACTTTCCCCTTTATCCCATGAGCCTCAATTTTCCATGCTAATCTTTTATGTGGGACCTTATCGAAGGCCTTCTGGAAGTCCAGGTACACCACATCTACTGGCTCTCCCCCATCTATTCTACCAGTTACTCCCTCAAAAAATTCCAATAGATTAGTCAAGCACGATTTACCCTTTGTAAATCCATGTTGACTCTGTCCTATCCTGTCCCCATTTGCTAAGTGCTCCGCTATTTCATCCTTAATGATGGACTCCAGCATTTTGCCCACAACTGATGTAAGGCTTACAGGTCTGTAATTACCTGCTTTTTCCCTACCCCCCTTTTTGAATAGTGGGGTAACGTTAGCTACCCTCCAATCCATCGGCACTGTTCCCGAGTCTAATGAATTCTGAAAAATCATCCTTAGTGCATCCGCTATCTCTAGGGCCACCTCCTTCAGTACCCTAGGATGCATGTTATCAGGCCCTGGGGATTTGTCCACCTTCAATCCCTTTAGCTTCCTTAACACCATATCCTTAGAGATATTGATTTGCGTCAGTTCCTCCTTTGCCAATGTCCCTATTTTTCCCGATATCCCAGGGAGGTTTTTTGTGTCTTCCTTCGTAAAGACTGACCCAAAGTATGCATTTAGTTGATCTGCCATTTCCTTATTTCCCATTATATATTCCCCCGTATCTGACTGCAATGGACCAACTTTGGTTTTCACCAGTCTTTTCCTTTTGATATATTTATAAAAGCACTGCCAGTTCGGAGCAGGACTGGCAGATACTTTACGGGACAAATTTGTCTGTGGACTCCTGAGTGAAAGAACCCAGAAGAGGTTACTCTCAGAGAAAGAGCTGACGCTAGATAAGGCTTTCAGCGTGGCAGTATCGTACGAAGCAGCAGCAAGGGGAGCTGCGGAAATACAACAAAAGCCACAGGAATACGGCACCCACGAAATGACACGGGGATTTGCAAAATGTTATCGCTGCGGCAGAACAAACCATGACCAGAAGGGCTGCTGGTCCAAGGACAAAATATGCAGGCAATGCGGAAAGATGGGACACATTGCACGAGTTTGCAGGTCTGGGAAGAAGACCAACGACAACAAAAAGGCGACTAAGGAACCGTACAGGAAAGTACAAAAGATGACGGACAGTAGTTCCGAAGACCAGATGAGCGATAGTGAATCCGGGAACAAGAGACTAAGCTGTCTTAAACTTCACAACGTAATCACAAAAGAGGATCACCGAACCATTTGGGTCACCCTCACGATAGCAGGGTCCCAAGTCAAAATGGAATTGGATACAGGATCAATTCTAACCGTCATGAATCGACGAGACTACGAGTGGCTATTCTCACACATACCCTTGAGAGAGACATCCATTGTCTTGAGGACGTATACGGGGCAAAAAGTATACCCCAGAGGAAAAATAAGGGTGCCTGTCGAATACAACGGCAAGAAAATACGGAAATTGTATCTCTACATTCTGCAAGATGGTGGACCACCGTTATTGGGACGTAAATGGATCAGAAAGATAAGTTTAGACTGGCACTCCATTCAGGCACTGACGGTGGCTGGTAAAAAGGATGACGACGTCACTCCTGGACGATTGTCAACAATCTTAGCTGACGCCAAAGAGGTATTTCAACAAGAACTGGGCACTCTTAAAGGCGTAACCGCCTCGATAAAAATAGAGGAGAATGCAATTCCCAAGTTTTTCAAAGCAAGACCGGTACCATATGTAATTCGCCCAGCCGTCGAGGCAGAGCTGGAGAATCTGGAGAATGCAGGCGTGTTATCTAAGGTAGACTGGAGCGAGTGGGCGACACCCATCGTTCCTGTCATGAAAAAAACGTTAAACAATAAGTCTGAGGAGCCAAGGAAGGTTCGCATCTGTGGGGTCTTCAAGGTGACGGTGAACCCAGTCCTTCACACAGTACAATATCCTCTTCCTAGGATAGAAGATATCTTCGCCTCACTATCTGGAGGGAAGCGTTTTACAAAAATTGACCTAGCACAAGCATATTTGCAGATGGAGGTTGAAGAATCCTCTAGGAAGTATCTCACGATAAACACTCACAAAGGTCTTTACCAGTATAATCGACTGGTATTCGGAGTAGCATCAGCTCCGGCGATATGGCAAAGAGCGATGGAACAAGTCCTGCAAGGGAATCCGGGGACTCAGTGTTACTTGGACGACATCCTAGTGACAGGTGAAGATGACAGTGAACACCTCGCCAACCTACAGCAGGTGCTCACTAGACTACGTGAACATGGGCTACGAGCCAATCGCCCCAAGTGCGAGTTTTTTAAGAAACAGATTTCGTATTGTGGCCACGTGATTGATGAAAAGGGGTTGCATAAGTCCCCTGACAAAATTGAAGCGGTAGTTAAGGCTCCAGCGCCTGAAAATGTGTCGCAACTGAGGTAATTCCTCGGATTGGTGAATTACTACCATAAGTTTTTGCCGAATTTGTCCACAATTCTGCATCCACTGAACGCCCTACTACGAACGGGAGTAGCATGGAAATGGAGCGATGAATGCAAGCGGGCCTTTCAGAAGAGTAAGGACCTAATCACTTCAAGAGAAGTATTGGCTCACTACAACCCATCACTACCGATAAGATTGGTGTGTGATGCGTCTCCCTACGGCATTGGGGCGGTACTGTCACATAAATTCCTTGATGGTTCAGAGAGGCCGATAGCTTTTGCGTCACGCTCGTTAACTTCAGCCGAGCGTAACTACGCCCAGATTGACAGAGAGGACCTCAGCCTGGTGTGGGGGGTGAAGAAGTTCAATCACTACCTGCACGGTCAGAAATTTACTCTACTAACTGATCATCAACCTCTCGTCTCCATTTTCAACCCTCAGAAGGGCGTACCGATAATGATGGCACAACGACTACAGAGGTGGTCCCTTTTCCTAGGGGCTCACCAATATGACATCGAGTACAAAGGAACTAAACAGCATGGGAATGCTGATGGATTGTCGCGCCTACCGTTGCCGATGGTGGAAGAAGAACTGGCAGTGGATCCAGTGGAGTTATTCCACTCGACTATAGTCGAATGTCTCCCTGTGACGAATGCAAACATGGAAAAGGAAACACGAAATGACCCGCCACTCTCCAGGGTCTATGATTTAACGGTGAAGGGATGGCCAGCACATGGCGAACCACTGCTGCCAGCATTCTCGCCGAGAAGAGAACAGCTGTCAGTGTGCAGAGGAACCTTGATGTGTGGATCCAGAGTAGTAATTCCACCCAAATTGAAAGATAGAGTGCTCAATGAGCTTCATGAGGGTCATCTGGGAGGGGTAAAAATGAAGAACTTAGCCAGAGCGTTTGTGTGGTGGCCGGGAATCGATAGAGAAATCGAAGAGATGACCAAGAGCTGTACAGGATGCCAGAAGGTCCAAAACGCCCCACCACAAGCCCCTCTACATCCATGGGAGTGGCCCTCATCTCCATGGCAAAGGGTGCACATTGATTTTGCTGGTCCCTTTATGGACTCGATGTTTTTAATTGCGGTGGATGCACATTCAAAGTGGCCAGAGGTAATAAAAATGTCCTCAACCACCACAGAAAAAACTATCACAGTCTTATGAACCATATTCGCCAGGAATGGGCTGCCTGAACAGATTTGCTCTGACAATGGACCACAGTTTGTGTCTGAAGAGTTCCGGATGTTCTTAAAGAACAATGGTGTTAAGCATTACACATCCGCCCCATATCATCCAGCCACTAATGGATTGGCCAAGAGGTTTGTTCAAACATTCAAGAAGGCTATCAAGGCAATGTGTAATGAAGATATACCCCTACAACACAATGTGGATAACTTCTTGTTTGCCTACCGGAATGCGACACATGCGCTTACCAACCAAACTCCAGCCATGATGTTCTTCAATCGAAGACTACGATGCCGCTTGGATTTGGTTAAGCCAAACATCAGAAGAGATGTGGAGAACAGGCAGTTTCAGAATATGAATGAAAGGCCGACCAGGAGTTTTAAGATAGGTCAACCAGTTTTGGCCCGGGACTACCGCACAGAGAAATGGCAGCCAGGAACGATCTGTACACGGCAAGGACCTCTAATGTATACCGTGGACGTTGGGGAGAGCATTGTAAGACGCCATGCTGACCAGATTCTAGAGTCACTGGAAAACGTCAACTCCACACCACGATCTGATACACCTGACGATGAAACCGAAGTACCAATTGCATCTACCACAGAATCGGTGATATTGGAAGCAGACGAACCAAACAACGACATTGATCCCGACTCAACCTTGCCAGAAGAACCTGATATCCCAAAGAGGTGTTATCCAGACAGAATCAGGAAGCCTCCTCAAAGACTGAACTTATAATTGCTTAACTTCAACCAATGTATCTAGCAACCGTAATTGTAAGTGTAATTAGTTATTATTTAGTTGTTAAATGAATGTTATGTACTGTTTATCTAAAAGGGGAGGAATTGTTGTGTATGTACCTTTAAGGGAATAACTGGTCTCAGACTGCAGTACCGGCAGTGACCACCCCTGTATAAAAGGCCCTAGCAGGCTTCTGTAGTTTCAGTTGCCAGGTTGTCTCCATTCAGTAAAGACTTGTTATAATCAACTCCTGCAGTCTGTGTCTCAATTATACACGGACATAATAGATTTCTAGAAGGACCTCCATCAAGAAACAACGGCAATGGCAGATGCCCCTTGACAGTTCAGCAGCTACAAGTAACTACAAAAGTGCTATACAGCTTTACCCAAGAGCAACTGAGGATCCTTTTAAATGGCTTTCAAAATGCCCACTTCAGTATTTGTACCACCCATTTGTTGGTGAGCAGAGCAAGAAGTGGCAATAGTGAGGGCTGAAAGTGGCATCAGCATTATTAAAATGTCACTTGCCCCCTGTTTGAATTTATCCATGATGCTTCCATCTGTCTCAGACAGGAGCTCTGACCACCAGTATTAATTTTCCCTGGAAAATATGACAAGGCATAAAATCAGCTGTAAATGGGTTGTTTTATGTTCCATCCACTTCCATATAATTTGCACTACCTCTTATCCATTACTCCCATCTCCAGTGACCTACGTTGGCTTCCATTCACCAAAACATTTAATTTAAAATTCTTATTATCAACTTGAAATCCATCTCCTCGCCTCACCATATCTCTGCAACTTCCTCCCACCTTATCTGTTGCACCCTTGCTTCAGACTTCAGATTCTGTCCTTTTATGTATCTTCCACCGCCACCACCCCCCCCCCCACTACCACCATCACCCCCACCCCCATGCTCTCCACTTCTATCTCCACCTTGAAAACCTTTTCAAAACCTATTTTTCGCCTAGTCTCTCCCTCCATGGCGCAACATCCATTGCCTTACCTATTTCTATTTATTTTTTCTTCTCCATCTAAAGTACCTTGGGACATTTTCTACGCTTAATTAATGCTTGTTGTTGTAGATGCTCCATTATTTCTTCCTTTAGGATGCCCTCTAAATGTTTTACATACTACAGATGTCAGGCTCACTGGCCTATAGTTCCCAGGATTACCAATTCTCAGGCACTACTCCTGTTTCCAATTAAACCCTAAAGAAACCCACCAGGTGATGACCGATTTAAACTCGCTGAACCATTGTGAGTTTCTATTTAAAAACATGCATTCAAGATAATAAATTAATAAAAATTACCTCCTTTAAGTAAAGCACAGATGACAGGTTTGATATCAAACCACTTGTCGTTTGATGACGTAAATGCACTCTTGGTTACCAACACATAAATACCTGCATAACAACATAAGGGAATGAAGGATTAGTCAAGAAATAGTACAAAAGGAAATAGAATTTTCTCTTGCTTAAAAGATGGAGTTTGCTATTGTTCCATTATCTGGAAGCATACATAAAGAGGAGAGAAGACAGAAAGAGTGAGGCTGATGAGGCAATGAGGAATGTTCATAGTGATGCACTGGGAAAAATGTGCAACAACTAGAGAGAGCGCACATGTGCTTAAAACAACAACAGAGAAAGCAGCACAACATGAATTAGACTGTGAGAAAGAAGCAAAGGCAATAAGTAGATGAAATTTCAGTGTGTGATTTACAATATTATATTTTGTTACATGATATAACAATCCTGTCATTATAAAAAGCATACCTCTGACTGAGTGCAATACCACAAGAGATTAACTGGTCTTTTCATTCTTTACTGTTTATGGGATATTACTGTGTGCAAAATGACTATTACATTTTCCTACATAACACAGTCACTTCAAATTAATTCACTGTGTGAAGACATTTCTTAGACACACGATAAAGCATTATATATTGCCTATACAGAACCATGCTTTTTGAATAAAACCTTTCTTTTACTGGAAAGCTGACTATTGCTGTCTGTTCTTGTAGCACTTGAACATAAGATTTTCATTACCTGGCACAGAACCACCAGAATTTTACAAATTATCCCATCCTTACACTATAAGGGATAGTGAACTAGCAGTCCTCGTCAACTACATATGCCTTGCCCAACCATATTCAAATACATACAATGTCCATTTCCTCTATATAAATACCTCTACAAGAATCAATCAATGCAACACATATGATTTGTAATACCATGATTTAAACTTGATTTAAAATAACTGCAATCTATGTACCTGCATTAGGCACTTTGTAACTGCTGAACAAAGGTGCAACAATCGCCACATCAGAAGCACAAAGCCGCCTAGCAATTATCAGGGAATGTGCAGCTTGTAGAACAGGAAATATATTGGCTGGTTCGACTTCTACACCAAGTTTCCACTGCAAAAGAGGTTCTATAAGAACACAATGATAAAAAGAAAATATACTCAAAACATTGTAAATCATTACTGTTTGTTTATTAGTATTTTGTCGGGGAAAAAACCTTATAGGTGTAATTTTACGAGGCACCTCTACTGACAGAGCCTCACTAGTCACGAGTGTGAGTTAGAAATGGGGCTGTAACACTATAGACCCAATTCTCTGACTCATACTCACCATTAGCAAGGCTCACATCAGCAGCGGAAACTCGCAAAATTCCCCTATATGTGCCTGTCACAATTATAGTGTTGTGATATAAACAAAATTAATTAAAACATGTTTCCTCCCATGTTATGTATCTCGTTGTTTTGCTGCTCTTGCTGTCTGCCATCTGCAAACACATCAAATGAACAAAGGAATGTTGCTTAATGTATTTATTTCCCATTATAAACCCACCATCATCACTTATCAACTCTAAACATACAAATTTGTAAATATTATAGCTATACAGTTGGGAATAATGCAGTAAAGCTGGTGGATGGAGTGAGGCAAAGGTGTTAGCAGAGAGTGAAAAACCTATTACAGCACCAGCAGAGTCAATATGGTTTTATGAAAGAAAAATCGTGTTTAAGAAATTTATTAGAGTTTTTTAAGGATGTAACTAGCAGGGTAGATCAAGGGGAACCAGTGGAGGTAGTATATTTGGATTTCCAAAAGACATTCGATAAGGTGCCACATAAAAGGTTGTTATGTAAGATCAGGCTCATGGGGTTGGGGTAATATATTAGCATGGATAGAGGTTTGATTAACGGACAGAAAACAGAGAGTAATTTATAGTTGCTAAGGTCTTTTCTGGTGTAGCAGGGACTGTTGGTAAACCATACAAGTGCCTTAGAGTTTATCTTTAATTGGTAATAGTGAATTAATTTAAATTAATTAAAGGGTAAGTCATGCCAGGAGAGCCCAGCCCCGTATTATGCTCCTCTTGCTCTATGTGGGAATTCAGGGACACTGCCGGTGTCCCTGATGACCACGTGTGCCAGAAATGCATCCAGCTGCGGCTACTAGCAGACCGCATTGCGGCGCTGGAGCTGCGGATGGATGGGCTTTGGATCATTCACGATGCTGAGAGGGTCGCGGATAACACGTTTAGTGAGTTGGTCACACCGCAGGTAAGGGCTGCACAGGCAGAAGGGAAATGGGTGACCATCAGGCAGAGCAGTAGAGGCAGGCAGGTAGTGCAGGGGACCCCTGTGGCCATCCCCCTCTCAAACAGGTATACCGATTTGGATACTGTTGAGGGGGATGACTTACCAGAGGAAGGCAGCAGCAGCCAACATCCCGGCACCAGGGGTGCTTCTGCTGCTCAGGAAGGGAGGAAAAAGAGCGGGAGAGCAATAGTGGTAGGGGATTCTATCGTAAGGGGTACAGATAGGCGTTTCTGTGGCCGTAGACTTGACTCCAGGATGGTTTGTTGCCTCCCTGGTGCCAGGGTCAAGGATGTCACTGAACAGCTGCAGGGCATTCTGAAGGGGGAGGGTGAACAGTCAGAGGTCGTGGTTCACATTGGGACCAATGACATGGGTAGGAAGAGGGATGAGGTCCTGCAGCAAGAATTTAGGGAGCTAGGTAGCAGATTAAAGAGCAGGACCTCAAAGGTTGTAATCTCTGGATTACTCCCGGTGCCACGTGCTAGTGAGTATAGGAATAGGAGGATAGAGCAGGTGAATGCGTGGCTAAAGAGTTGGTGCAGGAGGGAGGGCTTTAGTTTCCTGGATCACTGGGCCTGCTTCTGGAGAAGGTGGGACTTGTACAAGTCGGACGGGTTGCACCTGAACCACAGCGGGACAAATATCCTTGCGGGGAGGTTTGCTAGCATTGTTCGGGGGGGTTTAAACTAAAATGGCAGGGGGTTGGGAACCTGAGCAGGGAGACGGAGGAAAGGGAAACAGGGATAAAAGCAAAAGATAGGAAGGAGAAAAACAAAAGTGGCAGTCAGAGAAATCAATGGTTTAAATCAAACGTGGCCACAGTAAATAATAATTCTAATAGGTCTAAGAGCGTTAAAAAAACAAGCCTGAAGCCTTTGTGTCTTAATGCGAGGAGCATTTGTAATAAGGTGGACAAATTGGCTGCGCAAATAGAGGTAAACGAATATGATTTGGTTGGGATTACGGAAACGTGGCTCAAGGAAGGCCAAGACTGGGAACTCAACATCCAGGGGTATTCGATATTCAGGAAAGATAGGCAAAAAGGAAAGGGAGGTGGGGTAGCATTACTGGTTAAAGAAGGGATTAATACACTTGTAATGAAGGATATTAGCTCTGATGATGTGGAATCTGTATGGGTAGAATTGAGAAATACTAAGGGGAAAAAACATTAGTGGGAGTGGTAGATAGACCTCCCAACAGTAAGGCGGAGGTTGGGGATGGCATTAAAAGGGAAATTAAAGAAGCGTGCAATAAGGGCACAGCAGTCATCATGGGTGACTTTAATCTACATATAGATTGGGCCAACCAAATTAGTAACAATACTGTGGAGGAGGAATTCCTGGAGTGTTTACGGGATGGTTTCCTGGACCAATATGTCGAGGAGCCAACCAGAGATCAGGCCATCTTAGACTGGGTATTATGTAACGACAAAGGATTAATTAGCAATCTTGTTGTACGAGGCCCCTTGGGCCTGAGCGATCATAATATGATCGAATTCTTCATTAAGATGGAGAATGAAGTAGTTGACTCAGAGACTAGGGTCCTCAATTTAAATAAAGGAAACTACGATGGTCTGAGGAGTGAGTTGGGTAGGATTGATTGGGGAATGGCACTCAAAGGGTTGACGGTGAATAGGCAATGGCAAACATTCAAAGACCGAATGGATGAGCTACAGAATTTGTTCATCCCAGTTCGGCATAAAAATAAAACAAAAAAGGTGACTCAACCGTGGCTAACAAGGGAAATTAGGGATAGCATAAGATCCAAGGAGACGACATATAAATTGGCCAGAAAAAGCAATAATCCTGAGGATTGGGAGCAGTTTAGGATTCAACAAAGGAGGACAAAGGGATTAATTAAGAAAGGGAAAATAGAATATGAGAGTAAGCTTGCAGGGAACATAAAAACTGACTGTAAAAGCTTTTATAGATATGTGAAGAGAAAAAGATTGGTGAAGTCAAGCGTAGGTCCCTTACAGTCAGAATCAGGGGAATTTATAATGGGAAACAAAGAAATGGCAGCCCAACTAAATTCATACTTTGGTTCTGTCTTCACAAAGGAGGACACAAATAACCTCCCAGAGATGCCGGGGAACATAGGGCCTGATGAAAGGGTGGAACTGAAAGAAATCAGTATTTGTAGGGAAATGGTGTTAGGAAAATTGATGGGACTAAAGGCCGATAAATCCCCAGGGCCTGATAATCTACATCCCAGGGTACTTAAGAAAGTGGCCCTAGAAATAGTAGATGCATTGATGGTCATCTTCCAGAACTTGATAGACTCTGGAACAGCATCCATGGATTGGAGGGTAGCTAATGTTACCCCACTATTCAAAAAAGGTGGTCGAGAAAAAGCGGGGAATTATAGACCGGTAAGCCTGACATCGGTAGTGGGGAAAATGCTAGAATCTATTATAAAAGATGTAATAGCAGAGCACTTGGTAAGCAGTGACAGGATCGGACAAAGTCAACATGGATTTACAAAAGGTAAATCATGCTTGACAAATCTACTGGAATTTTTTGAGGATGTAACTGGTAAAATAGATAAGGGAGAACCAGTGGATGTGGTGTATTTGGACTTTCAGAAGGCTTTCGATAAGGTACCACATAAAAGATTAGCGTGCAAAATTAAGGCACATGGGATTGGGGGCAAGGTATTGACTTGGATAGAGAACTGGTTGGCGGACAGAAAGCAAAGAGTTGGAATAAACGGGTCGTTTTCCGAGTGGCAGGCAGTGACTAGTGGGGTACCGCAAGGATCGGTCCTAGGATCCCAGCTGTTCACAATATATATTAATGATCTGGACGAGGGAATTGGATGTAATATCTCCAAATTTGCAGACGACACAAAGCTGGGTGGGAGGGTAAGCTGTGAGGAGGATGTCGTGAAACTCCAGTACAATTTGGACAGATTGGGTGATTGGGCAGAAACATGGCAAATGCACTATAATGTGGATAAATGTGAGGTTATCCACTTTGGTGGCAAAAACAGGAAGGCAGATTATTATTTGAATGGCAATAGATTGGGAGAAGGGGAAGTGCAAAGAGACCTGGGTGTTCTTGTGCACCAGTCGCTGAAGGTAAGCATGCAGGTGCAGCAGGCGGTTAAGAAGGCAAATGGTATGTTGGCCTTCGTAGCAAGAGGGTTCGAATACAGGAACAAGGCTGTCTTGCTACAGTTGTACAGGGCCTTGGTAAGACCACACCTTGAGTATTGTGTGCAGTTTTGGTCGCCTTACCTGAGGAAGGACGTTCTTGCCATGGAAGGAGTGCAGCGAAGATTCACCAGGCTGATACCTGGGATGGCAGGAATGACGTATGAGGAGAGATTGTGTCGATTGGGCTTATACTCACTGGAGTTTAGAAGATTGAGAGGGGATCTCATCGAAACCTATAAAATTCTGTCAGGCCTGGACAGACTAGATGCAAGAAGGATGTTTATGATGGCCAGGGAGTCCCGAACCAGGGGTCATAGTCTAAGGATAAGGGGTAAGCCATTTAGGACTGAAATGAGGAGGAATTTCTTCACCCAGAGAGTGGTGAACCTGTGGGATTCTCTGCCACAGAGGGCGGTGGAGGCCAGTTCATTAAATATATTCAAAAAAGAGTTGGATGTATTTCTTAAGGCTAAAGGGATCAAGGGATATGGGGAGAAGGCAGGGACAGGGTACTGAATTTGGATGATCAGCCATGATCTCATTGAATGGCGGAGCAGGCTCGAAGGGCCGGATGGCCTACTCCTGCTCCTATCTTCTATGTTTCTATGATAAACGGGTCATTTTCAGATAGGCAGGCTGTAACTAGTGGAGTGCCACAAGGATCAGTGCTTGGGCCTCAGCAATTTACAAGCTATATTAATGAAGGGACCGAGTGTAATGTACAGCCCTCTGGAGTTGCGAATTTCAAAGAGTCACAACCCTTTGAGTGAAGAAATTTCTCCTCATCTCAGTCCTAAATGGCCGACTCCTTATTCTGAGACTTTGACCCCTAGTTCTAGACTCCCCAGCCAGGGGAAACATTGACAGAAAACAGGTCACCTGCCTGCCCTCTCAGCCAGAAAATGGTGCATAGCATAGGGAAAGAGGCAATGAAATAATTAAAACAAAATTGGGGGAGGACTTTTTTTTAAGTAGTTTACTGCAGAAATCTTTAAAATGTTATTAATCTACTGTTTTAATATATACCAGATATAATTGTGTAGAAACCATAATGATTTCCTAAATGAATACATCAGAAATCAACTGATGCTCATCCTATAATGAGATATTGCCATAATTCACATTCTGACTAGAGAGAACCTATTGTACTACAGTATATATCTAATTTTTGTTCCTGTATATTATTCAACAATGTTACATGGTCTTACAAGAACCGTATTTTAAATAGGATTAATCAGATGTTCTTGTCAAGCAAATTCCTTGTATCATCCTACACTGTCATAGCTCACCGATGGATACACACAAAACGCACATAAAGTCAGATATTTTTCCAAAGGGAGGGAGGGGAAAACATTCTAAGTCAATCTCATGAAATTTGTAGGGATTTGTTACATAACAACTGCCCCATAATCTTTGCTATGCAATTAAGTATGAAAACATAAAAGAATCATACATGCCAACTATCAACACTTCACACTGCTATCAGCATTTTGGTGGCCTGATCAGCATGTCTGCATTGCTGACAAAAATCAGTACAGACCTTTCTCCCGTTCGTACCATTCTTCCGAGTCCAGCTGATAATGCACCAGAACAGGACCCTCTCTCCTCTCAGCCCCTCTCCCAACGTTAACGGCAGGGATTATAGCCCCCGTATACAGTAAGTGGGAATTCTCGTAAGAACAGGGGCTCCCGTAAAACACCAAACAGAAGCTGCCATTAGCACTAACTACAATATTAAGAAGAGAGGGATGCATTACGGGGCATAAACAGCCAGACATAGATAGGAGTGGGACGGTGTGGAGGAAAAGAAAATGAATGCCAACATTAACTGAGAGGGAGTGGGAAGCGGGAATGCCAGCTTGGACTAGAAGATTGGAAGATTATTAGCTTAATTGGGTTGGGGAGAGGAAAGCACAGCAGGTTGAATTATAGTCAAGTGGGAGAAGAGTAAGAACTGAGAAGGTTGGAGAAGAGAGTGTTTCTGCAAAAGGATGAAGGGAAATACCCAAGTATGAGTTGCTGCCTTCGGGAGAAATGGGGGAATGGAGGGAAAATTCAAGGCCAAAATAATTTTCTGTTCAGTAAGGTGAAGAATATCTGTGCTGCAGAAATGGAATCTTATTAGGTGTAGTAGGGTAAAAATAAATTAAGACTCAATAAAGATGGCAGGGCAGGTGATGTGTTGCGACTGCAGTATGTGGGAGCTCCTGGACGCCAGTGTGATCTAGGACGAACACGTCTGCGGTAAGTGTCTGCAGCTTGAGGAGCTTCAGCTCAGAGTTGATGAGCTGGAGGCCGAGCTGCGGACACTGCGATGCATCAGGGAGGGGGAAAGTTACCTGGACACTTTATTCCAGGAGGCAGTCACACCCCTTAAGATAGGGTCTTCTGATTTGTTCAGTGGTCAGGGACAGGAGGATGTGACTGCGAGTGAGGCAGGTATGGGGACCCAGGAGGTGGAGGAGCCTCAGCCTTTGCAATTGTCCAACAGGTTTGAGGTTCTTGTGACCTGTATGGATGAAAGCGGTGGCTGCAGCGTGGATGAGCAAACTGACCATGGCACCGAGGTACAGGAAACCATTCAAGCGGTGGGAGTTAATAGGAATGTAGTGGTAATTGGGGACAGCATAGTCAGGGGGATAGATACAGTTCTCTGCGGCCAAGAGCAAGAGTCTAGACGGCTGTGTTGCCTGCCCGGTGCCAGGGTTCTGGACATCTGCTCTGGGCTGGAGAGGAACTTGCAGTGGGAGGGGGAGTAGTCAGTGGTCGTGGTCCATGTAGGTACCAATGACATAGGTAGAACTAGGAAAGAGGTTCTGCTGAGAGAGTATGAGCAGCTAGGGGCTAAATTAAAAAGCAGAACCTCAAGGGTAATAATGTCTGCATTATTACCTGAGCCACGAGCAAATTGGCATAGGGTAAATAAAATTAGAGAGATGAATGCGTGGCTCAAAGACTGGTGTGGGAGAAATGGGTTTCAATTCCTGGGGCACTGGCACCAGTACTGGGGAAAGTGGGACCTGTATCGTTGGGAAGGTCTTCACCTGAACTGTGCTGGGACCAGTGTTCTGGCGAGTCATATAACTAGGGCGGTAGAGAGGGCTTTAAACTAAATATTGGGGGCATGGGATCAAATTTGGGAAGATGTGGTAATTCAAAGATTAGAGACAAGGCAATAGAGAAAGGTATTAATATGGGAAATGATAAAAAGACCGTGACAGGAAGGGATAGAGAGTATAAATCTAAGAGTAAATCAACAGGTAAGGCTAGAGGTAACAAAAATAATAAAAGGACAAAACTAAAGGCATCTGAATGCACGCAGCATTTGAAACAAAACAGATGAACTGATAGCGCAAATAGAAATAAATAAATATGATCTGATAGCCATTGCAGAAACATGGCTGCAGGATGACATAGATTGGGACCTGAATATTGAAGGGTACATGACATTTAGGAAGGACAGGAAGGTGGGAAAAGGTGGAGGGGTGGCTCTGTTAATTAATGATGGTATTAGCACAATAGAGAGGGATGACCTAAGTTCAGGAAACCAGGATGTAGAAGCGGTTTGGGTAGAGATGAGAAATAATAAAGGCAAGAAGTCACTTGTGGGAGTGGTGTACAGGTCCCCTAACAGTAACCACATGGTAGGATGGAGTTGTGGTAAACCACTGTCATACCTGTCTGTGTCTGTATGTGTATTCCACTAGGTACAGGTCTGGACATGCCTCGGCTGACTCCTCCCACTATTCCAGGTATATAAGTGACTACCTCCCAGTCCCTTAGTATTCTGGACGGGTCGACCACTCGAGACAAGACCTTCATTCTTTAGTTAATAAAAGCCTGATTGTTACTCGCTCAACTTCAGTCTTTTGAGTAATTGATGGCGCATCAATTTTATTAACTAAATTTTTTATAATGGAGAAGATCCTCACACCAGCATGCCTGGACCTGGACAGTCGGGAAGCGGACGCTTCCACCAAGTTTGCTCACTGGCTCACGTGCTTCGAGACATTCCTGACTGCCTCCACTGCGGTCGAAACGGATGCGGACAAACTGTCTGTCCTGTTCTCCAAGGTGAACCACCGAGTGTACTCAGTCATCCGGGATGCGACCTCGTACACAGCCGCCCTCCAGCTCCTCAAGACCCAGTACACGCGCCCTGTGAACGAAGTATACGCTAGGCACCTTCTGGGGAGTCGCAAGCAACAACCTGGGGAATCGACTGAGGAATACCTCCAAGCACTGTCCGTGCTTGGCCGGGCCTGTGGGTGTAAGGCGGTAACGCCCACTAAGTACACGGAGGAACTGATCCGGGATGCCTTCGTAGCGGGCCACAGGTCCAACTACACCAGACAGCGACTGCTGGAGCAGAGTGACCTCACCCTCGACAAAGCCTCCGACATCGCACTAACGCTGGACGCAGCCTTCCGGGGCATGGATGCCTACTCCTCTGCACCGTGGACGCCGCGGGGAACGACAACCTGGGACACGGTAGGACAGCCCCATAGCACCGTGCCACCCCAGCCACAGCCCAACAACGGCCCAACTACCGCAGCAGTGTCCCAAAGCCAGACAGCAGTATCCCAAGGCCAGAAATGCTACTTCTGTGGCCAGGCCAAACACCCCAGAGCGCGCTGCCCGGCGAAGAATGCAACCTGCTCGGGCTGCGGGAAAAAGGGACACTACGCCAGCGTCTGCAAGGCCAAAGCCACCCCGAACGCCAGCAGCGCCGCGTGTGGGCCGTGCGAGCCGCCATCTTGGGCCTCCCCAGCCATGTGCGAACCACCGCAGCAGCAGCCATCTTGGACGACTCCAGCCACATGGGAATCATGGGCGCCGCCATCTTGGACACCAGCCGGGACGCAGCAGACCGCCAACCCCCCCCCATCTGATACTCGCAGCGACACACCGACCCCTACGCTGGCCTCTGTGACGCTGGACCAAACGAGACCGCACCAGCTAGCTCGGTCCAAAATGGACGTTAAGGTAAACGGCCATGCAATAAACTGCCTTTTTGACTCCGGGAGCACAGAGAGCTTCATCCACCCCGACACGGTGCGGCGTTGCTCTCTCCCAGTCCTGCCTGCGCACCAGCGGATTTCTATGGCCTCCGAGTCCCAGTCAGCGGACATTGGCGGCTACTGCATGGTGACACTAGTAGTAGACGGGACTGTGTTCAATAATTTTAAACTCCTGGTCCTGCCCGACCTCTGCGCTGCCGTTCTACTGGGGTTGGATTTCCAGTGCCACCTCAAAAGCGTTACGATGGCGTACAGTGGCCCCCTCCCCCCACTCACAGTCCGCAGCCAGCAGCCTCCAAATTGCCCGCCGCGCACTAGATGCAACCTCTCCACACTCAGAGTCCCACCCCCCCCACTGTTTGCTAACCTCACCCCCGACTGTAAGCCCATCGCCACAAAGAGCAGGCGATACAGTGCCGGGGACAGGGTTTTCATCAAAACCGAAGTGGAACGGCTCCTGAAGGAGGGGATTATTGAGGGCAGCTCCAGCCCCTGGCGAGCCCAGGTTGTGGTCGTTAAGACCGGCGAGAAACAACGCCTGGTCATCGACTACAGCCAAACAATAAACCGCTACACCCTGCTGGACGCCTACCCACTCCCCCGCATAGCTGACATGGTCAACCAGATCGCGCAGTACCGCGTCTTTTCGACCATTGACCTGAAATCAGCGTACCACCAGCTCCCCATCAGCCCTGAAGACCGCCAGTATACTGCTTTTGAGGCAAACGGCCGCCTCTATCACTTCCTTAGGGTTCCCTTCGGCGTTACCAACGGGGTCTCCGTCTTCCAAAGGGAGATGGACCGGATGGTCGATCAAAACGAGCTGCAGGCCACTTTCCCTTACCTAGATAATGTGACCATCTGCGGCCATGACTTGCAGGACCATGACGCAAACCTCGAGAAATTCCTCCGCACCGCCCAACTCCTGAACCTGACATATAACAAGGAGAAGTGCATATTCCGCACAGACCGCCTCGCCATCCTTGGCTGTGTTGTAGAACACGGGGTCATCGGTCCCGACCCGGACCGGATGCGTCCCCTTATGGAACTCCCACTGCCCCACTGCCTAAAAGCTCTGAAGAGGTGCCTAGGGTTTTTTTCCTACTACGCTCAGTGGGTCCCCTACTATGCAGACAAAGCCCGTCCGCTGATCAAGTCCACCTCTTTTCCCGTGACGGCAGAGGCCCGCTTAGCCTTCCACCGTATCAAGGAAGACATTGCCAAAGCCACCATGCACGCAGTGGACGAATCCATCCCCTTCCAGGTGGAAAGCGATGCGTCCGACTTCGCTCTGGCCGCCACCCTTAATCAGGCGGGGAGACCTGTGGCATTCTTCTCACGAACCCTCCAGGGCCCGGAGACCAGACACTCCGCGGTCGAGAAGGAGGCCCAGGCTATCGTGGAGGCTGTGCGTCATTGGAGGCACTACCTGGCCGGAAAACGATTTACCCTGCTCACTGACCAGCGTTCAGTTGCTTTTATGTTCAACAACAAGCAGAGGGGCAAAATCAAAAATGACAAGATCTTGAGGTGGAGAATCGAACTTTCCACCTACAATTACGAGATCTTGTACCGGCCTGGGAAGCTCAATGAACCCCCAGATGCCCTATCGCGTGGCACCTGCGCCAGCGCGCAGATCGATAGGCTGAGGGCCCTCCACAATGACCTCTGCCACCCGGGGGTCACCAGGTTCTTCCACTTCATCAAGGCCCGCAACCTGCCTTACTCCATTGAGGAGGTCAGGACCATGACCAAGAACTGCCAAGTCTGCGCTGAGTGCAAACCGCACTTTTATAGACCAGACAGAGCCCACCTGATAAAAGCCACTCGCCCTTTCGAACGCCTGAGCGTCGATTTTAAAGGGCCTCTCCCCTCCTCCGACCGCAATGTGTACTTCCTCAACATCATTGACGAGTACTCCCGGTTCCCGTTCGCTATCCCCTGCCCGGACATGACCAGTGCCACGGTCATTAAATGTCTGAACAGCCTCTTCACCCTGTTCGGTTTCCCCAGCTATATCCATAGCGACCGGGGCTCATCGTTTATGAGCGACGAACTCCGCCAGTACCTGCTCGCTAGGGGTATAGCCACAAGCAGGACCACCAGTTACAACCCCCGGGGGAACGGACAGGTGGAAAGAGAGAATGCAACTGTTTGGAAGGCTGCCCTACTAGCCTTAAAGTCTAGGGGCCTTCCGACCTCCCGCTGGCAGGAGGTGCTCCCCGATGCGCTCCACTCGATTCGGTCACTTCTCTGCACTGCCACCAATGCCACCCCTCACGAGAAAATGTTTGTCTTCCCAAGGAAGTCCACATCGGGGACATCGTTACCGCCATGGCTGACGTCCCCAGGGCCGGTACTACTGAGAAGACACGTGAGGGCCAATAAAACGGACCCCCTGGTCGAGAGGGTCGACCTCCTCCACGCCAACCCCCAGTACGCTTACATTGCGTACCCGGACGGGCGGGAGGACACAGTCTCCATACGAGACCTCGCACCCTCGGGGACCGCTGTAACCCACTACCCATTACCACCCCCCCCCACGACCCGATATCCAACCCCAGCAGCCGGCTCGCCTTGGACCGTCACCCATGAGGACTACACTCCAGGGCCCCAGCCTACACGGGACGCGACGCCGGAAGCTCCACCAACCCTGCCGTCGCCACGTCGATCACAGCGGCAGACAAGACCTCCGGAGAGACTCCAATACACGAACTTTTAAATACACTTCACCCCGCCGGACTCATTTTTAAACAAGGGGTGAATGTGGTAAACCACTGTCATACCTGTCTGTGTCTGTATGTGTATTCCACTAGGTACAGGTCTGGACATGCCTCGGCTGACTCCTCCCACTATTCCAGGTATATAAGTGACTACCTCCCAGTCCCTTAGTATTCTGGACGGGTCGACCACTCGAGACAAGACCTTCATTCTTTAGTTAATAAAAGCCTGATTGTTACTCGCTCAACTTCAGCCTTTTGAGTAATTGATGGCGCATCAGGAGTATAAAGGAAGAAATAATGGGAGCGTGTCAGAAGGGTACGGCAATAATCATGGGGGATTAATCATGCAGCAGCTGCAGTGCGGACCTGGGAGGAGCGGCAGCAGCGATAAAAGGCGAGCCCGAGGCGCAGGTAGGCCCCTGAGCAGCAGCAGCGGCAGTGCAGACCTGGGAGGAGCGGCGGAGGCGATAAAAGGCGAGTCCGAGGCGCAGGTAGGCCCCACAGCAGTAGCAGCGGCAGTGCAGACCTGGGAGGGGCGGCGGCGGTGATAAAAGGCAAGCCCAAGGCGCAGGTAGGCCCCACAGCAGCAGCAGCAGCAGTGCGGACCTGGGAGGAGCGGCAAGGCGGCGGCAGTGATAAAAGGAGAGCCCGATATGCAGATAGACTTACCAATCTCAGAGCTCCGAGAGAGGGAGAGAGAAGTAAAAAGTAATCAAAGTGTGACGTCACCAGAAAGCAGGTAAGTGATTGGTTGGTGAGTATTTCTCTCTTTCTCGTTTTTTCCAAACTTAAATTTTGTGGTTTATAGTTTCTAGGGTCTCTGTTGCGTAGCGGGGACTGCTATTAAACAAAGGCCATTGAGTATATCATTTAACTGTAGTGTAATTGGTGGGGATAGATTTGATTTAATTCATTTGAATTAATTAATGGTTAAGTCATGACAGGAGAGCTCGTCCCCGTGGTATGCTCCTCCTGCACTATGTGGGAAATCAGGGACACTTCCTGTGTCCCTGGCGACCATGTGTACGGGAAATGTATCCAGCTGCAGCTACTGGCAGACCACATTGCGGCGCTGGAGCTGCGATTGGATACATACTGGACAACTCGCGATGCTGAGGACGTCGTGGATATCACGTTTAAGCAGTTGGCCACACCGCAGGCAAAGGTTGCACAGGCAGAAAGGGAAAGGGTGACCAACAGGCAGAGTAGTAGGTGCAGGCAGGTAGTGCAGGAGTCCCCTGTGGCCATCCCCCTCTCAAACAGATACACCACATTGGATACTAATGGGGGGGGGTGGCTTACCAGGGGAAGGCAGCAGCAGCCAACTTCCTGGCACCAGGGCTGGTTCTGCTGCACAGGACGGGAGGAAAAAGAGCGGGAGAGCTATAGTGATAGGGGATTCTATTGTAAGGGGAATAGATAGGCATTTCTGCGGCTGCAAACGAGACTCCAGGATGGTGTGTTGCCTCCCTGGTGCAACGGTCAAGGATGTCTCAGAGCGGCTGCAGAACATTTTGGAAGGGGAGGGTGAACAGCCAGTTGTCGTGGTGTATATAGGTACCAACGATATAGGTAAAAACCGGGATGAGGTCCTAAAAGCTGAATACAGGGAGTTAGGAAGTAAATTAAAAAATAGGACCTCAAAGGTAGTAATCCCAGGATTGCTACCAGTGTCACATGCTAGTCAGAGTAGAAATAGAAGGATATTTCAGATGAATACGTGGCTAGAGGAATGGTGCAAGGGGGAGGGATTCAAATTCCTGGGATATTGGAACCGGTTCTGGGGGAGGTGGGACTAGTACAAAACAGTTTGCACCTGGGCAGGGCCGGGACCGATGTCCAAGGGGGAGTGTTTGCTAGTGCTCTGGGGGAGGGTTTAAACTAAAATGGCAGAGGTTTGGGAACCTGAGCGGGGAGACAGAGGAAAGGGAAACAAGGATAAAAGCAAAAGAGAGGAAGGGGAAAAGCAAAAGTGGCAGACGGAGAAATCAACAGTTTAAATCAAACATGGCCACAGTAAATAATAATTCTAAAAGATCTAAGAGCGTTAAAAAAACAAGCCTGAAGGCTTTGTGTCTTAATGCGAGGAGCATTCGGAATAAGGTGGATGAATTAGCTGCGCAAATAGAGGTAAACGAATATGATATGATT
Organism: Somniosus microcephalus; assembly: GCF_052327205.1. Classification (NCBI taxonomy): domain Eukaryota; kingdom Metazoa; phylum Chordata; class Chondrichthyes; order Squaliformes; family Somniosidae; genus Somniosus; species Somniosus microcephalus. The sequence continues at coordinate 31,698,860 of NC_140998.1, read as the reverse complement.
GGGATTACGGAAACATGGCTCCAGGGGGGCCAAGGCTGGGAACTCAACATCCAGGGGAATTCAATATTCAGGAAAGATAGGCAAAAAGGAAAAGGAGGTGGGGTAGCATTGCTGGTTAAAGAGGGGATTAACACAATTGTAAGGAAGGACATTAGCTCTGATGATGTGGAATCTGTATGGGTAGAACTGAGAAATACCATGGGGCAGAAAACGTTAGTGGGAGTGGTATATAGACCTCCAAACAGTAATGTGGAAGTCGGGGATGGCATTAAAAGGGAAATTAGAGAAGCGTGCAATAAGGGCACAGTAGTTATCATGGGTGACTTTAATCTACATATAGATTGGGCTAACCAAATTAGTAACAATACTGTGGAGGAGGAATTCCTGGAGTGTATACGGGATGGTTTCCTGGACCAATATGTCGAGGAACCAACCAGAGATCAGGCCATCTTAGACTCGGTATTATGTAATGAGAAAGGATTAATTAGCAATCTTGTTGTGCGAGGCCCCTTGGGTCGGAGTGATCATAATATGATAGAATTCTTCATTAAGATGCAGAGTGAAGTAGTTGACTCAGAGACTAGGGTCCTGAATTTAAATAAAGGAAACTACGATGGTATGAGGCGCGAGTTGGGTAGGATTGATTGGGGAATGTCACTCAAAGGGTTGATGGTGGATAGGCAATGGCAAACATTCAAAGATCGCATGGATGAACTACAGAATTTGTTCATCCCAGTTTGGCATAAAAATAAAACAAAAAAGGTGACTCAACCGTGGCTAACAAGGGAAATTAGGTACAGCAGAAGATCCAAGGAGAGGACATATAAAGTGGCCAGAAAAAGCAGTAAACCTGAGGATTGGGAGCCATTTAGGATTCAACAAAAGAGGACAAAGGGATTAATTAAGAAGGGGAAAATAGAGTATGAGAGTAAGCTTTCAGGGAACATAAAAACTGACTGTAAAAGCTTCTATAGATATGTGAAGAGAAAAAGATTGGTGAAGTCAAGCGAAGGACCCTTGCAGTCAGAATCAGGGGAATTTATAATGGGGAACAAAGAAATGGCCGACCAATTAAATACATATTTTGGTTCTGTCTTCACAAGGAGGACACAAATAACCTCCCAGAGATGTCGGGGAACATAGGGTCTGATGAAAGGGAGGAACTGAAAGAAATCAGTATTTGTAGGGAAATGGTGTTAGGGAAATTGACGGGATTGAAGGCCAATAAATCCCCGGAGCATGATAATCTACATCTTAGGGTACATAAGGAAGTGGCCCTAGAAATAGTAGATGCATTACTGATCATCTTCCAACATTCTATAGAATCTGGACCAGCACCCATCGATTGGAGGGTAGCTAATGTTACCCCACTATTCAAAAAAGGTGGTAGAGAGAAAACGGGGATTTACAGACCGGTAAGCCTAACATAGGTAGTGGGGAAAATGCTGGAGTCCATTGTAAAAGATGTAATAGCAGAGCACTTGGAAAACAGTGACAGGATCGGACAAAGTCAACATGGATTTACAAAAGGTAAATCGTGCTTGACTAATCTACTGGAATTTTTTGAGGACGTAACTGGTAAAATAGATAAGGGAGAACCAGTGGATGTGGTGTATTTGGACTTTCAGAAGGCTTTCGATAAGGTCCCGCATAAGAGATTAGCGTGTTTCCTTTATTTAAATTCAGTACCCAAGTCTCTGAATCAACTATTTCACTGTCCATCTTAATGAAGAATTCTATCATATTATGATCGCTCCTCCCCAAGGGGCCTAGCACAAGATTGCCCAGGAAACTGGTGCAAATGCGTCTTTACGCAAAGGAAAATTGGCCCATTTATGGTCTGCATCAATGAATGAGATTTAGACATTTGTAAACCAAATCTACTCAATGCCAAACTGGTTCAGTTTTCAACCTACCTCTCACAACATCCAGTAAGGTTCCATCTGTTGAGAACAAGCGTGACCCATAATGCAATTTTAATCTCACATACCATTCATCCGCAGGAAATATATCTATCAGATAAAACAATAAATGTCAATTTTATGCAGGTAAAACAATTCAAAAACATCCGACAATTAAAATAGGTTGAAGGTTAGGAGTTGGAAGTTTACTTATTTCTTCAATTAAGTAGATTTACTGTATGGAATCTTCCAGTGTTTCAACATTTACATACAAATACAAACGTTGCCTAAAAGGACAACAATCAGTTTATTTTAATTTATAATGATGGGATCACAAGGCTACATTTATTGCCCATCCCTACTTGCGCTGACAAGGTGGTGGTGGGAGTTCAGGAACCACTGCAGTCCTTGTGGTGATTGTACTAGGTACAAAATTCCACAATTTTAATTCATCAACAATGAAGCAAAATCAGGATGGTGATGGACTGAGGCAAATTTGAAAGTCATGGTTATTTCCTTTGACGTTGCTGTTCTTGTTCTTGGTGGTAACATTTGTGAGACTGGGAGGTGCTGTGAAAGTAAGCTTGCTGAATTGCTACAGTGTATCATCAACAACAACTTGCATTTATATAGCAACTTGTACTTCTCAAAGGTGGAAGGAAAAAATGGACACTGAACCAAAGAAGATATTAGGATGGTTGACCAAAATGATGAGGCTGGGGGGGATCCTCAGGCAAACTATTGCACTGGACCATTCTGAGTAAAGCCAAAGGGAAATGAGGTGACAGGCTGAAAACTTCACTTCCCAGCTCATTAAAATAATAGAGTTGGACTGCACATATTCAAGGTGCGGCCCCAGTTGCATCCTGAAGAAGCCCCAGGAAATGGCAGCAGGACACAATGGGGGTGGAGACTTGATGTAGAAGATTGCCGCACCTTTTTCCTCTGCTCTGCACCTGGGGAATGCACATTTCGCAAGCTCAGGACAGAGGGAAATCTCCCATCTAATTTAAAGCCATTTCTCTGCTCTTTCCCTTTATCCTTTTCAAATACTTCAATTAATTTAGATGATTTATTAGTCTCTACCTCAACTGTTTCCAGAAAGGGTTAATTAATAACCTTGTAGTAAGGGAAGAGTGACCATAATATGATAGAATTTTATATTGAGTTTGAAAGGTATGAGGGGCAAGTTAGCTAAGGTAGATTGGGAAACTACATTAAAAGGTATGACAGTGGACGAGCAATGGCTAGCATTTAAAGAATTAATATATAATTTACAACAAATATACATTCCTTTAAGGCACAAAAACCCCACAGGAAAAGTGGTCCAACCGTGGCTAACAAGAGAAGTTAAAGATAGTATTAGAACAAAGGAAGAGGCTTATAATGCTGCCAAAAAGAGCAGTAAACCTGAGGATTGGGAGGATTTTAGAATTCAGCAAAGGAGGACCAAGAAATTGATAAAGAAAGGGAAAATAGAATATGAGAGTAGAATATGAGAGTAAACTAGCGAGAGACATAAAAACAGACTTTAAAAGCTTCTATAGGTATGTTAAAAGGAAAAGATTAGCGAAAGTAAATGTGGGTCCCTTACAGCTAAGGCAGGAGAAATTATAATGGGGAATAGGAAATGGCAGAGAAATTAAACAAATATTTTGGCCGCGATTTTACTAATGGCGGCGGCTTGAGTGCCGGTCCACTGCTTGGAGGCTTTCTGACCTGCTCCCGGCAGCCGCCTCCCAGAACTTATAAATTTGCCTTGATTGGCCTCGTTCCCGCTGACGTGCGGGTCCCTCCAGGCAATTGCTTGGAGGCTGTCAGTTTCTCACGTTTGATGACGCGTGGTTTGAAAGAAAATTTAAAGGGGCCATGTCCCCTTTGGGAAAAATGTCAATGTGATGGTTTGGTGCTGTAATATATAGAAAGGGGAGTTGACAGCGTCTGTTCTGAACAAAATTTAATGAATGAAATTGCTGGTCATATTTTTCCAGAAAGATTTTTTGTATATATCAATTTATAATCTGACTATGAAATCAGTTCAAACAGCAGATGTGTGTCAGCTTGACCAGTCACAAGGCCAATAGATTTGCAAAATCTTATCCCAAACCTCCAACAACAAAGTTGTTGTATTTGAATGCCAACCATGTTGCAGGAATGCTTTTAAACTTCTGCACCAATAACGACGACAGATCATGTCCTCCACCAACTCATCTCCTTGCAGCAGGACTGTTTCTGACAAGACGGGAAACAGGAGCCAGAGGCAGGAAAATGGGAAACCTCTGTCAAATTTGGATTATCAAGGCAGTTAACAGGCTCTTAACTGCCTTAACTACCTGTCCCACCAGTTGGAGTCAGGTCAGTTCGGGAGCAGCTGAACAGACTCTCAGGAAAATCGCATGGGGGCGGGATGGAGGTGGGTTGGGTGTCTGAAGCCATTTTTTCTGATTTTACCAGCTGACACGCCTCCAAACCCGCCTCCTCAGGGCTGGTAAAGTCGAGTCCTTTGGGCTGGATTTTGTCATTGGGGGCGGGTTGGGGTCGGATCAGGTGGTCGGCAGGTCCTGCCCCCGCCTCCAATGTGATACAGGACAATTGAACAATTTTGCCCTAATTGGGCACTTGATTTCCAGCGTGTGGGAACCCCTGGCCCAATGATTCTTTTGGTCCTGAAACTCGCCTCTGATGACGTCATCTATGCAGCTGCATTTAAAGCCTGCAAGCAGCCTTGGTTCATTTTCTGCCTTACAACTTTTTGATTAGACTTCTGAGAGATTAGGGCTCCAACCATGGCAAGCTCCAGACCAAAGTGTGCACCCCGTTTTGATGAGGACTCCCTCCAAGCTCTGGTGGAGGGAGCAAGAGCTAATAAGGAAGTGCTGTTTCCTTCTTCTGGGAGGAAAAAAACACCCCAACAGACCAAAGCTGTGTGACTGCAAGTGGCACAGGAGGTGAGTGCCACCTCAAAGTGAAACAGGACCTGGCAGAAAGTGGTTTCATGACCTTCTCTGCACAGTAAAAGTGAGTATTCCATCACCATGACCCTCAATCTGATCCCCATCGCCTCTCATCACCAGCATTCTGCTTTGTCAACCTCCTCCTCCACATCCCACTTGACCCTTACATCCCTGCACCCTTAACCATTCCTTCTCTCTGTATGTTCACATTCACTTAACTATTCGACTATGCAGCCCTCATACTCCCTATCACTGTGATGCTATGACAACAACTTAAAACACACAGGGAGGGCCCTTGGTCTTGGGACCTCACTCCATCTTTGTGTCCTTCTAAGCATCTATGCTATGGATTCTCTACACTCACTCCTTCATTCTCACTCAAACTCCACTTGTGTCCTGCATTGCAGGAATAGAGAGCCAACAATAAGAGGGAAAGGGTGAGGACAGGAGGTAGGCCACCCTCCATATCCCAACTCACCAGTGCAGAGGAGCCGGCCCTGGAGATCGTGGGAGTAGAGGAGGATGCGCAAGTGGGGGACGGACAGTCGGGTGCATGAGAGCAAGCTGGTAACAGAATAGTTTTTCATCTCTCTCATTGACATTGCATGAGTGACTGATCTTGATTCTAATGCTCCAACAGATTGACTTATGATAATCTGCACACTTCAATGTGCATGCAACATTTATCTCACATGCCTAACTCTTTCCTTTACTCCCCCACAGGACCATCGACAGCCCCCCTTCCCACTGTCCAGGAGGAACAGTCTGAGCCCCCAGACTCCTCAGAGGAAGCTGCAACCTCTGAGGGCGCAGCCTCAGCAGAATTAAGCGCATCCAGCACCAGCACAGACACTCACACCTCGGTGGGACCTTCGGGAGATAGAGTAGTGTTGTCACCTGGTATATCACAGCTCACAAGTGAGCATCAGCAGATGATGGAGACAGGGACAGCAGTGGAGAGTCCTAGTTAGAGGGCGCAGGACTCTGCCAATGTGGCTCAGCAGCATGTCGACCCTCTGCCTCTGGGTCCATCCAGAAGGAGAGCGGTGCTGGAACTCCAGGAACAGGTGCAGGAGTCTCTGGCAGGTTTTGTCTCCAGGGTCACTGCGAGTGTGGAGCGAATGGAGGAGTCCATTGTTAACATGCGCAGAGCCTTTGTGGAGGCATTGGCGCGGAAAGGATGGCAACCTCCGTGGAAAGGATGGCTACCTCCGTGGTAAGGCTGGCTACCATAGAAGAGAGGATGGCTGCGGTAGAGGAGCTAAGTCGCCAGGGTCTTGAAAACATGGTCATTGTTCAGAATAGACTGACATCTCTTGAGGAGCGATAGTCAGCTATTGAGCAGAGAAACCAGACCTTCATGGAAGTTCTCTGGAGTAGGACTTCCAGTGCAGAAATGGGTCCACATGGCCCCCCTGAAGTGCAGCAAGGTACTGTCAAGCCACTTGCTAGCTCTGAAGTGCGGCTGACCCATGAGAGGGATTATGGTGGCAGAGAACAAGGAAGTGGGGGCTCCTCTCCAAGCGCTCACACGACCATGCCACTGCAGAGCCCTCGGTCAGAGCTCCACCAGAGTCCTCACCCAACTGAGATCCGCGTCTCAGCCCCTGCACAGCCGCAGGAGCAGCAGACTATTAGCGAGCTGTCACAGGCGTGCAACCCCAGAGGACCCCCGCCAAAAGTGTCGAGGCAGGAGCAGCAAGAAAGTGAGCAAGGGGCTTCCACATCTGCTGAAGCCACAGGAGAAGCAAAAGGTAGGAGCACGCGTAAGAGGTAGATAAAGCACAAGTAGTCACAAGGGTAGTCACTTGGGTGTTCTGTTGTGTTTATTTTTGAAAAGCCATCCGTGCATTTATGTGATAAAATAACTTGATGGCAAACTGTTGAATTTGTGGGCTGTGTCATTTCGCAAATGGGACTTCCACATTGAGGGCTCAGGGCGATTTGGAATTGTCATTATGGTGATCAGAGTGATAGGAAGCCGCAGATTATTGCCCATTGTCGATGGTGTGGCAAGAAGATGCAAGGCAAATGTGTTTGATTGGGCAGGCTAAGCAAATCTGGCCAAGATAAGTGCATCCTGGGCAGCAATGTGCTCGCGTCCTGCTGCCGCTGGTTGATGTGCCTCCGCAAGCTGTTTGTTGTCGCTCTCCTCCTCCTCTTCCTCATCCTCATCTGAGGAGGCTATGCGATGAGCCACTTGTACCTCAGGCAGCTGCAAGCCACGATGCTGTGCCATGTTGTGAAGTGCACAGCAGACCACGACGATTCTGGAGACCGTGGCTGCTGAGTACTGCAGGGCTCCACCTGATCTATCAAGGCATCTGAATCGCATCTTCAGCAAGCCGATGGCTTGCTCGATTATGGATCTGGTGGAAATGTGGCTGGTGTTGTAGCGCTCCTCAGCTTCGTTGGATGGCCTCCTCAATGGCATCAGTAGCCACGTCTTCAGGGGATAGCCCTTGTCTCCAAGTAGCCATCCGCAAAGTTGGTCCAGCGGACTGAAGAGCGGAGGAACACTAGACTGCCGCAGGATGAAGGAGTCATGGCAACTGCCAGGGTACTTGGCGCAAACATGCAAAATTTCCTTATTGTGGTTACACACCAGCTGCACGTTGAGGGAGTGGAAGCCCTTGCGGTTGACAAAAATACTTGGATTGTGATGGGGTGCCTTAAGGGCCACATGTGTGCAGTCAACGACGCCCTGCACCCTTGGAAAGCCTGCCAGATTAGCAAATCCAACCGCACGCGCCGTGACACTTGCTTGATCCTTGGAGAAGTTGATGTAATTGTGCGCATTGGCAAAGAGGGCATCGGTTACCTGCGTGATGCAAGTGTGTGCGGCCTGTAAGCATCAGCGCAAGCCCCAAGGATTTTTTGTATCGGACATTTTGTATGATTGTTACTGCTGATTGACCAGCAACCTGGTTGGAGAAGATGGGAGGGGCCCAGGTGTTCGTGATGGACAGGAGATTCCAGCCAGGCCGACAAACTGATTATGGGAGAATGTCTGAGCAGACAGAGTTCTCTGGGAAACAATGCGATAGCCCCGAAAGGCGGAAACCGGACAAAGGAGGGCCATTGGAAACTAATGGGAAACCACTTAACCCAGGATCAGGTAAGGAGTGCAGCCCATCATCTGCCATTAACACTAGCACCTAGATGGGATAACCCCATAAGGCGGGAAACTAGACAAAGAAGGGTGATTAAAAAAAGACATCACTGCAATACACAGACCTTATTGAATTTTTAGGGTATAAGAGAAGGCAGCTTTGGCCATTCTTGTTCTCTCTCGCTTGCTCTCATCTCTGAACCAAGAACCGAGCACTCCGTCTGAGATGGAGAGAAGAAACCACCACGAGCGACAAGAGCCTCGCCTTGCTCTTCAACTGTAGGCTAGAGGGGCAGCTTAGAGACATAAAGGCAGCCTATAGGGTAGCCAGGAGCAAGGGGTATGAGGATTTAAACCACGGGCCCTGCGAGGAAAGGATAAAAAGTCTGACCCAAGCCCTGTCCAAAGCCAGAGGGATGGTTTGCTTAACAACCCCAGGGGAAGCTCGGGTGGACTGGGAAGAGGAAAGACAGGGGTCTGAGGATTGGGTCTGGGATAGGGAAGCCCGACCAGCGCCGAAAGCGCCACCAGGACCGAGGTGTCCTCTGCAGCAGCAAAAGTATGGTCCGCCCGCGCAAGACGGTGCTCAGGGCCCGCTGCAGAGTGATTACGTGGTCCCGTTTACCACCCTACAACTGCAGGCTATGATAGCAAGCATCCCCAAATTAAGAAAAGGGAACCCCTCTGTTCACTTCATGGAAGTGGAGCAAATTGGGGGTATCAATGGGTGTAGTGAGGGCGAAACTCACAGGCTGTGCATGGTGATCCATTCAAGGGACCCGACCAACTCACCCTGGTCTAGCAGGATCCCGTTCAGTCTCGTGGGGTTCACAGGGAACGCGCAGGCAGGGGCAAAGTCCAAACCTTTGGCCAAGTGGAAATGCGTCCTAATAAAGTGGGAACAGCCAGGGCCAGGAGTCCTAGGGGCTGACTTTATGTTAGCCCATCATGTAATAGTGGATTTGAGGACTCACTGCCTTTGGGGAGCGGTGAGTTCCGATAAAGAGGGAGAAGTTATAGTAATCCCTAGGGACGGGGAAGGAAGGGGTAGTGTGTGCGTGATGAAGCCTATGGGGAGTTACGACCTGGAGCAATTGGTCAGTAATACCCCAGCCAAGTATCAGGTGAACGTGAGAGACAATCTCGCATCGTTCGCCACGCACAAGCATGACTGTGGCCGGGTGACGGGGGTAGAAGTCCGAGTACATGGGGACCCCAGGTCACGGCCACAAAAGCAGTGTAATTTCCCCACAGAGGCAGAAACTGACTTGGAACTGGCACTGGGGTCCCTGGTAGAACAGAAGGTGTTGAGGCCGATAGCCACCCACGTGAACTTACCACTCTGGCCGATTAGGAAACCTGACCAGTCGTGGAGGGCCACTGTGGACTATCGGGTGCTCAATAAAAACATCCCAGCCTGTGCGCCCACAGTCACGGCTGTTGCCGATCTGATAGGGAGCATTCCAGCGACTGCAACCACTTTCACGGTGCTGGAAATCTCCAATGGGTTTTGGTCGATTCTTCTAAAAAGGGAAGACCAATACAAGTTTGCCTTTACTTTTAAAGGGCAACAGTACACCTGGACATGCCTTCCCCAGGGTTTTCATAACAGCCCTTCCATATTCCACCAGTGTATGGAGGACGCCTTAAAGAGTTTTAGCCGACCTCAGCAGCTAGTATAGTATGCGGACGACTTGCTTTTGTTCTCCGCCGAGGGGGAGGAGCATGGGCCACTGCTGGCCATGCTGCTCGAGCTACTGAGGGATCCCGGATTTAAAGTAAACCCGAAGAAAGCCCAGATCGGCCGCGAGGAAGTCAAATTCCTTGGGCTGACGGTAAGGGCAGGGGAAAGGGCCATAGATGAGGGGAAAAGAAAGGCAGTACAGGAGTTACCAATCCCCAAGGACGTTACAGGGGTAAGATCCTTCCTGGGACTCACAGGGTACTGCAGGGATTTTATTGAGGGTTACGCAGCCAAGGCAGCCCCTCTGCTTCGGCTCCTCCGCAAGGGAGTTGGGTGGGAGTGGGACCAGAACTGCCAGGAAGCGTTCACACGCCTCAAGGAGGATTTGCAGACAGCTCCCGCACTGGGGGCCATCAATGGTGGGGAGGAATTCTTTTTAGAGGTAGCAGCCAGCGGGGATAGCTTGAGCGTGGTGTTGCTCCAGGAATGACACGGCAAGCTACGGCCCGTGGTCTACTCATCTAGGGTTCTCACCAAGGGATATTCCAACTGCGAGAGGCATCTCCTGGTCACGCATTGGGCTGTAAAGCGCTCACAGCGCTTTATGGGATCATCCCTGATATTTCTACTCACCCACCATACCCCCATTCAGATGTTGTTGGACGGGAGAATAAAGGACGGGACAGTGAGCAGTGCTCGCATTGCTCGCTGGACTTTATTGCTCTCACATATGAATCTGAAAGTGCAGGGATTAACCGAGCCCAAGTTGGCAGCGAATTTGATTTACCCAGGTACGGCCCACACATGTACGGTAGAAGGGGTATGGGACGTGGATGTCGGGTTCCGGGCCGGATTACAGCCGACGGGCCGGGACATTTATGTAGACGGTGTAATCATCAACAACATGTCATTCTATAGTGGACACTAGGTGGAGCCGTACAGCTGTGTAGAGCTGTATATAGCTGTATGTATAAGACTACACTACCCATGAGGCACTAGGCTACCCACAAGGCAGCAGTCAAGATGGAAGCCTCTACAGATACTGTACCTAGTCCACATGTGCTCAATAAAGTAACTAGCAAAAGCTAGCTGTGTTCATAATAAGAATGTCTATTTATTAATGAACATAAGATGGTACCAGGATGGTGAAGATCTGCTAAAAATTGTGAAAAGCGACATGGAGAATTTGAAGCCACCAGAGCGTTTGAAACTCACAGGAAAAATCGACTACAATTGGCAGGCTTATAAACAACAATTCGAACTCTGCATTGCAGCCATCGGATTCGGTACAAAGCCAGATGCAAGGAAGATAGCGTTGCTGCTTACGGTTGCAGGCCCACAGGCGATAGAGGTATTTAATACATTTGTATTTAATCCAGAGGAGAACAGAGAACAATTAGATGGGCTAAAAAAATGTGATGCACATTGCTCTCCCAAAAAGAATGAGACCTATGAAAGATACATCTTCTGTTCTCGGACACAGCACCAAAATGAGACTTTTGATAGCTTTATAACTGATCTGAAACTGAAAGCACAGACATGTAATTTCTCTGAGCTCAAAGCATCCATGATTCGTGACCAGATTGTGTTTGGTATTCATGATGAAAAAGTCAGGGAACGTCTGTTGAGAGAAACCGAACTAAATTTGGAAAATGTGGTGAAAATATGCCAAGCCAGCGAGCTAGCTCGAAAGCACGCGAAGACTTTCAGTGAAATCAATAATGATGCGATTGTAATGAGTGATAGTGCTGTGGTCGGTGCTGTGTCCTATAAGGGGAAGAAACATGGGCAGAACAGAAATGAAAAACAATCGGAGGATGAAATTTTTAATTGTAAACGCTGTGGTTACAAACACCAGTTAAGACAATGCCCAGCGTTTGAAAAAATGTGCACAAAGTGTAATGGAAAGAATCACTTTGCCAAACAATGCTTTTCAAAAGTGCAAACTAAGAAAGGGAAACGAGTTAATGTAATTGAGGACACTGATTTAAGTGAGACATTTTTTGTAGGAATGGTGTCATGTGACAATATCAAAAAGGATACAGAAAATGTGCAGCCCTCAGAAATGGACAATGCTGAACATAAAGTTAATGCAGTAAAAGAGGACAAATGGATGATCCCACTGCAGGTAAATGGAACATTAGTTACCTTGAAACTAGACACTGGGGCAAAAGCAAACTTAATCAGTATGAGTGACATTAACAATATGAAAGAAAAGCCCAAAATACAGAAAAAGTCAGTACTACTGAAGGACTATAATGGACAGAAAATAGATAGCTTAGGTGTATGCAGACTTAAAGTGACAGTCAAAGACAAAGTGCATCATCTCATGTTTTCTGTTGTGGCTGAAAGGCTTGATTCACTACTGGGTGACAAAGCTTGTGAGGACTTAGAACTGGTCAAAAGAGTCTACCGTATAAACTGTGCCATAAGCAGACCAGATGACTCGGTGGATTCTGTAGTGAATAATTTCCAGGATGTGTTCAAAGGATTTGGAGTTCTACCATTCACTTACAAGATCCAGCTAAAGCAGGATGCTCAGCCAGTGGTACATGCTCCACGAAGAGTTCCAGCACCCCTGCGTGACCGGCTCAAGAATGAACTGGACTGAATGACCACACTAGGAGTCATCAGGAAAGTCGAAGAGCCAACAGACTGGGTTAACTCCATGGTATGTGTAAAGAAAAAGAACAATGATCTAAGAGTACGCATGGATCCAAAGGACTTAAATGCAAACATAAAACGTGAACACTACCAGATTCCCAAGCGACAAGAAATCACCAGTGAAATGTCAGGTGCCAGATACTTTACAAAGCTCGATGCCTCACAAGGATTTTGGCAACTAAAACTGGATGAAGAGAGCACCAAATACTGTACCTTCAACACACCGTTTGGCAGGTATTGTTTCCTCAGAATGCCTTTCGGGATAATATCTGCATCTGAAATCTTTCATAGAGCGATGGAACACATAATTGAAGGTCTGGAAGGAGTTCGGGTCTATGTTGATGACATCATCATCTGGGGCTCCACACTGAAAGAACACAATGAGAGACTGACTAAAGTGCTACAGAGCATACGCCGGAATGGACTAAAGCTCAACAAAGCCAAGTGTCAGTTTGGCGTCCAGGAAGTCACTTTCCTAGGAGATAATCTATCTGGTAAAGGAATAGAGCCAGATATGGAAAAAGTAAACGCCATACTCAAAATGCCCCAACCCACTGACAAAAAAGGACTTCCCACCTTCACAGTTGAGACAGACCACAGCCCTCTGGTTGCCATCATAACAAAAAACCTGAATGAGATGTCTCCAAGGATTCAACGACTCATGATGAAGCTGCAAAGATATGACTTTGAACTGATCTACACACCAGGCAAATACATAGTGTTAGCAGATGCACTATCCCGAGCACCCACAATGAGTCATGTGAGCTCTACTGAAGAAGACGTGGATGTTCATGTGAGTATGGTCACTGCTGCGCTGCCCGTGTCAGGCACAAAATCAAAGCAAATAGCAGAAGAAACAGTAAAAGATACAGTATTACAAACAGTAATAGAGAACATTCATCATGGTTGGCCAAAAGGTTCCTGTCCAAAATATTTTCACATAAGGTCAGAATTGAGTGTCGCAAGTGGACTATTACTAAAACAGAACAGAATAGTCATTCCACAGGCTCTACGTCAAGACATGCTCAAAAGGATTCATGAGGGACACCTCGGAATTGAAAAATGCAAAAGGAGAGCAAGAGACACTGTTTATTGGCCTGGCATAAATAAGGACATTGAGAACATGATAGGCAAGTCAGAAACACCAAAACAAACAAGCAAAGGAACCAATGATAGTAGCTGACATACCAACAGCACCATGGCAAAAGGTTGGTATGGACCTTTTTCATTTAAATGGTAAAGACTATCTAATAGTGATTGACTACTATTCTAACTATCCTGAGATGGTGCTGCTCTCAAGCACCACAGCAAGCAGTGTCATAATGCATGTGAAATCCATCTTCGCCAGACATGGAATTCCCAGGATTGCCATTAGCGACAATGGTCTGTGCTTCAACTGTAAGGAGTGGCAACAGTTTGCAGCACATTATGACTTTCAGCACATCACATCCAGTCCTTTGTATGCTCAGTCAAATGGTAAGGCAGAGAAAGGTGTTCAAGTTCTCAAGCAGCTACTGAAGAAAGCGACAGAAAGCAAGTCTGGTCCTTATCTCGCCCTGCTGAGCTACCGAGCCTCACCTTTAGACGGTGGTTCTTCACCTGATGAACTACTAATGGGTCGCAAGTTGCACACCACGCTACCCTGCTGTGCAAAAGAACAGCAAAGTGAGGAACTGAGACAGAGACTTCAACTGTTAAAGCTGAAACAGAAATCATACTATGACAAGTCATCCAAAACTCTAAAACCATTGACAAGGGATGATGTTGTCAGGATTGAGGATCCAGATGCATGGAACAGGAAAGCTACAGTTCTTGAGGAAGTAGGACCAAGGCCATACACTGTTAGAACTGAGGAAGGACAGATTCTCAGGAGGAACCGCCGTTCCCTCCTAAAAACACAAGAGACTATTCAAGACCAGATTGATGACAATGCCGCAACTGCATCTTGTCATTCACCACCAGAACAATCTCATGAAGACACATCAGACTTACCCGTGTTGAGAAGATCCACACGTGAAGTAAAAGAGCCTGATAGACTTAATCTTTGAGTACAATGTAAAGCTTTGAAAATGTGTTGACTGTTTTGAAAATGTTTATGTTTAAAGAGCACTAACAAAAGTGTTACTGATATTATCTTTATTGTTTTCTTGAAAGTTGATAGATATTGATTTTGTTAAACCTCAAAGAAAGGGGGATGTAATGTGTTAAGTATGTGTATTGTATTGAACAATTAACACAAAGACTTAAACGTATAACTCAAACAGGTCTTTACTGGTTGGAGGTAGGGACTATACATAGGTCTTTACTTCATGCCCACAGGCGGGAACTAAGGGGGATCAGTACCCACAGTACTATTTATACCCCTATGGCCAGGAGTGGTACTGTGTATCACTACGCCCAACAAGTAGTGCAGTCCTGTCCATAGGTTCAAAGTAGCACACATATTACATACACAACATTCCTCCCTTCCTAGCTTTACAGTCATCTCCCCATTTAACATAACGTAATAACATATATACATATATAACTTCAGGTTTACATAACAGAATAACATAGATACATAGATAACTTCATGTCAAAACAGATCACAGATTCAGTCTCTGCGGAAAACAGTTCACAGATTCAATCTCTGTGGTGGAGTCGGTTCACGTTGCTGGAGTGACTCATTCAATAGTCCTTCCATGGATTTAACAGTTTGAACTTCCGAACTGAATTGGCTCCGTTCGGAGGGACCACGTGTGTGATCTGGTAGAGGTGATAATGGTTCAGATGGGTCATCTGTTTTTACTTTTCCTTTTCTGCCTCTTGGAGACTCTCTGGGCTCCATTGTCAGCTGCCACAGCTGCCAGCTGCATGCGCAGTTCCTCCTTCTCTTCCTCCTGTTTCCGTCGTAGAGCCAGCTTCTCCCGATGTTCCGTAGACTTTTGGTGCTCCTCCATGATTTCTGCACTTTGGGAGTCGAAGTTACAAGCTGGGCAGGACAGGACATTGTAATATTCGGTGTCGTCCTGAGCTAGACCAGTGAGAGGGTCGTCTATTTCCTCCATACCCAGCTGGACGTTAGCCAGCTCTTGTTCCAAATCCAGACATCTTTCCTGAAGAGACTTCTTCATGTGTACCTCTGCATCCAGCTTTTTCTGGGCTTTCAGCAAGTCGTTTACTAGTGACCTCATTTGTGATTTTAATACTTCAACTTCCTTTGGAGATTGATTGATCGGACTATGCAATCCCTCTACCGGAGCAGCTGTTTCAGCGGTCTGTTGTTCTACGTTGACGTGAGTCAGCGTACTTTTGGCATCCAAGGGCTGCTCTGTTGCAGTCATCTCAGTCTGTGTTGCCACCTCAGCTCTTCCAATAACCTTTGAGAGCTCCGAACCCCTTTCGTTTGAATATTGAAGTTCATGTTCAAGTTTTTCCCATTTCAGAGTCCTGTCCTTCAGCATATGCAGGAGTTGGCTGACCGTTAACTCCTCTGACACCAGACGTTTTGTGTGCTCCTGCTCCATTTTCTCCATCAGCTGCTTCTGTTGTCTTTCCAGATTCTCCAACTCTATATCAAAGAACTCTTTCGTTGCATTCAACTCTTGCTCAAAACAGCGAAGCATTTGTTCTAATTGCTGTTGTAGTTTGAAATGGAGTTGAGTTCGAGCCCGGTGTCCCTCAGAAATGGGCACATCAGTAGACTTGCCAGACTCAGAATCCACAGTTAAACTATGTTGTTGTTGCTCAGTGGAATTCTGTGCTGAAACTTTGTCTTTTGCACCTGAGTTGGGCTTACCATCATCCGTTCCAGAATCTGGGCCGACTATCTTCACCGAGTTCTCACTCGTTATTGTTTGTAGGAAATGCCAGTCCATATTCATTTTCCTAATCCACTCCCGTCCTAGTAGTGGAGGACCTCCTTCAGATATCACATATAAGTCCATTATTTGACTGTCTTCGCCCTTGTGGACCACTGCAACCTCTATTTTCCCGATGGGGTACACTCTTTGCCCCGTGTATGTTTTCAATATAATCCCCGTATCCTGTAGGGGAATATGTTGGAATAACTTTCCGTAATCTTTCTTATTTATGACCGTCAATGCCGATCCAGTGTCCAATTCCAGTTTTACTTGGACTCCTTCTATCTGAAGAGTGACCCAAATTGTCTGGAGGTCTGCACCCTTACCAGCGTTGAGTACTCTTAAGCTAGCCAGTTCATTACAGCTTAAGCTAGCCAGTTCATTACTGCTAGCGTCTGAATCGGACTCCTGTTCGGTCACCTTGTGTACCTTTGCGTATTTTCCTTGCGGTGACTTCTTGTTGCTGGTCTTCTTCCCTGACCTGCATACTCTAGCTATATGTCCAAGCCTACCACAAGTTCTACATTCTTGGTTTTTAAACCAACACTGGTTCTGATCATGCGTTGTCTTTCCACAACGATAACATTTGCCAGAACTCACACCCAATTTGTGTGCACTGAGCTCCGGTGACCGTAGCTGCATTACTGCCGTGCCTCTCGCTGCGGCTTCGTGTGCTGCTGCCATAGTGACTGCCTTCTCAAGTGTCAGCTCATTCTCCTCGAGCAGTCGCTTTTGTGTATCCTGTTTAAATAAACCACACACAAATTTGTCTCGAAGTGCCTCTGTCAGTCCCGTTCCAAACTGGCAATATTTCGCTAATTTACGCAATTCCAGCAAATAATCAGCATTGCTTTCATGCTGTAGCTGCCTTCTGTCATAAAATTTAAATCGTTCCGCTAGCATCAGCGGCGTGGGGTTTAGATGATCTTTCAGGACAGTAACAATCTCATCGAACGTCTTATCCGCCGGTTCATCTGGTGATAACAGGTGTTTCAATTGCCCGTATGTCTTCGCACCCATTAAATTTAATAATGTTAGTGCTTTATCAGCCTCACGAATTTTATTGGCCTTACAATAATTTTTAACTCGTTCAACATATATGGCCCAATCTTCGATGTCACTATCAAAGTTGCTAATATTCCCGTGTTTAGGCATTGTAGTACTTTATCAGATTTGCAATTTCTCAGATTTTTTTTTTACTGTTATCCAAGATGGCGGCTTCCCGCTCTTGCCGTCGTCCTCCGCCCACAAAATGGCGGTTTTCCCGCTTCTGCCTTCTTCCCCAGCGGTTTTCCCGCGAAAAATGGCGGCTTTCCCGCGCTTCTCGCTCTCCCCGCCCACTTCAATGGCGGTTTTCCCACGCTTCTCGTCGCTGACTTTCAGCCCGACTGCGGCTCTTATCTCCTGTGCGATCGCTGGTGTGCCGCCCGCCTGAAACGGTTCTCAGCCCTTATCACCGGTGCGATCGCTGGCCCGCTAAGCGCCTCCCGCTTGAAGCGGCTCCCGGCCTCTGGCTCACCCGCTCGGCGGCTCTTGCTCGCTCCCTCCCGGGCTCTGGCTTACCCGCTCGCGCCCTCAGTGTCTGCCGACGCTGCGCCTTCCAGCCCGAGTGCGGCCCTTATCAGGGATTTCGATCGATTGCCCTTCTACCTCCGACTTCCCCCAGCCCTGTCTTTGCAGCCAACGCTGCTTGGCTTACCCACCACCGAGGTTGAAAAAGCTGCAGGATGTCTTCTGTCCTCCCGTTTTCAGTCGTTGATGGAGGCTTCAGGGTCCTAATGCCTGTCGCTTCCAGTCGCTGGAAGCTGTCAGGATTTCTGCTGCCCTTCAGTTTTCAGTGGGGTGTTGAGGATTGGAACCTCTCTTCAACGTCCTGTCTTTGGACGAAGCCGCTGTGGAATAACTGCCGCAGGGTTCGAACCGACTCGTCGCCAGTGTTAAGTATGTGTATTGTATTGAACAATTAACACAAAGACTTAAACGTATAACTCAAACAGGTCTTTACTGGTTGGAGGTAGGGACTATACATAGGTCTTTACTTCATGCCCACAGGCGGGAACTAAGGGGGATCAGTACCCACAGTACTATTTATACCCCTATGGCCAGGAGTGGTACTGCGTATCACTACGCCCAACAAGTAGTGCAGTCCTGTCCATAGGTTCAAAGTAGCACACATATTACATACACAACATAATGATCAATAACATGTCATTCTATAGTGGACACTAGGTGGAGCCGTAGAGCTGTGTAGAGCTGTATATCGCTGTATGTATAAGACTACACTACCCATGAGGCACTAGGCTACCCACAAGGCAGCAGTCAAGATGGGAGCCTCTACAGATACTGTACCTAGTCCACATGTGCTCAATAAAGTAACTATCAAAAGCTAGCTGTGTTCATAATAAGAATGTCTATTTATTAATGAACATCAGAGACGGGTCCAGTTCGGTAACAAAGGGGGAGCACTTCACCGGGTGTGGGATTTATGACCTCACAGCTAAGATAGCTAAGGCCCTTAAACTCCCCAGCATCCTGAGCGCTCAGCACGCCAAACTAACGGCGGTGGTGTATGTGGTCACCCACCCCAACGAGTTCCCCACCCCCTACACCATCTGCTCGGATTCCATGTTTACATGTCATTCGTGCACCGAGTACCTGGCGTCTTGAGGGACGGGGTGCATGTGCGGTATCATGGGGCCCCACCGTTTGTTATAAAGTGGAAGCATGCCATGACCGGCACTGACCTCAGGGGGTGCCAGAGCAGGGGCGCACACGTGATATTGTGTCCGCAACACCTGAACGCGTTCGATCGACCAGTGTGTGGGTTTGAATCGGAAAGTGCAGAGCCCATTAATTGCACCATGGAGGGATGGCCCAGAGCCACGTTCCACCTCAGGTAGCATACGCGGGCAATGTGACATACTGCGTCACGACAAGCATGGACCAGTATCGGGTACACAACGACACTTGGTGCCCGGTCACCGATTCGACTTTCTGCTTCAAACCCCACACAGAAGTTCAGGTGACGCAAGAGCGCATCCTTCCCATTTCAGAGCCAGCCACAGTACACCTCATGGTAAACAGCACGGTACAGAATCTGCAGCAGTACGTTACACGGTTCGGGTACGAGATACAGCCTCTGCCCGAACACCTCACAAAATTAATAAAAGCCGTTGAGTTGTCACAAAAACATTTTTACACGCTCGAACAGCGAAACCGGGACACAGGGGAGGAAATTAAAGGGATGATTTCCCCGCCCTGGTGGGACATTGGGTTAAATGTTGTGATCCCTCTGTGGATCTGGATATGTTCGCACGCTCTTGTAATTATACAGAGTTTGGTGGTATTGTACTTGTTACGGCTCTCCTGTAAAATGCGAAGCAAGGCACTCCGAAGGGTGACCAGGAGTTTTGTTCTCTGTAAAAAGTTGTATAAATATGTATTTGTGATTAAAGAACAGAACCTGGGGATTTTAAAGGTAATGAACGGCTTGGTTGGGGCTCACAATGCTTCTACACAGTGGAAGAAGACAAGGATGCTTGATATTCCAGTGGGGACATTGAAATATCAAAGGGGGGTCTGTAAGCATCAGCGCAGGCCCCAAGGATTTTTGTATCGGACATTTTGTATGACTGTTACTGCTGATTGACCAGCCGCCTGTTCGGAGAAGATGGGAGGGGCCCATGTGTTCGTGATGGACAGGAGATTCCAACCAGGCCTACAAACTGATTACGGGAGAATGTCTGAACAAACAGAGTTTTCTGGGAAACAATGGGAAACCACTTAGCTCAGGATCGGGTGAGAAGTGCGGCCCATCATCTGCCATTAACACCAGTACCTAGATGAGAAAGGAGGGCCATTGGAAACTAATGGGAAACCACTTAACCTGGGATCGGGTAAGAAGTGCAGCCCATCACCTGCCATTAACACTAGCACCTAGATGGGATAGCCCCGAAAGGCAGGAAACCAAACAAAGAAGGGTGATTAAAAAGACATCACTGCAATACACAGACCTTAATGAACTTTTAGGGTTAAAGAGAAGGCAGCTTTGGCATTCTCGCTCTCTCTCGCTTGCTCTCGCCTTCGCGTGCCATCATCTCTGAACCAAGAACCAAGCACTCCATCCAAGACGGAGAGAAAAAACCACCACGAGCAACAAGAGACTTGCCTTGCTCTTCGACTGTAGGAACGAACCTCGAAACTGGGACTTGGATACTGCATCGGCGATACGGAACCAGGAGACACTCTCTACACAGGGAAGCAGCGAGCAAGAAAACGGACAATCGGGGTGAGCATTGTCCAAGCCCACGCATCCTTAAGACCACAGCTATTGTGTGAGGGGGTGTTGTGTGTCCCAACCAATCCAGAGAGGCTTAGTGGGGAGGTTCTGTGTGTATTATATGGTGTATGTTCCGGGGTTTGTGGGACAAGTCCATGTTATACTCGGTATAGCAACGCAGTGTGATTTTAGGCGTCTTAATACAAGACAGGGGTCTGTTCGACGGGCCAAGTTGTATTGTTGTACTGTTTCTTTTATGCCACCAGGCATTTTACATACTGGAGGCGGGTGTGTGTGTTAACCTTATTAAACACCATACGGTTGAGTCCGAAAAGCTTGTCTGTGTTCCAATCCTGTTCACCGTAATTCCTGTCATCTAGAACTAAGTAGGAGAGGTGATTCGAACCACCAAGGCAAACCACCTACAGGCCGCCTGGGAGATGCTGCTGATGTCTGTTGTTGATCCCTGGAATAATCCTGAAGCAACTAAGTTGAGTGCGGTGGTGACTTTGACGGCCACTGGTAAGTGGTGTCCACCCGCTCTTCTGGGCTTCAGGTCTTGCTGCAGCATTGCACACATGTCACCCACTACCTCTCGTGAAAGTCTGAGCCTACTTTGGCACTGCTGCTCAGTCATGTTGAGGTAGCTCATCCTCTGTCTGTAAACCCTGTTTTGGAGGTATCTCCTGTGGCGACGGGCTTCCATGCGCTGGTGCCTCCTGGCCTGTGCAGCTTCAGGTGGGTGAGCAGCAGCTTGGCGCCTGTATTGATTTCTTTGTGGGTTCAATGACGAGACATTTATGAAAGAGAATGTCTTTTAATCTAAAGTTTGTTTAACTCAGTTAACAGCATTACAGGAGACACCATCTTAGAGATCCATCTAAAACTAAACTAAAACTAAACTCTGCCTCTGTCACATGCCCTCTGCTGGTCAGGCATAAATAATCAAACAGGCAAATATGCTGGTAAGGCATCATAATCAAACAGGCAAATACCATCACTATTTGCTGATATCATTACATCTCCCTTTCTTAAAACAAAAGTATTTTACTTTTATCTAACAACATGTATTCTTTGTATTACTCTGCATTTTAACTGTAACACTTAATGAACTTACACTATCATTATCATGATCAAGGTTTTTTAACCTTGTTTTGTGTGTTCACATGAAATATGTAAATACACTAGAACTTGAAGAGAGAATAAGATAACATTACTTCCTTCTATAACAATAGTCCTTAAACTTGCTCAATGAGTCTCTCAGGAGGCTTCACATGTCTTGAGGATTTTCTGATTGATTGTCCTTGAATCTGAGTTGTTGCCTCAGATGATGGTTTCTCAGCTGTGTGATCAGGTTGTTCAACAGTATCAGTCTTTTGACCTGCTGTGTGATCAGGTTGTTCAACAGTATCAGTCTTTTGACCTGCTGTGGCTGGTCCCATGAGAAGATCCCGACGATTTCTTCACAGAACAGCACCCTCATCTGTCTGAATGGTGTATGATCTTGGTTGGACTTCACTCAGGACAGTTCCCTTCTGAGTCCATAAGTTTGTTTTGTCTTTGAACCTTACTTGGTCACCAGTGTGGAGTTCAGGTAGGTTTTGTGTTCCTCTGTCATAGTAGTACTTTTGCTTTTCTTTCTGTTGCTCTTTGAACTTCCTCACTTTCTCCCCCTCTTTTGTTTTCAGGAGGTTCTCCGGGATGGGTAGGTTTGACCTTAGCCGACGTCCCATAAGGAGTTGGGCTGGTGACATACCACACTTGAGCGGCGTTGTGCGGTATACAAGCATGCTCTGGTAGAAGTCAGTTCCACTGTCTTTTGCCTTGTACATCAGTCTTTTCACTGTCTGTACCGATTTTTCCACTAGTCCATTGCACTGTGGAAAGTGAGGACTTGACGTTGTGTGGACAAAGTCCCACTCTTTGGCAAAGTGTCGGAAACTTGCATTGTAAAACTGGGGTCCGTTGTCTGTGAAGACCTCGCTTGCCACGCCATGTCTGGAGAATATGGCTTTCATACATGTTATCACAGCATCTGCAGTGGTGGTGTACAGTCTACAAACCTCTGGATACAGGGAGTAATAGTCTGTGACTACAAGATAGTCCTTCCCTTGACATACGAATAGGTCAGCGCCTACCTTCTGGTAAGGTCTGTCTGGCGCTGGGTGTGGCTTTAGTGGTTCTACCGGATTGCTTGCTCGATATTTCAGGCATATTGTGCAGTTTGACACTTCATTTGTCACATCTTGGTTGATTCGTGGCCAGTACATCACCTCTCGTGCTCTTTTCTTACACTTTTCGATTCCCAGATGTCCTCCATGGATCCTTTTTACATAGAAACATAGAAGATAGGAGCAGGAGTAGGCCATTCGGCCCTTCGAGCCTGCTCCACCATTCAACGAGATCATGGCTGATCATCCAAACCCCAGCACCCGGTCCCTACACCGACAGCCATCCCACACAAGCCCTATCCCCATAACCCCATAACCCCACGTATTTAATCCCCCCTAACACTAAGGGCCAATTTTTATCATGGCCAATCAACCTACCCCGCACATCTTTGGACTGTGGGAGGAAACCGGAGCGCCCGGAGGAAACCCACGCAAACACGGGGAGAATGTGCAAACTCCACACAGACAGTCACCCGAGGCCGGATTTGAACGCGGGTCTCTGGCGCTGTGAGGCAACAGTGCTAACCACTATGCCACCGTGCTCTTTTCTCAGACTCTTTGGGATAACTATTTTACTTCCTTTGTAGATGATGTCTTCGACCAGTGATAGTTCCGCCCTGCAGTTCCAGTACTCTGCCATGTCAAGTGAGCAGTCTTGCTTCATGTTGGGCCATCCATCCAAGATGCTTTTCCTCAGTCGTCTCATTGTTTCATCTTTGTTTGTCTCTGTCTTTATGAGCTCCATTTTTGCATCTGCTATGGGCAGTGCACTTGTGATCATGTCCACGTAGGCGTTCACTTTTTCATCCATTTTGGTGTTTGCGGGCTCTCCTGGGTCTACAGCTCTGGACAACGTGTCTGCTGTATACATCAGCTTACCCGGAGTGTACGCAACATTCAGTGTATTGCGTTGCAGCCTGATCATCATTCTTTGTATTCTAAGCGGACATCAATTTAGTGGCTTTTGGAACAATGCAATCAAGGGCTTATGGTCAGTCTCTACACTGATTGCTTGTCCTGACACAAACTGGTGAAATCTTTCACAGGCGTATGTGATGCTGAGCAGCTCCTTTTCTATTTGTGCATATCGCGTCTCCGCATCTGTCATTGAGCGCGATGCATATGCAATAGGTTGCCAGTAGTCATATTTTTGCAGAAGAACGGCACCGAGCCCACTCTGTGATGCATCTGATGATATCTTGATGGGTCTCGCTGGGTCATAAAACCTCAGAACTGGTTCCTCTGTGAGCAGTTTCTTTAGATCGCCCCATGACTTCTCATGCTCATGATTCCATTCCCATTCTATGTTCTTTTCAGTTAGTCGTCTCAGTGGCGCCATCTTTTCTGAGAGGTTGGATATGAATTTACCCATGTAGTTGATCATTCCATTAAACCTCTGCACGTCCTTTTTGCATTGTGGCTTTGGCATATTCTCAATGGCGGACACCTTTCTGGGATCTGGTCTGATGCCCTCACTGCTAAGGATATTTCCCACGAATGTCAGTTCTGTCACCCCGAGCTGGCATTTCTCTCTATTCAGCTTCAGGTTTGTTTTCCTTGTTGCTTCCAGCACTTTTTTCAGTCTCTCGTCATGCTCAGTTCTCGTGGTTCCCCATACTATGATGTCATCCATTGAGGTATCAACTCCCTCCAGGTGCTCATAGATCATATGGATAGTTTTCTGATACACTTCAGGAGCTGAGGCAATGCCAAATGGTAACCTTAGGAATCTGTATCTGCCAAATGGACTGTTGAACGTGCACAGTCTTGAACTTGCCTCATCCAGTTTCATCTGCCAAAATCCTGATGATGCATCTAACTTGCTGAAATACTTTGCATTTGCAAACTGTGACATGATTTCCTCACGTGTAGGAAGCTTGAAGTGCTCTCTCTTTATTGCTCTGTTTAGATCTCTTGGATCCAGGCAAATTCTGAGCTTTCCATTCTTTTTGTCCACAACGACGAGGGAACTCACCCACTCAGTTGGCTCATCTATCTTCTGAATCACGTTCAGGCTTTCCATCCTGTCCAACTCTGCCTTCAATTGCTTTTGAAGAGCAAACGGAACTTTTCTGCATGGATGTATGACCGTTGGCATACTTTTATCTACTCTGATCGTGTGTTCTCCTGGAAGGCAGCCTAGACCCTGAAATAGGTCATTGTACTCTTTCATGAGTTCATCATAGACTGTCTCTCCTAAGCTTTCCACAACGAGGACTCTCTTTACCAGGTTCAGTCTCTCACAGGCTATTAAACCTAGTATGGCCTGCACATCCTTTGGCACCACGATTAATGCTAGTGTGTGCTCTCTGTCCTTGTGTGTCACTTTGACAATGCATCTTCCTTTCACTGGTATATCAGTACCTGAGTATCCTGTCACTTTCACTTTTATTCCATGTATCTTTGGTCTGGGTCTAATTTTCTTAAAATCAGTCTCTGATATCACATTAACTTGTGCTCCAGTATCCAATTTAAATGGAATGTGTATGTCATTCACCTTTAGTGTCAACATCCAGTCTCTTTTTTCTTTTTTGTTTTCAGACACAACATCCACATAGAACTCCTCTATCCCGCTTTCATCTACTGCTTGGACCTTGCTTTCTTGCACTTGGTTCTTACAGCAACGGGCATAATGGTTGTTTTTGTTGCAACTATTGCATGTTTTACCATATGCTGGACACTTTCTTGGTGGATGCTGTGTACTGCATCGACTACATGACTTTCGATTGCTCCTTTCATTTTTGTTCGCTGGCCACGCCTCTTTTTTCACATTGGCGCTCTTTTTGTTAAATGGTTTGTGTCCGTTCATTCTCACTGCATCCACGTTGCAGCTACTGTCACTGAACAGCTCCTTTGCCTGCGACTTCACAGTCTCTGTAGCCCTACACAGTGCTATGGCTTTTCCCAGGTCTAGATTTTGCTCTCTTAGCAGTCTTTCCCTTAGACCATTATCTGGAATACCACACACCAGTCTGTCTTTTATCAGCGAGTCTGTCAGTCCCCCAAATTCACACGTTTTGCTTCTGTTTCTCAGTTCAGTCACATACTGATCAATAGTCTCTCCCGTTTTCTGTACACATGTGAAAAATCTGTGCCTCTCAAACGTCACGTTACGTTTAGGTATGCAGTAGGCCTCAAACTGTTCCATTATTTTATCCAGCTTCATTTTGTCTCCATCAGCAGCGAATGTGAAGTTATTATACACCTCCAGCGCTTCATCACCCACGACATGTAAGAACACTGACGCTTTCCTTTTATCACTTTTCTCGTCAGCTCCGATTGCCGCTATATACAACTCCAAACGTTGTTTGAACCTCCTCCAATTTTCAGCCACATTACCTGTCAACTGAAGCTTCGCCGGTGGGTGTAAACCTTCCATTTTTCACTTCGTTAGCTATTCTCCAATGGTAAGTAACGATGTTCTCTTTTGGCTTGCTAATATGTGGAGAGCTGATTTAACTTCAGATGTTTCCTCTTCATCTCTTTCAATCACTTCTTCTGACACCATGTATTGATTTCTTTGTGGGTTCAATGACGAGACATTTATGAAAGAGAATGTCTTTTAATCTAAAGTTTGTTTAACTCAGTTAACAGCATTACAGGAGACACCATCTTAGCGATCCATCTAAAACGAAACTAAAACTAAACTCTGCCTCTGTCACATGCCCTCTGCTGGTCAGGCATAAATAATCAAACAGGCAAATATGCTGGTAAGGCATCATAATCAAACAGGCAAATATCATCACTATTTGCTGATATCATTACAGCGCCCCTGTTGTTGCTCCTGCTGCTGGTGCTGTTGTTGTTCCGGGTTCTGCTGCTGCCGCAGCTGGTCTTCTTCCGAATCTGATGTCCAGGAGGAAAGGAAATAAATGGTTCCCATGTTGCAGGTATATACCTCAGTTGAGGAAGTGCTCAGTCAAGGTGGGGAGAGGGGTTTCCCAGGAGGTCACACTGGAGATGGATCTCAGCTTCAAAACTTCCACCATGAGTAGGCCTGCTAAAAGTTCTCCCAGACCTGAGAAAACAAAGTTCTGCCACCTGCAAATGATCATTGTTGAAAACTCCTTTTTAATGGTGGAGCTGCAGCTGTTAGTAAACCATCCACTTGTGAGCCCACCAGGATTAACTGGCGTGTTCCAGAGGAGACATGCAGCATGGGGGAAATGTATTAAACTTAGAAAGGCCTCTCAAAATGGCATTATAGAGGCACTTAAGTGGTTGTTAAGGGCCTTAAGGGCCTATCCCGCCTCTTGGAGGTGGGATCGAAACGGGGTCTGAAACCCCGATTTTGGGAAAATTGCTCAGAGGCGGGCTGGAGACGGGATCGGAGCCACCCGCCATTTTTGCAACTTTCCCACCTCAAACGCCTCCAAACCTGCCTCCTCGGGTCTGGCAAAATCCAGCCCTTTGTGTCTGTCTTCGTGGAAGAAGGCACAAACAACTTCCCGGAAATAGTGGATAACCAAGGGTCTAGCGAGAATGAGGAACTGAAAGAAATTATTATTAGTGAAAAAGTAGTACTGGAGAAATTTATGGGACTGAAAGCCGATAAATCCCCTGTACCTGATGGCCTACATCCTAGGGTTTAGAAAGACTTGGCTATTGAGATAGTGGATGCATTGGTTGTCATTTTCCAAAATTCCAGATTCTGGAATGGTTCCTGCAGATTGGAATGTTGCAAATGTAACCCCACTATTTAAGAAAGGAGACAGAGGGGTCGATTTTCGTGGAGCCGTCAGGCAGGGTTTCAGGCGTGTGGGGGGGGGAACTCCCGAATTCGGGGGTCCCGACACCATCCCTCCCAAAACCCCGCTCCACGCAACTTTCAGAGGCGGCGGGTACCCCCCCCGCACTGGGACCCGCCAAAACCAGGCGGGTAGGGATTAGTGCCAATTAACTGCCTGTTAACAGGTAGTTAACAGGCAGTTTTTAGCCTAATCCCTAATTTGAGGGGTTTCGTGTGGGATTCCCGACGGCTCCAAACCACGCCAGGTTAGAGCAGGCGGGCCGTCTGGTTGAAGGAGTTGGAGGGGTCGCGATGTCGGTGTTCAGGTGAGTGATGGGTGCATGAGTGCAAAGGTAAGTGTGTTTGGTGTGTCTAAAGCGTGTAAAGAACTTTTGCTTACCTGTACTTACCTTAACAGCCTTTCTTCCTGTAGCCGTCAGGAGCCCATCACTCACCCGGCACTTAAAGCTGAACGGCTGCGATCTGTGAAAAGTGACAGCCTTCAGCTTTGAGTGCCGGTGTGAGTTCTAACTGAGTCTGTGCAGAATGACTCATGTTAGAACTTGGACTGTCAGTGTTTCACAGCTTCAAACAGCTGTGTAACACTGATATTTCATCTGCCAAGAACTCTTGACAGATGAAATTGCAGTCTGTGACGTCACCTGCTGCCGGGTGGCCCTTAACTGGCCTGTTGAGCCCGCTGGGCTGGGCGGGCTCAACAAGGTCAATCAAGCGAAAATCGCGCGGATTGGCCGGACGTCGAAGTAGGCGGGTCTAAAACCCGAAAGTTGTAGTCCCACCTTCTTCCCGACAGCTTCGGGAAAATCGACCCCAGAGAGAAAATGGGGAACTACAGACCAGTTAGCCTGACATCAGTAGTAGGGAAAATGCTAGAATCTATTATTAAGGACATAGTAACAGGGCACTTCAAAAATAATAATAGGATTGGCCAAAGTCAACATGGATTTATGAAAGGGAAATCGTGTTTGACAAATCTGTTAAGTTTTTTGGGGTTGTAACTAACAGAATAGATAAGGGGGAACCAGTGGATGTGGTGTATTTGGATTTTCAGAAGGCATTTGATAAGGTACCACACAAGAGGTTATTAAACAAAATTAGGGCTCATGGGATTGGGGATAATATACTAGCATGGATTGAGGATTAGTTAACGGACAGAAAACAGAGGATTAAACGGGTCATTTTCGGGTTGGCAGGCTGTAACTAGTGGGGTACCACAAGGATCAGTGCTTGGGCCTCAGCTAGTCACAATCTACATCAATGAGGGGAGCAAATGTAATATATCCAAGTTTGCTGATGATACAAAGCTGGGTGGGAAAGTAAGTTGTGAGGAGGATGCAAGGAGGCTTCAAGGGGATATAGACAGGCTAATTGAGTGGGCAAGAACATGGCAAATGGAATATAATGTGGAGAAATGTGAAGTTATCCACTTTGGTAGGAGAAAAAGAAAAGCAGAATATTTTTTAAATGGTGAGAGATTGGGAAATGTTGGTGTTCAGAGGGACCTAGGTATCCTTGTACACGAATCACTGAAAGTTAACATGCAGGTACAGCAAGCAATTAGGAAAGCAAATGGTATGTTGGCCTTTATTACAAGAGGATTTGAGTATAAAAGTAAAGACGTCTTACTGCAATTATATAGGGACCTGGTGAGACCACACCTGGAGTATTGCGTACAGTTTTGGTCTCCTTGCCTAAGGAAGAATATACTTGCCATAGAGGGAGTGCAACGGAGGTTCACCAGACTGGTTCGTGGGATGGGGGGATTGCCCTATGAGGACAGATTGGTAGATTAGGCCTATATTCTCTAGAGTTTAGAAGAATGAGAGGTGATCTCATTGAAGCATACAAAATTCTTATAGGGCTTGATGCAGGGAGGATGATTCCCCTGGCTGGGGAGTTTAGAACCAGGGGTCACAGTCTCAGAATAGGGGGTCAGCCATTTAGGACTGAGATGAGGAGAAATTTCTTCACTCAGAGGGTGGTAAATCTTTGGAATTCTCTACCCCAGAGGGCCGTGGAGGCTCAGTCGTTGAGTATATTCAAGACAGAGATCGATAGATTTTTGAATATTAAGGGAATCAAGGGATATGGGGATAGTGCAGGAAAGTTGAGATGAGGTAGAAGATCACCCATGATCTTACTGAATGGCAGAGCAGGAGTGAAGGGCCAAATGGCCTACTCCTGCTCCTATTTCTTATGTTCTAAGAACCCTGTGTGAAAACATTTCTTCTAGATACCGTCTCATTCTTCTAGTGACTTTATAAAACACTGGTTAGGCCTCAGCTGGAGTACTGTGTTAAATTCTGGGCTCCACATTTTAGAAATGATGTCAAGGCCTTGGAGAAGGTGCAGAGGAGATTTACTAGGTACCAGGGATGAAGGACTTCAATTATGTGGAGAGACTGAAGAAGCTGGGTTGTTCTCCTTCAGGCAGAGCAGGTTAAGAGGAGATTGATAGACTTTTTCAAAATCATGAATGGTTTTGATACAGTAACTAAGGAGAAACTGTTTCCAGTGGCAGAAGGGCCGGTAACCAGAGAACATAGATTTAAGGCAAAAGAATCAGAGGTGACATGAAGAAACATTTTTTTACACAGCATGTTGTTGTGCTCTGGAATGCACTGCCTGAAAGGATGGTGGAAGCAGATTCAATAGTAACATTCGAGAGAATTGGAATTGGACTTGAAGGGAAAACATTTACAGGGCTGTGGGGGGAAGAACGGGAGAGTGGGCACAGGCATGGTCGGCCGAATGGCCTCCTTCTGTGCTGTGTCATTCTATGATTCTGTGATCTTCAGTCTACAAATTTGACATCCAGTGGAAACAAGTTACCACTATTAACTCTCTCAAAAACATTTATGGCCGGAATTTTCCGGGGGGGGGGGGGGGTGCGGTCAGCGGGCGCGATCGGTGGCGGGTCGGGTGGGCAAGTTTTTTTTTGACAGCGGATCGGGACCCCGTTGTCAACCTGCCGCCACGTGCCTTTCCCAATGTCAGGTCTGTCAGCGCTTAGCAGACCCGACAGGTAGCGGCGGGCGACCCAGTTAATCTCATTATTGCCTTGTTGACAGATGATTAACAAGCTTTTTTAACTTACCTTTTCACTTTCACCACTTCATGGCCACGGGAACCACACTTTTCGGGGACCACGGTTGTCAACCTGAGGTGGGAGTTCAGTGGCCATTGCTCCAGCTGATTCCTTGACAGCTTCAAATGTACAGTAAAAGCTGCCACCTGACAGATCTTCACTTTCCTCAACCACAAGCTGTTTCTCAGTCCATTTCCAGCACAGATTCTGCAGGCTTTCCACTTTCCATTCTCCATCCAGTATCACCTCTTTGGAAGAACTCTCTCAGCATTGACAGAATGCTTCTGTCATCTGTACTTCACCTGCCATCTATTCTATCAACATGGGTGCCCTTTATACTGTCTCACCTTGGTCCTCAGAATCCGACCACGATCAGCCCCAACACCAGCAGCAACAACAACAACAACCTTCTCCGCAATCATCTGATGCTGCACAGGACAAAGGGCATCAGCACCCGAGCACATTGCTGCCTGGGAGGCCAGGGATGGCCTCATCATGGCCAGATTTGCTTCACTTGACACTGTACACCCTGGCTACCACATGATGCGCCAGGTTGGCACCACCCCACACCAACATCATAAAGCATCCCAACAATGTCAAAACCATTCCTTTCACACTCACCACCATTGCGGGGTGTACCGTTATGTTTCACCATTCACTGCAACTCACTAAGCCACTTCCAAAGGTGCACACAAATCTGTTCAAGAACGCAAAGTGTTGAAAATAAAGGTTTCAATGTTTGACACCACATTAACAGAAACTTGACATGAACATTGGATAAAACACCCATTGGATAAAACACCCAAGGGCCTACCCTTGTGTGTTGTTAGTTGGTATGATTGGACTAGGATGAGGGTGAGTGTGAGGGGTGGCTAGTGAAATGGTGAAGTGATAATGTAGACAGGGAGGGATGGGCGGAGGTGCAAGGTAAGTTGGTGTGAGTAAGGATGTGTAGGGGTAGGGTAGGGGAGGCAGAGTGATGGGGATGTGATGAGAGGCACAGCAGGATGAGGTTGAGTGTGGCTTTGTACTAATGTTTCATGATCTAATGAGATCATTGAAAGGTTTGTGCCACTGCACCCAGGTCCTCCTGACGACATCCCTGCTTGTGACCTCCTGTGCAATGTGCAACCAGGCTGTGTTGGTGTCCTGGGGAGGTCTCTTCCGCCCATGGGAAGGGAAGAGGACCTCCCTGCGTGCTCTGCCTCCCTCCATAAGCATATGGGAGGAGTCATGGGAGAACCTAGGTGCAGCCCTGCACCTCTGTGCAGTGATTGTCAGTGTTTGCAGCACCTCAATGCTGTAGAACACTGACAGCACAAATGTCAAAATTAATTTGGCCATGGTCCCTTTAAGGAAACTGGCTGGTGACACATCATGAAATGACGTCACCAGACACACTTCCTCTAATTGGGCCGGGAAATGCGCTGGACAGGCTAAACAAGCCCCATCAACAGAAAGTTATTTCATAGAGCGGGATGGAGCCAGTAACGGAATCGGGAACCGCCACTGACATCGCCCGCACCGGACACGTCGAGGTGAGCAAAATCCCGACCCTTAATTCTGAAAACCTCCCTTAATTTTTCTCTGTGCCAGTGGGAAAAATCCCAATATTTCAAGTCTTTCTTCATAATTATAATCTCTCATTCCTAATATGATTATTTAAATTTTCACTGTACCCGTTCCATGGTTCTATTGGGCTGTAATTTGTGGCCCCTACAGGTGCATATGAGGTGCGCATGCGCCCGTAGGGGCTGCGCAAGTTCCGGGTTTAGGCATGCGCTGCACATGCGCTAAAACCTAGAAATTGCGATCACACACATCCCCGGGAAAGGGGCATCCGCAGGCAGAGAGTTAGGCTATTTACCAACGTAAGAGTTTTAAAAAACAGAAAAATAAAATTTTAGCAATAATTTATACATTTAAAAACTTATAGGTAAGGTAAGTTTATTTTTAGCCCCTTCAAAAACATATTTATTTTTCAAAAATTTTTTTTTTTTAATATTTAATTAAATGCTATTTTAATGAATTTTAAATATGTGATTTTTTTTAAATGTATTTGATATCTAGGTGTATTTTTGGAGGTATTCCATATGTATAGAATCCCCATAAGTATGAATGGGGATTCCCTGCTGTCATTCATTGGTCCGGCCCACGTGATGCCAGGGGCGCTCGCAAACCGCCTGCGCCCCTGAGATACATGGGCCTCTACCCATGGGTACCCGGGGAGCCCCAGGACTACAAGTCTCTGTGGATCCCAAAGCCCCAGGTACGCGGGCATTTTATCTGCCTCCGACCACAAAATCAGGGCCAATATCTTTCTCCGAGGTGGGCATCCTGTTACAAATTTGAAATTTTATAAACGCAGAAAGGAATTGGCAATGTTGCAAAATGTGCTTCTATTTCTTCCCTACTTGATTTTACTATTTTGAATGTCATGGGCTTAGATCAGACAACTCTCAGTGTTGCTATTGATGGATGCCCTAATTCAGCCAGTAGCAGCATTGAGGGCAGCCTCTTTGCGAGCCTGAGAAATTCAAACAAATTAAATCAGTTGAAGAAATGGCTGTTGCTGGCTCTGCAGAAAAGCAGTTGTTAAAGCACCTGACACCATGGAAAATTGGGGGTCAAAGCATTGGGCATCGTGGGAGAGCATTGCAAAACATTGCAAAGCCTTCAATTGACAGAAAATTGAAACATTTGGCCACTTTCTAAGACCCAGGCACTCTACGGGCACCTATGATGACAGAACGGAAGAAGTGTATGCGCATTAATCCACCAGGCAAAAGAGGATGAGGCAGCGTGGTAGCAAAAGTCAAATTCAACCATTAACATCCTGGGGGGTCACCATTGACCAAAACTTCAACTGGACCAGCAACATAAATACTGTGGTCAGTATTTATGTTGCTGGTCAGACGCTGGATATACTGTGGCGAGTGGCTCATTGCCTGACTGACTCCCCAAAGCCTCTCCACCAACTACAAGGCACAAGTCAGGAGTGTGACGGAATACTCTCTACGTGCCTAGATGGCTGCAGCAATACTCAGAAAGTTCAACACCATCCAGGACAAAGCAGTCACTAGCCTAAACATCCACCCCCTCCACCACTGGCGTACCATAGCTGCAGTGTGTACTTTATGTCGGATGCACTGCAGTAAGTCACCAAGCCTCGGGAGATTTCAAAGGTGAGCGAGAGCGGCTGGAGAGCGCCAAACCTCGGGAGATTTCAAAGGTGAGCGAGAGCGGCTGGAGAGTGCCAAACCTCGGGAGATTTCACAGGTGAGCGAGAGTGGCTGGAGAGTGCCAAACCTCGGGAGATTTCAAAGGTGAGCGAGAGCGGCTGGAGAGCGCCAAACTTCGGGAGATTTCACAGGTGAGCGAGAGCGGCGGGAGAGCGCCAAACTTCAGGAGATTTCACAGGTGAGCGAGGGCGGCTGGAGAGCGCCAAACCTCGGGAGATTTCAAAGGTGAGCGAGAGCGGCTGGAGAGCACCAAACCTCGGGAGATTTCAAAGGTGAGCGAGAGCGGCTGGAGAGCGCCAAACCTCGGGAGATTTAAAGGTGGGCGAGAGTGGCTGGAGAGCGCCAAACCTCGGGAGATTTCACAGGTGAGCGAGAGCGGCTGGAGAGCGCCAAGCCTCGGGAGATTTCAAAGGTGAGCGAGAGCGGCTGGAGAGTGCCAAACCTCGGGAGATTTCAAAGGTGAGCGAGAGCGGCTGGAGAGTGCCAAACCTCGGGTGATTTCACAGGTGAGCGAGAGCGGCTGGAGAGCGCCAAACCTCGGGAGATTTCACAGGTGAGCGAGAGCGGCTGGAGAGCGCCAAGCCTCGGGAGATTTCAAAGGTGAGCGAGAGCGGCTGGAGAGCGCCAAACCTCGGGAGATTTCACAGGTGAGCGAGAGCGGCTGGAGAGCGCCAAGCCTCGGGAGATTTCAAAGGTGAGCGAGAGCGGCTGGAGAGCACCAAACCTCGGGAGATTTCACAGGTGAGCGAGAGCGCCTGGAGAGCGCCAAGCCTCGGGAGATTTCAAAGGTGAGCGAGAGCGGCTGGAGAGCGCCAAACCTCGGGAGATTTCAAAGGTGAGCGAGAGCGGCTGGAGGGTGCCAAAGCGCGGGAGATTTCAAAGGTGAGTGAGAGCGGCTGGAGAGCGCCAAACCTCGGGAGATTTCACAGGTGAGCGAGAGCGGCTGGAGAGTGCCAAACCTCGGGAAATTTCACAGGTGAGCGAGAGCGGCTGGAGAGCGCCAAACCTCGGGAG
The DNA here is from genome assembly GCF_052327205.1 of Somniosus microcephalus. Lineage (NCBI taxonomy): Eukaryota > Metazoa > Chordata > Chondrichthyes > Squaliformes > Somniosidae > Somniosus > Somniosus microcephalus. The sequence continues at coordinate 31,664,159 of NC_140998.1, read as the reverse complement.
ATTTCAAAGGTGAGCAAGAGCGGCTGGAGAGTGCCAAACCTCGGGAGATTTAAAGGTGAGCGAGAGCGGCTGGAGAGCGCCAAACCTCGGGAGATTTAAAGGTGAGCGAGAGTGGCTGGAGAGCACCAAACCTCGGGAGATTTCACAGGTGAGCAAGAGCGGCTGGAGAGCGCCAAACCTCGGGAGATTTCAAAGGTGACGAGAGCGGCTGGAGAGCGCCAAACCTCGGGAGATTTCAAAGGTGCGCGAGAGCGGCTGGAGAGTGCCAAACCTCGGGAGATTTCAAAGGTGAGCGAGAGCGGCTGGAGAGTGCCAAAGCTCGGGAGATTTCAAAGGTGAGTGAGAGCGGCTGGAGAGCGCCAAACCTCGGGAGATTTCACAGGTGAGCGGAAGCGGCTGGAGCGCGCCAAACCTCGCAAGATTTCACAGGTGAGTGAGAGCGGCTCGAGAGCGCCAAACCTCAGGAGATTTCACAGGTGAGCGAGAGCGGCTGGAGAGTGCCAAACCTCAGGAGATTTCACAGGTGAGCGACAGCGGCTGGAGAGCGCCAAACCTCAGGAGATTTCACAGGTGAGCGAGAGCGGCTGGAGAGTGCCAAACCTCAGGAGATTTCACAGGTGAGCGACAGCGGCTGGAGAGCGCCAAACCTCAGGAGATTTCACAGGTGAGCGAGAGCGGCTGGAGAGTGCCAAACCTCGGGAGTTTTCAAAGGTGAGCAAGAGCGGCTGGAGAGTGCCAAACCTCAAGAGATTTCACAGGTGAGCGACAGCGGCTGGAGAGCGCCAAACCTCGGGAGATTTCAAAGGTGAGCAAGAGCGGCTGGAGAGCGCCAAACCTCAGGAGATTTCACAGGTGAGCGAGAGCGGCTGGAGAGCGCCAAGCCTCAGGAGATTTCAAAGGTGAGCAAGAGCAGCTGGAGAGCGCCAAACCTCGGGAGATTTCAAAGGTGAGCAAGAGCGGCTGGAGAGCGCCAAACCTCGGGAGATTTCACAGGTGAGCGAGAGCGGCTGGAGAGTGCCAAACCTCAGGAGATTTCACAGGTGAGCGAGAGCGGCTGGAGAGCGCCAAACCTCGGGAGAATTCACAGGTGAGCGAGAGCGGCTGGAGAGCACCAAACCTTGGGAGATTTCACAGGTGAGCGAGAGCGGCTGGAGAGCGCCAAACCTCGGGAGATTTCAAAGGTGAGCGAGAGCGGCTGGAGAGCGCCAAACCTCGGGAGATTTCACAGGTGAGCGAGAGCGGCTGGAGAGCGCCAAACCTCGGGAGATTTCACAGGTGAGCGAGAGCGGCTGGAGAGCGCCAAACCTCGGGAGATTTCACAGGTGAGCGAGAGCGGCTGGAGAGCGCCAAACCTCGGGAGATTTCACAGGTGAGCGAGAGCGGCTGGAGAGCGCCAAACCTCAGGAGATTTCACAGGTGAGCGAGAGCGGCTGGAGAGCGCCAAACCTCGGGAGATTTCACAGGTGAGCGCGAGCGGCTGGAGAGCGCCAAACCTCAGGAGATTTCACAGGTGAGCGAGAGCGGCTGGAGAGCGCCAAACCGCGGGAGATTTCACAGGTGAGCGAGAGCGGCTGGAGAGCGCCAAACCTCGGGAGATTTCACAGGTGAGCCGGGGCTACAAATGGATCGGTGAGTGTAAAGAAGTAAAAAGTAATCGAAGTGTGACATCACCAGAAAGCAGGTAAGTGATTGGTTGGTGAGTATTTCTCTCTTTCTCACTTTTTTCCAAACTTAATTTTAGTGGTTTATAGTTTCTAAGGTCTCTGTTGTTTAGCGGGAGTGCTAGTAAACAAGGGCCCTTGAGTATATCATTTAATTGTAGTGTAATTAGTGGTATTGGTTTGATTTAATTTAATTTGAATTAATTAAAGGGTAAGTCATGGCAGGACAGCTCGGCCCCGTGGCATGTTCCTCCTGCACTATGTGGGAAATCAATGATACTTCCTGTGTCACTGACGACCATGTGTCCGGGAAGTGTATCCAGCTGCAGCTACTGGCAGACCGCATTGCGGCGCTGGAGCAGCGAATGGATTCATACCGGAGCATTCGCGATGCTGAGGACGTCATGGATAGCACGTTTAGGGAGTTGGTCACACCGCAGGTAAAGGCTGCACAGGCAGGAAGGGAATGGGTGACCACCAGGCAGAGGAGTAGGCGCAGGCAGGTAGTGCAGGGGTCCCCTGTGGCCATCCCCCTCTCAAACAGATATCCCGCTTTGGATATTGTTGGGGGCGATGGCTTATCGGGGGAAGGCAGCAGCAGCCAACTCCCTGGAACCATGGATGATTCTGCTGCACAGGACGGGAGGAAAAAGAGCGGGAGAGCTGTAGTGATAGAGGATTCTATTGTAAGGATAATAGATAGGCATTTCTGCGGCCACAAACAAGACTCCAGGATGGTATGTTGCCTCCCTGGTGCAAGGGTCAAGGGTGTCTCGGAGCGGCTGCAGGGCATTCTGGAGGGGGAGGGTGAAGAGCCAGTTGTCATGGTGCATTTAGGTACCAATGATATAGGTAGAAAACGGGATGAGGTCCTAAAAGCTGAATATAGGGAGTTAGGAGGTAAATTAAAAAATAGGACCTCAAAGGTAGTAATCTCAGGGTTGCTACCAGATCTCATACAGCCACATGGCATACAACAGTCACGCATAACAGTTTTATGCTGTTTGGCATAAAAATAAAACAAAAAAGGTGACTCAACCGTGGCTAACAAGGGAATTATGGATAGCATAAGATCCAAGGAGAGGACATATAAATTGGCCAGAAAAAGCAGCAAACCTGAGGATTGGGAGCAGTTTAGGATTCAGCAAAGGAGGACAAACGGATTAATTAAGAGGAGGGAAATATAATATGAGAGTAAGCTTGCAGGTAACATAAAAACTGACTGTAAAAGCTTCTATAGATATGTGAAAAAAAAAAGATTGGTGAAGTCAAGCGTAGGTCCCTTGCAGTCAGAATCAGGGGAATTTATAATGGGGAACAAAGAAATGGCTGACCAATTAAATACATACTTTGGTTCTGTCTTCACAAAGGAGGACACAAATAACCTCCCAGAGATGTCGGGGAACATAGGGTCTAATGAGAGGGAGGAACTGAATGAAATCAGTGTTTGTAGGGAAATGGTGTTAGGGAAATTGATGGGATTGAAGGCCGATAAATCCCCAGGGCATGATAAGCTACATCCTAGGGTACTTAAGGAAGTGGCCCTAGAAATAGTAGATGCATTGCTGGTCATCTTCCAAAATTCTATAGACTTGGGCACAGTTCCCATGGATTGGAGGGTAGCTAATTTAACCCCACTATTTTAAAAAGGTGGTAGAGAGAAAACAGGGAAGTAAGCCTGACATCAGTAGTGGGGAAAATGCTAGAGTCCATTATAAATGATGTAATAGCAGAACACTTGGAAAACAGTGACAGGATCGAACAAAGTCAACATGGATTTACAAAAGGTAAATCGTGCTTGACTAATCTACTGGAATTTTTTGAGGATGTAACTAGAATAGATAAGGGAGAACCAGTGGATGTGGTGTATTTGGACTTTCAGAAGGCTTGCGATACGGTCCTGCATAAGAGATTAGCGTGCAAAGTTAAAGCACATGGGATTGGGGGTAAGGTACTGACTTGGATAGAGAACTGGTTGGCAGACAGGAAGCAAAGAGTTGGAATAAACGGGTCTTTTTCCGAATGGCAGGCAGTGACTAGTGGGGTACTAGGTGCTAGGACCCCAGCTATTCACAATATATATTAATGATCTAGACGAGGGAACTAGATGTAATATCTGCAAGTTTGCAGATGACACAAAGCTGGGTGGGCGTGTGTGCTGTGAGGAGGATGCAGAGAAACTCCAGTATGATTTGGACAGGTTGGGTGATTGGGCAGATGCATGGCAGATGCAGTATAATGTGGATAAATGCGAGGTTATCCACTTTGGTGGAAAAAACAGGAAGGCAGATTATTAGCTGAACGGCAATAGATTGGGAGAAGGGGAAGTGCAACGAGACCTGAGTGTCCTTGTGCACCAGTCGCTGAAGGTAAGCATGCAGGTGCAGCAGGCGCTTAAGAAGGCAAATGGTATGTTGGACTTCGTAGCGAGAGGATTCGAGTACAGGAGCAAGGATGTCTTGCTGCAGTTGTACAGGGCCTAGGTGAGACCACGCCTTGAGTATTGTGTGCAGTTTTGGTCGCCTTATCTGAGGAAGGATGTTCTTGCCTTGGAGGGAGTGCAGCGAAGATTCACCAGACTGATACCTAGGATGGCAGGAATGACGTATGAGGAGAGATTGGGTCGATTGGGCTTATATTCGCTGGAGTTTAGAAGAATGAGAGGGGATCTCCTTGAAACTTATAAAATTCTAACAGGACTAGACAGACTAGATGCAGGAAGGATGTTCCCGATGGCGGGGGAGTCCAGAACCAAGGGTCACAGTCTAAAGATAAGGGGCAAGCCATTTAGGACAGAGATGAGGAGGAATTTCTTCACCCAGAGAGTGGTGAACCTGTGGAATTCTCTACCACAAAAGGCAGTTGAGGCCAATTCATTAAATATATTCAAGAGGAGTTAGAGATATTTCTTAAGGCTAATGGGATCAAGGGATATGGGGAGAAAACAGGGACAGGGTACTGAATTTGGATGATCAACCATGATCTCATTAAATGGCGGAGCAGGCTCGAGGGGCCGAATGGCCTACTCCTGCTCCTATCTTCTATGTTTCTATATATCACTGTTCCTTCTAGGAATCCTAGAACTCCTTGTCTAACAGCATTGTGGGAGCACGGACTCCAGTGGTTCAAGAAGCAAGCCCCCCACCATCAAGGGCAACAAGGGATGGGCAATAAATGTTGGCCTTGCTAATGATTCCCATATTACAAGAATTACTAATTTCTTTTAAATTATCCAGCTTAAAATGTTTATTGATCTGATAAATTCTTTGTAAGTACTGGCTTATCTTAAATACCATTTGCTTGGCTTTAAAAATACTTGCTATAAATTAAAAACCAATCCTTTTGCTGTCTCCTTCCTGATCAGACTTTTCCAGTTATACTTGCTTTAACTCACCTTGCCCACTCTAAAAAACTGTTTCTGCTCCTCTCCTGTACTTGTACAAACAACTGGTCTGGCCCTGCCTTAGCACTGTGTATAGCTCTGATTACTACTACAGCAGGGACATCCTGGCTTTGGAAAGAATACAACGAAGCTTAGCTAAATTAATGTCTTAGCTAAATTAATGTCTTGCCATTATGAAAGGAGGGTAGTGAGCCTGGGACATTTGGAGCTGGATTTGGGGCATGGCAGCAGTTAAAAAGAGTGGTAAACCAGAGCAGTTTAAAAGAGGACCAGCAGCAGCCCAGCCCAGCAGCTAAACAAACTCAGAGAAAAATCTCAAAAAGTGACATCATAGTGCAGAGGGAGGAGCAGCCTAACCCAAGGAAATTAAGCTAAGTGTTTAATTTTTTATGCACACTCTATTTTTAACTATAAACTATAAATAAATAGTTAACTAAGTAAATAAATATTCAGAATAATTAATTACTAATCAATTTAAAATCAAGCTAAAATCCATCTACTAAATATAATCGAGACCTCAAGTATTTCTATTAGTTCCAGTTATAAATTAATGGTAACTAATAAATAAAGGCAGAGTGTCGGGATTGCAGTGTGTATGAGTTTGTGGACAGCAAGATTGCCACATCTGCAGGGAATGTTTCTGCCTTGAGACACTCCAGCTCAGAGTCCTTGAGCTGGAGTGCGAGTTAGAGACACTCTGACACATAAGGGAGGGATAGTCATTTCTGGATAGTTTTCATCAGAGTACAGTCACACCTCAAAGGAAAGCACAGGTGCAGGAAAAGGAGAGTGTGACTGACAGTTCGCATAGTAGGGAGAATGTAGGGGAGATAGATAAGGAGGTCCCGCAGGTGCTGGTCCTATCTAACAGGTACAATGTACTTAATACCTGTGAGGATAAGAAGAAAGATTGTGGGGAGGACAGCCATAATGCTGACATAGGCACCAAAGACCAGGAGGCTGTCCTTAGGGGAGAGGAGAATAGAAACTTAGTAGTTATAGAAGATTAAATAAATAGGGGGATAGATAGCTTCCTCTGCAACCACAATCGAGAGTATCGAAGGGTGTGTTGCCTACTTGGTGCCAGGGTAAGGGATATCTTGATGCGACCAGAAAGGAATTTGGAAAAGGAGGGGGAAGATCCTGTTGTCGTGGTCCATGTCGGGACTAATGACAGGAAAGAAAAGGGAGGATGTCCTGCTGGAGTACCAGGAGCTAGGAACTAAATTAAAAGGCAGGACCTCAACGCTAAAAATCTCGAGATTATTACCCGAGTCATGTACAAATTGGCATAGGGATGAACAAATTAAGAAAGTTAACACGTAGCTAAAGGATTGGTGTGGGAAAGAGGTGTTCCATTTCATAGGTCACTGGCACCAGCTCTAGGACAGGAAGGAGCTGTACTGCTGGGACGGACTTCACCTGAACTGAGCTGGGACCAAGGTCCTAGCTGAAAGAATAAACAGGGCCATAGAAAGAATTTTAAATCAATAAATGGTGTGGGGAGGGCTCAGACAGAAACAAAAATAAAAATAGCCTAAGAATTAAAAAAAGGATGAGAGCCAAGTCCAGGTCATCAATGATATTAAAGGTAATATTGATACTTCAGGTTCAGAATAAAATATAGGAAATAATAACAAAATAACTGATCAAAATACAAAAGAAGTAATAAAAAGCAAGGAATGCGATAAGTTAAAACATGTGTTAAAAAACATCAGGGCATAAAGAGGGTTTATTGCCAAATTAAAAGTTCTATACACTAATGCACGTAGTGTAAGAAATAAAACAAGTGAATTAGAAGTGCAACTTCATGTTAAAGGGTATGACTTAGTGGCCATCACTGAGACCTGGCTACAAGCTGGCAATGACTGGGAGATAAATATTCCAGGTTATAAGTTCTTTAAAAAAGACAGGGAAATTGGAGAGAGAGAAGGAGTAACAATATTGATAAGGGTCACTATTACAGCATTAAAGAGGGAATATCAGTAAGGGTGAGCAGGCAGTAGAAATGCTGAGGAATAGAAAAGGGTGCAAGAGTTGTTTATAGATCTCCAGATAGCAGTGATAAAGTAGTAGGATGCATTAACACGGCGATCAGAGAAACTTGTTGCAAAAACAGAGTGGCCTAGAAATTCGGTATGGCCCCGCCAGGTCTTTTGCACCCGAAATTTTGCGCCCGCCAGGATTCCCGTAGTGCCCGCCTAAAATTCAGTTGCGACGGGCCAAGACGGCGGCGGGCGCTATTGCAGGGTTTGGCCGCCTCGCTAGGGACGATGAATGTCACTTTCAGGCGTCCAGCTCCCACTGCGGCACCCGATGCGGTGCGGCAGGCTGGGGTACTGCAGGCCTCCTCCTTCTCTTAAGGAGGAGCTGCCTGCAGCCGTCAGATCACCGGTGGATTCCCCCGGCAAATGAGCCCGGCACCACGGAGAAGTGCCGGGCTCGCGGGACTCAGACATCAATGCCGCGGGGGGGTGGTGCAGGAGTCCGGGGAGGGAGGTGCGGGCAGGCGGCCGCCGGGAAAGCGGCCGGCCGCCACTCCACCTTTATGCGCCGGTCTTTCGGAGCTGCAAGACCCCGTTTCACAAACGCTGTTTGCGGCTGCCACGGGCGAGGCGGCCGCAACTGAATTTGGCCATCGGGCCGGAATAGCATTGCAACCGGGGTGCTGCGCACACCGATGACGTCATCGGTGCCGGCGCGGCGCTACCGGCTAACGCCGATGTTAGGGTCCGTCTGAATTTCGGCCGATAAAAAACTTCAGGCGCAAACCACTTTATAGCCAATAAGTGGGCGCAAACGCGACTGAATTTCTAGGCCAGTGGTTATAATGGGAGAGTTTAATTTTCATATTGAGAGAAACAGATCAGCTAAAGACAGTGAATTTCTTGAGTGTATTCGGGACAGTTTTCTGGAACAATATGTTCTTGAATCAACAAGGAAACAAGCCACCTTAGATTTAATAATGAGTAATGAGCCTGAATTAGTCAATAATGTAATGGTAAGAGAACACTTAGCTAACAGTGACTATAATAGAATTCGATATTAAATTTAAGAGGGAGAAGGGTGAGTCACGAACCAAGGTTTTAAATTTAGGTAAGGCTGACTTTGAAGGAATGAGGCAGAAATTGATCACAATAGATTGGGCAGAACTACTAATGGATAAAACTAAGGATGAACAGTGGGAAGTGTTCAAAAAAGTATTTGATAGAATACAACACTTGTATATACCCCTAAAGGGCAAGAGCTCTACTTGTGTAATTAAACAACCTTGGTCAACAAGGGAAGTGAGAGATAGCATAAAACTAAAAGGGCTTATACAAAGGCAAAGAACAGTAGCAATCCCGCAGACTGGGAGAGATATAAATAACATCAAGCCGCAAAAAGGGCTTGCAAGGGTTATCAAGGACAACACTAAAAGTTTTTACTAATATAGTAAGAGAAAGAGGGTGGCTACGAGTAATGTAGGCCTATTAATGACAGACACTGGTGATATTGTAATTGGAAATCAGGAAATGGTAGACTTATTAAATAGTTACTTTATATCTGTCATCATAGTACAGGATGAGGATAAGAACATAAGAAACAGGAGCAGGAGTAGGCCATTCAGCCCCTCGAGCCTGCTCCGCCATTCAAGAAGATTATGGCTGATCTGATCTTGGCCTCAACTCCACTATTCTGCCTGTTCCCCATAACCCCTGTAGTTCAAAAATCTGTCTATCTCAGCCTTGAATATATTCTATGACTCAGCCATATTTGAAGCAGAGCTATGGGGAAGGGAATGGAGATGTGGGATTCGTTTTGACTGTCTCTAGCAAAGATTCAGCACAGATGTGACAGGCCAAATGGCCTCCTCCCGTGCGAGAGGAATATGAACAAAAAGATAGTTCTGAACTCATGTTGAGAACTGGTGTTAGTTGCTCAAAGAAAGTGTAAGATTTTGAACCATCAGCACAGTTATATAATAAAAACAGAGAATGCTGGAAATACTCAGCAGGTCAGGCAGCATCTGTAGAGAGAGAAACAGAGTAATCGTTTCAGGCTGATGACCCTTTGTCAGATAACATACCAGAGATACAAGAAAATCTAAAAATAAATCAAGGGAAGGAACTAACTAGGTTTAATATAAGTTAGAAAATGATGATGGAGAAACTAATGTTATTAAAGATGAAGAAATTTCCAGGACCCAATGGTTTCTACCTCAGGGTTTTAAAAGTAGGTGAGGAAATAGTTGATGCCTTCGTCATGATCTTCCAAAACTCTCTTGATTCAGGAATTGTCCCCTTGGATTGGAAAACTGCCAATGTCACTCCACTATTTAAGAAGGGTAAGAGAGATAAACTAGGAATTTATAGGCCTAGTAGTCTAAGGTCAATTGTGGGGAAGTTACTAGAATCTGTATTAGGGGCATAGTGCATTTGGACAAATATGAGCTGATCAGAGAGAGCCAGCATGGATTTGGAAAGGGTAAGTTACATCTAACGAACCTAGTTGAATTTTTTGAGGAGGTACTTAATGTGGTAGATAAAGGAGTGTCTATGGATGTTATTTACATGGGCTTCCAGATGGCATTACACAAGGTTCTACATAGGGGCTGTTAATAAAAATAAGAACACATGGAATTAGGGGCAACCTATTGGCTTAGATAGGGAATTGGTTAGGAGGTAGGAGACAGAGAGTAAGGGTAGTGGGTATGTAGTCAAATTGGCAAGATGTGACTAGTGGTGTCCCCCAGGGATCCGTACTGGGGCCACAGCTTTTCACTATAATTATAAATGACTTGGATGAAGGAATAGAGAGCCATATATCTAAGTTTGCTGATATAAACATAGAAGATAGGAGCAGGAGTAGGCCATTCGGCCCCTCGAGCCTGCTCCGCCATTCAATGAGATCATGGCTGATCATCCAAATTCAGTACCCTGTCCCTGCCTTCTCCCCATATCCCTTTATCCCTTTAGCCTTAGGAAATATATCCAACTCCTTCTTGAATATATTTAATGCACTGGCCTCCACCGCCCTCTGTGGCAGAGAATTCCACAGGTTCACCACTCTCTGGGTGAAGAAATTCCTCCTCATCTCAGTCCTAAATGGCTTACCCCTTATCCTTAGACTATGACCCCTGGTTCTGGACTCCCCGGCCATCGGAAACATCCTTCCTGCATCTAGTCTGTCCAGGCCTGAAAGAATTTTATAGGTTTCGATGAGATCCCATCTCAATCTTCTAAACTCCAGTGAGTATAAGCCCAATCGACACAATCTCTCCTCATACGTCATTCCTGCCATCCCAGATAATAGCCACACTCCTTCCATGGCAAGAACATCCTTCCGCAGATAAGGTGACCAAAACTGCACACAATACTCAAGGTGCGGTCTCACCAAGGCCCTGTACAACTGCAGCAAGACATTCTTGTTCCTGTACTCGAACCCTCTTGCTACGAAGGCCAACATACCATTTGCCTTCTTAACCGCCTGCTGCACCTGCATGCTTACCTTCAGCGACTGGTGCACAAGAACACCCAGGTCTCTTTGCACTTCCCCTTCTCCCAATCTATTGCCATTCAAATAATAATCTGCCTTCCTGTTTTTGCCACCAAAGTGGATAACTTCACATTTATCCACATTATAGTGCATTTGCCATGTTTCTGCCCAATCACCCAACCTGTCCAAATCGTACTGGAGTTTCACGACATCCTCCTCACAGCATACCCTCCCACCCAGCTTTGTGTCATCTGCAAATTTGGAGATATTACATCCAATTCCCTTGTCCAGATCATTAATATATATTGTGAACAGCTGGGGTCCTAGGACTGATCCTTGCGGTACCCCACTAGTCACTGCCTGCCACTCAGAAAACGACCCGTTTATTCCAACTCTTTGCTTTCTATCTGCCAACCAGTTCTCTATCCAAGTCAATACCTTGCCCCCAATCCCATGTGCCTTAATTTTGCACGCTAATCTCTTATGCGGGACCTTATCGAAAGCCTTCTGAAAGTCCAAATACACCACATCCACTGGTTCTCCCTTATCTATTTTACCAGTTACATCCTCAAAAAATTCCAGTAGATTAGTCAAGCACGATTTACCTTTTGTAAATCCATGTTGACTTTGTCCGATCCTGTCACTGCTTTCCAAGTGTTCTGCTATTACATCTTTTATAATGGACTCTAGCATTTTCCCCACTACCGATGTCAGGCTTACCGGTCTATAATTCCCCTCTTTTTCTCTACCACCTTTTTTGAATAGTGGGGTAACATTAGCTACCCTCTAATCCATGGGTACTGTTCCAGAGTCTATCGAGTTCTGGAAGATGACCAGCAATGCATCTACTATCTCCAGGGCCACTTCCTTAAGTACCCTAGCGTTGTGTATGTACCTTTAAGAGAATAACTGGTCTCAGACTGCAGTACCGGCAGTGACCACCCCTGTATAAAAGGCGCTAGTGAGCCTCTGTAGTTTCAGTTTCCCGATTGACTTCATTCAGTAAAGACTTGTTTTGTTCAACTCCTGCTGTCTGTGTCTCAATCATTCACAGACATAATACTGGCGACGAGCAGATACGAACTTACCTACAGTCTGCACCACCTCCTGGGATCCATTCCTGCAGCGAAGTGAGCAGAGGTCGAGGCCAGAAGGAAGAAAGAAGCAGTAGAAATGGGCGTCGACCGTGGGCATCCGCCCCTGTGTTAGCGGAGTTGAAGATTGCTGGAGAAGCTGTCGAAAGCGGGGCCTAGTTCCTGTCGACGGTGCTTCAGCTAATCGGGCTGGTGGCAGGTAGTACACTGATCCTTCCTGGGCTGCGGCGGTCGCGAACTCGAGCGGGTGGCTTGCAACAGGGCCCAGCAGCGTTGTCGGGAAGAGGAGAGAGAGAAGGTGGAGCACACAGGGCGCGGCCGGTGCTACGAAGCTGGGCTGCGTATAGACCTGAGAAGAGGGAGGCAAGAGTCCCACAGGGTTGTTCCACGACGGGAAAATAATAAAAAAAAGAAATATTAAACGCGCAGGAAACCGCGAGGAGCTGCAGGTTGCAACGGAAACCGCGGAAAGCAGCGCTAGCAACAGCGGGGAAGAAGGCAAAGCGCGGGAGGCGCCATCTTAATCAGTGGGGAAGAAGGCAAAGCGCGGCAGGCGCCATTTTGTTAAATCGGGGAAGAAGGCAAAGCGCGGGAGGTGCCATTTTAGACTTTCAAGATGCCGAAGACTGGCTGTATCACTGCCTTTGATACTACAATAGAGGACTGGACCACGTATGTGGAAAGAGTCGAGGTATATTGCAAGGCAAACGAAATAGCTGATGAGAAAAAGGCATCGGTATTGCTAAACTTAATGGGCGCTAGAACGTATGGCCTATTGCGGGACCTGATTACTCCAGCCAAACCGAAGGCGAAGAGTTTTAACGAAATTGTTGCTGTCCTACAGGAACATCTAAACCCTGCACCGCTGTTGATAGCAGAAAGATTTAAATTCCACAGGAGAACTCAGCATAAAGATGAGAGCAATGCTGAGTACCTTACGGAACTAGGCAAGCTATCAAAGCACTGCCAGTTCGGAGCAGGACTGGCAGATACCCTACGGGACAAATTTGTCTGTGGACTCCTGAGTGAAGGGACACAGAACAAGTTACTGTCAGAGAAAGAGCTGACGCTAGATAAGGCTTTCAGCGTGGCAGTATCGTACAAAGCAGCAGCCAGGGGAACTGTGGAAATTCAACAAAAGCCACAGGAATACGGCGCCCATGAAATAAGAACATAAGAACATAAGAAATAGGAGCAGGAGCCAAAGAGGTATTTCAACAAGAACTGGGCACTCTTAAAGGCGTAACCGCCTCGATAAAAATAGAAGAGAATGCAATTCCCAAGTTTTTCAAAGCAAGACCGGTACCATATGCAATTCGCCCAGCCGTCGAGGCAGAGCTGGAGAATCTGGAGAAGGCAGGCGTGTTGTCTAAGGTCGACTGGAGTGAGTGGGCGACACCCATCGTTCCTGTCATGAAGAAAACGTTAAGCAATAAGTCTGAGGAGCCAAGGAAGGTTCGCATCTGTGGGGATTTCAAGGTGACGGTGAACCCAGTCCTTCACACAGTACAATATCCTCTTCCAAGGATAGAAGACATCTTCGCCTCACTGTCTGGAGGGAAGCATTTTACAAAAATTGACCTAGCACAAGCATATTTGCAGATGGAGGTTGAAGAATCCTCTAGGAAGTATCTCACGATAAACACTCACAAAGGTCTTTACCAGTATCATCGATTGGTATTCGGAGTAGCATCGGCTCCGGCGATATGGCAAAGAGCGATGGAACAAGTCCTGCAAGGGATTCCGGGGACTCAGTGTTGCTTGGACGACATCCTTGTGACAGGTGAAGATGACAGTGAACACCTTAACAACCTAGAACAGGTGCTCACTAGACTACGGGAACATGGGTTACGAGCCAACCGCCCCAAGTGCGAGTTTTTTAAGAAACAGCTATCGTATTGTGGCCACGTGATTGATGAAGAGGGGTTACATAAGTTCCCTGACAAAATTGAAGCAGTTGTTAAGGCCCCAGCGCCTGAAAATGTGTCGCAACTGAGGTCATTCCTCGGATTGGTGAATTACTACCATAAGTTTTTGCCGAATTTGTCGACAATTCTGCACCCACTGAACGCCCTGCTACGAACGGGAGTAGCATGGAAATGGAGCAATGACTGTAAGCGGGCCTTTCAGAAGAGTAAGGACTTAATCACTTCAAGAGAAGTATTGGCTCACTACAACCCAGCACTGCCGATCAGACTGGCGTGTGATGCGTCTCCCTACGGCATTGGGGCGGTACTGTCACATAAATTCCTTGATGGTTTAGAGAGGCCGATAGCTTTTGCGTCACGCTCGTTAACTTCTGCCGAGCGTAACTATGCCCAGATTGACGGAGAGGCCCTCAGCCTAGTGTGGGGGGTGAAGAAGTTCAATCACTACCTGCACAGTCAAAAATTTACTCTACTAACCGATCATCAACGTCTCGTCTCCATTTTCAACCCTCAGAAGGGCGTACCGATAATGACGGCACAACGGCTGCAGAGATGGTCCCTTCTCCTAGGGGCACACCAATATGACATCGAGTACAAAGGAACTAAACAGCAAGGGAATGCTGATGGATTGTCACGCCTACCGTTGCCGACGGCGGAAGAAGAAGACCTTGCAGTGGATCCAATGGAGTTATTCCACTCGACCATAGTCGAATGTCTCCCTGTGACGAATGCAAACATAGAAAAGGAAACACGGAATGACCCGACACTATCACGGGTCTATGATTTAACGGCGAAGGGATGGCCAGCACATGGCGAACCACTGTTGCCAGCATTCTCGCCGAGAAGAGAACAGCTGTCAGTGCGCAGAGGAACCTTGATGTGTGGATCCAGAGTAGTAATTCCACCTAAGTTGACGGATAGAGTGCTCAATGAGCTTCATGAGGGTCATCTGGGTGGGGTAAAAACGAAGTACTTAGCCAGAGCGTTTGTGTGGTGGCCGGGAATCGATAGAGAAATCGAAGAGATGACCAAGAGCTGTGCAGGATGCCAGAAGGTCCAAAACGCCCCACCACAAGCTCCTCTACATCCATGGGAGTGGCCCTCATCTCCATGGCAAAGGGTGCACATTGATTTTGCTGGTCCCTTCATGGACTCGATGTTTTTAATTGCGGTGGATGCACATTCAAAGTGGCCAGAGGTAATAAAAATGTCCTCAACCACCACGGAAAAAACTATCGCAGTTTTACGAACCATATTCGCCAGGAATGGGCTGCCTGAACAGATTTGCTCTGACAATGGACCACAGTTTGTGTCTGAAGAGTTCCGGAGGTTCTTAAAGAACAATGGTGTTAAGCATTACACATCTGCCCCATATCATCCAGCCACTAATGGATTGGCCGAGAGGTTTGTTCAAACATTCAAGAAGGCTATCAAGGCAATGTGCAATGAAGAGATACCCCTACAACACAAGGTGGACAACTTCTTGTTTGCCTACCGGAATGCGACACATGCTGTTACCAACCAAACTCCAGCCATGATGTTCTTCAATCGAAGACTACGATGCCGCTTGGATTTGGTTAAGCCAAACATCCGAAGAGATGTGGAGAACAGGCAGTTTCAGAATATGAATGAAAGGCCGACCAGGAGTTTTAAGATAGGTCAACCAGTTTTGGCCCGGGACTACCGCACTGAGAAATGGCAGCCAGGAACGATTTGTACACGGCAAGGACCTCTCATGTATACTGTGGACGTTGGGGAGAGCATTGTAAGACGCCATGCTGACCAGATTCTAGTGTCACTGGAAAACGTCAACTCCACACCACGATCTGATACACCTGGCAATGAAATCGACGTACCAATTGCAGCTACAGCAGAATCGGTGATATTGGAAGCAGATGAACCAAACAACGACATTAATCCCGACTCAACCTTGCCAGAAGAACCTGATACCCCAAAGAGGCGTTATCCAGACAGAATCAGGAAGCCTCCTCAAAGACTGAACTTATAATTGCTTAAACTTAACCAATGTATCTAGCAACCGTAATTGTGATTGTAATTAGTTATCATTTAGTTGTTAAATGAATGTTATGTACTGTTTATCTAAAAGGGAAGGAATTGTTGTGTATGTACCTTTAAGAGAATAACTGGTCTCAGACTGCAGTACCGGCAGTGACCACCCCTGTATAAAAGGCGCTAGTGAGCCTCTGTAGTTTCAGTTTCCCGATTGACTTCATCAGTAAAGACTTGTTTTGTTCAACTCCTGCTGTCCGTGTCTCAATCATTCACGGACATAATACCTAGGATGTAGATTATCAGGCCCTGGGGATTTATCGGCCTTCAATCCCGTCAACTTCCCCAACACCATTTCCCTACAAATACTGATTTCTTTCAGTTCCTCCCTCTCATTAGTCCCTATGTTCCCCGACATCTCTGGGAGGTTATTTGTGTCCTCCTTTGTGAAGACAGAACCAAAATATGTATTTAATTGGTCTGCCATTTCTTTGTTCCCCATTATAAATTCCCCTGATTCTGACTGTAAGGGACCTACGCTTGACTTCACCAATCTTTTTCTCTTCACATATCTATAAAAGCTTTTACAGTCAGTTTTTATGTTCCCTGCAAGCTTACTTTCATAATCTATTTTCCCCCTCTTAATTAATCCCTTTGTCCTCCTTTGCTGAATCCTAAACTGCTCCCAATCCTCAGGTTTGCTGCTTTTTTTGGCCAATTTATATATCCTCTCTTTGGATCTTATGTTATTCCTAATCCCTTGTTAGCCACGGTTGAGTCACCTTTTTTGATTTATTTTTATGCCAAACTGGGATAAACAAATTCTGTAGTTCATCCATGCGATCTTTGAATGTTTGCCATTGCCTATCCACCGTCAACCCTTTGAGTGACATTACCCAATCAATCCTACCCAACTCGCGTCTCATACCATCATAGTTCCCTTTATTTAAATTCAGGACCTTCGGCTCTGAGTCAACTACTTCACTCTCCATCTTAATGAAGAATTCTATCATATTATGATCGCTCCGCCCCAAGGGGCCTCGCACAACAAGATTGCTAATTAATCCTTTCTCATTGCATAATACCCAGTCTAAGATGGCCTGATCCCTAGTTGGTTCCTCGACATATTGGTCCAGGAAACCATCCCGTATACACTCCAGGAATTCCTCCTCCACAGTATTGTTACTAATTTGGTTAGCCCAATCTATATGTAGATTAAAGTCACCCATGATGACTGCTGTGCCCTTATTGCACGCTTCTCTCATTTCCCTTTTAATGCCATCCCCAACCTCTGCAGCGCAGATTCACCAGAATGATACCGGAGCTAAAAGGGTTAAATTATGAAGACAGATTGCATAGACTAGGCTTGTATTCCCCTGCATATAGAAGATTAAGGGGTGATCTAATTGAAGTATATCAGATGATTAAAGGATTTGATCCAGTAGATAGAAACTATTTCCTCTGGTGGGAGAGTCCAGAACAAGGGGGCAAACCATTAAAATTAAGACTAGGCCGTTCAGGGGTGATGTCAGAAAGCACTTCTTCACACAAAGGATAGTGGAAATCTGGAACTCTCTCCCCCAAAAAGCTGTTGAGGCTAGATCAATTGAAAATTTCAAAACTGAGATTGATAGATGTTTGTTAGGCAAGGGTATTGAGGGTTACAGAACTAAAGCGGGTAGATGGAGTTAAGATATAGATCAGCCATGATCTAATGGTGGAACAGGCTCGATGGGCTGAATGGCCTATTGCTGTTCCTATGTCTGAAACATTCAGTGCTGACATTTGTAGGACGGGAAAAGGGATGAGCACACACTCCCAGGCCCACAATAACACATGCAGTGTCACAGTATGTGAAGTAAAAGCTTACAAAACCAATATGGGAGACAGTTGTTTCCCTGAAACTGTGGCCAGTACAAGGGTTAAGGGGCATTGTTTGGAAAGAGTAAAGGGAGATATTAACTTGCATTTAGTCTTGGTCCTGTATTAAATCTAGCCTAACAGTGCTTGATCCAGACACTGAATTTAACAAGTAGAAAAATTCCCCAAACTGAATTCTTTCACCTGAGCAAATACATCAGCCCATCATCCCCTAAAAATTACCTGTAGCAGCTATAATCTTTTCTCTAGGGACAGACAGACGCCATGCAGTCTTATCCTGTACCTAGGTGAAATAATAAATAAAATAAATACAAACTAATATTACAATTTTAGTAACAAATGCTGGTTAAATAGATTAAAATTTGTATGGCTAAAAGTTCTTTCATGCCTTATGTATACATACATATCTGTCCACTATAACTTTTACTGAGGATAAATGTAATGTGTAGAAAATGTCTAGCCACTAATCTAGGTTTTAGGAAATCAATGGATTTAAAAAAAAATTAAACAATAGGAAATAGCATATTGAGCAGCAATTTTGGAATATATGTTAAATGCAGATGTAATCAGTACATAATTGCAGATAAATGCAGATGTAATCAGTCACAGAGCAGATACAGTTCACAATTGTTGTTCTTGAATATCATAAAAACGAAATATCTGACTGACATTGGCAATCATGTAAGAAGTCACACAACACCAGGTTTCGGAGCGCTGCTCCTTCGTCAGGTGAAGTGGAGAGATGCCTATAGACACAGATTATATAGTCAGAGAATAATGCCAGATGATTACAGGTAATCTTTCTAACTGATTACCTGTAATCATCTGACATTATTCTCTGACTATATAAGCTGTGTCTTTATGCATCTCTCCACTTCACCTGACGAAGGAGCAGCGCTCCGAAAGCTTGTGATTTCAAATAAAACTGTTGGACTATAACCTGGTGTTGTGTGACTTCTTACATTTGTCCACCCCAGTCCAACACCGGCATCTCCACACCATTGGCAATCATGGTGTTGCTCATACTGTACTTATATTATTTTACATCAATAATATTGTTTTTATGGGAATAACTTTATTTTATATTTTAGCAACCAAAGATAGAGAAATGTATAAATAAAATGGAAATTCAAGATTTATGCATATTTTAATCAAATAATCTGTCATTGTGACAGCATCCAAACTAGAAAACAATTCTGTATTTATAGAGACTAGGTCAAACTGAACCATTTCTGTACTTTTCTTGAATGTGCTGTTGGTTTATCATGAGCGTGGACCTCAGTGTGAGCGGAGGCAGCAGCAGCAGCATAAAGGGAGAGACGGAGAAGGCCCAGGACAGAGTGCGGATCTGAGTGGGAGTGGCAGCAGCGGAGGCAGCATAAAAGTAGAGGTGGAGAAGGCCCAGGACAGAGCGGGACCTGAGCAGGAGTGGAAGCAGCATAAAGGGAGAGACGGAGAAGGCCCAGGACAGAGTGCGGACCCGAGCAGGAGCGGCGGCAGTGGAGGCAGCATAAAGGGAGAGGCGGAGAAGGCCCAGGACAGAGCACGGACCCGAGCAGGAGTGGCGGCAGTGGAGGCAGTATAGAGGGAGAGGCGGAGAAGGCCCAGGACAGAGCACGGACCCGAGCAGGAGTGGCGGCAGTGGAGGCAGCATAAAGGGAGAGGTGGAGAAGGCCCAGGGCAGAGCATGGACCTGAGCAGGAGCGGCGGCAGCGGAGGCAGTATAAAGGGAGAGGCGGAGAAGGCCCAGGACAGAGCACGGACCCGAGCAGGAGCGGCGGCAATGGAGGCAGCATAAAGGGAGAGGTGGAGAAGGCCCAGGGCAGAGCGGGACTTGAGCGGGAGTGGAAGCAGCATAAAGGGAGAGGCGGAGAAGGCCCAGGACAGAGCACGGACCCGAGCAGGAGCAGCGGCAGTGGAGGCAGCATAAAGGGAGAGGCGGAGAAGGCCCAGGGCAGAGCATGGACCTGAGCAGGAGCGGCGGCAGTGGAGGCAGCATAAAGGGAGAGGTGGAGAAGGCCCAGGGCAGAGCATGGACCTGAGCAGGAGCGGCGGCAGCGGAGGCAGTATAAAGGGAGAGGCGGAGAAGGCCCAGGACAGAGCACGGACCCGAGCAGGAGCGGCGGCAATGGAGGCAGCATAAAGGGAGAGGTGGAGAAGGCCCAGGGCAGAGCGGGACCTGAGCGGGAGTGGAAGCAGCATAAAGGGAGAGGCGGAGAAGGCCCAGGACAGAGCACGGACCCGAGCAGGAGCAGCGGCAGTGGAGGCAGCATAAAGGGAGAGGCGGAGAAGGCCCAGGGCAGAGCATGGACCCGAGCAGGAGCGGCGGCAGTGGAGGCAGCATAAAGGGAGAGGCGGAGAAGGCCCAGGAAGGGAGCGTGAGCAGGAGCCACGGCAGCGGCATAAAGGGAGCTGAGCGGCAATTCAAAAGAACACAAGGAGTGATGTCACAGGATAGCTGGTAACTGATTGGTTGGTAAAGGTCACGCCATATTTTTTCTCTTCATGTTAGGGTTAAATAGCTGGTTAGGGATAAAGCATGAGCTTGGAGATTAGTAAATGTTAATACTCTATTAAATTAGTAACTGTTAATACTATATTATATGAATAACTTGAATTAGATACATCTTAGTCTTAAGTTTCTGTAAAGTTAGTTAATAGTCGAATAAATAAAGGCATAGCAGGGCAGCTCGGTCCAGCGGAATGCACATCCTGTGTCATGTGGGAACTCCAGGACGCTTCCCGTGTCCTGGACAATCACGTGTGCAGGAGGTGTCGTCAGCTGGAGGAGCTCGAGCTCCGGGTTTCGGAGTGTGAATAGCAGCTAGCATCACTGCGGTGCATCCGCGAGGCTGAGAGCTACGTGGATAGCACGTTTCAGGAGGTCGTCACCCCGCAGCTAAGGAGTGTGCAGGCAGAGGGGGAATGGGTGGCCACCAGACATAGAAACATAGAAGATAGGAGCAGGTGTAGGCCATTCGGCTCCTCGAGCCTGTTCTGCCATTTAATGAGATCATGGCTGATCATCCAAATTCAGTACCCTGTCCCTGCTTTCTCCCCATATCCCTTGATCCCTTTAGCCTTAAGAAATATATCGAACTCCTTCTTGAATATATTTAATGAATTGGCCTCAACTGCCTTGTGTGGTAGAGAATTCCACAGGTTCACCACTCTCTGGGTGAAGAAATTCCTCCTCATCTCAGTCCTAAATTGCTTACCCCTTATACCTTAGACTTTGACCCCTGGTTCTGGACTCCCCCGCCATCGGGAACATCCTTCCTGCATCTAGTCTGTCTAGTCCTGTTAGAATTTTATAAGTTTCAATGAGATCCCCTCTCATTCTTCTAAACTCTAGCGAATACAAGCCTAATCGACCCAATCTCTCCTCATATGTCATTCCTACCATTCCAGGTATCAGTCTGGTGAATCTTCACTGCACTCCCTCCATGGCAAGAACATCCTTTCTCAGATAAGGTGACCGAAGAGGAGAACCAGACAGGTAGTGCAGGAGACCCCTGAGTGCATTTCGCTCTCCAACCAGTATTCTGTTCTGAGTACTGGTGAAGGCGATGGTTCCTCTGGGGTGTACAGCCAGAGCCAAGTCCAATGCACCACGGGTGGCTCAGCTGTACAGGGGCAGAGGAGGAAGATAGGGAAAGCAATAGTGGTAGGGGATTCGATAGTTAGGGGGGCAGACAGGCGTTTCTGCGGCCGCAGACATGACTCCAGGATGGTATGTTGCCTCCCTGGTGCCAGGGTTAAGGATGTCACTGAGTGGCTGCAGAACATTCTGAGGGGGTAGAGTGAACAGCCAGAGGTCGGGAGTAACCTCTGGATTACTCCCGGTGCCAAGCACGAATGAGTATAGAAATAGGAAGATAGAGCAGATGAATGCGTGGCTGGAGAGATGGTGCAGGAGGGAGGGCTTCAGATTCCTGGGGCATTGGAGTCAGTTCTGGGGGAGGTGGGACCTGTACAGGCCGGACTGGTTGCACCTCAACAGAGCCGGAACCAATATCCTCGCGGGGAGGTTTGCTAGTGCTGTTGGGGAGGGTTTAAACTAAGTTGGCAGGGGGATGGGCACCAGGATGTAGCATTAGAAAGGAAAAACAAAGGGCACAAAGGATTGGGAGAGATGGACAGCACTAAAGTAAGAAATAGTAAGGTATTAGGTGGGGTCAGACTAAGAGCGCGCACAGGATGGTCTAAGGTAGGTTTACAGTGTATGTATGTGAACGCATGAAGCATAGTAAGCAAGGTCGGTGAGCTAGTGGTGCAAATAGCCACATGGGAATATGATGTTGTGGCAATAACGGAGACCTGGCTCAAAAAAGGGCATGATTGGGTATTAAATATTCCTGGATATGAGGTGTTCAAGAAAGATAGGGAAGGGAAGATAGGAGGTGGTGTGGCAGTATTGGTTAAGGAGAATGTTACAGTGCTGGAGAGAGAGGATGTCCTGGAGGGGTCAAGGACATAATCTATATGGCTAGAGTTAAGAAATAATAGAGGTGCCATTACACTACTAGGTGTATTTTATAGGCCACTAACTAGTGGGAAAAATATGGAGGAGCAAATTTGCAGAGAAATTACAGAGAGATGCAAGATCTATAGAGTAGTGATAATGGGGGACTTCAACTATCCTAATATAGACTGGGATAGTAATAGTGTAAAGAGCAGAGAGGCAGAAGAATTTCTGAAGTGTGTTCAGAACTTTCTTGATCAGTACGTTTCCAGCCCAACGAGGAGGGAGGCATTGCTGGATCTGGTCCTGGGGAACGAAGTAGGTCAAGTGGAGCAAGTGTCAGTAGGTGAACATTTAGGGAACAGTGATCATAGTATCATAAGGTTTAGATTAGCTATGAAAAAGGACAGGGAGCAATCTAGAGTGAAAATACTTAATTGGAGGAAGGCCAATTTCAGTGGGATGAGAACAGATCTGGCCTGGGTAAATTGGAGTCAAAGATTGGCAGGCAAAACTGTAATGGAACAATGGACTGCCTTTAAAGAGGAAATAGTTTGGGTACAGTTGAGGTACATTCCCACCAGGGGGAAAAGTAGGGCAACTAAAGTCAGAGCTCCCTGGATGACGAAAGAGAGAGTAAGATGAAGCAGAAAAAGAGCATGTATGGCAGATGTCAGGTCAAGAATACATCTGAGAATCAGGCTAAATATAGAAAGTTCAGAGGATAAGTGAAAAGGAAAATAAGAGAGGCAAAGAGAGGGTATGAGAATAGAATGGTAGCTAACATCAAAGGTAATCCAAAAGTCTTCTATAGGCATATAAATAGTAAATGGGTAATAAGAGGAGTGGGGCCGATTAGGGACCAAAAAGGAGACCTACGCATGGAGGCAGAGGGTATGGCTGAGGTGCTAAATGAGTACTTTGCATCTGTCTTCACCAAGGAAGAAGATGCTGCCATAGACATAGTGAAGGATGAGGTAGAGAATATACTGGATGGGACAAAAATTGATAAAGAGGAGGTACTAGAAAGGCTGGCTGTACTTAAAGTAGATATACACCAGGACCAGATGTGATGCATCCTAGGATGCTGAGGGAAGTGAAGGAAGAAATCACGGAGGTACGAGCCATAATCTTCCAATCCTCCTTCGAAACGGGGTGGTGCCAGAGGACTGGAGAATTGCAAATGTTACACCCTTGTTCAAAAAAGGTGTAAAGAAAAACCCAGCAACTACAGGCCAGTCCGTTTAGTAGTAGGGAAGCTTTTAGAAACAGTGAGAATGAATTTTGCTTGCAGTCTGAAGCATTAGCACCTGATGCTAATCCTCCAACTTTTCTAATGATACCACCCATTCCTGGGCTATAATGAATTTCTAGCCCATAGAATCATAGAATGGTTACAGCACAGAAGGAGGCCATTCAGGCTGTCAAGCTCGTGCCCTCTCTCTGAAAGAGCATTTCAGCTAGTCCCACTCCCCGCCCTTTCCCCGTAGCCCCGCAATTTTTGATCCTTCAAGCACTTATCCAACTCCCTTTTGAAAGCCATGATTGAATCTGCCTCCACCACCCTTTCAGGCAGTGCATTCCAGATCATAACCACTCGCTGCATAAAAAAGTTTTTCCTCATGTCACCTTTGGGTCTTCTGCCAATCACCTTAAATCTGTGTTCTCTGGTTCTCGAACCTTCCACCATTGGGAACAGTTTTTCTCTATCTACTCTGTCTAGACCCCTCATGATTTTGAACACTTCTATCAAATCTCCTCTCAATCTTCTCTGCTCTAAGGAGAACAATCCCAGCTTCTCCAGTCTATCCACGTAACTGAAGTCCCTCATCCCTAGAACCATTCTTGTAAATCTTTTCTGCACCCTCTCTAAGGGCTTCACATGCTTCCTAAAGTGCAGTACCCAGAATTGGACACAATACTCCAGTTGAGGCCAAACCAGTGTTTTATAAAGGTTCATCATAACCTCCTTGCTTTTGTACTCTATGCCTCTATTTATAAAGCCCAGGATCCCATATGCATTTTTAATCGCTTTCGCAACCAACCCTGCCACCTTCAATGATTTGTGCACAGGTCTCTCTGTTCCTGCACCCCCTTTAGAATTGTACCCTTTAGTTTATATTGCCTCTCCTCGTTCTTCCTACTGTACCAAAATGTATCACTTCGCACTTTTCTGCGTTAAACTTCGTCTGCCCGTGTCCACCCATTCCACCAGTCTGTCTATGTCCTCTTGAAATCTATCACTATCCTCCTCACTGTTCTCTATACTTCCAAGTTTTGTGTCATCTGCAAATTTTGAAATTGTGCCCTGTACACCCAAGTCCAAGTCATTAATATATATCAAGAAGAGCAGTAGTCCTAGTACTGACCCCTGGGGAACACACCTTCCTCCAGTCCAAAAAACAGCTGTTCACCACTACTCTCTGTTTCCTGTCACTTAGCCAATTCCATATCCATGCTGCCACTGTCCCTTTTATTCCATGGACTTCAACTTTGCTAGCAATTATGGGTAAAGTTATTGAAATCCTTATTAAAGATAATAACATGGAGCATCTGGATAGAAATAATATTAAAAATTGAGTAGAATGGTCCTATATTCTCTGGAGTTTAGAAGAATGAAAGGTGATCTCATTGAAATGTACAAAATTCTTAGAGGGCTTGACAGGGTAGATGCTGGGAGGCTGTTTCCCCTGGCTGGAGAGTCTAGAATTAGGGGTCATAGTCTCAGGATAAGGGGTTGGCTATTTAGGATTGAGAAGAGGAGAAATTTCTTCACTCAGAGGGTTATGAATCTTTGGAATTCTCTATCGCAGAAGGCTGTGGATGCTCAGTCGATACATTTTTGGGCACTAAGGGAATCAAGGGATATGAGGATAGGGCAGGAAAGTGGAGTTGATGTAGAAGTGCAGCCATGATCTAATTAAATGGTGGAGCAGGCTCAATGGGCCTTATGGCCTACTCTTGCTCCTGTTTGCTATGTTCTTATAAATGATAGCCAATATGGGTTCATGAATGGCAGGTCTTGTCAATCTAATTCACTAATTTTCTTTGAGGGTGTGACAAAGGAAGTTATTAGGTGTATGTGGTGTATTTGCATTTCGGTAAGGTCTTTGATACAGTTCCTCTGGAAAGGCTGGTACTGATAATAAAGAAAGCAAGAATCAATGGTAATATTTTACAATAGATACATAATTGGTTGGCTGATAGAAACCAGAGGGTGGTGGTACAGGTATTATCATCAGCCTGAGAGCATGTTACCAGTGGGGTCCCACAGTGATATGTTTTAGGACCTATTTTGTTTAATATCTTTATCAATGATCAGGAGCTAGGAGTCACATGCACAGTGGTTCCATTTACAGATGATATCAAAGCTGAGATACAAAGCTAATGATATATTGCAAAGCTGAACAGGGTAAACTACAGGTGAATTTGAATTTACTTTGTAATTGGATAGACAGGTGGCAGATGAAATTCAATATAAAACAAAGGCCGGAATTTTCCCTTCTGAGTCAGGTCAGGTGCGTGCGGGCCACGTAGCTGGTTGGTACTGCGATGACTTGATTAGCCCGCTCTTCAGAGCAACTTTAGCGTAATGGCCCCTATTAAAGCAGGCATGCACATTTCCCAGCCCTATTAAAGGGTGCGGGTCTGATGACATCATTGATGACTCATTTCCAGCACCCATATTTAAAGCAGCCTTGCACACAACACATTTGAAGGTTGGTAAAGGAGTGTCAAAGGAGCATTGGAAAGGTTGGAGTTATTGTGGAAAGTGAGAACTATGAATACCCAAAGGCAGAGGGCTGCACCCCGCTTTACAGATGCCTTGCTGCATATTCTGGTCGAGGCAGTAAGAGCACGCAGGGAGATCCTCTTCCCAGCAGACGGAAGCAGGAGGCCTCCCTAAGAGACGAAAAGGGCCTGGCTGGAAATAGCAGAGGAGGTCAGCAGCAGGGAGGTCGTGAGGAGGGCCTGGATCCAGTGCAGGAAGAGATTCAATGATCTGATGAGGTCAGGAAAGGTGAGTACAATGCCACACTCACCTTCATCCTGAGGTGCTTGTCACCACATCCCCATCACTCTTCATTCCCAAGCACATCATTACTCACACCAACTTAACTTCCAGGTCCACCCATCCCTCTCTCTCTATGTACATACTCATATCCCCATCTGACGAACCACCCCTCACACTCACCCTCATCCTAATGCAATCATAGCAAGTAACACCACAGAAGCAAGCCATTTGGCATTGGCACCCCACTCCCTCATAATCACCCTTCACAGATGTAAGCCATCCATTCCTTACACTCATTCCACCACTCAGTCAAACTTCTCTTCTTTCCCTCCTTGCAGGAGAAAAGAGCCCACAACAGAGAGATGGGAGAGAACCGGAGGTGGCCCGCCAGTCTTCACACACCTAACAGCAGCAGAGGAGGGTGCGCTGAAGATTTCGGGACCTCGAGAGACGCTGGTGGCGGGAGATGGAGAGAGGGGGACATCCCAGCAACCTGGTGACAGAATCACATCTCATACAGCCACATGGCATACAACAGTCACGCATATGGTGACTGATGTCAGCAGCCAGTGAAATGTCATCATGTGCATAATGGTAACGTCCGATTCTGAGGACCAAAGTGAGACAGTATAAGCGGCACCCATGCTGATGTAGTAGATGGCAGGTAAAGTGGAGATCAGAGGGCCAATCTCTCAATGTTGTGATAGTGAATAGCAATGTGGTGAGAGTGGTTTCCGAGGTTTCAAAAATGACCTGCAAACTGCTGACACCTAAATCTGTGGACAAAATGGAGTGAGCTAGAGCCTTTCCATGAGGAAGTAATGAGGTGTAATGTTGCAGTATTTGTGCGCTTTTCCCAGCTATCAATGAATGAACTCGCTAATGGCCATTGAGCTTCTGCCTCCCCTTCACAGGCGAGGCATCCAACCTCCATGAATTCCATGCTCTGGCAGCAAAACTCAGAAGCTGGCATTAAAATCACTCTTAAGGGCCTGTAAACAAGCACTTAATGATTTCAATGAGCTCGCCCGCCTTTGCGGATCGGGTTTGTTTTGCACCTTCAAAGCCGTCCGAGTTAAATGCGCGAGGTGGCGGGATGACGGCGGGTTCCTGACTAGTTTGCAATTTCCGGGATTTTTACTGCCGATACACCCCCAAACCCGCAAACGCAGCAACGGGAAAATTCCGGCCAAAGTGTTTCATTTGAGGACAAAAAATCCAGGAAGGGACTATTACTTAAATGGAAAGAAAATGCGTATAGAAAATGAGAGATCTGGGGGTCCTGTTAAATTAAAGCCTCCTATTCGCTCAAGCTTATATCATTTCTGCTATTTAACCATCTCCTTTTCGCCACTGAAGTACTTCGTAGGTCATTCTATTTCTTTTCCTATATGTGTGTTGTGTTTTTCACCCTCCCCTTTTCATTCCTTTTTAAATGCTGTTCATCTGTCTACAGTTCTGATGAAGAGTTTGTACAATCGAAACATTAACTTGTTTGTTCTCTCCATAGAGACTGCCTGACCGGCTGAGTCAAGCATTTTCAATTAAAATTATTTGTACTGTCCTACATCATTACAATTACTCTGCTACTAGAATCCAGAAAAAACAAAGTGAGTGGTCTCGCTCCCCAAGGTGGGGCTATATCAAATTGGGTTGTATTCTAACGTTAGTAACACCAACTTTATTTTAACTTTATTTTAATATCTGTAACCCTTCCAGAATAAATAATTTTTGACTTCAAATGCTGAATCGCAGTATACTGCTGAAAATGTGTGGTGCATTTTCCCCATGCCCCCAGCCTCCCACTCCCTAATTAAGTGAGAATTCTGCTCCTGAAATTTGATTGGCGGGGGGGGGGGATATTCTAAATATTTTGGGCAGGAATCTGCACAGTTCAGGTAAAAATGGAATTTGAAGTTTGGGGTGGTGGGTGGGGGGGTTAGTGGAGAACGGAAGAAGGAAGGAAAAAAAATGTTGTTGCAACACCTTGCCACAATGTTAGTGACCTTTGAAAACTCTGGAAGGCACAGAAAAACAAGGGAATCCGATGGATTAAGTGTCCACCACATATAGTGGGCATAGCAGGAACACTCCTGCTATATGAAGTGGGGACTGTATGTGGATTAGAAGAAAATAGCAACATATATTAGGAGACATGGAATGCAATGAAAAATAAAACACTGAAACTGGTTATTTTTAGCATTTTTTTTAATATTATGGTTATTTCTTTAAAACTAAATTCTGTTAATAAGACTGTTCCCTCTAAAGAAGGTCATAAATGTATATTTATATATAAAATAGGGTCTTACCAAGGCTCTTTCAAAGTAGAAGATAGATATGGAAGTGGTGTTAAATATCTCTATACTTGGAGTCAACCCCATACTGGTATAGATAGGCACAAGTATGTTCAAAACAGTTTCATTATATCCATTTACAAAGTATAAATTGCAGCTGACTTTCTGAAAGATACAAGTTATTTTTTAAAGTTTATGTCATGCAAAACATTTATCGTTCAAAAATATTCTTAACAACAGAATTAACAAGAACTTTAATAACCAGGAAGAGACGGGGGGCGGCGAAATTGGGCTCTGTAGCACAAGGATTCTTAAACTACAAAAATGGAATCCGTGACATGCGCGCACACTTCCAACATGAAGTGTGCCAGTCGCCATATTTGTAAAGGGGTTTGCTCGCGTGCACCTAACAACCAGTGGAACCATGCAAACCAGGCAGATCATGATGCACCAGCACTGCCATTTTAGAGCTCCATGCTCCAGCCTATGCCCTTTCTTAGCCTCCTGAACACAACACTAAACAAGATAAAGGACCCCCCACCAGCACTATTTAAAGGGATTATGAACTACTTACAGGTTAGTTGCTGGATTATCTCCTCTGGCTGGTGCTACAACTCTACACGTTTTGGGTACTTTTCCATACTTGTTAAAAGTTTCAGTAGTCTACAGGGAGTGGTCTGGCTGGTGCTGAAGTACTTGTTTGGTGACTTAAAGGCTTGAGCACAAACCAATTGCTGCCACACACAGGTGGCCTAGTAGGGCTTCATCTTGGCATTGAACATGACTGGGAGAATGAGCCAAGGCCACGCGGAGCAGGGCAAATTGCTAGAAGAGGAGGAGGGGCGAAGGGCTCTCAGCAGGAGGCCATATCTGCAAAGGGTGTTCAGGGCGCAATTCTCGTACCTGAACTTCAGCAACAACCAATGCTTGAGATGTCTGCACTTCACTAAAGAGGTTGTGACTGAAATCTGCCAACTGCTGCAGCCAAAACTCCAACCTCAGAGCAGGGTAAGGATCGCATTGCCTGTGACCGTCATGGTGACCGTGGCTCTGAACTTTAATGCATCTGGCTCCTTCCAGGCTGCTGGTGGCGATATAAGCTAAATCTCTCAGTTTACAGTGCACTGCTTCATAAGGGAGACCACCAAGGCACTCTATGCAAAGAGAGACAACTTCATCTCATTCACTCTTGCCAGAAACAAGTAGATGGAGCAAGCACAAGGGTTTGCAAGGATTGCAGGCTTCCCCATGCTGTAGGGTGCCATTGACTGCACGCACATTGCTTTGCGTGTGCCTCATGTGAACACAACAACAACAACTTGTATTTATATAGCACCTTTAACATAGTAAAACGTCCCAAGGCGCTGCACAGGAGTATTATAAGACAAAAAATTTGACACCGAGACACATAAGGAGAAATTAGGGCAGGTGACCAGAAGCTTGGTCAAAGAGGTAGGTTTTAAGGAGCGTCTTAAAGGAGGAAAGAGAAGTAGCAAGGTGGAGAGATTTAGGCAGGGAATTCCAGAGCTTGGGGCCTTGGCAACAGAAGGCACGGCCACCAATGGTTGAGAAATTATAATCAGGGATGCTCAGGAGGGCAGAAATAGAGGAGCACATATATCTCGGGTGGTTGTGGGGCTAAAGGAGATGACAGAGATAGGGAGGGGCAAGGCCATAGAGGGATTTGGAAACAAGGAGGAGAATTTTGAAATCGAGGCGATGCTTAACGGGGAGCCAATGTAGGTCAGCAAACACAGGGGTGATGAGTGAATGGGACTTGGTGCGAGTTAGGACATGGGCAGCCGAGTTTTGGATGACCTCAAGTTTATGTAGGGTAGAATGTGGGAGGCCAGCCAGGAGTATGTTGGAATAGTCAAGTCTAGAGGTAACAAAGGCATGGATGAGGGTTTCAGCAGCGGATGAGCTGAGGCAAGGGTGGAGACAGGCAATGTTACAGAGGTGGAAATAGGCGTTCTTTGTTATGTTGCAGATATGTGGTCGGAAGCTCATTTCGGGGTCAAATATGGCACCAAGGTTGCAAACAGTGTGCTTCAGCCTCAGACAGATGTTAGGGAGAGGGATGGAGTCAGTGGCTAGGGAACGGAGTTTGTGGAGGGACTGAAAATAACTCCGCCATATATCTGAACCAAAAGGGACTCTTTTTTCATTGTTTATGGGATGTGGGTGCATTTATTGCCCACCCCTAGTTGCCCTCGAGAAGGTGGTGGTGAGCTACCTTCTTGAACCGCTGTAGTCCGTGTGGTGAAGGTACTCCCACAGTGCTGTTAGCGAGGGAGTTCCAGGATTTTGACCCAGCAATGATGAAGGATCGGCGATATACATCTAAGTCAGGATGGTGTGTGGCTTGGAGGTGGTGTGTTCCCATGCGTCTGCTGTCCTTGTCCTTCTAGGTGGAAGAGGTCGTAGGTTTGGGAGGTGCTGCCAAAGAAGCCTTGGCGAGTTGCTGCAGTGCATCTTGTAGATGGTACACACTGCAGCCATGGTACACCGGTGGTGGAGGGAGTGAATGTTTAAGGTGGTGGGTGAGGTGCCAATCAAGCAGGCTGCTTTGTCCTGGATGGTGTCGAGCTTCTTGAGTGTTGTTGGAGCTGCACTCATCCAGGCAAGTGGAGAGTATTCCATAACACTCCTTACTTGTGCCTTGTAGATGGTAGAAAGGCTTTGGGGAGTCAGGAGGTGAGATACTCACCGCAGAATACCTAGCCTCTGACCTGCTCTTGTTGCCACAGTATTTATGTGGCTGGTCCAGTTAAGTTTCTGGTCAATGGTGACCCCCAGGATGTTGATGGTGAGGGATTCGGCGATGGTAATGCCATTGAATATGTGGCGGTGGTTAGACTCTCGCTTGTTGGAGATAGTCTTTGCCTGGATCGTGTGACGCGAATGTTACCTGCCACTTATCAGCCTAAGCCTGAACGTTGTCCAAGTCTTGTTGCATGTGGGCATGGACGGCTTCATTATCTACTCCCTCAATGTGCAGCTGGTGTGTGACCAGAGGCAGCGCAACATGCAGGTCCATGCCCGGTATCCTGGCAGCAGTCACAATGCAGTCATTCTGTGGCAGTCCTCTGTGCCAGCTGCATTTCAACCACCACAGCAAACCAAAGCGTGGCTACAGAGCGACAAGGATTATCCTCTCATGACATGGCTCAAGACTCTGGTCAGGAAACCACGCACATGTGCACAGCAGGCATACAATGAGAGCTATGCTGTCACAAAGAATCTGATAGAGCAGACCATTGGCATCCTCAAGCAATGCTTCCGCTGCCTGGACTGCTCTGGAGGAGCCCTGCAGTACTCAGCTGAGCGGGTTGCAAGATTTGTCATGGTATGCCGCACAGCCTTGCCATTATGAGGGAACAGCCCTTGCCACCACCTAGCAGGCGAAAAGCTGAGGGGCAAAGCACAAGGAGGGGGAAGAGGAAGGGAGGCTGCAACCCAGACAACCCTTTCTGCCCGGGCTCTACGTGAAAAAATAATCCATGAGCGATACCAGTAAACTCAACCCCAATTCCCCACTCACCAAGTTTTACACTCTATAGCCGCGATTTTGCCAGCGCTCAGAGGGCGGGTTTGGAGGCGGGTCAGGAGTGAAAATCTAAATGATTGACAGAGGGTTACGAACCCGCCGTCATCCCACCTCCACGCAACTGTGCAAAGTGTCGGGTCTGCGAGTCCCGATCAGACCTGACACCAAGCGGCAGGAGAGGCACTTAAGGCAGTTAACAGCTTGTTAACTGCCTACATAATCCCATTTTACCAGGCTCTTCCCATTTTACGACATTTTCAGCATGTTCCACGTCGTGCGCCAAACACGCCAGCTGATTGTGCCGGGTTCAGCAACTACCTGAATTCTTGACAGCTGCACCTGCAGCATAAAAGCTGACCTGTAACATGGCTGACTTTCAGATGGCAGAACCTTCTGTTTTGAGGTTTTGGAACATATTTTGCAGGTTTATTGAGCTTGTAAATGTTTAAGGTGGGATCCATATGCACTGTGACCTCCTTGGAAAACCCTCTCCCCACATTGACTGAGCACTTATAACATCTATTCCTCAACTGAGATATATACCAGCGGAATGGGAACCATTTATACCCTCTCATCCTGGTCCTCAGAATTGGAGGAAGAGCAGCCACGGCAGCAGCAGAAGCAGGCACAACAGCAGCAGCAACAATAGGAGCGCCAACCTTCTCCTCAGTCACCTGATGCTGCACAGGGCAGAGGGCATCAGCAAAGGGCTGCACCGTGCCGCAGGAGATACCCCCCAACACAGGGTTTACAGGCCGAGGATAAGCTTCCTCAACATAATTGAGCAGCAGTGCCAAAGGAGGCTGAGACTTTCGTGAGAGGTAGTCGCTGACATCTGCACAATGCTGCACCGACACCTGGAGCCCAGAGGAGCGGGTGGACACTCCTTACCAGTGGCTGTTAAAGTCACCACCGCCTTCAACTTTTTTGCTTCAGGATCCTTCCAGGGATCATCAGCAGACATCAGCGGCATCTCCCAGTCGGCCGCACAAACTTGCATCACACGGGTTACTGATGCCCTCTTTGCAAAGTCGCACAATTACATCCACTCCTCCAAGTGTAACCGTACGTGCGGTTGGCTTTGCAAATATGGTAGGCTTTCCAAGGGTGCAGGGCGTCGTAGACTGCACACATGTGGCTATTAGGGCACCTCATCACAACCCAGCTGTATTTGTCAACTGCACGGGCTTCCACTCCCTTAACGTCCAGCTGGTGTGTAACCACAGGAAGAACATTATGCATGTTTGCGCCAAGTTGCCATGACTGCGGCAGTCTACTGTGCCTCAGCTGTTCAATCCGCCAACACAACTTTCCGGATGGCTACTTGGAGACAAGGGCTAATGACGTGGCTAATGACACAGATGAGGAGCCCATCAAACGAAGCTGAGAAGCGTTACAATGCGAGCCACATTTCCACCAGAAGCATCATTGAGCAAACCATCGGTTTGCTCAAAATGCGATTCACATGCCTCGACAGATCAGGTGGAGCCCTACAGTACTCACAAGCCAGGGTCTCCAGAATCATCGTGGTCTGCTGTGCACTGCACAACATCGCACAGCAGTGTGGCTTACTGCTGCCTGAGGAACAAGTGGCTCAGTGCACAGCCTCCTCAGAGGAGGAGGAGGAGGAAGACCTTGCAGAGGCGGATGTGCCAGTTCCACCAGCACGCGAGCATATTGCTGGCCGTGAGGCAAGGGATGCACTAATCCATGCCAGATTCGCTTAAGTTTACGAAGCAAGCACATGTGGCTGCCACATGGAAATGAGCATCTGGCCAACCTTCGTAACACACCATACACCATCTGTACAATAAACTGTGGGTTCCTATCGCTCTCACCACCATCATTACAGAGACGCCCTGACACTTCACTGTGGCACTTCCATTTCTGGGCACACATAGGCCAACTCTTTGAATCTTTGCCATCGCATTTCTTTATTACAATTGAAATAACGATGAAAATCTTCACTTTGTATTACATCAAAACACCCAAGTGACTACCCTTGTGATTATTTGTGTGTTAACTTTCTCTTATGCGTGCTTCTACGTGGTGCTTCCTCTGTGGCTTCAGCAGATGTTGAGGCACCTTGCTCACTTTCATGCTGCTCCTGCTTCGACACCTTTGGCGGGCATCCTCTGGGTTTGGGAGCCTGGGAGGACTCGCCAACAGTCTGCTCCTCCTGCGGCTGTGCAGGGGCTGAGATGGCCATCTCAGTTGGGTGAGGAATCTGGGGCTCTGACCAAGGGCTCCACAGTGGCATGGGAGTGTGAGCGCTTGGAGAGGAACCCACACTTGTTGTCGACCACCAACATCCCTCTCATGGGTCGCCCGCACTTCACTACTAGCAAGTAGCTGGAGAGCACCTTGCTGCACATCAGTGGGGCCATGAGGACCCGTCTCTGTATTGACAGTCCTCATAATGGGGACGTTCATGTACCTCTGGTTCCTCTCCTCAATAGATGCCCATTTTTCCTCCATAGCAGCCCATCTATTTAGAAGTCACCATGTTTATTTGCATCTGGCGATTTATGTCCTCCATGAAGGTTGCCATCCTTTCCATGGCGGCACCTACATTTGCCATTGTGTGCACCACGGCATTGCTCATGTTTGAGATGGTCTCCTCCATTCTCTGCACACTCGCAGTTACAGTGGTTGCAAACCCTGTCAGAGTCCTGCATTTGCAGCTGAGCAGAGCTAGGAGCACCCTGCGGCCTCCAACGAGGACTCTCCACTGCTGTCCCCATCTCCACCATCTGCTGATGCTCACTTGTGAGCTGTGATACACCAGGTGACAACACTAATCTATCTTGCGAATGACCCACCAAGGTGCGCGTCTCTGCGCTGGTGCTGGGTGCGCTCAATTCTGCTGACACTGCACCCTCAGAGGTTGCAGCTTCCCCTGAGGAGTCTTCCAGCTCTTCTTCCTGGACAGTGAGGAGGGGGGCTTTCGATGGTCCTGTGGGGGAGTAAAGGCATGAGTTAGACATGTGATATTAACGTAGCAGACACATCGAATTGTGCAGATGATCAGAACTCAATCTGTATGAACATCAGATGCCATATCAGTCACTTATGCAATATAAATGAGATGGTTGCAAATCTATTCTGTCACCAGCTTGCTCTACTGCGCACTTCTCTTCGTCGCCCACTTCCAGCTCCTCAGCACCTCCGACAATGTCGAGAGCAGCCTCCTCAGCGGTGGTCAAGTGCCCCATGGAAGGTGGCCCTCCTCCTGTCCTGCTCCTCTCCCTCTTATTGTGGGCTCTCTTTTTCTGCAATGAGGGACACAAGTGGAGTTTGAGTGAGAATGTTGGAGTGAGTGCAGAGAATCCATAGCATAGATGCTTAGAGGGAGACAAAGATGGAGTGAGGTGCCAATACCAAGGGCCCTCCCTGTGCATTGTTAGTTGTTGTCATTGCATAACAGTGATGGCGAGTGTGAGGGGTGCACAATAGAATGGTGAAGTGATTCTGTACATAGAGAGAGAGGGATGGTTAAGGGTGCAAGGGATGTAAGGGTAAATTGGTATGTGCAGGAGTAGGTTGACAATGCAGAATGCTGGTGATGAGAGGAGATGGGGAGCAGATTGAAGGTAAGTGTGATGTTATACTCATTTTTGCTGTGCGTAGCAGATCATTGAACCTTTTGCAGCACTGAACCCAGGTGCGTGCACACAAAGACCTGGCGCTAACCTCCTCAGCAATTTTCAGCCAGGCTGCCTTGGTTTGCTGAGGAAGCTTCCTCCGTCCATTGGAGGGTAACAGAACCTCTTGGCGCCCTTTCACTCCCTCCACAAGAGCATAGAGGGAGTCATCATCGAATCCTGGAGAGGCCTTTGCTCTTGAAGCAGTCATTTCACTATCTGCCACACTGAGAAGCATCAGAATATGAGTGAAAAAACCACAAGGCTGCATGGGCCCCTTAAATGCAGCTGAATGGAAGACGTCAGCAGAGGCGAGCAGCAGACCCGAACCCACTGATTGGGCCGGGTAGTGCGCACGACAGGCTTAATAAGCCTAGTTAAGGGAAAATAGTTCATTCAGAGCGGCTGAAATTGGTACCGGGACTGGATCCCGCCGACAAACCAACCCGACACCAACCTGCCGCCAATGGTAAAATCGCGGCCTTTAACTTTGTCTGTCACGGGTCATCATATTGTCCTCTTTCTCATGATGCAAAAATAAAAGCCAACACAAAATACACATTCCAATCAAAATTTATAAATTAACTTATGCCACAGTGGATACAAAAATAAACGAAGTACCCTTGTGCATTCCCTTAGTGCCTCTTCCGTGCGCCTTTGCCTGTCCTGGTGCTACTATGAGGTACTTCTGCAGTGGCTACAGCATGGCTGGTGGAAGGCTGCTGACTTTCAGTGGAGAAGACTGCAGAAGGCCTTGGGGCGACCTCAAACAGCTCTGGGCCTAGAAGGCCCGGCTGCAGCAGTCTGGACTGGCTAGCTGACAGGCAACAGTAAGGGCACTGGTGGAGTGGCAGGGGTGGGAGCAGGATACTGTCATCCTGAGAGAGGAAAGCAGCTTCGTACTCCAAGGAGACACTGCCACTCCCCCGGACGGTGCCTCGGCAATCCTGCATACAGCAATCTGAGCTTCTATGATATCAAGCTAACATTGCATGACAGCAGTCTCAGCTTCCATGGCAGCACTCAGACATTGGGTGGATGCTGCTTGTTTTTTTTAATTCGTTCCTGGGATGTGAGCATCGCTGGCAAGACCAGCATTTATTGCCCATCCCTAATTTCCCTTGAGAAGGTGGTGGTGAGCTGCCTTCTTGAACCACTGCAGTCCGTGCGGTGAAGGTACTCCCACAGTGCTGTTAGGGAGTTCCAGGATTTTGGCCCAGCGACAATGAAGGAATGGCGATATATTGCCAAGGATGGTGTGCGACTTGGGAGGGGAACTTGGAGGTGGTGTGTTCCCATGCGCCTGCTGACTTGCCCTTCTACGTGGTGGAGGTCGCAGGTTTGGGAAGTGCAATCAAAGAAGCCTTGCGAGTTGCTACAGTGCATCTTGTAGATGGTACACAATGCAGCCATGGTGCACCAGTGGTGGAGGGAGTGAATGTTTAAGGTGCTGGATGGGGTGCCAATCATGCGGGCTGCTTTGTCCTGGATGGTGTCGAGCTTCTTGAGTGTGGTTGGAGCTGCACTCATCCAGGCAAGTGGAGAGTATTCCATCACACTCCTGACTTGTGCCCTGTAGATGGTGGTAAGACTTTGGGGAGTCAGGAGACACTCACTGCCAAAAACCCAGCCTCTGACCTGCTCTTGACCATAGTATTTATGTGGCTGGTCCAGTTATGGTTCTGGTCAATGGTGACCCATCCCCCAGGATGTTGATGGTGGGGGATTTGGCGATGGTAATGCCGTTGAATGTCATGGGGCGGTGGTTAGATTCTCTCTTGTTGGATATAGTCATTGCCTGGCACTTGTGTGGCGCGAATAGTACTTGCCACTTATCAGCCCAAGCCTGAATGTTATCCAGGTCTTGCTTGTGCTGCAATGGAAGCCGAGAAATCAGCCATCAGAGGCTGCAGCATGGTTAGCTCTACAGGTATGTTGATGGAGGTGGCCACCCGTTCCATGTTGGAAAGGATGGGCTCCAAGCTCTGTGCAAAGCCCTGTGCCAAGTTGATGCTGGACTCCTCCATGCTCCTTGACATTAAACACAGTATTTCCGGCAGGGGTCCCAGAGCACCAAGCATTTGAATGTGTACACCAATCAGCTTTCTCTCTAGCCTGGCTCATCAAAGTCATCATCTGAGTCCTCTGCAGCAGAACTACAGTGCAACCTCGCCCTCCAGCGAGCTGGCACCTGCACTATCCTTTCCTCCAGCCCTGACTCCAGCGTACATGTTCCCGCTGTCTCATCATATGCACATCCCACCTCTATGCTAGCCTCTAAATTACGTGTAGTGCCAGTATCTGAGCTGGTTATTGCGACTGTGAAATTGAGTGACGGTGTCCCTTCATCTTCACTTTCCTCTTGCTCATTCTGCATTGCCTGGGCAGCTTCCAGTTTTTGGGTATCTGAAACGAAAAAAGAGAAAAGAGTTGTGTTGTGATGAGGGGAGAGGAGAAAGTAAGAAGTGCATGCTTTCGCCATCTGCAGCTTATAAGTCAGAAGTGATTGAGGAATGAGGGAGAAGTGGGATGAGAGAAGGAGGCTTAGATATGCAGATACCTTCATCTTCAATCACTTCAGCCTCATTGATGGCCATGGCCTCAGCAGTGCCCCTTCCCATAATGGCCAGCACTGTCTCCTCCATTAGGATTAAACATTCTGATGTGCCTCTCCTCCTCCCATTAATTTCTGCTGCCTCCTGTTGTGTGCAATCTATTCCTGCAAGAATGTGGGAAGTGTGTCAGTAAGTGTTGTGCAATATGTTTGGGTGATGTGGCTGTCATGGTTGAATAGCTGCCAGTGTGTGCCAGCTTTGAGATTTGGGTGTGAGGATTGCAACAGTGTTCAGTGTGTGGTGAAGTAAAACATGTAAATGTTAGGTATGAGTCCTGCTTGATAGAAATTGTTGGTAGGTGAGTGATGAGGGTGTCGTGAATTGAGCAGTGGATGAGGCTAGTGGTACAGTTGGTTGGATATGGCATTTGAAGATGCTTTCACTGACCTTGACAACTCGTGTCAGATCATTAGACTTCTTCCCGCATTGCATTCAGGTCCTTGGGGCTACATTCCTGGTATTGACCTCCACCACTATCTCTTGCCACTCCCTCTGAGCATGTGTCTGGAGGGCCTCCAGCCTCATGAGGGTGCAGGACATCGCTCCTTCTTTCCACCTCTTCCACCAAGACCTTCGGTGCAGTGTCCGAAAACCTTGATGCATGCTCTCTCCTATGGTCAGCCTTTGTTGATTTTCCACAGCACCATATTCAGAATGATCTCTGCACTACCAACTGCCACAATTAACCTCCCCTTTAAGTGGTGCACGTTTTACACAGTGCAAGGGAACGGTAGCATAGTGGTAATGTCACTGGTCTAGTAATCCAGAGGCCTGGACTAATGATCCAGAGACGTGAATTCAAATCCCAAATTCAGTTAATTAAGTAAATCTGGAATTTAAAAAAAGCTAGTATCAGTAATGGTAAGCATGAAACTATCGGATTGTCATAAAAACCCATTCTGGAGAACTGTCACACAGACTAGTCAAGCAACAGCCTGACATAGTCATACTCACAGAATCATACCTTGCAGCCAATGTCCCAAACTCCTCCATCACCATCCCTGGGTATGTCCTAACCCACCGGCAGGACAGACCCACCTGGGGTGGCAGCACAGTGGTATACAGTCGGGAAGGCGTGGCCCTGGGAGTCCACAACATTGACTCCGGACCCCATGAAGTCTCATGGCTTCAGCTCAAGCATGGGCAAGGAAATCTCCTGCTGATTACCACCTACTGCCCTCCCTCAGCTGATGAATCAGTACTCCTCCATATTGAACACCACTTGGAAGAAGAACTGAAGTACTCTGGGTGGGACTTCAATGTCCATCACCAACAGTGGCTCAGTAGCACCACTACTGACCGAGCTGGCCAAGTCCTGAAGGACATAGCTGCCAGTCTGGGCCTGTGACAGGTGGTGAGAGAACCAACATGAGGGGAAAAGCCTACTTGACCTCGTCCTCACCAACACACCTGTCGCAGATGCATCTGTCCATGACAGTATTGGTAGCAGTGACCACCATTGTGGATACGAAGATCTGTCTTCACACTGAGGACAGCCTCCATCATGTTGTGTGGCACTACCACCGTGCTAAATCGGCTAGATTCAGAACAGATCTAGCAGCTCAAAACTGGGCATCCATGAGGCGCTGCGGGCCATTAGCAGCAGCAGAATTGTATTCCACCACAATCTGTAACCTCATGGCCCGGCATTACGATCAAGCCAGGGGACCAACCCTGGCTCAATAAGAAGTGTAGAAGAGCATGCCAGGAGCAGCACCACCAGGCGTACCTAAAAAAGCGGTGCCAACCTGGGGAAGCTGCAACACAGGACTACATGCATGCTAAAAAGTGGAAGAAGCATTCTATAGACAGGGCTAAGCGATCCCACAATCAACGGATCAGATCAAAGCTCTGCAGTCCTGCCACATCCAGTCGTGAATGGTGGTGGACCATTAAACAACTAACGGGAGGAGCAGGCTCCATGAATAGCCCCATCCTCAATGATGGTAGAGCCCAGCACGTGAGTGCAAAAGACAAAGCTGAAGCGTTTGCAACCATCTTCAGTCAGAAGTGCTGAGTGAATGATCCATATCGGCCTCCTCCTAAGGTCCCCACCATCACAGAAGCCAGTCTTCAACCAATTCGATTCACTCCATGTGATGTCAAGAAACGGCTGAGCGCACTGGATACAGCAAAGGCTATGGGCCCCGACAACATCCCGGCTATCGTGCTGAAGACTTGTGCACTGGAACTAGCCACACCTCTAGCTAAACTGTTCCAGTACAGCTACATCACTGGCATCTATCCGACAATGTGGAAAACTGCCCAGGTATGTCCTGTCCACAAAAAGCAGGACAAATCTAATCCGGTCAATTACCGCCCCATCAGTCTACTCTCAATCATCAGTAAAGTCATGGAAGGTGTCATCGACAGTGCTTTCAAGCGACACTTACTCACCAATAACTTACTCACCAATAACCTGCTCACTGATACCCAGTTTGGGTTCCGCTAGGACCACTCGGCTCCCAACCTCATTACAGCCTTGGTCCAAACATGGACAAAGGAGCTGAATTCCAGAGGTGAGGTGAGAGTGACTGCCCTTGACATCAAGGCAGCATTTGACCGAGTGTTGTATGAAGGAGCCCTAGTAAAACTGAAGTCAATGGGAATCGGGGGGAACATTCTCCACTAGCTGGAGCCATACCTAGCACAAAGGAAGATGATTGTGGTGATTGAAGGTCAATCATCATAGCCCCAGGACATCACTGCAGGAGTTCTTCAGGGCAGCGTCCTAGACCCAACCATCTTCAGCTGCTTCATCAATGACCTTCCCTCTAACATAAGAAATGGGGATGTTCACTGATGACTGCATGCAACAAGACCTGGACGACATTCAGGTTTGGGCTGATAAGTGACAGGTAACATTCGCGCCACACAAGTGCCAGGCAATGACAATCTCCTTCAAACGAGAGTTTAACCACCGCCCCTTGATATTCAACGGCATTACTATCTCTGAATCCCCCACCATCAACATCCTGGGGGGTTACCATTGACCAGAAACTTAACTGGACCAGCCACAGAAATACTGTGGCAACAAGAGCAGATCAGAGGCTAGGTATTCTGCGGCGAGTGTCTCACCTCCTGACTCCCAAAGCCTTTCCACCATCTACAAGGCACAAGTAAGGAGTGTGATGGAATACTCTCCACTTGCCTGGATGAGTGCAGCTCCAACAACACTCAAGAAGCTCGACACAATCCAGGACAAAGCAGCCCACTTGATTGGCACCCCATCCACCACCTTAAACAGTCACTCCTTCCACCACCGGCATACCGTGTCTGCAGTGTGTACCATCTACAAGATGCACTGCAGCAGCTCGCAAAGGCTTCTTCGGCAGCACCTCCCAAACCCGCGACGTCTTCCACCTAGAAGGACAAGGGCAGCAGGCGCATGGGAACATGCAAATATAACCCAGCTATTTAAGAAAGGAGGTAGAGAGAAAACGGGAGACTACAGACCTGATAGCCTCACATCAGTAGTTGGGGAAATGCTGGAATCTATTATAAAGGATGCAATAACTGGGCACATAGAAATAAATAGTAAGATTGGGCAGAGTCAACATGGATTTATGAAAGGGAAATCCTGTTCAACAAACCTATTGGAGTTCTTTGAGGATGTAACTAGTGGAGTAGACAAAGGGGGGGGGGCCTTCAATAAGGTCCCACACAGGAGGTTGGTGAACAAAATTAGGGCACATGGAATTGGGGGTAATATACTAGCATGGATTGAGAATTGGTTAACAGACAGAAAACAAAGAGTAGGGATAACTGTTTCTCTCTTCCCAGATGCTGCCTGAACTGCTGAGTATCTCCAGCATTTTCTGTTTTTATTTCAATAATTTATTTTTGATAAAGATGGAACAGCTGAAGAGAGAGGGACAGTCAGTAGCATGGACGGTTAGATGGTCAGAGTGCAGTGGAGCGTGAGCCAGCGGGCAAGGAGGAAGGTACAAGGTCCTGCGGCCCAGAGTTGGTTGTTGTTCGTGTCACTGATTCTCTGCGAATGGGTGTGAAGTGTGCAGTGACCTCTGCTGGTAAAGGAGCAACATTTCAGTAGTACTGAGAGAGCTGGCTGAAAAGCCCAGGACTCACAAAGGCTAAAATGAGGAGTGAATTTGAGGTAAATCAAGAAGTCGTGGTTGGGTGATGTCAGGAGCTGCAAAAGTTGGAATCAAAGAAGACTGAGGGACGGAAAGGTCTGAGCTCCTGGGAAAGAATGAGTTACATTAGAAGAAGTGGTGTTAAGAGTCTTCAGAGTGATCAGACAGAGAGAGGGAAGAGCCCGTATGGTGCCACAGTTTCAGCTTAGGAGAAACAGGAGAGGAAAGGAGCATTGACCACAGCAGTATCTATCAAATAGTGACAAGAAAAGATAGAATGCAGTGACTGTGACACTGGAAGCCAGAGGTGAGAGAGGAATCGCCTAATAGAAGATCCGCTT
The DNA here is from genome assembly GCF_052327205.1 of Somniosus microcephalus. NCBI lineage: Eukaryota > Metazoa > Chordata > Chondrichthyes > Squaliformes > Somniosidae > Somniosus > Somniosus microcephalus. The sequence goes on along the minus strand of NC_140998.1, from coordinate 31,621,683 downwards.
TTACATAGAAACATAGAAGATAGGAGCAGGAGTAGGCCATTCGGCCCCTCGAGCCTGCTCCGCCATTCAATGAGATCATGGCTGATCATCCAAACTCAGTACCCTGTCCCTGCCTTCTCCCCATATCCCTTGATCCCTTTAGCCTTAACAAAAATATATCTAACTCCTTCTTGAATATATTTAATGAATAGGCCTCAACTGCCTCCTGTGGTAGAGAATTCCACAAGTTCACCACTCTCTGGGTGAAGAAATTCCTCCTCATCTCTGTCCTAAATGACTTACCCCTTGTCCGTGGACTGTGACCCCTGGTTCTGGAGTCCCCCGCCATCGGGAACATCCTTCCTGCAACTAGTCTGTCTAGTCCTGTTAGAATTTTATAAGTTTCAATGAGATCCCCTCTCATTCTTCTAAACTCCAGCAAGTATAAGCCCAATCGACCTAATCTCTCCTCATACGTCATTCCTGCCATCCCAGGTATCAGTCTGGTGAATCTTCGCTGCACTCCCTCCATGGCAAGAACATCCTTCCTCAGATAAGGCGACCAAAACTGCACACAATACTCAAGGTGCGGTCTCACCAAGGCCCTGTACAACTGCAGCAAGACATCCTTGTTCCTGTACTCGAACCCTCTCGCTACAAAGGCGAACATACCATTTGCCTTCTTAACCGCCTGCTGCACCTGCATGCTTAACTTCAGCGACTGGTGCACAAGGACACCCAGGTCTCGTTGCACTTCCCCTTCTCCCAATCTATTGCCGTTCAGATAATAATCTGCCTTCCTGTTTTTGCCACCAAAGTGGATAACCTCGCATTTATCCACATTATACAGCATCTGCCATACATCTGCCCAATCACCCAACCTGTCCAAATCATACTGGAGTTTCTCGGCATCCTCCTCACAGCACACACGCCCACCCAGCTCTGTGTCGTCTGCAAACTTGGAGATATTACATCTAGTTCCCTTGTCTAGATCATTAATATATATTGTGAATAGCTGGGGTCCAAGGACCGATCCCTGCGGTATCCCACTAGTCACTGCCTGCCACTCGGAAAAAGACCCGTTTATTCCAACTCTTTGCTTCCTGTCTGCCAACCAGTTCTCTATCCAAGTCAGTACCTTGCCCCCAATCCCATGTGCCTTAACTTTGCACGCTAATCTCTTATGCGGGACCTTATCGAAAGCCTTCTGAAAGTCCAAATACACCACATCCACTGGTTCTCCCTTATCTATTCTACTAGTTACATCCTCAAAAAATTCCAGTAGATTAGTCAAGCACGATTTACTTATTGTAAATCCTTGTTGACTTTGTCCGATCCTGTCACTGTTATCAAAGTGCTCTGCTATTACATCATTTATAATGGACTCTAGCATTTTCCCCACTACCGATGTCAAGCTTACCGGTCTATAATTCCCCGTTTTCTCTCTACCACCTTTTTTGAATAGTGCGGTAACATTAGCTACCCTCCAATCCATGGGTACTGTTCCAGAGTCTATAGAATTTTGGAAGATGACCAGCAATGCATCTACTATTTCTAGGGCCACTTCCTTAAGTACCCTAGGATGTAGATTATCAGGCCCTGGGGATTTATCGGCCTTTAATCTCATCAATTTCCCTAACACCATTTCCCTACAAATACTGATTTCATTCAGTTCCTCCCTCTCATTAGGCCCTATGTTCCCCGACATCTCTGGGAGGTTATTTGTGTCCTCCTTTGTGAAGACAGAACCAAAGTATGTATTTAATTGGTCTGCCATTTCTTTGTTCCCCATTATAAATTCCCCTGATTCTGACTGCAAGGGACCTACACTTGACTTCACCAATCTTTTTCTCTTCACATATCTATAGAAGCTTTTACAGTCAGTTTTTATGTTCCCTGAAAGCTTACTCTCATACTCTATTTTCCTCCTCTTAATTAATCTCTTTGTCCTCCTTTGCTGAATCCTAAACTGCTCCCAATCCTCAGGTTTACTGCTTTTTCTGGCCAATTTATATGTTCTCTCCTTGGATCTTATGCTATCCCTAATTTCCCTTGTTAGCCACGGTTGAGTCACCTTTTTTGTTTAATTTTATGCCAAACAGGGATGAACAAATTCTGTAGTTCATCCATGCGATCTTTAAATGTTTGCCATTGCCTATCCACCATCAACCCTTTGAGTAACGTTCCCCAATCAATCATACCCAACTCGCGCCTCATACCAGCGTAGTTCCTTTATTTAAATTCAGGACTCTAGTCTCTGAGTCAACTACTTCACTCTCCATCTTAATGAAGAATTCTATCATATTATGATCGCTCCACCCCAGGGGGCCTCGCACAACAAGATTGCTAATTATTCCGTTCTCGTTACATAATACCCAGTCTAAGATGGCCTGATCTCTAGTTGGTTCCTCGACATATTGGTCCAGGAAACCATCCCGTATACACTCCAGGAATTCCTCCTCCACAGTATTGTTACTAATTTGGTTAGCCCAATCTATATGTAGATTAAAGTCACCCATGATAACGGCTGTGCCCTTATTGCACGCGTCTCTAATTTCCCGTTTAATGCCATCCCCAACCTCCGCATTACTATTTGGGGGTCTGTATACAACTCCCACTAACGTTTTCTGCCCCTTGGTATTTCTCAGCTCTACCCATACAGATTTCAAATCATCAGAGCTAATATCCTTCCTTACAATTGTGTTAATCTCCTCTTTAACCAGCAATGCTACCCCAACTCCTTTTCCTTTTTGCCTGTCTTTCCTGAATATTGAATACCCCTGGATGTTGAGTTCCCAGCCTTGGTCACCCTGGAGCCATGTTTCCGTAATCCCAATCATATCATATCCGTTTACATCTATTTGCACAGCTAATTCATCCACCGGTAAGGGGTTTTAGATCGCCGAGGTTTCTCTCTCTAGAGGCCTCTCTCTCTTGCACAGTAAAACCGTGAGTGGTTCGACCCACTCGCCCCTTAGATTCTGTACTCTGGACTTTGGGGCAGGAACTACAATGTAGAGAAAACTCTTATAGACCAAGTTTGATGAAACGAAAAGGAATTTTATTGCATAATGTAAAACAAATCAAGATGCAAGCAAATAAGGAGGTACATGGGAGGGGAAAACACAAACAAATCATAACGACACAGTACTAACTAAGGCAAATACAGGCATATTATACTCTACAAAGATCATCATGAAATGGGGAAAACACACGGAACATCGAGGGACAACTCATGTTAATTATACCCTTAAATGTCCATCCCCTTAAACCTATCTAGATCTGATTATGAAGGGCCAGAAACATGCTCACCGATCCAACTAGGAAGTACAAGGTTTTGAAACAGGTCTGCGTTTGATCCTTTCAGGCGTCCCGTCTCCATGTGCTTGTTGGAGCCCCAGCGAACTGCGCCACACCTCTCTCCTGAGGTGGGGGTCGGGGACGGCTGGACACCAGCTGGTCTGGATGTCGGCGGGGTCGGGGATCGTTTGCTCGACCCCGGTCAGAGGAGCCTTGGGCTGGCCCCCATCATCTTTTCTGTAGTTTTTTCTTATCTCTTCTCCCGAGCCGGAGTGGGTCGATGGCCTCTCGTTTCCTCAACGGCCCGGGGTTGGTCGATGATCTCCCAATGTTTTACCCCGGGGCGGGACGCCTGCTCGAACCGTCTACTTCTTCTTCCTCTCCGATGATGGCCGCTCCGTTTATGGCTTCCTCCCATTTTCCACGATGCCTTCTTTCGATGACTTCTTTCTACCTCTGGGTTCCCAGATATACTTCTCATCAGAAGCCCCTATCTCGCGCCAAATCAGGTTAGTCTTTTGTTTTAATTTTGGCGGGCTGGGAGCACAACTGGGTAGTTATTATATTTTAAACTGTTCTTGGATGGCTGGTTTCATTGTTTTTAATGTCCTGGTGATGTCCTTAACGGGCCCTTGATGCTCTTCTCATGAATATGAAACTGTTCCCTTTTGTCTGGTTAAACATTTAGATGGCCTTTATCTACAGGCCGATTTTGACTGGATCTGCATCCAATCTATATGTATATGTGGGTGTCTGGTTTCGTTCTCTCAGAAACGGCTTCCAGAACTTACTGTGGCTGAATCCACAAAGCTGTCTGAGGACTGCAGGAACCATTTTAAAGTGTCCCAATAAGTTGGTCATGGGGTCTGGCGGCCATTTTGAATGCCCCTTTTTCCTAGGCTTCTTTTAAAACAGTCTTGAAAATCATGGCCTCTTCTACCATTCGACCCTTTATAATATAAAGTTCAATTTTGCGAATCCTACACACCTTATTACCAATACACCTCGCATTAAGACAAAAGGCCTTCAGGCTTGTTTTTTTCACACTCTTAGACCTTTTAGAATTATTATTTTTCTCATATCCTGTGCTGGAAGAGCAGACTTGGGCTTATTGGAAAAGTACAAGTTGTCCAGCGGGATGTAGGTTTTGATGCAATAGTGGAAACCAAGCTTCTTGGAGGCAGTTTTATTGATGGGGGAAATTGTGGTACTTAAATTTAAGATCAGAGGAAATAGTGAAGCAAAAATGTCAATAGATGAGGAAAGACGAGGAGTAAAGATGCACGGCGTGGGCACAAATTCAGAGCTGGATTCAAAGCCTGAACTTCAGTCCTGGTTTCCCAACTCTCCAAAGGTTTTGATAGACTGATACATATAAGGCTTTGATTCCAAATGTATACCGCACCCCCACTCACGACCCTATTCCCCAGTCAACATAAGAACATAAGAAGTAGGAGCAGGAGTAGGCCTCTGGCTCTTCGAGCCTGCTCCGCCATTCAATAAGATCATGGCTGAACTTTTACATCAACTCCACTTTCCTGCCATAGCCCCATATCCCTTGATCCATTAGAGTCCAAAAATCTATCGATCTTAGTCTTAAATATACTCAACGACTCAGCATCCACAGCCCTCTGGGGTAGAGAATTCCAAAGATTCACAGCCCTCTGAATGAAGAAAGTTCTCCTCAGCTCAGTCCTAAATGTCTGACCCCTTATTCTGAGACTGTGACCCCTAGTTCTAGACTCTCCAGCCAGGGGAAACAGCCTCAACCCTGTAAAGCCCTCTAAGAATGTTATACATTTCAATGAGATCACCTCTCATTCTTCTAAACGCCAGAGAATATAGGCTCATTTTACTTAAGAACCAGTCCTGCTCCCTCCTGAAGGCATACAGAGAGTCAGCACCCACCGCACCAGTCGGCAAAGTATTCCAGAGGCTCACGGCTCTCCGCGAAAAGGAGAACCCCCTAACATCCAGTCTATTCCTACTCTTGCACAGTTTAAACTCATGACACCATGTCCTCCCCAATCTGTTAAACTGGCATAATCTCTCACTGGGCATGCTATTCAGCCCTTTCATTATTTTACAGACCTCTGTCAGGTTGCCTCCGAATCTACTCTACTCTAAAGTAAAACAAAGAAAAAGCTTACAAAAATACAAAAAATAGCACAGATCCTGGCAACGGGGGAGATACAAAGAACAACTAAAGGTGACAAAACAAATAGTTAGAGTTACAAAAAGGGAGCATGAAAAGAAACTTGCAAGGGATATCAAGATCAACACAAAGTTTTTACAATTATAATCGGAAAAATAAGGTGGTCAGGAGCAATGTGGGCCCCTTGAAAACTGATAATGGTGATATTGTAAATGAAAATAAGGAAAGGGCAGACATGTTGAATACAATGTTCCCTTTAAGCTGTGCAGTCGTGCAGTGCTCCAGGGAACCCACGCAGACGGCTTTTCAATACAAAAGCCACTCATGCATGGTATTTTGAAGGGGCCGCACAGGGCCAAACAAAATTAGAGGGAACATTGGTGTAGTGATCAATAACATGTCATTCTGTGGTGGACACTAGGTGGAGCAGTAGAGCTGTATATAGCTGTATGTATAAGACTACATTATATTAAGACTACATTACCCATGAGGCTAGGCTACCCACAAGGCAGCAGTCAAGATGGAAGCCTCTACAAGATGCTGTACAAGTCCACATGTGCTCAATAAAAGTAGCTAGCAAAAGCTAGCTGTGTTCATAATAAGAATGTCTAGTTATTAATGAACATAACATGGTACCAGGGTGGTGAAGATCTGCTGAAAATTGTGAAAAGCGACATGGAGAATTTGAAGCCACCAGAAAAAATTGACTACAACTGGCAGACTTTTAAACAGCAATTCGAACTCTGCATTGCAGCCATCGGATTCGGTACGAAGCCAGATGCAAGGAAGATAGCGTTGCTGCTTACGGTTGCAGGCCCACAGGCGATAGAGGTATTTAATACATTTGTATTTAATCCAGCAGAGAACAGAGAAAAATTAGAAGATGTGCTAAAAAAATTTGATGCACATTGCTCTCCCAAAAAGAATGAGGCGTATGAAAGATACATCTTCTGTTCTCGGACACAGCAACAAAATGAGACTTTTGATAGCTTTATAACTGATCTGAAACTGAAAGCACAGACATGTAATTTCTCTGAGCTCAAAGAATCCATGATTCGTGACCAGATTGTGTTTGGTATTCATGATAAAAAAAGTCAGGGAACGTCTGTTGAGAGAAACCGAACTAAATTTGGAAAATGCGGTGAAAATATGCCAAGCCAACGAGCTAGCTCGAAATCACGTGAAGACTTTCAGTGAAATCAATAATGATGCGAATGTAATGAGTGATAATGCTGCTGTCGGTGCTCTGTCCTACAAGGGGAAGAAACGTGGGCAGAACAGAAATGAAAAGTAATCGGAGGATGAAATTTTTAATTGTAAACGCTGTGGTTACAAACACCAGTTAAGACAATGCCCAGCGTTTGGAAAAATGTGCACAAAGTGTAATGGAAAGAATCACTTTGCCAAACAATGCTTTTCAAAAGTAAAAACGACGAAAGGGCAACGAGTTAATGTGATTGAGGACACTGATGTAAGTGAGACATTTTTTGTAGGAATGGTGTCATGTGACGATATCAAAAAAGATACAGAAATTGTGCAGCCCTCAGAAATAGACAATGCTGAACATAAAGTTAATGCAGTAAAAGAGGACAAATGGATGATCCCACTGCAGATAAATGGAGCATTAGTTACATTGAAACTGGACACTGGGGCAAAAGCAAACTTGATCAGTATGAGTGACATTAACAATATGAAAGAAAAGTCCAAAATACAGAAAAAGTCAGTACTACTGAAGGACTATATTGGACAGAAAATAGATAGCTTAGGTGTATGCAGACTTAAAGTGACAGTCAAAGACAAAGTGCATCATCTCATGTTTTCTGTTGTGGCTGAAAGACTTGATTCGATACTAGGTGACAAAGCTTGTGAAGACTTAGAACTGGTCAAGAGAGTCTACCATATAAATTGTGCCATAAGCAGACCAGATGACTCAGGTGATGAAGCAGAGAGCCCATCAAGGATGAAAAGGCCAAAGGGTATCCATGTCTTCAAAAAGCCTAGTTTCTCCAAGAAGAAAGAAAAAGACTTTAAGGTCAAAGAGAAGCCAAAGGAAGAAAAGCACAAAGAGGAAAAACACAAGGAGAAAAAGTCCAAAGATATAACCGCAGCAGATGTTGTTAAGCAGTGGAAAGAGAAAAAGAAAAAGAAGCCTGCACCAGAGCAGGAAGCAGTTCCGGTGGATACTCCTTCTTCCCTCAGGCCAATCTTTGGTGTTCCATTAGCCGAGGCTGCTGAGAGGACTATGCTGTATGATGGGATCCAGCTGCCAGCAGTTTTTCGAGAGTGCATTGACTACATTGAGAGTTATGGCATGAAAAGTGAAGGAAACACTGAAACCCTCTCCAAGCAAAGATCGCAAGGAGACCTCGATCTATACAAGAGCAGATTGATGACAATGCCGCAACTGCATCTTGTCATTCACCGCCAGAACAATCTCATGAAGACACATCAGACTTACCCATGTTGAGAAGATCCACACGTGAAGTAAAAGAGCCTGATAGACTTAATCTTTGAGTACAATGTAAAGCTTTGAAAATGTGTTGACTGTTTTGAAAATGTTTATGTTTATAGAGCACTAACAAAAGTGTTACTGATATTATCTTTATTGTTTTCTTGAAAGTTGATTGATATTGATTTTGTTAAACCTCAAAGAAAGGAGGATGTAGTGGTCAATAACATGTCATTCTGTGGTGGACACTAGGTAGAGCAGTAGAGCTGTATATAGCTGTATGTATAAGACTACACTACCCAGCTATACATTATATTAAGACTACATTACCCATGAGGCTAGGCTACCCACAAGGCAGCAGTCAAGATGGAAGCCTCTACAAGATGCTGTACAAGTCCACATGTGCTCAATAAAAGTAGCTAGCAAAAGCTAGCTGTGTTCATAATAAGAATGTCTAGTTATTAATGAACATAACAATTGGTTGATTAATTACTTTGCATTAGTATCTACTGTAGACGAAGAGGATAGCATGCCAGACATCCCAAGGAAACTAATATTGAAACAGGGATTGGGGGTCTCACCCAAAGTAAAGCAAGCAAACAGTAATAAAGAAAATAATGGCATTAAAGAGTGACAAATCCACAGGACCAGATGGTTTCCATCCCAGGGTTTAAAGTAGGTGAGAACATTGCACATGCCCTAACTATAATCTTCCAAAGTTCTCTCGATTCAGCAATCCTTCCTTTAGATTGGAAAATTGCGCATGTCACTCCGCTATTTAAAAGAGGTGAGAGAGGGAAACCAGGGAATTATAGACCAGTTAGTCTAACATCTGTTGACGGGAAATTACTAGAGTGTATAATTAAGGATGGAGTGACTGAACACTTTGAAAATTTTCAGCTGATCAGAGAAAGCCAACATCGATTTGTAAAGGGTAGGTCATGCCTGATAAACCTGACTGAGTTTTTTGAAGAGGGGACTAAAGTAATGGACAGGGAATGTCTATGGATGTTATTTATGTGGACTTGCAAGAGGCATTCGATAAAGTCCCTCATAAGAGACTGTTAGCTAAAGTTGAAGCTTATGGAATTGAAGGCAAATTATTGACCTGGTTAGGAAATTGGCTGAGCGTCAGGGGACAGAGATTAGGGACAGTGGGCAGGTACTCAAATTGGCAGAATGTGACTCGTGGCGTCCCATAGAGATCTGTGTTGGGGCCTCAACTATTCACCGTATTTATTAACAACATAGATGATGGGATTAAGAACCACTATCCAAGTTTGTCGATGACAGAAAGATACATATTACATAGGATTACATACGATATATGGCACAGAAACAGGTCATTCGGCCCAACCAGTCCATGCTGGCGTTTATGCTCCACACGAGCCTCCTTCTGTCTTTCCTCATCTAAATCTACCAGCATAACCCTCTAGTCTCTTCTCCCTCATATGCTTGTCCAGCCTCCCCTTAAATGCATCCATACCATTCGCTTCAACCACTCCCTGTGGTAGCGAGTTCCACATTCTCACCACTCTTTGGGTAAAGAAGTTTCTTCTGAATTCCCTATTGGATTTCTTGGTTACTATCTTATTTTGATGGCCTCCAGTTATGCTCTTCCCCACAAGTGGAAACATTCCCTCTGTATCCACTCTTTCAAAAATTTTCATAATTTTAAAGACCTCTATTAGGTCACCCCTCAGCCGCCTTTTCTCAAGAGAAAAGAGACCCAGCCTGTTCATCCTTTCCTGATATGTATACCCTCACATTTCTGGTATCATCCTTGTAAATCTTCTCTGCTCCCTCTCCAGTGCCTCTATATCCTTTTTATAATATGGCGATAGGGCCAGTGAATGGAGTTGAGGCAGAAGATTAGCCATGATCTCATTGAATGGCGGAGCAGGCTCGAAGGGCCGAATGGCCTACTCCTGCTCCTATTTCTTATGTTAACACCACTACCTCCAAGTTATGCTCCAAGTCACACACCATCCTGACTTCAAAGTATATTGCCGATCCTTCATCGTCGCTGGGGCAAAATCCTGGAACTCCCTACCTAACAGCACTGTGGGAGTACCTTCACCACACGAGCTGCAGCGGTTCAAGAAGGCGGCTCACCACCACCTTCTCAAGGGAAATTAGGGATGGACAATAAATGCTGGTCTTGCCAGCGACATCCACATCCCATAAATGAATTTTTTTAAACGATATTGGCCCCCCCGCTGATGCCCGCAGCCAATGAACAGCACGGGGAGCGCTGGGTTGCACACAGAAATCATGGAAATGAGCAGGCAGCACGAATTTGGCATCTTGCCTGCAGTGCAATCAACAGGCGCAGGTTAATCCCTGCGCCCGTTTTCGGAGGTTCTCCAATTTATCCCCCTAGTGTTTTTACAATACAATTGGACTGGTGAAACTTTTCATGTTACACAATAGTTTGATACATCTAGACAGCATTTAGATTAGCAGCTGCATTTTCCTTCACTATCTCAACAAAATTAGGCAAGATAGCAGCTAATTCAGCAGCAAGGCCTACTGCTGCCTCACCACCCTAGCCTGAATTTCCCTCCGCCACCCTTGCTGGAACTACTGTTGGCTACTCCCTCCCTGCATGCAAATGCCGGCAGGAGCGGGGGAAGGTTGCACCTCATTTCCTGGCCCAAGTCCCTCCCATTTACTACTGTTCCCATTGCTTCACAACACTGCTAGGTAAAACCTGGCAACCTGAGGTAGCGGTTGAAAGCCCCAAAAGTCTGCTGATGACCTTCCTCAAATTATAACCTCTTGGGCATCCTCTACTTTCACCCCACCATTGCCAACCATACTTTCACTGTCTAGACCCTAAGCACTAGAATTCATTCCCAAAACCTCCTGCCCCCTCTCCTCCTTTAAGGCCCCACTTAAAACCTATCTCTCTGGCCAAGCTTTTAGTCACCCTTAATAACATCTCCTTCTTCAGCTCGGTGTTGATTTTTGTCTGATTATGCTTCTGCGAAGTGTCTTGGGACATTTTTCTACATTAAAGCCGCTATAAACCTGCACGTTGTTACTGTTGTGTTTGTTTAACCAACATTGAAAAAATTATCTGGTCATTTATTTAATTTCTTTTTGTTTGACCTTGATTTAAAATTATTAATTCAGCTAGCATCTACTGCTTTTTGTGGGAGAGTTTTCCACTTTATCACAGAATCACAGATTATCACAGAAACCTCACAGTGCAGATAGAGGCCATTTTGGCCCATCGAGCCTGCACCGACACATATCCCACCCGATCCCCATAACCCCTACACCAACACATATCCCACCCTATCCCCACGTATTTAATCCCCCTAACATCAAGGCAATCGAGTACCTATCACCAATGTCAGACATAACATAATGGGTGTTTGATTGAGGTTTTTAGGATTTTGACAGGAATTGATAGGTTAGATAGAAACTTTTTCCACTGCTGGGGGAGTCTAGGACAAGTGGACATAACCTTAACATCAGAGCCAGGCCATTCAGGAGAGAAGCAGAGAGCAGCGAGGAGGAGCCCGGCTTAAAAACCGGCGGCAGTTGCGAGGCCCGACCACTCGGAGCAGCAGAGAGCAGCGAGGAGGAGCCCGGCTTAAAAACCGGCGGCAGTTGCGAGGCCCGACCACTCGGAGCAGCAGAGAGCAGCGAGGAGGAGCCCGGCTTAAAAACCGGCGGCAGTTGCGAGGCCCGACCACTCGGAGCAGCAGAGAGCAGCGAGGAGGAGCCCGGCTTAAAAACCGGCGGCAGCTGCGAGGCCCGACCACTCGGAGCAGCAGAGAGCAGCGAGGAGGAGCCCGGCTTAAAAACCGGCGGCAGTTGCGAGGCCCGACCACTCGGAGCAGCAGAGAGCAGCGAGGAGGAGCCCGGCTTAAAAACCGGCGGCAGCTGCGAGGCGTACCAAATCAACAGCAGAGGAGAGGGGTAAATAGTAATCAGTGTGTGACGTCACCAGGGAGCAGCTGGTGCAGTCGGGAGAGCAGGAGGCCAGTAACTCTTATATAGGTGGAGCTGTTGCTAAACCCGAAACACTACAGTGTAGTGTCTCCCACCCTTCCACCTCCTCTAACCTTTTAGGGGTTAGGGGAAGTTGAAAAGGTAGGTTCAATTAATTTTATTTCAGGAGCCTAACCTAGGTGGAAAAGGTTCCAGGACAGGAGGCGGCAGTGAAAATACAACACCAGAAAACAGGTAGGTGACTGGTTGGTGAGTACTTTCACAAACTTATTCTAAGTAGAATTCAATAATTAAGCTAAATCGTAGTAAATAAAAAGGTATTGTAAGGGTTAAGTCATGGAAGGGCAGCTCGGACCCGTGTCATGCTCCTCCTGTGCCATGTGGGAAATCAGGGACACTGTCCCTGACAACTATGTGTGCAGGAAGTGTGTCCAGCTGCAGCTCCTAGCGGACCGCATGGCGGCGCTGGAGCTGCGAATGGACTCACTCTGGAGCATACGCGATGCTGAGGATGTTGTGGATAGCACATTCAGTGAGTTGGTCACACCGCAGGTAAAGGCTAGCTCAGACAGTAAATGGGTGACCAAAAGGCAGGGTAAAGGCAGGAAGGTAGTGCAGGAGTCACCTGCGGTCATCTCCCTCCAAAACAGGTTTACCGTTTTGGGTACTGTTGGGGGAGATGACTTATCAGGGGAAGGCACCAGCAGCCAGGTTCAGGGCACCATGACTGGCTCTGCTGCACAGAAGGGCGGGAAAAAGAGGGATAGGGCTATAGTGATAGGGGATTCAATTGTAAGGGGGATAGATAGGAGTTTCTGTGGCCGAGACCGAGACTCCAAGATGGTATGTTGCCTCCCTGGTGCAAGGGTCAAGGATGTCTCGGAGCGGGTGCAGAGCATTCTGAAGGGGGAGGGGGATCAGCCAGTTGTCGTGGTACATGTAGGTACCAACGATGTAGGTAAAAAGAGGGAGGAGGTCCTACAAGCTGAATTTAGGGAGTTAGGAGCTAAATTGAAAAGTAGGACCTCAAAGGTAGTAATCTCTGGATTGCTACCAGTGCCACGAGCAAATAAGTTTAGAGAGAGTAAGATAGATAAGCTAAATACGTGGCTTGAGCAGTGGTGCAAGGGAGAGGGATTTAAATTCTTGAGGCATTGGAACCAGTTCTTGGGGAGGAGTGACCTGTACCAAGGGGACGGTCTACACCTGAACTGTGAGGGAGCCGATGTCCTCGGGGTAATATTTTCTAGGGCGGTTCGGGAGGATTTAAACTAATTTGGCAGGGGGATGGGAACCTAGGTAGTGGAAAAGAGGGAAGTCATATGAAGTCAGAAATAGATGGTAGAAAGGTGAGAAGCAATAAGCAAAGGAGAGAAACACAAAGGGCCAAACTAATTCATAATGAGAGTGTGAAAAAAGCAAGCCTGAAGGCTTTGTATCTTAATGCTAGAAGCATTAGGAACAAGGTGGATGAATTAGTTGTGGAAATAGAGGTAAACAAGTATGATTTGATTGGGATTACAGAAACGTGGCTGCAGGGTGGGCAAGGCTGGGAACTTAACATCCAGGGATATACAATATTTAGGAAGGATCGGCAAAAAGGTAGGGGAGGTGGGGTAGCATTGCTGGTAAAGGAGGGGATTAATGCAATGGAAAGGAAGGATATTAACTCGGATGAAACGGAATCTGTATGGGTAGAAATGAGAAATAGCAAGGGGAGGAAAACGTTAGTGGGTGTGATATATAGGCCTCCAAATAGTAACATGGAGGTGAGGGAAGGCATAAAAAGGGAAATTAGAGAAGCGTGCGATAAGAGCACAGCTGTCATCATGGGTGACTTTAATTTACATATTGATTGGACTACCCAAATTAGTAAAAATTCTGAGGAGGAGGAATTCCTGGAATGTTTTCGGGACGGTTATCTGGACCAATATGTCGAGGAGCCGACTCGAGATCAGGCCATTTTAGACTGGGTATTGTGCAATGAGAAGGGACTTATCAGCAATCTTCTTGTACGAGGCCCCTTGGGTCAGAGCGATCATAATATGATCGAGCTCTCAGTCGAGATGGAGAGTGAGGAAATTGAATCAGAGACTAAGGTCCAGAACTTAAATAAAGGGAATTACGAGGGTATGAGACGGGAATTGGGTAAGATTGATTGGGTGGTGTTTCTGGGGGGATTGACAGTGGAGAGACAATGGCAAGCATTCAAAGATAGAATGGAAGAATTCCAGAACATGTTTATACCGGTTTGGCATAAAAATAAACCTAAAAAGGTGACTCAACCGTGGATAACGAGGGAAATTAGGGACAGCATAAAATCAAAAAAAAGGGCATATCAACTGGCAAAAAAAAGCACCAGACCGGAAGATTGGGGGCAGTACAGGATACAGCAAAAGAGGACAAAGGGATTAATCAGGAAGGGGAAAATAGAATACGAAAGTAAACTTGCAGCAAACATAAAGACAGACTGCAAAAGCTTTTATCGGTATATCAGGAGGAAAAGACTGGTAAAATCCCAAGTCGGTCCCTTGCAGTCCGATTCGGGAGAATATATAATGGAGAATAAGGAAATGGCAGACCAATTAAACTCATACTTTGGTTCTGTATTCACAAAGGAGGACACAAATAACCTCCCAGGAATATCGGCAAACATAGGGACTAATGAGAGGGAGGAGCTGACAGAAATTAGTATCTCTAGGGATATGGTGTTGGGTAAGTTGAGGGGACTGAAGGCCGACAAATCCCCGGGGCCTGATAAACTACATCCTAGGGTACTTAAGGAGGTGGCGCTGGAGATAGCAGATGCTCTAAGGATCATCTTCCGGAACTCCATTGACTCGGGAACAGTACCCGTGGATTGGAGGGTAGCTAATGTTAACCCAATATTTAAAAAGGGGGGTAGAGAGAAAGCAGGGAATTATAGACCAGTAAGCCTTACATCGGTTGTGGGCAAAATGCTAGAGTCCATTATTAAGGATAAAATAGCGGAGCACTTGACAAATGGGGAAAGGATCGGACAGAGTCAACATGGATTTACAAAGGGTAAATCGTGTTTGACTAATCTGCTGGAATTTTTTGAGGAAGTAACTGGTAAAATAGATGGGGGAGAGCCAGTGGATGTGGTGTACCTTGACTTCCAGAAAGCCTTCGATAAGGTTCCACACAAAAGATTATCATGCAAAATTAAGGCTCATGGAATTGGGGGCAAAGTATTAACGTGGATAGAGAACTGGCTGGCGGATAGAAAACAGAGAGTTGGAATAAACGGCTCGTTTTCGGAGTGGCAGGCAGTGACCAGCGGGGTGCCGCAAGGATCTGTCCTGGGACCCCAGCTGTTCACAATATATATAAATGATCTGGATCAGGGAATTGGATGCAATATTTCCAAATTCGCTGATGACACTAAACTAGGAGGAGGGGTGGGCTCTGATGAGGATGTCAGGAGGCTACAGTGCGATTTGGACAGGTTGGGGGAATGGGCGGATACGTGGCAGATGCACTATAATGTGGATAAATGCGAGGTTATCCACTTTGGGGGTAAAAACAGGAGGGTAGATTATTATCTAAATGGCAATAGATTGGGAGATGGGGAAGTGCAGAGGGACCTGGGTGTTCTTGTGCACCAGTCACTGAAGGAGAGCATGCAGGTGCAACAGGCGATTAAGAAGGCAAATGCTATGTTGGCCTTCATATCAAGGGGGTTCGAGTATAGGAATAGGGATACCTTACTACAGCTGTACAAGGTGCTGGTGAGACCGCATCTGGAGTATTGTGTACAGTTTTGGTCGCCCCATCAGCGGAAGGATGTTCTTGCCATGGAAAGAGTGCAACGGCGATTCACCAGGCTGATACCTGGAATGGCGGGAATGACCTACGAAGAGAGATTAAATAGTTTGGGCTTGTACTCACTGGAGTTTAGAAGATTGAGAGGGGATCTCATCGAAACATATAAAATTATGGCAGGCCTGGACAGGCTGAATTCAGAGAGAATGTTTCCAATGGCCGGGGAGCACAGAACCAGGGGCCACAGTCTAAAAATAGCGGGCAAATCATTTAAAACAGAGATGAGGAAGAATTTCTTCACTCAAAGAGTGGTGAGCCTGTGGAATTCCCTGCCACAGAGGGCTGTGAAGGCTAATTCAATAAATATTTTCAAGAGAGAATTGGATATATTTCTGAAGGCTAAGGGGATTAAGGGTTACGGAGAAAAGGCGGGGACGGGGTACTGAACTGGTAAGATCAGCTATGATCTCAGACGAAGATCAGCCATGATCTCATTGAATGGCGGAGCAGGCTCGAAGGGCCGAATGGCCTACTCCTGTTCCTATCTCTATGTTTCTATGTCCTAGACTCCCCCAGCAGTGGAAAAAGTTTCTATCTAACCTATCAATTCCTTTCAAAATCCTAAAAACCTCAATCAAACACCCATTATGTTATGTCTGACATTGGTGATAGGTACTCGATTGCCTTGGCCTGAGCACACGGAGTTTGATAGTGCTGTTATCGTTGTATTGTGTCTGACATTGGATATAGGTATTCGATTGCTTTTGCCTGTAGAGTGTGGTTGCATCAGCCATTAAAAGCAACATGAGTTGAGTTCTCACAAACGGCCTCTGGATTATCTTTGTAAACGCAACATTTGGCGACGAGGATGGCTGAAATCTCTCTTCCACCACCTCCTCCCTTCCTGGCACTACCCGGTGAGCCCCCGATCCCATGGGTTCGCTGGTTACAGTCCTTTGAAACCTACCTCATTGCTCTTGGACTAGAAAATGTGAGTACAGCACGGAAAAAGGCACTGTTATCCCATTGCTTGGGAGTCATAGAGTCATAGGCCTAGAAATTCATTATAGCCACTTTTGGGGCGGTAAAGTCGGGCGGCCGCTAAAGTTTGCGCCCGGCGCAAATTCGAGGCCACTTCTCCGATATTCATTAGCTTCGCCCTAAGAGTTTGCTCGAGCGCTAAAACTGGCGATGCACGCCTCTCTTTAGGCGCTAAGCCGGAGGTGCTGAGCGAGAGCGCCAAGGCCGGGCGCAGCGCAGGTGCGGCCATTTCTTGATTGACAGCAGACACCCTGGCGCCGGCCAGCTCTTAAGGGGGAAGGGTCGACTTGGTCTGCTGCCACGCCCTGGATAGTGGAGCCCTGCAGCTAGGCCTGAACACTGCTGCTGGACCCAAATAGCGCCTGAAACCATGGAGAAGGCCCGTGAACGAGCGCAGCGCTTCTCAGAGCTTGATCTGAGGGTGCTGGTTGGTGCTGTGGAGAAGAGACGCCATATTTTGTTTCCGGACAATGGCAGGAAGCCGCCGGCCCGCGTCTACCGGAGAGCCTGGAGGCATGTCGCCACCAAGGTGTCATCCAACAGCGAGGTCCCCAGGAGCGGTGTCCAATGCCGCAAAAAGCTGAATGACCTCGCCAGGATTGTCAGGGTGAGTACCCTTTCCAGTGTCCTCCTCATCCTTGCATGTGCCCCTCACATTATGGGCAAAGGGACCTGAAAGCCCTAATGGCCAACCCTCATGCAGCAGCTATGGGACACTCATGAACATCAATTGCACATTGTGCACTTAACACACTGGCCAGGCTATTCGACCATGGGAGGCAGTGCACACAAGATCAGGGCTACACACTGGCCAGGCTATTCGACCATGGGAGGCAGTGCACACAAGATCAGGGCTACACACTGTACTTAGAGGCCGTCCTTTCTCTTGCAGGCCAAGCTGGCCAATAATAAGAGGAGGCGGCATGCGACCGGAGGAGGCGGACCCCAGATCCAGCCGCTCACCGAGCTGCAACATCGCGTGGAGCGCATCATGGGTGCCCGGGTGATTCGCCCCGTTGCATCTGGAGATGCTGACCCTGTTCTGGGCACCAATGGTAAGGACATCACCTTTTGGACCTCTCTCGTCCCACTTGCGCATCAGATCTACATCCTTTGCCACTGTCCGACCAATGCGCTGAATGCCACCACTCATGCATCCCTCGCTGACGCCCTCTCCTCACTCTAAAGCTACTCTTGTGCCTTCCTGCTTTCAGATGGTGAGGAGGAGGTCCCTGAAGTTACCAGTGACAGCCCCTCAGAAGAGGAGGAGGAGGAGGAGCAAGAGGAAGGTGGCCCATCAGGGGAACCCTCAGCCGCGGCAACCCATGCCAATGTAGGGGACACGTCTTCCCTGGAGGGGAGCGTGGGGGAAGTGTCGGAGGGGAGGGTAGCTCCTGGGACCAGCGGCCTGCAGAAACGCGGGAGGGGGGTGGAAGCTCAGTGGCCTTCTCCCCAGAGGGGGGAAGGGTTGGAGGGGAGTCCAATTGCTGGGCCCAGCGGCGTCCAGCAACGCAGGAAGGGTCGGCCAGCTCGGCGGCCTTCTCCCAGAGGGAGAGTCCGGCCTCCAGTCCGGAGACGGCCAACGCCGAGGAGATGCGCCGCCTCGAGGACTTGTCCGCGGACTCGGAGCGCCGGCACACGGAGCTCATGGGGGTAGTGGCACGGTTGCCTGAGGCCATCGAGTCCCTGTCTCGGAGTGTGACCGAGTTCGGGGCCTCACAGGCCACCAGTCGGGCGGAATTCGGGGCAGCTCAGGCAGCGAGTGGCCAGGTGATCAGTGGTGCCGTGCAGTCACTGGGTGCTCTGATGCGGTCACTGAACAGGTCAACACGGGCACTCACTGCTGCCACACTCGCTGTGTCAGCCAGGCATCACCAGGGCACCCGGCGCGCTGCAGCAGCACAGCGGTCTGTCCCTCGGCAGATTGGTGCGCATGCTGCAGTGCTGGCCTGGCCGAGTGCCAGTGTCTCAGGCGACCAGCGAGCGCCTGCCATCCGCCAGCTTGCCCCCATTCCTCCAGCCGCCACTGCCACTCCCCCAGTGGAGCTGCCAGGAGCTGCTGCAGCGACTGATGCTGGCCAGCCACAGCTGCAGCATTCACCAGCCGGCCCCTCGACGGCCAGACCTCGTCTAGGCCGACCCCCAAGGGCATCTGCCGTCACGACATGTGCCCCTCAGGAGCCTGCCCCCAGCCTTGCAGCAGCCAATGGCCTCACTTTGAGGAGGAGCAGCAGGGCGTGCAGGGGCCGCCAAAGTTTCCAGAAGGCATCGCCCTCGCGGGCCACTAAGTAGAGGGTGTGTCCAAATGTTGTGTTTTCTGGAATGTGTGTTTTGTGAAGGCCGAGGATGAAGGCCATTTTTGTTTACATCTTTTGTTAATGCTCCCCAGGTTGTGGGAGTGAGTCATGTGTGTGAGTGTTTTTTGGGGGTTTCGTCTGTTTTTGGTTTTCATGTGGGAAGGGCCCTGAGTTTGTACAATAAAGCATTTTATTTATTCACATTGTCCATGTTTGATCTTTGAAGTGTTTGTTGCCTTAACCGGCTGACGGCTTGCGGAGCGGCTGCAATCATGTTGTTTCATTGGCACAAGCCATTCCCTGACAGGGGGCCTAGAAGTGACGGTCAATAAGCCGCCGACGGGCGGCCCTTGGACCTTCTGCCTCCCTCCTGGGCTGGTACTCCTCATCCTCCTCCTCCTCCTGCTCCTCCTCCTGAGGTGGTGGTCCAACGTGAGGTGGCAGTGCCTGAGTCCTGCAGATAGCCAGGTTGTGCAGCATGCAGCAAACGACGACGAATTGGGAGACTCGCTCCTGCGAATGCTGGAGGGCTCCCCCGGAGCGATCCAGACAGCGGAACCGTTGCTTGAGGACGCCGATTGTTTGTTCTATGATGCTCCTAGTCGCTTGATGGCTCTCGTTGTATGCCTCTTCAGCAGGGGTCGTGGGCACGCGGAGCGGGGTCATGAGCCAGGTACACAAAGGATAGCCTTTGTCCCCGATAAGCCATCCTCTTGGGTGAGGCTGTGCCTGGAACATGTCAGCCACAGTTGTCTGTCGCAGGATAAAGGCATCGTGGCTGCTGCCTGGAAAGCGGGCATTGACAGCTAGGATGCGCTGCCTGTGGTCACACACCAGCTGTACGTTGAGGGAATGGTAGCCCTTCTGGTTGCGGTAATCCTCGGCATGCTCCAGAGGTGCCCGCAAAGCCACATGCGTGCAGTCAATGGCGCCCTGCACCATGGGGAAGCCCGCTATTCTTGCAAATCCCACTGCACGCTGCTGCTGCTTGTCCAGGGTCATGGGGAAGGAGATGAATTGACGTCTCCTTCTGAAAAGGGCATTGGTCACCTGGCGGATGCAGCAATGCACGGCGAACTGGGAGATGTTAGCGATGTCCCCAGCAGCGGATTGGAAGGAGCCGGTGGCATAGAAGTTGAGAGCCACCGTCACCTTCACTGCCACGGACAGAGACGTCCTGCGCATCAGCTGTGGATGCAGATCTCTGTGCAGCAGCTGGCAGATGTCTGCAACCACCTCCCTTCTGAATCGCAGCCTCCTAACACACTGCGCGGCAGACATGGTCAGATAGGAGGACTGCTGGCGGTATACCCTGAGTGGGTAAGGCCTCACTTGGCGACGCCTGTTGCCCCCTCTGCGTCTAGCCAGGGCTGCCACTCTCTCACGGCGTCTGTAAGCCCTTCCGGCATAAGGCTGAAACTCAGCGTTGGCACCCAATGCAGCCCCCATTATATGCTGGCAAACACTGAGATCTCAATGAAGGCAAAGATAATTGCTAAGCTCTGGCCTGAGCCAAAAATACCTGTCCTAGTGTTGGGCCAAAGCAGTAAGCTCTCCTCCTTGGTCTCTCTCCAAAAAACCGTTGCACAAGAGTGAATGCTGCAAAATGGCTGGCCTTTATAGTGCAGGGTAAGTGCCCTTTAATTTGCGCTCCCCGCGGCCCGCCTCAGCTGTGTACCGTTCCACTTCACAGTCGTTAGGGCCGCCCGGCGCACAATGGGGCAGCGCGAGTGAAGTTCCGGTTCCGGGCGCACAAAGGGCGTTGCACAACGAAATGACGTCATGATCTGCGCGCGCAGCAGGGCGCGCGCTAAGACTTTGCGCCGGCGCTAAATGTCTACTGAAGTTGGGGCGAGGCGCAGATCGCGCTGCGCCCGGGTGCTAAGCGCCTAGCGCTCGAGATCTACTCCTCCTAAGGCGCTAACGGCTGGCACGCCCAACTGAATTTCTAGGCCATAGAGTTATACAGCACAGAAAGAGGCCCTTCGGCCCATCGCGTCCGCGCCGGCCATCAAGCCCTGTCTAATCTAATCCCATTTTCCAGCATTTGGTCCGTAGCCTTGTATGCTATGGCATTTCAAGTGCTCATCCAAATGCTTCTTGAATGTTGTGAGGGTTCCTGCCTCTACCACCCTTTCAGGCAGTGAATTCCAGATTCCAACCACCCTCTGGGTGAAAAAGTTTTTCCTCAAATCCCCTCTAAACCTCCTGCCCCTTACATTGAATCTATGCCCCCTTGTTATTGACCCCTCTACTAAGGGGAAAAGTTCCTTTCTATCCACCCTATCTATGCCCCTCATAATTTTGTACACCTCAATCAGGTCCCCCCTCAGCCTTCTCTGCTCCAAGGAAAACAACCCCAGCCTGTCCAGTCTTTCTTCATAGCTGAAGCGCTCCAGCCCAGGTAACATCCTGGTAAATCTCCTCTGCACCCTCTCCAAAGCAATCACATCCTTCCTATAGTGTGGCGACCAGAACTGCACACAGTACTCCAGCTGTGGCCTTCCCAGCGTTTTGTACAGCTCCATCATAACCTCCCTGCTCTTATATTCTATGCCTCGGCTAATGAAAGCAAGTATCCCATATGCCTTTTTAACCACCTTATCCACCTGTTCTGCTGCCTTCAGGGATCTATTTACATGCACACCAAGGTCCCTCTGATCCTCTGTCTTTCCTAGGGTCTTACCATTCATTGTGTATTTCCTTGCCTTGTTAGTCCCTCCAAAATGCATCACCTCACACTTTTCAGGGTTAAATTCCATTTGCCACTATTCCGCCCATCTGACCAACCCATCTATATCGTCCTGTAGCCTGAGGCTTCCCTCCTCGCTATTTACCACCCCACCAATTTTCGTGTCATCTGTGAACTTACTGATCATACCTTTTACATTCACATCCAAATCATTAATGTAGACCACAAACAGCAAGGGACCCAGCACCGGAGGGAGGGCCAGCGTGTTCTTGGGACATTATGCACAGCAGACTCAATTCAAACGTATGATGTGGCTGTGGCTCTGTTAAGCACACACTTCTCTGCCCCATAAAGTGCCCTCCTGCAGCGATTCATTTTTAGACAGCGTCATCAACTCCCCGGCGAGTCGGTGCATCAATTCATGGCTAATTTGAGGGGGTTAGCTATCTCGTGCAAGTTCGATGCACTACAAGACGAAATGTGCGTGATCAACTAATAGAGCACACCAATAACGTGAGAGTGCGTGAAAGACTGTTACTCGAGTCCGACGATCTGTCGTTGTCACAGGCAGTTAACACTGCCTTTCAAGTGGAGTCTGCAGCCGAATGTGCAGCGAAACTAGCACACACACCCCGTGACGGCGCCCTCGGCCCCGACAACCCTGACACTGTAATGCTCGCACGATGGCAGCAACGTGCGCTACCGCGGCAACAGTGTGGAAACTGCGGATCTCGTTCACATGCTACCAGAGCGCAGAATTGCCCCGCGCGCGGCCAAGCCTGTCGCAATTGTGGATAACAAAATCACTTTGCCAATGTCTGCTGCTCTGCCCCTGTTGCTACAAATGAACACTCTCAGTCCTCAAGCAGTTGGCCTATAAGTCACAACGTGAGCTCTGGGCCAGTAGTGGCTTTCAAGTCATGCACAATTAACCTGAATGATGTGTGCATCCCTCTGTTGTTAGATACCGGTGCCAGCGTCTCACTGCTGAATGTGGACACATTCAAATGCTTTTTCAGCTCCCTGCGCCCTCCACTGCCCTTTGCGGGTATGGTAATTCGAAAATTGGACTAGTGCGCTCAGTCAACCTCACTGTACGCTATGGAACAAAAGTTTTGCCAGATTTTTGTTTTCATGTGGCACGCCAAGGAGCTAACCTGATGGGACTGGATCTTTTCACTGACCTGGGTTTTTCTCTCTTGGACACTGGCGGGTCTGCGATTCTGCACGTCGCCTCACCGTGGCGCCAAACATGGCCAGCACTCTTCGAGGGTCTGGGCTGCCTGACTGCCTTCACCCACCAGCCCATGGTTGACTCCACCGTTACCCCTGTCATTCAGCCACTGCGCCGCATCCCGCTTGCTCTCCGTGACGGGGTCACAGCTGAACTAAAGCAGCTACTAGAAGCTGGCATCATCGAACCAGTTGATGCCTCCCCAAGGGTCTCCAACCTGGTGGTCGCAATGAAAAAGTCAGGTGGTCTACGCGTCTGTGTCGATCTTCGAGCAGTGAATAAGGCCGTAATCCCTGACAAATATCCACTGCCCACGTCAGAGGAACTCACAGCGCAGTTCTTTGGTTCCATCCTGTTCTTGAAACTGGACCTTCGACAGGGCTATCTACAGGTTCCCCTCCACCCCAGCAGTAGGGACCTCACTGCTTTTGTGACACATGCGGGCGTCTTTCGGTACACCAGGATGCCATTTGGACTTAGCTCTGCACCCAGCTGCTTCCAAAATGTGATGTCCTCTGTGCTCGCAGGCATTCCTGGGGTGGCCATCTACCTGGATGACATCATCATGCATGGGTCCTCGACCTCCACTCACGACGATCGCCTTCACAGAGTTTTCACGGCTCAAGCAAAACACAAGCTCACACTGAATGGCGAAAAGTGTGTCTTTGCTGTTTCAGAGATCGAATTTGTGGGGTTTCGGTTGTCGGCTGACGGTATATCCCCACTCCAGTCAAACATGGATGCCATTCACAGCATCCCAGAACCCAGCTCTGCAGCACAGGTTGCCTCCTTCCCTGGCATGACTGGGTACTACCTGAAGTTCTTGCCCCAGTACTCAGCCACCACAGCCCCACTGCGCCAGCTCCTGCGAAAGGATGAGCCCTGGGTGTGGTCACAAGCCTGTATGGAAGCTGTACGTCTCCTCAAATCGCAGCTCACGTCGCCTCCAGTGTTGGCTCACTTTGACGTCGCCAGCCCCACCCTCGTCACCTGCGACGCGTCCGCTGCAGCTGTGGGGGCAGTGTTATCACAGATACAGAATGGAGTGGAGAAACCAATCGCCTTTGCCTCCCGAGCCCTTAGCCCCACTGAACAGAAGTACTCAGTAGGCGAGCATGAGGCGCTGGCGTGCGTCTGGGCATGTGAGCGGTGGCACCTGTACACGTATGGCCGTGCCTTCACCCTGCGAACCGATCACCAGGCTCTCACTGCCCTGCTGTCGACATCCGGCACGGGCCACAGACCACTGCGTCTACACCGCTACTCTGACTGCCTCCGCCAATACAATTTCAGTCTCCAGTTCATACCAGGACGTGACAATGTTGTTGCAGATCTGCTCTCCCGCACTGTCTCTGCCCCAGCCCCATTCGTCGGGTCTGAACATGTGGAACAGGATATCGTCCAGATGCTGCACACACCCCTCCAAACCACAGTCTCTCTCCAGGAGCTCAAAGAGGCCTCTGAACAGGATCCGGCCCTCTCCCACCTGTGCACCTTCATCAGGGATGGCTGGCCTCGCAAGGTGCCTGAGGAACTGTCTGCCTACTCCAGAGTTAAAGAGGAGCTCTCCTGCTGGAATGACTCCTGTGTTGCACGTGGGCTCTGCACTGTGGTCCCAAGTGCCCTTCATGCGCGTGTTTTATCCATGGCGCACAAGGGCCACTTGGGCATAGTGAAGCTCAAACAACGATGCCGAGACCTAGTGTGGTGGCCGGGTATCGACAGGGAAATTGAGGCCCTGGTCAAGGACTGTGCAGCCTGCCTTGTAAGTGGCAAGACTGGCCACCAAGCTCCTCCACCCCTGCAACCCCTTGCCTGGCCCTCTCAGCCCTGGGAGCACCTGCAGCTGGACGTCTGCGGGGAGATCCATGGTGTCCCCCACCATCAATGCTTCCTAGTGGTAACCTATGACCTGCACTCAAAATGGCCAGAGGTCACTGCCGTGGGCTCCGTCACCTCTCGGGTCATCACTGAAATCCTTGAGTCATAGAAACATAGAAGATAGGAGCAGGAGTAGGCCATTCGGCCCTTCGAGCCTGCTCCGCCATTCAATGAGATCATGGCTGATCATCCAAATTCAGTACCCGGTCCCTGCCTTCTCCCCATATCCCTTGATCCCTTTCGCCTTAAGAAATATATCCAACTCTTTCTTGAATATACTTAATGAACTGGCCTCCACCGCCCTCTGTGGCAGAGAATTCCACAGGTTCACCACTCTCTGGGTGAAGAAATTCCTCCTCATTTCAGTCCTAAATGGCTTACCCCTTATCCTTAGACTATGACCCCTGGTTCTGGACTCCCCGGCCATCAGAAACATCCTTCCTGCATCTAGTCTGTCCAGGCCTGACAGAATTTTATAGGTTTCGATGAGATCCCCTCTCAATCTTCTAAACTCCAGTGAGTATAAGCCCAATCGACACAATCTCTCCTTATACGTCATTCCTGCCATCCCAGGTATCAGCCTGGTGAATCTTCGCTGCACTCCTTCCATGGCAAGAACGTCCTTCCTCAGGTAAGGCGACCAAAACTGCACACAATACTCAAGGTGTGGTCTCACCAAGGCCCTGTACAACTGCAGCAAGACATCCTTGTTCTTGTACTCAAACCCTCTTGCTACGAAGGCCAACATACCATTTGCCTTCTTAACCGCCTGCTGCACCTGCATGCTTACCTTCAGCGACTGGTGTACAAGAACACCCAGGTCTCTTTGCACTTCCCCTTCTCCCAATCTATTCCCATTCAAATAATAATCTGCCTTCCTGTTTTTGCCACCAAAGTGGATAACCTCACATTTATCCACATTATTGTGCATTTGCCATGTTTCTGCCCAATCACCCAACCTGTCCAAATCGTGCTGGAGTTTCACGACATCCTCCTCACAGCATACCCTCCCACCCAGCTTTGTGTCGTCTGCAAATTTGGAGATATTACATCCAATTCCCTCGTCCAGATCATTAATATATATTGTGAACAGCTGGGGTCCTAGGACCGATCCTTGCGGTACCCCACTAGTCACTGCCTGCCACTCGGAAAACGACCCATTTATTCCAGCTCTTTGCTTTCTGTCCGCCAACCAGTTCTCTATCCAAGTCAATACCTTGTCCCCAATCCCATGTGCCTTAATTTTGCACGCTAATCTCTTATGCGGGACCTTATCGAAAGCCTTCTGAAAGTCCAAATACACCACATCCACTGGTTCTCCCTTATCTATTTTACCAGTTACATCCTCAAAAAATTCCAGTAGATTAGTCAAGCATGATTTACCCTTTGTAAATCCATGTTGACTTTGTCCGATCCAGTCACTGCTTTCCAAGTGCTCTGCTATTACATCTTTTATAATGGACTCTAGCATTTTCCTCACTACCGATGTCAAGCTTACCGGTCTATAATTCCCCGCCTTTTCTCTACCACCTTTTTTGAATAGTGGGGTAACATTAGCTACCCGCCAATCCATGGGTACCGTTCCAGAGTCTATCGAGTTCTGGAAGATGACCAGCAATGCATCTACTATTTAGATTATCAGGCCCTGGGGATTTATCAGCCTTCAGTCCCATCAATTTTCCTAACACCATTTCCCTACAAATACTGATTTCTTTCAGTTCCACCCTTTCATCAGACCCTACGTTCCCCGGCATCTCTGGGAGGTTATTTGTGTCCTCCTTTGTGAAGACAGAACCAAAATATGTATTTAGTTGGTCTGCCATTT
Organism: Somniosus microcephalus; assembly: GCF_052327205.1. Taxonomy (NCBI): domain Eukaryota; kingdom Metazoa; phylum Chordata; class Chondrichthyes; order Squaliformes; family Somniosidae; genus Somniosus; species Somniosus microcephalus. Next base: position 31,595,078 of record NC_140998.1, on the reverse strand, counting down.
CTTTGTTCCCCATTATAAATTCCCCCGATTCTGACTGCAAGGGACCTACGCTTGACTTCACCAATCTTTTTCTCTTCACATATCTATAAAAGCTTTTACAGTCAGTTTTTATGTTCTCTGCAAGCTTACTCTCATATTCTATTTTCCCTTTCTTAATTAATCCCTTTGTCCTCCTTTGTTGAATCCTAAACTGCTCCCAATCCTCAGGATTATTGCTTTTTCTGGCCAATTTATATGCCCTCTCCTTGGACCTTATGCTATCCCTAATTTCCCTTGTTAGCCACGGTTGGGTCCCCTTTTTTGTTTTATTTTTATGCCAAACTGGGATGAACAAATTCTGTAGTTCATCCATTCGGTCTTTGAATGTTTGCCATTGCCTATCCACCGTCAACCCTTTGAGTGCCATTCCCCAATCAATCCTACCCAGCTCGCTCCTCAGACCATCGTAGTTTCCTTTATTTAAATTGAGGACCCTAGTCTCCGAGTCAACTACTTCATTTTCCATCTTAATGAAGAATTAGATCATATTATGATCGCTCCGACCCAAGGGGCCTCGTACAACAAGATTGCTAATTAATCCTTTCTCGTTACATAATACCCAGTCTAAGATGGCCTGATCTCTGGTTGGTTCCTCGACATATTGGTCCAGGAAACCATCCCGTAAACACTCCAGGAATTCCTCCTTCACAGTATTGTTACTCGGTGGCATAGTGGTTAGCACTGTTGCCGCATAGTGGTTAGCACTGTTGCCTCACAGCGCCAGGGACCCGGGTTTGAATCCGGCCTCGGGTGACTGTCTGTGTGGAGTTTGCACATTCTCCCCGTGTTTGCGTGGGTTTTCTCCGGGTGCTCCGGTTTCCTCCCACAGTCCAAAGATGTGCGGGTTAGGTTGATTGGCTATGATAAATTGACCCTTAGTGTTAGGGGGATTAAATACGTGGGATTACGGGGATAGGGTGGGATATGTGTTGGTGTAGGGGTTACAGGGATCGGGTGGGATATGTGTCGGTGCAGGCTCGATGGGCCGAAATGGCCTCTATCTGCACTGTGGGGTTTCTGTGATTCTGTGATTTGGTTGGCCCAATCTATATGTAGATTAAAGTCACCCATGATGACTGCTGTGCCCTTATTGCACGCTTCTTTAATTTCTCTTTTAATGCCATCCCCAACCTCCGCCTTACTGTTTGGAGGTCTATAAACCACTCCCACTAACGTTTTTTTCCCCTTAGTATTTCTCAATTCTACCCATATAGATTCCACCTCATCAGAGCAAATATCCTTCATTACAATTGTGCTAATCCCTTCTTTAACCAGTAATGCTACCCCACCTCCCTTTCCTTTTTGCCTATCTTTCCTGAATATCGAATACCCCTGGATGTTGAGTTCCCAGTCCTGGCCTTCCTTGAGCCACGTTTCCATAATCCCAACCAAATCGTATTTGTTTACTTCTATTTGCGCAGCCAATTCATCCACCTTATTACAAATGCTCCTCGCATTAAGACACAGCCTTCAGGCTTGTTTTTTTAACGCTCTTAGACCTATTAGAATTATTATTTACTGTGGCCATGTTTGATTTAAACCGTTGATTTCTCTGACTGCCATTATTGTTTTTCTCCTTCCTATCTTTTGCTTTTATCCTTGTTTCCCTTTCCTCTGTCTCCCTGCTCAGGTTCCCAACCCCCTGCCATTTTAGTTTAAACCCTCCCCCACAGCACTAGCAAACACTCCCCCTAGGACATTGGTTCCAGCCCTGCCCAGGTGCAAACCGTCCGGTTTGAACTGGTCCCACCTCCCCCAGAACTGGTTCCAATGTCCCAGGAACTTGAATCCCTCCCCCTGGCACCATTCCTCTAGCCACATATTCATCTGAAGTATCCTTCTATTTCTACTCTGACTAGCACGTGGCACGGGTAGCAACCCTGAGATTACTACCTTTGAGGTCCTGTTTTTTAATTTATCTCCTAACTCCCTATACTCCGCTTTTAGGACCTCATCCCGCTTTTTACCTATATCGTTGGTGCCTATATGCACCACGACAACTGGCTGTTCACCCTCCCCTTCCAAGATGGTCTGGAGCCGCTCGGAGACATCCTTGACCCTTGCACCAGGGAGGCAACACACCATCCTGGAGTCTCGTTTGCGGCCGCAGAAACGCCTATCTATTCCCCTTACAATTGAATCCCCTATTACTATAGCTCTACCCCTCTTTTTCCTCCCATTCTGTGCAGCAGAGCCACCCCTGGTGCCAGGAAGTTGGCTGCTGCTGCCTTCCTCTGATAAGCCATACCCCCCAACAGTACTCAAAGTGGTGTATCTATTGGAGAGGGGGATGGCCACAGGGGACCCCTGCACTACCTGCCTGTGCCTAGTACTCAGCCTGTTGGTCACCCGTTCCCTTTCTTCCTGTCCAACCTCTACCTGCGGTGTGTCCAACTCCGTAAATGTGCTATTCACGATGTCCTGAGCATCATGAACGCTCCAGTATGCATCCAATCGCAGCTCCAGCGCCGCAATGCGGTCTGTCAGTAGCTGCAGCTGGATGCACTTCCTGCACATGTAGTTGTCAGGGACACAGGAAGTGTCCCTGATTTCCCACATATCGCAGGAGGAGCAGATCATGGGGCCCGGCTGTCCTGCCATGACTTACCCTTTAATTAATTGAATTTAAATTAAATCAATCAATCCCACTAATTACACTACAGTTAATTGGTTTACCAACAGTCCCTGCTACACCAGAGAGACCTTAGAAACTATAAACCAGAGTTAAAGTTTTAAAAAAAAGAGAGAAATACTCACCAACCAATCACTTACCTGCTTCCTGGTGACGCCACACTTTGATTACTTTTTACCTCTCTCCCCTGCTGTTGAACTGGTCGGGCCTCGCTGCTCCTCACTCACTGCCGCCGGTTTTAATCTGCCGTCGATGCTCAGTGTTCCCACGCAGCCCCGCTCTGGTCGGGCTGCTCCTGCCTCACTGCCGCCGGTTTTAATCTGCCGCCGATGCTCAGTGTTCCCACGCAGGCCCGCTCTGGTCGGGCTGCTCCTGACTCACTGCCGCCGGTTTTAATCTGCCGCCGATGCTCAGTGTTCCCACGCAGGCCCGCTCTGGTCCCTCTTCTCCCGCTGGGGGCATCCAAAGGCCATCACCACAGACAATGGCCCACAAATGGTCTCTTCGGAACTCTCCTCTTACCTTGAGAGCAAGGGCATCCGTCACATACGCACACCACCCCGAGTCAAATGGGGGGGGGTGGAGCGTTTTAACCAGACACTGAAAAATGGCCTCAGAGCACACCTATCCCAGGGGTGTGCATTTGACAAGGCCCTCCTCCACACACTGCTGCACTACAGAGCCTCCCAGCATTCTGTTGAATCCGTGTGTTAATGGAGACACGGAATGCAGGAGTTGATTTAACAAGTGTTTACTGAACAAAGTCTGGAGGTGAACTAACTATACAAGACGCTATACAGGCTTATATACCCGAGTGGTCACTACCGGTACTACAGTACACAGGGGCTTCAAAAAACATAGTTCCTCTTAAAGGTACATACACTACAATTCCTCCCCTTTTAGATAAATAGTACATAACATTTTAAGTAATCATTAAATAACATTTTTACAAGAACAATAATCGACACATTTGCTGAAGTTAATCAATTACAAATTCAATCTCTCTGGAGGCTTCCTGACTCGGTCTGGATAACGCCTCGGTGGTGTAGTAGGTTTCGGTGGTGTAGTAGGTTCTTTTGGCAAGGTCGATTCGGCTTGAATGCCAGTGTCGGGTTCATCTGGTTCCAGTATCACCGGATCGGAGGTAGATACTATGGGTATCTTTGCTTCATCACTAGGCGTATAGAGTTGTGGTGTAGGTTGTCCCTTTTCGGATGACTCTATGATCTGGTCAGCATGGCGCCTTATTATGCTTTCTCCAATGTCCACGGTATACATCAGCGGTCCTAGTCGTGTGCAAATAGTTCCAGGCTGCCATTTCTCAGTACGGTAGTCCCGGGCCAAGACTTGTTGACCTATCTGGAAGGTTCTAGTTGGCCTTTCATTCATGCTTTGAAATTGCTGGTTCTCTACGTCCCTTCTGACGTTTGGCTTGATCAAATCCAGCTGGCATCTTAGTCTTCTATTGAAAAACACCATGGCGGGGGTTTGGTTTGTAACCACGTGTTGCATTCCTGTATGCAAACAAGAAGTTATCTACCTTATGTTGTAGATTTATGTCTTCATTACCCATGGCCTTTATGGCCTTCTTGAAGGTCTGGACAAACCTTTCAGCTAATCCATTGGTGGCGGGATGGTATGGGGCGGACGTGTAGTGCTTAACCCCATTGTTTTTTAAGAACTTCCTGAATTCTTCGGATACAAATTGCGGTCCATTATCAGAACAGATCTGTTCAAGCAGCCCATTCCTGGCGAATATGGTCCTTAATACTGTGATGGTTTTTTCCGTGGTGGTGGAGGACATCTTTATTACCTCCGGCCACTTGGAGTGTGCATCCACCGCGATTAAGAACATTGAGTCCATAAATGGACCCGCAAAGTCGATATGTACCCTTTGCCATGGAGATGAGGGCCACTCCCATGGATGTAGAGGGGCTTGTGGTGGGGCGTTTTGGACCATCTGGCATCCTAGACAGCTCTTGGTCATTTCTTCGATGTCTCCATCGATACCTGGCCACCACACAAACGCTCTGGCTAAGTTCTTCATTTTCACTCCACCCAAATGCCCCTCGTGAAGCTCCTTTAGCACTTTATCCTGGAGTTTGGGTGGAATCACCACTCTGGATCCACACATCAAGATTCCTCGGCACACTGACAGCTGTTCTCTTCTTTGCGAGAATGCTGGTAACAGTGGTTCGCCATGTGCTGGCCATCCCTTCACCGTTAAATCGTAGACTCGTGAGAGAGTCGGGTCATTTCTCGTTTCCTTTTCAATGGTAGAATTTGTCACTGGTAGACATTCCACTATGGTCGAGTGGAACATCTCCACTGGGTCCATTGTAGGCGCCTCTTCTACCGTTGGCAACGGTAGGCGCGATAACCCGTCAGCATTCCCATGCTGTTTTGTTCCTTTGTATTCTATGTCATATTGGTGTGCCCCTAGGAAAATCACAGAATCACAGAATCACAGAAACCCCACAGTGCAGATAGAGGCCATTTCGGCCCATCGAGCCTGCACCGACACATGTCCCACCCGATCCCCGTAACCCCTACACCAACACATATCCCACCCTATCCCCGTAACCCCACGTATTTAATCCCCCCTAACACTAACGGTCAATTTTTATCATAGCCAATCAACCTAACCCGCACATCTTTGGACTGTGGGAGGAAACCGGAGCACCCGGAGGAAACCCACGCAAACACGGGGAGAATGTGCAAACTCCACACAGACAGTCACCCGAGGCCGGATTTGAACCCGGGTCCCTGGCGCTGTGAGGCAACAGTGCTAACCACTATGCCACCGTGCTGCCCAAAGGGACCACCTCTGTAGCCTTTGCGCTGTCATAATGGGAACGCCCTTTTTAGGGTTGAATATGGAGACGAGGGGTTGATGGTCAGTCAACAAGGTAAATTTTTGTCCGTGTAGGTAATGGTTGAATTTCTTCACCCCCCACACCAGGCTGAGTGCCTCCCTGTCGATCTGGGCATAGTTACGCTCAGCTGAGTTCAATGAGCATGACGCAAAAGCTATCGGCCGCTCCGAGCCATCAGGGAATCTATGCGATAATACCGCTCCCACGCCGTAAGGGGATGCATCGCATGCCAGTCTGATTGGCAGTGATGGGTTGTAATGCGCCAACACTTCCTTGGACGTGATCAAGCCTTTGCATTTATGGAAGGCACGTTTACAGTCTTCGCTCCATTTCCAAATTACTCCCGTTTGTAGCAGTGCGTGAAGAGGGTGCAGAACCGTTGACAAGTTCGGTAAAAATTTATGATAGTAATTTATTAATCCCAGGAACAACCTTAATTGTGAGACATTTTCAGGCGTGGGGGCTTTTACGACCGCTTCAATTTTTTCAGGTGACTTATGCAACCCTTCTTCGTTAATGACATGGCCACAATATGATATTTGTTTCTGGAAAAATTCGCACTTGGGGCGATTTGCTCGTAGGCCCCGTTCTCTCAGCCTAGTGAGCACCTGCTCCAAATTGGCAAGGTGCTCGTTGTCGTTTTCTCCTGTTACAAGGATGTCGTCTAGGTAGCATTGAGTCCCCGGAATCCCTTGCAGGACTTGCTCCATAGCTCTTTGCCAGATAGCTGGAGCTGATGCTACTCCGAAAACCAGTCGATTGTACTGGTACAGGCCTTTGTGTGTGTTTATCATGAGATACCTTTTAGGGGCCTCCTCTACCTCCATCTGTAGATATGCCTGTGCCAAGTCAATTTTGGTGAAACGTTTCCCTCCGGATAGTGAGGCGAAAATATCTTCTATCCTCGGAAGAAGATACTGTACCATGTGAAGAACCGGGTTTACAGTCACCTTGAAGTCCCCACAGATGCGAATTTTTCTCTGTTCTTCAGATTTATCATTATTCAACGTTTTCTTCATGACCGGGACGATGGGTGTTGCCCACTCGCTCCAATCTACCTTGGATAACACGCCTGCTTTTTCCAAATTCTCCAGCTCTGCCTCGACTGCTGGACGAATTGTGTATGGCACCGGCCTTGCCTTAAAAAACTTGGGAATTGCCGCATCTTCCACTTTTATTGAGGCGGTGGCGCCTTTCAGGGTTCCTAGTTGCTGTTGAAACACTTCTTTGGCGTTAGCCAAGATTTCTTTTAATCGTCCAGGTATGACGTCATCATCATTTTTTTTCTTACTGGTCACCGTCAGTGCCTGAATGGAGTGCCAGTCTAAACGTATCTTTCTGATCCATTCACGTCCCAACAACGGTGGACCACCATCTTGCAGAACGTATAAATACAACTTCTGTATTTCCTTGCCGTTGTATACAACAGGCACCCTTATTTTCCCTCTGGGGTATACTTTCTGCCCCGTATATGTCTTCAAGATAATGGATGTGTCTTTCAAAGGTATATGCGGAAATAGCCACTCGTAATCCCGTCGACTTATGACGGTCAGAGCTGATCCTGTATCTAGCTCCATTTTAACTGGGGACCCCGCTATTGTGAGGGTAACCCAAATGGTCTGGTAATCTTCTTTGGCAATTACATTATGTAATTTGAGACAGCTTAGTCTCTTGTTTCCGGAGTCGCTATCGCTCTTCTGGTCTTCGGAGCTACTGTCCATCATCATTTGTACCTTTCTGTACTTTTCCTTTTTGACCTTTTTACTGTCAGCGGATTTTTTTCCAGATCTGCATACACATGCAATGTGTCCCATCTTTCCGCATTGCCTGCATGCTTTGTCCTTGAACCAGCAGTCCCTCTGGTCGTGGGTGGATCTGCCGCAGCGATAACATCTCTCGAAACCCCGTGTCATTTCATGGGTGCCAAAGTCCTGTGGCTTTTGCTGTATCTCTGCAGCTCCTCTTGCTGCTGCTTCGTATGATACAGCCACACTGAAAGCCTTGTCCAGTGTCAAATCTTTCTCAGAAAGTAGTCTTTTCTGTGTTCCTTCGCTTAGGAGACCGCAGACGAATTTGTCTCGTAGAGAATCTGCCAGTCCTGCCCCGAATTGGCAGTGCTTTGACAGCTTTCGTAATTCGGTGAGGTAATCAGCGTTACTTTCATTCTTGTGCTGATTCCTCCTGAAGAATTTGAATCGTTCCGCTATCAGCAGCGGTGTTGGGTTTAAGTGCTCCTGTAGGGTATCAACAATCTCCTTAAAATTCTTGTCCATCGGTTTGGCTGGAGTGATCAAGTTTCATAACAGCCCGTATGTCCTTGCGCCCATCAGATTTAGAAGTACCGATGCCTTTTTATCATCCGCTACTTCATTCACCTTGCAATATACCTCCACTCTTTCCACATATGTGGTCCAATCCTCTATATCACTATCGAAAGCAGTAATATTGCCAGTCTTCGGCATCCTGAAAATCAAAAATGGCGCCTCCGCGCTTTTCCTTCTTCCCTGCCGAGTCAAGATGGCGCCTCCCTCGCTTTCCTGCTGCTGCCGCTGCTGCCAATGCTGTTCTCCGTGGTTCCCGTTGCGACCTGCAGCTTTTCGCGGTATTTCTATTTTTTTATTTTTTTTTATTTACACATATATTTTAAACAGTTTCTCCGTCACTTGGAGGATCGTTCCCGTCGGACCCTCTGGGACTTTCCCCTCCCTCTGCTCGGTCCGAACGCCGACCTGCTTTGAAGCGCCGGCCATCTCGAGTGCTCCACCCTCTGTCTCTGTTTGCTTCTGCTTTCCGACTCGCTGCCCAGCCCCGCTGCAGAGCCACCCGATCGAGCCCCAGCCCGCCGCCCAGGAAGGATCAGTGCACTACCTGTGAAACCACAGTTTTTTGTTTTTTTTCTTCGACCTTCGTCTGAGGAATCGATCTCCTTGAGGTGCTGCCGAATTGCAGGTAAGTTCGTTTCTAACTCGTCGCCACTGTTGAATCCGTGTGTTAATGGAGACACGGAATGCAGGAGTTGATTTAACAAGTGTTTACTGAACAAAGTCTGGAGGTGAACTAACTATACAAGACGCTATACAGGCTTATATACCCGAGTGGTCACTACCAGTACTACAGTACACAGGGGCTTCAAAAAAACATAGTTCCTCTTAAAGGTACATACACTACACATTCCACTACAGGGGTCTCACCCGCATCCCTCATGCTAGGCCATGAGCTCATGCTGCCCCTTGGCAGGCTCCGCCCCTCGCTAGCTCAGAGCCCTGCTCCACGGGCTCAAGCCACAGTCGCTAGACAGCAGGAGAAGATGAAACTCCGCTTCGACCAGTCGAAGAGGGCCAAGGCGCCCAACATCTCAGTCTCCGATTGGGTCAGAGTCCACAGGCCTTACCACAACAATAAGATGGCCTCATTCTGGTCCTCCCCTCTCCAAATCAGCCGCCAACTTGGACCAGCCACTTTCTGCCTCACTGACGGCTCTCGGTGGCATGCCAGCCGCCTTCGGAAGGTGCCAGCACCCCCTGATGCGGGATTATACGGACCTAATCCCCAAGCCTTACCCCCAGAGTGGCGGGATGCACATGTGGCTCAGCCAGCCAACCCTCAAGCAGATATTGTGCCTCAGCCTGCTCCTCACCAGTCCCCACTTCGGCCTGCTCTTCACCAGTCCGCACCTCGGCCTGTCCATACACGTTCTCGCCCTGGCCACCTACAGGACTTTGTCACTAGATTTCATGTTTGAAATTCTGTGAGGGGGGAGGAAATGTTATGTCTGACATTGGTGATAGGTACTCGATTGCCTTGGCTTGAGCACACGGAGTTTAATAGTGCTGTTATCATTGTATTGTGTCTGGCATTGGATATAGGTATTCAATTGCTTTTGCCTGTAAAGTGTGGTTGCATCAGCCATTAAAAGCAACATGAGTTGAGTTCTCACAAACGGCCTCTGGATTATCTTTGTAAATGCAACACATTAACCTTCTATATTCCAGGGAATACAGGCTTAGTTTATGTAATCTCCCATCATAATCTAATCCTTGGGGCTAAAAATTTGGGAGCTTTACGCCAAAGTAGCAAAAAGAGGGAGGATGCCGCTGTTTCGCCAGCTGGTGGCAGGACCCACGGCATCCTCAATTTTCCCAGGCCCAGCAGCACTGCCGATAAGATCCATCGCCCTGCAAATTAAAATGAGGGAGAGGTGACGTACTTACGTCACCATGGGGAACTTGGACCTTTGTGCTGAGTTCAGTGCTGGGTCCTAAGCTCGCCATGTAAAGCTAGCATCCAGCAGACTGACAGAGGCACTGTCAGCACCTTTTAAAGGAACACACACATCTTTCAGGTAAGTTTGCATTTAAGCTTTTGGACTGTTTTTTTTAATTTTATTGAAGTAGTGGGTTGCTGCAATAGATGTTAAAAGTTTTTAAAGTATGTAGGGCGTGCTGCTGGACACTTGCAAGGCCTCGGATGGTAAAGGAAGACCTTTGAGAAGACAGAAGATTCTGCAAATACTCAGCAGGTCAGGCAACATCCGTGGAGAGCGAAATGAAGTTCACGTCTCAAGTCAAGATGTTGCGTGACCTGCTGAGTACTTGGAGCATTTTATGCAGTCATTTCAGATTTATAGCATCTGCTCACAGAGGGAAGAGGAAGACACAGAAGAGGAAGAAATAGAACAGGAGGAAGCCGAAGAGGAGGAAGCCGAAGAGGAGGAAACAGAATATTAGTTCCACACCTTCCCTTCCCTCTGTTATCGACCATGCAAGGAGTGCAGCGAAGATTCACCAGACTGATACCTGGGATGGCAGGAATGACGTATGAGGAGAGATTGGGTCGATTGGGCTTATACTCGCTGGAATTTAGAAGAATGAGAGGGGATCTCATTGAAACTTATAAAATTCTAACAGGACTAGACAGACTTATGCAGGAAGGATGTTCCCGATGGCGGGGGAGTCCAGAACCAGGGGTCACAGTCTAAAGATAAGGGGTAAGCCATTTAGTACAGAGATGAGGAGGAATTTCTTCACCCAGAGTGTGGTGAACCTGTGGAATTCTCTACCACAAAAGGCAGTTGAGGCCAATTCATTAAATATATTCAAGAAGGAGTTAGATATATTTCTTAAGGCTAAAGGGATCAAGGGGTATGGGGAGAAGGCAGGGACAGGGTACTGAGTTTGGATGATCAGCCATGATCACATTGAATGGTGGAGAAGGCTCAAGGGGCCGAATGGCCTACTCCTGCTCCTATCTTCTATGTTTCTATGAAATAGGAGAGGAGGAAGCAGAAGAGGAGGAAGCAGAAAGAAGGATGCCCCTTTCTGGCCGGGGTATCCAGGATGGAATCATCTGCCTGCAGTACCAGTGACCACAATCCCAATTCCCCTTTCAATATTAGTTCCACACCTTCCCTTCCCTCTGTTACTGACCATCATAGCATCCTCTTGGCCACGATGCTGAAATAAAAGCCACCACAAAGCAAACTTTCCAATCCAAATTTATACATCTATCCATTCAATAGGACATCAAGAAATCAACTCATCACCCTTATGCATTCTCTTAGTGACAGTCTTGTGTGTGACTTTGCCTATCCTACTAATGGCACGCAGTGCTACCCCAGTGGCTGCAACATGACTGGTGGAAGGCTGATTACTTTCAGTGGGGGACACTGCAAATGGCCATGCTGGTCAACCTTGAGAAGCTGGTGACTGGGAGTGTAAAATCGAGTGACAGTGTTTCTTCTTCACTCTCCTGTCTTCTTGGCCAACCACTAGCTGGGCAGGCTGCATTTCTTGGGTGTCTGAAATGAGGAAGGCACAAGGGTGGAGTTGTGGTGAGGGGAGGACAGGAAAGCAAGAGGTGCATGTGAGAAGGAGGATAACGTATGATGATACCAGCATCTTGTATCCTTTCTGCCCCACTGCTGGCCAAGGGCTCAGCCATGCCCCTGCCAAGAATGGCCAGCACCATCTCCTTCAAGGAGGTGAAGTGCGGCTAGGAATGGGAGATGTGCCTCGTGATTGGTACAGATTGTTGGTAGGTGAGTGATTGGTGGCGGGGGGGGGGGGTCATACATGAGCAGTGTGTGAGGCTAGTGGCGCAGTTGGTAGGAGACGGCATTTGAAGATGCATTCACTGACCTTGACCAGTGGTCTGAGGTCATGAAGATTCATTGGGCATGGAGGGTGACACTGCTGGCAGTGACGGCCTCAGTGCTGTGGTCCCACATCGTTCTTTCTGGAGGGCCTCCTGGCCCCTGTGGGCAGAGGACCTTTCTTGCAGTGTTGACCCCCTGTACAAAGCTGGGGTGCTGCGTGCGAGACCCTGGGTGCCCCTTCCCTGGCTTGCTGAGTCATTTGGGTGGCTGCTGAAGCATTTCCCCCATTTTTTGAGGTTCGGAAGGGAATTCAGCTTTAAGAGCTGAAGACTCCCATTTGGGACTTTTTAATGTTTTTTTTTAAAGGATGAAAACTGCATTTTTTCACTTCATTTTTATTAGTTCAGAAAGCATTGCCCTTTTAATTTCACACAGTGCCCAGCGAACTCTATTGCCTCACTTCCAGAGGCTATTGGAAGCTGGAACGCCCATTCTGGATGGGAACTTCGACTCCCATGCCTGCACTAATGCCAACAGGAGGGTGTTACATGGTAAGTTAGTGCTGGGCTAAAAATCATTAACCCCCAGCACAAATTTTTCTCTGATAGCACTTCGTCCATTTTCAGCGGCCGTTAACCCAAGGCCGCAGTGACACCGGCCACAAATTTTTAGCTCTTGGAGCCCTGGTAACTTTCTGGTGAATCTGCACTGCGCTCCTTCCAAGGCCAACATATCCTTTTCTGTGCGGTGCCCAGAAATGTACACAGTGTGGTCTTACCAGGGCTTTGTATAGCTGCAGCAAAACTTCCTCCCCTTTATATTCTAGCTCAAAAAGTTATAAAAGCTAACATTCCATTAGCCTTTTTGATTAATTTTTTGTACCTGACAACTATATTTTAGTAATCTGTGTATATGGACCCCTAAATCTCCTTGGACCTCCACTGCTTCTAGCTTTTCACCATATATACAATTCAGTCATATAGGTCTGTCTCGATATGAATAGTATGCACAGAGAAACAGAAATTTTACATGCTGATCATTGAGCAGCATTGAGTTGAAATCCTTTCTGTTGATCTATAGCCTATAGCCCAGGATTGGAAGCATTAACTCCAATGTACATGCAGTTGATAATGCCCTAGCCTTTGGGGAAATGGGCTAGGTGATAAAGGTCAAGCTGCATTTCCCTCTGATGATGAACCATTATGAACTGCACAAAGTGGTATGATTTCAAGTAGTGAGTTTCCATCACATCTTGAATACAGCACTTTATTGCATATTGGCTAATTCGAATCAAGTTTTTCATGGCGTTCTTAAAGATGACAGTTGCAAAAAAATGCATTGCTATTTTTGACCTATATCCTGCCTTCCACCAACAGCAAAGAATTTCTTGTTGATCTCAGCTGCAGAGCATCTCATACTAATTGGCACAAATCAGTGACTGCTTCTTTGCTGACGCAAGCCTAGTCAGATACCACTCTTTGGTCAGCTCTTGCTGCGCTTTGCATGATAGTGCCTTGGCCTGGAGAAATTGTAAGGCACTGTGCTGAGTCTCCAATGCCTTCAATGTTCTCTTACAACAGTCTCCTTCATGTGGCACTCTACATTGCTATAGCCGATGATTGGAATTGCACCCATTCTGCTGATACCATGTTTGCACAGGAAAACAAGAATGCAAGTATACTATCCACAAAATCTTCAGCTTGACTTGCTCAAACTTTCCTTCACAGAAAGGGCAATTATACATTCCTATGATTCAGAAGATCTGCACCAAGCAATATAGTGTGGCTTATAGGGCTTTGTGGCCCACCTGAAAAAAGGGCAATTTGGGTTTAAGGGCCTACTGAATCACACTCACACACTTCATTCATTTTTGGGTGTGCAATTTGAAAAGTTGGCCCTATATATTTAAATCACCCCTCCTCATTTGAGCAACAAAGCCATATTTGGTATAAGACAAATCTTGGTAATGCTCTGCAATTACATTGAAGGGGAAAACTCTCCCAAAATGGAAGAATGCTGAGTATATAGTTCAGAAGTGTACAGCAATATTACATGAACACTGGTTAAATTGCACCACAATGAGTAAATACCAATATTATGGAAGTAGGCAATGAGTCAGTTCCCCAACTGGGCAATTTACAGTATGCGGATTCCCTGCAAGCGTTTGCCACATAAATGCCTTACTGCACTGAAAAAATATCATACAGTATCACATTTACTTCATATTCAGGTACCGCTCAATCGACCCTGGCCAACTCTGGGTATGGGAGTCACATGTGGGAGAGATGCTATATGGGAGAGTTAGAAGTCAGTCTAAACTTATAATCCACAAAAACAAATATGCTGCTTCAAATAGTGTGATCTACTGAAACTTGGACAGTTTTACATCGGCTCAAAAAACAATGAAAATTAAAGTTATGAAAACAGAATTTAAGATATCATGAAACAACTTTAGGGCTTTAATCTTTTTCAGCAGATCTGATTTTGTAAGATTCACACAGGCAAGGAGCTACAACAACTACTTGCATTTAGATAGCGCCTTTAACGTAGTAAACATCCCAAGGCACTTCACAGGAGTGTAATCAGACAAAATTTGACACCGAGCCACTGAGATATTTAAGGAAGGAGAGAGAGGATAAGAAGCGGAGAGGTTTAGCGAGAGAATTCCAGAGAGTTTAGGGCCTAGGCAACTGAAGGCATGTCCGCCAATGGTGGAGCGAAGGAAATTGGGAATGTGCAAGAGGTGAGAACTGGAGGAGCACAGAAATCTTGGAGGGTCGTAGGGCTGGAGGAGGTTACAGAGATAATATTACAATAGCAAAAGCACGTCCTATATGTTTATATACATTACCAATTCTTCTAAGTGAAGATACAGTCTGACCCTGTCAGTAATACTGTTTACTTCTTCTGTTGTACATCTAAATCTTGCAATTTCCCAAGCTAAATGAAAAAAATAATATGGCTATAATCTCACATGGAGTACCTCCTGTTCAATTTCCTATTCACTCTATAGGATTACGTAAAATTTTATTTATACACTAGAATAAAGTTTACAAGCCCCCAACCCAGACATGAAGCCTAGCTGATTGGAAAATCAGTGCAGAGGCCAGCACACCCAATTCACAGCCTCTGCAGATTTTCTGGTCATTAAAATTAATCACCACTGAACTCAGCAGCCGTAGCTCCAATCTATACCCCCATCAAGTAATGTTCTTCATCCAGAAGCTTCGCCTCACAAAATGTAATCCTACTATGCCAAAGGTAAAAAGCGAGTCGAAGCTTTTTTTCATACTCATACTTACTGGAAAACAATCATACTACTGAAGCTCAATGGCAGGAATTTTCCCTTAGTTCACGGTTAATAGGTAAACATTCCAATCAATGTCCCATTATAGGCACCAGAGAGAAAAATATAGGCTGGTGCCCTTCACTTAAGCTTCGGCCAAATTACTTAAACTAATGCAGATTTCATGATTAAGGCTTGTAACAAATGTAGGCCGCGAAATTCGGCACCTTAGTGGCAGTAGTTAAGGCCAGTTTGGGAAAAAAAGGCGTCCGCCTCGCTTCCGCCACAGCCCACGCTGTTCGCCATCTTGGTGAGGGCGATAGTGCAGGCGGGACGTGCATGTGCCGGCAGTATGCAGAGTAGGCAGATCGTGTTGTCAGTCAGCATGGAAGGCTGATTTGACGCACGACCTGCCATTTTCGACGTCGCCGCTCCACTCAACACCCTCTCCTAAACATGCACAGCTGAATAAGGGACCACCTCCACCCCGCCAGCACTATTAATAGGGAAACATCCAACTTGCAGGCAAGTTGATTAATTCTCTTGTATTAGCTCTTGCAGAATTTGTATGAATACTGGGTTGCTGGAAGACATTTCAAAAGTTGTTGAAGTGTGCAGGGAGTGCTGCTGGACGTTGAGAATGCACTGGCTGCTACTGGAAGACCTCGGAGTGCACTACTTGCTCCTAGTCATGGGGGCTCTAGTTGCAGCATGACAGGGAGATGGAGCAGAAGCAGCAAAGAAGACAAGCTGCTCGCAGAGGGAGGGGGAGGAGGGCTCTCAGCAAGAGGCCTTACCCAGCTAGGGTCTTCAGGAAGCACTTCTGCTTCCTGGACCTAAGCCAGGAGCAGTGTGTTTGGCAACTCCGCTTCACCAAGGCGGTCACAGAACTCTGCCACCTCCTGGAACCAAACCTGCAGCCTCAGAGCAGGGTGATGATGGCTCTGCCAGTGGCCCTCAAGGTGACCGTGACTCTGACTTTTTCTGCCAGCGGATCCTTCCAGGCTGGAACAAGCGGCATAGCAAAACATATCGCAGTTCGCCGTCCTTCGCTGCATCCGGAACATCACAGAGGCTCTGTACTCTAGAAGGGACTTCATGGTCTTCTCTCTAAACAGAGAGAAGCAGGAGGAGCACGCACATGGCTTTGCCAGGATATTGGGCTTCCCCAGGGTGCAGGGCGCCATTGACTGCACACACGTGGCTTTGCGGGCACCGCATATCAATAATGAGATGTACCATGACCGCAAAGGTTACCACTCACTTAATGTGCAGTTGGTGTGCGACCATGCCCAGGACATCATGATGGTGAATGCATGGTATCCTGGCAGCAGTCATGATGCCTTCATCCTGTGCCAGTCCGGTGTGCCAGCAATCTTCCAGCCACCACATCAAACCCAAGGGTAGCTGCTAGACAACAAGGGCTATCCGCTCTATTACAAAAAGAAAATACTGCAGATGCTGGAAATCTGAAATAAAAACAGAAAATGCTGGAGAAACTCAGCAGGTCAGGCAGCATCTGTGGAGAGAGAAACAGAGTTAACGTTTCAGGTCGATGATCTTTCGTCAGAACTGGAAAAAAGCAGGAAATGGAACAGATTTTTAAGCAAGTGAAAAGGCTGGGAAAGGGAGGAGGGGATGAAAGAACAAAAGGGAAGGTCTGTGATAGGATGGAAGGCGGGAGAGATTAAGAGACATTGGCCCAGAAATTCGGGTCTCCACGGGTGAGTACGCATGGGGTACTCACCCGTAAGCCCAATGGAAGTGCCGGTTTTGTGCATGCACTGCGCATGCATGGGAAACCGGCACTTCCGTTCCCCTGAAAGAAGGGGTTAAGAGGTGGAACGCGTGCGCAGGAGAGGCAGCGCGTGCGGATTAAACTTACATTTTTTTTGCAGGTTTTCCAGGGAGGGTAAGTCTCCAGAAGTTAGACATGTAAAAAGCAGGCGCAAGGCCTGCTTTTTACAAGGTAAGTGGTGAATTAATTAAAATTAAAATATTTTTTCCACAGGTTTATTATTTTTAAATACTTTAAAGAAAGGTAAGTTTATTTTTAGCCCCATTAGAAAATAAAATTAATTTTTTCAAAAATTTAATTGTTTAAAAGTTATTTCATGTAATTTATAGTTTATTTTAAAAATGTGATTTCTTTAAAATTTATTTGAAGATTTAGTGATGTTTTGGGGCTTATAGTATTTATAGGTTTGACAGCCCTTCCTGTCAAACTTATGAATGAAGCATTCCCTGCTACCATTGGCTCTCCATGGCCCACGTGATCCCAGGGGACGCATCGAAATAACTGCGTCCCTGGGATACGCAAGCACTGCACGCCGGCAGTTGGAGGAGGCCCAGGATCGCAATTCCACGGGGGCCCACAGCTCAACGACCGGCGCGGTAGGTAAGTGCAGGTCGGGGGCTTGCACCCGCGGGAAGCCCCCGACCCGAATTTCTGGGCTATTAAGAGATATTCAAGGCAAAAGGAGATGGTAATGGAACAGGATAAGAAACAAAGGATGGCTCTAGATGAAGGGTAAATTGTGCTGGCAGAATGAAAGACAGTTGCCATGTGCAGGAGAAGAAAAAAAGACACAGACAAAAAGTGTGGATAAAAAATATATTATATATATATATATACACTGTATGATAGGGGCCGAGGTTATGATCTGAAATTGTTGAACTCTATGCTCACGATGTGCTCTCCTCTACATTGGGGAGACCAAACGCAGATTGGGTGACCGCTTTGCGGAACACATCCGTTCAGTCCGCAAGGGGGACCCCGAGCTTCTGGTCGCCTGTCATGTTAATTCACCGCTCCACTCCCACTCAGACCTCACCGACCTCGGGCTCTTACATTGTTCCACGGAAGCTCAGCGTAAGCTCAAGGAACAGCACCTCATCTTTCGATTAGGCACTTTACAGCCTTCCGGACTCAACATAGAGTTCAACATTTTCAGATCATAACCTCGGCCCCTATCATATATATATATATTTTTTTTTTTTTAATCCAGTCTATGTCTTTTTTTCTTCTCCCCCACATGGCAGCTGTCTTTCATTCTGCCAGCACAATTTACACTTCATCTAGAGCCATCCTTTGTTTCTTAACCTGTTCCATTACCATCTCCTT
Organism: Somniosus microcephalus; assembly: GCF_052327205.1. NCBI lineage: Eukaryota > Metazoa > Chordata > Chondrichthyes > Squaliformes > Somniosidae > Somniosus > Somniosus microcephalus. Next base: position 31,577,027 of record NC_140998.1, on the reverse strand, counting down.
TTCCTAGAATATCTCTTAATGTCTCTTAATCTCTTCCACCTTCCATCCTATCACAGACCTTCCCTTTTGTTCTTTCATCCCCTCCCCCTTTCCCAGCCTCTACACTTGCTTAAAAATCTGTTCCATTTCCTGCTTTTTTCCAGTTCTGACGAAAGGTCATCGACCTGAAACGTTAACTCTGTTTCTCTCTCCACAGATGCTGCCTGACCTGCTGAGTTTCTCCAGCATTTTCTGTTTTTATTTCAGCTATCCGCTCTATGCCTGGCTGATGACTTCCCTCCACAAGCCCAGCATTCATAGCCCGCAATCATATAATGCCAGGCTGCCACGAGGAACCTCATCAAGCAGACCATCAGGGTGCTGAAGCAATGGTTCCGCTGCCTTGACTGCTCGGGAGCAGAACGCGCTACTGGTTGGCTCAGCACTCAGCAGGGGGCCCAATTTCGTGGGAAGTGTGATCTCTATTTAAAGGTAGTCTAGTGTGAAACGCTGTCTGCATTTCTTAAAGGTGAGGTGCTGGACACATTTTCATTTTTTATGGAAACAATGATTGTGGTAAACAGAAAAAATCTTACAAATGATTATTGGATTTCTGAAAACTGCCTGAGCCCTAACTTCTCAAGGGTTTGCAAGACTAGATGGGGCCAATAAAGGAATCCTGGTGCGACAGCAGCAGGCCATTGTGATAGTGTTCGTCACGCCTCCAGAGCTTCTAGCTAACCTCAGCCCATGAAGTTGTCAGTGTTGGCTCAGTGGTAGCACTCACCTCAGTCAGGTAGGTCGTGGGTACAAGCCCCATTCCAGGACTTGAGCACACTATCCAGGCTGACACTTCAGTGCAGTGCTAAGGGAGTGCTGCACTGTCAGAGGTGCCATCTTTCGGATGAGACGTTAATGATTGCCTCTCAGGTGGACATAAAAGATCCCATGGCACTATTCAAAGAAGAGCAGGGAGTTCTCCTGGTGTCCCGGTCAATAGTTGTCCCTTGCACACAGTGCATGCACAGTCTCTAAGCGCTGACAGCACTTGCGACCTGTAATATGGGCCACTGTGCTCATTGGGCAGTGAGACCCACTCAGTGACTGATAACACCACAACAACAACAACAATGTGCATTTATATAGCGCCTTTAATGTAGTAAAACATCCCAAGGCGCTGCACAAGAGTATTATAAGACAAAAAATTTGACACCGAGCCACATAAGGAAAAATTAGGGCAGGTGACCAAAAGCTTGGTCAAAGAGGTACACAAGAACATAAGAAATAAAAACAGGAGTAGGCCATACGGCCCATCGAGCCTGCTCCGCCATTCAATAAAATCATGGCTGATCATTGACCTCAACTCCACTTTTAGGAGTGTCTTAAAGGAGGAAAGAGAGATAGCGAGGCGGAGAGGTTTAGGCAGGGAATTCCAGAGCTTAGGGCCTGACACAAGATTCCTGATAAGCTGAAGCACTTTTATGGATTGTGTGATTGGCCCTGATATGTCATACTTTGTCTACCACAGCAAAATTTACTGAAAGTTTCTTTCTGCTTTTGAACTTTTAAGCACTGTACAAAGGCATAGATAAGCTGTGCAATGAGATGGGATAAAAAAGACCAATAATTATACTTTACCTTTAACATTCAATGTGTACTCTGATTTAGAAAGCAACAGTTTCACCGCTATGATGATTACAACATGCATCCATTCCATGCTGCTAAAAGTAGTTTCTGAAATTAACAAATGGTACAACGGTTACAGAACAGTATGTTACTGAATGGAACAGTTACTATTAAAATACTGTTATGAGTCTTCAAACAATAATTCTATGTGAATTGCTGACAGTGCATTATATCATGAAAAAAACATTAAGGACAGTTCTGGATTCAAAACATACCTTTACTTTTTGAAATGGATAACTTACCAGCATGGTGTATGACGTGAAGGTGAGTAGGGGGATAAACATCTTAAAAACAAAGGCCTAGAAATTTGATGCGTAATGCCCGTTGGTTGGGCGCTACGGGTGCAGTATTTTTCTGAACACGGCGCTGTAAGAATAGCTGACGTGTCCCTATGGGGAGTAAGCATTCCATTGTACTAGTTACATATGGCAAATAAAATTGAATTGAATTGAATTGAATTGGTTCAAAAATGACGTCTGAGCAGCTGCAAGGACCCCCTACCAGCGATATTTAAAGGGATCGTCAACCACTCTCAGGTCAGTTGCTGATTAATTTCTACAGGCTCTGTGTAAGTTTGTGGAAGTGTTTGCAGCTTTCTAGAGTTGTTTAAAGTTGGTCAGGTGACAGGGAGTGTTGCTGCAAGTGGCGAATGCCTTGCTTCTGACTTCGTGTTCTGGTCAGACCACTTGCTCCCAGTCATGGGTGCTCTAGTTGTCATCCCCCTTGTCCTGTGGCATGACAGGGAGATGGAGCAGAAGCAGCGAAGAAGAGGACAAGCTGCTCACAGAGGGAGGAGGAGGAGGGGGAGAAGGGCTCTCAGCAGGAGGCCTTACCTACCTAGGGTCTTCCGAGAGCAATTCTCTTACCTCAGCGTGAGCCAGGAGCAGTATGTGACATGTCTACACTTTACGAAGGAGGTGCTCACAGAACTCTGCCACCTCTTGCAACCAGACCTGCAGCCTCACACCAGGGCAAGGACAGCACTGCCGGTGGCTGTGAAGATGACTCTGGCCCTGAATTTCTTCACGTCGGGTTCCTTCCAGGCTGGAGCAGGTGACATCTGTAACATCTGCCGTCCACTGCTGCGTAAGAGAGGTGACAGAAGCTCTTTATGCCAAGAGGGGGGACTTCATTGTCTTCTCTCAGACCAGAGAGAAACAGGCGGAGCGTGCATGTGGTTTTGCTAGGATAGCTGCCTTCCCCATGGTGCAGGGTGCCATCGACTGCACACACGTGGCTTTACGAGAACAGCATCTCAATGGTGAGATGTACCGTGACAGCAAAAGGTACCACTCACTTAATGTGCAGTTGGTGTGTGACCATACACAGCACATCATGATGGTGAATGCCCACTATCCTGGCAGCCATCACGATGTGTTCATCCTGAGCCAGTCCGCTGTGCCAGCAATCTTCCAGCCATGACGTTGAACCCGAGGGTGGCTGCTCGGCGACAATGGCTATCCGCTCCACACCTGACTGATGACTCCCCTCTGCAAACCAACCACTCGTGGCCAGCACTCATAATGAGAGCCATGCTGCCACGAGGAACCTCATTGAGCAGACCATCGGAGTGCTGATGCAACAGTTTCTGCTGCCTTGACCGCTCAGGAGGAGCCCTCCAGTACTCGCTGTAGCAGGTGTCACAATGGTGGTCTGCTGCATCCTCCACAACCTGGCCATCATGAGGGCACAGCCCTTGCCACCACGCATTTCGCGACCACCTCAGGAGGAGGAGGGAGGAGGCAGCCTACACATCCACGTTCCGGATGGGCTGTCCGTGACCGCATCATTAGACTCCGGTTCCCCTGAATGAAACCCCAGATTCCCATTGCTCATCTTACTATCCCAGTCACGGAACATCACAGCATCCTCCTGCCCACAGTGTTAAAATGAAAGCCACCACAAAACAAACATTCCAAACATAATTTATAAATCAATCAATCCAATATTACATAACAAAGTCAACTAATCACCCTTGTGCATTCCTTTAGTGCCTGTCTTCCGTGTGCCTTTGCCTGTCTAAGTGCTCCTACGAAGTGCTACCCCAGTGGCTGCAGTATTTCCAGCATTTTCTGTTGACCCTGGCTAATAGTTAGGTCCACAAGTGCGCTAATGGAGTTGCCAATCACTTCCATCCTGGAAAGAATGGGCTCCAAACTCTGTGCAAAGTCCTGTGCCAAGACTCCTCCATGCTCCTTGACACTGAGCGCAGGCTTTCCAGAGCATCAAGTATTTGGCTGTGTACAACCATCAACCTTCTGCTGTAGCCTGGCCATTCAAAGTCCTCATCTAAGTCTTCTGCAGCAAAACTAGAGTGCGACGTCGCCCTCTGGCAAGCTGGCACTTGCGCTATCCTTTCTCCCCGCCCTGGCTCCTGTCTCACCACGTGCAGATCCCACCTCTATCTGAGTTGGTGGCTGCGACTGTGAGATCGCGTGACAGTGCTGTGTCTTCATCGTCACTTTCTTCTTCCTCTTCCTCCACTGCCTGGGCAGGTTGCAGTTCTTGAGTATCTGAAATGAAAAAGGGACAATGGTTGGGTTGTAGTGAGGGAAGAGGAAAAAGTAAGAAGTGTGAGCTTTCACCCTCTGCAGCTTCTCAGTCAGAAGACATTGAGGGACGAGGGAGAAGTAGGATGAGAGAAGGAGGATTAGGTATGTGGCAATCATTTCAGCCCTGCCGGTGGCCACAGCCTCAGCAATGCCCCTTCCCATGACGGCCAGCACTGTCTCCTCCATGGGGGTTAAAACCTGCAGGCCTACTTCTCCCCTCCAGTTAATTCCTGCTGCCTCCTGTTATGTACTACCTTCTCCTGCAAGAAAGAGGGAAGTGTGTCATAGAGTCATAACAGCACAGGAGGCCATCGGCCCATCGAGTCCACGACGGCTCTCTGTACAGCAATCCAGTCAGTCTCATTCCCCCGCTCTATCCTCATAGCCCTGCAAGTTTATTTCCCTCAAGTGCCTATCCAGTCTCCCCTTGAAAACATTGAGTGTCTCTGCTTCCACCACTTCCGTCGGCAGCAAATTCCAGGTCCTCACCACTCGCTGCGTAAAAAAGTTTTTCCTCACATCCCCCTTATATCTCTTGCCCAAAACCTTAAATCTGTGCCCCGTAGTCCTTGTGCCATCAACTAGAGGGAACAGCCTTTCCCCGTCTAGCCTATCCAAACCCGTCATAATCTAGTACACCTCTATCAAATCACCCCTCAACCTCCTTTGCTCTAATGAAAACAAATCCAGCTTCTCCAACCTGTCCTTGTAGCTAAGATTCCCCATCCCTGGAACCATTCTGGTAAATCTCCTCTGCACCCTCTCAAGGGCCTTATCATCCTTCCTAAAGTGTGGTGACCAGAACTGGACGCAATACTCCAGTTGTGACCTAACCAGCACTTTATAAAAGTTCAGCATAACTTCTCTATTTTTGTACTCAATACCTCTATTTATGAAATAACAACAGAAAATGCTGGAAAAACTCAGCAGGCCAGGCAACATCCGTGGAGAGAAAATAGAGTCAACGTTTCGGGTAAACCCTTTGTCAAGACTGAAGAAGCACAGGAAATGAAACAGATTAAAAGGCCTGGCCTGCTGAGTTTTTCCAGCATTTTCTGTTGTTATTTCGGATTTCCAGCATCTGCAGTATTTTGCTATCCCTCTATTTATGAAGCCCAAGATCCCATATGCTTTGCTAACCACTCTCTCAGTATGTCCTGCCACCTTCAGGGACCTATGCACATTAACTCCCAGGTCCCTGCACACTCTTTAAAACTGTGCCATTAAGTGTATATTGCCTCTCCCTGTTCCTTCTGCCAAAATGCATCACCTCACACTTCTCTGTATTAAATTCCATCTGCCACTTGTCTGCCCATTCTGCTAGCCTTTCTATGTCCTGTTGCAGTCGAATTGGTATCATCCTCACTGTTTGCCACACCCTTAAGTTTGGTGTCATCAGCAAATTTAGAAATTCTACTCTGTATTCCAATATCCAGGTCATTTATATATATCAAGAAAAGCAGTGGCCCCAGCACTGACCCTTGGGGAACAACACTGTCTACCATCCTCCAGTCTGAAAAACAGCCATTTACGAAAACTCACTGTTTTCTATCCTTAAGCCAATTACTTATCCAAACTGCCACTGACCCACCTATTCCATGAGCCTCAATTTTATTAACCAGCCTTCTATGTGGTACTTTGTCAAACGCCTTCCTAAAGTCCATGTAGACAACATCCATTGCATTCCCTTCATCAATCCTCACTGTTACTTCATCAAAAAATTCAATTAGATTAGTGAAACACGATCTGCCTTTTACAAATCCGTGTTGGCTCTCCTTAATTAGTTGAAACCTCTCCAAGTGCCTGTGAATTTTTTCCTTGATTATTGTTTCTAAAACTTTACCCAGCACTGATGTTAAACTGACCGGCCTGTAGTTACTAGGATTGTCCTTACACCCTTTCTTGAACAATGGTGTCACATTTGCCACTTTCCAATCCTCAGGCGCCTCCCCGCATCTAGGGAAGATTGGGAAATTATGGCAAGCCCTTCCGCTATCTCCACCCCCACTTCCCTTAGCAACCTGGGATGAAAGCTGTAGTGTCCGAGGATCAATAATACTCAGACTGCAGGAGAACAATAAAACAGGTATTTACTGAACAGAGAGTAATTCAAGACTGAAATACAGAAGCCTGCTATGGCTTTATATACAGGGGTGGTCACTGCCGGTACTGCAGTATAGAATCAGTTCTTCTCTTAAAGGCACATACACAACAATTCCTCCCCTTTTAGATAAACAGTACATAACATTCATTTAACAACTAAATAATAACTAATTACAATTACAATTTTCTCTGTACTATATACATCAACTGAAATAATCATTTATAAGTTCAGTCTTTGAGGAGGCTTCCTGATCCTGACTGGACAGCGCCTTTCTCGAGTATCCTGTTCTTGCGGCAGAGTTGATTCTGGCTCATTGTCATTGGTTGGTTCGTCAGCTTCCAATACCACTGCTTCTGAGGTAGACGCAACCTGTACTTCGGGTTGATTACCAGGTGCACCTGCTCGTGGTATGGGTTTGGCTTGTTCCTGTGACTCTAGAATCTGGTCAGCATGGCGTCTCACGGTGCTCTCTCCAACGTCCACTGTGTACATTAGTGGTCCCTGCTGTGTGCATATCGTTCCTGGCTGCCATTTTTCTGTTCGGTAGTCGCGGGCCAAGACTGGTTGCCCTATCTTGAAGCTCCTGGTTGGCTTCTCATTTATGTGCTGGAATTGCTTATCCTCAACATCTCGTCTTATGTTTGGTTTGAGCAAATCCAGGCGACATCTTAGCCTTCGGTTGAAGGACATTATGGCTGGAGCTTGGTTGGTGACTGCATGTGTCGCATTCCGGTAAGCAAACAAGAAATTATCCACCTTGTGTTGTAGTGGTATGTCGTCATTATGCATTGCCTTTATGGCCTTTTTAAAAGGTCTGAACAAACCTCTCAGCCAATCCATTTGTGGCTGGATGATATGGGGCAGATGTGTAATGCTTCACCCCATTATTCCTCAGAAACCTCCGGAAATCCTCTGACACAAACTGTGGCCCATTGTCGGAGCAAATCTGTTCTGGCAAGCCATTCCTGGCGAAGATAGTCCGTAGGACTGCAATAGTTTTCTCCGTGGTGGTGGAGGACATTTTGATGACCTCTGGCCATTTCAAATGGGCGTCCACAGCGATTAGGAACATTGAGTCCATAAATGGACCAGCAAAATCAATGTGTACCCGTTGCCAAGGAGATGAGGGCCACTCCCATGGATGTAGCGGGGCCTGTGGTGGAGCGTTTTGGACCTTCTGGCATCCTGTGCATCTCTTGGTCATATCCTCAATTTCTTTATCGATTCCCGGCCACCACACAAACGCCCTGGCTAGGCTCTTCATTTTTACCCCTCCCAGATGACCCTCATGAAGCTCATTGAGCACTCTATCTCTCAACTTGGGTGGAATTACCACTCGGGATCCACACATCAAGGTCCCCCGGCACACCGACAGCTGTTCTCTCCTTGGCGAGAATGCTGGCAACAGTGAGTCGCCATGTGCTGGCCATCCCTTCACCGTCAAATCATAGACCCGAGAGAGTGTCGGGTCATTTCGGGTTTCCTTCTCTATACTTGAGTTTGTAACAGGTAGACATTCGACTATGGTCGCATGGAATATCTCAACAGGGTCCACTGCAGGTGCTTCCTCTACCGTAGGCAACGGTAGGCGCGACAGCCCATCAGCGTTTTCATGCTGTTTCGTACCCTTGTACTCTATGTCGTACAGATGTGCCCCTAGAAAAAGTGACCATCTTTGCAGCCGTTGCGCCGTCATCACCGGAACGCCCTTCTTTGGGTTAAAAATGGAGACCAGGGGCTGATGATCAGTCAGTAGGGTGAATTTCTGCCCGTGCAGATAGTGATTGAACTTCTTCACCCCCACACCAGGCTGAGGGCCTCCCTGTCAATCTGGGCGTAGTTACGCTCGGCTGAGGTTAACGAGCGCGACGCAAAGGCTATTGGCCTCTCTGAACCGTCAGGGAATTTGTCTGACAGCACCGCTCCGATGCCGTAGGGAGACGCATCACATGCTAACCGAATCGGTAGTGTTGGATTGTAGTGGGCCAATACCTCTTTTGAAGTGATTCGGCATTTACATTTCTGAAAGGCACGCTTACACTCATCACTCCATTTCCATGTTACTCCAGTTTGCAGTAGAGCGTTCAGTGGGTGCAGAATTGTAGATAAATTCGGCAAGAACTTATGGTAGTAGTTCACCAACCCGAGGAACGACCTCAGTTGCGACACATTTTCCGGTGCTGGAGCCTTGACTACAGCCTCAATCTTGTCCGGCGACTTATGCAACCCTTCCTCATCAATCATGTGGCCACAATACGAGGTTTGTCTCCTGAAGAACTCGCATTTCGGGCGGTTGGCTCGTAGCCCATATTCCTGTAATCTCGTGAGCACCTGCTCCAGGTTGGCAAGGTGTTCACTGTCATTTTCGCCCGTAACCAGGATGTCGTCCAAATAACACTGGGTACCCGGGATCCCTTGCAGGACTTGTTCCATCACCCTCTGCCAAATAGCCGGGGCTGATGCTACCCCGAATACCAGTCGATTGTACTGGTAAAGGCCTTTGTGAGTGTTTATCGTGAGGTATTTCCTAGACGCTTCTTCCACCTCCATTTGTAGATACGCTTGGGCCAGATCAATCTTTGTAAAGCGTTTCCCTCCAGATAGTGAGGTGAAAATATCTTCTATCTGTGGAAGTGGATATTGTACTGTGTGCAGGACTGGGTTCACAGTTACCTTGAAGTCCCCACAGATGCGAACCTTCTTCAGTTCCCCAGGCGTGCTGCTCAATGATTTCTTCATTACAGGAATGATGGGTGTGGCCCACTCGCTCCAGTCCACCTTGGACAGCACACCCGAACGCTCCAGACTCTCCAGCTCTGCTTCAACGGCTGGGCGGATTGCATAAGGTCTGGCCTTAAAAAATTTTGGGTTTGCGTTATCTTCGATTTTTATCATTGCCGTTACTCCTTTTAGAGCCCCAAGTCCTTGTTGGAACACCTCTTTCGCGTCAGTTAGAATCTTTGACAGTCATCCAGGTGTGACGTCATCATCCTTTTTATCAGTCACAGTTAGTGCCTGAATGGAATGCCAATCCAATTGTATTTTTCGGATCCATTCACGTCCCAATAATGGTGGTCCTCCATCTGGTAGTATATATAGATACAGTTTCTGTTATTCCTTGCCGTTGTATTCAACTGGCACCCTTATTTTTCCTCTGGGGTAGACTTTTTGCCCTGTGTATGTCTTCAATACAATGGACGTGTCCTTCAAGGGTATGTGTGAGAATAGCCGCTCATAGTCTCGTCGATTCATGACAGTTAGAGCTGATCCTGTGTCCAATTCCATCTTTACTGGGGACCCTGCTATCATGAGGGTGACCCAAATGGTTCAGTGATCCTCCTTTGCGATCATGTTGTGTAACTTTAGACAACTTAGTCTCCTGCTCCCGGAGTCCTTATCACTCTCCTGATCTTCCAAACTACTGTCTGTCAATTTCTTTACTTTCTTGTACTTTTCCTTAGTAGTTCTTGTAGTGTTGGTTTTCTTTCCCGACCTGCAGACTCTTGCTATGTGTCCCATTTTCCCACATTGCCTGCATACTTTGTCCTTAACCCAGCAGTCCTTCTGATCGTGGGTTGTTCTGCCGCAGCGATAGCACTTTTCTGCTCCATACGCCATTTCGTTAGTGCTGTATTCCTGTGGTTTCTGTTGTATTTCCACAGCTCCCCGTGCTGCTGCTTCGTAGGATACTGCCACACTGAAAGCCTGTTCTAGTGTCAGGTCCTTTTCCGAAAGTAGTCGTTTCTGGGTTCCTTCACTCTGGAGCCCGCAGACAAACTTATCCCGCAAGGTGTCTGCCAGTCCTGCTCCGAACTGGCAGTGCTTCAATAACTTGCATAGTTCCATAAGATAGTCAGCATTGTTCTCATCTTTGTGCTGGTTTCTTTTATGGAACTTGAATCTTTCTGCTATCAGCAGCAGTGTAGGGTTTAGGTGTTCCTGTAAGATATTAACAATCTCTTCAAAACTTTTCTCCATTGGTTTAGCTGGGGTAATTAAATTCTGCAATAGGCCGTACGTTCTCGCGCCCATCAAATTTAATAATACCGACGCCTTCTTTCCATTGGCCACCTCATTGGCATTGTAGTACACTTCAATTCTTTCCACATACGTGGTCCAGTCTTCTACCTCGTTGTCGAAAGCAGTGATACTGCCACTCTTCGGCATCTTGGGTGATTTAAAATGGTGCCTCCCGCGCTTTTTCTTCTTCCCCAATGTAATAAAATGGCGCCTCCCGCGCTTTTCCTTCTTCCCCTTGCTGCCACGCTGCTCCTAGCGTTCTACAGGGTAATGGCGGCGACCCGCGGCTTCGGCGCATCTCACTTTTCCTTCCCCGCATTCTATCCTCTCCACGCTGCCCTGTTCTTGAGCACCGACCGCGCCCTGTGCGCTCCACACTCTCTCTCTCTCTTCCTCCCGACGACGCTGCACGGCCCCTTTGCAGAGCCGCTCGATCGAGCCCGAGCCCGCCGCAGTCCGGAAGGGTCAGCGCACTACCTGCTACCAGCACGACTTGCTGGAACACCTCGACTGGGGAGCCAGGCCCAGCTCTCCACAGCCTCCCCTGCAACTCTCCGATGGATCCCTGGGCGGTTGCCCGCGGTCGACACCCGCCGTTCTAACTTCGACCTCCAAGAAGCTTCTTTTCAGGGAAAAGATCCCCGTGAGGTGATGCAGTACTGCAGGTGAGTTCAAACCTGCCCGTCACCAGTGTAGTGTCCGGGTATCAATAATACTCGGACTGCAGGAGAACAATAAAACAGGTATTTACTGAACAGAGAGTAATTCAAGACTGAAATACAGAAGCCTGCTATGGCTTTATATACAGGGGTGGTCACTGCCGGTACTGCAGTATAGAATCAGTTCTTCTCTTAAAGGCACATACACAACAAAAGCCATCTGGACCAAGCATACCCAGCCTTTCTAGTACATCCTGTCTATGAATTTTCACCCCTTCCATTGCTTCTACCTTTTCCACTTCTACCGATATTTTGTCAGCATCCACCTCCTTAGTAAACACCGATAGAAAGAACTGATTGAGTACTCTAGCCTTGCCCTTTGCCTCTAAGCATATACAGGTAGACTATCCTTTATCCGCACTTCCGAAAACCTCAAGTTTTTTCGTGGAGCGTAAGTCGTGCGCACGACATGACCCGAGTGGCGCCAAACATGACAGGATGGTCCGGGAGCTCTGCCTTTCCCTGTGAGCAGGGCAGAGGGTCACAGAGTTCCCTCCTGGTTAGGAGATTGCAGGCCGAGCCGGGCAGTGTGAAGGAGGTACCGGGAGAGTGAACCCAACAATACAGCGTGCCATCCGATAGCTGCAGCGGCCCGTCTGATAGTCTTTTCTTCCCCCCCTCCAACCTGATTTGCGGGCCAGCTTAGTGTAGGAGTCAGCCGATATCCGGCTTTCCCACAACTGGCGGCGGCAGTCGAGCCCCAGATCCCCGCTAAGTCAAGGAATTCAGATACGTGTAATGATCAATAGCATGTCATTCTATAGTGGACACTAGGTGGAGCCGTAGAGCTGTATATAGCTGTATGTATAAGACTACACTACCCAGCTATATATTATATTAAGACTACATTACCCATGAGGCTAGGCTACCCACAAGGCAGCAGTCAAGATGGAAGCCTCTACAAGATGCTGTACAAGTCCACATATGCTCAATAAAATAACTAGCAAAAGCTAGCTGTGTTCATAATAAGAATGTCTATTTATTAATGAACATAACATGGTACCAGGGTGGTGAAGATCTGCTGAAAATTGTGAAAAGCGACATGGAGAATTTGAAGACACCAGAGCGTTTGAAACTCACAGAAAAAATCGACTACAATTGGCAGACTTTTAAACAGCAATTCGAACTCTACATTGCAGCCATCGGATTCGGTATGAAGCCAGACGCAAGGAAGATAGCGTTGCTGCTTACGGTTGCAGGCCCACAGGCGATAGAGGTATTTAATACATTTGTATTTAACCCAGCGGAGAACAGAGACAAATTAGACGATGTGCTACAGAAATTTGATGCACATTGTTCTCCCAAAAAGAATGAGACGTATGAAAGATACATCTTCCGTTCTCGGACACAGCAACAAAATGAGACTTTTGATAGCTTTATAACTGATCTGAAACTGAAAGCACAGACATGTAATTTCTCTGAGCTCAAAGCATCCATGATTCGTGACCAGATTGTGTTTGGTAGTCATGATAAAAAAGTCAGGGAACGTCTGTTGAGAGAAACCGAACTGAATTTGGAAAATGCGGTGAAAATATGCCAAGCCATCGAGCTAGCTCGAAATCACGCGAAGACTTTCAGTGAAATCAATAATGATGCGAATGTAATGAGTGATAATGCTGCTGTCGGTGCTGTGTCCTACAAGGGGAAGAAACGTGGGCAGAACAGAAATGAAAAGCAATTGGAGGATGAAATTTTTAATTGTAAACGCTGTGGTTACAAACACCAGTTAAGACAATGCCCAGCGTTTGGAAAAATGTGCACAAAGTGTAATGGAAAGAATCACTTTGCCAAACAATGCTTTTCAAAAGTAAAAACTAAGAAAGGGCAACGAGTTAATGTGATTGAGGACACTGATTTAAGTGAGACATTTTTTGTAGGAATGGTGTCATGTGACGATATCAAAAAAGATACAGAAAATGTGCAGCCCTCAGAAATAGACAATGCTGAACATAAAGTTAATGCAGTAAAAGAGGACAAATGGATGATCCCACTGCAGATAAATGGAGCATTAGTTACATTGAAACTGGACACTGGGGCAAAAGCAAACTTAATCAGTATGAGTGACATTAACAATATGAAAGAAAAGCCCAAAATACAGAAAAAGTCAGTACTACTGAAGGACTATAATGGACAGAAAATAGATAGCTTAGGTGTATGCAGACTTAAAGTGACAGTCAAAGACAAAGTGCATCATCTCATGTTTTCTGTTGTGGCTGAAAGGCTTGATTCACTACTGGGTGACAAAGCTTGTGAGGACTTAGAACTGGTCAAAAGAGTCTACCGTATAAACTGTGCCATAAGCAGACCAGATGACTTGGTGGATTCTGCAGTGAATAATTTCCAGGATGTGTTCAAAGGATTTGGAGTTCTACCATTCACTTACAAGATCCAGCTAAAGCAGGATGCTCAGCCAGTGGTACATGCTCCACGAAGAGTTCCAGCACCCCTGCGTGACCAGCTCAAGAATGAACTGGACTGAATGACCACACTAGGAGTCATCAGGAAAGTCGAAGAGTTAACTCCATGGTATGTGTAAAGAAAAAGAACAACGATCCAAGAATATGCATGGATCCAAAGGACTTAAATGCAAACATAAAACGTGAACACTACCAGATTCCCAAGCGAGAAGAAATCACCAGTGAAATGTCAGGTGCCAGATACTTTACAAAGCTCGATGCCTCACAAGGATTTTGGCAACTAAAACTGGATGAAGAGAGCACCAAATACTGTACCTTCAACACACCATTTGGCAGGTATTGTTTCCTCAGAATGCCTTTCGGGATAATATCTGCATCTGAAATCTTTCATAGAGCGATGGAACACATAATTGAAGGTCTGGAAGGAGTTCGGGTCTATGTTGATGACATCATCATCTGGGGCTCCACACTGAAAGAACACAATGAGAGACTGACTAAAGTGCTACAGAGCATACGCCGGAATGGACTGAAGCTCAACAAAGCCAAGTGTCAGTTTGGCGTCCAGGAAGTCACTTTCCTAGGAGATAATCTATCTGGTAAAGGAATAGAGCCAGATATGGAAGAAGTAAACGCCATACTCAAAATGCCCCGACCCACTGACAAAAAAGGAGTGCTACGCATCATGGGGATGATAAACTTCATTGGAAAGTTCATTCCTAACTTGTCAGCCAAGACAGCCTGTCTGCGAGACCTGCTACATAAAACAAATGAGTTTGCATGGACAGAAAGACATGAACAAGAGTGGATAAACCTCAAAACAGTGCTGACAACCACACCTGTACTCACCTTCTTTGACCCAACAAAAAGAATCAAAGTGTCAACGGATGCATCAAAAGATGGCCTAGGTGCGGTCTTGCTACAAGCAGAGGGTGAAGATTGGAAGCCTGTTGCCTATGCCTCCAGGTCTATGACTGATACTGAGTGTCGATACGCCCAGATTGAAAAGGAATGTCTAGGCTTGGTAGTTGGACTAGAAAAGTTTCATGGCTACATATATGGACTTCCCACCTTCACAGTTGAGACAGACCACAGCCCTCTGGTTGCCATCATTAAAAAAAACCTGAATGAGATGTCTCCGAGGATTCAACGACTCATGATGAAGCTGCAAAGATATGACTTTGAACTGATCTACACACCAGGCAAATACATAGTGTTAGCAGATGCACTATCCCGAGCACCCACAATGAGTCATGTGAGCTCTACTGAAGAAGACGTGGATGTTCATGTGAGTATGGTCACTGCTGCGCTGCCCGTGTCAGACACAAAATCAAAGCAAATAGCAGAACAGTAAAAGATACAGTATTACAAACAGTAATAGAGAACATTCATCATGGTTGGCCTAAAGGTTCCTGTCCAAAATATTTTCACATAAGGTCAGAATTGAGTGTCGCAAGTGGACTATTACTAAAACAGAACAGAATAGTCATTCCACAGGCTCTACGTCAAGACATGCTCAAAAGGATTCATGAGGGACACCTCGGAATTGAAAAATGCAAAAGGAGGGCAAGAGACACTGTTTATTGGCCTGGCATAAATAAGGACATTGAGAACATGATAGGCAAATGTGAGACATGTCAGAAACACCAAAACAAACAAGCAAAGGAACCAATGATAGTAGCTGACATACCAACAGCAGCATGGCAAAAGGTTGGTACAGGTAGACTATCCTTTATCCGAAAACCTCGGGACCAGCCGAGTTTCGGATAAAGGAGAATTTCGGATTTCGGAAGGTGGGTCGGCGGGGGTCCGCGGGGGGGTCGGCGGGGGGTCGTGCGCACGACTTACGCTGACGCTCAGCGTAAGTCAGTCGGGGTCGGCGGGGGTCGGGGCCGGCGGGGTACGCGGGGGGGGTCGGCGGTTGTCGGGGCTGGCGGGGTTCACGGGGGTTCGGCGGTTGTCAGGGCTGGCGGGGTCGGCGGTTGTCGGCGCCGGCGGGGGGGTCGGCGGTTGTCGGGGCTGGCGGGGTCGGCGGTTGTCGGGGCTGGCGGGGTCGGCGGTTGTCGGGGCTGGCGGGGTCGGCGGTTGTCGGGGCTGGCGGGGTCGGCGCTGGCGGGGTCGGCGGTTGTCGGGGCTGGCGGGGTCGGCGGGAGGTCGTGCGCACGACTTACCCTTTATCCGAACTTCCGCAACCGGAACCCTCTAAAAACCGAAGGTTTTTTCGTTCAGCGTAAGTCGTACGCACGACTTACGCTGAACGAAAAAACCTTCGGTTTTTAGAGGGTTTCGGTTTTCGGAAGTCCGGATAAAGCGTAGTCTACCTGTATGGACCTTTTTCATTTAAATGGTAAAGACTATCTAATAGTGATTGACTACTATTCTAACTATCCTGAGATGGCGCTGCTCTCAAGCACCACAGCAAGCAGTGTCATAATGCATGTGAAATCCATCTTCGCCAGACATGGAATTCCCAGGATTGCCGTTAGCGACAATGGTCCGTGCTTCAACTGTAAGGAGTGGCAACAGTTTGCAGCACATTATGACTTTCAGCACATCACATCCAGTCCTTTGTATGCTCAGTCAAATGGTAAGGCAGAGAAAGGTGTTCAAGTTCTCAAGCAGCTACTGAAGAAAGCGACAGAAAGTAAGTCTGATCCTTATCTCGCCCTGCTGAGCTACCGAGCCTCACCTTTAGACTGTGGTTCTTCACCTGCTGAACTACTAATGGGTCGCAAGTTGCGCACCACACTACCCTGCTGTGCAAAAGAACAGCAAAGTGAGGAACTGAGACAGAGACTTCAACTGTTAAAGCTGAAACAGAAATCATACTATGACAAGTCATCCAAAACTCTAAAACCATTGACAAAGGATGATATTGTCAGGATTGAGGATCCAGATGCATGGAACAGGAAAGCTACAGTTCTTGAGGAAGTAGGACCAAGGTCATACACTGTTAGAACTGAGGAAGGACAGATTCTCAGGAGGAAGCGCCGTTCCCTCCTAAAAGCACAAGAGACTATTCAAGACCAGATTGATGACAATGCCGCAACTGCATCTTGTCATTCACCGCCAGAACAATCTCATGAAGACACATCAGACTTACCCGTGTTGAGAAGATCCACACGTGAAGTAAAAGAGCCTGATAGACTTAATCTTTGAGTACAATGTAAAGCTTTGAAAATGTGTTGAGTTTTGAAAATGTTTATGTTTATAGAGCACTAACAAAAGTGTTACTGATATTATCTTTATTGTTTTCTTGAAAGTTGATTGATATTGATTTTGTTAAACCTCAAAGGGGGATGTAGTGATCAATAGCATGTCATTCTATAGTGGACACTAGGTGGAGCCGTAGAGCTGTATATAGCTGTATGTATAAGGCTACACTACCCAGCTATATATTATATTAAGACTACATTACCCATGAGGCTAGGCTACCCACAAGGCAGCAGTCAAGATGGAAGCCTCTACAAGATGCTGTACAAGTCCACATGTGCTCAATAAAATAACTAGCAAAAGCTAGCTGTGTTCATAATAAGAATGTCTATTTATTAATGAACATAACAATACGGAGCAGGGGGAGCCGGAAACCTCGATCTAACGGCAGAAATCAGCAGCTGTTTTGTTAGGTTTTTTTTCTTCCCCTAGCATTTTTTTTCTTCCCCTAGCATTTTTTTTAAACAGTCAGGCTGTGGAAAGAGTCTCTGTAGCTTAGCAACAGCTTCAGAGACGCTTCCAAGGCAGGGCCCGAGTGTTTACAAGCTGTTGCTAAGCAACAGTGTTTGTTGACAGATACGGAGATGAAAACCTTCTGAAATCCGAAAAATTCCGGAAACCGAAACACAGCTGGTCCCAAGGTTTTCGGATAAAGGATAGTCTACCTGTATCACCTTCTTTGTCTCGAATAGGCCCCACCCCGCCTCTTACTACCCGCTTACTGTTTACATGCCGGTAGAAGATTTTTGGGTTCCCATTTATGTTAACCGTCATTCTACTCTCATATTCTCTTTTTGCCAATCTTATTTTCAGCTTCACTTCCCCTCTCAACTTATTGTATTTTGGTCTGGTTCTCCCTTGAAGAATTCACCTGACATGCATCATACACCCTCTTTTTTTGTTTCATCATCTTCTCTATCTCCCTCGTCATTCAATGAGCCCTTGCTTTGGTTCCCTTACCCTACCCTCTTGTTGGAATGTACCTAGCCTGTACTTGGAACATCTCCTCCTTAAAGATCCATTGTTCCGTTACAGTTTTTCCTGTCAATCTTTGGTTCCATTTTACCCTCGCTAGATCCTTTCACATCCCATTGAAGTTAGCTCCATTCCAATTTAGAAGTTCCACTCTAGATTGTTCCTTGCTCCTCTCCATTGCTAATCTAAATCTTATGACACGATGATCACTCGTACCCAAGTGTTCTCCCACAGACACTTGATCGACCTGGTCCACCTCATACCCCAGCACCAGATCCAGCAATGCCTCCTTCCTAGTTGGGCCAAGAACATACTGGTCAAGGAAAATCCCCTGAACACATTTCAGAAATTCCTCCCCTTCCTTTCCCTTTACTCTAGCATTATCCCAATCGGTATTTGGATAATTAAAGTCCCCCCCAATATCACCACTCTATAGCTCTTGCATATCTCTGCGATTTCCCTGCAGATTTGCTGCTCTACCTCCCTCACTATTCGGAGGCCTATAGAATACCCCCAATAGCGTGATCATACCCTTTTTGAACCTCAACTCTAACCAAATGGATCGCCTCAAGAACATCCTCCCTTTCCAACACTACAATGTCTTCCTTAGTCAGCACTGCCACCCCACCTCCCTTTTTTCCTTCCCTATCTTTTCTGAACACCTTGTACCCTTGAATATTAAGTGCCCAGTCCCCACCGTTTTTAAGCCACGTTTCCATTATTGCCACATCATATTGCCACGCAGCTAATTGTGCTTGTAGCTCACCAACCTTATTCACCACACTTTGTGCGTTTACGTACATGCATTCTGAACCCATTTTTGAATTTTTCGTAGTCTTTCTTGGTCTGCTCCTATCTAATATGGTACTACTTCCGCCTCTAGTACTATCCAACACACTCACTCTTTTATGCACCTTATTCCTCTTTGCTACTCCTATATGTTGGTGCCCATCCCCCTGCCAAGTTAGTTTAAACCCTCCCCAACAGCACTAGCAAACCTCCCCCCGAGAATATTGGTCCCGGCTGTGTTGAGGTGTAACCCGTCCGGCTTGTACAGGTCCCACCTTCCCCAGAAACGGTCCCAATGCCTCAGAAATCTAAAGCCCTCCCTCCTGCACCATCTCTCCAGCCACACATTCATCTGTTCTATCCTCCTATTCCTGTACTCACTAGCATGTGGCACCAGGAGTAATCCGGAGATTACTACCTTTGCGGTCCTGCTATTTAATCTCTTTCCTAGCTCCCTATAGTCTGGCTGCAGGACCTCATCTCTCTTTCTGCCTATGTTGTTGGTACTGATATGGACAACGACCTCTGGCTGTTCACCCTCCCCCCTCAGAGTGTCCTGCAGCCGCTCAGTGACATCCTTGACCCTGGCACCAGGGAGGCAACATACCATCCTGGAGTCATGCCTGCATCCACAGAAACATCTATATGTTCCCCTAATTAATAAATCCCCTATCACTATTGCTCTTCCACTCTTCTTCCTCTGCAGCTGAGCCACCCATGGTGCCATAGCCTTGGCTCTGGCTGCTCTCCCCAGTGGACCCATCGCCCCCACCAGTTTCCAGAACTGTGAACTGGTTAGCGAGCGAGATGCACTCTGGGGATTCCTGCCCTACCTGTCTGGTCCTCATTCTCTGTCTGGTGGTCACCCATTCCCTCTCTGCCTGCACATTCTGAGGCTGCGGGGTGACCACTTCTAGAAACGTGCTTTCCAAGTATTTTTCAGCCTCACGGATGCACTGTAGTGACTCCAGCTGCCGCTCAAGCTCCGAAACCCGGAGCTCGAGTTGCTGCAGTTGGCGACACTTCCTGCACACGTCGTCGTCCAGGCCTCAAGAAGCGTCCAGGATTTCACACATGGCACAGGATGTGCTGCCCTGCCATGCCTCTATTTACCAGACTATAGAGGTAATTTAGCAGAAATAAACTTAAAACTTAACAAGAAACCCTCAACACCTACCCACCAATCAGCACTTCCCACTATTAGATAGGCTATGAACTACTAAGCAGAAATATACTCAAAACAGTACAAAAAACTTACCACAAATATTCACCCTATACTCACCCGATACTCACCTCTCAGCTCCCTTGTGCAAGCGACACCTTTGAATTCTGACGTCACTCCTTCGTTGTGTCGCTTGCTGACTGTCTCCCTCGCAGGTAGTCCGCTCACTCAGACTCCCAGGCCTCTGCTCCGCACTGCCTTTATCCCTGGTCTCCGACTCCATTCCTCCCGCAGGTCCACTCACTCAGACTGTGTCAGTGAGTGTCATGCAATATGTTTGGGTGATGTGGCTGTCATGGTTGAATAGTTGCTAGTGTGTGTGGGCTGTGAGGCTTATAACAGTGCTAAGAGTGTGAGGGTGAGGTAAAGCATATGAATGGTAGGGTTGAGTCCTGATTGAAAGAGATTGTTGGTAGATGGGTGATGGGGGTGCAGTGAGTTGAGCAGTGGATGAGGCTAGTGGTGCAGTTGGTAGGATATGGCATTTGAAGATAAACTCACTGACCTTGACAACTTGTGTCAGATCATTAAACTTCCTGCACTGCATCCAGGTTCTTGCACTGACCGCCACTATCTCTTTCCATGGCCTCCTGAGCATGTGCCTGGAGGTCCTCCTGCCCCCTGAGGATACAGGACATCTCTCCTCCGTTCTACCTCTTCCACCAAGACCTCCAGAGCAGTGTCTGAAAACCTTAGTGCACGCTCTCTACCATGGTCAGCCATTGATGAATTTTCCATAGCACACTTTTGAAAATACACCCAGCACCTATTCCTGCCACAATGCACCTCCCCTTTAAGAGGTGCAGGCTGGCTTTCAGTACCGCTAGGCACTCGCGATATTGGGCCGCATGCTGATGTGTGCAGCCAATGAACAGCACGGAGAGTGCTGGCAGCACCCAGCAACCATTTAAAACAGCAGGCAGCATGAATTTGACATCCTGCCTGCATCGCAGTGAACAGGCGCGGATTAATCATGCATGTCGATCCCTGCGCCTGTTTTCGGGGTTATCCAATTTAACCCCCAGGGCCTCCTCTGCACATGTTAAACAGAATTCTTGTAATTCAGTATTTATTACCCTACTCTCAGGTGAAAATAATAGTATCACCTCAACGCACTCTACAAAACTTTTCAATGCATTGTATTCTATTTAATTTCAAATTGCTGCTGAAAAATGCAAACCTCAAAAAATGACTATTTAGCTTTTAATTAAATAGAGTAGCATAGCTAATAAAAATGCAATTCCCTTACATCTAACATTATGATATAACATATTGTTTGTGGCTCCTTGTTTAAACAAACAATATAAATAGCTAAACTGCAAGGGTTTAATGTTAAAATGCTAGAAATCTTGCAAGCGTACAAAGCCATAGAATATAGGAATTGCAAGATGAAAAAAAAACAATGCCCATCTAGTTCACCTCTACCACACTATAAGAATATTGAGGCTTTAGAGAGGATACAACACAGATTCACTAGGATGTTACCTGGTATGATGTAATACAAATACAAAGAAAACTTGAAAAATTGGGGCTTTTTTCATTATAGCAACGCAGATTGTGGGGCAATATGATAAAAGTGTTTAAAATAATGAAAGGATTGGAAGGGTAGATTGCAGTAGAATGTTTCTAGTAGATGTGTAGTCTAGAATAAGTGGTCACAGTTACAAGATTAAATGTAAGAGATTTAGAACAGAGAGCGCGAGAAACGTCTTTATACAGAAAATTGTGGAATTCACTTCTAGGGTTAGTGGTTGAAACAGAAATTATGTTGACACTCAAGATTAGATTGGATAGGTGGATAAATGAAACGTGGATATGGGAACATGGTGGGTAAATGTCATTATGGACTGTTTGCTCGTGTGGAGGGTTAGTGCCAACACGGCTTGGTTGGGTTGATTGACCTGTTTCCATGTTGTAACTTCTATGTATTTTAATATATCTATGTACTTTGGCTACCAAGTATGACAGCAAGTACAGTATACTATTCTAAACCTGTGTTTTCTGAAACTAAAGGCTAAAAATTCATGGGTTTAGCGTCACCCGTTACCCCCAAATTCGGGGGGGGGAAATGGTGCCGCCGCACTTCCACCCTTTACCAGCGGGTACTGCGGCCGCCACGATTTACAGGTGGCCAGCAGCGCTGCCGATGTCGACACTCGCGAGAATTACATGGATGATGCAGATCGTGACATCAGTGGGTGTGCAACGCTCACTTGACACCTGATTAGCGAGTTTCAACTTCGCCACTCCACTTACCGGCATGCCTTAAGTGCGACCAGCTGAGCAAGAGTTGACAAACAGGAAGGAGGCTCCAGCAGCAGTATTTAAAAGGATCATCAGCAACAAGCTGCAGCTGACAGGTTTTTCCAGTTTGACTGGCTCTGTGCAACCTTTTGTAACTCCAGCAGCTTTATAAACTTCTTTCAATATTCTAAGGTAACAGGGAGTGTTGTTGCAAGTGGAGAACGCCTTCATTCTTATTTAAAGGCTTTTGCTCACAGTCATGGGAGTGCTACTGGCTTACCCCCTTGTGCTCAAGTATCTTAGGGAGAGGGAGCGGAGGCAGCGAAGAAGAGAAGATGCACACTGCGGGAGGAGGGGGTCCAGGAGGGCTCTCAACAGGAGGCCTTATCCACCTAGGGTCTTCAGAGGGCACTTCTCTTCTATCCACTTAAGCAAGGAGCAGTGTATTAGGAGACTATGCTTCACCAAGGAGGTGGTCACAGAACTCTGCCTCCTCCTGCGACCAGACCTGCAGCCTGAGAGCAGGGCGACCACGGCTCGCCCAGTGGCAGTCAAGGTCACCGTGGCCCTCAATTTCTTCGCCAGTGGATCTTTCCAATCTGCAGCATGAGGTATAGCTAACATCTCCTAGTTCACCGTTTATCACTGCATCCAGGAGGTTACTGAGGCTCTCTACACCAGAAGGGACTATGTTTTCTTCTCTCTGAGCAGGAACATAGAAACATAGAAGATAGGAGGAGTAGGCCATTCGGCCCCTCGAGCCTGCTCCGCCATTCAATGAGATCATGGCTGATCATCCAAATTCAGTACCCTGTCCCTGCACGGCCACCGTCTGCTTCCAGGTGTGGTTCGAACTGGTTGACAATGAGGTGCTGCCACATCAATGCACTTCCCCTTTAAGTACTGAATAAAGCTTGTGCCAAGCATGACTGGGAATTAGACTGGACCCGATATTGGCCCACCTGTTGAGCAGCAAGCCAATGAGCAGCGGTTTTAGCGCTGAAATCAGCACTAAATCATGTTAATGCGGACTGAGCATGGATTTTGTGTGCTACCTAGACCATTTTGACCTGGCGCTGCTTAAGATCGTTGGGCCATAACACTGCCCGTTTTCTGGCAGTATCCAATTTTTAGCTCTAAATACCCAAGAACTCCTTTTGGTTTCCATCCCTCAGCACATCAATTTCAAATCACTCCACAGCTTCACTAGAACTACCTTTGCAAGTTGCTTCAACCCTACATCCCAGTTTACACCCTCTGCTCTGCCAACTTCCTCTCCCCAGCCCATCAGTGGCAGAGCCTGCAGCCATCTTGCCCCCACACTCTAATTTCAAAACCCATCTTAAAATCTACCTCTTTGACCATGCCTTCCTCCACCTCCCCTTAATTTCCTTGTTATTCATGTTTCAGTTCTGACCCCAAGCTATAAAGTCCCTTGTTACATTAAATGATCTGTAAAAATATAACTTGAAGGTTGTTTTTATTAGTGAATGCACTGCCTGATTTGTCCGTAAGTTTTTGGTGCTTATTTCAGTATCTCCCAATGAACTGTTTAAAAGCCAATACATATTGTTCATGAAGTGTTATTTTGTTCAATATAAATATATTTTTTAATGCATCAGTTTTTCATGTGTACCTCACTCATACAGTAACACAAGTAAGCACAGCTGTTTCTGCCTGAAATCAAGACAGTCTTGACAAAGGGTTTCGACCTGAAACGTTGACTCTATTTTCTCTCCACAGATGTTGCCTGGCCTGCTGAGTTTTCCAGCATTTTCTGTTGTTATTGCGGATTTCCAGCATCTGCAGTATTTTGCTATGGTACTAAGTTTCTTGCCAGATGGTCACCAGTACCGATCTCACTCTTTGCACAGTGAATGAATTCTGGCACGCAGTCAAATCTGAATGAGCTTGTATGAACGGCGCATAAAACCTTTAAAGCACAAAGATATGTAGCGGGTGCCCAGATGGGGAGCGGGCTCATGTGGGAGTTGGGAGGAAAGCGGGGAGTTGGATACCACGACGGCCATTTTGTGGCCTGACTTTGGCTGCAGCAAATAGGGGACCCGAGCCTGGAGCGCTGACTAAAAGTAGCGCACTTTACCGTCTCTTTTTATATATATATATATATTCAACCCCCGCCCCTATCATGGGTGTTCCGGAGGGTTGCCCACTCCATCCACCGCGATGTGTCGCCGGCCATTCATTCCGCCTACCTCCTCCTCTCCGCCTTCACAGCTGTCAGTTGGTAACCCCTGGCAACCGTTTCAAGCGGCCGGCTCCGCCCGCCGCGCGCGCGCAGCTTCCGCTTCCCTGGCGCCCACAGCGGGCGGCGAAGGAGGAGGGAAATACCGACATGGCCGCCCTTCTACCGGCCGGCGCCGAATCGCCAGGTCCCCGCCACAGACACCCGACACCGGGTGAAATGGTCCCCGCCACAGACACCCGACACCGGGTGAAATGGTTCCCGCCCGTGAGGGCGGCGGCGGGGATGAGGAATTTGAGGGTGTTGGTGAATAACTCTAATAGACCAACACTATAGTGCCCAACAGTAGTAAGGGGAGTTAAATAGATCTTACAGCCAGAGAGTCGAGCACACATGAGATTAACATAGAAACATAGAAGATAGGAGCAGGAGTAGGCTATTCAGCCCCTCCAGCCCGCTCCACCATTCAATGAGATCATGGCTGATCACCCAAACTCAGTACCCTGTCCCTGCCTTCTCTCAGTATCCCTTGATCCCTTTAGCCTTAACAAATATATCTAACTCCCAGTCCATGTGCTTCCTTTATTAGGCCAGAGCGAACTGAGCATGCTCATACCTAACCATGTGATAATACATGACACTGAGTTCCTTATATGGAATGTGAGAGGTTGCAGCCCCTCTTCCACTATTTGAAGGGTCTGCTCCTTGATTTTTTTGGCTGCACTTCAGTCCCACGCTCCTGATCTTTGGTCACCCGGTGCGGTGGGAAGCGGGCAGATCGGAAGACCTCGTAGGACTGCTCCTGGGCCTGGCCAAAGTGGCCATTAACTGCTCCAGGCAGCAGGCGGTCGAGGGGGTCGTTCGGCCCGACTGCCTGCCTCTCTTCCGCAGCCATGTTCTAAGAACATAACAAATAGGAGCAGGAATAGGCCACTTGGCCCTTGAGCTTGCTCCGCCATTCAATAAGATCATGGCTGATCTTGGGCTCAAAGCCACTTCCCTGCCCGCTCCCCATAACCCTTCACACCCTTATCTTGCAAAAATCTGTCTATCACCACCTTAAATGTATTTAATGACCCAGCCTCCACGGCTCTCTGGGGCAGGGAATTCCACAGATTTATGACCCTCTGAGAGAAAAAATTCCTCATCTCAGTTCTAAAAGGGCGACCCGTTATTCTGAAATTGTGCCCCTGAGTTCTAGATTGCCCCACGAGGGGAAACATCCTCTGCATCTACCTTGTCGAGCCTCCTCAGTATCTTATATGTTTCAATAAGATCACCTCTCATTCTTCTAAATTCCAATGAGTATAGGCCCAACCTTTCTTCATAAGTCAACCCCCTCATCTCAGGAATCAACCGAGTGAATCGTCTCTGAACTGCCTCAAATGCAAGTATATCCTTCCTTAAATAAGGAGACTAAAACTGTACGCTGTACTCAAGGTGTGGTCGCACCAATACCCTGTACAGTTGCAGGACTTCCCTGCTTTTATACTGCAATAAAGGCCAACATTCCATTTGCCTTTTTGATTACTTGCTGTACCTGCATGCTAACATTTTGTGTTTCATGCACAAGGACCCCCAGGTCCCTCTGAACTGTAGCATTTTGTTATCTCTCTCCATTTAAATAATAATTTGCTTTTTTATTTTTCCTGCCAAAGTGGATAACCTTGCACTTTCCCACATTATACTCCATCTGCCAAATGTTTGTCCACTCACTTAGCCTGTCTATATCCCTTTGCAAATTCTTTAAGCCCTCTGCACAGCTTGCTTTCCCATCCATCTTTGTATCATCCACAAACTTGGCTACAGTACACTCGGTTCCTTCATCCAAGTCATTAATGTAGATTGTAAATAGTTGAGGCCCCAGCAATGATCCCTGTGGCACCCCACTAGTTACTGTTTGCCAACCGGAAATTGACCCATTTATCCCAATTCTCTGCTTTCTGTTAGTTAGCCAATTTTCTATCCATGCTAATATATTAACCCC
This sequence comes from Somniosus microcephalus, assembly GCF_052327205.1. Lineage (NCBI taxonomy): Eukaryota > Metazoa > Chordata > Chondrichthyes > Squaliformes > Somniosidae > Somniosus > Somniosus microcephalus. The sequence goes on along the minus strand of NC_140998.1, from coordinate 31,550,917 downwards.
AACTCCGTGAGCTCTTATCTTATGCAGTAACCTTTTATGTGGCACCTTATCGAATGCCTCCTGGAAATCCAAATATACCACATCCACTGGCTCACCCTTATCCACCCTGCTCGTTACATCTGGTCCAGGGGACTTGTCGTCTTTTAGTCCCATTATTTTACCAAGTACTTTTTCCCTTAGTGATAGTGATTGTCTTTAGTTCCCCCCTTCCTGTGGCCCCTTGATTATCCATTATTGGGATGTTGTTAGTGTCTTCTACCGTGAAGACAGATACAAAATATTTGTTCAGAGTCTCTGCCATTTCCCCATTCCCCATTATTAATTCCCCATTCTCATCCTCTAAGGGACCAACGATTACTTTAGCTACTCGCTTCCTTTTTATATACTTGTAGAAGTTCTTACTTTCTGTTTTAATATTTCTTGCCAGTTTACTCTCATAATTCATCTCTCTATTATTTTTTTAGTCATCCTTTGCTGGTTTTTAAAAATTTCCCAATCCTCTCGCCTCCCACCAATCTTGGCAACATTGTATGCCTTCATTTTGAATTTGATATCATCCTTTACTTCCTTAGTTAGCCACGGATAGTGCTCCCTTCTCTTAAAATCACCCGGGTGGCCCTGGAGACCAAAGCTCAAGGCCAAATTTTAATTTAATTTGTTAAGTTTTATTTAATGCTTTTATAAGTTACAGTTTATTTGTTTATGGTCCATACAAAAGAGTACACTGAGTTAATTCAGGGGACCTCCTGGTCGGAGTGCTCCTGGGCCTGGCCAAAGTGGCCATCAGCTGGTCCAGGCAGCGGGCGGTCGAGGGGGTCCTTCAGCCCGACTGCCTGCCTCTCTTCCGCAGCCAGGTTTTCGCCTGGGTGGCCCTGGAGTTGGAGCACGCAGTGTCCGCCGGCACACTCGAGGCCTTCCGCAACCAGTGGGCACCGCAGGGACTGGAGTGCATCATCACCCCCGGCAACCAAATTTTAATTTAATGTATTTTTGTTAAGTTACAGTTTATTTGTTTTTTTGTGCACTAAAAGAGTACACTGAGTTCATTTTTAAGAATAAGATACATGAATATTATTCATGATGCTTTTTTTAAATCAATAAAATGGTGTCTCTTCGAATGAAAAAGACAAAATATCATAGGATACAGCATTGGAGGCCATTCGGCCCATCATGCCCGTGCCAGCTCTTTGGTACAGCTGTCTGACACAGGCTTGACGAGCTGAATGGCCTTCTTCTGTGCTGTAACTATTCGATGATTCTATGATCCAATTAATCCCACTCCTCTGCTCATTACCCCATAGCCCTGTAAATTATTTCCCTTTGAGTATTTATCCAATTCTCTTTTGAATTGAGAGTGGCAGCAGCGGACCTGCGGGAGACGAGGCGGCTGAGCGGCGGCGAGGTATAAAACCGGCGGCGAGGACCAGGCAGTCCTCAGAGCGGCAGCAGTGGACCTGCGAGAGACGAGGCAGCTGAGCGGCGGCAGCGGTGTTAAAAGCAGCGGTGAGGACCAGGTAGGCTTACTAATCTACAATCTCCGAGCTCAGAGGGAGGGAGAGAAGTAAAAAGTAATCGAAGTGTGACGTCACCAGAAAGCAGGTAAGTGATTGGTTGGTGAGTATTTCTCTCTTTTTAAACTTTAACTCTGTGGTTTATAGTTTTTAAGGTCTCTGTGGTAAACCAGAGCCCTTAAATATACCATTTAACTGTAGTGTAATTGGTGGGATTGATTTGATTTCATTTAATTTGAATGAATTAAAGGGTAAGTCATGGCAGGACAGCCCGGCCCCGTGGTATGCTCCTCCTGCGCTATGTGGGAACTCGGGGACACTTCCTCTGTCCCTGACAACTATGTGTGCAGGAAGTGTGTCCAGCTGCAGCTACTGGCAGACCGCATTGCGGCACTGGAGCTGTGATTGGATACATACTGGACCATTCGCGATGCTGAGGACGTCGTGGATATCACGTTTAAGCAGTTGGTCACACCGAAGGCAAAGGTTGGACAGGCAGAAAGGGAAGGGGTGACCAACAGACAGAGTAGTAGTCGCAGGCAGGTAGTGCAGGGGTTCCCCTGTGGACATCCCCTTCTCAAACAGATATACCACTTTGAATACTGTTGGGGGGGATGGCTTATCAGAGGAAGGCAGCAGCAGCCAACTTCCTGGCACCAGCGGTGGCTCTGCTGCACAGGACGGGAGGAAAAAGGGGAGTAGAGCTATAGTAATAGGGGATTCTATTGTAAGGGGAATAGATAGGCGTTTCTGCAGCCGCAAATGAGACTCCAGGATGGTGTGTTGCCTCCTTGGTGCAAGGGATGTCTCAGAGCGGCTGCAGAACATTTTGAAAGGGGAGGGTGAACAGCCAGTTGTCGTGGTGCATATAGGTACCAACGATATAGGTAGAAAATGGGATGAGGTCCTAAAAGCTGAATATAGGGAGTTAGGAGGTAAATTAAAAAATAGGACCTCAAAGGTAGTAATCTCAGGATTGCTACCAGTGCCACGTGCTAGTCAGAGTAGAAATAGAAGGATATTTCAGATGAATACGTGGCTAGAGGAATGGTGCAAGGGGGAGGGATTCCAAATTCCTGGGACATTGGAACCGGTTCTGGGGGAGGTGGGACCAGTTCAAACCGGACAGTTTGCACCTGGGCAGGGCTGGGAGCGATGTCCTAGGGGGAGTGTTTGCTAGTGCTCTGGGGGAGGGTTTAAACTAAAATGGCAGGGGGTTGGGAACCTGAGCAGGAAGACAGAGGAACGGGAAACAAGGATAAAAGCAAAAGGTAGGAAGGAGAAAAACAAAAGTGGCAGTCAGAGAAATCAATGGTTTAAATCAAACATGGCCACAGTAAATAATAATTCTAATAGGTCTAAGAGCGTTAAAAAACAAGCCTGAAGACTTTGTGTCTTAATGCGAGGAGCATTCGTAATAAGGTGGATGAAATAGCTGCGCAAATAGAGGTAAACGAATATGATTTGATTGGGATTACGGAAAATGGCTCCAGGGTGGCCAAGCTGGGAACTCAACATCCAGGGGTATTCAATATTCAGGAAAGACAGGCAAAAAGGAAAGGGTGGTGGGGTAGCATTGCTGGTTAAAGAAGGGATTAACACAATTGTAAGGAAGGATATTGGCTCTGATGATGTGGAATCTGTATGGGTAGAACTGAGAAATACCATGGGGCAGAAAACATTAGTGGGAGTGATATATAGACCTCCAAACAGTAATGCAGAGGTTGGGGATGGCATTAAAAGGGAAATTAGAGAAGCGTGCAATAAGGGCACAGCAGTCATCATGGGTGACTTTAATCTACATATAGATTGGGCTAACCAAATTAGTAACAATACTGTGGAGGAGGAATTCCTGGAGTGTTTACGGGATGGTTTCCTGGACCAATATGTCGAGGAACCAACCAGAGATCAGGCCATCTTAGACTGGGTATTATGTAATGAGAAAGGATTAATTAGCAATCTTGTTGTACGAGGCCCGTTGGGTCAGAGCGATCATAACATGATAGAATTCTTCATTAAGATGGAGAATGAAGTCGTTGACTCAGAGACTAGGGCCCTGAATTTAAATTAACGATGGTCTGAGGCGCAAGTTGGGTCGGATTAATTGGGGAATGTCACTCGAAGGGTTGACGGTGGATAGGCAATGGCAAACATTCAAAGACCGCATGGATGAACTACAGAATTTGTTCATCCAAGTTTGGCATAAAAATAAAACAAAAAGGTGACTCAACCGTGGCTAACAAGGGAAATTAGGGATAGCATAAGATCCAAGGAGAGGGCATATAAATTGGCCAGAAAAAGCAGCAAACCTGAGGATTGGGAGCAGTTTAGGATTCAACAAAGGAGGACAAAGGGATTAATTAAGAAGGGGAAAATAGAATATGAGAGTAAGCTTTCAGGGAACATAAAAACTGACTAAAAGCTTTTATAGATATTTGAAGAGAAAAAGATTGGTGAAGTCAAGCGTAGGTCCCTTGCAGTCAGAATCAGGGGAATTTATAATGGGGAACAAAGAAATGGCAGACCAATTAAATACATATTTTGGTTCTGTCTTCACAAATAACCTCCCAGAGATGTCGGGGAACATAGGGTCTGATGAAAGGGAGGAACTGAAAGAAATCAGTATTTGTAGGGAAATGGTGTTAGGGAAATTGATGGGATTGAAGGCCGATAAATCCCCAGGGCCTGATAATCTACATCATAGGGTACTTAAGGAAGTGGCCCTAGAAATAGTAGATTCATTGCTGATCATCTTCCAACATTCGATGGAATCTGGAACAGTACCCATGGATTGGAGGGTAGCTAATGTTACCCCACTATTCAAAAAAGGTGGTAGAGAGAAAATGGGGAATTACAGACCAGTAAGCCTGACATCGGTAGTGGGGAAAATGCTAGAGTCCATTATAAAAGATGTAATAGCAGAGCACTTGGAAAACAGTGACAGGATCGGACAATGTCAACATGGATTTTTTTTATCTACTGGAATTTTTTGAGGATGTAACTGGTAAAATAGATAAGGGAGAACCAGTGGATGTGGTGTATTTGGACTTTCAGAAGGCTTTCGATAAGGTCCCGCATAAGAGATTAGCGTGTAAAGTTAAGGCACGTGGGATTGGGGGCAATGTATTGACTTGGATAGAGAACTGGTTGGCAGACAGAAAGCAAAGAGTTGGAATAAACAGGTCTTTTTCCGAGTGGCAGGCAGTGACTAGTGGGGTACCGCAGGGATCGGTGCTAGGACCCCAGCTATTCGCAATATATATTAATGATCTAGACAAGGGAACTAGATGTAATATCTCCAAATTTGCAGATGACACAAAGCTGAGTGGGCATGTGTGCTGTGAGGAGGATGCCGAGAAACTCCAGGATGATTTGGACAGGTTGGGTGATTGGGCAGAAGCATGGCAGATGCAATATAATGTGGATAAATGTGAGGTTATCCAATTTGGTGGCAAAAACAGGAAGGCAGATTATTATCTGAATGGCAATAGATTGGGAGAAGGGGAAGTGCATAAAAATAAACCTAAAAATAAACCTAAAAAGGTTTATTCTCTCTACCACCTTCAAAAAAGGTGGTAGAGAGAAAATGGGGAATTACAGACCAGTAAGCCTGACATCGGTAGTGGGGAAAATGCTAGAGTCAACCTAGGTGACTCAACCGTGGATAACGAGGGAAATTAGGGGCAGCATAAAATCAAAAAAAAGGGCATATCAACTGGCAAAAAAAAGCACCAGACCGGAAGATTGGGGGCAGTACAGGATACAGCAAAAGAGGACAAAGGGATTAATCAGGAAGGGGAAAATAGAATACGAAAGTAAACTTGCAGCAAACATAAAGACAGACTGCAAAAGCTTTTACCGGTATATCAGGAGGAAAAGACTGGTAAAATCCCAAGTCGGTCCCTTGCAGTCCGATTCGGGAGAATATATAATGGAGAATAAGGAAATGGCAGACCAATTAAACTCATACTTTGGTTCTGTATTCACAAAGGAGGACACAAATAACCTCCCAGGAATATCGGCAAACATAGGGACTAATGAGAGGGAGGAGCTGACAGAAATTAGTATCTCTAGGGATATGGTGTTGGGTAAGTTGAGGGGACTGAAGGCCGACAAATCCCCGGGGCCTGATAAACTACATCCTAGGGTACTTAAGGAGGTGGCCCTGGAGATAGCAGATGCTCTAAGGATCATCTTCCGGAACTCCATTGACTCGGGAACAGTACCCGTGGATTGGAGGGTAGCTAATGTTACCCCAATATTTAAAAAGGGGGGTAGAGAGAAAGCAGGGAATTATAGACCAGTAAGCCTTACATCGGTTGTGGGCAAAATGCTAGAGTCCATTATTAAGGATAAAATAGCGGAGCACTTGACAAATGGGGAAAGGATCGGACAGAGTCAACATGGATTTACAAAGGGTAAATCGTGTTTGACTAATCTGCTGGAATTTTTTGAGGAAGTAACTGGTAAAATAGATGGGGGAGAGCCAGTGGATGTGGTGTACCTTGACTTCCAGAAAGCCTTCGATAAGGTTCCACACAAAAGATTATCATGCAAAATTAAGGCTCATGGGATTGGGGGCAAAGTATTAACGTGGATAGAGAACTGGCTGGCGGATAGAAAACAGAGAGTTGGAATAAACGGCTCGTTTTCGGAGTGGCAGGCAGTGACCAGCGGGGTGCCGCAAGGATCTGTCCTGGGACCCCAGCTGTTCACAATATATATAAATGATCTGGATCAGGGAATTGGATGCAATATTTCCAAATTCGCTGACGACACTAAACTAGGAGGAGGGGTGGGCTCTGATGAGGATGTCAGGAGGCTACAGTGCGATTTGGACAGGTTGGGGGAATGGGCAGATACGTGGCAGATGCACTATAATGTGGATAAATGCGAGGTTATCCACTTTGGGGGTAAAAACAGGAGGGTAGATTATTATCTAAATGGCAATAGATTGGGAGATGGGGAAGTGCAGAGGGACCTGGGTGTTCTTGTGCACCAGTCACTGAAGGAGAGCATGCAGGTGCAACAGGCGATCAAGAAGGCAAATGGTATGTTGGCCTTCATATCAAGGGGGTTCGAGTATAGGAATAGGGATACCTTACTACAGCTGTACAAGGTGCTGGTGAGACCGCATCTGGAGTATTGTGTACAGTTTTGGTCGCCCCATCTGCGGAAGGATGTTCTTGCCATGGAAAGAGTGCAACGGCGATTCACCAGGCTGATACCTGGAATGGCGGGAATGACCTACGAAGAGAGATTAAATAGTTTGGGCTTGTACTCACTGGAGTTTAGAAGATTGAGAGGGGATCTCATCGAAACATATAAAATTATGGCAGGCCTGGACAGGCTGAATTCAGAGAGAATGTTTCCAATGGCCGGGGAGCACAGAACCAGGGGCCACAGTCTAAAAATAGCGGGCAAATCATTTAAAACAGAGATGAGGAAGAATTTCTTCACTCAAAGAGTGGTGAGCCTGTGGAATTCCCTGCCACAGAGGGCTGTGAAGGCTAATTCAATAAATATTTTCAAGAGAGAATTGGATATATTTCTGAAGGCTAAGGGGATTAAGGGTTACGGAGAAAAGGCGGGGACGGGGTACTGAACTGGTAAGATCAGCTATGATCTCAGACGAAGATCAGCCATGATCTCATTGAATGGCGGAGCAGGCTCGAAGGGCCGAATGGCCTACTCCTGTTCCTATCTCTATGTTTCTATGTGACCTGGGTGTCCTTGTGCACCAGTCGCTGAAGGTAAGCATGCAGATGCATCAGGCGGTTAAGAAGGCAAATGGTATGTTGGCCTTCGTAGCAAGAGGGTTTGAGTACAGGAACAAGGATGTCTTGCTGCAGTTGTACAGGGCCTTGGTGAGACCACATCTTAAGTATTGTGTGCAGTTTTGGTCGCCTTATCTGAGGAAGGATGTTCTTGCCATGGAAGGAGTGCAGCGAAGATTCACCAGGCTGATACCTGGGATGGCAGGAATGACGTATGAGGAGAGATTGGGTCGATTGGGCTTATACTCGCTGGAGTTTAGAAGAATGAGAGGGGATCTCATTGAAACTTATAAAACTCTGACAGGACTGGACAGACTAGATGCAGGAAGGATGTTCCCGATGGTCAGGGAGTCCAGAACCAGGGGTCACAGTCTAAGGATAAGGGGTAAGCCATTTAGGACAGAAATAAGGAGGAATTTCTTCACCCAGAGAGTGGTGAACCTGTGGAATTCTCTACCACAGAAGGCAGTAGAGGCCAATTCATTAAATATATTCAAGAAGGAGTTGGATAAATTCCTTAATGCTAAAGTGATCAAGGGGTATGGGGAGAAAGCAGGGACCAGGTACTGAATTTGGATGATCAGTCATGATCGCATTGAATGGTGGCGCAGGCTCGAGGGGCCGAATGGCCTACTCCTGCTCCTATCTTCAATGTTTTCTATGAATGTCACCATTGAATCTGCTTCCTCCACCCTTTCAGGCAGTGCATTCCAGATCACAACAACTCGCTGTGGAAAAAAAAAGATGTCCTCATGTCTGACTAACTTGATTGAATCTTTGATGAGGTAACAGAGAAGGTTGATCAAGGTAGTGCAGCAGATGTTGTATATGTGGACTTTCGGAAGGCGTTTGAAGTGCCACAAAGGAGGCTTATTAAGAAGATGGAGGTCCATGGAATTAAGGGGAAAGTGTGGTTAGGATACAAAATTGGCTCAATGACAGGAAGCAAAGTGTGGTGGTGAACGGATGTTTTTCAGACTGGGAGGTGGTTTGCAGTGGTGTTCCCCAAGGGTCAGCTTTGGGTCCATTACTCTTTGCAATTTTTGTAAATGACCTAGACTCGGGTGCAGGGAGCAGCATTATAAAGTTTGCAGATGATATGAAAATTGGCAAAGTAGTAGATCATGATGAGGATAGTTATGGGCTTCAGGCTGACACAGACAGGATGGTGAAATGGGCAGAAGCATGGCAGGTGGAGTTCAATTTAGAGAAGTGTGAAGTGATAACACTTTGGGAGGACTAATATGGAAAGACAGAATGGCACGATTTTGAAAAGTTTAGATGAGCAGAGAGACCTTGGTGTCCATAAATACAAATCCTTAAAGGTGACAGGGCAAGTTGCTAAGTTGGTTAAAAAAGCATCTGGGTTACTTGGGTTTATAAACAGAGGAATGGAATATAAAAGCAAAGAGATCATGCTAGAACTTTATAAATCACAGGTTAGGCCTCAGCTGGAGTATTGTAGGCAATTATGGGCACCACACTTCAGGAAAGATGTAACGGCCTTAGAAAGGGTACAGAGGAGGTTTACTAGGATGTTACATGGGATGGGGGACTTCAGTTATGAGGAGAGGTTGGAAAAGTTAGGATGTCTCCTCGGAAACAGAGAAGGTTAAGAGGTGACCTAATAAAGGTTTTCAAAATGATGAGAGGTTTTGATAGAGTAATTAGAGAAAAAGCATTCCCTCTGGTGAGTGGGTCAATAAGAGATCATAGATTCAAAATCACTGGAAAAAGATCAAGAGGGGAGATGAGAATTCTTTTCACTCAGAGTTGTCGGGATCTAGAACGCTCTACCTGAAAAGGTGGTAGAAGCTGATTCCATAAATAATTTTAAAAGGGAGTTGGACAGGTACTTGAGGATGAGGAACTTACAAAAAATGGGGATGTGGGACTAAGCATGACTGCTCTTTCAAAGAATCTACACAGACACGACGGGCCGAATGGCCTCCTTCTGTGCTGTAAGTTTCTATGATTCTATGTCACCTCTGGTGCTTTTGCCAATCACCATAAATCTGTCTCCTCTGGTTACTGACCCTTCTGCCACTGGAAACAGTTTCTCTTTATTTACTCTATCAAAACCATTCATGATCTCCTCTTAACCTTCTCTGCTCTAAGGAGAACAACCCCAGTTTCTTCACTCTCTCCACATAACTGAAGTCCCTCATCCCTGGTACCATTCTAGTAAATCTCCTCTGCACCCTCTCCAAGGCCTGGACATTCTTCCTAAAGTGCAGTGCCCAGAATTGAACACAATACTCCAGCTGAGACCTAACAAGTGTTTTATAAAGTTTTAGCATAACTTCCTTGCTTTTGTACTCTATTCCTCTATTAATAAAACCAAGGATCCTATATGCTTTTTTAACAGCGTTCTCAAATTATCCTGCCACCTTCTAAGATTTGTGTACATCCACCCCAGGTCTCTCTGCTCCTGCACCCACTTTAAAATTGTATCATTTAGTTCATCTTACCTCTTCTCATTCTTCCTACCAAAATGTATCACTGCACGGTTCTCTGTGTTAAATGTCATCTGCCATGTGTATGCCCATTTTCTCCTGAAATCTGTTATTATCCTCTTCATTGTTTACTACATTTCCAAGTTTTGTACCATCTGCAAACTTTGAAATGATGCCATGTATACCCAGGTCCAGGTCATTTATATCAAAAAGAGCAGTGGTCCTAATACCGACTCCTGGGGAACATCACTGTATACCTCCCTCCAGTCTGAAAAACTGCCGTTTACCACTACTCTCTGCTTACTGTCCCTTAGCCAAATTTGTATCCATTCTGCCACTGTCCCTTTAATCCCATGGGCTTTAATTTTGCTAACAACTCTATTATGTGGTAATTTGTCAAACACCTTTTATAAGCCCATATACACAACATCAACCGCACTAACCTCATCAACCCTTTCCATCAAAGAACTCGATCAAGTTAGTCAAACACAATTTACCTTTAACAAATCCATGCTGACTTTCATTTATTAGCCCATACTTTTCCAAATGCTAATTAATTTTGTCCCGCATTACTGTCTCAAAGTTTCCCCACCACTGACGTTAGGCTGACTGGCCTGTAGTTGCCAGGTTTATCCCTCTCCCCTTTTTTAAACAGGGATGGAACATTTGCAATCCTCCAAACCTCTGGCACCACTCCCATATCCAAGGAGGATTGGGAGATTGTGGCCAGAGCCTCCGCAGTTTCCACCCTTACTTCCCTCAGTAACCTAGGATGCATCCCATCTGAACCGGGTGACTTTTATACTTTGAGGACTGCCATCCTTTTACCTGCCTCCTCATTTATCTATTTTTATTATCCTATCCAATGTCGCTACTGCCTCCTCCTTTACTGCTACATTGGCAGCATCCTCTTCTCTAGTGAAGACAGATGCAAAGTATTCATTTAGTAGCTCAGCCATGCCCTCTGCCTCCAGAAGATGATCTCCTTTCTGGTCCCTATTCGGCCCCACCCTTCCTTTGACTACCCTTTTACTATTTGTGCATTTACTAATGACTTTTGGCTTCCCTTTTATGTTAGCTGCTAATCTATTCTCATACTGTCTCTTGTCCTTTTCATTCCCTTTGTTAGATCTCCTCTGTAATTTTGATATTCAGCTTGGTGCTTGTATTATGACCCTTATGAAATTGACTTGTCAAAACCTACTTATTGGGACGGGGACTCACTCATTTTTATTTTAAAATTTGAACTCTTTTTTTGTTTCTTAGTACTGGTGGCAATGGTTTACCATTATTGTGAGTTCTCATGCTTTTGTCTCATTGTTGTCAGGCTTTACAAGTTCAACAAGCTAAAAAATATATATATTTCTAATAGAAAAAATCCATCAACTTCTTTCCATGATAAATTCATGTTAAAAATTATAATGGAACCTGTCTATGTAAATTTGTCACACTATAATTACACCCTCCTGCCAGTGTGGTTTCTCCGTTTCTCATCTCCCAGCTCCTCAGCCTATGCCTTAGCGAAACTCCTAACCTACTCTACTTCTCTGCTCGCAATTTGTTATAAGTTTTGTCAAAAGTATTAAACAAAAATAAGGACAGAATATGTGATTTTAAAATAAAGACTGATCCAATTAATTCCCCTCCCATTAGCTTTATATACAGACTTTATTAGGTGTTCGTTTCCCATGTGCAACAGCATGGGAGATTGACTAATAATATAAACAAACACACCTCTATGTATTTAAATGGATTAATGATGGGTTTCATTCTTTTAGATATTCACTATCATTCCTAATTTTTTCTGATATTGAAATGAAATTTGATAGTTTGTTACTGGAACCTACAGTTTTTTTAACTTCAGTCTTTACTTGGAAATCACAATATAACAATACCAATAACTTGCATTTATATAGCGCCTTTAATGTAGAAAAACATTCCGAGGTACTTCACAGAAGCATAAGTTTAAAAAATGGATGCCAAGGCAAATGAGGTATTAAGAAGGAATGACCAAAAGCTTGGTCAAAGAGGTGGGTTTTAAGGAGCGTCTCTCAGTAGGAGATGGAGGTGAAGAGGCAGAAATGTTTAGGATGGGGATTCCAGAGCCTGGGACCAAGGCAGCTGAAGGCACGGTTGCCAATGATAGGCTGAAGGGAGGGAGGAATGCACAAGAGACAAGGTTTGAAGGAACAAATGGTTCTGGGGGATGTAGTGCTGGTGGAGGTTACGGAGATAGGGAGAGGCAAGAGCATAAAGTTTTATTTAAACACAAAGATCAGAATTTTAAATTGGAGGCATTGAGGGACCAGGAGCCAGTGTAGGTCAGCAAAAAAACAGAGGTGATGGGTGAGGAGAACTTAGTGCAGGTTGAATATGGGCAGCAGAGGTTTTGATGATCAGCCATGATCTTATTGAATGGCTCGAAGGGCCAAATGGCCTACTCCTGCTCTTATTTCTTATGTTCTTATGATGGGCAAAAGTTTACATAGTGTAGAACATGGGAGACTGGTCAGCAGAGCATTAAAATAATCAAGTCTGGAAGTGACATGGGCATGGAAAAAGGGAGGCTTTTGGCAGATACAAAGGACTAAAAACAATGGAAGCCCTAGAGGAGTATAGAAAGTGTAGGGGGTTACTTAAAAAAGAAATTAGGAGAGCGAAGAGGGGGCATGAAAAAACACTGGCGGGCAAAATAATGGAAAATCCCAAGGTGTTTTATACGTATATTAAGGGCAAGAGGATAACCAGGGAAAGAGTAGGGCCCACTAGGGACCAAAGTGGCAATCTGTGTGTAGAGCCAGAAGATGTAGGTGAGGTTTTAAATGAATATTTTGCATCTGTGTTCACTATGGAGAAGGACGATGTAGGCATAGAAATCAGGCAAGGGGATTGTGATATACTTGAACAAACTAGTATTGAGAGGGAGGAGGTACTAGCGGTTTTAGCGGGCTTTGAAGTGGATAAATCCTCAGGCCCAGCTGAGATGTATCCCAGGCTGCTGTGTGAGGCAAGGGAGGAGATTGCAGGGGCTCTGGCACAAATTTTCAGAACTTCCCTGGCCACAGGGGAGGTGCCAGAGGACTGGAGGACAGCTAACGTAGTACCATTATTCAAGAAGGGTAGTAGGGATATACCAGGGAATTACAGGCCAGTGAGCCTAACATCAGTGGTAGGGAAATTATTGGAAAAAATTCTGAGGGACAGAATTAGTCTCCACTTGGAGAGGCAAGGATTAATCAAGGATAGTCAGCATGGCTTTGTCAGGGGGAGATCATGTCTAATCAATTTGATTCAATTTTTCGAGGGGGTAACTAGATGTGTGGATGAGGGTAGTGTAGTTGATGTAGTCTACATGGACTTCAGTAAGGCTTTTGACAAAGTCCCACATGGGAAACTAGTCAAGAAGGTAAGAGCCCATGGGATCCAGGGCAATTTGGCACATTGGATCCAAAATTGACTTAGTGGCAGGAGGCAGAGGGTGATGGCCGAATGTTGTTTTTGTGACTGGAAGCCTGTGTCCAGTGGTGTACCGCAGGGATCGGTGCTGGGTCCTTTGCTGTTTGTAGTGTACATTAATTTGATTTATATATGAATGTAGGAGGTATAATCAGTAAGTTTGCAGATGACACGAAAATTGGTGGAGTAGTAAATAGCGAGAAGGGAAGCCTCAGGCTACAGGACGATATAGATGGGTTGGTCAGATGGGCAGAACAGTGGCAAATGGAATTTAACCCTGAAAAGTGTGAGGTGATGCATTTTGGGAGGACTAACAAAGCAAGGGAATACACAATGAATGGGAGGACCCTAGGAAGGTCAGAGGATCAGAGGGACCTTGGTGTGCATGAACATAGGTCCCTGAAGGCAGCAGGACAGATAGATGAGGTGGTTAAAAAGGCATATGGGATACTTGCCTTCATTAGCCGAGGCATAGAATATAAGAGCAGGGAGGTTACGATGGAGCTGTACAAGACGCTAGTTAGGCCACAGCTGGAATACTGTGTCTCATCTTAGGCAGTCCCTCAGAACCGTGGATGACTTGCTTCCACATTAAAAATGAGTTCACAGGTGACTGATGAGTCCAATGCGGGACCTACAGTCTCTGTCACAGGTGGGGCAGACGGTGGTTGAAGGGGCGGGCGGGTGGGTGGGGTGCTTGGGTTGATGTGCGCTCCTTGTGCTGCCTGCGCTTGGCTTCCGCTTGCTCCCGGCGAAGAGACTTGAGGTGTTCGGTGCCTTCCCGGATGCTTCTCCTCCACTTTGTACGGTCTTGGGCCAAGGATTCCCAGGTGTCGGTGGGGATGTTACACTTTTTCAAGGAGGCTTTGAGGGTGTCCTTGAAGCGTTTCCTCTGCCGACCTGGGGCTTTCTTGCCGTGCCGGAGCTCCGAGTAGAGCGCTTGTTTTCGGAGTCTCATATCGGGCCTGCGGACAATGTGACCCGTCCATCGGAGCTGATCGAGCGTGGTCAAAGCTTCGATGCTGGGGATGTTGGCCTCAGCGAGAACACTTGACGTTGGTGCACCTATCCTGCCAATGGATTTGCAGGGTCTTGCGGAGGCAGCGTTGGTGGTACCTCTCCAGTGCTTTGAGGTGCCTGCTGTACATGGTCCATGTCTCTCAGGTATACAGCAGGGCGGGTATCACTGCTGCTCTGTAGACCAGGAGGTTCGTGCCGGGTTTGAGGTCCTGGTCTTCAAACACTCTCTTCCTCAGGCGACCGAAGGCTGCAGTGGCACACTGAAGGTGGTCTTGGACTTCATCATCGATGTCTGCCCTTGTTGACAGTAGGCTCCCGAGGTATGGAAAGTGGTCCATGTTGTCCAAGGCCTTGTCGTGGATTTTGATAATCGGGGGGCAGTACTATGTGGTGGGGGCAGGTTGGTGGAGGACCTTTGTCTTACGGATGTTTAGTGTAAGGCCCATGCTCTCGTACGCTTCGGTGAAGGTGGTGACGATGGTTTGGAGTTCGACCTCCGAGTGAGCGTAGACGCAAGCGTCGTCTGCATACTGTAATTCGACGACAGAGGATGGGATGACCTTGGATCTGGACTGGAGGCGACGGAGGTTGAACAGTTTCCCGTTTGTTCTGGAATACTGTGTGCAGTTCTGGTCGCCACTCTATAGGAAGGATGTGATTGCATTGGAGAGGGTGCAGAGGAGATTCACCAGGATGTTACCTGGGCTGGAGCGCTTCAACTATGAAGAGAGACTGGACAGGCTGGGGTTGTTCTCCTTAGAGCAGAGAAGGCTGAGGGGGGACCTGATTGAGGTGTACAAAATTATGAGGGGCATAGATAGGGTAGATAGAAAGGAACTTTTCCCCTTAGTAGAGGAAGTTTAGAAGAGATTTGAGGAAAAACGTTTTCACCCAGAAGGTGGTTGGAATCTGGAACTCACTGCCTGAAAGGGTGGTAGAGGCAGGAACGCTCACAACATTCAAGAAGCATTTAGATGAGCACTTGACCATAGCATACAAGGCTACGGGCCAAGTGCTGGAAAATGGGATTAGAATAGACAGGGCTTGATGGCTGGCGCGGACACGATGGGCCGAAGGGCCTCTTTCTGTGCTGTATGACTCTATGATAAGGATATTAGCATCAGTTGAGTTGAGGCAGGGGCAGTGACGGGCGATGTTACAGAAGTGGAAATAGGCAGAGTTTGCGATAGAGAGGATATGCGGTCGGAAGCTCAGTTTGAGGTTGAATAAGATGCCAAAGTTGCAACTGGCTGGTATAGCCTGAGACAGAAGCCAGGGAGGGGTTGGAATTGAAGGCAACAGTACGGAGTTTGTGGCGGAAGCCGAAGAGAAAATGGCAGCACCCATGCAGGTTACACCTCAGACAGGTTCCTCAAGTGTAAAACTTGCATCCATCTCCTGTGCAAACGTGGTATGTCTCCTGTACCAATGTTGAACAGCTCCCAATTTATACGTCTTATCAATATCAATTTGTACAAGGAACCAATCTGAAGAGGCAAAAGCTGAATTATGGAGAAAAAAGAAAACAAAGTAACATTTAAAAACATTGGTGACTGCTTTAGAAAACATGATGGACAAATCATGTTGTTTTGAGTTAAAGAGGATAAAGTGTTTGTGCTATGGGCCTAGTCATATATAAGCATGTGATTAATGAAAAGAAGTAAAATGAAATCTTTCTTTGGAGGAGATGGAAAAAAAATCAGAGGATCTCCTTTCTGCACTTCACATGGCTGGATGGATAGAAGCCTGGGAGCAAATCACCCACTTTCTTGGTTAGAGTCAGTGCAGTGTGCACATCATGCAAAAAATCAGAAAACAACTTGAAAAGTAAGTATTCTGTACAAAAAAAAAGTAAAACTGCCAGTTCACTGCCACAAAGGGTTGTCACGCCAATGCATCGCAGGACAGAATGGTAGGATGCAGATTTGCATTCTGATCATTTTTTTTAATGAATTCCTGTAATGTGGGCATCGCTGGCAAGGCCAGCATTTATTGCCCTTCCTTAATTGCCCTTGAGAAGGTGGTGGTGAGCTGCCTCTTGAACCGCTGCAGTCCGTGTGCTGATGGTTCTCCCACAGTGCTGTTAGGGAGGGAGTTCCAGGATTTTGACCCAGTGACAATGAAGGAATGGCGATATATTTCTAAGTCAGGATGGTGTGTGACTTGGAGGGGAACTTGCAGATGATGGTGTTCCCATGAACCTGCTGCCCTTCTCTTTCTAGGTGATAGAGGTCGTGGGTTTGGGACATGCTGCCGAAGAAGCCTTGGCAAGTTGCTGCAGTGCATCTTGTAGATGGTACACACTGCAGCCATGGTACACCGGTGGTGGAGGGAGTGAATGTTTAAGGTGGTGGATGGGGTGCTAATCAAGAGGGCTGCTTTGTCCTGGATGGTGTCGAGCTTCTTGAATGTTGTTGGAGCTGCACTCATCCAGGCAAGTGGAGAGTGTTAAGTATGTGTATTGTATTGAACAATTAACACAAAGACTTAAACGTATAACTCAAACAGGTCTTTACTGGTTGGAGGTAGGGACTATACTGAATACAAGATTACTGCACAGTGCTTATATACCGGTGTGTTCACCCCCGGTATTACGTCTACAGCAGCCTGAGAAAGTAGTACATCTCTTAAGGTGGAACAGGCTTAAGCTCTCTTAAGGTGGAACAGGTTACATACACAACACTCCTCCCTTCTTAGCTTTATAGTCATCCCCCCCATTTAACATAACGTAATAACATATATACATATATAACTTCATGTTTAACATAACATATCACAGATTCAGTCTCTGCGGAAAACAGTTCACAGATTCAATCTCTACGAACAGTTGCAACATACTCTTAGTGGGAACAGTTTACAGGTTCAGTCTCTGTGGGAACAGTTCGTAAATTCAGTCTCTGATCTTAATTCGTTCCAGACAGCATCTTTTCGTAGTGTTCGGCCAGAGGTAGTAGAAGTAACAATATTTTAAACAATTATTATTTTCGGCCTCTTCTTTTTCTTTTCTGCCTTTTTACAACTCTTGTCGTTCCCATCTTCTCGGTGGACAGCTGTAATGCTACCAACTCTCTATGTTCTTTAGACCTTAAGTGCTTCCTCCGGATTTCAGCACTTTGGGAGTTTCCATCACAATTTGGGCATACCACATCCTCGTAGTATTCACTATCACTCAACAGGTCGAGAGGCCCTTCTACTTCTTCCTTACCCAACTGGACGCTATCCGACTGCTGTTCCTTCTCTATCTCTCTTACTTCCCGTAGTAGAGCCACCTTCTTCCGATGTTCCGTAGACTTTTGGTGCTCCTCCATGATTTCTGCACTTTGGGGGTCGAAGTTACAAGCTGGGCAGGACAGGACATCGTAATATTCGGAGTCGTCCGACAGGTCATGGTAATATTCGGTGTCGTCCTGAGCTAGGCCAGCGAGAGGGTCGTCTATTTCCTCCATACCCAGCTGGACGTTAGCCAGCTCTTGTTCCAAATCCAGACATCTTTCCTGAAGAGACTTCTTCATGTGTACCTCTGCATCCAGCTTTTTCTGGGCTTTCAGCAAGTCGTTTACTAGTGACCTCATTTGTGATTTTAATACTTCAACTTCCTTTGGAGATTGATTGCTCGGACTATGCAGTCCCTCTACCGGAGCAGCTGTTTCAGCGGTCTGTTGTTCTACATTGACGTGAGTCAGCGTACTTTTGGCATCCAATGGCTGCTCTGTTGCAGTCGTTTCAGTCTGTGTCGTCACATCAGCCATCTCAATGACTTTTGAGAGCTCCGAACCCTTTTCCTTTGAAGATCGCAGCTCGTGTTCAAGTTTTTCCCATTTCAGAGTCTTGTCCCTCAGCATATGAAGGAGTTGGCTGACCGTTAACTCTTCTGACACCAGATTATGGCACGCACCTTCAGAACCTGAATCAGCTTTGATTCGTTCGGCCTCCTCGCGCAGATGGTTGGTGTGCTCCTGCTCCATTTTCTCCATCAGTTGCTTCTGTTGCCTTTCCAGATTCTCCCACTCTGTAACAAAGAACTTTTTTATTTCATTCATCTCTTGCTCAAAACGGCGAATCATTTGTTCTAATTGCTGTTGTAGTTTGAAATGGAGTTGAGTTCGAGCCCAGTGTCCCTCAAAAATGTGCATATCAGTAGACTTGACAGACTCAGAATTCTCTGTTAAACTATGTTGTTGTTGCTCAGTGGAATTCTGTGCTGAAACTTTGTCTTTTGCACATGGGTTGGTCTTACCATCATCAGTTCTAGAGTCTGGGCTGATTATCTGCACCGAGTTCTCACTCTTTATGGCTTTTAGCGAATGCCAGTCCATAGTTATGTTTCTAAACCACTCCCGGCCTAGTAGTGGTGGACCTCCCTCCGGTAGCACATATAAGTCCATTATTTGACTTCCTTCGCCCTTGTTGGCCACTGCAACCTTTATTGTCCCGATGGGGTACACTCTCTGCCCCGTGTAGGTTGTCAATATAATCTCCGTATCCTGTAGGGGAATATGTTGGAATAACCTTCTGTAATCTTTCTTATTCATGACCGACAATGCCGATCCAGTGTCCAATTCCATTTTTACTTGGACTCCTTCTATCTGAAGAGTAACCCAAATTGTCTGGAGGTCTGCACCCTTACCAACGTTGAGTACCCTTAAGCTAGCCAGTTCAATACTGCTTGCGTCTGAATCGGACTCCTGTTGGGCCACCTTGTGTACCTTTGCGTATTTCCCTTGCGGTGACTTCTTGTTGCTGGTCTTCTTCCCTGACCTGCATACTCTAGCTATATGTCCAAGCCTACCACAAGTTCTACATTCTTGGTTTTTAAACCAACACTGGTTCTGATCATGCGTTGTCTTTCCACAACGATAACATTTGCCAGAACTCACACCCAATTTGTGTGCACTGAGCTCCGGTGACCGTAGCTGCATTACTGCCGTGCCTCTCGCTGCGGCTTCGTGTGCTGCTGCCATAGTGACCGCCTTCTCAAGCGTCAGCTCATTCTCCTCGAGCAGTCGCTTTTGTGTATCCTGTTTAAATAAACCACACACAAATTTGTCTCGTAGTGCATCTGTCAGTCCCGTTCGAAACTGGCAATATTTCGCTAATTTACGCAATTCCAGCAAATATTCAGCATTGCTTTCATGCTGTAGCTGCCTTCTGTCGTAAAATTTAAATCGTTCCGCTAGCATCAGCGGCGTGGGGTTTAGATGATCTTTCAGGACAGTAACAATCTCATCGAATGTCTTATCCGCCGGTTCATCTGGTGATAACAGGTGTTTCAATTGCCCGTATGTCTTCGCACCCATTAAATTTAATAATGTTAGTGCTTTATCAGCCTCACGAATTTTATTGGCCTTACAATAATTTTTAACTCGTTCAACATATATGGCCCAATCTTCGATGTCACTATCAAAGTTGCTAATATTCCCGTGTTTAGGCATTGTAGTACTTTATCAGATTTGCAATTTCTCAGATTTTTTTTTTACTGCTATCCAAGATGGCGGCTTCCCGCTCTTGCCGTCGTCCTCCGCCCACAAAATGGCGGTTTTCCCGCGCTTGGCGGTCTTCACCCGTCCCCCGACGCCGTCTCCCTTCAGCCCCCGAGTGCGGCCCTTATCTCCGCCACGATCGATGGCCCGCGCTTTTCACCGCGGCTCTCGCACCTTGAGCTTCTGCAGCCGCCGCGCCTTTCAGCCCGAGTGCGGCCTTTATCAGGGATTTCGATCGATGGCCCGGCTGCGCCTCGCACTTGAAAGCGGCCCGGCCCTTATCAGCGGATGCGATCGATGGCCCGGCTGCGCCCCTCACTTCAAAGCGGCCCGGCCCTTATCTGCCGATCGCTATTGCCCTGTACCTCTCTCTTCCCCAGTCCTGTCTTCTACTCCGGTTCACAAGCTGATGGAGGCTTCAGGGTCCTAATGCCTGTCGCTTCCAGTGGGGTGGTGAGTGGTGAGGTTTGAAACCTCTCTTCAACCGCCGTGGAATAACTGCCGCAGGGTAAGAACCTGACTCGTCGCCAGTGTTAAGTATGTGTATTGTATTGAACAATTAACACAAAGACTTAAACGTATAACTCAAACAGGTCTTTACTGGTTGGAGGTAGGGACTATACTGAATACAAGATTACTGCACAGTGCTTATATACCGGTGTGTTCACCCCCGGTATTACGTCTACAGCAGCCTGAGAAAGTAGTACATCTCTTAAGGTGGAACAGGCTTAAGCTCTCTTAAGGTGGAACAGGTTACATACACAACAGAGAGTATTCCATCACACCCCTGATTTGTGCCTTGTAGATGGTGAAAAGGCTTTGGGGAGTCAGGAGGTGAGACACTTGCTGCAGAACACCCAGCCTCTGACCTGCTTTCTCTTGACTGAGAAATCACTTCATAGTAAGTTCTCAATCACACCATGTGATGATATTCAGGTAAGTTGCAGAGTGGGAGCCCAGCACATTCCTACAGGCAGGGAAGGAAATTCAGACAGTGATTCCCACTCACCTCCACCACTTCTAGGGCACCTCTTTCACATACCTCCTACCAGCTGATTACAGTGGCACTAGCAGATTATGTTACCTGCCCACCCCTTTATCTTGATGGTCTTATACCGAGGTGCAATCTTAAAGAAAGGCGGTTAAAATAACTTGCAATTTTATAAAAATGTCCAGTATATCATATTTAATAGATGTTATATGTAGAATTTAACATTGATTGTTCAGTGTGTTAACGTTTATGTTATTATAATTCTGGCTTTTTCTTTATTTTTGGCATCTGAACGCTTGTAATTCAACACATGATGTGAAGTGTCAATGGGAACAGACAGTTTGTGTATAAAGTCTTCCTACCAGATACAACATACCTGGCTAATAATAATGAACACCTACCAAAACATTTCCCAGTAACTGTTACCTGAAATGGTTAAGTTAAATGAAAAGGTTTTGGGTTCACAAGACGTCACCTATTGACTAACTTCAAACTTATCTTTTGCTCTCTGACTGCAACTCCAAAGTCAAGAGAGGTGTTATTTTGATTACTCTAGGCTGTGGCAACATTAAAATCATATTACTTGAATGGTTCCATGGCAACCAAGCCCACACGTCTGTAGCCAAAGGTGGTTGGTCTTGTGGTACTCACTACACAACCTGTGGCTGTCACATGCCAGAAGATGTGTCAAAAGTGCTTTACAATAATGAGGGAGGAAAATAACAATGAACACCAAACAAGAGGGAAATTGAAGAGATTTAGGGTGTGGGTGGAAAACACAGTTGGAAAGACGGACTGTAAAAGCAAGGAGGGAGGTGGAAAGACTGTAAATGAGAAGTTAAATATTTCTAATTGTTTGTGTATGGTAGAGATATGTCATTTTCAGTCTCTCGACAGGCAGAGAGAATGATATAAAACCAGAAAGTGCTGGAAATATGTTGTGTATTTTGAATGTGTATTAGAATTGTCCCACATGGGATACCGTAGTGGTGATTTGCAATGCACTATGGGAAATGTAGTGCATTGAGTGAAGAAGCACATTGTAAATAAAATGGCTGTTAACTAAACTCTCCACCCCGGAGTCCTCCTTAATTGTTATATAGGTAAGGGTATAAAACCCCTTGAGACACAACAAAACTGGCGACGAGGATGACGGACTTGCGCATCACTTTGCACTGGAATCGGCGATGTTTAAAGTAAGAAGTTCCTGTCTTTTCTTAATGGCACGCCCGCAGTTTAGTGCTGATGCAATCGCCTCGTAAAGATAACTGTTCGTGTGTTACACAAATAAGAAGGGGGAGAGTAACGATACAGTGAAATGAAGTGGAGGAAAAGGACTGTAAAAATAAATTTAAAAAGTGGAGGAGAAGGACTGTAAAGAAAAAAAAAAGATAACAAAATGGCTATGCTAACCGGAGCGTTTGGGCCATTTGATGAAACGACGGAGCAATGGAGTGCTTATACAGAGCGCTTCGGATTTTTCGTGACTGCAAATGGCATTAAAGATGACGTGAAAGTGGCGACGTTCCTCAGTGTGGTCGGAGCAAAAACATTTGGCTTGTTATGGAGTTTGATGCACCCAGATAAGCCCGGCACTAAGACATATGATCAGATTGTGGAAGTTTTGGAAACACATTTCGCACCCAAGCCGCTGCTGATTGCCGAGAGGTTCAGGTTTCACAAACGAAACCAAGGGGAGGGTGAGTCCATAGCCGAATATGTTACAGTGCTAAAGAAGCTAACTGAGCATTGTGAGTTTGGTGAAACTCTAAATGACACTGTCCGTGATAGGTTTGTGTATGGATTAAGATGTGAAGCAACACAGAAGCGCTTGCTCACGACTGACAAACTGACGCTTAAATCAGCAGTGGAGCTCGCTGTGTCTATGGAGTTAGCAGCTAAAGATGCACAGCTGTTGGGGGCTGCAACAAGAGTGCACAGGGTAGCAGCTACACCGGATAAGCATGCAAGGGGCGCCAGAGAGTGTTACAGATGTGGAAGGTCAAGTCATCAGCCATCTGACTGCTGGTGTAAAGACCTGACCTGTCGGAAATGTGAAAAGAAAGGACACATTGAACGTGTGTGTAAAGGGCAAAGCAAACAATCCTACACAGAGAGACACAGAAACAAACAAGGAAACACATCCAACTGGCGTTCTAAAAAGAAAAACCTACACATGGGGAAACAAGAACAGGAAGACAGTGACACAGACTCTGATGGAGAGCTGAATCTCCATGTGTTAACGGTGAATGGAGGCTCATCAGGCTATGGAGTCACTCCACTACTAGAGGGAATACCGGTCAAAGTGGAGCTGGATACGGGGGCCGCTGTCTCCTTGATCTCAGAGAAGCTATTCAAAGAAAAACTGAACCACCTATCACTGATGCCAGCCAAGCTCATCTTAAAGACCTACACTGGGGAAACAGTCCCAATGCTGGGTAAGACGGAGGTCAAGGTGGAGCTTAATGGACAAACCGTGATGCTGCCAGTTTACGTGGTCAAGGGTGACTATCCATCCCTGATGGGCAGGCCATGGTTGGAGAAAATTCATCCAGATTGGAAAAAAGTGAATGCGGTGTCAGTCGAAGAGGCGGGGCTAGCGGCAGTGTTGACAAAGCATGCGGCTGTCTTTGACGGAGAATTGGGGAGTATGAAGGGGATTACGGTCAAACTCAAGGTGAAGCCTGACAGCCAGCCATGATTCCTGAAGGCCAGGAACATTCCCTACGCCCTCAGACCAAAGGTGGAGGCTGACCTGGAGCGTCTGGTCAAGATAGGGGTCCTGGTGCCGGTTTCGCACAGTGAGTGGGCCACACCCATGGTACCAGTGATGAAGAGTGACGGCGTGGTTCGCTTATGTGGAGATTGCAAAGTAACAGTGAATCCTGTGCTCTCAGCTGAACAGTACCCCCTCCCCATCATTGAAGATCTTTTCGCGGGTCTAGCAGGCGGTCAGAAGTTCAGCAAGATTGATCTATGCCAAGCCTACTTGCAGATGCATGTAGAAGAGGACTCACAGAAGTACCTCACCATCACCACCCACAAGGGCCTCTACAGGTACTGCCGCCTACCCTTTGGTATAACGTCAGCACCAGCATTGTTTCAGCGGGCTATGGACCAGATCTTAAGCGGCATTCCAGGGGTACAATGTTATCTCGACGATATCCTTGTCACAGGAAAGGACGACAACGAGCATCTGCAG
Organism: Somniosus microcephalus; assembly: GCF_052327205.1. NCBI lineage: Eukaryota > Metazoa > Chordata > Chondrichthyes > Squaliformes > Somniosidae > Somniosus > Somniosus microcephalus. The sequence goes on along the minus strand of NC_140998.1, from coordinate 31,527,024 downwards.
AACCTGACGAAGACACTGGGAAGACTTGAAGAATATGGCTTACACGTTCGCAAGGACAAATGCGAATTTTTCAAGCCATCAGTGGAGTACCTAGGCCATGTCATCGACGCGGACGGCCTACACACAGCACCGTCGAAAGTGAAAGCCATTGCCGACGCTCCTGCACCTACAAATGTCAGCCAGCTGCGGTCATTCTTAGGTCTCCTGAACTATTACGGTAAGTTTATTCCACAGCTGGCATCACTGTTGAAGCCATTACATGAGTTGCTGTGTCAGGGCAAGGCCTGGGCGTGGACGAAGGAGTGCGAAGCTGCATTCAAGAAAGCCAAAGCAGCTTTGACTGACCCCAGAGTGTTGACGCACTTTGACCCGTCGTTGCAGATTCAGCTGGCCTGTGATGCGTCGCCTTATGGCGTCGGCGCGGTCGTGTCCCACATCTTTCCCTCAGGCGAAGAGAAGCCGATTGCATTCGCGTCAAGGTCCCTGAGCAAGGCAGAGGTGAAATACCCGCAGATCGAAAAAGAGGCTTTGGGCATCATCTTTGGAATCAAAAAGTTCCATCACTACTTGTTCAGAAGGAAATTCACCTTGCTGACGGATCATCGTCCTCTGACATCGATCTTTGGTCCACACACAGGAATACCCTCCCTGGCAGCGTGCAGGATGCAGCGCCGGGCGCTGATGTTAAGCGCTCACAATTACAACATCAAATACCGGAGGTCAGCAGCACATGGCAATACGGACGGATTGTCAAGACTTCCGCTGCCTGTGCCCTCTGAAGGCTGTGAGCAGAAGATTTTCTACTTTGACATGGTGAGCAATGCCCCTGTCATGGCCCGGCAGGTCAAGAAAGAGACCAGAATGGACCCTATGCTATCCAAGGTGCTGGATCGGGTGATGCGAGGAGATGGATCACGGGTGTCAGACGCACCACCTGAGCTCCTACCTTACCTGTCAAGAGGGAAGGAGTTGTCTGTCACGTCAGGATGCCTCCTTTGGGGCATGCGAGTGATCATACCACCAAAGCTGCGGAAACATGTCCTCAACGAGCTGCACTCAGGACATTGTGGTATTGTCCGGATGAAGGAGCTGGCACGAAGCTACTTCTGGTGGCCCGGTCTGGATCATGAAATTGAAGTTGAAGCGAAATCATGCCCATCATGCGAGACAACCAGGGATACGCCAGAGCAGCACCACTGCATCCATGGGAATGGCCGGCAACACCGTGGCAACGGATCCATCTGGACTTCGCGGGACCAGTGGAAGGAGCGATGTTCCTGGTCGCGGTGGACTCCCATTCCAAATGGCCGGAGGTTGCAGTAATGTCCACTACCACTACGGAGAAAACCACCTCGAGACTCTGAGAGAGACGTTCGGGCGATTTGGTCTGCCGGAGCAGATCGTAACCGACAATGGAACACAGTTCACATCCCAAGAGATGGAGGAGTTCCTCGAGCAATGGAATCTAGCACACGTTCTCCGCGCCTTATCATCCATCCACGAATGGATTGGCGGAGAAATTTGTCAGAACGCTGAAACGCGCGTTGAAAGCGACAAGAAGTGATGCTCTTCTAAAGCAGCGCCTGAATGCTTTCTTGCTGAAATACCGAAACACACCTCATGCTACGACTGGAGCATCTCCTGCTTACCTACTCATGGGAAGGCAGCTACGGACACGCCTTGACCCGCTGAGGCCAACGTCCACAGAAGCAGTGGTGCACGCCAATCAGCAGGATCAAGTCAGCAGACGAGCTCAGAGGTCCAAAGAACGACACTTTGTGGTGGGGGGCAAAGTCCTCACGCGTAACTACACCACCCCGGAGCGGTGGGTCCCGGCTACGGTCATTCAAAAGACGGGCCCCGTTTCATACTGAGTCTGCACCGGAGACGACCGAACATGGAGACGGCATGTAGACCAGTTACTGCCAAGACAGTCGCCACAAGTAACCCAAGAAACAGAGGATCAAGGACCTGCTGGGGGCTCCAGCAGGGACTGGTCGTCCGACCCTGAGACGGTGGCACCATCCATTCTTGTGCCATCGAGGGAGGAAGCCACGCCTGCAGGGTCACGGGAGAGCCAGCCAGAGCCTGCTCCTGAGACTAGGCGTTACCCCCAAAGAGAAAGGCAGCCTCCAGAGCACCTTAGTTACAGTTAGTGCTAACCGGTGTGCATGGGGCAGAATAATCCCCAGGGTTAGCAGAGTGTAGAGGCAGTCTACCCTCTCTTCCAAAGTTATAGTCATTTTCAGTTATTCTGTTTTGTGGACATTCTATTTTAAGGGGGAGGAAATATGTTGTGTATTTTGAATGTGTATTAGAATTGTCCCACATGGGATACCGTAGTGGTGATTTGCAATGCACTATGGGAAATGTAGTGCATTGAGTGAAGAAGCACATTGTAAATAAAATGGCCGTTAACTAAACTCTCCACCCCGGAGTCCTCCTTAATTGTTATATAGGTAAGGGTATAAAACAATCAACAGATCAGGCAGCATCTGTGGGGAGAGAAACGGTTAATGATTGAGGTTGATGACCTTTCATCGGAACTAGAAGATGAAATTGGATGGGAATAGATTGGATTGGATTGGATTTGAACTGAACTGGACTATTGGATTGGATTTGAACTGAACTGGACACCAGGGATTTGTAGTTTATGGTCATGGCGCAGAAGTAATTAACTGACCAAACTACTGACCACCCAACTTCCCTTCCTGGCCCCCATGTTAGCTGATAGTGTTAATGGTTCCCTCTCCCTTTCAAATCTTCTGTCATCACCCCTCTCCTCAACAACCCATCCTTGTGATCTCTGTCCTTGCAAACTACCACCCCATCTTCAACCTTCCTTTCTTCTCCTTGAAGTCCTTGAACATATTGTTGCCTCCCAAATCTCTGCTCATCTTTCCCGAAACTCCATGTTTGAATCCCTCCAATTAGGTTGCTGAGCATGCCACAATACTGAAACAGCCCTCATCAAAGTCACAACTGACATCCTATGTGACTGTGGCCATGGTAAATTATCCCATCTCATCCTTGCTGTGGCTCAGTTGGTAGCACACTCGCCTCTGAGTCAGAAGGTTGTGGGCTCAGGTCCCACTCCAGAGACTTGTGCTGGAGGCTGACACTCCAGTGCAGTGCTGAGGGGGTGCTGCACTGTCGGAGGTGCCATCTTTCGGATGAGATGTTAAACCGAGGCCCCGTCTGCTATCTCAGGTGTATATAAAAGATCCCAAAGCACTATTTCAAAGAAGAGCAGGGGAGTTATCCCCGGTGTCTGGGCCAATATTTATCCCTCAACCCACATAACAAAAACAGATTATCTGGTCATTATCACATTGCTGTTTGTGGGAGCTTGCTGTGCGTGAATTGGCTGCCGTGTTTCCCACATTACAACAGTGACTACATTCTAAAAGTACTTCATTGGCTGTAAAGCACTTTGAGACATCCGGTGGTCGTGAAAGGTGCTATATAAATGCAAGTCTGTCTTTCTTTCTCAACCTGTCCGCAGTCTTTGATATAGTTGACCACACCATCGTCATCCTGATGGGTGGAACTGACCTCAACTGGTTCCATTTTTATCAATCCAGCTGTAGGCAGAAAATCATCTGCAATGGCTTCTCTTCCCACACCATTACCTCTGGAGTCCCCCAAGGATCTATCCTTGACTCCTCCTACTTCTCATCTACATGCTGCCCTCGGTGACATCATCCAAAAACACAATGTCAGGTTCCACATGTACGTTGGCGACACCCAGCTCTAACTCAACACCACCTCTCTCGACCCCTCCACTGTCTCTGATGTGCCACACTGCTTGTCCAACATCCAGTACGGGATGAGCAGAAATTTCCTCTGACTACATATTGGGAAGACCGAAACCATTGTCTTCGGTCTCCACCACAAACTCCGTTCCCTAGCCACCGCATCCCCCTTCCTGACAACTGCTCAGACGAGGAGGAACGCGATGGACACCTGCAGATGCTGAAAGACGCCCTCGTAAGAACGGGATATGACGATCGACAGTTCCGACAGGCCACAGTGAAAAATCGCATAGACCTCCTCAGAAGACAAACACGGGACACAACCAACAGAGTACCCTTCGTCGCCCAGTACTTCCCCGGAGCAGAGAAACTACGCCATGTTCTCCGCAGCCTTCAACATGTCAACGATGATGAACACCTCGCTAAGGCCATCCCCACACCTCCACTACTCACCTTCAAACAGCCGCCTAACCTCAAACAGACCATCGTTCGCAGCAAATTACCCAGCTTTCAGGAGAACAGCGATCATGCCACCACACAACCCTGCCACGGCAACCTCTGCAAGACATGCCAGATCATCAACACAGATACCATCATCACACGTGAGGACACCACCCACCAGGTACATGGTACAAACTCATGTGACTCGGCCAACGTTGTCTACCTCATACGTTGCAGGAAAGGATGCCCCGGAGCGTGGTACATCGGCGAGACCATGCAGACACTGCGACAATAGATGAACGGACACCACGCAACAATCGCCAGGCAGGAGTGTTCCCTCCCAGTCGGGGAACACTTCAGCAGTCAAGGACATTCAGCCTCCGATCTTCGGGTAAGCATTCTCCAAGGCGGCCTTCGAGACACACGACAACGCAAAATCGTAGAGCAGAAACTGATAGCCAAGTTCCACACTCATGAGGACAGCCTCAACCGGGATCTTGGGTTCATGTCACGCTACATGTAACCTCACCTGACGTAGGGTCATCCAGACTCGAGTCGTCGTTGGCTTGTTCTCTCTACACAGATGCGGTCGGACCTGCTGTGATTTCCAGCAAAAAAAATGGGGTTTTTTCTGTTTCTTGTTTTTCATACAGACCCCAGCATCTGCAACATTTGACCTCTTGTGACCCCACCTCATTGTTCTTTGATGTAATGTTTTCCTGACTGACCTGTTTGGACACCATTCACACCTTTGATTGCTGTGATTATCTCTCTGCCGAGTTGTGATAAATGGCAGTTAGAAAGATTACCCGTAATCACCTGGCATTCTCTGACTATATAAGCTGTGTCTTTATGCATCTCTCCACTTCACCTGCTGAAGGAGCAGCGCTCCGAAAGCTTGTGATTTCAAATAAAACTGTTGGACTATAACCTGGTGTTGTGTGACTTCTTACATTTGTCCACCCCAGTCCAACACCGGCATCTCCGCACCTTTGTTACCTCTAGACTTGACTATTCCAACGCACTCCTGGCCGGCCTCCCATCTTCCACCCTCCATAAACTTGAGCTCATCCAAAACTCTGCTGCCTGTATCCTAATTTACACCAAGTCCCATTCGCCCATCACCTCTTTGCTCGCTGACCTACATTGGCTCCAGGTCTGGAATGCCTCAATTTTAAAATTCTCAACCTTGTTTTCAAATCCCTCCATGGCCTCGCCTCCTTATCTCTGTAATTTCTTCCAGCCCCACAATGCCCCCCCCCCCCTGAGATCTCTGCACTCCTCCAATTCTGGCCTCTTCCGTATCTCCAATTCTAATCGGTCTACCATTGGTGGCCGTGCCTTCTGTTGCCTAGGCCCTAAGCTCTGGAATTCTCTCCCTAAACCTCTCCGCCTCTCTCACTCTCTCTCCTCCTTAACAACTGTTTTCCTACATTACAACAGTGACTCCACGTCAAAAGTACTTCATTCGCTGTAAAGCGCTTTGAGACGTCCAGTGGTCGTGAAAGGCGCTATATAAATGCAAGTCTGTCTTTCCTTCTTTCTTTAAGTCCCTTAAAACCTACCTCTTTGACCAACTGTCCATAGTCATTCGGTGTCAAATTTTGTTTGATAACGCTCCTGTGAAGCGCTCTGGAATGTTTTACTGTTAAAGGTGCTATATAAATGCAAGTTGTTGTTGTTGTTACTTCGGATCATTGGAAAGATCCCGTCATTTATTCCACATTTTCTTTTAGAAGACAACAGATAGCATTTACTTAAAAAATTTAGGAAATTGCTGAAATAACCATATGGGCGACTTCGCTCTACCGATTAATGACCAACAGTTTTTAAACAAGTAGAGTTGGAGAAAAAAGGCGGGGTGTGTTGGGGTAGAGGAAAGATAGGGTGGAGTGTTTACATAACAATAGGGATGATGGTGCAAGGCAAATGGGGGTGATAATGGGAAAAGAAAGAAACAGAAGATGGGTTCAGATGAGGTGTAAATGGTTACAGCAAAATAGCAGAGGGGGAGGGAAGCATAGAAAATCTGGCAAAGAGGAGAACGTCATGTCTGCCTCCAGCAGCTCTTCAATTGCTGGGTGATAGTACAGGCGGCTCGGGGTATATATCAAAGGTTCAGGGCGAATCGGAACAGCGCTGCTTCATCGACTTAGTTACTGGGTCACTAATGTTCCAAATGCCTCTGCAGCAAGGGAGCTGTCTAGTTCATCCGTGAAATACCGTGTTCAACAATCCGTGACAGGAAAGGTGATCACCGGCGCTTTAAGAAACCTCCGAGTGCTGCCAGTCAAAGTGTCGGCTCCTCCCCTCCTTGAGTCGGTTTGCGACTTTCTTTGGGGGACCAGAACTTCTCGCTGTGTAATTTTTTTTACAACCTTGCCGTAAAGAGGCTATGAGTGGGAGGGGAAACTGTAGTGACATAGTGGGGAAAGCTGCAGAAGTACAGTATTGCCAGCTGGAGAGAGGGTAAATATAACGAGAGGGAGAGAAAAACACAAAAGAAAAGGAGGGGAGTCGGCGGGGAGCAGGCGACAGCGATACTGTTGCTGATTTGTGCTACATTGTACCAGGGCGGCGAGTGACTGGCGAGCCCGCAGTCCGGAGCAGCACAGCCTCGGGGGCCGGCGATGCCTGCACATCACCCGGGAGGGCAGCGAGAGACACAACGCCTGCATACCAACGGCAAGAACTCCATTTCTAATACATCTCATCCTGCACAGATAGTATTCAGTGTAAATTTGTAAAGGTTAATATTTCAAAATCTATATTGAAAGAAATATGGTGGGTGGTTGTTTTACTGACAGGCTGTCTCCAAATGACACAAAGATTCACTCTTTCTTCCCCTGCGATCTGCCATCTAACGTGTCTGCAGATGTTTAAACTCCATGCGCGGCTGTTAATTGATGAATAGTTCATAAAATTAGCATAGCAACGAATCCAGCCTGGATTCCCTCCCAATGGATCATCTCATTCGAAGTGAGACGAACTCGCACTGTCTGATATCATTACTGTTTTAAACGGGTGAAGTGTTGAGAGTAACAGCTGTGAGTAGGACGATTTAGCAAATTAACACCTCTAATATTGTGATAGTATCTTATGTGGCTGCATTAGCATAAGATTTTTTTTTTAAAAGGCACTCGCTGGCTTCAAGACAAGTGTTTGGCAAGCTGTTTTGTTTGGGAAGTAGAAGGCAGTTTAAAAGATTATTATCACTATTGTGCCAGGTACAGTGAATTTAAAGCTCGCTTTTGCAAACAAGTGAAGAAATATTTGCCAGTTTCTTTCATGAAGATGGTGCCTCTTTTGTGGTTGCTGCAATACAGTAGCTTCTCTATATATGTGTCAGTAAAATTAAACCTTGCTCTTTTCTCAAACCTGTTGTGTCCAATAATACTTGTCACCTGTAAGAAAAACCCAGAAGAGACAGTATCATGAGAAATCACCACATTTATGTGTGTTATGCAGAATAATACACAGTGGCGCATGCAACAAGGAAGTGATTCACGTCGGGACTGAAGTGACTTTAATAATTTTGTTCACTGTCACAGGTTCTGGCATTATCTGAACCCCCCCCCCCCCCCCCCAAAGATGCAAGATGTTCCTTCCTCATCTGCTGTGTTGTTGGGGGCTGTGGTACTGATTCTATAGACTGTCGTTTACAATGATGTTCACAAAGTGGTTATTTAATGAACATGGATCTTTCCTGTAACCTACTGTATAATATACAGAGGATAGCCAGATGGTTGTCGTCAGTATATCTGCTTGAGGGGTACAGGTCATACTGTGCCTTTAATGTGGAAAATGTCTCAACGTCCTCTACAGTGTGTGGGGAAGGGAGCAACTGGAGAAACTGGGGGGGGGGGCGGGGGGGTTGAACTGGAAGTAGTTAAAAATAACAACAGAAAATGCTGGAAAAACTCAGCAGGCCAGGCAACATCCTTGGAGAGAAAATAGACTTCCTCCCACTACACTTCCTCCCACCCCGCCTCCTGTAAGGACTCTATTCCATTCTCCCAGTTTCTCCGTCTCCGCCGCATCTGTTCTGATGATGCCACCTTCCATACCAGTGCTTCCGACATGTCTTCCTTTTTTCTCAACCGAGGATTCCCCTCTACTGTGGTTGACACGGCCCTTGACCGTTTCCGTTCTATCTCCCGCACTTCTGCCCTCACCCCTGCCCCTCCCTCCCGGAACCACGATAGGGTTCCCCTTGACCTCAACTTTCACCCCACCAGCCTCCACATTCAACGGATCATCCTCTGCCATTTCCGCCACCTCCAGCGTGATCCCACCACCAAACACATCTTCCCCTCATCTCCCCTTTCAGCATTCCGTAGGGACCGCTCCCCCGCTCCCTCCGAGACACCCTGGTCCACTCCTCTATCACCCCCAGCACTCCTTCCCCTTCGCCCGGAACCTTCCCGTGCAAGCGCAGGAGATGCAACACCTGCCCTTATACCTCCCCCCCCCACCCCCCCCCCCCCCCTCCCACTGTCCAGGGCCCCAAACACCCCTTCCAGGTGAAACAGCGATTTACTTGTACTTCTTGCAATCTAGTATACTGTATTCGCTGCTCACGATGCGGTCTCCTCTATATTGGGGAGACCAAACGCAGAGTGGGTGACCGCTTTGCGGAACACCTCCGTTCAGTCCGCAAGGATGACCCCGAGCTTCCGGTCGCCTGTCATTTTAATTCACCGCCCCATTCCCTCTCAGTCCTCGCTGTCCTCGGGCTCTTGCATTGTTCCACGGAAGCTCAACGTAAGCTCGAGGAGCAGCACCTCATCTTTCAATTAGGCACTTTACAGCCTTCTGGACTCGATATCGAGGTCAACAATTTCAGATCATAACCTCAGCCCCCGTTACATTTTTACTTTTTTTATCTACACCTTTGTTTTGGCCCTTTTTCCCCCCCCCCTTTTTTTTCTCTCCCACATGGCAGCTGTCTCCCATTCTGCCAGCACATTTCACACCTAATCTAGAGCCGTCTTTTGTCTCCACTGTGCTATCACCATCTCGTCTCATTTTGAATACCTCTTAATGTCTCTTCACTTCTCTTTTGTTCTCTCCCAGCCTGGCCTTTCAATCTATTTCATTTCCTGTGCTTTTCCAGTCTTGACAAAGGGTTTGACCTGAAACATTAACTCTGTTTCTCTCTCCACGGATGTTGCCTGGCCTGCTGAGTTTTTCCAGCATTTTCTGTTGTTACTTCGGATTTCCAGCATCTGCAGTATTTTGCTATCGTGGAAGTAGTTAAATCTGTGTTAAGAGCTGTCTAAATATCTGTTTCAGAAGATGTTTGAAGGCTGTAAGGATAAAGATGGATGTAGGTGATTGACTCTGTTACAGAGCATGACCATTAACGTTCTGATGGCCTTCTGGTGATTAGTGAACAAGAACTGGATGGGGTTGAGTGTAGAAGTTAGAGTAAACCCTTTTGTAAAAGTAGGTGTATTTTTTTTTTGAAAGCTGCAGAAGAGTCAGTTATGTTTTTGTGCTTGTCGTGATTTTAAATTGGCACAAGAATGGTTGTCATTAAGCTAGGTGTGGTACTATCAAGTGCTGTTTGTTCCATTCCCTTGTAGTGAGCTCAGTGGAAGAGCAAGAGAGCCGAACACAAAGCTCCCACAGGTGGGTGTCTGCCTGTGACAGTCACAAAAGGATGACGTCATCAGCAGCCAATCCACACTGAGCATTCTGTGTTCAAGGAGCATTCAGCTTGTGCTGTGCATGGGTGGGTGGGTTCGTTGTCTCCACCATGCAGATGTCATCAGTTATGCTGTTAACTCTTTCTGCGCTGAATGAGCTGCAGATGTAAGCGACCAATCTGATATGGATCAGACTTTGTCACTTTTCTATCGCAAAACCACTTCCGTTTGCAGCAATTCTGCAATCTACTGGGGCTCCCAGTTCTTCAGTCTACCCTATTTGTATTGAGATAAATAACTGAGCAGCAGAGAAAACAACCCTACATGATTTTGGTTTTTTTATCTCATTTTTCGGGCAAGGATCGTACAAGCTAGAAATGTGAAATAATTGTGGACTGAATGCTCTGCCACTTACTGCACTGGTGACAGTGTTTTCCGGCTGTAATTTAAAAGAGCATCTAATAACGCATAGTTTTGTATTGAGCTTGCACTGAGCCCTGTTTTATGCTCCACACCTCGGTGAATACAGCCGCAAAGTAATCTCCTTCCATCGCATGCATGCACGCCACCCAGCCAAGGCACAGTTCATTTGGTTATTGCCCCCTACTCATTGGAGGTGATTTTCCCTCAGTCCTCAGTGGGTGAATGCACTGTGTGATGTAGTACTGAACAGTACAGACCAGACAGGTTTGCAGTTCAGTTCTTGGTCTGTTCTTTCTCAGTGGTGGGTGTGCTAGTTAGTCACCATGTCCTTGAACGGGAATCGGCAAGGATCGACCTACGTTCCCACTTCACAATTCATGAAGTGCAGGAGTGTGGAGAGAATTGGCCTTGGCTATAACACCCCCATGGTCAAACAGACTGCCGAGAGTTGCTGTGCAGGCTTGCACATTAAGAATGACCATTTGGGTTCAATGCAGGGAGGCTGTTGGGAGTCCAAGGAACAGTAGACCACATAAATAAGTTTTTTTTTTTTAATTCGTTTATGGGATGTGGGCGTCACTGGCAAAGCCAGCATTTATTGCCCATTCCTAGTTGCCCTTAAGAAGGTAGTGGTGAGCCTCTGCCTTGAATCGCTGCAGTCCGTGTGGTGAAGGTACTCCCACAGTGCTGTTAGGTAGGGAGTTCCAGGATTTTGACCCAGCGACAATGAAGGGTTGGCGATATACTTCGCAGTCAGGATGGCGTGTGACTTGATGGGGAACTTGGAGGTGGTGGTGTTCCCATGCGTCTGCTGTCCTTGCCCTTCTAGGTGGAAGAGATCGTGGGTTTGGGAGATGCTGCTGGAGAAGACTTGGCGAGTTGCTGCAGTGCATCTTGTGGATGGTACACACTGCAGCCACAGTACGCCGGTGGTGGAGGGAGTGAATGTTTAAGGTAGCGGATGGGGTGCCAATCAAACGGGCTGCTTTGTCCTGGATGGTGTCGAGCTTCTTGAGTGTTGTTGCAGCTGCACTCATCCAGGCAAGTGGAGAGTATTCCATCACACTCCTGACTTGTGCCTTGTAGATGGTGGAAAGACTTTGGGGAGTCAGCAGGTGAGACACTCGCCGCAGAATACCTAGCCTCTGACCTCTTGTTGCCACAGTATTTATGTGGCTGGTCCAGTTAAGTTTCTGGTCAATGGTGACCCCCCAGGATGTTGATGGTGGGGGATTCGGCGATGGTAATGCCGTTGAATGTCATGGGAAGATGGTTAGACTCTCGCTCATTAGAGATGGTCATTGCCTGGCACTCCTGTGGCACGAATGTTACCTGCCACTTCTCAGCCCAGGCCTGAACGTTGTCCAGGTCTTGTTGCATGCGGGCATGGACTGCTTCATTATTGAATGTGAATGGCGCTGAACACTGCAGTCATCAGCGAACATCCCCATTTCTGACCTTATGTTGGAGGGAAGGTCGTTGATGAAGCAGCTGAAGATGGTTGGGCCGAGGACACTGCCCTGAGGAACTCCTGCAGCGATGTCCTGGGGCTGTGATGATTGACCTTCAATCACCATAACCATCTTCCTTTTGTGCTAGGTATGACTCCAGCCAGTGGAGCGTTTTCCCTCAATTCCCATTGACTTCAGTTTTACTAGGGCTCCTTGATGCCACACTCGGTCAAATACTTTCTTGATGTCAAGGCCAGTCACTCTCTCCTCTCCTCTGGAATTCAGCTCCTTTGTCCATGTTTGGACCAAGGCTGTAATAAGGTCAGTAATTTAGGGCAGCACGGTGGCATAGTGGTTAGCACTGTTGCCTCACAGCGCCAGGGACCCGAGTTCAAATCCGGCCTCGGGTGACTGTGTGGAGTTTGCACATTCTCCCTGTGTTTGCGTGGGTTTCCTCCGGGTGCTCCGGTTTCCTCCCACAGTCCAAAGATGTGCGGGTTAGGTTGATTGGCCATGATAAAAATTGACCCTTAGTGTTAGGGGGGATTAAATACGTGGGGTTACGGGGATAGGGCTTGGGTGGGATGGCTGTCGGTGTAGGGACCGGGTGCTAGGGTTTGGATGATCAGCCATGATCTCGTTGAATGGCGGAGCAGGCTCGAAGGGCCGAATGGCCTACTCCTGCTCCTATCTTCTATGTCTATGTCAGGAGCCGAGTGGTCTTGGCGGAACCCAAACTGGGCATCCGTGAGCAGGTTATTGGTGAGTAAGTGCCGCTTGATAGCTCTGTCGATGACCCCTTCCATCACTTTGCTGATGATTGAGAGTAGACTGATGGGGTGGTAATTGGCCAGGTTGGATTTGTCCTGCTTTTTGTGGGCAGGACATACCTGGGCAGTTTTCCACATTGTCGGATAGATGCCAGTGTTGTAGCTGTACAGGAACAGCTTGACTACAGATGCGGCTAGCTCTGGAGCACAAGTCTTCAGCACGACTGTCGGGGCCCATAGCCTTTGCTGTATCCAGTGCGCTCAGCTGTTTCTTGATATCACGTGGAGTGAATCGAATTGGCTGAAGACTGGCTTCTGTGATGGTGGCAACCTCGGGAGTAGGCCAATATGGATCATCCACTTGGCACTTCTGGCTGAAGATCGTTGCAAACGCTTCAGCCTTGTCTTTGGCACTCACCTGCTGGGCTCCACCATCATTGAGGATGGGGATATTCATGGAGCCTCCTCCTCCCGTTAGTTGTTTAATGGTCCACCACCATTCACGACTGGATGTGGCAGGACTGCAGAGCTTTGATCTGATCCGTTGATTGTGGGATCACTTAGCCCTGTCTATAGCATGCTGCTTCCACTTTTTAGCATGCATGTAGTCCTGTGTTGCAGCTTCCCCAGGTTGGCACCTCATTTTTAGGTACGCCTGGTGCTGCGTCCGGCATGCTCTCTTACAATCCTTATTGAACCGAGGTTGGTCCCCTGGCTTGGTGGTAATGGTAGAGTGAGGGATATGCCAGGCCATGAGGTTACAGATTGTGGTGGAATACAATTTTGCTGCTGCTGATGGCCCACAGCGCCTCATGGATGCCCAGTTTTGAGCTGGTAGATCTGTTCTGAATCTATCCCATTTAGCACGGTGGTAGTGCCACACAACACGATGGAGGGTGTCCTTGGTGTGAAGACAGGACTTCGTCTCCACGATGACTGTGCGGTGGTCACTGCTACCAATGCTGTCATGGACAGATGCATCTGCGACAGGTAGATTGATGAGGACGAGGTCAAGTAGGTTTTTCCCTCATTTTGGTTCTCTCACCACCTGCCGCAGGCCCAGACTGGCAGTTAAGTCCTTCAGAACTCGGCTAGCTTGGTCAGTAGTGGTGCTACTGAGCCACTCTTGGTGATGGACATTGAAGTCCCCCGCCCAGAGTACGTTCTGTGCCCTTGCTACTCTCAGTGCTTTCGGGAAAGGAGAAGTAAAAGGGGAGAAAGTTGCAATGAATATCTGACTTCCAACAAAATTCTTCAGTGAATTTAACAACTGGTTTCCATTCTCACCAGATAGACGTGATTCGTTCTCTGTTTTATGTTTACTAGTCCAAACAGCAGGTTTACAAACCAGTTTTTCAGAATTTACTGATAAATTGGTGCCAGTCTCGCTGAAGAAATAATGAATAAAGCACCACCTGCCACCACGTCACGTGATCCGTGACAATCATTACAGCTCCCGAGCTAGTCAGCAGAAACTTCATTGCTTAAATAATCACAAATTGTTAGTGTATTTTTTTCATGTAGATGCCAGCATTGGCTCAGTGGGTAGCACTCTCGCCTCTGAATGAGAAGGTTGTGGGTTCAAGCCCCACGCCAGAGACATAATCTAGGATGACACTTCAGAGCAATACTGAGGGAGTGCTACACTGTCAGAAGAGCTGTCTTTCAGTTGAGATGTTAAATGGAAGCCCCGTTTGCCCTCGGGTGGACGTAAAAGATCCCACGGCACTATTCGAAGAAGAGCAGGGGCGATTTCCTTCCGGTGTCCTGGCCGATATTTATCTCTCAACACCAAAAACAGATTATCTGGTCATTATCTCATTGCTGTTTGTAGAAGCTTGTAACTTGGCTGCCGCATTTCCTAAATTACACAGTGAATACCATTTAAAAGTACTTCATTTGCTGTAAAGTGCTTTGCGATGTCCTGAGATCATGAAAGACGCTATATAAATGTAAGTCTTTCTTTTCTTTCAGATGCAGAGCTGCTGTTCCTGAATTGTGATTTATTTGAGGCAATGACTATGTGGATGTACTTCCTGGTGACTGTACAAGACCTTGTGGTTAAGAAACGCTACCTCTGCTGCAGCCATCTGTAAGATATTTTGTGATCATTTCTGTTTGCCACTGTTTTAGTGGCTTGAATGTTGTCTTAGTTACAGTGACTTGTCAGCTGTTCCACAAGTGGGAGGGGACCTCTCTCATTACAAGAGCTGTTGGGACATTTGTTTATTGGCATATTTTAGAAAATTTGATGTTTCAGAATTCTTTATTTTCTGCCATCTGCATCAATCAGTGTTCTTTGTCAAAATAGATGTCTGTTTCTACTGGATTCTGTGCAAGTTTTGACACTGCTATTTTTCACTCTCCTGCAACGTTCTCCTTGAAACTTCTCCTTTAGCTCCCTCCTCCCTTTGTCGTTTCCTCCTCTTGCTTGACGGCGTCCTCGCTCCTTTGTAAAACACTCTTAAGAGTACATTCTACTCCAAAGGGCACTGTATAAGTGCAAGTTCATTTTGTTTAAAGAAGACGACTAATGTGTTGGTATATTAAGAACTTCAGTATGTCAAGCACAGCATGTTGGAATGCTTAACCCTCCCACAACATGGTGCCACAGCCAAGATCAGGAAAATTGTAGGTGCAATCCCTTGGCAACAACTATTTTTGTGTCAACATTTTCCATTATAAATTCCTATGTGCACAATTATAATGGAATCTGCCTATGTAAATTTGTCACATTGTAATTACACTCTCCTGCCACTATTGAGTAGAAATTTGGCAGGAACTAGCAGGCAGATGTAAGATTTATAATTTTTTTTATTATTCATTCCTGGGATGTGGGTGTCGCTAGTAGCGCCAGCATTTATTGCCCTTGAGAAGATGGTGTTGCGCCACTGCAGTCCGTCTGGCGAAGGAACTCCCACAGTGCTGTTAGGGAGGGAATTCCACAAGCCCCTTCCTATCTCTGTAATCTCTCCCCCCCCCCCCCCGAGATATCTGCGCTCCTCTAATTCTGGCCTCCTGAGCATCCCTGATTATAATTGCTCAACCATCGGTGGCCGTGCCTTCTGTTGCCTAGGCCCTACGCTCTGGAATTCCCTGCCTAAACCTCTCCACCTCACTACCCCTCTTTCCTCATTTTAAGACGTTCCTTAAAACCTACCTCTTTAACCAAGCTTTTGGTCACCAGCCCTAATTTCTCCTTATGTGGCTCGGTGTCAAATTTTTTGTCTTTTAATACTCCCGTAAAGCACCTTGGGATGTTTTACTACATTAAAGGTGCTATATAAATACAAGTTGTTGTGGCATGAATGTTACTCACCACTTAACAGCCCAAGCCTGGCTGTTGTCCAGGTCTTGCTACGTGTGTGCATGGACTGCTTCATTATCTGAGGAATTTCAAATGGAACTGAACACTGTGCAATTATCAGTGAACATTTCTGACCTTATGGTGGAGGGAAGGCCATTGAAGAAGTAGCTGAAGATAGGGCTACAAGAGCAGGCCAGAGGCTGGGAATTCTGCGGCGAGTATCTCACCTCCTGACTCCCCAAAACCTTTCCACCATCTACAAGGCACAAGTCAGGAGTGTGATGGAATACTCTCCACTTGCCTGGATGAGTGCAGCTCCAACAACACTCAAGAAGCTCGACACCATTCAGGACAAAGCAGCCTACTTGATTGGCACCCCATCCACCACCATAAACATTCACTCCCTCCACCACCGGCGCACCGTGGCTGCAGTGTGTACCATCTACAAGATGCACTGCAGCAACTCGCCAAGGCTTCTTCGGCAGCACCTCCCGAACCCACGATCTCTTCCGCCTAGAAAGACAAGGGGAGCAGATGCACGGGAACACCATCACCTCCCAAGCTCCCCTCCAGGTAACATACCATCCAGACTTGGGACATTTATTGGTGTTCCCTCATCATCTCTGGATGAAAATCCTGGCACTCTCTACCTAACAACATTGTGGGAGTGCCTTCACCACATGGTCTGCAGCGGTTTAAGAAGGCAGCCCACCACCACTGACTCGAGGGTAACTAGTGATGGGCAATAAAATGTCAGCCTTCCCAGCGATGCCCATGTCCCAAGTATTAAAAAAAAAGGGAAGAGAAGCACTGAACAGAGAAGAAGCCTTCCATAGGGAGGAAGGAATTGGCCTTGACTCGGTTGCTAGCACCCGAGACTATGGGTTCAAGCCCCAATCGAGGGACTTGAGCACAATCTGGGCTGGCACTTCAGTGCAGTAGTGAGTATTTTTGCATGAGATGTTAAACTGAGGCTCTGTTTGCCCTCTCGGGTGGATGGCACTGTACGAAGAAGAGCAGGGATGTTCTCCCGGTGCCCTGGCCAATATTTATCTCTCAAGCAATATCCGTTTTTTTTTTTTAAAAACAGATTGTCTGCTCATTTATCTCATTGCCGTGTATGGAACCTTGCTGCTACATTTGCATATATTACGAATGTGACTGAACTTTTTTTTTAAAACTTAATTGGCTGTGAAGCACTTTCAGATGTTCTCTGCTCGTGAAAGGTGCCATATAAATGCAAGTTTGTTCTTTTTTTACTTTTGCGCATCTGATTAAATAGGGATTCAGCGCAGGACTGCAGAAAGCCACTTGCTTGCCGTCCTTGTGAAGGGGAAGCTATATGTGATGCAAAAAGACCTGGTGATGTCAACAGGAATGTTTTCCAATTGTATGATTTAGGCTAGACAAAGTAAAAAAAAAGAAAGACAGGCTTGCATTTATATAGCGCCTTTCATGACCACCGGACGTCTCAAAGCACTTTATAGCCAATGAAGTACTTTTTGAAGTGGAGTCACTGTTGTAATGTGGGAAACGCAGCAGCCAATTTGCGCACAGCAAGGTCCCACAAACAGCAATGTGATAATGACCAGATAATCTGCTTTAGTGATGTTGGTTGAGGGATAAATATTGGCCAGGACACTGGGGATAACTCCCCCGCTCTTCTTCGAAATAGTGCCATAGGATCTTTTACTTCCACCTGAGAGAGCCGACGGGGCCTCGGTTTATCGTCTCATTCGAAAGACAGCACCTCCGAAAGTGAAGCACTCCCTCAGCACTGCACTGGGAGTGTCAGCCTAGCTTTATGTGCTCAAGTCCCTGGAGTGGGACTTGAACCCACAACCTTCATGACTCAGAGGCAAGTGTGCTACCCACTGAGCCACAGCTGAGCAGCTAGATGCATGGATGAACTACAGAATTTGTTCATCCCTGTTTAGCATAAAAATAAAACAAAAAAGGTGACTCAACCGTGGCTAACAAGGGAAATTAGGGATAGCATAAGATCCAAGGAGAGGACATATAATTTGGCCAGAAAAAGCAATAAACCTGAGGATTGAGAGCAGTTTAGAATTCAACAAAGGAGGACAAAGGGATTAATTAAGAGGGGGAAAATAGAGTATGAGAGTAAGCTTGCCGGGAACATAAAAACTGACTGTAAAAGCTTTTATAGATATGTGAAGAGAAAAAGATTGGTGAAGTCAAGTGTAGGTTCCTTGCAGTCAATCAGGGGAATTTATAATGGGGAACAAAGAAATGGCTGACCAATTAAATACATACTTTGGTTCTGTCTTCACAAAGGAGGACACAAATAAACTCCCAAAGATGTCGGGGAACATAGGGTCTTATGAGAGGGAGGAACTGAATGAAATCAGTATTTGTAGGGAAATGGTGTTTGGGAAATTGATGGGATTGAAGGCCAATAAATCCCCAGGGCCTGATAATCTACATCCTAGGGTACTTAAGGAAGTGGTCCTAGAAATAGTAGATGCATTGCTGGTCATCTTCCAAAATTCTATAGACTCTGGAACAGTTCCCATTGATTGGAGGGTAGCTAATGTAACCCCACTATTTAAAAAAGGTGGTAGAGAGAAAATGGGGAATTATAGACCGGTAGTGGGGAAATTGCTGGAGTCCATTATAAAAGATGTAATAACAGAGCACTTGGAAAACAGTGACAGGATCGGACAAAGTCAACATGGATTTACAAAAGGTAACTCGTGCTTGACTAATCCTACTGGAATATTTTGAGGATGTAACTGGTAGAATAGATAAGGGAGAACCAGTGGATGTGGTGTATTTGGACTTTCAGAAGGCTTTCGATAAGGTCATGCATAAGAGATTAGCATGCAAAGTTAAAGCACATGGGATTGGGGGGTAAGGTACGGACTTGGATAGAGAACTTGTTGGCAGACAGGAAGCAAAGAGTTGGAATAAACTGGTCTTTTTCCGAGTGGCAGGCAGTGATTAGTGGGGTACCGCAGGGATCGGTGCTAGGACTCCAGTTATTCACAATATATATTAATGATCTAGACAAGGGAACTAGATGTAATATCTCCAAGTTTGCAGACGACACAAAGCTGGGTGGGCGTGTGCTGTGAGGAGGATGCAGCGAAACTCCAGTATGATTTGGACAGGTTGGGTGATTGGGCAGATGCATGGCAGATGCAGTATAATATGGATAAATGCAAAGTTATCCACTTTGGTGGCAAAAACAGGAAGGCAGGTTATTATCTGAATGGCAATAGATTGGGAAAAGGGGAAGTGCAACAAGACCTGTGTGTCCTTGTGCACCAGTCGCTGAAGGTAAGCATGCAGGTGCAGCAGGCGGTTAAGAAGGCAAATGGTATGTTGGCCTTCATAGCGAGAGGATTCGAGTACAGGAGCAAGGATGTCTTGCTGCAGTTGTACAGGGCCTTGGTGAGACCACCCCTTGAGTATTGTGTGCAGTTTTGGTCGCCTTAACTGAGGAAGGATGTTCTTGCCATGGGGGGAGTGCAGCAAAGATTCACCAGACTGATACCTGGGACGGCAGGAATGACGTATGAGGAGAGATTGGGTCGATTGGGCTTGTAATCGCTCGAGTTTAGAAGAATGAGAGGGGATCTCATTGAAACGTATAAAATTCTGTCAGGACTAGACAGACTAGATGCAGGAAGGCTGTTCCCAATGGCGGGGGAGTCCAGAACCAGGGGTCACAGTCTAAGGATAAGGGGTAAGCCATTTAGGGCTGAGATGAGGAGGAATTTCTTCACCCAGAGAGTGGTGAACCTGTGGAATTCTCTACCACACAAGGCAGTTGAGGCCAGTTCATTAAATATATTCAAGAAGGAGTTAGATATATTTCCTAAGGCTAAAGGGATCAAGGGATATGGGGAGAAGGCAGGGACAGGGTACTGAATTTGGATGATCAGCCATGACCTCATTAAATGGCGGAACAGGCTCGAGAGGCCGAATGGCCTACTCCTGCTGCTATCTTCTATGTTTCTATGTAAACTTGCTCAGGTACACCTCACCACTCTGTGCTGCCACATTGTGAAGTTTTTAAAACATCAGCTTATTGGCCATTTTTGATGCGTGTCAAGAAATCTGTGGAGAATCTAGTAGCAGCTGACATTCACATTTGCCTTTTTATTCTCTTAAAAAAAAAGTTTAACAGATGGGTTCAAAGTCACTTTAACATCTGTATGGGTTCAAAATGAACATGAAGTAGTCTCAACCTACTGGTTGTGAGGTCGCAGTACAAAACTCATTTAGTACAGCTGAGCAATAAATTATCAAACTCACTCGGGAAGGACATGAGGATAGTAGATGTGCTAAATGGATAATTGGTGCAGTTGGAACTGCTCTGTGTAAGGATTTAGACACACTTGCCACAATAAATGGAGTTTTACTTTGCATCTAACCCTTAATATACCTTTCTGGGAATGCTTGTTGCTGACAAAATGAAAAATGTCCCATTCCCCACATCTTGGTGATCATATCTGAAATAAAAACGTTTAATAATGAAGGCTATAATGACAATTTCAAGCAGTAACTTTTCTGTCTTTCTGCTCTTGTCCTGTAGACTCAGCTGATTTATTTTTGTTCTGGCAGCAATGGCACTGAACTGGACTGAATGCTGAACAGCCTGACGTGTCCTGAAGACACCGACCATGCACAGCCTCGCTGGAGAGAGGCCACATGGGCAGGATGCTGAACCCTGCTCTCGGCCTCTGTCCCAGGCCCGTGTCTACTTGGAGCAGATCCGGAGCCGAGTGTCTCCCAGCATCCAGGAGGCCCAGCAGGCAACCAGAAGCACAGCCACCAAACGAGACTACCTGGTTGATGCGGCAAAACAGATCCGCTTAGCGCTGGACAGAGAGGTCAATGAGGATTATGAAGCTGCATTTAACTATTACAAGAATGGCGTGGACCTGCTCTTGAAGGGAGTGCAAGGTATACATTTTATTTAGAACTTCCAAATGTTTTAATCCACGGTAATT
The DNA here is from genome assembly GCF_052327205.1 of Somniosus microcephalus. Taxonomy (NCBI): domain Eukaryota; kingdom Metazoa; phylum Chordata; class Chondrichthyes; order Squaliformes; family Somniosidae; genus Somniosus; species Somniosus microcephalus. The sequence goes on along the minus strand of NC_140998.1, from coordinate 31,506,244 downwards.
TAGGAAGAGACTAGATTATTGAAGCGTTGATGAGCAGCAAGATGTGCATACATTGGCGGTCATACTGCACCTGTTATTGTTTTGTCCTAAGGTGAAGCTGTCCTGCATAAAACCTCACAATGCAAACTCCTTGGAGTCCATTGTTACTGTTGGACCATTCAGCCTCTTTGTAATGTTTTGTTTGTCGCTATATTTAAAGCGAGACCCTCTTTATTCGCACATTTGGCAAATCTTTTATTTGTTGCATCTTCACTGATGACTCATTGGGTAAATGCACACCGCCTGTTCTGGTACTGAGTCATACCAATCAGGATGGTCCCAGTTCCATCACCAGTCTGCGCTGAGTTAGCTATCTGAGCTGGGATAGCAATGGAAACAGTCCATTTAACCTCGGTGCCTGGGGTTAGAGACCCTGCCATGAATCACTGCATTCAGGAGCAGTGGGGGAAAAGTTGAGTGTGGAGTATTTTTTTTAATTTAATATTTTAACCAAGGACTAATTTGCAGTGAATTGTCACAAAACATATTGTGCCATTTTTGCATGATATTATGGCAGCAAAAATTGAGTGTACTCTCCCTTTCCCCAGAAGCAGTCAGTGCCCCTTTTAATAATTAAGTAAGTAAGTATGTATGATTTCAAAGGTAGAAGTAAGAGCTGGGGCTCTCTTGATGGCTCAGCTAGGTTATCCAGTGAGTAGTGGACCCATACAGACCAGCAAGGCCCAGCTTTGTGGCCTAGTATGTGATGAGTTAACTGATCTCGAGGTGGGGCGGGCGTGAGGTGCTGTAATTGGCCACAGTGTGTCTGGGTTATGGAGGGGAAGATTATGCTGTTCTGCTTGTGGAGATTGGGTGAGACGCGATTGGGTTTGGTTGGGATGCCTTTCATGTCGAGCAGCCTGGTGACAGTCACTCTGAGCTCATGTGTGAATAATGGCTCCTTGGTTGAGATGCGAGAGGGTGCGCAGTACCCGTGGATCTGTAACCCACCAAGGAGTCGATACATTTAGGACAAGAGAGAAAATTGGTAAATAAATAAACCACATTACTTAAATATGAGAAGGTTACGCTAGTGGCAGGGACAAGAGGTGTAGAGAGAACAATGAAAATTCAGAGCCAGAATATTGAGTGAGTTGACAGCGGATATTGTTTCCATGGCAGACTAGAACTTAATCCAGCTAAACTATGTGTTTTGGTTGAAATCAGCAAATTTGTACACTGTTTTCGGTAATGGGAGTACTTTCAATGATGCTGGATTGGTGTACTCGTAGAAGTTGACACAGGAAATGGCAGTTTTGTTGGAGGTTCACCTTTCAGTGGAGAAAAATGTTGGCTTTCCAACCAGGCGATCATCTTGGTGCGAGTTGGAGGGCTGTCATGGCACTCTAATCTCTGAGTCATGCCTGGGATCGCGCTTGACTGTGTTTAGCTAGGTTGTCGGGTCCGGCACACCTTGGTTGCTCAGTCTTGCAACTTGGGAAGGCACCAGAAAGAGCGTTGACGTTATCCATTTCTCCTGCTCCGCCGGCAAGCAGAGTGCCAGTTGACTTTGATTCATGGAGACAGCATTGATGGTGGAGAAGAATCCTGAGGTCTGCACCGTTGTAACTTCCCTGCAGGTGAATGGCCTCATCAGGATTAATGAACCCTAAGCGCCCATGCCCGCAAGCCCCATCCATGTGATTGAGTTCCTAACTTTTGCCAAGATATTCTGGTGCAAAAGAATCATTCTTCCGCTTACACATTTCTCCCAGCATTGGTAGAGACCTGGAAGTTGGTCAACCATTGCCTCAGCTGTGGAGAATGTATGTGTCGTTCAACCTAATTCACTGACCATTCTGGCTTGACCAAGTTTGATTGTTCTGCTTTTTTTTAATTGCAGTTGATCCGAACAAAGAGCGGCGCGAAGCTGTGAAGCGAAAAACGACACAGTATTTGAAGCGAGCCGAGGAAATATTCAACTCTCACTTACAGGGAAGCTTAGGAAATGGTACCGACGATTCTGTGGTATGAAGAGCTGCGTAGAATCTGGAAACCGATGACATGTTTTAAGTCTTGCCGTACTAAATTCATACTGGATAGATGGCAGGCTGAGGTCCTGTGACAAATGTCGGTCCTTTTTCCTGAGATTTCTCATTTCTGTAGTCAGGACTGTCTCCGATCTCCTCTCATTGGGATCTTTGAATTGCTGTGACCACTCCCATGAATGCCAGTTACGTTATCACATTGAGGACTGGCATTGTCCATGTAAAGTATAATGTATCCTCTGTTTTCAGGGCTTGGGCCAGACTGGCTAATCCTGGAAAGCCTGCTATATCTGCAAGTTTAATGGGGCTGGGCTGCACAGGGCACTGGTTGTATATGCAACAAGACTGGACTGCTGATGTCCAGATATTCAGCACGGCTGAGCCAGCAATTTTAAAAAAAATAACGTGTCATTTTATCCCACATATATATCGTCTTCTCCCATCCCCAACATAGACACATGCATAATATTCATGCTCAATTCTTTGAACAATTTTGAATAATCTAAGAGAAGTTGGAGGGGGCGCGGGAAACAATCTTGGTGTAAGTGTTTTGCAGACCTTTTCAAGTCCTTGCATCATTTATTTGAGCAATTGTGTCAACGCACCATTGCACTACTTGCACATTGATGACAATTACATGTGATTCTTCTGGTTCTTATGACTCCCCAAAGAAACACAAAGTTCACTAAACACTTGTTCATGATGCCTGTTTCTCTTTTAAGAAAATATGTGATGTGTCTTCAGATTATGTTACTTGGATGGAAATGGAAAATTGCAGGACTATCATCGATACAGTGATGATGTTCATTCCTATTACTCAATCACTGCTTTCATTGCATATGCCTTTTTTTTTGCTTGGATTTACTGGGCTTATAGCACAGATGGCATGATGCCAACTTGCAGGTCACAACGGTACTAATGTATGCCCCTTTACCCCTCTTTATCAATGAAAAAACAGTCAGTAGTGGGAATGAAATGAGTTTTTGCACTCTGTCTCCCATTCTCAGCATCCAGCATGTCCAGGTCAGGCATAGGGTGGGTTTAGATAGAGTACCTTTTACACTGTCCTTTTAAGTACTCCCAGGATTGCTTTGTGCTGTGGAATTATGTCTGCTTGTAATGTATCAAGTGATTACTTTATTCCCCTCTATTGAAAGCTGGCACTGTTGGCCACAGACGATGTCAACTCCCTCGTTTTTCTTCCACCATTTGTAGGGTTTCAGCAGCCTGAGGTTTCGGCCAAATAGAATTCTCAGCTCCCCTGTAGAGGACCTGAAAATGTCCAAGGTCATAGCGATCATCGACAAGGTAATCATTCTCACCCTTTCCCTGCACCCCACCCCAGTTACAACATAACCTTACAGCATTAGTGTTTGCGAATGTGCAAGTGGTTTGTAGTAAAAGACTCTTGCAGTTAAACTGTGGATTTAATACAATTTTTCAACAATAATATTTAAAGTGGAACTGTTAGTATTGGTGCATTGTTCTTTGTAGCCCAAGTGCGATCCTCTGTGTCAGCTGTGGCTCAGTGGGTAGCACTCTCCCCTCTGAGTCAGCAGGCTGTGGGTTCAAGTCCCACTCCAGGGACTTGAGCACAAAAATCTAGGCTGACGCTCCAGTGCAGTGCTGAGGGAGTGCTGCACTGTCGGAGGTGCCATTTTTTGGATGTGATGTTAAACTGCCCTCTCAGGTGGACATAAAACATCCCATGGCACAGAAGAGCAGGGGAGCTTTCCTTGGTGTCCCGGCCAATATTTATCCCTCAGTCAACATCACAAAAACAGATTATCTGGTCATAATCACATGGCTGTTTGTGGAAACTTCGTGTTTCCTACCTTACAACAGTGACTACTTAATTGGCTGTAAAGCGCTTTGGGACGTCGTGAAAGGCACTATATAAATGCAAGTCTTTTTTCTCTATGATGGACTGTCCATTGTATTTATTCCAGCTAATGAACTGTTACTGATTTTAAGGAATTCCTTAGACATTTTCTGTGGTAATTTGATCGGGATAATTGTGTTGTAGATTGTATGTGCACTTGATTTGTAGTGATGTTCAGACTTCTTTATGTCAAAGATTTAAGGCAGAGTTCTGACGAAAGGTCATCGATCTGAAATGTTAGCTCTGTTTCTCTCTCCACAGATGCTGCCTGACCTGCTGAGTATTTCCAGCATTTTCTGTTTTAATTTCAGATTTCCAGCATCTGCAGTATTTTGCTTTTGTTTCAGATTTTTCTTTAGTTTCCCCTTTTTCCCCCCTTTACATAATGTGATTATAAAAACCAAGCTGCAGCTACATTCTACACTCCTTCCGGTTTCAGAAGAAATGAGTCAAAAATGTTGCCCTGGGTCTTTGTAGGTCGCTGTTGCCTGTTTTCCCCCCCCCCTTTTTTTTAAATCATAGCAGGATTTGAAGTTTTCCGTCTGTGATCTGCCCAAAATTTCTGCTTTCCTGGAGTACTTATAGGCACGCTGAGTTCCTGGAACATCCCGCTTTCAAAAACCCCGCTACTCCTCCCTCCCCGCTGCCAACTCTTGAGGGAAAGCTCGTCTGGCAGTGGATGTGGGTGAGGGAGGGGAAATTCAGAGCAATAGAGGCGAGAGTCAAAAAGGCCCCAGTCCTCCAGAATACTCCGCTTCTGGAGTTGAAAGGTGGTCACTTCTGGTGTACATTGGTTGTGTATCTGACAAACACTCATTTGTTGGAGGGGTCCACTTGGCACGGTCAGCTTTAACAGTATCAGCCTTTTCACTGACTAAATTAAGTAAAACAATGGGTTTAATGTTTCTTTCCCATTTCTGTTTAGGTGCTGTTGGTGCAGAATCCGTCCACGAACGAGCCTTTCATAGTCAAAGTAGGTGTCTGAATTATAAACTGGCAAGGAGTGCAGTCATTGCGATCATAAAAAGATCTGTTGTGTGGCTGATTGTGATTGACACTGAACTAGAGGACAGTGAGCTTTTGCAGTGTCCTTAGTGTTATAATATAAATCTATTGGTGGCCGTGCTTTCAGCTGCCTAGGCCCTAAACTCTGGAATTCCCTCCCTGTAACTCTCTGCCTCCCTACCTCTTTCTCCTGCTTTAGGGCACTCCTTAAAACCTACCACTTTGACCAAGTTTTTGGTCACCTGTCCAAATATCTCCTTTTATATGACTCGATGTCAAATTTTGTTTGATATTCGCTCCCGTGAAGCGCCTTGAGATGTTTTACTATGTTAAAGGCGCTATATAAATGCAAGTTGTTGTTGTGCGGCACTGATCCAGAATCCCAATAGTTGATTAAAATACAATGTGGTGACTGGGTACGTTGAAATCCTGTGCACAAGTACATCACAGTCTCAGTTGTGCATGCCTAGGGCTGTACCTTTTGCACGGTTTATAGGGAATCCATGAAACCAAATGTGAAATTAGGTTGTGGCTTTTAAGCAACTTCAGAGCGAGAACTGCTGGCGCAAGTGAGGCAGGACTCTGACTCTGCTGTTATACTCTTAATTTGAACAGGCTTTTTTTTATCTACAGCTGTTGTGATTCAGACTTGCTCCCAAAACTTCTTGTTTTCACCTAAAAGGCGGCTCCCATTGCCAAGCCATGCTACCTGTGGTGTGAAAGTTGGCCTTGAGTATTATGTATATGGGATATAGTGGGGGAAACCAAACCTCTGTCTCTATTTTAATGTACTGGATAATACTTAGGATTCCACTCCATCTCATGTCACTTTAGAATATGGATGGTATCGGCAGACAATTTTCATAACTGGCTAAACAATTAATCAGGTTTATTCTGACATAGAATTATTTAAAGAAAAGCGCAGTATAGGGGAGATATTGAACTATCCAAAACAGTTCAATTCTTCTTCTAGAATTTAAGATAAAGTACTTTTCAGAAAGTAATAAGGAATCTTATTCCTCAGTGAAACCGAATACAGGCTTTGTACATATTATGCAAGCACAAACCTGCAGAGCTTAATTCATCTCTGCTCCACAGAGAGACTAACCCAACTGCATCAAAGTTGGCAGTTCTCCGTTTAGCTCTAGGATTCTACTTTAGTCTAAAAGCAGATTCCTTTTTGGTAATTCTCAGCAGCCTGTCCCGATGACCTGTCCTGAAATGGGCTATGTATATATTTTTTAAAATACAACTAAGTAATGTGGTATAGTCTGGCATATTCAATTGGTGGGTGACTTGCGAATAGCTAACAGGAAATGTTCTCGTGGTTGATTATCTCTTTTCAATCAGGACAATAGCATATTTGCTGTTATCACTCGGGCATTGTGCCACATCACTGCTGCATAAAAGCAGCATAATGAGCTGAAATCCACTTTGAGAAGGCAGTATAATGTCGTGGAGTGGTGGGATTATAGTACTGTGTCAACAATGAATTCCTGATCTTAAATTTGCCATTATGGGAAGCACTGAGCAGAGGCCATAGGGAGAGAGACTTGGCAAGGCCTTTCTCATGCGTCTCTGGTGTGGTTACTTTTAGAAGCTTGGAAGCAGATTGCCTGTCCAGTGGTTTAGCCACGGGTTGTGTGTGGCACAAGGAGACCCAGTTCCAACAGGGGCACGACTAATTCTTTTTTCTCTTTTATAGAGCCTGTCCAAATGTAGCCTGGTGAACCGTGAGCGCCAGACTATAATCCCACAGGGTGTTCCATTTATGGTGCGACTCCTGCAGTATTACGTCAGTGATGATGCAGTCTTCCTTCACCTAGAGCATGTACCAGGTAATGAACCGCTGAAGGGGTTTGAGGAGGAGGAGGAGGAATGATGCAGAGGTGAAGTTTATGGGATTGTGTGATGGGAACCTAAATCCTGTTGAGGGGGAAACCAAAAGCATTTGGTGACCACAAAGCTCAGTGTTCAGAAATTGCTAACCTGGAGTGTGGCCCTGACTAACTGACTGGGCTCCTGGATGTAGTTAATATGGGGGTGGGGGGGTAGAATTATCTGCTGCTACTTCTACACATGGGTGAGCTTAGGCTACAGGGAAACACTTGAGAGTTTAAAAAAAATATATAATATACCTACCCGTGGAAATGGACGCAGATCTGTGATCATTTCATTTATGGTTCGACCTCCTGGGATGGAAAAGGACAGCTATTCCTGTAAATTGTGCTCTGTAGACATCATAACACACCTGTGTTTGACTCTATGTCCCCCTCTCCCACCCCTCCACCTTTTTCATACACAGTAAACTGACTTTTTTTCCATATGCAAGCTGTGCATTTCCTCCAATCTACTATCAGCCAATGCGTTTGCAAAGAAATGTAAGTTTGGATTTTGACCAAAGCAGTAGGTATGTGGAATAGAATCCCATCATAATGGTTACATTGAGCATATACTTTAAAAAGAAATTGGCCAAATATCTGGTTGAGGAGGGCTAGGGTTACATGGATAAATATGATCCTAGATGATCAAATACTCTACTGTACACTGGTTCCTCAGATGAGATGTTAAACCCAGGCCCTGTCTGCTCTCTCAGGTGGACGTAAAAGATCCCATGGCACTATTTCGAAGAAGAGCACGGGAGTTCTCTCTGGTGTCCTGGCCAATATTTATCCCTCAGCCAATATCACTGAAACAGATTATCTGGCCATTATCCCACTGCTTTTGTGGGAGCTTGCTGTGTGCAAATTGGCTGCTGCATTTCCTCTGTTATAACAGTGACTACACTTCAAAAGTACTTTGTGGCTGTAAAGCGCTTTGGGACGTCCTGAGGTCGTGAAAGGAGCTATATAAATGCAAGTTCTTTTCTTTTTGTTCTGACCCTGAGTCTCATCTGTGGAATGAAACTAGTCGGGGTTGATTAATGTTTTATCTATAGTAATCCCAGGAGAAGAGACTTTGAAGGAGAAATTCGGTATCGCCCCATTTAGGGGCGGTAATTTTTGAAAGCTGGGAAACTTAGCGCCAGCCCCTAATGATTCCCAGCTTTTTCTAAATTCGGTGTTTGCACTCCAGGAAGTGGAGCGCTAAATTAAGCGATCCACTTCCTTCCTGGAGTGCTAAAGGACGCAGGCGGTGCGGTAGAGGTGCAGCACTGCACAATGTCCCGTGCAGCGCTGCTGCGATCAGAGGCTCCTTCCCTCCCTTAAAGGGAAGGGCCATCGCTACAGGCTCTGCAGTTATCAGGTCCCCAATGGCAGCCGCGATCCGGCCCGATCATCCCCATACACTCCACCAGAGTGCCGGGCTGATCGATCATGGCCCAGGAGAGTTGAAAAAAAGGCATTTTAGAAATTTTCCTACTTGCCTCAGCATCCTCCCATTTAACATCTGCCTCCGAAGCGCCCGGCCTCCCGAACAACGCCTCCTGCAGCTGTCAGTGTTTTCGCCCGGCGATGCTGCGGGGGGCGGAACCGAAGTTTGGGACCGGGGCGATGCACGTGACAATGACATCACAATCTCCGGGCGCAGGAGATTGTGGCGCAAAGTGTTACCGCTGCCGCAAACCTCCAGGGTAAGTTAACGGGAGTCGTTCATCTCGCTGCGCCCGGGCAGTAAGTCGTTAGCGCCCTGGGGGTGGGGGGGGGGCAATAACAGGACGCTAACGGGAGGCGCTAACCCACCGAATTTCTCCCCCTATGATACTGAAAGTTGTACATGGGCTGTTGGAAGGAATGAACGCAATAGAACAAATGAGCATTTTAAAAAAATCATCATTTTCTATCTCTCTAAGAGTGGTTTCACTTGCACACAAAAATCTGAAAGAAAGACTTGCATTTATATAGCGCCTTTCCCAACCTCAGGACGCCCCAAATGATGTACAGCGAATTAAATACTTTTGAAGTGTAGTCACTGATGTAATTTCTGTGACTGGAAGGCTGTTTCCAGTGGGGTTCTGCAGGGCTCAGTACTAGGTCCCTTGCTTTTTGTGGTATACATATCAATGATCTAGACTTGAATATGGGGTATGATTAAGAAGTTTGCAGACGATACTAAAATCGGTTGTGTGGTTGATACTGAAGAAGGAAGCTGTAGACTGCAGGAAGATATCAATAAATTGGTCAGGTGGGCAGAACAGTGGCAAATGGAATTCAATCTGGAGAAGTGTGAGGTAATGCATTTGGGGAGGGCTAACAAGGAAAGGGAATACACATTAAATGGTAGGACACTGAGTAGTGTAGAGGAACAAAGGGACCTCGGAGTGCGTGTCCACAGATCCCTGAAGGTAGCAGGCCAGGTAGATAAGGTGGTTAAGAAGGCATACGGAATGCTTGCCTTTATTAGCCATGGCATAGGATACAAGAGCAGGGGGTTATGCTTCAACTGTATAAAACACTAGTTAGGCCTCAGCTAGAGTACTGCGTGCAGTTCTGGTCACCACATTACAGGAAAGATGTGATTGCACTAGAGAGGGTACAGAGGAGATTTACAAGGATGTTGCCGGGAGTAGAGAATCTTGGCTCTGAGGAAAGACTGGATAGGCTGGGTCTGTTTTCCTTGGAACAGAGGAGGCTGAAGGGAGACCTTATTGAGGTGTATAAAATTATGAGGGGCATAGATAAAGTGGATAGAAAGGACCTATTTCCCTTAGCAGAGGGGTCAAAAACCAGGGGGCACAGATTTAAAGTAATTGGTGGAAGGTTTAGAGGGGATTTGAGGGGAAATTTTTTACCCAGTGGGTTGTGGGGGTCTGGAACTCACTGCCTGAAAGGGTGGTAGAGGCAGGAACCCTAACCACATTTAAAAAGTACTTGGGTGTGCACTTGGGATCCTCTAACCTGCAGGGCTACGGACCAAGAGCTGGGAAGTGGGAATAGGCTGGATAGCTCTTTGTTGGCCGGTGCGGACACGATGGTCCGAAATGGCCTTCTTCCATGCTGTAACTATGATTCTATGATTACAACAGTGACTCCGCTTCAAAAATACTTCATTGAATGTAAAGCGCTTTGAGACTTCCGGTGGTCATGAAAGGCGCTATATAAATGCAAGTCTTTCTTTCTTTAATGTAGGAAACATGAGAGCCAATTTGCACATAGCAAGCTCCCACAAACAGCAATGTGAATCTGTTTCAGTGATGTTGGTTGAAGGATAAATATTGGCCTTGATATTGGGGAAAACACCCCTGCTCTTCTTCAAAATAGTGCCATGGGATCTTTTACACCCACCTGAGGAGAGAAGCGGCCTCAGTTTAACGTCAGACTGTGCAGCACTCCCTCAGCACTGCACTGGAGTGTCAGCTTAGATTTTGTGCTCAAGTCTCTGGAGTGGGACTTGAACCCACAACCTTCTGACTCAGAGGCAAGGGTGCTACCCACTGAGACATGGCAGGGACAGAGGTAACAACTTCAATCATTTTTAGCTTTGCATACTGCTTCCCACTAGTTGAGCTACTGTATAAATCTCTGGCATGTTTCCGTATGTCTAATGCAACATGTAACACTTGAGTCTCATTGTTTTCCTCCTTTGACTTCAGGGGGGAAGCTTTGGTCCCAGCTGCGCCACTTCCGTCCGTCCGTCACGGAAAAAGGTATGGAATTCCCAGAATGCTCCAGTCCACACCACAAGACCATTAAACTGAAGAACAGCTACACTGCACCCTCTCTCTCATTCATGTGTAATGACGAGTCCACACTTGCACCCAACAGCAAGAGGGACTGGCAAAGAGAGACCAAGAATGGGCCGATCAGGGAATGTGACAAAAAGTACGGGTACAGCACTGGTGGTATCAGTGACCCACAATCAAGGACACAACATGAACTTGTGAATGACCAGTCACCTTACCAAATAAATGGCACAGACCAACTAAATACACAGAATGAGTGTGCGAACAAGGCAAACACATGGCAGGGAAATAATGGAATTTCAAAAGGTTGCATTACATTGAATGGCTTGAGGGGAAGTGGTGAAGGGACAAGTTTGCAGTTGGCGCACCTGGCATACAGTGATGATGGAACCTTTGACATCACTGCGCTGTTTTCAGAAAAGGATGCTGAGTTAACTCGAAGCAGTAAAACTGTGAACCACACCATGACCGTAACTGTGGACAGTTTGATGCAAAAAGACCTTCAGCACAAAAAGCGTCAGCTTCTCTACGAGGGCCAGATTTTACGGTCCCATGATTGTTTTTCAGAGAACGAAGGTTCCAGTAAAACGTTGAGCCCGGCATCGTCAAAAACTCACCAAAGCCAAGCCGCTTCAGATATGTTGAAAGAAAAAGCCTCGTTGGTTAATGAGGAGTCTCGGCTCGGATCTAGCCCGATTAGAAGTCCTGTTAGAGCCACCAGCTTGAACTTGAAGGCGAGTTTAAGGCAAGGGCGAAGAGGTTCATACCAAATTACAGTCAATCCTTTGGATACAATTGAGAACAACAGCAAAGTTAACTGTGCTGTGGATAATTCTGAGCTGGTCCTTGTAGGGTCATCATCTGCCATGCCTGCAAGAAATACAACTGTCACTGTCTTGGGGAAGGGCCAATCAGAGCAGAAGACTTCAGTGAGTGTGCTCAGCCCTGTACAGCAACCTAATGTACATTTGATATCATCTTTAACTGTGATTGAGCCTCCAGTAAAGTCATTAAAATTGAAAGGTGTCTCAACTAAGGAAGTGGAAGTATTGAACTGTGAAGCTGAGAGTCCTGTGAGGATTGACCATCAGCTTCAACTTCCAAACCAGGTTCCAGTCCCCGAAACTTGCTGCAACCACGAGGACTACAACTCCAGAACTGTTTCAAGCAAGGACACGTTTTGCAGAGCCGAGAGTGGAAGGTCCTCTAACAGGATTTCCGGGTCTTCAGATCCCGACAAAGCAGAAGATGGGCAGTCTTCATCTCTCTCACCTCAGCATTCAAAAGCTGAACTGTCCATCCCAAGCCAGGCCTCCTTGGGTCTGTCAGAGGATCAAATTAGAATCTGGGTGGCTGAGTTGGTCCTCGCCTTAGAAAGCCTACATCAACAGGGAATTGTATGTCTGGATCTAAACCCAAGAAATATACTTGTGGATAGTGCAGGTGAGAGGGGAGAAAAGGGGAACAAGAATTTATACTGGTATTTCTCAAATATTGCTTCTTCTGTCATACTGGGATGGAAGTTGTTGTGCTGTATTAAGTCATTGACCAGAACTTTGATTTTCTATCTTGACAGGTCACATTTGCCTCACGTACTTTGGCCAGTGGAGTGAAGTTGAAGTTCAATGTAGCGCTAAAGCCATAGAGGATATGTATTGTGCACCAGGTAATGGGGATGGGGGAGTTGGGAGTACAAGACTGTATCTAGGTGGTGTACTGGATTTCCTGGTGAAGTGCCTTGGGACGGTTTACCGTGCAAGTTGTTGTTGATTAGCTCAGTTGGTAATTGCATCACATTTACTGAGGCATACAGATCATAAAGGTTCTAGATTCTCTACTTGTCCTGAGTTAGCTGATCTGAGCTGTGCGGCTTTGAGGACATTAAAATCATGGTTTTTTTGCTCCTGTTTATTATGCGACTGCTGCTTGAAATGCATATATACGGTTGCAGGATGAGACCCAGGCCAGGTTGCCTGTGATGGCCCTCATGCCTGAGCAGCCTGCCAACATTTTCACTACAAACTGGTTCATGTATTTAAAAAAAAAAAACGGATATTTCGGCAAGGGGGCAAGAAAATTGTACAATTTGGGAAGAGACCCCAAATTAGTTTACTGGTCAACTAATCTGGGGGGGGGGGAAGGGGAGGAATGTTTGTTACATAGAAGATAGGAGCAGGAGTAGGCCTTTCGGCCCCTCGAGCCTGTTCCGCCTTTTAATGAGATCATGGCTGATCATCCAAATTCAGTACCCTGTCCCTGCCTTCTCCCCATATCCCTTGACCCCTTTAGCCTTAAGAAATATATCCAACTCCTTCTTGAATATATTTAATGAGTTGGCCTCAACTGCCTTCTGTGGCAGAGAATTCCACAGGTTCACCACTCTCTGGGTGAAGAAATTCCTCCCCATCTCTGTCCTAAATGGCTTACCCCTTATCCTTAGACTGTGACCCCTGGTTCTGGACTCTCCGGCCATCGGGAACATCCTTCCTGCATCTAGTCTGTCTAGTCCTGTTAGAATTTTATAAGTTTCAATGAGATCCCCTCTCATTCTTCTAAACTCCAGCGAAGATGTAGATTGACCTCATTCTGACTGACTTCTATTTGCTTGAAGTTGGAAATAGTGCTGAGAGATCTGTTTTGGTGTTTGGTTAAATCGCTCTTAACTTTCAGATCTCCATGTCTTTTTTTCAGTGATTAAAACTGTATTCCAAAAGTGTTTTCTGTCATTGTAGTGTTCTTCAAGGTGAATTACCAATTCAGAATAATGGAAAATGGAGTTCAATGTAGCTAAGTCTGAAGTAGTACATAAAATCATAGAATAGTACAGGACAGAAAGAGGCCGTTCGGACCATCATCCCTGTGCTGGCTCTTTGAAAGAGCTCTCCAATTAGTCCCACTCACCTGTTCTTTCCCCATAGCCCTGAAAATTTGTGGAAAAGAACAGAGAATGGAAATGTAACCTAAATAGTAAAGTTGTCAATAGAAAGAGAGATCCACTGGTACAGATACGCTGGTCTTTAAAAACAAGATTGTAAGTAGAAAAAGCCACAAGGAGTCAGCTTCTGGCAGTGATGGCAGTCTCGCCTCTGTGTGAGAAGGTGATGAATTAAAGGTGTACTCCAGAACTGTAGCATGTAATCTAGGCTGACACTCCAGTGCAGTATGAGGGAATGCTGCCCTGTCTTTTGGATGAAACGTTAAACCGACGCCCTGTTCTACCCGTTCAGGTGGATCTTAACGATCCCTCGGCACCATTTGAAGAAAAGCAGAGGATTTCCCCCAGCATGCTGACCAATGTTCCCTTTAAGCTGCGCAGTCGCGCAGTTCTCTGGACCTCCCGCGCAGCTAGCTCGCTGGCTTTTCAATGCGAAAAACCGCGCATACGCGGTATTTTGAATAGGCTGCGCAGCCATTTAAAGGGGCCGCGCACCCCAAAAAAATTAACAGTAATATTGGACCTGACCGACATTTATCGCTCAATCCCTTGCAAAACAGATTAACTAGTCATTTTTTTTCGATGCTGCATGTGGGACCTTGCTTTGAAGTGCTTTGGGACACCCTTGAGGAAATGAAAGGCGCTATATAAATGCAAGCTTGTTCACTTTGTATTTTTTTTCTTTTGAAAGGAATAAATAAAACTCTGGGTTTTATATACAAGGTTATTAAAAATAAAAGCAAGGAGGTGATGAATCTGTGTAAGACATTGTTTAGCTGGGGTACCATGTGCAGCTTTGGGCATCTCCTTATAGAAAGGATAAGGGAGTTATTGAAAAGGTGCAACATCAGTTCATTAGGATTATTCCAGGGATGAAGGGATATAAAGATGAGAGACTTGGGGAAAATCAGGACTATATTTATTAGAACAGAGAAGATTAAGGGAGAGGTGCTCAAAGGTTGGAGAAGATAAATATTATTTCCATTAGTCAGTGAATTTGTAACTGGGGGCATAAATTTAGAATTAATACTAAAAGCATAGAACAAGGTTTCTCATGCAAAAGATTTATTACCAAAAGTGCCTATTGAAGCTGAGTTAATCAATGTTTGAGAGCAATTTAGCTAAATATTAGAAGAGGAACAAGAGTATGAGGGAAAGAACGTGAAAAGGGATTAAAGTTAATAGCTCTGATGTGTAGCTAGTACTGTCCGGGGTATGATGGGCTAACTCGCCTCCTTCTGTGCTGAAATTTCTATGGTAATGTGTCTTCCTCTTAGCAGAGTCCAGCAGCTAGTTGTAAGGTATAGCACAAGTTGGATTCCGAGCAAAGCTCCCTCTACTCTACTCCAATATGTCTGAGCTCCAAGTTCCAAAGAACACCAGCCTTGTTGTGGCACCTCTTCGGTGTGACTGCCAAGGGCCCTTTTGGGGGGGGGTGGGGGGGGGGGGGAAACCTTCCAGTTGTGTAGCACCTTTACCACATCCACACCCAAAGTGCTTCCTAGCCTAGTTTTGAAGTGCTGTCACTGTCATTTTACCGCCAAACCTGGCACACAGTAAGATCCACAAAACAAAAAATGAATCCCAAAAACAGAGATGGAAAAGGACAAAGATGGACTGGAAATAAAGGTTCTAAATTGGGGGAAGGCCGATTTTAATAGGATAAGGCAGGATCTGGCCAAAGTGGACTGGGATCAGCTACTTGTAGGAAAATCCACATCAGAGCAGTGGGAGTCTTTCAGAAAGGAAATAGAGAGTACAACGCCAACATGTTCCCGTAAAGGTCAAGGGTGGGACCAACAAGCCCAGGGAACCCTGGATGTCAAGGGATATACAAGAATGGATTAGGAAAAAAAGGGAGGCTTTTGGCAGATACAAAGGACTAAAAACAGTGGAAGCCCTAGAGGAGTATAGAAAGTGCAGGGGGGTACTTAAAAAAGAAATTAGGAGAGCGAAGAGGGGGCATGAAAAAACACTGGCGGGCAAAATAAAGGAAAATCCCAAGGTGTTTTATATAAGTATATTAAGGGTAAGAGGATAACCAGGGAAAGAGTAGGGCCCATTAGGGACCAAAGTGGCAATCTGTGTGTAGAGCTGGAAGATGTAGGTGAGGTTTTAAATTAATATTTTGCATCTGTGTTCACTATGGAGAAGGACGATGTAGGCATAGAAATCAGGCAGGGGGATTGTGATATACTTGAACAAATTAGTATTGAGAGGGAGGAGGTACTAGCGGTTTTAGCGGGCTTAAAAGTGGATAAATCCTCCGGCCCTGACGAGATGTATCCCAGGCTGCTGTGTGAGGCAAGGGAGGAGATTGCAGGGGCTCTGACACAAATTTTCAGAACCTCTCTGGCCACAGGGGAGGTGCCAGAGGACTGGAGGACAGGTAACATAGTACCATTATTCAAGAGGGGTAGTAGGGATAAATCAGGGAATTACAGGCCAGTGAGCCTAACATCAGTGGTAAGGAAATTATTGGAAAAAATTCTGAGGGACAGAATTAGTCTCCACTTGGAGCGGCAAGGATTAATCAAGGATAGTCAGCATGGCTTTGTCAGGGGGAGATCATGTCTAACCAATTTGATTGAATTTTTTGAGGGGGTGACTAGGTGTGTGGATGAGGGTAATGCAGTTGATGTAGTCTACATGGACTTCAGTAAGGCTTTTGACAAAGTCCCGCCTGGGAGACTGTTCAAGAAGGTAAGAGCCCATGGGATCCAGGGCAATTTGGCACATTGGATCCAAAATTGGCTTAGTGGCAGGAGGCAGAGGGTGATGGTCGAAGGCTGTTTTTGTGACTGGAAGCCTGTGTCCAGTGGTGTACCGCAGGGATCGGTGCTGGGTCCTTTGCCGTTGTAGTGTACGTTAATGATTTAGATATGAATGTAGGAGGTATGATCAGTAAGTTTGCAGATGATACGAAAATTGGTGGAGTGGTAAATAGCGAGGAGGAAAGCCTCAGGCTACAGGACGATATAGACTGGTTGGTTAGATGGGCAGAACAATGGCAAATGGAATTTAACCCTGAAAAGTGTGAGGTGATGCATTTTGGGAGGACTAACAAGGCAAGGGAATACACAATGAATGGTAGGACCCTAGGAAGGACAGAGGATCAGAGGGACCTTGGCGTGCATGTACATAGATCCCTGAAGGCAACAGGACAGGTAGATAAGGTGGTTCAAAAGGCATATGGGATACTTGCCTTCATTAGCTGAGGCATAGAATATAAGAGCAGGGAGGTTATGATGGAGCTGTACAAAATGCTAGTTCGGCCACAGCTGGAATACTGTGTGCAGTTCTGGTCGCCACACTATAGGACGGATGTGATTGCATTGGAGAGGGTGCAGAAGAGATTCACCAGGATGTTACCTGGGCTGGAGCGTTTCAGCTATGAGGAGAGACTGGACAGGCTGGGGTTGTTTTCCTTAGAGCAGAGAAGGCTGAGGGGGGACCTGATTGAGGTGTACAAAATTATGAGGGGCATAGATAGGGTAGATAGAAAGGAACTTTTCCCCTTAGTGGAGGGGTCAATAACCAGGGGGCATAGTTTCAAGGTAAGGGGCAGGAGGTTTAGTGGGGATTTGAGGAAAAACTTTTTCACCCAGAGGGTGGTTGGAATCTGGAACTCACTGCCTGAAAGGGTGGTAGAGGCAGGAACCCTCACAACATTCAAGAAGCATTTAGATGAGCACTTGAAACGCCATAGCATACAAGGCTACGGACCAAGTGCTGGAAAATGGGATTAGAATAGACGGGGCTTGATGGCCGGCGCGGACACGATGGGCCGAAGGGCCTCTTTCTGTGCTGTATGACTCTATGAAATAAATATGCATTTAATCCTTGGTTGAAGGAGGATTGTTAGTCTGGAGGCCAGAAAAATTCCCTGAATCTCTTCAATTAGTGCCATGAGATCTTTTAAATCCACTTGAACATATAGAGGAGGCCTCGGTTTAACATCATATCTGAAGGACAGCACCTCCAGTGCAGTATTTGAAGGGGTGCTGCATTGTCAGTGTGTCCGCCTAGATTATGTGTGCAAATCCTTGAATGGGGCTTGAACCTTCTGATTTGGTAATGTCCCACATAAAAAAGCTAGTAGTTAAGCTCAAAGCTGTGGAGGTTCAGGGTAAAACTGGGAATGTATAAGAAATTGGCCGATGAGCAGAAAATGAGTACTGGTCAAAGGATTAATGTTGGGATTGGCAGCAGGGAGATAGGGAGGTACTGAGTGGGGTACCCCAAGATACAATGTTGGGACCACTACTGTTTTCAATGTATATTGGATTCAGAAACTCTGCAAACTGGTCAAATTTGCAGACAATACCTATACGTTTTTTTTTTAAATGAGCCCGCTGAACAATGGCGGATTGAATTTAATTGGACAAATGTGAAGTAGGAAGAAAAAAATGGGCAACGCACATACTAAGAGCTGAGGATGAGGTTGAAAGAGACCTTGGAGTCTTGGGCATACTGAGCGCCGAGTTTACCAATGAAAGCAGAGGCTCATTCAGCAAAGCCATTAGAATGTTCAAACACATTAGCAAAACAGTAGAAAACATGTTGGAGGATGTTGTATTTAAACTGTGCAGTGCTCTGGTCAGGATGCACCGTGCCCGGTTCTAGCCGCTGAGAAACGGGGGAGGTGTTCAGTGCTAGAGGCAGTGCAGAGGTGAGCCATGAGGCAGGTCCCTGATGTTGGAGTTCTTGAGTTATGACGAAAGATTGAAAGAGACTTGAATTTTTCTGCCAGGAAGGGAGGCATTGTAGAGGTGCTCTTCTAACAGGTGTATGATAGTAAACTGTAGAGAAGAAGTTAATCTGGGACTAGGGCAAGGGGACACGGATTCAAGCTAGTAAAAGGTAATTTTAGGACTGATGTCAGGAAGCTCTTCGCACAGTGTGATCCAGACTTGGAATAGACTTCGTAGCAAGGTGGTGGAGGCAAAAACCCCTGGAATCATTTAACAAAACAATTCAATGTAACAATGGGGGAGTGTAGGGCTGTTCTGGATGGATGAACTAAGATGGGTCAAATAGCCTTCAAACATCTTTTACTCAGGCAAGAATGCTACCATCTGAAGAATAGCTAAAGGGAGAATCGCCCCCACACTGCTCTCGGCTCCCAAACGTACTGCAGCATTGACCGAGGCCTACAAGTAATGGGATAGCTAAGAACATAATAGGAGCACGAGTAGGCCATACGGCCCCTCGAGCCTGCTCCGCCATTCAATAAGATCATGGCTGATCATCGACCTCAACTCCACTTTCCTGCCTGATCTCCATATCCCTTGATTCCCCTAGAGTCCAAAAATCTATCTATCTCAGCCTTGAATATACTCAAAGACTCAGCCTCCACAGCCCTCTGGGGCAGAGAATTCCAAAGATTCACACCCATCTGAGTGAAGAAATTCCTCCTCATCTCGGTCTTAAATGGCCGACCCCTTATGAGATTATGCCCCCTAGTTCTAGACACTCCAGCCAGGGGAAACAACCTCTCGACATCTACCCTGTCAATCCCCTTCAGAATCTTAAATAACAACAGAAAATGCTGGAAATACTCAGCAGGCCAGGCAGCATCCGTGGAGAGAGAAACGGTTAACGTTTCAGGTGAGATCACCTCTCATTCTTCTAAACTCCAGAGAGTATAGGCCCATTCTACACAATCTCTCACCATAGGACAGCCCTCTCATCCTAGGAATCAATTTAGTGAACCTTCGTTGCACCGCCTCCAAGGCAAATATATCCTTCCTTAGATAAGGAGACCAAAACTGTGCACAGTACTCCAGGTGTGGTCTCACCAAGGCCCTGTACAATTGTAGCAAGACTTCCTTACTCTTATACTCCAACCCCCTTGCAATAAAGGCCAACATGCCATTTGCCTTCCTTATTGCTTGCTGTACCTGCATGCTAGCTTTCTGTGTTTCTTGCACAAGGACACCCAAATCTCTCTCAACACCAATATTTGAAAGTTACTCACCATTTAAAAAATATTCTGTTTTTCTATTCTTCCTACCAAAGTGAATAACCTCACATTTCCCTACATTATTCTCCATCTGCCACCTTACTGCCCACTCACTCAGTCTATCTATATCCCTTTGCAGACTCTTTGTGTTCTCCTCACAGCTTACTGTCCCACCTAGCTTTGTATCATCAGCAAACTTGGATACATTACACTCGGTCCCTTGATCTAGGTCATTAATATAGATTGTAAATAGCTGAGGCCCCAACACTGATCCCTGCGCACCCCACTAGTTACTGCCTGCCGACTTGAAAAAGATCTGTTTATCCCTACTCTTTTTTTTTGTCCATTAACCAATCCTCTATCCATGCTACTATATTACCCCCAACCCCATGAGCCCTAATCTTGTGTAATAACCTTTTATGTGGCACCTTATCGAATGCCTTTTGGAAATCCAAATATATTACATTCACTGTTTCCCCTTTATCTACCCTGCACGTTACATCCTCAAAAAACTCTAATAAATTTGTCAAACACGATTTCCCTTTCATAAAACCATGTTGACTCTGCCTAATCATGTTCTGATTTTCTAAGTGACTTGATACCACTTCCTTAACAATGGATTCCAGCATTTACCCGACGATTGAGCTGGGGAGATTCCAATGGGTGGGGGTGGGAGGGGCGGGAGAGTTGCAGAATGCCATTGATTGTGGGGGCAAAGGAGGAAAGTAAGTTAAGCTTACTTTATAATAAAAAAATTAAAAAAATATTAAGTATGGAGTATTGAAATCATAATGGTTGTTATCCATTTGAGGTCAACTTCCCTAATTTTGAAATGTTTGTTTTGATTTTGCCAGAGGTCGGTGGGGTTGGAGAAGTAACGGAGGCCTGTGATTGGTGGAGCCTTGGCACTTTGTTGTTCGAGCTTCTAACTGGGACGGTAACTGTTCTTGTTGATGCTTTTGTGACATCCTGACCTTTTGTATCATATCTGCTTTATTCAGATCTATACCAGCTGCATGTATGTGGGTAGGTCCATTGACGAGAACAAATTGCTATGATAGGTTGAAGCATTTGTTATTATCTACATTTAATGGGTAAGGAGTCTACCTCCTGAGGTGGAATAAAAATGAAGCCAAGTGCTCCATGAATTGTAATCTATACATACTGTCTGTTATTGCTCATTTTCCATTTTCTCTGGTGTCGCAGGGCCATGTAGTATCTCCAGCTGAGAGGGATAGTTTTTATATATACACATAAGAAAACCTCCCCAGCAATCTTGCTCTGGAGGTGTTGACTGCTCCTTATTAGGATACAGTTCCATAGGTATGAGCCCTGATGGCAAGTGTCATCAGGCTATCCAACCCTTGGGGATTTACAACCAAACCTGAACTGGTTACAAGGTAATTGTAGATGAGGAAGGCCATTTGATTGATCTTCATCCATTCAGAAAGGCCCTGAATTCTCCCCTCCCCCCACTCCATTGCTGCAAATAACTGTCCCTTAAATGATTCCAGGGTTTTCACTTCCACTACACTGAGTCCATTCCATTTGTTGATCATTTCCTTTATCTGAAGAACATCCTGATATCTGTCCCCAATTTGCCTTTTACTAGTTTGAATCTGTGTCCCCCTTCTACTCTCGCAATTTAATTTAATGTGATATTCTGGCTTTACCTTTTCCACTCCCTTAACTATTGTGTATGCCTCTATAAGGTCACCTCTCTGACCCCTCCTTTCTAGGCTCAATAGCCTAAGCTTCCCTAGTCTTTCTCCTAGCTCCTGACGCTCCTGCTCAGTATTGTGGCTCTTCGACTGTTCCAGCACCTGAATGTTTCCCTTGTATCTTGGCGACCAGAACTAGACGCATTACCCGAGGTGCAGTCTGACCTGAGTACTGTACAGTTTGGTCACAACTTCCTCGGACTTGTTTTGGTTATGTAGTTCAACGTCCTGTTGACTTTGTTGGTTGCTCTGCATTGGTTGGACTTGTTGAGTGTCAAGTCTACTAAGACACTCCTTAGTTTCTTTCAACTTCATCCTTAATCTATTCAATCACCATTTATGGAGTACGTGTTCCTATTTTTCCTTATGTGCAGTGCTTTATATTTTGTAAGCATTAAGTTTAATCTGCCATTGTTTGATCCAGTTGCACATTTTGTTTAACTCATTCTTCGGTGCCACTCATCTGCAAAGTTGACCAATTTGCAACGGGTCGAGTTATGCATCGAAGTCAGCTGCTCTGAATTAGAAACAGTAGTGGTCTCAACACCAAACCCTGGGATACCCCACTGAGTACTCCACCCCCTGACATGACGCCTCTAACAAATACCCATTTATTTTCTACCCCTCAGCCAATTCCTTATCCATTCCCAAGCCTGAATCTTTATCAAATGCCTTTAGAAGTCTAGGTACAAGTAATAGTCTTAACCATTTAACTTGATAAAAAAATTCAATATTATCAAAAGATTTGCCCCAATGAGGAAATAAAATCGAAAGTATTGTACACCCAGAATCGTGTGTTCCCCATTGTTGTATATTTATGTTCTGTATCTTTCTGTGTGTCCCAGACCCTGTCTCAGTGCTACCCCTCCAGAATCCATCCTCACACCCAGCTCCGACTCCCAGACCATCTCAGTCCTGCAGCGGTGTCACTTCTCCAGCAGGTGAGGATACCAATTAGCAGTTTGTGCTGTGTACGTCCCAACTTTCTCTGTGGAAATTGGATGTCCAAACGGGACGAGGCGATCAAGAGTAACGATGTTTCAGTTCCATCTGGCATAACTTGATCTGGAATAACAGTGCTTTCGACAACGCCCATTCATATAGCACCTTATCGGGATATTTGTGCTTCACATCCATTGAAGAACTAAGTGTAGTCAAGATTTTATAGGCAGATGCAGCAGGCAGTTTGTGCACATCACGGTCCCACAAGCAGCAAATCAGATGATCTGTTTTTGGTAGCATTGGTCGAGGGAAGAATGTTGGCTGGAACACCAAGAAAACTCCCTGCTATTCTTCAAATAGTGCTGTGAGATCTTTTGAGTCCACCCTAACCGAGCCTTAGTTTAACATCTCTCTTCCTAAAGGCAGCATCTGTGATAATGTAGCACTCTCCAATATTACACTGAAGTATCAGCCTGGATTATGTGCTCGAGCCCTGGAGTGGGCAGGGCTTGAACCAACAATCTACTGACTCCAAGCTGATCTAAACATGAGGGGAGTTTAGATACAGTACGTCACTGCTCTAGAACACGACGTGGTTTGTACATAGTCATTGTATTCTAAAACACTTTGCTCATGGGGGTGGTGGGGTCAGCCCAAGTGATGGGTCTTTTATTGGACATGGTTTATTATGGTGCTGGGCTGAGATGAGAGAAACTTTCCAGAATTGTGAATACCAGGGTAAGAGCTGGGCAAATATATTCCAACTGTAGTCACAGGATTCAAGTGATAACCTGGCCTGGGACTTGAACCAGGGTCTCACTGGAATCCTAGACTCTGACAGCACAGAAAGAGGCCATTCAGCCCGTCGTGCCTGTGCCGGCTCTTTGAAAGAGCTGTCCAATTTAGTCCCACACCCCAGCTTTTTCCCCATAAACCTGCAAATTAGTCCTCTTCAAATACATGTCTCGCTAGTCGCAGAGCCAGCATTGTGATCACTAGTACCACTGAACCACATTATTCAAATAGTAGTCAGCCTGTTAGAAGTACAAGGTTGTCACTCAGATGAAGCTATCTGAGTGACATGACATAAGAACATAAGAAATAGGTGCAGGAGTAGGCCATACAGCCCATTGAGCCTGCTCTGCCATTCAATAAGATCATGGCTGATCTAAAACATTAACTCTACCTTTCCGCCCCATATCCCTTGATTCCCTTAGTCCCCAGAATCTATCAATCTCAGTCTTGAATGTACTCAACGACTGAGCCCTCTGGGGTAGAGAATTCCAAAAATTCACCATCCTCTGAGTGAAGAAAGTCCTCCTCATCTCAGTCTTAAATGGCCAACCCCTTATTCTGAGACTGTGACCCCTGGACTCTCAGCCAGGGGAAACAGCCTCTCAGCATCTGAAAAGACTATTTTGATCTTCACATGGCCTACATAATTTTAATATAGATAGAGAAACCAGTATGAAAGGCTAAAGCTCATAGTGCACCATCAGTGGACATTAATAAAAGATAAATGGTCTTGGATTACTAAAGTAGTGGCCTCAATTAAACAGAGGGTCTGAAACAGATGGAACCCACGTTATAATTAATCGAGCAGTAATGTGAGGAAAGCTGGTATGACGTGCTTCCTTTCATGGGTTGGAGTTTAGTTTGGGAGAATATGGGCAACTAAGTAATGCTCCACCAGACCTAGGACTGTTTTGAGTTCGTCACTGAATACTACTAATAGTCCATTTCCCAGCACTGGTTCTTTCTGTACACCTGTTTCTGCACATACAAATGCCAAGACTAATCAGATTTCTTTCATCTCTCTCTCTCCCAGTTGTTGCAGTGGGATTATCGCTGTCGGCTCGGCTCAGGGGAGAATGGAACACAGGAGATAAAATCTCACTCCTTTTTCAGCTCTGTGCACTGGAACAAACTGACTGGTTATAGATGAGGCACATGCAGGAGATGCCCTGCCTGACCTAATGACTAGCGACAGCAGCTGGGATGGAAAGTCGAGTGGACCGAGCAGATCTGGGAACTTGTGCACCTACGTTGACCCACAAACAATTACAGCAACCATGAGCAAAGAGCACCAACAGAACTTAGCCAATTGCCACTAAGACTGGAAATCTACCGGAGCATGCTTAAGCCAGTTTAAGCAAAACTAGAGCTGATCATGGGTCCTGTCGGCTGAGACAATGTGCCTGTTGGCAAAGAGCCAACAAGACACTGTTCAGCAAAGTCTTTAACCTTGAACAAGTGACACTGATCATGCAGACATCTTTGTGATGAAATGTACTTGGTAATAATGTCTGTTGCTGATTAAATAACCCTTCACTAGCCAGGCAGTTCCTCCTCTTCCACAAGGGGATCACTTCCTCTTGCCCCCGACTCTCACTTTTCCAATTCCATCTCTTAGTCTTCCTCCCCCCCCGCCATCTTTTTTCAGTGTGGCAATGCCCAACTCCCTCCTCCTACCAGTCCCTAATGGCTGGGATTCCTGCTTCTTCTGAGCCCGTCCTTTCCCCAGTACTGTCAAAGCAGGCAGTCCCAAGCTCTTGTCCTTCCCGGAATGTGAAAAATGCATCTGGGGTATCTGGTGATAAAAGGGGAGGAAGATAAACCACACGCTACAGTGTGTCCATTGATTGTATCAGAAATGTTTGTAAATTGTTGTGGTTGTGATTCACTTGCAATCCAGACTCGCCCAATTCATTCAATCTGTCTTCTTGGGTTTCTGTATTTGTTTTCCTTGAAGTCGCAAAAGTCAGAAATTCATGGGAAGAGGAGATGGGAATTTCTGCATCAAAAGAAAATGCAATGGCACGTTTTGGGAACTTTAAAAAAAAAAAAAAAATTTTTTTTTAAACGCTTGAGGTTTGTCTACTCAGTATGAAACCTGGTGTCAGGGAGCCCCTTATGTTTTTCTCTCCTGCCAGGTAGGGAAGTGTCTGTCTGACTAGTGGCACACCTGAGATCAGGCACTCGGCATCTTCTGGGGTGGGTAAAGGCTCGTGGGCAGGTCCCCATGCCTCGCCACCCCATGATATCGCACATTGAGCCTCCAACAGTCTCTGCCGCCAGGTGGCTCTTGTTTTCTTTTTAAATACACACCAGAGCCTTTTTAACAAAAAGCATTCCGACAACTTGATTCAAATGTGAGCAAGTAGATGGGGAGCTGTACTGTGACTGCGATTAGTGGTACTGGCATTACACGAGTTAACCTGGTACACCTGTAACTGTGCGTGCTTGTGGCCACACCTCCTGCTCCTTTCAGGACTTGGATGGTTCTCCTTGGTCGACTATTTGAACCGATGAAGGGAATAGTTCTTAGCGGCACTTTAATACAAGTGTCTGCCCTTTACCACCCTTCCAGTTTCACATTGACTCTCCTTTTCAGCACAAGTGAAAACCGCTGTCATTCAAGTTTTTTTTTAAATACTGCCAGGACAGGATCCAGCAAAATGTTTTTAACCGATTTCTGCAATTTGTGTCTCAATACATTGCAGGTGAAGCCTGACCGTCCATCCTTGTCTGGTAACCTAGGGATCGTGAATCTCGTGTGTAAATCTGCTGTATGCTCTGGGTACAGGGGGACCATTTTATTTGTCCGGTACTGTACAGTTGGAGTCTTGGTGTCAGCTTCTGTAATGGGGAATGATTCACTTAACGCCTGGTACGGTGTGGTGCATGTCTCCATATCCTCTCCTAGCGTCTGCCTTGACGTGATGTCTGCTGCAATGGTTTCACATTTTATATCACAGTAAAGTATGCCTCACCTCTTGCTGCATATCAAAATTATTCCAAATGTTCACTGTATCTGTTGCTCTGGGAAGTGGGCACCCCCTACCGAAATTCATAGATGAGAAAGAGTTAACACTGTGCTAGATAAGTGGTTTAGTGGTTACACTCTGGTCAAGAGGCAGTCTACCTCCCTCCAGTTGAGAGCAGACATTAGTTGAGCTAACTACACCTCCTCTTGCACCACTTTTGTTTATATTTTAACCAAATGCCTGTGGTTTGCTCATACGTCGGAAGTTATGCTGCTTTATCGTGACGGGAGTGTTAACCATGTAACGCACAATGTATTATTCTGCTGCTAAGTCCGTTGTGTTAAAGCTGTCCATTAAGACCACCAAAAGCTAGTTACTGTTGCTGAGGGATGTTTGTAGATTGACGGCTGCTTGTTAATTGGCATAAAGAAACCAGCTGGCATTCTTATTTTATATACTTTTTTTTTAAAAGATGCTATTAGTCCTTATCCCATTGTAATTTGTTGCTATGTTATGAATTATATGCAGCCAATCAGGTGCAAGTGTGATGTACACTTTCAAGTTTGGCACTTTAACCGATGCATGCAAGACATGACATAAATATATAAAATGATATTTTTTTGGTCGCGGCAGTTTTCTCTCCTTTCTTGACGGTATTGACTCCTCATTGGGTAACGGTTCCCCAGGCACCGGTTGACAAGTGGCCATTATTGATTTGTGAGCCTTGACTGAGTAGCGATAGGGGATTTAACCATCGAAGCCATTGCACCCAAGTGGAAACTTGTACACACAAGCACTTTCAGTAAAGCTGTATGATCAGGCAAGGGAATCATGGCTGATTTTGCCCTTCCTAATCCAGGATCGTTGAGGTTAGATTTGTCAGACAAATCCATGCTGACTCTCTTTGGTCAACTGATACCTGCCAAGTGCTCAGTAACTTCCCCACAATTGATGTTAAACTGACAGGTCTGTAGTTACCTGGTTTCTACCTCCCTTCTTAAATATGGACGCCTTGTCACCGGGTGCTGAGCAGAAACTTACCCTGAGTACCCAACCTCTGAACGTACACCTGCTCCATGTGTGACTGAGCTTCCTTTATATAAAAAACCATCACTCCAGGACAGTACCATCGAGGGGGAGTGCCAGCAGACACAGCTGTCTGTCCCACAATCTAACTACATTCTGGCACAGTGAGGATTTGGCATTTGCCCTGCCCCGTGAACCTGAGTGGAGACCCAGGTGCCTTTCTCTGCAGGAAGGTAAAGGTGAGTCACTTCCCTCCACTGAGCTCTCCGTGCACCTCCTAATAACCAGTTACCCACCCAACATGGAGAGAGATGTGGAAGATGCTTGCCTGGATTTTCCATTGACCAGCTGAGGGTACTTGGAGCAGGGGAGAGGGGGAAAAAATATACCAAAAAAAAGTGATGGCATGTATTGAAACAAAGGACATTAATATGTCCGTGTGGAGGACCAGAGGTGTATTATAATGTCCTTGTGTTAACTAATTGATCAACGTTCTATGTACCTGAAATACTAAATATGAGATCTTCAATAAGCAAATTATTCAGGATTTATTCCCAGTCAGTCAGTTACAGTTGCCCTTTCACCTCTGGGACTTAAGAGGTTAGTCTGTGTGTGTCTCTCATAGAATCATAGAAAGTTACTGCACAGAAGGCCATTTGACCCATTGTGTCCATACTGGCCGATAAAGAGCTATTTAGCCTAATCCCACTTTCCAGCGCTTGGTCCGTAACCCTGTAGGTTATGGCAAGTGCATATCCAAGTACTTTTTAAATGCGATGAGCGTTTCTGCCTCTACTACCCTTTTCAGGCAGTGAATTCCACACCCTCACCACCCTCTGGGTGAAAAAAGTTCTCTAATCCTTCTACCAATGACTTTAAACCTATGCCTCCCTGGTTATTGACCTCTTTGCTAAGGGAAATAGGTCCTTCCTATCCACTCTACCTAACCCCTCATAATTTTATCCACTTCAATTAAGTCTCCCCTCAGCCTCCTCTGTTCCCAAGAAAACAACCCCAGCCTATCCAATCTTTCCTCATGACTAAAATTCTCCAGTCCTGGCAACATTCTCGTAAATCTCCTCTGTACCCTCTCGAGTGCAATCACATCTTTCCTGTAATATTCTCTCTCTCTCTCTCTCTCATGGTTGACTGGATAGCATAGTAATCACTTCTTTTTTACCTTTGGAACCAACCAGGCAGGCAAATGAAGATCATCAAAGTAGACCCCACTTCACTGGCAAAAGTCTGCTGCCTCCAGGATTGAAAAATCAAGGTTTCACTGATGGTGATCTTTGAATGAAACTTCAAATTGAAGCAGACAGGGTCGTGAGTTTCAACCATCTTCAGCCAGAAGTGCCGAGTGGTTGATCCATATCGGCCTACTCCTAAGGTCCCCGCCATCACAGAAGCCAGGCTTCAGCCAATTCGATTCACTCCACGTGACATCAAGAAACGGCTGAGTGCACTGGATACAGCAAAGGCTGTGGGCCCCGACAACATCCCGGCTATCGTGCTGAAGACTTGTTCTCCAGAACTAGCCGTGTCTCTAGCCAAGCTGTTCCAGTACAGCTACAACACTGGCATCTATCCGACAATGTGAAAAACGGCCCAGGTATGTCCTATCCACAAAAAGCAGGACAAATCCAACCCGGCCAATTACCGCCCCATCAGTCTACTCTCAATCATCAGCAAACTGATGGAAGCTGTCATCGACAGTGCTATCAAGCGGCACTTACCAATAACCTGCTCACTGATGCCCAGTTTGATTTCCGCCAAGACCACTCTGCTCCTGACCTCATTACAGCCTTGGTCCAAATATGGACAAAGGAGCTGAATTCCAGAGGTGAGGGGAGAGTGACTGCCCTTGACATCAAGGCAGCATTTGACCGAGTGTGGCATCATGGAGCCCTAGTTAAACTGAAGTCAATAGGAATTAGGGGGAAAAAGCTCCACTGGCTGGAGCCATACCTAGCACAAAGGAAGATGGTTGTGGTGATTGAAGGTCAATCATCACAGCCCCAGGACATCGCTGCAGGAGTTCCTCGGGGCACTGTCCTAGGCCCAACCATCTTCAGCTGCTTTATCAATGACCTTCCCTCCAACATAAGGCCAGAAATGGGGATGTTCGCTGATGACTGCACAGTGTTCAGTGCCATTCACAACTCCTCAGATAATGAAGCAGTCCATGCCCGCATGCAACAAGACCTGGACGATGTTCAGGCTTGGGCTGATAAGTGGCAGGTAACATTCCTGCCACACAAGTGCCAGGCAATGACTATCTCCAACAAGCGAGAGTCTAACCACCTCCCCTTGACATTCAATGGCATTACCATCGCCGAATCCCCCACTATCAACATCCTGGGGATCACCATTAACCAGAAACTTAACTATCAGGTCAGAGGCTAGATATACTGTGGCGAGTGTCTCATCTACTGACTCCCCAAAGCCTTTCCACCATCTGCAAGGCACAAGTAAGGAGTGTGATGGAATACTCTCCACTTGCCTGGATGAGTGCAGCTGCAACAACACTCGAGAAGCTCGACACCATCCAATACAAAGCAGCCCGTTTGATTGGCACCCAATTCACCACCTTAAACATTCACTCCCTCCACCACCAGCGCACCGTGGCTGCAGTGTGTACCATCTACAAGATGCACTGCAGCAACTCGCCAAGGCTTCTTCGGCAGCGCCTCCCAAACCCACGACCCCTTCCACCTAGAAGGACAAGGGCAGCAGGCGCATGGGAGCACCACCACCTCCAAGTTCCCCTCCAAGTCACACACCATCCTGGCTTAGAAGTATATCGCCAATCCTTCATCGTCGCTGGGTCAAAATCCTGGAACTCCCTCCCTAACAGCACTGCGGGAGTACCTTCACCACACGGACTGCAGCGGTTCAAGAAGGCGGCTCACCACCACCTTCTCAAGGGTAACTAGGGATGGGCAATAAATGCTGGTCTTGCCAGTGAAGCCCAGATCCCATAAACGAATAAAAAAAAAAGTTACGAGAAATCATCACGGCCAAGCCTCCACATTCGAAAATCTGGTGAACCCTTTGTACCCAGACTACCCCTCTCTGCATTAAAATCCTCCAGCATTAAAACAGGCAATGAATTACTTTGAAAAGCAGTACTATTATGTGTTTTCATTGGCCCAGAAATTCGGGTCCCAACGCGTGAGTACGGACAGAGTACTCACGCGTGGACTCGATGGAAGTGCCGGAATCTTGCATGCACTACGCATGCGGGAAACCGGCACTTCCGATCCTCTGAACCAAGGGGTTCAGAGGTCGAACGTGTGCGCGCGGGAGTCTGCGCGTGCGCGTTGAACTTCCTTTTTTTTTTCAGGTTTTAACGTGCGGGTAAGTCTGTACATTTTAGAAATGTAAAAAGCAGCCGTAAGGACTTCATTTTCAAAGGTAAGTGGTCAATTATTTAAAATTAAAACATTTTTTCCCACAGGTTTTTTACTTTTAAATACTTTAAAGCAAGGTAAGTTTATTTTTAGCCCCGTTTTTTTATAAAATTATTTTTTTCAAAAATTTAAATTTTTGTTTAAAATAGTTATTTAATGTCATTTATAGTTTATTTACAAAGTGTTATGTTTTTTTAAAATGTATTTGAAGGTAAAGTACAGTTTTACAGCCTCAGCATTTATACGTTTTGACAGGTCTATCTGTCAAGACTTAGGAATGGAGCATTCCCTGCTCCGATTGGCTGCCTGTTGCTCACGTGATCCCAGGGGATGCTTCGCACTAACTACGCCCCTGGGACATGCCAGCATAGCGCGCCGGCCTCTGGGACAGGCCTCGGAGAGGAATTCCACACAGGCCAAGAGGTCAACTGCCGGCGCGCTAGGTAAGTGTAGGTCGGGGGCTTGCACCCGCGGGAAGCCCCCGACCCGAATTTCTGGGCCAATAACTCAGTTAACTTGTCAACATGTTAAAACAGTAATCTAGTTAAACCATTTATTAATTGGTGGGTTGGGGATTAATGTCCCCTCTCCCCCTTCCTATTAGTTTATGCTGAGTTTTGAGGCTCTGAGATACAGAAAGGGTGAGAAAAAGGACACACGACCCTGTACATGTCTTGCTGTGTGTGGGATTGTGTAGTGTGCAGTGCCCCCTGCTGGTGATGGATGGTTTTGGGAGTATTCATCAAGCTGTTTCCAAATACAAGTTATTTTTACATGTAAACATAAGCTCATTCTAAGTGGCCTTGGAAAAGATACAGAGGAGAGCTACAAGAATGATTCCTAGTTTAAAGAACCTCAGTTACTTAGGTTAAGGACCTCATTACCTTGGACCTTGGTCTAGGAACATAGGAACAGGAGTAGGCTATTGAGCCCCTTGAGCCTATTCAATGAGATCATGGCTGATCTGTAACCTTACTCCATATACCTGCCTTTTCCCCATATCCCTTAATACCTTTGGGTAACAAAAATCTATCAATCTTAGATTTAAACTTATCAATTGACCTGGCATCAACTGTAATTTGCAGAAGAGAGTTCCAAACTTCTATCACCCTTTGTATGTAGAAGTGTTTCCTAACTTCACTCCTGAAAGGCCTGGCTCTAACTTTTAGGCTATGTCCCTTAGCCCTAGACTCCCCAATCAGTGGAAATAATTCCCCTTAATATCTTGAAAACTTCGATCAAATCACTCCTTAACCTTCTAAATTCCAGGGAATACAACCCTAATTTGTGTAATCTTGCCTTGTAATTTAACCCTTAGAGTCATTCTGGTAAACCTACGCTGCACTCCCTCCAAGGCTAATAGATCCTTCCTACGGTGTGGTGCCCAGAACTGCTCACAGTACTCCAGGTGTGGTCTAACCAGGGTTTTGTATAGTTGCAGCATAACTTCTGCCCCCTTGTATTCTAGTCCTCTAGATATAAAGGCCAGCATTTCATTAGCCTTTTTGATTATTTTCTGTACCTGTTCATGACATTTTAATGATCTATGTACATGGATCCCTACGTCTCTTTGGACCGCCACTGTTTCTAGCTTTTCACCATTTAGAAAGTACTCTGATCTATCCATTTTAGGTCCAAAAGTGGATGACCTCACACTTGCATATATTGAAATCCATTTGCCACACTTTTGCCCATTCGCTTAATCTATTAATATCTCTTATAATTTTATGCTTTCGTCTACACTGCTTACAATGCCACCTATCAGAGGAAAGCACAGGTTCAGGAAAGGGAGGGTGTGACTGTTAGGGAGACGAGTAGCGGGGATTTAGGAGAGGTTAAGAAGGAGGTCCCGCAGACACTGGTCCTGTCCAACAGGTACGATGTACTCACTACCTGTGAGGACAAGGAGAAAGACTGCGGGGAGGACAGCCACAATGCAGACCAAGGCACCGTGGCTCAGAAAGCTGTCCGAGGGGGGGGGGGGGGGGGGGAGAGCAGAATAGAAATGTGGTAGTGATAGGGGACTCTATAATTAGGGGGATAGATAGCGTTCTCTGCAGCCAAGAACAAGAATTCCAAAGGGTGTGTTGCCTACCTGGTGCCAGGGTAAGGGATGTCTCACAGCGGCTGGAGAGGAACTTGGAAAGGGAGGGTGGAAATCCAGTTGTCGTGGCCCATGTTGGAAGAAACGACATCAGTAGGAACAGGGAGGAGGTCCTGCTGAAAGAGTACCAGGAGTTAGACTCTAAATTAAAAAGCAGGACCTTGAGGGTAATAATCTCTAGATTATTGCCCAAGCCACGTGCAAATTGGCATAGAAGCAGACAGAGCAGGAGAATTAACACGTGGCTAAAGGGCTGGTGTGGGAAAGAGGGGTTCCTTTTCATGGGATTCTGGCACCAGTTCTGGGACAGGAAGGAGCTGTACCGATGGGACGGGCTCCACCTGAACCAGGATGGGACCCATGTCCTAGTGGAAAGGGTAAATAGGGAAGTGGCAAAGGCTTTAAACTAGTAAGATGGGGGGAGGTATCTACAATGATCAGCCATGATCTCATTGAATGGCGGAGCAGGCTCGAGGGGCCGAATGGCCTACTCCTGCTCCTATCTTCTATGTTTCTATGTTTACAAGAAACATAACCAGCCTAAATATAAACAAAACAGGAAAAGAGAGCACAGGAAAGAATAAAGTAAGGGAGGGCATTCATGGCAAGGGAATAAATAGAGTTATACAACAGAAGTCTAAAAAGATGGTTAAACATAGTGAGTGGAAAAAATAGTTAAACTGTACAGCAATGCACACAGTGTCCGTAATAAAACAGGGGAGCTGGAGGCAATCATACATTGCAAGGAACCAGACATAGTAGGGATTACTGAGACATGACTACAGAAAAATCAGGACTGGGAATTAAACATACAAAAGATAGCGAGGGAAAAAGGGGAGGTGGAGCAGCTATACTTATTAGGGATAACAATGGCAGTAGAAAAAGGTAACACAGATATCAGCAAGACAAAAATAGAATCCATATGGATAGAGATAAAAGATAATAAAGGATCAATCACACTAATAGGTGTAGTCTACAGACCACCTAATAGTGGAAGTGTGTGGGGCGTACGCACTGAGGTCATTTCTTCCAACATGCATCACGATAACTGGATTTCCACCCTCCCTTTCTGTTAAGTCCGTGAATGATTGAGACACGGACTAGCAGGAGAGAAACAAAGAGATCTTTACTGGTGAAAGGCATAAACGAAACTAACCAACAGAGGCTCTCTAGCGCCTTTTATACAGGGGTGGTCACTGCCGGTACTGCAGTCTGAGACCAGTTATTCTCTTAAAGGTACATACACAACAATTCCTCCCCTTTTAGATAAACACTACATAACATTCATTTAACAACTAATGATAACGAATTACAATCACAATTACTGTTGCTAGATACATTGGTTAAGTTTAAGCAATTATAAGTTCAGTCTTTGAGGAGGCTTCCTGATTCTGTCTGGATAACGCCTCTTTGGAGTATCAGGTTCTTCTGGCAATGTTGAGTCGGAATCAATGTCGTTGTTTGGTTCATCTGCTTCCAATATTACCGGGTCTGCGGTAGCTGCAATTGGAACGTCGATTTCATTACCAGGTGTATCAGATCGTGGTGTGGAGTTGATGTTTTCCAGTGACTCTAGAATCTCGTCAGCATGGCGTCTTACAATGCTCTCCCCAACGTCCACGGTATACATGAGAGGTCCTTGTCGTGTACAAATCGTTCCTGGCTGCCATTTCTCAGTGCGGTAGTCCCGGGCCAAACTGGTTGACCTATCTTAAAACTCCTGGTCGGCCTTTCATTCATATTCTGAAACTGCCTGTTCTCCACATCTCTTCGGACGTTTGGCTTAACCAAATCCAAGCGGCATCGTAGTCTTCGATTGAAGAACATCATGGCTGGAGTTTGGTTGGTAACCGCATGTGTCGCATTCCGGTAGGCAAACAAGAAGTTGTCCACCTTGTGTTGTAGGGGTATATCTTCATTACACATTGCCTTGATAGCCTTCTTGAATGTTTGGACAAACCTCTCGGCCAATCCATTAGTGGCTGGATGATATGGGGCAGATGTGTAATGCTTAACACCATTGTTCTTTAAGAACCTCCGGAACTCTTCAGACACAAACTGTGGTCCATTGTCAGAGCAAATCTGTTCAGGCAGCCCATTCCTGGCGAATATGGTTCGTAAAACTGCGATAGTTTTTTCCGTGGTGGTTGAGGACATTTTTATTACCTCTGGCCACTTTGAATGTGCATCCACCGCAATTAAAAACATCGAGTCCATGAAGGGACCAGCAAAATCAATGTGCACCCTTTGCCATGGAGATGAGGGCCACTCCCATGGATGCAGAGGAGCTTGTGGTGGGGCGTTTTGGACCTTCTGGCATCCTGCACAGCTCTTGGTCATCTCTTCGATTTCTCTATCGATTCCCGGCCACCACACAAACGCTCTGGCTAAGCTCTTCATTTTTACCCCACCCAGATGACCCTCATGAAGCTCATTGAGCGCTCTATCCGTCAACTTAGGTGGAATTACTACTCTGGATCCACACATCAAGGTTCCTCTGCACACTGACAGCTGTTCTCTTCTTGGCGCAAATGCTGGCAGCAGTGGTTCGCCATGTGCTGGCCATCCCTTCACCGTTAAATCATAGACCCGTGATAGTGTCGGGTCATTCCGTGTTTCCTTTTCTATGTTTGCATTCGTCACAGGGAGACATTCGACTATGGTCGAGTGGAATAACTCCATTGGATCCACTGCAAGGTCTTCTTCTTCCACCGTCGGCAACGGTAGACGTGACAACCCATCAGCATTTCCATGCTGTTTAGTTCCCCTGTATTCGATGTCATATTGGTGTGCCCCTAGGAAAAGGGACCATCTCTGCAGCCGTTGTGCTGTCATTATCGGTACGCCCTTCTGAGGGTTGAAAATGGAGACAAGAGGTTGATGATCGGTTAGTAGAGTAAATTTTTGACCGTGCAGATAGTGATTGAACTTCTTCACCCCCCACACTAGGCTGAGGGCCTCTCTGTCAATCTGGGCGTAGTTACGCTCGGCAGAAGTTAACGAGCGTGACGCAAAAGCTATTGGCCTCTCCAAACCATCAAGGAATTTATGTGACAGTACCACCCCAATGCCGTAGGGAGACGCATCACACGCCAGCCTGATTGGCAGTGCTGGGTTGTAGTGAGCCAATACTTCCTTCGAAGTGATTAAGTCCTTACTCTTCTGAAAAGCACGTTTACAATCATCGCTCCATTTCCATGCTACCCCCGTTCGTAGCAGGGCATTCAGTGGATGCAGAATTGTCGACAAATTCGGCAAAAACTTATGATAGTAATTCACCAACCCGAGGAATGACCTCAGTTGCGACACATTTTCAGGCGTTGGGGCCTTAACAACCGCTTCAATTTTGTCAGGGGACTTATGTAACCCCTCTTCATCAATCACGTGGCCACAATACGATATCTGTTTCTTTAAAAATTCGCACTTGGGGCGGTTGGCTCGCAGCCCATGTTCCCGTAGTCTAGTGAGCACCTGTTCTAGGTTGTTAAGGTGTTCACTGTCATCTTCACCTGTTACAAGGATGTCGTCCAAGTAACACTGAGTCCCCGGAATCCCTTGCAGGACTTGTTCCATCGCTCTTTGCCATATCGCCGGAGCCGATGCTACTCCGAATACCAAATCGATGATACTGGTAAAGACCTTTGTGAGTGTTTATCGTGAGATACTTCCTAGAGGACTCTTCAACCTCCATCTGCAAATATGCTTGTGCTAGGTCAATTTTTGTAAAACGCTTCCCTCCAGACAGTGAGGCGAAGATGTCTTCTATCCTTGGAAGAGGATATTGTACTGTGTGAAGGACAGGGTTCACCGTCACCTTGAAATCCCCACAGATGCGAATCTTCCTTGGCTCTCCGGACTTATTGCTTAACGTTTTCTTCATGACAGGAACGATGGGTGTCGCCCACTCGCTCCAGTCAACCTTAGACAACACGCCTGCCTTCTCCAGATTCTCCAGCTCTGCCTCGACGGCTGGACGAATTGCATATGGTACCGGTCTCGCTTTGAAAAACTTGGGAACTGCATTCTCTTCTATTTTTAACGAGGCGGATACGCCTTTAAGCGTGCCCAGTTCTTGTTGAAATACCTCTTTGGCGTTAGCTAAGATTGTTGACAATCGTCCAGGAGTGACGTCTTCATCTTTTTTACCGTCCACCATCATTGCATGAATGGAATGCCAATCTAAGTTTATCTTCCTGATCCATTCCCGTCCCAATAACGGTGGTCCACCATTTGGCAGTATGTAGAGATACAATTTCCGTATTTTCTTGCCATTGTATTCAACAGGCACCCTTATTTTTCCTCTGGGGTATACTTTTTGCCCCGTATACGTTGTCAAGACGATGGATGTCTCTCTCAAGGGTATGTGTGAAAATAGCCACTCGTAGTCTCGTCGATTCATGACGGTTAGCGCTGATCCTGTATCCAATTCCATTTTAACTTGGGACCCTGCTATCGTGAGGGTGACCCAAATGGTTCGGTGATCCTCTTTTGCGATTACATTGTGAAGTTTGAGACAGCTTAATCTCCTATTCTCGGATTCACTATCGCTCATCTGGTCTTCGGAACTACTGTCCGTCATCTTTTGTACTTTCCTGTACGGTTCCTTAGTAGCCTTTTTGTTGTCGCTGGTCTTCTTCCCAGACCTACAAACTCGTGCAATGTGTCCAATCTTCCCGCATTGTCTGCATATTTTGTCTTTGGACCAGCAGTCCTTCTGGTCATGGTTAGTTCTGCCACAGCGATAACATTTTGCAAATCCCCGTGTCATTTCGTGGGTGCCGTATTCCTGTGGTTTTTGTTGAATTTCTGCAGCTCCCCTGGCTGCTGCTTCATACGATACTGCCACGCTGAAAGCCTTATCTAGCGTCAGCTCTTTTTCTGCGAGTAACTTCTTCTGTGTTCCTTCACTCAGGAGTCCACAGACAAATTTGTCCCGTAGGGTATCTGCCAGTCCTGCTCCGAACTGGCAGTGCTTTGATAGCTTGCGTAGTTCCGTAAGATACTCAGCATTGCTCTCATCTTTGTGCTGAGTTCTCCTGTGGAATTTAAATCTTTCTGCTATCAACAGCAGTGCAGGGTTTAAGTGCTCCTGTAGAACAGCAACAATTTCGTTAAAACTCTTCGCCTTCGGTTTGGCTGGAGTAATCAGATCCCGCAATAGGCCGTACGTTCTAGCGCCCATTACGTTTAGCAATATTGATGCCTTTTTCCTCTCCGCTATTTCATTTGCCTCGAAATATACCTCGACTCTTTCCACATACGTGGTCCAGTCCTCTAATGTATTATCAAAAGCAGTGATACAGCCAGTCTTTGGCATCTTGCAAATCTAAAATGGCGCCTCCCGCGCTTTGCCTTCTTCTCCGATTTAACAAAATGGCGCCTCCCACGCTTTTCCTTCTTCCCCGCTGTTGTTAGCGCTGCTTTCCACGGTTTCCTGCGCGTTAAATATTAATTCGTTTTCTTTTATTATCTTCACGTCGTGGAGCGGACCCTCTGGGACACTTCCCTCCCTCTTCTGAGGTCCGAACGCTGCCCAGCTTCGAAACACCGGCCGCGCCCTGTATGCTCCACCCTCTCTCTCCTTGCTTCCCGACTCGCTGCCTGGCCCCGTTGCAGCCCAGGAAGGATCTGAGCACTACCTGCCACCAGCCCGATTAGCTGGGAAACCACGGACCGAGGAACCCAGCCTGGCTCTGGACAGTCTCTCCTGCAAGTTTTGAAATCGATGATTGACGGTCGACGCCCGTTTCTCGAGTTTCAATGGCCTATTTTTTTTAATTTTTTTTTCTTCTTTCTTCTGGCTCCGACCTTCAACACGTCGTCGGAGCTGCTGCTGAGTTGCAGGTAAGTTCGTTTCTAACTCGTCGCCAGTGTTAAGTCCGTGA
Source organism: Somniosus microcephalus (assembly GCF_052327205.1). Classification (NCBI taxonomy): domain Eukaryota; kingdom Metazoa; phylum Chordata; class Chondrichthyes; order Squaliformes; family Somniosidae; genus Somniosus; species Somniosus microcephalus. Next base: position 31,467,949 of record NC_140998.1, on the reverse strand, counting down.
ATGATTGACACACGGACTAGCAGGAGAGAAACAAACAAGTCTTTACTGGTGAAAGGCATAAACGAAACTAACCAACAGAGGCTCTCTATCGCCTTTTATACAGGGGTGGTCACTGCTGGTACTGCAGTCTGAGACCAGTTATTCTCTTAAAGGTACATACACAACACTTTCCAAGTTCCTCTCGAGTGTGTGCTCGGCCGATGTAGCAGAGCCTGGTCTCCAATCGTCTTGGATCCCCTTGCCATTGGACCAAGACCCTGCTCTGTCAAGCCCATGTGGTAGCTGGTGTGCAACAGCCACCCCACGTTAAAAGAATTCACGCACAGGCATCTTCCACCCTTTAAAATGAAGTTCGGGACCTGGAACGTCAGGACCCTCATTGACAACCCCAACAGTGACAGACCGGAACGTCGTACTGCTATTGTTGCCCGGGAGCTCAGACGTTTCGACATAGACATCGCCGCCCTAAGTGAGACCCGGCAGGCAGAGGAAGGCCACCTCAAGGAGCAAGACGATGGTTACACCTTCTTCTGGAAAGGCAAACCTGAAGAAGAACGCCGCCTCCATGGGGTAGGCTTCGCCATAAAAAATGAGCTAGTTGAACGTCTCCGAGACTCCCCTTGTGGAATAAACGAACGCCTCATGACTCTACGGCTCACCCTAGCCCGGAACCAGTGCGCTACGGTCATCAGTGCGTACGCCCCAACACTGGAAGCAACAGACGAGACCAAAGAGGAATTCTACGCCAGCCTCGAACAATCCCTGTCCCGAGTCCCAGCGGGTGACAAGCTGATCCTCCTTGGCGACTTTAATGCCAGAGTTGGAAAGGACACAGACCTCTGGGGAGGTGTGATCGGCAGAGAGGGGTAGGGAAAGCCAACTCCAATGGTACCCTCCTCCTGACAAAATGCTTAGAACATGTCCTTGTCATAACCAACACCTTGTTCCGTCAGAGAGACAAGTACAAGGCTTCATGGCAACACCCTCATTCCAAGTACTAGCATCTGCTGGACTACATCATTGTCCGAGCGAGGGACTGCAAGGACGTCTGCATGACAGGAGCTGACGACTGCTGGACAGACCACCTCCTAATCCGCTCTGTCATCTCCATTAACGTAGCCCCAAAACAGCGGTGGCAACAGAAACAATGACTCAGGAAAATCAACGCTGGAGCACTCAAAGACCCTGCTAAGAAAGCCCTATTCAGCCTGCGCCTCACAACCAACCTGACGACTCCCAGTGATTCAGAGACAGAGTGTCCACAGCGCCTGGTCTGCATTCAAAGCCTCCATAATCAGCACCTGTGAAGAGACGCTCGGTCACTCGACCAGGAAACACCAAGGAGTCGATTTTCCTGAAGCTGTCGGGAAGAAGGCGGGACTACAACTTTCGGGTTTTTACACCCGCCTACTTCGACGTCTGGCCAATCCGCGCGATTTTCCCTTGATTGACCTTGTTGAGCCCGCCCTGTTTGAAGCTGTGAAACACTGACAATCTGAGTTCTAACATGAGCAGTTCTAACAGGGCAGCACGGTGGCATAGTGGTTAGCACTGTTGCCTCACAGTGCCAGAGACCCGGGTTCGAATTCGGCCTCGGGCGACTGTCTGTGTGGAGTTTGCACATTCTCCCCGTGTTTGCGTGGGTTTTCTCCGGTTGCTCCGGTTTCCTCCCACAGTCCAAAGATGTGCGAGTTAGGTTGATTGGCTATGATAAAAATTGACCCTTAGTGTTAGGGGGATTAAATACGTGGGGTTATGGGGATAGGGTGGGATGTGTGTTGGTGCAGGGGTTACGGGGATCGGGTGGGATATGTGTCGGTGCAGGCTCGATGGGCTGAAATGGCCTCTATCTGCACTGTGAGGTTTCTGTGATTTCTGTGATTCTATGAGTCCTTCTGCACAGACTCAGTTAGAACTTTCAGCAGCACTCAAAGCTGAAGGCTGTCACTTTTCACAGATCGCAGCCGTTCAGCTTCAAGTGCCAGCTGAGTAATGGGCTCCCGACGGCTACAGGAAGAAAGGCTGTTAAGGTAAGTACAGGTAAGTAAAAGTTCTTTACACACTTTAGACACACCAAACACACTTACCTTTGCACTCATGCACCCATCACTCACCTGAACACCGACATCGCGACCCCTCCAACTCCTCCAACCCGACGGCCCGCCTGCTCTAACCTGGCGTGGTTTGGAGCCGTCGGGAATCCCACACGACACCCCTCAAAATAGGGATTAGGCTAAAAACTGCCTGTTAACTACCTGTTAACAAGCAGTTAATTGGCACTAATCCCTTCCCGCCTGGTTTCGGCGGGTCCCAGTGCAGGGCGGGTACCCGCTGCCCCTGAAACTTGCGTGGGGTGGGGTTTTGGGCGGGATGGTGTCGGGACCCCCAAATTCGGGATTTTACCCCCCCCCCCCCCACACACCTGACGGCGCCAGGAAAATCGACCCCCCAAGACTGGTTCGACGAGATCCAGCAGCTACTAAGTCGCAAGCGCAAGGAATTTGTTGTGTCTGTGTGTTGATAGAGACACTGAAGACAGGAGTTGGTTTCATAGGTGTTTACTAAACAAAGTCTGGAGGGGAAACTAACTGATACAACACAATATACAGGCTTATATAGCCCGAGTGGCCATTACCGGCATTACAGTACACATGGGGCTCTTAAAGGCACATACACTACAATTCCTCCCCTTTTAGCCAACCAGTACATAATATTTTAAGTAATTATTAATTACATGTTACAAGAAAAATAATCTACACATTGCTGCAGTTAATTAATTATAAGTCAGTCTCTCTGGAGGCTTCCTGACTCGGTCCGGATAACGCCTCGGTGGTGTAGTAGTTTCTGGTGGTGTAGTAGGTTCTTTTGGCAAGGCTGATTCGGCTTGAATGCCAGTGTCGGGTTCATCGGGTTCCAGTATCACCGGATCGGAGGTAGATATGGGTATCTCTACTTCATCGTTAGGCGTATAGAGTTGTGGTGTAGGTTGTCCCTTTTCGGATGACTCTATGATTTGGCCAGCATGGCATCTTATTATGCTTTCTCCGATGTCCATGGTATACATCAGCAGTCCTAGTCGTGTGCAGATAGTTCCAGGCTGCCATTTCTCGGTACGGTAGTCCCGGGCCAAAACTTGTTGACCTATCTGGAAGGTTCTAGTTGGCCTTTCATTCATGCCTTGAAATTGCCGGTTCTCCACGTCCCTTCTGATGTTGGGCTTGATCAAATCCAGCCGGCATCTTAGGCTTCTATTGAAGAACATCATGGCGGGAGTTTGGTTTGTAACCATATGTGTTGCATTCCTGTATGCGAACAAGAAGTTATCCACCTTGTGCTGAAGTTTTATGTCTTCATTACCCATGGCCTTTATGGCCTTCTTGAAGGTCTGGCCAAACCTTTCAGCCAATCCATTGGTGGCGGATGGTATGGGGCGGACGTGTAGTGCTTAACCCCATTGTTTTTTAAGAACTTCCTGAATTCTTCGGACACAAATTGCGGTCCATTATCAGAACAGATATGTTCCGGCAGCCCATTCCTGGCAAATATGGTCCTTAATACTGTGATGGTTTTTTCCGTGGTGGTGGTGGACACCTTTATTACCTCCGGCCACTTGGAGTGTGCATCAACCGCGATTAAGAACATTGAGTCCATAAATGGACCAGCAAAGTCGATGTGTACCCTTTGCCAGGGAGATGAGGGCCACTCCCATGGATGTAGAGGGGGTTGGGGTGGTGTGTTTTGGACTTTCTGGCATCCTAGGCAGCTCTTGGTCATTTCTTCGATGTCTCCATCGATACCTGGCCACCATACAAACGCCCTGTCTAGGTTCTTCATTTTCACTCCACCCAGATGCCCCTCGTGAAGCTCCTTTAGAACTTTATCCTGGAGTTTGGGTGGAATCACCACTCTGGATCCACACATCAAGGTTCCTCGGCACACTGACGGCTGTTCTCTTTGCGAGAATGCTGGCAACAGTGGTTCACCATGTGCTGGCCATCCCTTCACTGTTAAATCGTAGACTCGTGAGAGAGTCGGGTCATTTCTAGTTTCCCTTTCAATGGCAGGATTTGTTACTGGTAGACATTCGACTATGGTAGAGTGGAAAATCTCCACTGGGTCTACGGTAGGTGCTTCTTCTACCGTTGGCAACGGTAGGCGCGATAACCCATCAGCATTCCCATGCTGTTTTGATCCTTTGTATTCTATGTTGTATTGCTGTGCCCCTAGAAAAAGGGACCACCTCTGTAGCCTTTGCGCTGTCATAATGGGAACACCCTTTTTAGGGTTGAATATGGAGATGAGGGGTTGATGGTCAGTCAACAAGGTAAATTTTTGTCCGTGTAGGTAATGGTTGAATTTCTTCACTCCCCATACCAGGCTGAGCGCTTCCCTGTCGATTTGGGCATAGTTACGCTCAGCTGAGTTCAATGAGCGTGACGCAAAAGCTATCGGCCGTTCCGAGCCATCAGGGAATTTATGCGATAATACTGCTCCTACGCCGTAAGGGGATGCATCGCACGCCAGTCTGATTGGCAGTGATGGGTTGTAATGAGCCAAAACTTCTTTGGACGTGATTAAGTCTTTGCATTTATGGAAGGCACGTTTACAGTCTTCGCTCCATTTCCAAATTACTCCTGTTTATAGCAGTTCATTAAGAGGGTGTAGAAGAGTTGATAAATTACTATCATAAATTTTTACCGAACTTATTAATCCCAGGAACGACCTTAATTGTGAAACATTTTCAGGTGCTGGGGCTTTTATGACCACTTCAATTTTTTCAGGTGACTTATGCAACCCTTCCTTATTAATTATGTGGCCACAATATGATATTTGATTCTGGAAAAATTCGCACTTGGGGCGATTTGCTCGTAGGCCCCGTTCTCTCAGCCTATTGAGCACCTGCTCCAAATTGGCAAGGTGCTCGTTGTCGTTTTCTCCTGTTACAAGGATGTCGTCTAGGTAGCATTGAGTCCCCGGAATCCCTTGGAGGACTTGCTCCATAGCTCTTTGCCAGATAGCTGGAGCGGATGCTACTCCGAAAGCCAGTCGATTGTACTGGTACAGACCTTTGTGTGTATTTATCGTGAGATATTTTTTAGAGGCCTCTTCAACCTCCATCTGTAGATATGCCTGTGCCAAGTCAATTTTGGTGAAACGTTTCCCTCCGGATAGTGAGGCGAAAATATCTTCTGTACCGTGTGAAGGACCGGGTTTACAGTCACCTTGAAGTCTCCACAGATGCGAATTTTTCTCTGTTCTTCAGATTTATCATTATTCAATGCTTTCTTCATGACTGGAACGATGGGTGTTGCCCACTCGCTCCAATCTATTTTGGATAATACGCCTGCCTTTTCCAAATTCTCCAGCTCTGCCTCGACTGCTGGACAAATTGCGTATGGCACCGGTCTTGCCTTAAAAAAACTTGGGAATTGCTGCATCTTCCACTTTTATTGAGGCGGTGATGCCTTTCAAGGTTCCTAGTTTCTCTTGAAACACTTCTTTGGCGTTGGCCAAGATGTCTTTTAATCGTTCAGGTATGATGTCATCATCGTTTTTTTTCTTACTGGTCACCGTCAGTGCCTGAATGGAGTGCCAGTCTAAACATATTTTCCTGATCCATTCACGTCCCAACAGCGGTGGACCACCATCTTGTAGAATGTATAAATACAACTTTTGTATTTCCTTGCCGTTGTATACAACAGGCACCCTTATTTTTCCTTTGGGGTATACTTTCTGCCCCGTATATGTTTTCAAGATAATGGATGTGTCTTTTAAAGGTATATGCGGAAATAGCCGCTTGTAATCCCGTCGATTTATGACGGTCAGAGCTGATCCTGTATCTAGCTCCATTTTAACTGGGGACCCTGCTATCGTGAGGGTAACCCAAATGGTCTGGTAATCATCTTTGGTAATTACATGATGTAATTTGAGACAGCTTAGTCTCTTGTTTTCGGAGTCGCTATCGCTTTTCTGGTCTTCGGAGCTACTGTCCCTCACCATTTGTACCTTTCTGTACTTTTCTTTATTGATTTTTTTTTCCTGTCTGTGGATTTTTTTTGTCCAGATCGGCATACCCGTGCAATGTGTCCAATCTTTCCGCATTGCCTGCATGCTTTGTCCTTGAACCAGCAGTCCCTCTGGTCATGGGTGGATCTGCCGCAGCGATAACATCTCTCGAAACCCTGTGTCATTTCATGGGTGCCGAAGTCCTGTGTCTTTTGTTGTATCTCTGCAGCTCCTCTTGCGGCTGCTTCGTATGATACAGCCATACTGAAAGCCTTGTCCAGTGTTAAATCTTTTTCAGAAAGCAGCCTTTTCTGTGTACCTTCACTTAAGAGACCGCAGACGAATTTGTCTCGAAGATAATCTGCTAGTCCTGCCCCGAATTGGCAGTGTTTTGATAGCTTTCTTAATTCGGTGAGGTAATCAGCGTTACTTTCATTCTTGTGTTGATTTCTCTTGAAGAATTTGAATCGTTCCGCTATCAGCAGCGGTGTTGGGTTTAAGTGCTCCTGTAGGGTATCAACAATTTCTTTAAAATTCCTGTCCTTTGGTTTGGCTGGAGTGATTAAATTTCGTAACAGCCCGTATGTCTTTGCGCCCATTAGATTTAGCAGTACTGAAGCTTTTTTTTCATCTTCTATTCCATTTGCGGTGCAATATACCTCCACTCTTTCCACATGTGGTCCAATCCTCTATCTCGTTATCAAAAGCATCAATATTGCCAGACTTAGGCATCCTAGAAATAAAATGGCACTTCCCGCGCTTTTCTTTCTTTTCTGCAGAAAAGATATGGCGCTTCCCCGCCGCTGCTGCCGATGACAACGCTGTTTCCCGCGGTTTCCGTTCTTTTTATTTATTTATTTACAGTTGGAGACTCGTTCCCGCCGGACTCTCTCTCTAGGTCTGAACGCCGACCTGCTTGCAGCGCCGGCCGTCTCCCGAGTGCTCCCTCCCTGTCTGTTACTGCTTGCCTCCGCTTTCGCTGCTTGACCTAGCTGTAGAGCCAGCCGCTGGAGCCCCAGCCCGACGCCCAGGAAGGATTATTGCAGTACCTGCCACCAGCTTGGCTAGCTGGTGAAACCACAGCTTTTTCTTTTTCTTGATTTTTCTTCAACTTTGGACGCCAGAGGAATCGATGTCCTTGAGGTGCTGCCGAATTGCAGGTAATTCCAATTCGTCGCCACTGTTGTGTCTGTGTGTTGATAGAGACGCTGAAGACAGGAGTTGGTTTCATAGGTGTTTACTAAACAAAGTCTGGAGGGGAAACTAACTGATACAACACAATATACAGGCTTATATAGCCCGAGTGGCCATTACCGGCATTACAGTACACATGGGGCTCTTAAAGGCACATACACTACAGAATTCCTGACCTGAAAACAGCAACAGAACTTGAGAGCAAGAAAGCAGCTTTACAGACGCCTGAAGGCCGAGGTCCAACAAAAAACTCGTGACCTAAAGAACAGATGGTGGGTGAAGAAAGCGCAGGAGATCCAGCAGCTAACCAACAACCACGACGTGTGTGAATTCTTTAGCACAGCCAAGACCACCTACGGCTCAAGCACCCATGGCCCTACCCCACTGCGGGCCAAGAACGGAGAGGTACTCATTAAGGACAGAGAGGCAGTCCGTGCCCACTGGAAGGAGCACTTCGAAGATCTCCTTAACCAAGACCTATCTTCGACGTGAGTGTCCTCAACTCTATCCCGCAGCATGCTACCCGCCACCATCTCGGCACAACCCCAGCCCGGCATGAGGTTGAAAAGGCCATCTGACAACTGAAGAACAATTAGGCCTCAGGAGCAGATGGAATGCCTGCCGAGGCGCTAAAACATGGCGGAGAAGCACTATTGGCGCGAATACATGAACTCATTTCTCTTATTTGGAAGGAGGGGAGCATGCCAGGGGATCTCAGAGACGCCGTAATCGTGACCATCTTCAAGAAAGGTGACAAGTCCAATTGCGGTAATTACAGAGGAGTTTCCCTGCTGTCTGCCACAGGGAAAGTCATCGCAAGAATCCGCCTCAATCGCCTTCTCCCAGTGGCTGAAGAGCTGCTCCCAGAGTCGCAATGCGGATTCCGCCCACTAAGGGGCACAATGGACATGATTTTCACCGTGCGTCAACTACAAGAGAAATGCAGGGAACAGCACCAACCGCTTTACATGGCCTTCTTTGACCTCATAAAGGCCTTCGACACCATCAACCATGAGGGATTATGGAATGTTCTCCTTAAATTTGGCTGCCCTCAAAAGTTTGTCACCATTCTTCGCCTGCTTCACGACGACATGCAAGCCATGAACCTGACCAACGGACCACAGACCCAATTCATGTACGGACCGGGGTCAAGCAAGGCTGTGTTATTGCACCAACGTTCTTTTTGATCTTCCTGGCTGCAATGCTTCATCTCACCCTCAGTAAGCTCACCGCTGGAGTGGAGCTAATCTACAGAACAAACGGGAAACTGTTCAACCTCCGTCGCCTCCAGTCCAGATCCAAGGTCGTCTCATCCTCTGTCATTGAATTACAGTATGCAGACGACGCTTGTGTCTGCGCACACTCTGAGGCCGAACTCCAAACCATCGTCAACACCTTCACCAAAGCATATGAGAGCATAGGCCTTACACTAAACATCCGTAAGACAAAGGTCCTCTACCAACCTGCCCCCACCACACAGTATTGCACCCTGATTATCAAAATCCACGACGAGGCCTTGGACAACGTAGACCAATTTCCATACTTCAGGAGCCTACTGTCAACAAGGGCAGACATCGATGACGAAGTCCAACTCCACCTTCAGTGTGCCAGTGCAGCCTTCGGTCGCCTGAGGAAGAGAGTGTTTGAAGACCAGGACCTCAAACCCAGCACCAAGCACATGGTCTACAGAGCAGTAGTGATACCCACCCTCCTGTATGCTTCAGAGACATGGACTATGTACAGCAGGCACCTCAAAGCACTGGAGAGGTACCACCAATGCTGTCTCCGCAAGATCCTGCAAATCCATTGGCAGGATAGGTGCACCAACTTCAGTGTTCTCGCTCAGGCCAACATCCCCAGCATCGAAGCTTTGACCACGCTCGATCAGCTCCGATGGACGGGCCACATCGTCTGCATGCCCAATACGAGACTCCCAAAACAAGCACTCTACTTGGAGCTCCGACACGGCAAGAAAGCCCCAGGTGGGCAGAGAAAACACTTCAAGGACACCCTCAAAGCCTCCTTGAAAAAGTGTAACATCCCCACCGACACCTGGGAATCCCTGGCCCAAGACCGCACAAAGTGGAGGAGAAGCATCCGGGAAGGCGCCCAACACCTCGAGTCTCTTCGCCAAGAGCAAGAGGAAGCCAAGCGCAAACAACGGAAGGAGCGCACGTCAACCCAAGCACCCCACCCACCCGCCCCTTCAACCACCGTCTGCCCCACCTGTGACAGAGACTGCAGGTCCCGCATTGGACTCATCAGTCACCTGAGAACTCATTCTTAATGTGGAAGCAAGTCACCCTCGGTTCCAAGGGACTACCTTAAGAGAGAGAATAGTGGAAGGGAGGTAGAGGAAGAAATGTGCAGACAAATTAGGGAAATGAGTAAAAAACATAGAATAATAATCATGGGGGATTTCAACTACCCTGATATTAATTGGACAGAAGAAGTAGGTAAAGGGGATAAGGGAATGGGGTTCCTACAATGTGTACAGGACTCCTTTCTAACCCAATATGTAAAAAGCCCAACAAGGTAGGATTCAATATTGGATCTAGTAATGGGGAATAAACTAGAGCAGATAAGAGAAGTAAAGGTAGGGGAACATAATATAATACACTTTAAGATGATAACTGAGAAGGACATAACTATGACGAAAACCAGGTTAATAGATTGGAGAAAAGCTGATTTTGAGGGGCTGAGAATAGAACTTGGGGAAAAAATGGGCAACAGTATTGGCAAACAACAATGTAGAACAGCAATGGGAAAGATTTAAAACAATGTTCAACAGAGTGCAGGAACAATATATTCTGCTAAAAGGAAAGAACAAACTAAACAATAATGAGACTCCATGGATGAATAAAGCCATAAGGGAATAATTGAGGGTAAGGAAAGAGGCATACAATATGTACATAGACAGCAGGGGAGTGCATGATAAGAGAGAATACGAAAACATTAGGAGAGAAGTCAAAAAAACAATTGAGACAAAGAGGAACTATGAAATTAAATTATAAAAGAACATAAAAAATAGTAAAATATTTTGTAGGCACATCAATAAAAGATGTAAGGTTGGGATGGGAATAGGGCCATTAAGGGATAGTTAGGATAATACCACAGGTAACGATAGAGGGATAGCAGAAATATTAAATAATTATTTTGCTTCAGTATTTACCAGGGTGATAGAACAGGTGGACATGACATTGGATGATGAGATTAGTAATGAGATATGTGCATTTAAAATAAAAAAAGGAGATTTCTTAAATAAATTAATCAAACTCAAAGAGGATAAACCCCCTGGTCCGGATGGATTGCACCCACGCATTTTAAAAGAATCTCGGGAAGAGATAGCAGAGGCATTACTTTGCATATTTAATAATTAGTTAGAAAAAGGTATAGTGCCAGAGGACTGGCGGATAGCTAACATAATACCAATATTTAAGAAGGGGGATAGAAGATGTCCAGGGAATTTTAGACCAGTCAGCTTAACATCGGTGGTAGGAAAAATAATGGGATCCCTACTAAAGGAGAAAATAGAAGAACATCTAGAAACCAAAAATATAATAATGAATAGTCAACATGGATTTCAAAAAGGAAAGTCACTTTTAGTTGTTCTTTGTATCTCCCCCGTTGCCAGGATCTGTGCTATTTTTTGTATTTTTGTCAGCTTTTTCTTTGTTTTACTTTAGAGTAGAGTAGATTCGGAGGCAACCTGACAGAGGTCTATAAAATAAATAGCATGCCCAGTGAGAGATTATGTCAGTTTAACAGATTGGGGAGGACATGGTGTCATGAGTTTAAACTGTGCAAGAGTAGGAATAGACTGGATGTTAGGGGGTTCTCCTTCTCGCGGAGAGCCGTGAGCCTCTGGAATACTTTGCCGACTGGTGCGGTGGGTGCTGACTCTCTGTATGCCTTCAGGAGGGAGCAGGACTGGTTCTTAAGTAAAATGAGCCTATACTCTCTGGCGTTTAGAAGAATGAGAGGTGATCTCATTGAAATGTATAAAATTCTTAGAGGGCTTTACAGGGTTGAGGCTGTTTCCCCTGGCTGGAGAGTCTAGAACTAGGGGTCACAGTCTCAGAATAAGGGGTCAGACATTTAGGACTGAGCTGAGGAGAACTTTCTTCATTCAGAGGGCTGTGAGTCTTTGGAATTCTCTACCCCAGAGGGCTGTGGATGCTGAGTCGTTGAGTATATTTAAGACTAAGATCGATAGATTTTTGGACTCTAATGGATCAAGGGATATGGGGCTATGGCAGGAAAGTGGAGTTGATGTAAAAGTTCAGCCATGATCTTATTGAATGGCGGAGCAGGCTCAAAGAGCCAGAGACCTACTCCTGCCCCTACTTCTTATGTTCTTATGTTGACTGGGGAATAGGGTCGTGAGTGGGGGTGCGGTATATATTTGGAATCAAAGCCTTATATGTATCAGTCTATCAAAACCTTTGGAGAGTTGGGAAACCAGGACTGAAGTTCAGGCTTTGAATCCAGCTCTGAATTTGTGCCCACGCCGTGCATCTTTACTCCTCGTCCTTCCTCATCTATTGACATTTTTGCTTCACTATTTCCTCTGATCTTAAATTTAAGTACCACAATTTCCCCCATCAATAAAACTGCCGCCAAGAAGCTTGGTTTCCACTATTGCATCAAAACCTACATCCCGCTGGACAACTTGTACTTTTCCAATAAGCCCAAGTCTGCTCTTCCAGCACAGGATACGAGAGAAAGCTAATCTTCTATTAGGCGATTCCTCTCTCGCCTCTGGCTTCCAGCGTCGCACTCGCTGCATTCTATCTTTTCTTGTCACTATTTGATAGATACTGCTGTGGTCATTGCTCCTTTCCTCTCCTGTTTCTCCTAAGCTGAAACTGTGGCACCATATGGGCTCTTCCCTCTCTCTGTCTGATCACTCTGAAGACTCTTAACACCACTTCTTCTAATGTAACTCATTCTTTCCTAGGAGCTCAGACCTTTGCGTCCCTCAGTCTTCTTTGATTCCAACAATTTGCAGCTCCTGACATCACCCAACCACGACTTCTTGATTTACCTCAAATTCACTCCTCATTTTAGCCTTTGAGAGTCCTGGGCTTTTCAGCCAGCTCTCTCCGTACTACTCGAGGAACAGCACCTCATCTTCCGATTAGGCACTTTACAGCCTTCCGGACTCAATATCGAGTTCAACAGCTTCAGATCATAACCTCGGCCCCTATTATATTTTTATATTTTTTATCCACACTTTTGGTTTGTGACTTTTCCTTTTCTCTCTCCCCCACATGGCAGCTGTCTTTCACTCTGCCAGCACATTTCACACATAATTTAGAGCCATTGTCTGTTTCTTTACCTGTCCTATTACTATCTCGTCTCACCTTGAATATCTCTTAATGTCTCTTCTTTCATCCCCTCCCCCATTTCCCAGCCCCCAAACTGCCTTTTGTTTCATTTCCTGCCTTTTCTCTCAGTTCTGTGGAAGGGTTTCGACCCGAAACGTTGACTCTATTTCTCTCTCCATGGATGTTGCCTGGCCTGCTGAGTTTTTCCAGCATTTTCTGTTGTATTTCGGATTTCCAGCATCCGCAGTATTTTGCTATCGTTCTGTTGTTACTGAAATGTTGCTCCTTTACCAGCAGAGGTCACTACACACTTCACATCCATTCGCCGAGAATCAGTGATACGAACAACCAACAGATCCCTGTCGTCAGACCTGACTCTGCGCCGCAGGACCTTGTACCTTCCTCCTTGCCCGCTGGCTCACGCTCCACTGCACTCTGACCATCTAACCGTCCATGCTACTGACTGTCCCTCTCTCTTCAGCTGTCCCATCTTTATCAAAAATAAATTATTGAACTTGCTTAACAGTTAAAATAGGGGCCCAGAGGGAGTGCAACGAACGTTCACGAGGTTGATTCCTCGTATGGTGGGACTGTCGTATGAGAAGAGATTGAGTAAACTAGGCCTGTATTTTCTTGAATTCAGAAGAATGAGAGGGGATCTCATTGAAGCATACAAAATTATTACAGGGCTTGATCGGGTGGATGCTGGGAGAATGTTTCCCTTGGCTGGGGAGTCTAGAACCAGGGACTGAGATGAGAAGAAATGTCTTTACACAGAGGGTGGTGAATCTTTGGAATTCTCTACCCCAGAGGGCTGTGGAGGCTCAGTCATTGGGTATATTCAAAACAGAAGTCGATAGATTTCTGACTAGTAAGGGCATCAAGGGATATGGCGATAGGGCCGGTGAATGGAGTTGAGGCAGAAGATCAGCCATGATCTCATTGAATGGCGGAGCAGACTTGAAGGGCCGAATGGCCGACTCCTGCTCCTATTTCTTATGTTCTTTATGAGACTCTCTTTCAAAATGGCCCTAACTCTGAGAATCTCTTTTTCAACTGATCTCCAGAGGTTGGTACTAAGACCGCTGCTTTTCTTGAAATATATGAATGACTTGGGCTTAGGTGTACAGAGCACTATTTCAAAATTTGCAGATGACACAAATTATGGAAACATAGTGAACAGTGAGGAGGATAGTGATAGACTTCAAGAGGACACAGGTGGACACATGAGAGATGAAATTTAATGCAAAAAAGCATGCTGATACATTTTGGTAGGAAGAACGAGGAGGCGCAATATAAACTAAAGGGTGCAATCCTAAAGGGGGTGCAGGAACAGAGAGACCTGGGGGTATATATGCACAAATCGTTGATGGTTGCAGGGCAGGTTGAGAAAGCGGTTAAAAAACACAGGATCCTGGGCTTCATAAATAGAGGCATAGAGTACAAAAGCAAGGAAGTTATGATGAACCTGTATAAAACACTGGTTCGGCCTCAACTGGTGTATTGTGTCCAATTCTGGGCACCGCACTTTAGGAAGGATGTGAGGGCCTTAGAGAGGGTGCAGAAAAGATTTACAAGAGTGGTTCCAGGGATGAGGGACTTATGTGGATAGACTGGAGAAGCTGGTTGTTCTCTTTGGAGCAGAGAAGGTTGAGAGATTTGATAGAGGTGTTCAAACTCATGGGTCTAGACAAAGTAGATAGAGAGAAACTGTTCCTATTGACGGAAGGGTCGAGAACCAGAGGACACAGATTTAAGGCGATTGGCAGAAGAACCAAACGCGACAGGAGGGGAAAAGATTTACGCAGCGAGTGGTTATGATCTGTAATGCATTGCCTGAAATGGTGGTGGAGGCAGATTCAATCGTGGCTTTCAAAAGGGAGTTGGATAAGTACCTGAAGGAAAAAAATTGCAGGGCTGTGGGAAAAGGGTGGAGGAGTGGGACTAGCTGAAGTGCTCTTGCAGAGAGCCGGCACCGGCTCGACAGGCCGAATGACCTTCTATGCTGTAACCATCCTATGATTCTTAAGGAGCAGATGGAAAGCTGCCTTTAAATGGAAGTTAAGGTACAAATGGGCGAGTCCCACTTTAGAAGCGGTCCTGATGGCAAGACAGTGCTGATGGTTTCTTTGACCCCCCTTCCCTTGCAGGAGTGTCACAGAACCCTTTGAGAGCACATGATGGTTGGGATATGGGCGTCGTTAAATCTAATGCCCGTCCCTAGTTGTCCTTGAGAAGGTGAGGAGGTGGATGGGGGTGTTACCAACTGAACCATGGCTGACACACAAAGGCGCCATATAAAGGCAAGTGTTGTTATTGATTTGGCTCAGATATATTATTGGAGCTTTACTCAGCAATCAGTATACCTGACCACGCTGCGGGTGCAGGGGGAGCTGATGCTGACACTGGATGCAAAAATATCCAGCATTGACACCTTGAAAAACACACCTGTTGACGTATGCAACACCTTGGAGATGTAAAATCTGTTACAATGCCAGGCAAAGCTAAAGCACAAGTGGTTTGATGCTGCTTGTCATCATTGATTGGGAAAGGCTAATATGTATTTTCCAAATGTCTGTCAGGGCTAAATCAGCTTCCCTGCTGGTCTCCTGTTATCCTTATTCCTGCCATTAGTTAAATTCCTTTACAGAAAATACATACACAATAGATGAACAGACACACAAATGTATGTCTACACAGACTCACTATACGCTATACCAACATCTGGGGACTTGTGCCAAAATTGGGAGAGCTGTCCCACAGACTAGTCAAGCAACAGCCTGACGTAATCATACTCACAGAATCATACCTTTCAGCCAATGTCCTAAACTCCTCCATCAACATCAGCATCAGGACAGGCCCACCAGGGATGGCGGCACAGTGGTATACAGTCGAGAAGGAGTGGCCCTAGCCCCTGGGAGTCCTCAACATTGACTCAGGTCCCCATGAAGTCTCATGGCTTCAGGTCAAGCATGGGCAAGAGAGCCTCCTGCTGATTACCACCTACCGCCCTCCCTCCCTCAGCTGATGAATCAGTACTCCTCCATTTGAACACCACTTGGAAGAAGCACTGAGAGTAGCAAGGGCACAGAATGTACTCTGGGTGGGGGACTTCAATGTCCATCACCAAGAGTGGCTCAATAGCACCACTACTGATCGAGCTGATCACATCCTGAAGGACATAACTGCCAGTCTGGGCCTGCGACAGGTGGTGAGAGAACCAACACGAGGGAAAAAACCTACTTGACCTCGTCCTCACCAATCTACCTGTCGCAGATGCATCTGTCCATGACAGAATTGGGGTAGCAGTGACCACCGCACAGTCATTGTGGAGACAAAGTCCCGTCTTCACACTGAGGACACCCTCCATCGTGTTGTGTGGCACTACCACCGTGCTTAATGGGATAGATTCAGAACAGAACCAACAGCTCAAAACTGGGCATCCATGAGGCGCAGTGGGCCATCAGCAGCAGCAGAATTGTATTCCACCACAATCTGTAACCTCATGGCCCAGCATATCCCTCAATCTACCATTACAATCAAGCCAGGGGACCAACCCTGGTTCAAGAACGAGTGTAGAAGAGCATGCCAGGAGCAGCACCATGCGTACTTAAAAATGAGGTGCCAACCTGGGGAAGCTGCAACACAAGACTACATGCATGCTAAAAAGCAGAAGCAGCATGCTATAGACAGGGCTAAGCGATCCCACAATCAATGGATCAGATCAAAGCTCTGCAGTCTTGCCACATCCAGTCATGAATGGTGGTGGACCATTAAACAACGAACAGGAGGAGGAGGCTCCATGAATATCCCCACTCTCAATGATGGTGGAGCCCAGCACGAGTGCAAAAGACAAGGCTGAAATGTTTGCAACCATCTTCAGCCAGAAGTGCCGAGTGGATGATCCATATCGGCCTCCTCCTGAGGTTCCCACCATCACAGAAGCCAATCTTCAGCCAATTCGATTCACTCCATGTGATATCAAGAAACGGCTCAGCGCACTGGATACAGCAAAGGCTATGGGCCCCGACAACATCCTGGCTATCGTGCTGAGGACTTGTGCTCCAGAACTAGCCACGCCTCTAGCCAAGCTGTTCCAGTACAGCTACAACACTGACATCTATCCGACAATGTGGAAAACTGCCCAGGTATGTCCTGTCCACAAAAAGCAGGACAAATCCAACCCGGCCAATTACCGCCCCATCAGTCTACTCTCAATCATCAGCAAAGTGATGGAAGGTGTCATCGACAGTGCTATCAAGTGGCACTTACTCACCAATAACCTGCTCACGAATGCCCAGTTTGGGTTCCATCAAGACCACTTGGCTCCCGATCTCATTACAGCCTTGGTCCAAACATGGGCAAAGGAGCTGAATTCCAGAAGTGAGGTGAGAGTGACTGCCCTTGACATCAAGGCAGCATTTGACCGAGTGTGGCATCAAGGAGCCCCAGTAAAACTGAAGTCAATAGGAATCGGGGGGGAAAATGCTTCACTGGCTGGAGTCATACCTAGCACAAAGGAAGATGGTTGTGGTGGTTGAAAGTCAATCATCATAGCCCCAGGACATCGCTGCAGGAGTTCCTCAGGACAGTGTCCTAGTCCCAACCATCTTCAGCTGCTTCATCAATGACCTTCCCTCCAACATAAGGTCAGAAATGGGGATGTTCGCTGATGACTGCAGTGTTCAGCACCATTCACAACTCCTCAGATAATGAAGCAGTCCATGCCTGCATGCAACAAGACCTGGACGACATTCAGGCTTGGGCTGATTAATGGCAGGTAACATTCGCGCCACAGAAATGCCAGGCAATGACTATCTCCAACAAGTGAGAGTCTAACCACCTCCCCTTGACACTTAACGGTATTACTATCGCCGAATCCCCCACCATCAACATCCTGGGGGGTCACCATTGACCAGAAACTTAACTGGACCAGCCACATAAATATTGTGGCAACAAAAGCAGGTCAGAGGCTGGGAATTCTGCAGCAGGCGTCTTACCTCCTGACTCCCCAAATCCTTTCCACCATCTACAATGCACAAGGACTGTGATGGAATACTCTCCACTTGCCTGGATGAGTGCAGCTCCAACAACTCAAGAAGCTCAACCCCATCCAGGACAAAGCAGCCCGCTTGATTGGCAACCCATCCACCACATTAAGCATTCACTCCCTCCACCACCGGTGTACCGTGGCTGCAGTGTGTACCATCTACAAGATGCACTGCAGCAACTCGCCACGGCTTCTTCGGCAGCACCTCCCAAACCCACGACCTCTTCCACCTAGAAGGACAAGGGCAGCAGGCACATGGGAACACCACCGCCTCCAAGTTCTCTTCCAAGTCACACACCATCCTGACTTAGAAGTATATCGCTGATCCTTCATCATCGCTGGGTCAAAACCCTGGAACTCCCTCCCTAACAGCACTGTGGGAATACCGTCACCACACAGACTGCAGAGGTTGAAGGCGGCGGCTCACCACCACCTTCTCGAGGGCAATTAGGGATGGGCAAGAAATGCTGGCCTTGCTAGCGGTGCCCACATCGCCATAAACAAATTAAAAAAAAAATATATGCACAGACTTCAACTATAGATGCATACTATACATACATGCACCTGCACACATACACAGGTCAATACTACAAATAGGGTACATGAGTGTTGTTCAGATTGGAAATTGTTTAGTCCAGGGGTCAGTGCTGGGTCCACTTTTGCTGTCGGTATATATACATAGGTGATTTGGACTTGGACATAGGTAGTAATGTCACAAAGGTGAGGAGTTTGCAAAGATTGAGGACTATATAAAGCTTCATGAAGACATGCACAGGCTAGTGGAATGGGCAGACAGGTGGCAGAAGCAATCCAATGTGGTTAAGTGTAAAGTAATACATTTTGGGAGGAAAAACAAGCAATGGGGGTATATACTCAATGAGGAAGTAACTGGTAAAATAGATGGGGGAGAGCCAGTGGATGTGGTGTACCTTGACTTCCAGAAAGCCTTCGATAAGGTTCCACACAAAAGATTATCATGCAAAATTAAGTCTCATGGGATTGGGGGCAAAGTATTAACGTGGATAGAGAACTGGCTGGCGGATAGAAAACAGAGTTGGAATAAACGGCTCGTTTTCGGAGTGGCAGGCAGTGACCAGCGGGGTGCCGCAAGGATCTGTCCTGGGACCCCAGCTGTTCACAATATATATAAATGATCTGGATCAGGGAATTGGATGCAATATTTCCAAATTCGCTGACGACACTAAACTAGGAGGAGGGGTGGGCTCTGTTGAGGATGTCAGGAGGCTACAGTGCGATTTGGACAGGTTGGGGGAATGGGCGGATACGTGGCAGATGCACTATAATGTGGATAAATGCGAGGTTATCCACTTTGGGGGTAAAAACAGGAGGGTAGATTATTATCTAAATGGCAATAGATTGGGAGATGGGGAAGTGCAGAGGGACCTGGGTGTTCTTGTGCACCAGTCACTGAAGGAGAGCATGCAGGTGCAACAGGCGATTAAGAAGGCAAATGGTATGTTGGCCTTCATATCAAGGGGGTTCGAGTATAGGAATAGGGATACCTTACTACAGCTGTACAAGGTGCTGGTGAGACCGCATCTGGAGTATTGTGTACAGTTTTGGTCGCCCCATCTGCGGAAGGATGTTCTTGCCATGGAAAGAGTGCAGCGGCGATTCACCAGGCTGATACCTGGAATGGCGGGAATGACCTACGAGGAGAGATTGAATAGTTTGGGCTTGTACTCACTGGAGTTTAGAAGATTGAGAGGGGATCTCATCGAAACATATAAAATTATGGCAGGCCTGGACAGGCTGAATTCAGAGAGAATGTTTCCAATGGCAGGGGAGCACAGAACCAGGGGCCACAGTCTAAAAATAGCGGGCAAATCATTTAAAACAGAGATGAGGAAGAATTTCTTCACTCAAAGAGTGGTGAGCCTGTGGAATTCCCTGCCACAGAGGGCTGTGAAGGCTAATTCAATAAATATTTTCAAGAGAGAATTGGATATATTTCTGAAGGCTAAGGGGATTAAGGGTTACGGAGAAAAGGCGGGGACGGGGTACTGAACTGGTAAGATCAGCTAAGATCTCAGACGAAGATCAGCCATGATCTCATTGAATGGCGGAGCAGGCTCGAAGGGCCGAATGGCCTACTCCTGTTCCTATCTCTATGTTTTCTATGTTTTCTATGAAAGACATTGAAGGATGGTGATGAACAGAGACCTGGGATTTCAAAAACAAAATTCCCTGAAAGTGCGAGTGTCAACAGATAAAGTTTTATAAAAGGGGTATATAGTACAAGAGTTAAAAAGTAATGATACATTTGTATATAACATTGGTTAGACAACAGTTAAGCGTGATGTGTGCCGTTTTGGGTACCCCATTATAGGCAGGATATTAAAGCTATAAGTGTACAGTGTAGATTCACCAGGATTATGCCAGGGATGGGAAACTATAGTTAAGAGGAGAGACTTGAGATACTGGGACTATTTCCATTGGAGAAGAGATTAAATAGAGGCTTTTAAAATCATGAAGAGTTTGGACGGGAAATACTATTTCCTCTGGTTGGGAGTCCATGATGATGGGCATCAATGTGAAATTGTCACCAAGAGTGAGGAGAGGTTAGAGAAATACCTTTATGTAGAGGGTTGTTGGGAGCGTGGAGTACTTTGTCACCAAGATGGGCTGAGACAGACACCATTGTATCTTTTAAGGGAAAATTGGACAAAATTTGCAGTGGAGGAATGTACAAGGCTATGGGGAGAAAGCAGGGCAGTGGGATTAATTTGGACGTGTTGAAAACCCTCCATAGTTTTATTGTAGATGCACACGTGCATGTAGTCACACAAGCAGATATGCACACATGTAGATGCACACACACAAATGTGCATATGCTTATATATCACACATACATACACAAATTATACAGGCATACTTGCCAAAAGATTATGGTGACGACCAATTTGCACAATGAATTGAATTTCTGGAATTTGACTGAACTAAGCTCATTCTCTCATGGGCACACCTGAGATGCTAAACTTTTGCTTTTTATTTTTCATTCTCCTCCATCCCCCACATCTTCCTGGTGCCAACTGTACACCTTGTGGGTACTTTTATGCTACCGACTCATATCTAGTAAGATTGGGAGAGTCCACACTTGACTTGAGTTCAATCAGCCGTCCGCTTTGGACTGAAGTGAACCATGATACCACCAGACTCTCCTCCCCCAATCAGAAAAAGGAGTGACAATCATTTTCTCCCTCTGCAATTAAATAATTTGAATCCAAGGCTCAAGAGATGAAAGGACAGTGCCCCCAAACCCCACAGTGCCAACTAATCAGAGAGCGGTCTTCATTCCATTTGCTTGGGATGGATTCTCTTCTTGATCTGAGAGATGAAGGATCAGCTTCCATCAAGCTCATTGTATCACTTCAGCAAAGCGAGACCTTTATCCCGTTTGCCTGGGATGGATTCACATCTGGATTATAAGAGATGAAAGGGCAGTGTTCACCTTGTTACAACAAAATTAAACTTTGCATAATGCCAGGCTTCAGCACAAACTGCAAACAATGTCACTGCCATTGTTTTACGTCTTCTATTTGGCAGGAACAAAACCAGATTCTTCTTACAGAAGTGCACATGAAAACAGAATTATTGGGTTGTTTCTTTTTAAAAAGAAATGGATTATGCAATATTCCACCTTGGTGCCAAATTTTGAAAGAACGCAGATGCGTAAACAAATAAATTAGTATCAAAAACACCTTAAGCAGCAACAACCACATTAATTACCACCCCATCGCTAATGGAACCTGAAGAGGGTGGAATAGAAAAAAGCTAAAAACATATTGTTCATACCACATGTCCATATTAGAGCTACTTCTATTCTCATGCAAATTGAGCATTCATCTCTATATTGGGCCTAATGAATGGCGACTCTTTCTTTATCTGCCAACTCATTGTGTGTGTGGAGCAGTGTGGACCCTAGCGACAAGACAAAAGGATTAATTTGAATACATTGTGTCAATTAAAAACAAAAGTAAGCAGAAGAATGGTTTGGTTCACCGTTGCAGCTGCGTACACTTGACATGTTTTGTGGGCGGGGGAGGGGGGGGGCTTAAGGAAGAAACCTTCTTTCTTGGAAAGATAGACATTGTGCCTCCCGCTCCATAGGGATGTATTTTAGAAGTGGTGTAATTGCGCAATGCATTGGAGGTGTGATAGGAGTGCTGGATTGTGAATTATGTCCATACCTTGTCCACCTCTCTTTGTGCCAGAGGTGGAAGAGGAGAAAGTTCATTCATCAGAACTGTGATTATAGCAAATTATAGCAGTAATTCAATTGGTTATAAACCGTTGAAAGTTTTTCCACAAGAGGATGCCCAAACTTCATCCTCTCCTTGCTATTGGCAAAGAATGAGAGTAGAATGACGGTTAACATAAAAGGGAACCCAAAAATCTTCTACCGGCATGTAAACAGTAGGCGGGTAGTAAGAGGCAGGGTGGGGCCTATTTGAGACAAAGAAGGTGATATATGCTTAGAGGCACAGGGCAAGGCTAGAATACTCAATCAATACTTTCTATCGGTGTTTACTAAGGAGGTGGATGCTGACAAAATATCAGTAGAAGTGGAAGAGGTAGAAGCAATGGAAGGGGTGAATATTGATAGACAGGATGTACCAGAAAGGCTGGGTATGCTTAGAGTGGATAAGTCACCTGGTCCAGGTGGCTTGCATCCCAGGTTGTTAAGCGAATGAGATAGCGGAAGAGCTTGCCATAATTTTCCAATCTTCCCTAGGTGCAGGGGAAGTGCCAAATGTGACACCATTGTTCAAGAAAGGGTGCAAGGACAATCCTAGTAACTACAGGCCAGTCAGTTTAACATCAGTGGTGGATAAAGTTTTAGAAACAATAATCAAGGAAAAAATTCACAGGCACTTGGAGAAGCTAATTGAGGAAAGCCAACACGAATTTGTAAAACGCAGATCATGTTTGACTAATCTAATTGAATTTTTTGATGAAGTAACAGTGAGGATTGTTGAAGGGATGTTGTCTACATGGATTTTAGGAAGCTGTTTGACAAAGTACCACATAGAAGGAAGGTTAACAAAATTCAGGCTCATGGAATAGGTGGGTCAGTGGCAGCTTGGATAAGGAATTGGCTTAAGGACAGAAAACGGCGAGTTGTGGTAAACGGCTGTTTTTCCAGACTGGAGGATGGTAGACAGTGGTGTTCCCCAAGGGTCAGTGCTGGGGCCACTGCTTTTTTTGATATAATATATATATAACCTGAATATTGGAATACAGAGTAAAATTTCTAAATTTGCTGATGACACCAAACTTTTTTTTGGGGGGGGGGGGGGGGAAGAGGGTGGCAAAATGAGGATGATACCAATCAACTGCAACAGGACATAGAAAGGCTAGCAAAATAAGCAGACAAGTAGCTGATGGAATTTAACAGAGAAGTGTGAGGTGATGCATTTTGGCAGAAGGAACAGAGAGAGGCAATGTACACTTAATGGCACAGTTTTAAAGAGTGTGCAGGGACAGAGGGACCTGGGAGTCAATGCGCAGAGGTCCCTGAAGGTGGCGGGACATATTGAGAGAGTGGTTAGCAAAGCATATGGGATCTTGGGCTTCATAAATAGAGTACAAAAGTAGAGAAGTTATGCTGAACCTTTATAAAACGCTGGTTAGGCCACAACTGGAGTATTGCGTCCCGTTCTGGTGACCACACTTTAGGAAGGATGTGAAGGCACTTGAGAGGGTGCAGGGGAGATTTACCAGAATAGTTCCGGGATGGGGTATCTTAGCTACAAGGTTGGAGAAGCTGGATTTGTTTTCATTAGAGCAAAGGAGGTTGAGGGGTGATTTGATAGAGGTGTACAAGATTATGACGGGTTTGGATAGGGTAACAGGGAAAGGCTGTTCCCACTAGTTGATGGTACAAGGACTAGGGGACACAGATTTAAGGTTTTGGGCAAGAGATACAGGGGGGACGTGACGAAAAACCTTTTACACAGTGAGTGGTGAGGACCTGGAATTCACTGCTGACAGAAATGGTGGAGGCGAAGACACTCATGTTTGCAAGGGGAGACTGGATAGGCACTTGAGGGAAATAAACTTGCAGGGCTACAGGGATAGAGCAGGGGAATGGAACTGACTGGATTGCTCTAGAGAGCCGGCACAGACTCGATGGGCCGAATGGCCTCCTTCTGTGCATTATGACTCCATTCCTTTTATTTTATGCAAGCTGCTTCCAAATTCATCACATCTTTGGCAAATATGGCACCATGAAATAAGTGCCACACCTGGAACATTTCAGTAGAGATCTAGACAGACAGATGAAAATCAAGATGGGTGTGGGGACCATCTACCACTCTGGATGTGAACATTGTTTATTTTTAGGCTATTGGAAAGTCCAATTGTAAATGGACACCACTGCTACTCCGCTGAGGTTTCAGATATTTCCTCTCCCAGGTCCTTTAACTTTGCTTGTCAAGCATGCGCTGTGACCAAACTGCCATTACTCCCAAGCCTCGCCTTATCCTGCTCTGAGCCAGTTACCCAGAGAAGGAAGAGGACAGCATTCTCTCACCCCACACCAATAGTTGAGATTTGGAACTTGATGGGTGGGGTTAGCGGCCAGTGTACCCCGAGGTCGCATTGTATTCATTCTCATGTTTTAAATATCTAATCTCCTCAGCACGTAACCTCTTTCACCCGTGAAAACAGCAGTGTGGAAGGAGACAAGTGCAGTATCTGCAAAGTGAAACTACAGCAGCCATAGTAATGATCCAAATAGGATAACCGGTTATTCTCTATACTCCTCTCCAATGAAATGATTTAAATCCCAGCTATCTACATGGATTACCCTGCGACAGTCCCAAAAATGTATTGCTGAACACTCAAACCTGTATCAATATAAGATAGTCACCAAGAAATCCAATAGGGAATCCAGAAGTAACTTCTTTACCCAGGGTGGTGAGAATGTGGAACTCGCTACCACAGGGAGTGGTTGAAGCGAATAGTATGGATGCATTTAAGGGGAGGCTAGACAAGCATATGAGGGAGAAGGGAAGCGGGGGTTATGCTGATAGATTTAGATGAGGAAAGACGGGAGGAGGCTCAAGTGGCGCATAAACGCCGGCATAGACTGGTTAGGAGGCTCAAGTGGCGCATAAACGCCGGCATAGACTGGTTGGGCCGAATGGCCTGTTTCTGTGCCGTATATCCTATGTATCAAGAGACCATCTGAAATTAGTCTTATTTATTAATCCTTTGAGGTAATTATAGCAAATTTTTCCATATCTGAATGTCATCTTGAGGGAAATGGTTTTATAGACGTGTATCGGCTTCAGACTGGTGCATTAAAGTACAGGATTTCTGGGTTAATACATCACAATTATATCAGTAACTCTCCACAAATCCCAGGAAAAAAAATTACAATTGCAGGAGATCCCAATGCGGGATAAATTTAGCATCTAATTCATCCCAAGAGTGAATTCTGTCAGCACCACATGGGTGATGGTGTTTCACAAACCCCCCAACCTCTGGGTTTGGATGAATGGGAGTTTGCCTTGGAGGACTATTAAACAGTACAGCAATGGCCCATGTCAGGCTAGGAGCAGAATAGCCCGTTCTAACCCAACTGAGTAAACATCACAATTCCAGTTTAACGTTAAATCCGACTGCTTGGATTTAACTCCCAATACAGAGATTTTGGCCATCTTTCGGGGGGGGGGGGGGGGGGGTAAATGAACTTTTAATCTTGATCATTAACACTTCCACTTACCCCCACCACCAAGATATAAAATGTAAAGTCAGCTAAACTGAATGGTTAAAAAGTGTGAAAAATGTGAATGCTGGAAATTTGAAACCCAGTAAATGATGCACCATGCAGGCAACTCAGACAGGTTCACATTTCAGGTGCGGCCCTTATTCAGATATGTTTTATAAACACGTTATATTTGGATGAATCAGGTTCAAGCACCATGCTATACAACACTGTCCCTTCTTAAAGACTTGTGTATAAATCCAGTGTCACAGATAGAAATGGAGCCTAGTTTTTTTTTTAAATTAGTTCCTGGGATGTGGGCATCACGGACAAGGCCAGCATTTTGATTGCTCATTCCTAATTGCCCTCGAGAAGGTGGTGGTGAGCCGCCTTCTTGAACTGCTAGTCAGTATGGTGATGGTGCTCCCACAGTGCTGTTAGGGAGGGAGTTCCAGGATTTTGACCCAGCAACGATAAAGGATCGGCAATATATTTCCAAGTCAGAATGGTGCGTGACTTGGAGGGGAACTTGCAGGTGGTGGTGTTCCCATACACCTGCTGCCCATCCGCCTTGGTGGTAGTGGTCACGGGTTTGGGAAGAATGGGGGGGGGGGGGGGGGGGGAAAGAAGTTATTTTTTTCCCTACTGCAAAAGCAATTTGTACAACCAGAGCTGAAAGAGAAAGAACGGGAACCACTTTTAGCTCAATTTTCTCCCCATCTTTCCCAATGACATTGGATATTGTTTACTGCTGGGTGTGGTTCTATGTCCTCCAACATTTCACCCAAGTGTCCACATCTTAGCTTACCAAGTGGCTGCAATCCAACCTAGCGTGAAGGGTGGCCACAGCCGAGCCCAATCCTGCTCTCTGCCGGGAGCAACATGCATTTTCCAAAATAGAACTCTGGATAGTGATCAAGGGGAACTTTAACTGACTCCCCCCCCCCCCCCCCCCACCTCCTCCCTAACCCAGGGCACTGAGGCTAAGTGTAGCATCCCAACAGCTAACTGGCTGAGATTAGTCCATTTAGAGCCAAGCCGGAAACACAATGTGAAGTTTCAGGTCTGTATGGTTTAGTGTTACACAAGCTAGTGTCTTTACACGCAAGGGCACTGGGAGGAATGTATGCTGGAAGACCCATATGAATGCTTTACATTTAAACATGCAGAAGAAAACTCTAGTCACCAAAATATCAGGTTTCACTATATATCTGAAGGCATTCTGAAGATAGTTTCCCTGAAAATCTGTGTGGCACCATGCCGGCATAACCACCAAGATTGCATGCCTCCCCCATGCCCTAGTCAGAGCTTGCAGGGTCAGCAGACACCCATGTCACTATGGGTGCATCAATGGTGCACGCCATGTGGGGTGGGGAGCCAGACCCGCCAGCACCCATCTCCCCGGCAGCCACTTTTGTCCCAAAAGATCTGTTCCTTTCAGCACCCACCTGGAGGGCAGTAAACATCTCAGTAAAACTTATCTCTTTGACCAAGCTTTTGGTCATTGCCCTAATTTCTCCTTATGTGGCTCAGTGTCAAATTATTTTGTCTTATAACACTCCTGTGAAGTGCCTTGGGATGATTTAAAACATACATAATTCTTACAGGGCTTGATAGGGTAGATGCAGGGAGGATGTTTCCCCTGGCTGGGGAGTCTAGAACTAGGGGTCAGTCTCAGAATAAGGGGTGGGCCATTTAGGACTGAGACGAGGAGAAATTTCTTCACTCAGGGTGGTGAATCTTTGGAATTCTCTACCCGAGAGAGCTGTGGAGACTCAGTCGTTGAGTATATTCAAGTCAGAGATCGATAGATTTTTGAATATTAAGGGAATCAAGGGATATGGGGATAGTTCAGGAAAGTGCAGATGAGGTAGATGATCAGCCATGATCGTATTGAATGGCGGAGCAGGCTCGAGGGGCCGAAAGGCTACTCCTGCTCCTATTTCTTATGTTATGATTTACTACGTTAAAGGCGCTATATAAATACAAGTTGTTGTCGCCATTCAATAATACATCAGGTCCCTAGAGCTGGGGAAGTAGGAGCTCCCAGCGAAAGGGGTCCCAGCTCTTACCAGAGTACTGCCCCTGATGTCATTGGTCTTACAAGGGGTAAAAGTACAAGTAGTTCTGCCCCTTACAAGGCTAACCCGGAAATCCTGCAATCTGCTGGAACCCAGTGCAAAAGGGTCGCAGCTGTTTTCCAGCAGGTTCTGGTGGACATCTATCGAAACTATGGCACATGGCAAACACCTGCCCCCACCCCCCGGAGAGGAAATTCGAATCATAGAATCCTTACAGCACAGTAGGCTATTCGGCCCATCGAGCCTGCGCTGGCTCTCTGCAAGAGCACTTCAGCTAGTCCCAATCCCCTGCCCTTTCTCCATAGCCCTTAAGGCCACTGTGTTGAATATAAAACAAGCACAGACTTCAAACCAGTGCAAACACGCACAGGACTTCTACGTAACGGAAGGAAGAACGAGAAGCATAAAGGGCAAGGGAACCTCACCCAACTCCCATTCAGAATGGCCCACTGCTCCCAAGCCCCTAAACCAAGAGAATTTGAATAGGCGCATACATTTATTTTTGTTTTCAATAAACCATTACATAGCAATTTCTCCTTTGCATCATTCCAACTTAATACCTCATTACCGGTTATAAATTTAAATCTCTTTGGAATTTTAATTTTGACTGAGTGGTACAAGGCAACACTGAACGTCCTAGGTATCATGAAAGCCACATCAGAAGCACCACCAACTGGGAGAGGATCAAACTGCACAATCAAGTATAAACCACCACATTACTGCACCCATAGAGCTTGAGGTTGCATGGCAGCACATCCTCAATAACCCACTTGGAGTTTGTTCTCTATACTTTGCTGGTTAACTGATTTATTTCTCTCAGGTTGGCTTCCTTCCTCCCATTAACCGGTAATTTAAAAAAAAATAAAAAGCATACATACATCCAACCATGCCCCACTGCCAGGACTGAAACAGATTAAGCTCGTGTCACAAGTAAAAACATGGTCCACACCAAGTATCAAATATTTAAAAGTTGTGCAGTTTGAGGGAAATAATATCGACACTCGATATCGCTGTTAGGTAGCTATGTGAATCTGCAGGAACAGCACTTCTGCGAGTGTGTACTTGCGCATATTTGTGCTCATCAAGGAAAGGGATGACAGCTGGGGATTGGGCTAATTTTTTAGTTAACACCCAGTGACAGTAAGGAGTACACTCAGGCATGGCTAGCTAAAATTTAATGTTAATTTTCTCCTTGCTCCCAGCACACTCCACTTCCCCATCACCCCCCAACCCCACCACCACCACCAAATATACCTCAAAAAAGTGTCAACCCCCTGCCATGCCAGCTTGTAATTTTCAATCTTTACACATACTGTATACTTACCCACAGTGCGAGACCAGCGAATTCCTGCTGACCTTCTCCACAGGAATAGAACATTGTTGCCCTTATTTTCATTTCAGAACTGACTTCCTACTACTTTATCCATTTGTACAATTATAATCCATTCATGCAAGAAGGACATCGCATGTCAGGAAGTAGCTTACAGCAAAAGATTATTTTTTTGAAAAAGCACCTCAGTTCGGTGAGGGCTGTAGGAATATTTCTACGACAAAAAAATCTAGAAAGATCCACATCTGTTTATTCAAACAATACGCGACTTGGTGAATAAGCTTCCCAACCCTAACAGCATACTAATCCGAATACTGTCTGTACACCCCCGACACTATACAAGATGAAAAAGCTGCGCATATTTATCCATCTGTAAAGACAGCTTAATTCTAAGGACAGGAAAGTAATTCCAATGTGGAGGAAGCAGTATTTGGTTTGGAAGGTAATGTTTAGTTTTCACCTGACTTGAGTTAGCAGCGAGCTGGTCCCATGGTGCGATTCTCGGAGAACAGGACTAATATCACGCTGCACTGCAGGGTGGCAGGGCAGGGGCTCGAGGTCTTGGCGCCAAGGTGCTTTTAAGTTCCTAATTCCAGCCGGGCAGTTTGGGAGGAGGGGTGAGCAAGGGAGAAGAGAATGGAAAAGCAGTGAACCTGGTACAAAGACATATTAATGGGGGGAAAAAAATCCCCTAAATGGACTTAATGTAAGTGCAAATACAACTTTTTCATATTGTAAATTCATACCCAAGTCTAGATGCATCAGTGATCTCCCAACACTAACTGCAACTATGCACCTCCAAGCTTTGAGCCTAATGGGAACAATTGTGGAATTCAGATTGCCTAATCTGGCGTTACTCTCCAAATTGTTTTTGGGATAGGAGGGTTTGCCCCTTAGTTTTAAAGATGTAGTACCTGATTATCTGTCTTCATTACCCACAAAATTTTCTGATCTAACCCTTATTTTCTGAGCATTTTTGACTAGGAAAAGATGCAAGTTTTTGACAGCAGAAATAAATTCCAGGAACACGTGCTAATGCTGTCAAGTTGTACACTTGAAGCCTGGTGTTATGGTCACGAGGAAACTGTGGACAGTTAAGAACAAGTACTCCCAAATCATGCCTTCTTTAAGTAATTCTGCTGCAAAATCTGCAACATCTTCAACAAAAAGTCTCAAAACAAGTTTAAAAAAAAAAAAAACCAGGATGGGTTGACCTTCTACCTGTACTTTGGGTGGATGGGAAATAATGTTGCGGCAGTATTCTCTTTTTGGCCAGTGCATTTTTGTGATCAAGATAAAGAATATTAATGGGGGGGGGGGGGGGGGCGGAGTGAAATATTTCAGTACTTCTCACAATTGTGGACACTCCCGAATCAAGACAGCGTCTGTCAGAAGCGCAGTAAAGCTTCTCTGCTTACCTCAGCAACATGCCTTAATACCAATCTCGGACCTAATCCTAATGCACCAATATGACATTTCCAGCTCCCATACCAATCAATCTTGATGATTTCTTTTAGTGTAACTGCCAGTTTAATAACAAATTATGAATGCGAACGTTCAAAGCTGCTTCCCCGCCCCCCAAAAAAGGGAGACCAGTGATGAGTTACCCATGTTATTATGTTCATTCACTCAAAATATAATTAGCTGCATAGTCTCTGACATGCCACACCCTTCCATCATAAACAATTCATACAGAATTACAATCTGTCCATAAAACATTCATTTATAATTGTTTTTTTAAACATCAAAAAAGGTTGAACAAACATTTAATATGATGAAAATGCATATGACATATGTTGACTATGTGCGTTTTTTTTAAAATAGCTATTATTGAGTTTAAATGTCAAGTAGCAGCACACGAGGGTCTTCAACTGCAGCTTTAATTTTTCGGAGGAAAAATACTGCTTCTCTGCCATCGATCAAGCGGTGGTCGTAGGTTAGGGCCACATACATCATGGGACGGATCACAACCTGCAATAAGAGGGAAACATGCATGACGTGCTGACAATTTGGATACGAGCTGCCCCTTTAAAATAGAAATTTCATGGCACCAGTTAATTCAATGCACTCGCCCGGCTATCATGAGCCCACCTCCGATATAAGCAACGCACTCGCCCAACTTTAAAAGGTGCATCATCAATACAGGGCAACGCCCTGACCCAGCCAGTACAAGGCAACATGCTAACTGGTCATCAAAGGCCCACCACAGTGCAAGGTAAAGCTTCTGCGGAGTTACTACTGGCACCAATATAGGACAACACCCTACCGTTTCCCCAAAACTTGTACCAGAATAAGGCAATGTTTCAGCTATCTAGCACAGGCCTGCCGCCAGCACCATTACAGGGCAATGTAACCCCTCCAAACTGCTACTGATAGACAAAATTTCCATCTTTAACTCAACCCAACCCTCTGCTTTACCTCACTGCAGCAAATCTGGGAACGATTAGAAAACAACAGAGTGAGGAGGGCGTTAGGAATGCCGCTCATTGACTTAATATCTAAACATACAATTTTAAGTATCAAGTCATATTCAACATAAATCCATTCTTGTGAAATTCTGAACATCAGCGTGGTTAACAGCTAGGCCACAACTCTGAAACCAATCAAATACAACACATTTCTCATGTAATTATTAGCGTGGCTTGAGTTATAGCTCCAAAAACCAAAATAAGCTCTTGTTCAGCTGAACTGTGAAAATCTGTACTTCAACATCTCCAGCTATGCCAAGGAGACTATTTTTCCCCCCTACACATTACAACCCTTTACCTCAAGTACAATGATGAAGGTGGAAAGAAAAAAGATCAGTTCCCTAAACCAAACTAGTGGAGCAGACAGATCAGGTAGATTTATACAGCCAGGTTCTGCAGGCACTGTACAAAACCTTATCTGTTCTGTATGTATTCTACTTGTATAATTCTTGTAAATAAATTAGTCAAGTAGGAATCTGAGCCCAGCTCGAATGTGGTTTGTTGATAATATCTACCAGGGTAGCTTGGAGAGAAATAAAAAGTGCAGATTCCAAGAGGTCGTCGCAGAGTTAGAAAATCACAACACTGCAGCTTCTAGTGCTTGAGGATGTGAAGTCCGCTTATGGGAAGTGAGACAAAACTATTGCAAGAAGCACTAAAATATCCTAAAAGTACATCACATCCCTGACAGCGAATTGCGATCTATTCTGTCACAGAGATAAGAAAAGGTGCAATACTTTAAAACCCTTTTAAAACACTAGGGATTAATAAACCTGAAAACAAAACGAGATTATCACTCACCTGGCCCTTGATTGCAACTGGTCTCTCAAAGATAGCGTGCATGCCTAGGATGGCAGACTGGGGTGGGTTGATAATCGGCGTCCCAAACATCGAGCCAAACACTCCTCCATTACTGATTGTGAAAGTACCTCCATCCATGTCTTCGATAGCCAGCTCGTTCTTACGGGCCTAGACCAACATAATGCAAAAAATGTATTAGATCCTTCCAAGTGTGCCAGCTTCTTTCCTCATGTTAAACAGCCTCACCTTATGCTTCTCTACCCTTACTCCCACCCCCCCCACCTCCTCTTAGGTTCTTGCAGTGGTGCAAAATCCAGTCCTGATTTTCTGTCGCTCCATACAAACCCGTCTACTATTTTTCATTTCGATTCCTTAAAAAGTACTATGCTCCCATAGATTTACAATCAATTCTAGCTGTAATAAGTAGACATTTTGCCTCGCTACAAGGGCTTCGATTTGCCTGTTCCAATCCACAAATATGGATATACCCTACCCAACATATCAACACAGCGCCATTTGCATTGAAGCAATTTGGGCACAAGTTGTAACAGTGCTTAAAGAAAAAAAAGCAGCAAGACAGAATAGTCAAGGCCCAAATCAACAAGTAACTAATAATACTAGGAACAACTTAAACTAACTAGTAACTGATACTAGGAACAACTTAAACCAATGAGTAACTAATACGAGGAACAACACCTTTAACTAATAACAGGAACAAACACCTTAAGCTAAGGAGTAACTAATAATTGTAGGATCAATCACCTTCTCTCCCAGCTCATTGATCACTCTCTCAATGTCAGCATAATTCATTGTTTCAACATTCCGGATTACGGGGACAACCAGACCCTGTGGATGAAAACAAATAAATCAACACCTTGCTTTTATATATTGCCTTTAATGTAGTAAATGTGCTAAGTTGCTTCACAGAGGAGAATTAGGGAAGGTGACAAAATGCATAATATATCAGGGAAAATACATGTTTTTTTTTTTACCTGACAAGAAAAGTCCACTCCTACTAATTGATAATCTTTTTTTTTTTTTTAAACTTGAAAAAGATGTGAATGATCCAGTAGTTCAGATTAAGATGTTTTAGTAAAAGGAGGCTTTTTATTGCATGATTTCAATTTAAATTAAGAGGAGCAACAAAAAAAGAACTTGTATTTATGTAGCAGCTTTCATGCCCTCATGATGTCCCAAAGCACTTCACAGCCAATGAATTATTTTTAAGGCTGGTCGCTGTTGTAATGTAGACAAATGCAGCAGCCAATTTGCACACAGCAAGGTCCAACAAATAGAAATGTGATAAATGAGCAGATAATTTGTTTTATTGATGTTTGTTGAGAGATAAACGTTGGCCAGGACTTCAGGAAAATCCTCCATTTATCTGAGAAAGCAGATGGGACCTCAGTTTAACATCTCTTCTGAAAGACAACACTTCTGACAATGCAGCACTTCCTCAATACTGCCGAGTGTTCCATCATTACTACACCAGAGTGTCAGCCTAGATTATGTGCTCAATTCTCTGGAGTAAGGCTTGAACCCACAACCATATGACTCAGAGGGGAGATTACGACACTGAGCTAAGGCTGACACTTAGAATGGACCATATTACAGGTCTTTTCAGACACTCCCATTAACTGATAATGGGAGCATGAGGGAAAAGGAAAAATGTTCCCTTACCTCATAAGCACCCTAACATACCCGCTGTTTCAAATAGGAGAATAAAGTAGAAACACATTTACATCCATGACCCCACCACCTGATAAGATAAACTTGAAGGCCATTATTTATAACAAGGGGAGGGGGAATACAGAGTAAAACATAGGAAGCATTATTAAAAACTATGGATCAAGGTAAGAATTTCTGCAAACTTGCATTCATTCCTCAATCATAAAACTACATCTCATGTAACAACCTTTCAATACCCTGGATTTATCTGACCTCTGTCAATTTATGTGGATTTGAGCAAAATGTCTTAAGGACAACTTAATGGAGTTACTTTCAACTGAATTATGTACTCCTAATAAAGGATATAAAGGCAGCTATATGTATACCTACTGGCACTTCAGTCATTCCTTGTTTTATTATGCTTTGAAATTACTAGCATTAATGGCTGCCTGTGAAGAAGTTTCTACATAGAATATCCCCTGCAGTGATGGCGAGTACTGTACACAGCCTCCATCCATCTCACTAGATCACAGGAGGGGTTTCATGACATCACAGAGGTGATTCTACACAAAATTTCTTGATTCCAAGCTGCCCTGGGATTAGAATAATCCCACAGACATTTGCAAAACATTAGTACAGCAACATTTTCTTTATTTTGGCATCCTAAATCTAATGCTGCCACTCCTGAAAATTGGATCTGGAACTCTGAATGGCCTCCAGCTTTCAAAATCCTTACCAAATTGTAATTCAACCACATGTCTATGACATTTAAATCATTGCTCATAATGCAACTGCATGCCTGGTCGTTATAACCAGAGGATTAGCATTACTCCTTAAAGCCTTACAGCTTAAATGTAAACTGAATATAATATATGGACGTATCTAAAAGCTCCTTGTGATGCTTATTTTGCATGGAAAAATAAAGTGTGCTCCCTGAACCACTTCAGCAAACAGAACTTGTAGACTAACAGAAGCAACTAACTCTTCCCTTCCCTCCCAGAAGAATCTTGCTCACTGCATCCAGAAAATGCGCTGGGATTATTCTGCAGTGACCACCAATGAATATTGTACAATGCTCACCTTTGGTGTTGCTACAGCTACGCTGATGTCAACATAATCTCTGTAGACTATTTCTTTAGTTGTATCATCGATAACTAGAAGAAAAACACAAATCAAACCAGTCATAAACTGGAGGAGTGACTGAATTGAGAGATAGTCATGATATTGCAGTGAAATCAAGTTTTGAAAACTGTGCTCATGCTATCTTATCACCAATTTAAGAAACAGAAGAATCTTGCAACTCGTAACTGAATTGCATAAATTCACACGGAGGCCACAGGACATAACTGTTCACAAACGAAATTGGGCAGCTCTTTCAAAAAGCCGGTACAGACACGATAGGCCGAATGGCCTCCTTCTGTGCCGTAAGATTCTATCTACGATTCTAAGTGCCGGGGACATGGTTTAACCACACTGATGGAGTGACTAGTAGAGGCCAATTCATTACATATATTCAAGAAGGAGGTGGATATATTTCTTAAGGCTAAAGGGATCAAGGGATATGGGGAGAAAGCAGGGACAGGGTACTGAATTTGGATGATCAGCCATGATCTCATTGAATGGCGGAGCAGGCTCGAGGGGCCGAATGGCCTACTCCTGCTCCTATCTTCTATGTTTCTATGACTGCCTACTGCGCAGTACAACCTAAATATTTAAACTCCAAGTTGCAGTGACTACCAACTTCCTTTCCCAAATGTATTTTCTTTTGCAATTAAAAAAAAGTTTCTCCTCTTTCCTAGCCTTCAAAAAAAAATTAAGTTTCCCTGTGCAACTTCCCAGCTGAGGGAAGCACAAAGTGCTTTTAAGCCTCAAACCAACACCACTCTGCAGCAACCCAGCACGTTTCTCACCCTCTGATTTCTAGGTTAAGCCAAGGCCTGGGACATGTTGTCTTCCCTCTCACCCATGAACAGTATTAGGCATGGAGAGGTTCAAGCAAGAAGGGGAGAGAATATTTTTTATATGAAAAGAAGCAACGTCACCCTCAAGTTTATTTATTTATTTTTTAAGAGAGAGTTTGTATTTTACTTTATATTAATAAATATGAAGGAAATTACAAAAATGCTCTGCTACAACATACCGGTTGAATCAGGTTATATTTACATTTTCTCCAATAAACTGAACATATTTATGGCTGTCTCTCCAAGGGTCAATCAATCAGAAATGAGAATAAATTGCCACTGTTCACATTCATTAAAGGTTTCTCATTGTGAAACAGTCAGCTTTTTTATTTATTCAAACAGGAAGAGCAAATTTTTTTCATATTTACAAGAATGTGAAATTTCTCAGACAAATTGCAACATTTTAGCTTGAAACACAACTGATAAAATGCAAAAAAAACACATTTGGAAAAAATCAAATCCAAGTAAATAACTGCTATCAACTGGGTAAATATAAAAACAAAAGTGGATTATCGACCAATTAAAAAAAAAATTCTACTCACCGAGGGTCAATGAACTGCCCCTCACTTAATTTACGGAGTGACTGCTGCCAACGGCCGGAAGCTGCGCAGAAGCATACTGCGCATTAATCTGGAACAGAAGCATGATGGTTCTGTTCTTTATCTCCTCCCCGGCACTTTTTCCAAGGAGCCCACTCCCTCCCCGGCATTTTTTCAAGGAGCCTGCTCCCTCCCTGGCAATTTTTACAGGAGCCCACTCCCCAGCACTTTTTCCTCAGAGCCTGCTTCCTCCCCAGCACTTTTCCCCAGGGGCCACTCCCTCCCCGGCATTTTAAAACATTTTATTAACACGCCCGCTCCCGTAATGAGTCGGAAGCGCGCAATGCTTCTACACAGCTTCTGGTTTGTTGGCAGCACTCGCGTCCTTCAATTTATTCTTGAAACCACAACCCCACCTGCCAAGTATGGAATAAATTGTGTTCCAGTTGACAAAGAAACATAGAAGATAGGAGTAGGCCATTCGGCCCCTCGAGCCTGCTCCGCCATTCAATGAGATCATGGCTGATCATCCACATTCATTACCCTGTCCCTACCTTCTCCCCATATCCCTTGATCCCTTTAGCCTTAAGAAATATGTCCAACTCCTTCTTGAAAATATTTAATGAACTGGCCTCCACCGCCCTCTGTGGCAGAGAATTCCACAGGTTCACCACTCTCTGGGTGAAGAAATTCCTCCTCATTTAAGTCCAAAATGGCTTACCCCTTATCCTTAGACTATGACCCCCGGTTCTGGACTCCCCGGCCATCGGAAACATCCTTCCTGCATCTAGTTTGTCCAGGCCTGACAGAATTTTATAGGTTTAGATGAGATCCCCTCTCAATCTTCTAAACTCCAGTGAGTATAAGCCCAATCGACACAATCTCTCCTCATAAGTCATTCCTGCCATCCCAGGTATCAGCCTGGTGAATCTTCGCTGCACTCCTTCCATGGCAAGAACATCCTTCTTCAGATAAAGCGACCAAAACTGCACATAATACTCAAGGTGCGGTCTCACCAAGGCCCTGTACAACTGCAGCAAGACATCCTTGTTCCTGTACTCGAACCCTCTTGCTACAAAGGCCAACATACCATTTGCCTTCTTAACCGCCTGCTGCACCTGCATGCTTACCTTCAGCGACTGGTGCACAAGAACACCCAAGTATCTTTGCACTTCCCCTTCTCCCAATCTATTGCCATTCAAATAATAATCTGCCTTCCTGTTTTTGCCACCAAAGTGGATAACCTCTCATTTATCTACATTATAGTGCATTTGCCATGTTTCTGCCCAATCACCCAACCTGTCCAAATCGTACTGGAGTTTCACGACATCCTCCTCATAGCATACCCTCCCACCCAGCTTTGTGTCGTCTACAAATTTGGAGATATTACATCCAATTCTGTTGTCCAGATCATTAATGTATATGGTGAACAGCTGGGGTCCTAGCACCGATCCTTGCGGTACCCCACTAGTCACTGCCTGCCACTCGGAAAACGACCCGTTTAATCCAACTCTCTGCTTTCTATCCGCCAACCAGTTCTCTATCCAAGTCAATACCTTGCCCCCAATCCCATGTGCCTTAATTTTGCACACTAATCTCTTATGCGGGACCTTATCGAAAGCCTTCTGAAAGTCCAAACACACCACATCCACTGGTTCTCCCTTATCTATTTTACCAGTTACATCCTCAAAAAATTCCAGTAGTCAAGCACGATTTACCTTTTGTAAATCCATGTTGACTTTGTCCGATCCTGTCGCTGCTTTCCAAGTGCTCTGCTATTACATCTTTTATAATGAACTCTAGCTTTTTCCCCCACTACTGATGTCAGGCTTACCGGTCTATAATTCCCCGCTTTTTCTCTACCGCCTTTTTTGAATAGTGGGGTAACATTAGCTACCCTCCAATCCATGGGTACTGTTCCAGAGTCTGGAAGAGTACTGTTCCAGAGTCTGGAAGATGACCAGCAATGCATCTACTATTTCTAGGGCCACTTCCTTAAGTACCCTGGGATGTAGATTATCAGGCCCTGGGGATTTATCGGCCTTCAGTCCCATCAATTTTCCAAACACCATTTCCCTACAAATACTGATTTCTTTCAGTTCCACCCTTTCATCAGACCCTATGTTCCCTGGCATCTCTGGGAGGTTATTTGTGTCCTCCTTTGTGAAGACAGAACCAAAATATGTGTTTAGTTGGTCTGCCATTTCTTTGTTCCCCATTATAAATTCCCCTGATTCTGACTGCAAGGGACCTACGCTTGACTTCACCAATCTTTTTCTCTTCACATATCTATAAAAGCTTTTAGAGTCAGTTTTTATGTTCCCTGCAAGCTTACTCTCATGTTCTATTTTCCCCTTCTTAATTAATCCCTTTGTCCTCCTTTGTTGAATCTTAAACTGCTCCCAATCCTCAGGATTATTGCTTTTTCTGGCCAATTTATATATCCTCTCCTTGGATCTTATGCTATCCCTAATTTCCCTTGTTAGCCACGGTTGAGTCACCTTTTCTGTTTTATTTTTATGCCAAACTGGGATGAACAAATTCTGTAGTTCATCCATTCGGTCTTTGAATGTTTGCCATTGCCTATCCATCGTCAACCCTTTGAGTGACAGTTTGTTCCAAGGTTAGGGAGGACCAGGGATCAAGTTGTATAAGGTTAGATATCAGGAGGTGGTTCTTTTCCCAGAGAATAGTGGACCTCGGGAACAGGCTGCCGTCTCGTGCGGTGGATGCTGATTTGTTGAATTCCTTCAAGCGAGAGCTGGACCAGTTTCTGGCTGGGGCGGAGATCACCTCTTGCAGAAGGTAGATAACTGCAGGGAATTCGGGGTCAGTGTGATCTCCTGGACTAGTTTCGATCACCTAAATGGGTCGGAGAGAAATTTTCCAGATTTTCACCCCCGAATTTGGCCTGGGTTGTTTTTAAATCTGGGGTTTTTTCGCTTCTCCCAGGAAATCACACGGTTTTGGGTGGGGTGGAGTGGATATATTGAGATACACAAGGTTTCACGATTGGTTGGGACAGACCCGATGGTTTTTACTGGTCAGTCAATGGCCCAGAAATTCGGCTCTCCCCGGGGGAGTACGCACGGGGTACTCACCCGTAGGCCAAATGGAAGTGTCGGTTTCCTGCATGCACTGCGCATGCACGGGAAACCGGCAGTTCCGATCCTCTGAACGAAGGGGTTCAGAGGTCGAACACGCGCGCAGGGGAGGCTGCGCATGCGCATCGAACTTACGTTTAAATTTTTTTTTTAATTTATTTATTTATTTACAGGTTTTCACGAGAGGTTAAGCCTGCAGGATTTACACATTTAAAAAGCAGGCGGAAGGCCTGCTTTTTGCAAGGTAAGTGGTCAATTAATTAAAATTAAAACTTTTTTCCCCACAGGTTTATTATTTTTAAATACTTTAAAGCAAGGTAAGTTTATTTTTAGCCCTGTTAGAATATTTTTAAAAAATTCAAAAATTTAAATTGTTTAAAATAGTTATTTAATGTAATTTATAGTTTATTTAAAAAGTGTGATTTAAAAAAAAAATTATTTGAAGGTTTACTGCTATTTTGGGCCCGTAGTATTTATAAGTTTTGACAGGTCTACCTGTCAATCTTA
The DNA here is from genome assembly GCF_052327205.1 of Somniosus microcephalus. Taxonomy (NCBI): domain Eukaryota; kingdom Metazoa; phylum Chordata; class Chondrichthyes; order Squaliformes; family Somniosidae; genus Somniosus; species Somniosus microcephalus. The sequence continues at coordinate 31,428,175 of NC_140998.1, read as the reverse complement.
TGAATGGGCTTTTCCCTCCTCCGATTGGCTGCCCATGGCTCACGTGATCCCAGGGGACGCATCGCACTAACTACGCCCCTGGGAAACGCAAGCACAGCGCGCCGGCAGCTGGGCCAGGCCCCAGAACGGAATTCCACGGGGCCCTACAGCTCAACTGCCAGCGCGCAAGGTAAGTGCAGGTCGGGGGCTTGCACCCGCGGGAAGCCCCCGACCCGAATTTCTGGGCCATAATTCAGATGTTTGTAAGTAGACCCTTGGTTTTAGCATAGTGTTCTCTTAAAATCCGAAATGGACTTGAAATACTGTTTTCTACTCCAGTAGCTATCTGCAGGACTTGGTCTTTACTCACCAGCGTTTACCACCGGTTGATTCTGCAGTGCAAAACTGGTTGCTTTGACAAACGCAGACATGAAACCTAGCTTCATGTTGTGCTTCTTGAGGAAGGTTTCTTTATGTAGAGTTCTCATTTCCTGGATGTTGCTGTAGGGAAAGGAAAAAGCAATTTGCCATCAACAGTCTTTGAAACTAAACAGCCCCACAGAGCACAACTGTTAAAAGGGATTTCCCAAGGAAGGTTGCACAGTGTCATAGGATGCCAGCGCCTCAATGGGCTGTGCTCCAAAATGGCAGAAGGCAGATTTGTATCGCCACAAGGTATACAAGATTCAATGGTCAATCACAAGTTCAAACTTAACTTTCTTTACTTCTGTTTTTCCTTAAATGAAAACCCAAGTACTGAGTGCTCCTAAATAGTCCACACAAATATGATAGCGGGTTTAATTAGAAGTGGAGGCAAGTACGTCTAAAAATTTGAAAGTTATGAAACCAAGTGATAAATGAGACTGATAACAGAAGAGTGACCAGGTTGATTTAAGCAGTCATGAGAACAGACCCTCAGAATTGAACAAAAAGCAAAAGGTTGCCGTTGATGGAAACAATCAGGTTGCAAACAACTTGCATTTACATTGCACCTTTACTGTAGAAAACAGGCAGTCAGCATCTGTGGAGAGAGCAGGTACATCAATGTTTCAGGTGTAGACACGGTCTGAACCCACTCTAAATCATCAGTGGCCTTTTGAAGGGAGTGTGTCCATTGCTGCGTATTCCAAATGTAGCCTCGCTAATGATTGCACAAAGTTAGAATAACTTGTTTTTGACATTTCAATCAAATGTCCTCGAGATATATCCCAGTACAGTGGCTAGCCTTGTGTGATTACCCTTGCTTCTTATTGAGTAATAAATATTCAGACCTAAATAATTTGGGACCTGAAACATTTACTTATCCGTTCCCTCTATAGATGCTTATACTGCCTGCTGAGTATTTCTAGCATTTACTGTTTTTCTCAGAATTGTACTTGTTTTCATTAAACAAAAGATAATGGCGGAAAATTATTGTATATTTAATAGGGAATGGGTAATATTGCAAACAGCTTATTTAGCTTAGCCTATGTGCACAAGTACAGAATTAGTAAGATTTGAGATTAGAAGGAATTTCCTCTCTTTCCCCAATCCCCATGGGAATTGCACATACACAGAACTGGCTCCCAACTGAAGTTCCATAGTGATTAACAGCATTAAAGAGCCAAACAAATGGCTGGTTAGGAACAGGATTGAGGGTTACATGGATATGTACATATAGAGATGACCAAATGAGTAGACGGGGCCTTGCCCTGAAGCTGTTGAAAAGTATCACGTAAAAGGAAGTCTTTTCTTTTTCAAGTTCTGCTTCCTACCTGAACCTCTCCAGTTCTTTCAATGGTGCCAATGTTTTTCTCCTGGTTTAAGTACTGCACAATTATTTTGTTACTTTTGTTCGTGCCCTTTGTTATAATATTAATCTGAAGTAGACAATGATCAATGGAACGCAAGCATTCATCTGCTTTCAAGTTACGGTGGGCTGCTCAATACGAAGCACAACAGCATCTGCCTTCATTCTCTACTTCACTTATGTTAACAGTTATTATTAGCTCTTATTTTTCATTAATGACTTTCAATTTCACTCAACCAACAGTTACTCAGAGCCAACTCAACCCTTACATTAACAAGACTACTTGCCTCATATCTCCCATCACTAAATATCATGTTAAGCTTTTGTGAAGAGGAAGTTGAATAACATTTTCTATGCAAAATACTTATTGCCCAGTACAAAGCTGTGCGTTTGATAGCATTGTGCAGTGTTGATTATCATCTGAATGGCTTCTATAATTGTTTGAACTATTTTACTTTTTAATGTCACAGTACTGAAATCATCTTAAGGCTTTCAATTCATACACAGTCACTCCAGCACCATCATTTCCATCCGTTTGACCCGAGCAGAATTGTTGCCTCTTACTGCACAGCTGTTTTCTGCCACATAATGAATTGCGCTGTACTTCGGCTTTTCCGGCTTCGAGACACAAATTTCCGTGACCTTGTCACCCACGTGCATTACTCTAGTGACAGCCGCTAACCACGAAGGATACGTCTTTACAGTTCCACTTATGATTTGCTTTGTTTCTCATCTCTCACCAAAGCTTTTCCTTCCGTGTGCCACTGGGATAGATTCTACAGGAAACTTTGATATCCGGCACTGACGGGACCGAGCTGGTGCCGTACCATCAAAAGTGCCGGACATACCAGCGTTAATGTTGAAACATACGGAACTGAGAAGCTCCGTGTGAATCAACAAACCCTGTTGCTTAGCAACAGCTTCAAAACAGTCAGCTGCAGCTGCAAGCGTCTCTAGCTGAAGCTGTTGCTATAGCTACAGACCATGCAGTGCCTGACTGGGGGGAAAAAAAAGCAACGAGAACTAAAAAAAAAACTTATAGAAAACGGCTCCTGATTTTTGCCGTTAGATCGAGTATTCCGGACATATAACCTCCGGATAAACCAAAGATTCCTGTATCACCAAATCATCCAGTGCTCTTATTAGTGCTACAGGCACAAGTGCAAAGCAGGAGGAAAAGGGGGGTGTCTCCACAAAAATTCTTCTCAGATAGCTAACCAAAATGTTTGAGCTGGTGACAGAACTTTGTATATAGGAATAATATGCAATATGATCTGAACTAAAGTACAGCTGTACTACAGTTTGACCTGTCACACACATTATATTTCATTGTGCTACAGGAAAATTAATCCTGTATGTAAAAGTTATGAAATCATTGGATTTCAGATCAGTGGATACAGGTACATCAACTGTAAAAGTCATAATTACCATCTAGACTTTCCTTTATAACTGTACTAGCTGAAGGAAACAGTGTTACGGTTGTTTATGGAAAGTAGACACTCAGGCCCACATTTAAACGGGAGGGCGGGAACAGTGCGAGCGAACCCCGAGGCGTATGACACACCTGGAGTGATGTTGAGGCTTGGTCGATTTTAACTGGCGGGCCTCATTTCGAGAAGATTGGCAGGCTGGCCAGCCCGTTGTGTGGGCTCTGCAGGCCACCCTCACACACGACACAATATCCAGTGGGAGTCCCGGCTCGCACCTGGCAAGTCACACAGCACAAGTGAGCAGGAGTGGCGGCAGGGACAGCCCAGGTGCCGACACGCTGGAGAGCTTCGGCCTCTCCTAGCTCAGCAGGGCAGAGATGTGGAACTCCGGCGCCCAGCTATGAAAAAGAAAATGCTTGAGGCAGACGTTTTGGCAGATGTGCCAAACACTTTTGACTATACTGGTGGGGAAGGATGGAGGAGTCCACTTCCAGCATGTGTGGGCTGCTGTCACAGGGCATTTTCACTCTTCAATCTACCCTGGACCATGGGACAGGGACAGCATCGCCAGGCCCTCATAGTAAGAGTTTATGTCACCAGCTTTTGCAGCTTTCATGCAAGCTCAGACAGCTGGCATGCATACTCTGGACTCCAGTATCCGTCCCACCTGGAAGAAACTGGGATATTGGAACGCCTTAAAATGAAAAAAAATCAAGGCAACTTACTACGTAGCAGGCACAGACTTGCATGAACCTCGTGATCACGTACAAGCTGCACATTTATTTAACAAAATCCTTGCCGGTTAATAAACACTCCTGGCTGGTCATGAGGTGCCCTGATGGCTACACGTGTACAGTCAAGCACCTCCTGCGCTCAGGGAAAGCAGCGAAGCCCAAGGCTCTCTCATTCTTACTGTTTTCATCTATCCCAAGAGATGTATGGGCTGGCCCTGACAAATAGTGCATCTGTGACCTGCATGATGCACTTGTGGGTGACTGAGATACCTTCGGGATGTCTCCCGTGGCAGCCTGGAAAAATCCAGAGGCATAAAAGTTGCGGGTGGTGGTTAATTGTACTGCCACTGGCATGGTCGCCCAGTCCAGCAGGCTTCCAGGAGACTGTAGGTGTCAGGAACTACCTGTATGGACAATCTCAGCCTCCTGAGGTACCACTCCTCGGACAGGTCCAGGAAGGTGACCCTTGACCTGTATACCGTGAGGTGGACAAGGCCTTTTGCGAGCAGACCCCCCTCACCTGCATACTTGAGGCCTGCCTGTAGCTCCTGCATTTTCTCACGTCCTCAGCTGTTGCTGCTGCTCTGCCTGAACAGTGCAATTAAAGCAGCACCCATGCTTAGTTCTTCTGGCTGCAGTTGGGTAGGGATGCAGAAAAAAAGTGCAGAAATACAACTAAATACACAACAAGCACACAGTCCAAAATGACCAGTTACAGCACCTGCAACTAATCAGAGCTGGTACATGTTGTGGCCCCTTTAAATCAGACAGATTGTTAAGTGGAGAACCAATCCCGCCGGGCTTCCGAGTTCTGCAATGACTGCAGTTTACTCAATTATTTCCGAGATTATCATAGAATCATACAGCGCAGGAGGCTGCCATTCGGCCCATTGTGCTTGTGTCGGCTCTTTGAAAGAGCCATCCAATTAGTCCCACTCCACTGCTCTTTCCCCATGGACCTGCAATTTTTTCCTATATCCAATTCCTTTTTGACAGTTACTATTGAATCTGCTTCCACCACCCTTTCAGGCAGTGCATTCCAGATTACAACACTGCGTAAAAAGAATTCTCATCTCCCCTCTGGTTCTGTTGTCAATTATCTTAAATCTGTGTCCACAGATTACCAACCCCCGCCAGTGGAAACAGTTCCTCCTTCGTTACTCTATCAAAACCCTTCATAATTTTGAACACCTCTATTAAATCTCCCCTTAACCTTCTCTGCTCTAAGGAAAACATAAGAACATAAGAAATAGGAGGAGTAGGCCATTCGGCCCTTCGAGCCTGCTCCGCCATTCAATGAGATCATGGCTGATCTTCTGCCTCAACTCCATTCACCGGCCCTATTGCCATATCCCTTGATGCCCTTACTAGTCAGAAATCTATTAACTTCTGTTTTGAATATACCCAACGACTGAGCCTCCACAGCCCTCTGGGGTAGAGAATTCCAAAGATTCACCACCCTCTGTGTGAAGAAATTTCTTCTCATCTCAGTCCTGAATGGCCTACCCTTTATCCTGAGGCTGTGGCCCCTGGTTCTAGACTCCCCAGCCAAGGGAAACATTCTCCCAGCATCCACCCTATCAAGCTCTGTAATAATTTTGTATGCTTCAATGAGATCCCCTCTCACTCTTCTGAACTCGAGTCCAAAGATGTGCGGGTTAGGTTGATTGGCTATGATAAATTGACCCTTAGTGTTAGGGGGATTACATACGTGGGGTTACAGGAATAGGGTGGGATATGTGTTGGTGTAGAGGTTACGGGGATCGGGTGGGATATGTGTCGGTGCAGGCTCGATGGGCCGAAATGGCCTCTATCTGCACTGTGGGGTTTCTGTGATTCTGTGAATACAGGCCTAAGTTTACTCAATCTCTTCTCATACGACAGTCCCGCCATCCCAGGAATCAATCTCGTGAACCTTCGTTGCACTCCCTCTATGGCAAGTATATCCTTCCTTAGGTAGACCAAAATTGTACACAGTACTCCAGGTGTGGTCTCACCAAGGCCTTATATAATTGAAGTAAGACTTCTTTACTCCTGTACTCAAATCCTCTTGTAATGAAGGCCAGCATACCATTTGCCTTCCTAATGGTTTGCTGCACCTGCACATTCACTTTCAGTGACTCATGTACAAGGACACCCAGGTCCCTTTGAGCATCTGCATTCCCCAATCTTTCACCATTTAGGAAATAGTGCCGTTCTGTTTTTTCTACCAAAGTGGATAACTTCACATTTATCCACATTATATTCCATCTGCCATGTTCTCGCCCACTCACTGAGCCTGTCGAGATTCCCTTGACACCTCTTCACAACGGACACTGCCACCTAGCTTTGTATTATCAGCAAATTTGAAAATGTTACATTTAGTCCCCTCATCCAAATCATTGATATAGATTGTGAATAGCTGGGGCCCAAGCATCAATTCCTTGCAGTACTCCACTAGTCACAGCCTGCCATCCTGAAAAAGACCCTTTTATCCCTACTCTGTTTTCTGTCTGTTAACCAATTCTCAATCCATGCTAGTATATTACCCCCAATTCCATGTGCCCTAGTTTTGTTCACCAACCTCTTGTGTGGGACTTATCGAAGGCCTTCTGAAAATCTAGATACACATCTACCGGTTCCCCTTTGTCTACTCCACTAGTTACATCCTCAAAGAACTCCAATAGGTTTGTCAAACAGGATTTCCCTTTCATAAAACCATGTTGACTCTGCCCAATCTTACTATTAGTTTCTAAGTGCCCAGTTATTGCATCCTTTATAATAGATTCCAGCATTTTCCCAACTACTGATGTGAGGCCAACAGGTCTGTAGTTCCCCGTTTTTTCTCTCCCTCCTTTCTTAAATAGCGGGGTTACATTTGCTATCCTCCAATCTGCAGGAACCGTTCCAGAATCTATAGAATTTTGGAAGATGACAAACAATGCGTCCACTATCCCAATGGCCACCTCTTTCAAAACCTTAGGATGTAGGTCATCCAGTCCGTGGGATTTATCAACTTTTAGTCCCATTAATTTTGCTAGTACTGTTTTTTGACTAATAATTTGTTTAAGTTCCTCATTCTCGCCACACCCTTGGTTTTCTCCTATTTCTGGGAGTCTTTTTGTGTCTTCTTCCGTGAAGACAGAAACAAAGTACAGTATTTATTTAATTTCTCTGCCATTTCCTCATTCCCCATTATAAATTCTCCCATCTCTGACTGTAAGGGACCGACATTTAACTTCGCCAGTCTTTTCCTTTCCACATACCGATAGAAGCTTTTACAATCCGTTTTTATATTTTTCGCTAGTTTGTGCTCATATTCCATTTTCCCTTTATCAATTTCTTGGTCCCCCTTTGCTGATTTCTAAAAAGATCCCAATCCCCAAGCTGACCGCTTTTTCTGGCAACTTTATAAGCTTCCTCCTTTGACTTAATACTAGCTTTAATTTCTTTTGGATCACTTTTCCTTTCAGGATTTTATGCCCTAGAGGAATATATGATTGCTGTAAATTACGCATTATTTCCTTGAATGTTAGCCATTCAAGGAAATAATGCAAAACAATCCCAGCTTCACTATTCTCTCCATATAACTGAAGTCCCTCATTCATGGTACCATTTGAGTAAATCACCTCTGCACCCCCTCCAAGGCCTTGACATCCTTCCTAAAGTGTGGTGCCCAGAATTGGATACAATTCTCCAGTTGAGATCTAACCAGTAATTTATGAAGGTTTAACATAACTTCCTTGCTTTTGTACTCTATGGCTCTATTTATAAAGCTAAGGATCCCATATGCTTTTTTAACAGACTTAAGAACATAAGAATTAGGAGGAGGAGGCCATACGGCCCTTCAAGCCTGCTCCGCCATTTAGTAAGATCATGGCTGATCTTCGACCGCAACTCTATTTTCCTGCCCGATCCCCATATCCCTTTGATTCCCCTGGAGTCCAAAAATCTATCTCTCTCAGCCTTGAATAGACTCAATGACTCAGCATTCACAGCCCTTTGGGGTAGAGAATTCCAAAGATTCACAACCCTCGGTGAAGAAATTCCTTCTCATCTCCGTCTTAAATGGCCAACCCCTTATCCTGAGACTATGCCCCCTAGTTCTAGACTCTCCAGCCAGGGGAAACAAAATCTCAGCATCTGCCCTGTCAATCCCCCTCAGAATCTTGTGTGTTTCAATGAGATTACCTCTCATTCTTCTAAACTCGAGTGTAAAGGCCCAATCTACTCAATCTCTCCTCATAGGCCAACCCTCATCCCAGGCATCAATCTTCTGAACCTTCAATGCACCGCCTCCAAGGCATGTATGTCCTTTCTCAGATAAGGAGACCAAAACTGTGCACAGTACTCCAGGTATGGTCTCACCAAAGCCCTGTACAATTGTAGTATGACTTCCTTACTTTTGTACTCCAACTCCCTTGCAATAAAGGCCAACATGCCATTTGCCTTTCTAATTGCTTGCTGTACCTGCATGCTAGCTTTGTGTTTCCTGTACGAGAACACCTCATCAACTTGTCCTGCCACCTTTAAAGATTTGTATACATGAACCCCCAGATCTCTCAATTCCCTTAAAATTGTACCATTTAGTTTATATTGCCTCTCCTCATTTTTCTTTCCAAACTGCATCACTTCACACTTCTCTGCATTAAATTTAATCTGTCATGTGTCTGCCCATTTCACCAGTCTGTCTATGTCCCTCTGACGTCTGTTACTATCCTCCTTACTGTTTACATTTCCAAATTTTGTGCCATCTGCAAACTTTGCAATTATGCCCCCTATACCCCCAAATCCAGGTGATTAATATACATCAAAAAGAGCAGTGGTCCCAATACCTTTCATCCCGTCTGAAAAACTACCGTTTATCACTACTCTCTGCATTCTGCTTCTTAACTAATTTCTTGCCCAGGCTGCCACTGCCCCTTTAATCCCACGGGCTTCGATTTTGTGAACAAGTCTATTATGTGGTAGATGGAGAGAGATTTCGCAGATGTTTGTCTTCTTGATAGTTTTAACTCTTCACCTCCCTCAGGAAATTAAATAGGTTGCAGAAAATCCACAATAGTTTAATCTGTACACAATCGGTTGAAAACAGCTGATTCGATCAAGGATTTTCCACAACCTATTTAATTTCTTGAGGGAAGTGAACAGGTGGTTTCTTGCTCCATACTGAGTCTTGTATTTTAAATGAATCAGTATTTATAAATCCCAGTAGAGCGATCACATACACAGAGGCAGAATTTAGTGCACACACTGAGGGGACAAAGGACATAGTTTAAATTTTCATGCATGAAATATGCATGGGTTTGGTTTAAAAGGGCGGAGAGCTGATCACTAACCAAATTCACATGGCAAGGTGATCACACTGAGCACAGCGTTACATATGGTAAAGCCAATTGCACTTGTCACACCTTCACACAGAATTAGACATTTTATAGCCTGCAAACAAGTGGCAAACTGGAAAATCCACACCATGACACACACAAAATGCTTCTTTGGAAGTTACCACACTAACCGAATGGCTCTACCAGCTGGTGATTTTAAGAGCCTTTTGATGAATTGATCTTGTGGCTAGGCTGGATGTCAGTGAAGTGTATTAGTAAATTTGGATGAGTGCAGCTCCAACAACACTCAAGAAGCTCGACACCATCCAGGACAAAGCAGCCCGTTTGATTGGCACCCCATCCACGACCTTACACATTCACACCATCCACCACTGGCACACCGTGGCTGCAGTGTGTACCATCTACAAGATGCACTGCAGCAACTCACCAAGGCTTCTTCAGCAGCACCTCCCAAACCCACAACCTCTTCCACCTAGAAGGACAAGGGCAGCAGACACATGGGAACACCAGCACCTCCAAGTCACACACCATTCTGACTTAGAAATATATCGCCGATCCTTCACCGCCGCTGGGTCAAAATCCTGGCACTCCCTACCTAACAGCACTGTGGGAGTACCTTCACCGCACAGACTGCAGCAGTTCAAGAAGGCGGCTCACCACCACCTTCTCAAGGGTAACTAGGGATGGGCAATAAATGCTGGCCTTGCCAGCGACGTCCAGATCCCATAAACGAATAAAAAAGATAGCACAAAAGGGAGTGACTGACCACGGGTGATGGACACTCCTGCCACCCCGCAACAACCATCTCACCCCCTACGAGGAGCTCCAGAGAAGCAGACATTGGAAGGAGTTGAGACAGGGAGTAGGGAGGGCAGGCGAGAGCTGCAAGTTCGTTATGTTAATCTGAATCTCTTCCTGCATCGAAAACTCTGCTGCCCGTATCCTAACTCGCACCAAGTCCTGTTCTCCCATCACCCCTGTGCTCGCTGACTTACACTGGCTTCCGGTCCTGCAACACCCTCGATTTTTAAAGTTTCATCCTGATTTTCAAATCCCTCCATGGCCTCGTAACCTCCTCCTATTTCTGTAACCTCCTCCAGTCCTACAACCCTCCGAGATCTCTGCTCTCCTCGAATTCTGGCCTCTTGCACATCCCCAATTTTCTTGGCTCCAACATTGGCGCCGTGCCTTCAGCTGCCTTGGCTCCAAGCTCTGGAATTTCCTTCCTCAACCTCTCCTCGCTCTCCTCCATCAAGATGCTCCTTAAAACCTACCTCACCTGTCCTATGTGGTTCAGTGTCAAATTTTGTTTAATAATCACTCCTGTGAAGCGCCTTGGGATGTTTTACTACGTTAAAGGCGCGATATAAATGCAAGTTGTTGTTGTATTGTACCACCCACAACCCGTCAGCAAACTAGATCATGAAAGCCACCACGTTATTACAGCCTCATTTACATACACCAGTCCGTTTCTGGGTGTGCGGCAGAAATGACATTGGAAAATCAGGCGGGCACAAGAATGCATGAAGCTCTGGCATATCATTCACCCCAGTACTGCCTGAAAATTGGGCGTTACAAAGAGGAAAATCCAGCCTTCAGAGTGGGGCAAGGAAGAGAGAGAGATAAGCATGTCAAAAATAAACTGGTGGGAGAACAAAACATGTCCTCTTCACTATCTTCACCACCACCCCATACATAACTTCTAATACCAACAGCAGAAGAGCATTGGTAAAGGGGAGAGGAGCATTTCAACTGAGTTATAGTACTCATTGTAGGGTAACTAGAAAACATGGAGATAGCTACTTTATGGGGAAAAGCACTGAATTGGCAGAAGAGTTTAACAACTAGCTCTGATGCAAAGTTGCTGAGGATCTCTTGCTAGGAACCAGAAAGATTTGTTGTCAGCCTTCCTTTACTGAAGATTCACTAAAGGGAATAGACGTGTTACAAGTATAGAAAGATATGATCCTATTTAATGCACAATGTTGAGCACAGCAGCTTCACGCTGCACCTAGCCCATAGCGTAACTGGCCTTGGAGCACCTGATGCTGATATTTGGCGTCAAAAGTTGAAGAGTGCTCCAATCCCCAGCACTGAACTGAAACATAAAAGATAGGAGCAGGAGTAGGCCATTCGGCCCCTCGAGCCTGCTCCACCATCCAAATTCAGTACCCTGTCCCTGCTTTCTCCCCATATCCCTTGATCCCTTTAGCCTTAAGAAATATAGCCAACTCCTTCTTGAATATATTTAATGAATTGGCCTCTACTGCCTTCTGTGGTAGAGAATTCCACAGGTTCACCACTCTCTGGGTGAAGAAATTCCTCCTCATCTCTGTCCTAAATGGCTTACCCCTTATCCTTAGACTGTGACCCCTGGTTCTGGACTCCCCGACCATCGGGAACATCCTTCCTGCATCTAGTCTGTCCAGTCCTGTCAGAATTTTATAAGTTTCAATGAGCTCCCCTCTCATTCTTCTAAACTCCAACGAGTATAAGCCCAATTGACCCAATCTCTCCTCATTCGTCATTCCTGCCATCCCAGGTATCAGCCTGGTGAATTTCCGCTGAACTCCTTCCATGGCAAGAACATCCCTCCTCAGATAAGGTGACCAAAACTGCACACAATACTCAAGGTGTGGTCTCACCAAGGCCCTGTACAACTGCAGCAAGACATCCTTGTTCCTATACTCAAACCCTCTCGCTACGAAGGCCAACATACCATTTGCCTTCTTAACCGCCTGCTGCACCTGCATGCTTACTGTAAGAGCCATGAAAGTTTAAGAAAATACTTAAAAATATTGGTTAAATAGTATAATAGTTAATTTACCTGACTGACTTATTGTATTGAGAAACCCCCTATTTTCTTGCTCCAGTAGTATAGTCCGAGATACCCCCTTCATTCTTGCCACAATGGTACAGTCCTTAAGATCGTCACATGGTATGCAGCCATTTTACAGTTTAAACTCCACGTGGCTGGAGGAGGCAGAAGCTTGTGAGGGCTGGAGCAATACAGTTTTTGACCGTGTTCGTTTATACGTGTTTGCTTTGTAATTCTGTTTGTAAGGTGTTATAGTAAACAGTTTAAAAGACAAAGCTACGTTTGGGAACGTTTTATTTCGACACGCGTCTACTCGTTGTTAAAAGCCCCAAAGCTCAGTGGCTGCCTGTTTGGAAATTAAGAAGCGCCACTACACTTACCTTCAGCAACTGGTGCACAAGGTCTCGTTGCACTTCCCCTTCTCCCAATCTATTGCCATTCAGATAATAAACTGCCTTCTTGTTTTTGACACCAAAGTGGATAACCTCGCATTTATCCATATTATACTGCATCTGCCATGCTTCTGCCCAATCACCCAACCTGTCCAAATCATACTGGAGTTTCTCGGCATCCTCCTCTCAGCACACACGCCCATCCAGCTTTGTGTCGTCTGCAAACTTGGAGATATTGCATCTAGTTCCCTCGTCTAGATCATTAATATATATTGTGAATAGCTGGGGTCCAAGAACCGATCCCTGCGGTACCCCACTAGTCACTGCCTGCCACTCGGAAAAAGACCCGTTTATTCCAACTCTTTGCTTTCTGTCTGCCAACCAGTTCTCTATCCAAGTCAATACCTTGCCCACAATCCCATGTGCCTTAACTTTACACGCTAATCTCTTATGCGGGACCTTATCGAAAGCCTTTTGAAAGTCCAAATACACCACATCCACTGGTTCTCCCTTATCTATTTTACCAGTTACATCCTCAAAAAATTCCAGTAGATTAGTCAAGCACGATTTACCTTTTGTAAATCTATGTTGACTTTGTCCGATCCTGTCACTGTTTTCCAAGTGCTCTGCTATTACATCTTTTATAATGGACTCTAGCTTTTTCCCCACTACCGATGTAATTCCCCGTTTTCTCTCTACAACCTTTTTTGAATAGTGGGGTAACATTAGCTACCCTCCAATCCATGGGTACTGTTCCAGATTCTATCGAATGTTGGAAGATGATCAGCAATGCATCTACTATTTCTAGGGCCACTTCCTTAAGTACCCTAGGATGTAGATTATCAGGCCCTGGGGATTTATCGGCCTTCAATCCCGTCAATTTCCCTAACACCATTTCCTTACAAATACTGATTTCTTTCAGTTCCTCCCTTTCATCAGACCCTATGTTCCCTGGCATCTCTGGGAGGTTATTTGTGTCCTCCTTTGTGAAGACAGAACCAAAATATGTATTTAATTGGTCTGCCATTTCTTTGTTCCCCATTATAAATTCCCCTGTTTCTGACTGCAAGGGACCTATGCTTGACTTCACCAATCTTTTTCTCTTCACATACCTATAAAAGCTTTTACAGTCAGTTTTTATGTTCCCTGCAAGCTTACTCTCATACTCGATTTTCCCCTTCTTAATTAATCCCTTTGTCCTCCTTTGTTGAATCCTAAACTGCTCCCAATCCTCAGGTTTACTGCTTTTTCTGGTCAATTTATATGTCCTCTCCTTGGATCTTATGCTATCCCTAAATCTTAAACTGTCCAGTGAAGACATAATTCCCTGGAGACACTGATAGAGAGTGTTAAAAGAGTGAGAATCTGTATTTCAAATGAAACCAGCAATGAAACAGTTAAAGGCCAGTGAAAGTGGATAGTGTGTTCACTGACCCGATAAAAGGTGTCTATGTCTGTGTTTTCCCCTTAACCCTGTTTGTTTTCCTGCACTTAAGCTCATTAACTCTAGGATTACTTCCCTAACACCATTATGTGTCCCCAAGATGCAAGAACACAAGAAAAGGAGCCAGGAATGATAAAATCTTCTAGTCTAACTGTATCAAAATGTCATTGCCTCATCATTAAACTGCTTTCATTTGAAGCCCTGGTCTCTCCCTCGGGGGTTTATCTCTCTCCCCCATCTCTTCCCTCCTTCTCTTCAGTCTCCAGGCAGATGTTAGTCTTGTAAAGTGCATTCTTCGCTAATCTGTTTAAATAGGTATTATTACAGCACACAACACTATCCTGAAGAGCTGTAAACCAAAACTGGCATATTAGCCCCTTAAAAGAAATGTTAAAAGCATCATTTCCAGCACAAGAGACAAATATTTTCCCTTAAATTAATATTGCGCAGTCTGTCCATCTTACAACAAAAGCACATTAGGAACAAATATTTACACGAGGTTATCTTTAAGTGGAGATGATGTTTCAGTTTGCCAAGGGGTTTAAAAGCAAACACTCTGCCCTGTAAACCTTCCCTTTGTTTAGCTTCGAAGGTTTTCACAAGAGCGCTGCAATTAATTCAATATAGAGAAAAGGTTTAGGGGGAGGGGGAAAGAGGAGGAAAAAGCAGTAAGATTGAGGACTAGAATAGAACGTGGGGAAGGGCCATGATGGTGAACCATGATTGTGCCATGAGTGGTGACCATGGGTTTGTGGCAGTGATTAACCATAAACTGAGTTGTCAATCTCAGTTGTACCACCATAGGGGAGGAATAACTGGAAGGTGGGCCTTCCCGCAGCTGGCCAGTTCCAGACATGCACTGGCAGAGGCTAAATGAATTTTGGCTATGAATAGTTGTGACATGGGGAGTCTAACCCAGGAAAGGGTTAAGGAGGAAAAAGTACCATAATTATGTCACTCACTGTCCCTCCCACTCTCCAACACAATGCAACAAGTTTTCTACATCTCCATCCAAGGCAAATAATGAACAAATTTAGGCAGTTCTGACTCATGCCTGAAGGTGAATCATGATGTACTGGCTCCCACTGCATCAATGTGAACAGGGTGGGGACATCGCATTACATCACTGCTCTTGCAGCAGAAGACTTTCTAAGCCAGTTACAGATTTCAGCTCCTAAACTCAAGCTACAACACGTTTAAAAGAATAGTTTTATATTCCGTCTTTCCCGATAACCAAACTGAGGCACACGAAACAATATGACAGTAATAGCGACAGCTCTGTGCATGGCTCTCGTTATGCTGACTGAAGCTGTCGAATCCATCTTACCTCATGTCAATTTCATTGAAGGTTGTCAGCATGGCACAAGTATTCTGAGCCTCCTTTAGCCGCTGTGCAATTCGCAGTCGCATTCTGTTAATTTTAACCTAAACATTTGGAAGTCAATTACAAAATTATTCTATTTTACACAAACTTAATCTTCAAGGCTGTTGTCTAATCAAAGCCTGCACATCTGCCAATGCACTTTATTATGGTTATGTTATGTTAATATACTACAAGCCAAATGTATGTTGAATGTTTAAATGTCTTAATCCAAATGTACACTCTCGGGAGCCGCAAGCCTACATTTCGTTGTACTGCACTTGTGCACTAACAATGACAATAAAAGTTGATTTGATTTGAGATTACATACAGAATAGCTGATACCTGGACGTGATTACAATCAATGCTTTGACACATCGTGTTATTATTCCTTATTCCTAATATACAAAGTATGATATCCTCGCAACATTACAAATGAAGAACCAAGCTATCTGAATGTTCACATACAATGTCACGCTTGTGTTTCTGGTGATAGTGCTAAAGAGTCAATACTCGATTATTCCAGTGTTGCATCATTATTAACTGTTTGGTCAGAGCAAGCATAGAAAGGAACGTGCCAACCCTCAAATATCTTGCATCGCTGTGTCCTATTGGAATATTAAAATGTGTGTGTAGAATAATAGATTTCTGAGTGTAACAGGATCAATGTTCCCTCTAATTCTGTTTGGCGCCATGCGGCCGTGCAGCTTACAGCAAACACCGAGCAGGATGCACTATAACTGGGGTTAAATGATGGTGAATATCAACCATAATTCCCCATATCCAAAGTGCAAATATTTTTGTACAACTGGGTAAAGATAACAAATTAGTCAATAATTACAAGATTCTGCATAGTGGTAAACTATAATGGCCATTTTCAACTTTCCAGATTTTAAATCTCCTACCCCTTCCCTAGAAAGCTAGAAATTCCCACAGCAAAACTGGTGCATCACTACCCAGATCTTTTTATATTTTCCCCCATAAATTCCCTTGTCCCTGCACCACTAACAGCCCAGAGAGTGATGAGATCAGGCCTCTACACCTGAAGGCATGAGGCGAGTCAACCTCGGATGGCATACCTGACCTTGTCTCTTCTTCTGTCTGGAGATGCTTTGCCTCCTTTTGACACCACTCCACAGCAACACACGAGACCAGAAGCACAGCAACGTGGAATCAAATCTGTGGCACACTACTACACTGAGACTCAGAAGAGCCAACCCTGCGCTATTCTTGTGCCACGTAGCAGCGAATTCAAGAGCAGCTTACCCACCTGCCCTCTCAGCCCAGGGCGAAGAACAGAACTTATCACATTTTTTTAATGAAAGATACATTAAATCTGATCTATGGCAGTTACATATCAGTCCACATATAAAGTTTTGGTAAATATAAAACATGGTCTACTAGTCATTACTAGTTAATTCAAATATATAGCAGGTTGTAACCAACATTATAGAGTTTGATTTACTGTTTCATGCCTACCCTATGCTCCGATCTGACACCTTTCAGTCCCACATCTGAAGCTGCGGCCAAGTGTCCAATAGGGGCGGCAGTAGGTTTCACTGCTGACACTGGAACAAAAACAGAACACGAGGCGATGTTAGGAACTTAACGTGTAAAAACCCACATTTATATCCTATTCATATCACCTATTCTGTAGATGCCTCTGGCAAAACCCTATTTAAACAAGATAAGAGGATTACCTGTCAACAATGTAACCGTCGCAGCCATTATGCACACACAATAGAGGAAGAGTACAAGTGCACTAGTTAGAAGTCACTGATCCATGACTGTAAAGAATATGTTAGAAACAATATCAAGTACAGCAAAAGGATTGCTGAACCATCCAAGATTAATGACAATCTATTGTTTCCACTGTTTTCTTTGTGTCAGCTTGGCTTACTCGATAGCACTCTTGCCTCAGAGTCAGAAAGTTGTGGGTTCAAGCCTCACACTGGGGCTTGAATGCATAATCTAGGCTGCCAGTCCGGTGCAGTATTGTTGGAGGTGCTGTCCTTCAGATATGGCAAGGCCCCATCTGCCTGCTGGATGTTAAAGATGTCACTATTTGAAGAGCAGGAGATCGCCTTGTGCCCTGTCTAATATTCCTCCCTCGATCAACACCACCAAAAACACGCATTTATTGTTGCTTGTGGGATCTTGCCTTTTTAAATGCAAATATTATGAATTTACTCACCAGGTTTACTATCCATGGCCTGCATATTTACCGGTGGCACGGGTGGCATTGTAGTAGGAATTGCCCCTGCTGTGGCTGCAGGTGGTGGTGGTGGTGGTGCTTCTGGTTTGGGGGCAGAAGGGGCTGCTGGCTCGGGCTTTGCAGCACCAGCTAGAAAAGCAAAAAATAAGAAAAAAGCACACATTGTTAACCAGGCTTAAGCTGCGATTTCTCCAAAACATTACACAATATACAGGAGAACCTACCTTCTGTCTTCCGGAGTTTGAAGAGAGGGGTTCCTCCTTCCACTTTACCCCCATCAGGGACCAGGAGCTCCTCGATGACACCAGCATGTGGAGCAGGAACCTGCACTGATGTCTGAAAGAAAGAAGAACTAATTTCAGAAACTATGACCTCGCAACATGCATTTCACAGTTGGCAAGGAACTCATCCGCTTCCTTTTCAATACTGGTTGCCAATTGGGAGGTAGCAGCAATTTTAATGTTCAGTACTCAATGTGAGAATCTGGGTGGCTCAGAAATTGGATTAGAGGTCAATGGAAAATTAACAACCCATGGGACTATGATGATACAGTACTGTGAGCAGATGCAGAAAATGGACCAAATAAGTTTTTCATGTGTCTTAACATTGCATTACAATCCACAAGTAAATGCCAATCACAAAGAAGTCCACCCAAAAATTGACTTTGGTGTAAATACGGAAATAGGGCAACGTGCTTTCTTGCACACTCCAATAATAATCATGTCCAAAGTGATAAAGAAGTTGAAGATAGCAATTGCAAGAGGCATTTAACAACATGAATCTTGTGATAGGAAGTGGAATGGTTAAACGTTCTGTTCGGATCACAGCATTGTAAAGATATGAAAATTGAACCTTGAATGCAAAAGTAATGCGGCGACTGGGGCAACTGAATTATCGCACTACGGATGTATGCTGAAAATTAGCTGGAGAGTTCTCAAATTAGTGCAAGAAAAGGGAAAACTGGTGAGGCCGATTAAAGAAATTATATATTCAAGGTAATTTTACAAAATCTCTCACCCAGTGGGAGCCTGGTGACCGTGCATCTGAAATCCTAGTACTTGCTCCCTACAAGGGAGAGCCTCTGCTGGGAGCATAATTTTGTAAATTTACCCGATAGTGAACATTTAATTTTGATTGGTGGGGGGGGTCTCAAGGGAAGTTGTTGTGAGGTTGTTACTGTCTGAAAGAATTGCTGGTAATAGTTTCAGGAGACACAAAGAAAAGTGGCTAGGTGATGTGAAAGAACAGACAGATGTAGCAAGAGGGGCTGATACCATCAGAAAGCTCAGAGTGCTGTAGAGACCAGAAAGAATACAATACTCTGGTTGCTAACAACCAGGGAAGACAAAGCAATCAAATGCAAATTCGGCGAGGCTGCGTGCCAAGAGCATCGCTCGACAGGAGAATGAGTCAAAGATAAGGCGACAAGATTAGATGGCCAATACTCGGATCCCTGCTTTCATCTGGCAAGCCTCTGCGATGAGAGGGCATCGTCGCCGAATTTGCCCTTTTATGTTTTTCCACTCTGGAGTTTGGCAACTAGGGCAGTCTATTCTGGCCACTTCTTAACAACAACCCGTCAGCATCTCTTTTAAAAATCAGTGATTAATGCAAAGGACTGGTACAGATGTCACGTCAGCCACCTCCACAGAGCTGCTCGGCTTAATCAGATGATCTGCTCGGCTTATTTTCAGCTTCTAAAATGTTGGTTCTCTACAGGGCTGTAACAATAATGCTGGAAGTGGGATTCCCTGTGGCAGACAGGAGAGCTTAGGAACAATTTGATAACAAAAAGGTGGGAGCCGGTGACGATGGAATTATTCCCCTTTAAAAAGGTGCATTTTATTACATAGAGAAAATCTAGTCCTGGAATCCCACTTTCTGAAATTTCAGAAAGTGAGGACTTTTTTTTTTTTAAGCACTTTCTGTAAAGCCTGCTACATAGACTGAACTTGTGTTTTACAGTTTTTCTTTAAAAAAAAAAAAAAAAAATTACCATTGCTTCACACAGACCAGTACGGTTGATCCCTGCGTAGCTGATTAGTTGCCAGGAGTTAGCTGATCACCACCATGTTGGTGGTGGAAGTGCTATAATTGGGCTCAGCTTTCCAGTGCTGCAATTAGAAAAAAGGTTCCAAGGAAATCAGCTAGGTTTCCTACACCTCATTGCTATTCAGTGACCCTGCTTATAAGTGAATGAGGAAGTGGGCAAGGACAGAATGTGGTCTGGCTGCGCTCGTTCCAATGATCAAATGGCATTCACTGTCCAGAGTAGTGGAACCATACTGCAGCATTGGTCAGCATGTTCAGAATGAGGAGAGAAAGATTTAGAATCTTTTTCCCTGCCCAAACAAATTGTATGTTTATTTCTCTATTATTTGTGGGAAGAAGTCAAATGGATTTACTGTTTACTTGCATCACCCAAACCTAACACCACTCAGAGTATTTCACCAGAAGGCCAACCATGCCAGGTTCTTTATTTTTACATTAGAGGCATCTCACAGCATTCTTGTACACAGAATTTAGAGTTTGTTGCTCAGGCCTCGCACTTTTCTCTTGTGAACGACCCTCTGTGTCGCACCGCATACAGATATTGCTGCTGTTTTGGGGAAATGAACACATTCTACATCACCACACTCCTGGGCCTGCCACTAATAAAGAGTGACAGGCCCCCGCTAGTATGTACCAAGCACTCCAGGCTGAGTTGTGGCCTCATGCCTCCATTCAACTACTAGCAGATAGCTGGACTACTGCAGTCACTATGGCACACCTACAGGCCTGACCCACTGCAGCAACCAGTCATACTGCTTTTCAACCGGGTCTCTCAAGTGTGTCCAGTGCTGGAACTCATTCACATTCTATTTACAAGATCCTTCCCATAGTTCCTATTTTTTAAATACAAGTAATTTTTGCTTTTTTTTCCCCCCCAACCAATCCTTAATATTCTTTTCCCTTCCTGCCAGCTTTTTTCCTTTTGTATATTATTTTTTCCTACTCTCCTGCTTACTGCACCACTTTGTTTTTTTAAAATTTGCTCTCTAATTGCCTCTCCCAGAGTCTCTTCTTTCCCTCCGCCGCCGCCGCCCTCCCCTCCCACCAGTCTTGGGCTTCCGGTCTCCCTGTCCAGCCTTGGGCTTCCGGTTTCCCTGTCCAGCCTGTTCCCAACGCCCTTGCTCCAGGCTCTTCTGACACCTTCCAATTTGGAGCAGTAAAATTCATAAGAAATTCCCGGTGAAGGGAACCCATAAATTATGAGGAACCTGGGAGCAGACTAAAACTCTCTCCAATGAGATAGCACGGATGCAGACGGATGGCTGTCGACATGGGAGGCACAAGGAGCTATAAGGAAGGAAGGCAAATATTATGGGGCTGGGATACCTTAGGGATCACTTATTGTCGAATTGCTAGCAGTTATACAGCAGCAAGGTCGACCTAACTGTCTTTACAGCCATGTTTGGTACAAAGATCGAGAAGGAAAACAGGAAGTAAGTGGCTTGCCAGAAACAAATCAAAAATGTTACTTACCTTATCAGTTTCAATTTCACACACCACCTCATCTTCACTTACTATATCACCAACAGCTGCAATGAAACACAGGGAATGAATGCGTGTATTTGATATGAGAACACAGAATGCAACTATGGATAGCTGGGATTGAGTATTATGTTAAAGATGCTATATAAATATACATTGTTGTTGTATATTCCCCAAAAAAAATCTCATCCAGGGACTTTGATAACATAAAAAAAAGCAAAGGTTATATAAATTCACAAGTCATCTGAACCCCAAAATTAGATTGCAGTCTTGTAATCACTTGAGTTGCTCGGGTTTTTTTAGTTGTATGATGGAGCTATAGGGCAGTTTTAACACCAAGTTGTCACATGACAACCCTAAAAGGATACACTGCCTTGCCAGTATTTTTAAAGCACTGATTGGATTTATTGCCTGATCACACTCAGTTAGGTATTTTAAATAAAGGATATCCCCTGGTACATCTTGCTCACCCAATTTATGCATCTGAAAGTATTGAATTACTCCCCGAAAGCATGTTTTCTCTGCACTTCTCCCCTCTAAATCTCCCTGTGCAATATAGCAATCCCTAAAGGGGTCAAATAATTTTGTTGGACAAGGGCATCAAGGAATATGGAACAAAGGCAGGTAAATGAAGTTCAGGTACATATCAGCCATGATCTAACTGAATGGCAGAACAGGCTCGAGGGGCTGAAAGGCCTGCTCCTGTTGCTATATCCTACCAGTCCACGCTACAGTGACAAACTGTCTAATGCTATTTTCCTGCCTCTAGTCCCATCCAAAGCTTTATTTTTGTTAATTTATACCTAAATTTATACCTAAATAGATGAAGAATTCTTATAAGCTTTGTCCAGGTTTTGACATTAGGTCTTCCCTATTCACACAGTTGCAAGCCACAGACCTTCAAAGCCTATATCTGCAACTGAACAAAGACAGTATCAAGTCACACGCTGGTATTTCACAACACCAAGGCACACAGTATAGATCAAAGTCAGATTGGAGTCTATCTCCACAGTGGCATTTGCTCAACACTGATACCAGTCTCCCAACAGCATGAAGCCCATCATTGTTGGAGAGTACAAAAAACACCTTTTCACCTCAGAGCACAGTCCATACCAGAATGATCTCAACTTCTGCTCTGGGCATAAACTGAGCATTAGCAAAAGAAAGTGGCGAGGACCGAAGACAATGGCTTCAGTCTTCCCAATATTTAGTTGGATGAAATTTCTGCTCATCAGCACTGGATGTTGGACAAGCAGTGTGACAGAGGCGGGGGGGGGGGTCAAGAGAGGTGGCAGTGAGGTAGAGTTGGGTGTTGTCAGCGTACATGTGGAACCTGACATGTTTTCCAATCTTGTCGCCGAGGGGCAGCATGTATGAGAAATAGGAGGGGGGTCAAGGATAGATGCTCAGGGTACTCCAGAGGTAATGGTGTGGGAGCGGAAAGAGAAGCCATTGCAGGTGATTCACTGGCTACGACTGGATAGACAAGAATGGAACTAGGCGAGGACAGTGCCACCCAGCTGGACGACTTGAGGAGAGGCGTTTGAGGGGGATGGTGTGGTCAACCATGTCAAAGGCTGCAGACAGGTCGAGAAGGATGAGGTGGGATAGTTTATCATGGTCACAGTCACGTAGGATACTAAGTTTTAAATATGGCTAGGTAACTTAAAACTTTGATAGGAATAAATTTCACTATTTCCATTTATTCATATACTATTTACTTAAAATAGCCTCCAGCACCCAGACACGCTAGGAATTTTCCATGAAAACGTATTTCCACTAATGTTAAGGAATATATTAACAGTTGCCAATGACAATGTGATTGGAGTGTGTGGTGAACATCAAGAATACCCTCTCAAATAATTAATCTAGTGGACCCCATCAATTTTCAACTGTCCAGCCCTCCTTACAACTAACCAAATGCTCATACTGCTCTAAAATGCACTGTACCTTTTTCCCACCTGACATCTCCCTCTGTGACAGACTCTGCAAATGCTGGTGTATTCACCGTAATCACTTCATCTGTGAAAGCAAGTCAGCAACAGGTAAAAACTAGTGTGAAAAAGGCATTCATTGCAAATTGGGCAGTTTAATATACTATCCATTCAGAGGTTTGGTTAAGCAAAGAAGCTTGAGAGACATAGCCCCAGAGTTGTATATTGGCATTCCATATTCATATTGAAGGTTACAGACTGCATCTGAACTTTTTAAATTGCAAGTCAAACCACACTGAAGCCATCATAATATGGCCTTGCTTATATTTAACCACAAGGGCGGCAATACAAAGACCTTTTAATTTTAACTAATTTTTCAGATCCAATTTTCAGTTCTGTCTGCATGTAACCTGTGATGGGGTTTGATTGTGATGCATTGAACAAAACAAATAGAAATAACAAAAAATAATCATCTGGGGTGAACTTTAGTGTTAATCAAAGTGAAGGTTATCGTTGCTGAACAACTTAACATCTTTCTACTGTTAATGCCCTGTATGTCAATGTATTGAGGGCTCACTATCACATACAGCACAGGTTGAAGCTCTCTTTACTATGCTCCAACAATGTGCCTCAATGTTAATGACAGCACTATTGGCAGAAGCAAGTTGCCCGACGAGGGTTCAAGAGAGTTGAAGGAAATATACTTAATACAAATTGGTTTAACAGTACTTATGTTATAAAATAACCGAGTGTCGTAGAAACACCCAAATTAGTGTTCTTCTCTCAATTAACTGTTTACCTTCTTACACAATAAGAAACTTAAATGTCCACTAGAACGGCACTCATTGTCAAGTACCCATTTGAAAAGGTTTTAAAACCAAGTTTTCAAGTTTGTTGAGGTTAAAGTACAATTGTGAAACAACTGATACATTTTGTGGTCTTAAATGTTATTTCTTTTCAAAATTTATGATACTATGTCTCTTGGTACAAGATATTCTCTGTAGTTTTGTTAAATGACCTGACCTAAACTCTAACTGTACCACAGCTGATGGGTACACTGAATATCTGATTAGAATTAAAAATGTGAATGGCTTAAAGAGCATGACAGATGGTCTCTTGCGTATTCAATCACAGTAGCACTTCACATAAAATGTTTCAATACTTACTAAAGACCGCTGACGTCCTAAAGTGTCGGATGTGGAAGATGCTGAATTTAGAGACATTTTCTCTACAAATAAATGATCATAATTAGAACCGTACATAATACAAATGGTACAGATCATTTTACAAACAACGCGAGCTTCACCCACAACTACAGCCTACTGAAACCCAAATTGCTTTATAATCCTCTGAAGTACTCCCAACTCTTATTTCTACCAGCAGACCTCCGTCAGTGCTGCTTGCAGGGTGTCGCAGATTATGTTGTTGGAGACGGTTCGCATGGCCAATGAAAGGATCAGGGAAGAGGTTTGAGAGAAATCTGCTCACAGATAACCGTGTTGGTTCTGATTCCAAGAAAACAGTGTTTTACTAACCAGCTGCAGGTATAAAAACACATTTGTTCTCCCTCACCTACCACTGTTACATAAATCTGTGCATGTACCTACATAAATAAACAACCCCTTGGATATAGTTACTTACATTGTTCTACCTCATAGTTCATGATTCACTTTGTTTTGATGTTTTTATAAACACATTTACAGTTCTAATAAAGGTTTTGTGACTCAGTGCTTTCATTCCTCAGGCTCTTTATATCTCTGGACATAGAATCATTGAGGAACTGGAATCTACTGCATATATTGTCAATTTATAATTTTATAGTTCTCAGTACTTACGGAAGTTGCCTGTTTTTATCATAGATAGATCGATGGCACACCAAAAGACCTAGAAGAGACATACGTGGTTACTACCAATCAGGTTTCACATGTAGTATGCAGTAAAACACAATGGAGGAGGTAGTTAAAATAATATTCAGCTGCTAATTTCATCAAGTTAAACATCCAGGCAGTATTTGTAAAGGGCTTACAAGTGTTGCTCCATTTTAGAAGAATGTGGAATGCCATGTACATTTTCCAACTTGATACCCAATATGTTTTACATAGAAACGTGAACACAATCTGCTAATCAGAACTCCTGATAATGCAAGGGATCGGAAAATAAATAAGGCTAACGCTGCTAAAATTTTACCACATTTTCATAGATTTTGCAGCACAGAAACAGGCCATTGGCCTCAAATGGTCTGCCAGTGTTTATGATCCACACGAGCCTCCTCCTACCCTACTTCAGCTAACCCTATCTGCAAACCCTTCTATTCTTTTCTACCTCGTGTACTTACCTAGCTTCCCCTTAAATGCATCTATGCTATTCGCCTCAGCTACTCCATGTGGTAGCGAGTTCCACATTCTAACCACTCTCTGGGTAAGGATGTTTCTCAAGTCCTTATTGGATTTATTAGTGACTACCTTATATTTATGGCCCCTAGTTTTAGACTCCCCCACAAGTGGAAAGATCTCTACAAAGTCACTGCACGAAAGCAAAACATCAATTTTGGAAGTTGCAGATCAAAATGGGTTACAGTGCAGTTTCCAAGATGCAGTAAAATCTTTACACACTAGCCAAGACCAGAACAATGAGCAAGCTTGATTTACTCGTAATGGAACTGGGAAAGTTTCAGAATCACCATGGATTCTATGCACCAGATGCCAATCTGGGCAAGTGAGCTGATCTCATGGCCTCGAGTCACTGCCACTCTGAAGCTAAACCCCAGGTAGTTTGAGCATGAAGCACAGGTGACTCTCCCTGTGGGTATGAGCCTGGCATCTTCTCAGTACCAAAGTTGGAGCTGCGGTGCATTACATTGCCCAATAGTCAGTACTGGGAATGAAAGTATGATCAGCTATTTTAAAGAAACATTGCAGGACATCTCATACATTTATACTATTATACAGCTACTCTGCATCTTCAGAACAGGCCGAGTACCTTAAATAAAAAGTAACTCCCTCTACTTTCTTCCCCCTTTAATTCACAGCTTTTCCAGAAGTACAAAAATATTTGTAATTTAAAAAAAATCTTTCTACCTTGAAGGTCTAACAGTTCATTACAATCAGTGGTGCAGGATACTAGAGCAAGCACAGCAGAAACCAGAGTGAAACCCAATTGGGCAAGAAGAAACAGGACCACAGACAGTAAAACTTTATAGTTGAAAAATCAGCACAAGTGATAGGGAATACCAACTAATTAAACTGCATTTCCACTCGGGAACAGAAACTCACCGGAGACACCTCTGGGTCCTTGTGAGCCATTGCCCTGTGGAGAGGGAGGAATGGAAAGAGTAAACGTTTTATTCTCAGAACAAAATCTTTTCATAACTGGCTATCCATAATCGCTAAACTAGCAATTAAATGCCAATGTATCATACTAATTACTCTAATTATATCTTGCGATATACAAGGCTGAAATTTTGCAATTAATTTTTATTAATCTTCTGTGCATCATGTTCATGAATCATTGGAATAAATTAATTGCGCATATAGAAAGTGCAAGTAAAACAGAGCCAGATTGATTATCTTCGCATAAAACAGCTAAGTTACTGCCAGACCAGAGATGTGTCAGTTAATTAGGTCTTGAAATTTCCAACTGGCTATAGATAAGTTACTTTCCAGTTTTGTAATAACAGAGCACTTGGTAAGCAGTGACAGGATCGGACAAAGTCAACATGGATTTACAAAAGGTAAATCATGCTTGACTAATCTACTGGAATTTTTTGAGGATGTAACTGGTAAAATAGATAAGGGAGAACCAGTGGATGTGGTGTATTTGGACTTTCAGAAGGCTTTCGATAAGGTCCCACATAAGAGATTAGCGTGCAAAATTAAGGCACATGGGATTGGGGGCAAGGTATTGACTTGGATAGAGAACTGGTTGGCGGACAGAAAGCAAAGAGTTGGAATAAACGGGTCATTTTCCGAGTGGCAGGCAGTGACTAGTGGGGTACCGCAAGGATCGGTCCTAGGACCCCAGCTGTTCACAATATATATTAATGATCTGGACGAGGGAATTGGATGTAATATCTCCAAATTTGCAGACGACACAAAGCTGGGTGGGAGGGTGTGAGGAGGATGTCGTGAAACTCCAGTACGATTTGGACAGATTGGGTGATTGGGCAGAAACATGGCAAATGCACTATAATGTGGATAAATGTGAGGTTATCCACTTTGGTGGCAAAAACAGGAAGGCAGGTTATTTGAATGGCAATAGATTGGGAGAAGGGGAAGTGCAAAGAGACCTGGGTGTTCTTGTGCACCAGTCGCTGAAGCTAAGCATGCAGGTGCAGCAGGCGGTTAAGAAGGCAAATGGTATGTTGGCCTTCGTAGCAAGAGGGTTCGAGTACAGGAACAAGGATGTCTTGCTACAGTTGTACAGGGCCTTGGTGAGATCGCACCTTGAGTATTGTGTGCAGTTTTGGTCGGCTTACCTGAGGAAGGACGTTCTTGCCATGGAGAGAGTGCAGCGAAGATTCACCAGGCTGATACCTGGGATGGCAGGAATGACGTATGAGGAGAGATTGTGTCGATTGGGCTTATACTCAATGGTGTTTAGAAGATTGAGAGGGGATCTCATCGAAACCTATAAAATTCTGTCAGGCCTGGACAGACTAGATGCAGGAAGGATGTTTCCGATGGCCGGGGAGTCCAGAACCAGGGGTCATAGTCTAAGGATAAGGGGTAAGCCATTTAGGACTGAAATGAGGAAGAATTTCTTCACCCAGAGAGTGGTGAACCTGTGGAATTCTCTGCCACAGAGGGCGGTGGAGGCCAGTTCATTAAATTTATTCAAAAAAGAGTTGGATATATTTCTTAAGGCTAAAGGGATCAAGGGATATGGGGAGAAGGCATGGACAGGGTACTGAATTTGGATGATCAGCCATGATCTCATTGAATGGCAGAGCAGGCTCGAAGGGCCGAATGGCCTACTCCTGCTCCTATCTTCTATGTTTCTATGTTTTGTAAAGACCGTATAATTTTTTACAAGTAATTGTATTTCTCCCTCCAGCTTGTCCTTATCCCAGTGACCTGTACCTCATTTGAAATGGGTGCAATTACAGAATCAAACAAATTTCAGTATAGAAAATGAGTCAGTTGCACTTATGCTAACTCCACATCAGAGTTACCTACTCTAATCTCATTTCCCAACTTTTTTTTATTCACTTATGGGATCAGGGTGTCGCTGGTAAGGCCAGCATTTATTGCCCATCCCTAGTTGCCCTTGAGAAGGTGGTGGTGAGCCGCCTTCTTGAACCACTGCACTCCGTGTGGTGATGGTACTCCCACAGTGCTGTTAGGTAGGGAGTTCCAGGATTTTGACCCAGTGACAATGAAGGATCGGCGATAGACTTCGAAGTCAGAATGGCGTGAGACTTGGAGGGGAACTTGGAGGTGGTGGTGTTCCCATGTGCCTGCTGCCCTTGTCCTTCTAGGTGGAAGAGGTCACGGGTTTGGGAGGTGCTGCCGAAGAAGCCTTGGCGAGTTGCTGCAGTGCATCTTGTAGATGATACACACTGCAGTCACGGTGCGCCGGTAGTGGAGGGAGTGAATGTTTAAGGTGGTGGATGGGGTGCCAATCAAGCGGGCTGCTTTGTCCTGGATGGGGTCGAGCTTCTTGAGTGTTGTTGGAGCTGCACTCATCCAGGCAAGTGGAGAGTATTCATTCACACTCCTTACTTGTGCCTTGTAGATGGTGGCAAGGCTTTGGGGAGTCAGGAGTTGAGGTACTCACTGCAGAATACCCAGCCTCTGACCTGCTCTTGTTGCCACAGTGTGTATGTGGCTGGTCCAGTTAAATTTCTGGTTAATGGTGACCCCCCAGGATGTTGAGTGAGGGATTCGGTACCCCTTAACATCTTTCTTCAAGTGTTTATCTATTTCATTCTTAAAGTCATGATTGATTCGGCTTCAATAGCCGTCCTGCACTAAAATAATTTCCTACATTACAACAGTGACTACACTTCAAAAGTACTTCATTGGCTGTAAAGAGCCATGAGACATCCTGAGGTCGTGAAAGATGCTATATAAATAAGTTTTTTTTCTAACCTCTTCCTTTATGATTGTACACTAATCTTGAACTTATGCCCTTGTTACCAATTCATTGGCCAGTGGAAATTAGCGTGTGCGTGATGACATCCTCCTTGGTATTCTCCAAGCGATGAAACCTCCTTTTCATGGCTCTAATATCCTCTCTATAATGAGATCTCCAAAACTGCACACAATACTCCAACTGTGCCCTTGCCAATACCATGTACAGTCATCATTTCCTTGCTTTTGTATTCAATATCCAGAACATTTATCCACATTGAACTGCATTTGCCACACAACTACCCACTGCCCTAAGCTATCAATGTCCTCTACAGACTCAGGAGTTCTTCCTCAGTTTGCCACACCCATTATTTTGATAGTCAGCAAATTGATAAATTACCTCGATCTTTAGACCCAAATCAATTATGTATACTAGTCATTGCACATGGTGAATCAGGGCCCAGTGTAATCTTGAGGTGAAGCCGGGTTAAAGGGCAGGTAATAATTTTGACTAGGTCGTGCAGACATAATTCAGTCTCCATCTTAAAGTCATACATTCTATTTTTAGTTTTATATAATACTTTGATTTTATATATTTTTTTAAACTATAAATAAGAAAACTTTTTGAAATTTGGGAATCTCTGGCCCGGAGTTGTTTGGATCATAGGAGTTTATCTGCAGTCGAGGATGAGGAGTTAGGAGACGCCAAACTGAGGCATCACTATGCTGCGCCTGGTGGGAAGGAGTAATTACAATGTAAGCAGGCGACAAATGCAGTCGCCATGAAAATGTGGACACAGGAATTGAGAGAGAAATTTGACAAAAACGTACAACAGGAAGTAAGTTCTGTAGACAGGACGTGCACACACATGCAAGATTTAAAAAAAATACTAATCATAAATATCTCAAATTTAAAACTGAGATACTAATCTCCTTTTGAGATTATCAGGTCATCGGATGCACTATAATCGCCTTCTGAAAAGTTTCTAACTAAAAGAACAATCTATATAAAAAAGGACACCGAGACTGCAGTGGTCAAAAATCACAAGTGACATCCTTTGAGACTGCGACCAGTGAATGATCCCTCCATGTTGTGCTTGACCTCTGAGCATTCAATATTGTCGACCATAACATCCACCTCCACCATCTCTCCTTCGTTGTCCTGTTACTTGTGACTGTGTCCCAACACAGCCAGCACATCTCTAGCAGTGACTTTTCTCTACACTTCCACAAAGCAGATAGATCTTTGGGGAATCCTCCAGAGTTCCTCAAAGACCTATCTTTGCCCCCTTCTCCTTCCTCACCTACAAAGCATCACCTGGCAACATCATTCACAGGCATAGTTCAGCTTCTTTATGCACGCTGATGACACCGGCTTTACCTCTTCCCTCAACCCCACAACCACTTCTACACTGAGTCTCTGTCTGATATTAAATTGTAGTTATATGAACATTTTCTCCAACTGAACCTTGGGAAGACGAATGTCATCATTTTCAGCCTATGCTCCATCTCTCCCTAGCTAATTACTCGGGCTGTGCTAAACCTCAATGTCCTGTTCAATCAGAATTCAACTTCAAACCCCATACTTCAATCTCTGCAACATCAACTGCCTCCACCTCTACTCACCCACACCACTGTTGAAACCCATATCTACACATCCCTCATTTCTAGACTCAATTTCACTACTGTCCTCTTTGCCCGTGTCCCTTCTTCCATAAATTAAAACTTATCCAAAGCTCTGCTGCCTGCATCCTGTGCTGCACTAAGTTACACTTTCCCCTCAGCCCCATCCTCACTGACCTACACTGTCCCCCAATATCATAAATTGTAAATCCTCTTCCTCATCTTCAAATCACTCCTTGCCCACACCCCACCCTATCTCTGCAAACACCTCCAGTCTTGTGTCCTCCTTCACATTCAATTCTAGCCTTCTGTGCATCCTCCTCACTCTGCTGCACCACTGGTGACAGAGCCTTCAACTTTCTCCATGAACAGCTCACTACTTCTCTCTCTCCGCCTTTAAAAGCCTTCTCAAAATTGATCTCTCCAACTACAAGAAACTCTCGTTTAAACGGCACCTAAATATCCGGAATTCTCTATTAACCGGCAAAATTCATACTCCGAAAACAACACCTCAATAACGGGAAATGTTGCCGAGTGTCCCGTGGTGGGCGAGTTAGTCAGTGGGGGTAGTTCTCCAAACTGCCACTACTTGGCTTCTTGGCGCTGTCGGAAGTCAGAACGCCTCAATAACAGGAATCTGCCGGTAGTCTCTTCCGACCCGCCATTTTTCTGTGTCTCTCCCGCGCTGCCGGTAGTCTCTTCCGACCTGCCATTTTTCTGTGTGTCTCTCCATCTTTATCCTGAATTATCTCCCCCATCTTGCATTATGGAATTCCCAAAAGTTGGACCAAGCAAAAGGAAAAGAGTGGTGTTAACTTTAAAACAGAAAATAGAGATATGCCAATGATTAGAAAGGGGAGAGAAGCATATCAACATTATGAATGAATTCAAAATCGGTTCGTCAACAATCTACGACATCAAATCGCAGAAGGATAAGCTGCTCAAGTTTTATTCAAGCTCTGAGACATCCAAGAGTGCAGAGAAACAGCGTATGCTTCGTAAGCCTAAGCTTGAAGAGCTGGATACCGTGCTTTATGAGTGGTTTTCTCTTAAGCGTTCAGAGGGTGTTCCACTTTCCAGACCCATGCTAAATCGAGAAAGCGAAGGATTTCTACATAAAGATGGAGCTCACTGACAAGTGTGCTTTCTCCGAGGGATGGCTAACGTGCTTCAAGTTACGGCACGGGATACGACGACTCGATATTTCCGGGGAGGAGAAATCAGCTGATCACGACGCCGCAGAAGAATACTGCGATTATTTCAATCGGATTGTGCAGCAACATGATTTGTTGCCAGCACAGATATACAATGCCGATGAAACTGGCTTATTTTGGAGGTTTTTGCTGGAATCAACGCTTGCAGGGGCTAGTGAGGCTAATGCTTCAGGTTACAAGAAAAATAAAGATCGTGTAACCGTGCTAACATGTGCGAACGCTGCTGGATCACACCGGGTTAAACTTCTTGTCATTGGGAAGTATAAAAATCCCCGTGCATTTAAAAATGTGAGGCACTTACCTGTTGAGTATAAAGCTCAAAGAAATGCTTGGATGGATAAGGAAATCTTTTCGTATTGGTTCCATCATATTTTTGTTCCATCTGTGAGGGAACATTCCCGTAAAATAGGGAAACCTGAAGATTGCAAATGCATTTTATTGCTTGATAATTGTAGAGTGCATCCGCATGAATCCGAGTTGGTTTCGGAAAATATTTTCACCATTTATTTACCACCAAATGTAACTTCTCTCACACAACCCATGGACCAGGGCGTTATCCAAAATCTCAAGTGTCATTACAAGAAAGACTTCCTATATAAACTGATAAAGCAAGATGACAATATTCACGCATTTCAGAAGGAATACAATCTTAAAGATACCATCTTTAATGTTGCATGTTCCTGGAACTTGGTGAAAGGTCACACTGAGACAAGCCTGGCTCAAATTGTGGCCCTCTGTAATGTTTGCTGAAGGTTCTTCTTCAGAGGAGGAATTTCATGGGTTCAATGTTCGTCCCAAGAGGAGTACAGTAATGGAAATGGCTGGCATGGTGAAAAATGTAGGCCCAGCAAACCCTCCACATCACCTCAGTGAAAGTGATATGGAGCAGTGGGTTGATGCAGATAGAGAAGTTGCTGTTGTGCATATGCTAAGTGATGATGAAATAATTGAGACCATTTTGAATCCAAAGAAAGAAAAGGAAAGTGAGATGGAAAGCGAAGAGGATGAGATTTCTGAAGAGAAGATTTCTTGGGCTAAAGCTGCAGAAGGATTTGCTTTAATCCTCCAATTTGCTGAAAGGCAGCCTTGCTACTCTGCCCAAGTTATGCACCTCCATATTCCTCATTCCACCTTCCTACAAAAAAGGCAAGTGTCCACTAAGCAAGCAGACATCCAGGACATGTTTAAGAAAGCTTCCAAGAGTTGAAGCCTGAAGAATCTGTTGAAGTGCATGATCCTGATGACCCAGCTGACATGGATATTCCTGATGAACCAGCTGACTTGGAATAAGTGTACAGTCAACTACAGCGCTGTATACAGTCGTTCACTGTATAAGTTTTATTTTACTGTTAAGTAATTAAAGAGTTATGGATTACCCTCAACTGGCAGTACTGTACTTAATCAAGCATCTTCCACCATCCATTTAACAACATTCTGTTGGTGAGTGCCCAATTACTGTATACTGCACATTTCTTGATTTTTTCCAACCGGCACCATCCCAGTCCCGTCAGTGCCGGATACCAAAGAGTTTCCTGTAAGTACTCGGTCATCTCTCCTAACTCTCCCACTACAGCTTAGCGTCCATTCCTTTCCCCCTCTATAAAGCACATACGGATTTTGTTTTAAACATTAACGATATTATATAAAAGCAAGTTGTTATTGCTGTTGGTTAACACAGAACACAAAGAGTCAAAATACCAGCAATCACACAATCCAGGACTTGGGGCTTCAGTCGTAATTCTAAACATAGTAAGTTCCTGTTCTCAGTTTCGGCATCTGGAGGCCAAACCAAGCAGAAAATTGGCACTTCCATATAGAGGGAAGAATCAAAGGGCTTATTTCCCCCCCCCCCCCCCCGAGTCACTCTCACACAACTCCTAGGCTCCAATTCACGACCAACACTGGAAGAGAACTTGGAGCAAGTCTTCAATCTGACCTGTCAGACAAAGAATGTTGTATGGCTTTCAGTTTTTGGAAGGGGTGGGAAGAGCAAAACATTAAGTTTATAATTCATTGGAAAAAAATCACCCTCTGAATTACTAATTCATTATTTTTGACGTTTATTTTATTGCCTTTAATTATTTTATATACTTGTCTGAGCCCAGAGGAAAGTAGCAGTAAAGAGTAGCATAGCAACTGGCTGCATTCTCAAACATTAAATGGCTGCATTAGTATAAAACAATTCATGGAAAAGGACTACAACATCATAGCAGAAACCAAGTAATGCCATATTTGGCTGATTTCCAAGTAGCATGCCTCAGCAATGGTCTGCTGAACTATGCTTCTCCCCTCCCCACAACCATAGGGGTCAGTCTCAATTCTACTGGGGAAATGGACAGAAATAGTAAAAATTCAATCTATGAGCATTTTTATACTGAATAAATATTCACTTTAATGTACTGGAAATCACCGGAGTCAGGAATGCAAAATTATTAAAAGGAGGGCAACATCTAAATACACAATACAGGTATTGTCCTGGCTCATCGACATCAAAACAGCCAACATGCTTTCAATGCCATGCTGTCACCTACTAAGAAAGGAAATAGTGTCTCCATTACAAGTTTAGGGTCTTGCCTTACATATTCTCTCGGGTACAGCAGTGGCAGTCACACCCATAAGCTGTCTGAGGGTCTTACGTTTGGGGTGTGACTGGACTTGCCGATACCTAAATATACTATAAGCTTAACTCGGGGTCGAACAATAGTATCTCATTGTGATCTCAACTGGATATTTGTCTCCTTTGACGTCTGATTGTTCAATCACTCCGAAGGTGGACTGAACAAACATTGGCCAGATATGAGTTGTTAAACTGCATTATTTCACGGCCCAAGAACACACAAGAGTTATGATCGGATACACTTAATCAGTGCAACTTGTCTGCACGTAATACAAAAATAATAAAAATGCTATGCTTCCCCACATCAGTGGGTCACCTTGCTTGACTTAACTTCTAACTATTCTCTTCTGCATTCTAACTTTCTCTCAGCCTATGCTGAGCCTGACTGCCTTGCAGCTGTTTCAAAAACTTGACTGCTTGCCTGTATCTCTGTGTTCTATCTTCCTCTGTTCACAGCAGAGAGACCAGCGATTATCCAGCATAATGGGTGGGAGGTGTTTTTCAACTGTGGAGACAGGCTAATAAATTGCTTATTATTTACTGTCTATGGGGAAAGAACAAAGCTAGTTCATTAGTATCTTAACTATCTGTAAAGTCTGTGGGTTGTGCAGTTAATTACGACACAGACTTCAGGAGTAACATACAACAGGACTTTACTATTCGAAGGTCAGGGCGAATCTGCCCTATAAATCATGCCACAGCACTTATATACCGGTGTGGTCACCGTCAGTATTACCGTATACAGAAGCCAAACAAGTAGTGCCACACCTAAAATAGTTCTCTTAAAGGTGAACGGTTACATACAATAGTCTCTTAAAGGTAGACGGTTACATACACTACACTATCTATTTTGTCAGAGCCTTTTAAAACTTGTATGAATATGGTATGCTTTAAATCACATTAATAAGATAACTTTTTCCCCCCCGTGGAAAAATTGTCAAAATATCCTAAACAGTCCCACAGAAGTAGGGACCATCATTCAGGCTAGTTGGGGGATGGAGGCAAGGTCAGGTATTGTGTTGGAATATTGCAGGGGATTTCCTTCACTGTGAACTGACTGCCATCTATTGTTTCCTCAGCAATCAATAGCTCCTCGGAAGGTATCGAACGAAGCATCATAATGACTACTACAGCTGCAGCCAAGTGCCTGAAATTTCTTTAATTTAACGTGGCTTTCATTGCGGACGGTTACAGGACTTCCCATCTTTGAATTTTTCTGTGTCCAACTCGCATTTCCAGATTCCAGACACAAAAACAACCAGATATTCAAAGACAAAACAGGCTTGTCTATTGTTCTCGGGTAAAAAAAAAAATCGATTAAAGAAAAAATTCTCAAGGTTTGGACAAAGCAGGCAAGTTGCCCCAAGAAGGCTGTACAACTGAGGGGTTTGGCTGGACAACCAAGTGGTGTGGGCCAGACCAGGTGCAGGTGGCAGGTTCCGTTCTTTAAAGGGTATTAGTGAAAGTTATGTTTTTAGGACAATGCAGCAGCTTTCTGGTCACAAATTACCAAATTTATTGAAAGCTTGCCCATGGTGGGATTTCAACTGAGTTGCTAGTCCAGTATCATAACTACACCACCAGTGTTTTTGATGGAAGCTGGTTGCAAGCAGGACTGCTACCATTTGCACAATAAGCATCATTACAAGAACAACCCAAAACCAGGATCCAATGCAAAAGCAGGTCCTGTGATCTGTTGCATCTGTATTGCTGAAAACTAGTTAAGTGCAGGACCTAAATTTTATTCATTGAAATAAAACCTAAATGTCACATTTTTCTACTGGTGTGCAATTGGTTGCAGCAAACATTTTTGGCTAACAAAATGTTGGAGCGTGTTTGACGAATGACCTACTCCTGCTCCGTCAGGTTACTGAGAGGTTTTGCTGTTTTCTGCTCCTGCCGAGCCACATTGACAACTGGTATTCAACTAGTAAAATTAAAATCTTCTGGCATTCTTTTTACTAGCCAGGAAGGCCTATAGAGTTGATCCCCAAGTGTGCAATTTAGAAATGTGTCACTGCATATTGTTCTATCTTTAGCACTGTTGGGTCCTACTCCCCTTCTCATAAAATACCACCCTTGACCCCCTCTGGCTCCAAACTCCCTTTCCTCTCCAAAGTCCTTGAACATGTTACCTCCCAAATCCGGGCCCACAGCTCCACATTTGAATCTCTCCAATCAAGCTTCCGTCCCTATCACAGCATTGAAACAGCCCTAATCAAAGTCACCAATTACATCCTATGTGACTGAGACCGTAGTGCATTATCCCTTTCTGTCCTTCACAAACTCTCCGCAGCCTTTGAAATGGTCAACCACCCCTCCTCCGTTGGCCAGCTCAGTAGGGCTCCCCCGCCTTGTTCCACTCTTACCTATCCAGTCATAGCCACAGAATTTCCTGCAATGGCTTCTCTTTCCACTCCCGCACCGTTACCTCTGGAGTCCCCCAAGGATTTTTCCTTGGCCCTCTACTATTTATCATCTACATGCTGCCCCTCGGCGACACCAAGCTCCACTTCATGGCCACCTCTCGACCCTTCCACTGCCTCTGTATTGTCACTCTGCTCGTCCAGTCCTGGAATAGCCACAAATCCCTCCAATTAAACACTGGAAAGACAAACTATTGTCTTCAGCCCCTGCCACAAACTCCATATCCACAGATTCCAACCCCCTCTCTGGCCTCGGGCTGAACCTTGACGTCCTATCTGAACATCTGACCCCACATCCACTCCATCACAAAGACCGCCCACATCCACCTCCGTAACATCACCCAACTCCGCCCCTGCCTCAGCCCATCTGCTGCTGAAACCCTCATCCATGCTTTTGCTACCCCCAGACTCGACTATTCCAATGCATTCCAGGCTGGCCTCCCATCTTTCACCCTTCATAAACTTGAGCTCAACCAAAACTCTACTCCCCGTATCCTTACCCACAGTAAGTCCCGCTTACCAATCACTCTTGTCCTGGCTGACCTATATTTGCGTCTAGCCGGCCAACGCCTTGAATTTATAATTCTCCTTCTGTTGAAATCTTTCCAGGGCCTCGCCATCTCGATAACCTCCAGCCCTACAACCCTCCGAGAACTCCATGTTCCTCCAACTCTGGCCTCTTGCGCATCTCACCTCACCGCCGCACCATTGGTGACCGTGCCTTCAGCCATCTAGTAGGCCAATAAGGAATATCAAGCAACAAATAGGAAAGCTTAAATATTTGCTCACAATATAAATACACCTCTTACTACCTTTGCAGCACCTTTCGTGCTTTGCATGATCAGTTAAATATTTCAACTAACCACTGCTACAAGCTCTGCTTATTACAACCTTGAAAGGATGTCATTTCAGCTAACCCAAACAGGTAACGTTGCAGTGCTCATACCCACTTAGAGAAATATATGGGGATCTTTAACCCTCTCCCATGCAGAATGCTGGATAAAGATGCAGTACTTTTTTTTTTCTTGGTTCCCTGAAATAATTTAGTACAGCATCACAGGGATTCCCTGACAATCAAGTCTGACCCTAAACTTGACCCCAAGTATCTTCTGAGTGCAGAAGGGAATTATTTTATTTTAAGAAAATAATTTAAGTCAAAAATTATACTCTGCTTAACCTGAATGGCACCTGCACATTGAAGTGGAAGTGGTACCAACCGACACATGCCAATGCACGCTCACTGCATTCTGCTCACACAGGTTTCACATGCAGACTTTGTACTAAATGCCTCCAGGAAATATCTGGGGACCTGACATTCACTTCATGCTCCAGTACAACTCAACATTAGGAAGACCAATGTCACTGTCTACAACCACCACCATAAACTATGCTCATTTGTCATTGATTCCATCCCCTTTCCCTGGCCACATGCAGGCTGAACAAGGCCATTCGCATTCTTCGGTTTGACCTTCACAACACTGCCTGTTTCTGCCCCTTACACATACCTTGGTTACCCCCAGACTCTACTACTCTTAACTCTGTCCTTGCTGCTCTCCATCCTCCACCCTTCATAAACTCCAACTTATCCAAAACCCCGCTACACGTACCCTGTTCACCCCAAGCCTTCAGTGCATCCTTCTTCTACCCACCCCCCCAACCCTCACCTCACCACTGGTAACAGAGCTTTCAGTCGCCTCAGTCCTCTTTATTGGAGCTCCCTCTCCACCTTTAAAAACCTTCTCAAGACCCATCTCTGACCAAGCTTTCGGTACCATCCTAATCTCTCCCTTTCTAGCTTGGTGTCCGTTTTCCTTGTACCTATTTGTGAAGCGCCTTCTGACCTTCCTTTATGTTAAAGGTGCTATATAAATGCAAGTTACTGTTCCACAATCCATAGACACCAGTCAAGTTTCAGTATCACACCCAAGTGGCCAATATTCATTCGAGAGCCTTAATGTGAGTGTATACGGGCTAGTTGATCAGGGGCGGGTCGAGGGGCGCACCATAGCCCAGCCAGATTTGGTCCTGTTCACATCAACAATTCATAAACCT
Source organism: Somniosus microcephalus (assembly GCF_052327205.1). Classification (NCBI taxonomy): domain Eukaryota; kingdom Metazoa; phylum Chordata; class Chondrichthyes; order Squaliformes; family Somniosidae; genus Somniosus; species Somniosus microcephalus. Next base: position 31,389,219 of record NC_140998.1, on the reverse strand, counting down.
GCTGGAACCCTGACTGATTTACCCACTCCTCAGCCACGGAGCACTGAGCTCAATTGTAGTATCCCCTACGGCTTCCCTGGATGGAGACAGCTTACTCAGCGCAGATCAGAGATTAAACCTGGCACCTTCCTGTCTGCATAGCTCAACTACTTACTGAATCAACTCACTGAGCCAGTGAGGGATCCTAAAACCACCTTCTTTAGCAGAATTTCAGTCAAGTAACAAACAGCAAAAATTACTGTTTATGAACAGTTGCTTGTTGTGATTCAGATCACACAGTACTATGTTTTCAGCTGTGGCTCAGTGGTAGCACTCTCGCCTCTAAGTCAGAAGGTTGTGGGTTCAAGTCCCACTCCAGAGACTTTAGTACAAAATCGAGGCCGATACTCCAGTGCAATGCTGAGGGAGTGCTGCGCTGTCACAGGTGTCGTCTTTCAGATGAGACGTTAAACCGAGGCCCCGTCTGCTCTCTCAGGCACGTAGAAGATCCCATGGCGCTATTTCGAAGAGGAGCACGGGAGTTCTCCCTGGTGTCCTGGCCAATATCTATCCCTTAACCAACATCACTAAAACAAATTATCCAATCAAAAGAACACTTCCAAAAGTATTTCATTAGCTGTAAAGCACTTTGGGACGTCCGGTCATTATAAAAGCACTATTTACATGCAAGTTCTATCCTTCCTTCTTTCTGGTGAAGACTAGACTGCAGAGAACGCGATCAAGGCACAGCATCAGTGGAAATCTTTTTGGTGGGGTGAATATTTGATCAAGGTGATGGATGTTACCTCTTTAGCTTTTTATGTCCAGTCACCCACAGCAGAGTTAAAGCCTTGTATATTTCACACTTCTACAGTCACATTGTGGCAAGCAACGTTTGTGTACTGTTCCTCCATGCTGCTAAAATGAGCTTCCTTATTCCCACATCAGAATCAATTATACAGGACTACAATTCAGCTGTTGGTAAAAGATAGACCATAACTATAGAAGTGCTAACAGTAAAAGTATCGCTAGATGTGGAGAAAAGCTCCCTTTAGTCAATCCCTTTTGGATGAGACATTAAACTGAGGCCCCGTCATCCCTCAGGTGGACGTAAACGATCCCATGGCACTTCTTGAAGAGCAGGGGAGTTCTCCCAGTGTTCTGGCCAACATTTATCCCTCAACCAACATCACAAAAAAAATCTGGTCATTTATCTCATTGCTGTTTGTGGGACGTTGCATTGCGCAAATTGGATGCCACATTTCCCTACATTACAACAGCGACGAACACTTCCAAAAAGTACTTAATTGGCTGTGAAGCACTTTGGAGCATCCTACAGTCATGAAATACACGATATAAATCCAAGTCTTTCTTTTTACTTTCTATTGAGCCTAACTGGTAGTGATTATTTTTGATTTCTTGCTCGATTTAGGTGAAGATGCGTTCCCTCAAAAATGTGGCTCTTTTACAAATTACTTCCAAACAAACTTGGCACAACTCTGAACTAAGAAACTGCTTGTATTTTCCCCTCTCCTACCACCATTCATGTCAAGATTACCTTCAGAGACCACTTCTTCACCCCAACCCTATCCCAATTTCAGACAATGTAACTTTTAAACCAGATAGCACAAGACCTTTCCATTTCTAAACTTCTGTTGCTTTCTATAAAACCTGCATGTCCAAATAAACGCCAACCAACTAGAGCACGTTATATTAAACTACCTGAACACACAGATCTAACAAAGCTGATTTTCATTCACTGTTTACAATTAACCCTTTACATTGTGAATAAACACACAAGACATACAACAGAAGGGTATTCTTTATTCGTCAGTTCATCACTCAGTGGAACTCAGTGAAAGGAGAAGTGCGAGTACTTGGGCAGTTTTGCTCACTCTTAGGCAGTCCCTCGGAACTGAGGATTACTCACTACCTAAACAACAGAAAATATATACCAAGCAGTTTTTTTTAACATCATCCAGTCCCACTGATGACTATCACAACCCTTAGATTGTCAACCATTACAATGTCAAAAAAAGCACCCCTCCATATTGTCAGCTGCTGAAGGAACTAGTGGCCCATAAATAGTATTGTTGCACAGGTAAATTAATAAACTAACAAAGTGCATGGACAATAGCTATGCCACCTAGTATCAGAAAAGCACCGGCTTACTCCATACTTGCTCTGTGCCCTATCAAGCCAAGAGAGTAAAAGAGAGAGAATGGTATAACCAACTCAGCTTATGGACCTTGAGCTATCACCCATGTATTACCACTATATATATTGGAGCCAATAAGTTCTTGCTGCATCTCAGCTGTCCTGCCAGAGGAGTTACCAGAGGGTAAACTGTTCCAACAGGCAGAGAATGAAAGTCAGTAACAAGACTAATTCTTAAACATATCCCAGTGGACAATTTCAGAGTGACATTGACAGAAGCCTCAGAACACATCATGTCATTCTCAACCTGGATATTGTGCAGCACAAAGAAAAAGACAGTAATAAAAAAAATTACAAAAATAAAAGCAGATTCACATCAATAGCTAGGCGACCATTAACACTTTCTAGCTAACTCAGTTTTCCTTTAAACTGAATTGGCACTATATTCTGATCCTTATTTTGGAAACTGAATTTTGAGATTATATCTATCCCCAATATATTACAATCACACACGATGATGTATTTAATTATTTTTCCAAATAAATGATTTTGCTATGCAAGGAGGCAGCATCTATCATAATTAACACATCTGCCTCACATACGTGGTAACCGATGTCTTTTAACCATTTCTCCTCTTACTTCTCAACGATTACTTCAATAACAAAAGGCTAGATCAAAGGCCAACCACTTAAAAATCCTCAGTGTTCCCTCAAGTACTTTATTTCAGCAAATGAGCCGTTCTGAAAATGAAAACTTAACCAACAAAAAAAAAAATCAGTGACAGTTTCAGTTTACGATCTTATTAGAAATATAACACGATTGCACAGAGACAGTGCTGGTTATTTGCAAGAGCAATCCACAAATAAATCCCACAGCCTCTGTATCTGACTCTGCTTCAAGTATGTAGCCACAGAACTACAAGCGCATGCTCACAATCGCAGATACAACTTCATCTTTATGTGAATTCAGGGAGGAGTGAGGCGGTTGGGAAGATGACCGCCATGGGAAGTGTGGGGGGAGCTGGGCCTGACAGCAATTTATAACCAGAGAGAAAGGTCATCGAGGTGAAACGTTAAATCCGTTTTTCTCTCTCCCCGCAGGTAGAATCATAGAATGGTTACAGCCCAGCAAGAGCACTTCAGCTAGTCCCACTCCCCCCGTTCCCCGTAGCCCTGCAAATGGTTTTCTTTCAAGTACTTATCGAACTCCCTTTTGAAAGTCATGATTGAGTCTGCCTCCACCACTCTTTCAGGCAGTGCATTCCAGATCCTAACCACTCAAGCGGCGTATCTTTTTTTCATATCACGTTTGTTTCTTCTGCCTGAGTATTTCCAGCATTTCCTGTTTTAATAACTAGTCACAGAGTCAGCTAGGAGTTGTTCCCCGGATTGTTGGGCGATTAAACTGCGGTTTTGTTTTTGTTGGCTTAACGCATAAACTCGAGTAACCAAAGGGAGCCAAAAAAAAAATGAGCCAAGTGATGAATTATGAGGAGCCGCCGCCGCCGCCTCCGGCACTGCTGCAGATTGCGAAAGTGGGGCGTGACCCCGGGGACAGGGGTGGTGACTCTCTCTCTGCTGTTGCTCGGGGTGACAAGTTTTGTCCTTGTCCTTGGCCAAGGCCTCGGGCCTGCTCTTCCCCCCCCCTCCACCCCAGCTCCTTCCGGAGTGAGCACCATCTCTCACCAGCGCGCACGCACACACACACAGACAGAGCTGGGCGGGCTGCCTTACCTGCAGGGCCCCGGGGTGGCGGGTGGCGGTGAAGCGGCGGAGACCGTGGGACAGGCAGCGCGAGCAGCCCAACATGGCGACGCTGCAGGCAGCGCGAGCCCCGCACCGGAAACCGGAATCCGGCCCGCCCACACCACTCTACACCTGGGGGGGGTGGGAGAGGAACACAGCACCACACCAAGGGGGGGGCGTCAGAACAACAAAAATAAGCTGGCCTCACACCTAAACCGCAAGAACCACATCTCACTGCGTAAAACACATCGTAATCAACGAATGCGTGTTTGATCAAACATTGATGCGGCACCTATTTTTTGGAAGAATGGTTTGCCCCATTCTTCCACTGGACTGTAGGAATGTTCGCACTCAGAGGGGGGGACTTAAATTCAATCACAATATCTGCACCCACTCTATAGTAGATAAGTGGGGACAAAAACGCTTTTAAATTGTAAACCAATGTTAAACATACATATGTGTTTACTAACAACAGTGCTGCTGCATCTTTCAGATTTTTTGCCTTTTTGGAAATTCATTCCTCCCTCTCACGTTAATGGTTCGCACCCGTCTTACTTAATTTGCATATCTGTCAATCAGCGCGGGCTTGCTCGAATTGGATTGGCTGCAGGCGTCGCCGCCCCCTTTTGTCCTTTTAAGGTATGAGGACGGGTGACGACAGGTGCAGGCAGTGCGGGCAGGTGGTCGGATAGGGTTAGTGCTGAATGGCAGTGTCCATCCAAGAGGAGAGCTGCAACGTGAGTGCGGGTTATTACCATCATTACCAATATATAATGTTCATTATTATTGTTATTGTCTAAATACTTCTTATTCCGGTTAACTGAAAGTGCAGTTGTAGTTTTTCCAAAACAAAACCTTTGTCTTCCATGTGTCTCTTAATCAGGATGATGACAGTGGATTTGGCAAGTTTGTGTGCGTAAGGCAGGATGACTGCAAGATATCCGCCTTATTTTTAATACGATGTTAACAAAAACCTTTCAGTGGCCTTTACTTACTGTATTTCCATGTTAATGATTATGAAGATATCATGATGCTCTGCTTTTTAATAATTGTACATAGACATTGTCCTGCGTCCGTTTTCCTCTTGGCAAAGGGATACGTTCAGCTGGTGCAACATCTCGTTTGGAATAGTTTCCACAAGTCAGATTATTCTTGGGAACAAACAGCTTTATTCTCACTTTGAACTTTCCAATATTTTTAAATTACCGTTGCGAGTAAAAGTTTTTCTTTGCTGCATATACCATACCAGACCTGTGTGTATGTGTCGCTAGCAAATAAATAATTCAACGAACTTTGCTTCAAAGGTTGTTTCAGATATACAGTAATGAAATGACTCGACGTCTTGTGTGCGATGGTATTTAATTCAATATTGATTATTTTTTTGAAACTTCAGATGCTTAAAATTTGGTCGGTTGGCATCGGGAAAAAGACATCCCTGGCCAGATTCGATCTCTTTTTTTTGTTGGGGGGGTTGCAAATCTTTGTGGGAGCAGATTGCTTCAATACCATCCTTTTAAGGTGTTCCTCGCTTTGCCTTTGATGGGCTGGACACGCTGTTGGGCTGCAGGATTTAGTTAATGCACCTACCTATACCACCTTAGAATTATTAAAATTGTTTCAACTCTATTTATTTGTGAGGCTATAGCTGCGCGTTTCAAATAATGAATCTCCGGAGCCTGATATCGAACGAAGTCGTTTTTATTGCCATCCAGTTGATATTTTTAAGGCAGGAATAATTCAGTCTATTATGGGATCAATATAACTGTAACGGTTAGTGCAGGAAGGCGCTGGTGAAATGGGCTATTTAAACTAGTTTGAAATCTCTTTTGGCTGCTGCAGTTTTTTAGGACGAGCCATAGACTGTTGCTTGCGTTCATGTCTGGAAGAACTCGAGCTGCCTCTTGCACTTTATAAACGGGTTCGGAGTAGTTTCGATAATGATGGAGGCAGAGTTTTTTAATAACACTCTGCTGTAATCTCCCAAGTCCGGTACAATGACGGCGTATTCAGACACGAAGAATGTCGAGTGAGTGTCAGAAATAAAACTAAATACCTAATGTAAAGATAGTACACATTTAGACAATCGTAAATGTGCCATTCCCTTATAAAGAGCACGTAATTAAATATTATAGTTTGTATTTTAAAGTATTTCTCTCTAATAATCTAATCAACATACGTGTGTAAGTATGAATTATCATGCTGTGCGCTGTATTGTTACATCTAGTTAGAAATGAACAATACGATACTGATCAAGATGCAGCAACTTACAGTCCCTTTCAACCTGCACTGCAGAATCTGGCTCTAAATGTGGGATAAACTATAAGTACTGTGTTCAATTAAGAAATAAGTTTTTTTCCTTTATTCAAATTTTAATTTTTTTCTTTCTTCAAGTTTTATTTCGTTATTTTTAAATATTCCTTTATCAAATAACCTCTTCAAGGCTGGGCTCGCCCTGTGCGAGATACAATACAGAAGAGCCTGTGGATTATGTGTTATTCTCCACCAACCTCCTCCCTCCGCTTCCCTCTTCTCCTATCGTCGAGTCCCTGCTGCAGTATGGGTTCAAGGGCTCTGGTCATCCTCGGTTATTCAAGTGTGAGTCTTTGACAGTGAGTGTTATTTGAGGATTATTTGAGCCTGGGTGATGGCGGGAGTACACATTGGCTAAACCTGGTCTTGTCTTCTTCACCCGATCTGGACATGTGCGCACTTCCCACAGACGCCATTAGACAGTGGTCAGACGTGCAGAGGCTAGTTGTCATGTTCCTCGCCCAGATCAGCCAACTCAGCACAAACCCAGAATCAAACCTGGAACCTTCCCGTTTTTATTCTCTCAACAACTGACAGGATAAACTCATTCAGCCCATAGGGTGCTCTCTTGCATTGGCTTTTGAGGCGAATCACGTTCTACAGTAGGGAAGGGAAATGGCTTCAAAAGCTTTCTGATTATTTTACTAGTATTTTCTGTGATGTTTTATTGGCACAAATTGCAGATTTGCAAACCATCATTAAGCATAATTTTATATTGGGTTTTGAAGTGAAGGTAATTAATATATAAATTTTAAAGCCTAGTTTCTCCGTCTCATTATCTTGGTCTCACCGGGACACCCATGAGCTTTGGCCAAGAGATCTCAGTATCTATTTCACCACATAACTGACGACCTCTTCGCTGTCTCTTTTGGAAGAAAAGTTGCAACAGAAAGAAAGAGGTTGGAGTTTAGAAGTGAGAGAGAGCCCACCTATCCGATTACTCCAGGAGCGACCGTGAGGTGTTGGGAAAAACCTCCTAGGTTATGGGAGCAGGATTCAAATTATGCTCAAAGATGAGCCAGCTGGATGTTGAAAGAAATTGATGAATATAGAGTGGGATCATCAGCAAAGAAAGACTTGCATTTATATAGCATCATTCATGACCACCGGACGTCTCAAAGCACTTTACAGCTGATGAAGTACTTTTTGAAGTGGAGTCACTGTTGTAATGTGGGAAACGCGGCAGCCAATTTGCGCACGGCAAGCTCCCACAAACAGCAATGTGCTAATGACCAGATGATCTGCTTTAGTGATGTTGGTTGAGGGATAAATATTGGCCAGGACACCGGGGATAACTCCCCTGCTCTTCTTTGAAATAGTGCCATGGGATCTTTTACGTCCGTCTGAGAGCAGACAGGGCCTCTGTTCAACGTCTCATCTGAAAGATAGCACCTCCGACAGTGCAGCACTGCCTCAGCACTGCACTGGCGTGTCAGCCTAGCTTTATGTGCTCGAGTCCCTGGAGTGGGACTTAAACCCTCAACCTTCTGACTCAGAGGCAAGAGTGCTACCCACTGAGCCACAGCTGACACTTAAAGAGTGAATAGGGCTAGATGATGAACTGAGGAGGTCATTAATATGAAGAATGAACAGAATGAAAAAGGTCAGGTCCCAGGTTAACCACTGAGTTAATGGGGGGGGGGGAAAGAGTCTGAGGATGAGCCATCAATTGTGGAGTGATTTGAGAGGAAATGAGACAGACACAAACATAGTTTTGGTGGGAGTCCATATGTTAAGTGCATGGTGCCAGATTCTGTCAAAGGCTTTGGAGAAGTCAGGTGCTGAATATATCACAGGGGAATCATATAATCTGTGTAATTTACAAGAGAATAATGTGTCATGGAGCAATAATATAAAAAGGGGTTATTTAACATTTGCTCCTTTGTCACAATAATAAAGCCAATGTGCTTGTCTGTCCAGTCTTACTCGAATGCTCATACGAAGTGGAAAAAAATTAAACGTGCAGAATTATCCCTAAATTCCTTGCCATGAAATTTTGCTCTGTAAAATATAAGAGATTAACAGACTTGTATGTAAGAGAAAATTCATTTAAAATTCTCTTTTTTTGTGTTCAAATCCCTCCATGGCCTTGCCTCTCCCTATCTCTGTAACAGTCCTACAACTGTCAGAGATCTCTGCACTCCCCCAATTCTGACCTCTTGCACAGCCCTGATTTTCATCGCTCACTATTGCTGGCTGTGCCTTCAGTTACCAAGGGCCTAAACTCTGCATTTTGCTCCCTAAACCTCTCTACTTCTCTCTTCCTTTATGCAATTCCGTAAAACCTACCTCTTTGACCAAACTTTTGGTCACCTGTCCTAACATCTCTTTATGTGGCTCAGTGTCAAATTTTGACTGACTAATGCTCCTGTGAAGCTCCTTGGGATGTTGTTACCATGTTAAAGGCGCTCTGTAAATGCAAGTTGTTGTATTAACCTACATTATTTAGTAGGTGTGGGCATAAAGAAAGTGCTTTGCACTTACTTAGGAGCAACTATCAAACTTTGTTTTTATGATACGTCATTGTCATATGGCAACGCATTCAGTTGCAAATTATATTTAAAAGATACTAAGGCCAGCAGCATCCAAAAATGATGTCATGTTTTCTTGAGAATAATTGAAGCCCTGCCATAAAACGCTTCAACTGATTTTAAAAAATGGAAACACTTCAAACAGGGTGGCAGTGCTGTTGATGTATCAGAAGGTCTGCTTTAGAAGATACTGTATCCAACTCACCATAGGACCCACTAGTGAGAAGTCCCCACATGTTGACAAATGCCTGGGTTAGTTCTGCCCACCCGCTCGGTGTATGAGTTGTGCATGGTCCTGGGGGGAGGGAGTTACAGAGCATGGAGAGGTCAACCGAGAAATGAAGGGAAAGTTATAGATTGTACAAAAAATGGCAAAATGTGCCGTGGAAGGCAAGGGTAGGCAGTTTCACGTCTCCCCTCCAGAGAAGTGAAACAATGCTGTAAAAATAGAGAAGAAATAATGATTCATAGGACGAGTCTGGGCTTTTTTTCATTAACTGCTTGTCACTGTCCTTATTATTATATAAATGAACATTCAAATGGAGTGTGAAGTATCGGGCTATTTTCAGAAACATCTTGTTTGTTAAACTTACAGACGGTACTAAAACAGAGAGCAATAAGGACAAAGAATCTGGTTAAAGGTTTTCAGAAAGATTTCGATCAGCTATGCAGCTGGGCAGACAAATATAAAGTATTGCACAATGGGTGAAAAAAACATATGGAACAAAAATATAGAATGAATAGAGCAGAATTCACACAGAGAGACTCCAAGGGAGCTGGGCATAATGGGAGTAACCATTAGCTCAGCACTTCCAATATCTAGATAATGCGAGAAGCAATTAAAAAAAAAAAAAGAGCAAATAGAACTCTGGGATGTATAATCAGACCAATAAAGTAAAAATCTACAGAGGGTTATCCTAAGGATTTACCATAACTTGAAGTAATGTGTTCAAATCTGGTCTCCATGACACAAAGAGGGACAGCCATGTGTTGGGAGGGCGCAGAGAACAATGGTCAGAATGATCCCAAGTGTAAAATGAATGAACTACGAGGAAAAATTCAAGAAGCTCACGCTCTACTGTCTAAAAGAGAAAGTGGTGGAGGAAGGAATGTGACAGATTTCTGATATTTTTTCAGTTTACTGGAGCCTCCATTTCTTTTATATATTTCTTTGTGAAAGCTTGTGCCTGTGATCACTTTATTTTGGTTACCATGCTAATTTAAGCATAGGCTGGCCAGTTGAAAGATACACATCTGTGTCTTGTATCTATGCAAATACTAGGGGGAATTTTTCAACTTTGTGCTGCCTGAGGGAGCCTCGTCCACAAAGAGTGTGTATTAGAAATGTGGATGCTCCGCGCACGACTTTCCAACCATCAGGAAACTGCATGCAGAGCAAGCCCCGAGTTTCTGATATGTGCTCCTGACTCTGAGGCTCCAAGGCAGGAGTGTAAATTGGGAAAATTACTCCTAGGGTTTCTGAGTTCCATTTCTTCTCTAAAGAAATATAAAATAAAAACAGAAAATGCTGGAAACATTCAGCAGGTCGGGTAGCATCTGTGGAGAGAGAAACAGAGTTAACGTTTCAGGTTGATGACCCTTCGTCGGAACTGGAAAAATGCTGGAGATGGAACAGGTTTTTAAGCAAGTGTAGGGGCGGGGAAAGGGGGGAGGGGATGAAAGAACAAAAGGGAAGGTCTGTGATAGGATGGCAGGCAGGAAAGATTAAGAGAAAAAAGGGATGGCGGTGCAAGGCAAAAGGAGATGGTTAATGGGACAAGTTAAGAAACAAAAGGTGACTCTAGATAAAGTGTAAATGGCAATGGCAGAATGATCGACGGCTGTCATGTGAAAGAAAAAAAAAGTAAAAAAATGAACTATAAACTGGGGACAGTTAGATTGGGAATTTTTTTTATCGCCCTATTGTTCAGCAAGTGAGACAGCAGTTAAAGTTCACACAGTTGATGTAAGTAATTTGGATCACGGGGAATTCTGATCCTCTCCAGATATACAATCTCTTTCATGTGTTATTGTGTCAGGTCTTTGAAGGGTCACTGGCTGAGATGGCTCTCTTAATGGGGACTCTGTATGTCAGATCCAGAGACCTGATTTGTCCTGGAGGTTGACGAAGGGCTTGAGACAGTTTTCTGCAGGAAAGGACACATACTATTGAAGACTAGTGCTGGGTGTAGCTATGGCATGTTCACTAGTTCACCTTTTTGCTGTACTACTGCTGAGGTAGAGGCACACAGAGGACCGTGTGAGCTTGTCTTTCTCGTACCAAAGTGTTTCATCAAGGAAACATGCTGTTTAAAGAACGGCAGAGGTCTGTTAAAGTGTTTGAAAAGAGACACTGGGGGATTATGAGGTATTGTAATGGAGTGAAATCTGCCATTTTAGTTCATGCGTCTGATTAATATTTGTAATAAACCTGATTTGTAGTTTGCAAGCTGAGATATATTTGTCCATTGAAAAGAATCAAAGAGTACAAGGCAACACATATTATATTCAGTGAATTTATCGGCAATTAACAAGCTTTATTGCTCAGCTTGCGCATGCTATCTCCCACATTATTTTGTGGATAAAGCCTCATTTTGGTTGGTAGGAAATGTGGGTTTGTCTGTAAGGCCTACATGGGAAACATATTTATTGAGACCAAATCATAATAAAGGAAGGACCTCATTGAGGTCTATAACACATTAAACAGTATAGATTAGGTAAACCCAGAATATTGCTTGAAAGTAAGTTAGACTAGTTGGACCAAAGGATGTAAATTTAAATTAGTGCAAAATACATTTTTAATGGATATGTATTAGGAAGAATTTCTTTACTCAAAATGTGATAAGTGATTGGAATAATCTGCCTGTCAAAGTAATAGAAATAAGAGCATTTGAGTGTTCAAAATGCATTTGGAGCCAGGCCGAGAGAGACAGAGCACCAGGGCAGCGAGTGCCAATGGGACAAACGTGCATTTTCCCATCATTAACATTTTTTAATGTTATCAGCAGCAAGATTAGTGCAATAGATGGCCTTATGTGGAAGACAAAAGCCAACATCGATGTGTAACAGAAAGTCATAGTTGTAAAATGTATTGAAAATGATGCCATTCATGAGGCGTGGCAGCACGGGCACTCTCGAGAGAAATTAAACACCTTGTTGTCTGTACTGATGGCTGTAACAATGAGCTCCGGGGAATGGCATGATACTGGTTAGTCCCAACACATTTGGTTCCAGATCACAGCCACACTGCTGCCAGGAGGCGCTGAGTAGAGCCTTCTCTACAAAAAGAAGGGAGAATATCAGAGGGGGTGTTACCCACTAACCAAGTCAGCTCTCTCTGCTGCTAGTGATGGGGAACAACTGGGGGTTGATAGAACAGTTCTGGAAGAGATTAACTGTACTCTCAGTCAGGGAATGCATGCAGCTAAGGGAAGCTGTGTTCTCCAATGAAGTAAGAAACAGATGCCGATTAATATGGCAACTAGTCCCTCCCCCATCCCGCTACCCCATTCCGTTCCCTTCTTTCTTTCTGTCTTTGACATTTCCTGTCTGCACAACGCCACTTCCTGTATCTTGTTTTGTCACACTTTCTAAGCGTTCCCATTACAAAATTCTTATGCCCACATTTACAACGGGCTTTGCCTATGTAAACTCATGATTGCGATTGCACAAATTAGCCACTGGGTTCCAACAAATGCCATTTTTTTCTCAATAACTAAAATTTCTAGGCCTAGAAATTCGATATCGGTAAAAACCTGCTGATGCCACCGCGGGCCTGTGTTAAAGGCCACTGTAAATGATGGCACTGGCAGGACTGGTACATTGTTGCTGGTAGCTAATTAACATTAGCCCAGCACTAAACTTACTGTGCAGCGCCATTCTGGTGGCATTAGTCCTGGCAGAAGGCCCTAATGTAGCGTGGCCATAGCGTCATTGCAGCAAGAACAGCCTTCTCTTAAAGCAAGGCTGTTACTTCAGAAAGCAGTTTGGTCCCTTAAAGGGGAACTGCCTTCTAAAATGAAAAAAATAAAAATCATGTAAAAATAAGCAGTTTTTAGCCCTTACAGCTCAACTGTCTTCTGGAAAGAAAAAATAACATTAAAGAATTCCAAAATGGGAGTCTTCAGCTCTTAAAGATTAATTGCCTTCCGCACCTCAAAAAATGCTAAAAGTGCTTCAGCACTAACACAAATGGCTCAGCAAGCCAGGGAAGGGGCACCCAGGGTCTCGCATGCAGCACTCCAGCTTTGTGCAGGGGGTGAACACTGCAAGAGAGGTCCTCTACCAACAGGGGCCAGGAGACCCTCCAGAAAGAAAGATGTGAGACCAGATCACCAAGGCAGTCACTGCCAGTAGTGTTGCCCCCATGACCTGGCTCCAGCACCCAAAGAAGCTTCATGACCTCAGCCCACTGGTCAAGGTCAGTGCATCTTCAAAAGCCATCTCCTACTAACTGCACCACTAACTTCTCACACTTCTCAATGCATGAATTACCCCCCCCCCCCCCCCCAGTCACTCACCTACCAACAATCTGTACCATACACGAGGCACACCTCCCATTCTTAGCTTCCCCTCACCCCCTTGCAGGAGATGGTGCTGGCTATTCTTGGCAGGGCATGGCTGAGCCCTTGGCCAGCAGTGGGGCAGAAAGGATACAAGATGCTGATATTCTCTTATGTTATCCTCCTTCTTGCATTCACCTCTTGCTTTCCTGCTCTCCGCTCACCACAACTCCACCCTTGTGCTTTACTCATTTCGCACACCTAAGATATTCAGCCTTCCCAGCCAATGGTTGGCCAAGAAGGCTCCCAGCTCCTCAAGGTCAACCAGCAAGGCCATTTGCTGTGTCCCCCGCTGAAAGTCAGCAGCCTTCCACCAGTCATGCTGCAGTCACTGGGGTAGCACTGCGTGACATCAGTAGGATAGGCAAAGGCACACCCAAGACAGTCACTAAGGGAATGCATAAGGGCGATGAGTTGATTTCTTGATGTCAAATTGGATGGATAGATGTATAAAGTTGGATTGCAAAGTTTGCTTTGTGGTGGTTTTTATTTCAGCATTGTGGCCAAGCAGATGCTGTGATGGTCAGTAACAGAGGGAAGGCAAGGTGTGGAACTAATGTTGAAAGTGGAATTGGGGTTGTGGTCAACTGGTACCGCAGGCGGATGATTCCATCCCAGATATCCTAGCAAGATAGGGGCTGTCTGGGTTGCATCCTTCCTTCTGCTTCCACTTCTTCTGCTTTCTCCTCTTCTGCATCTTCTTCTTTCCTCTGTGAGCGGATGCTGTAAGTCTGGGGAAAAAAAAGCATAAAATGCTGGAAATACTCAGCAGGTCGGCAGCATTTCAACCTGAGACGTGAACTGTTTCTCCATGAATGTTGCCTGGCTTGTTGAGTATTTCTAGCATTTTCTGTCTTCTCGGAGGCCTTCCTTTACCATCCAAGGCCTTGCAAGCATCCAGCAGCAGTCCCGGCACTCTCTGCACACTTAAAGAACTTATAACATGTATTGCACCAAGCCACGACTTCAATAAAAAATGTTTTAAAAATCCAGTCCAAAAGCAAACTTACCTGAAAGGTGTGTGTGTCCCTTTAAGAAGTGCTGACAGCTTCTCTGTCAGTCGGCTGCACATTCTCTTTTCAAAGCGAGCTTAGGACCCAGCGCTAAACTCAGCGCTAAGGTCGAAGCGCTAAACTCAGCGCTAAGGTCGAAGTTCACAGAGCGTGACGTCACGCTCTCCCCATTTGCATCTCCAGAGCCAGTGCTGCTATCGGCAGCGATAAGGCCCTCACCAAAATGGTGCCCTCAGAGTCCCGTGCCAGTGAAGGGCGTTAGAGTGGCGGCTGCCATTTTTCACCAGGATTCCAGCGCTAATGGGTGGCGGTAAGTAGCCCAATTTCTGGGCTCTAATGTCCAAAATAGGGGTTTCAACAAAACTTATCAACGGAATTGTCTTTTTATTTGAAAGTTCCAGCCCCTACCAAAGCCTGGGCTTGAACTTAATATTTTTGCCCAGAGCTGTGACTCTGAGCTGAATTTGGATTATTCAGTCTGAACATCTGCAGTGAATCTAATTTCTGGGAATGTATCAATACCAGTCAGTCGGTTATATTGATGGAATATTCTTCCAGAACCTTCTGCTCAGTTGCTTTTTATCAAGGATGTCTTGCTGCAGTTGTACAGGGCCTTGGTGAGACCACACCTTGAGTATTGTGTGCAGTTTTGGTCGCCTTATCTGAGGAAGGATGTTCTTTCCATGGAGGGAGTGCAGCGAAGATTCACCAGACTGATACCTGGGATGGCAGGAATGATGTATGAGGAGAGATTGGGTCGATTGGGCTTATACTCGCTGGAGTTTAGAAGAATGCGAGGGGATCTCATTGAAACTTATAAAATTCTAACAGGACTAGACAGACTAGATGCAGGAAGGATGTTCCCGATGGCGGGGGAGTCCAGAACCAGGGGTCACAGTCTAAGGATAAGGGGTAAGCCATTTAGGACAGAGATGAGGAGGAATTTCTTCACCCAGAGAGTGGTGAACCTGTGGAATTCTCTACCACAGAAGTCAGTGGAGGCCAATTCATTAAATATATTCAAGAAGGAGTTAGATGTATTTCTTAAGGCTAAAGGGATCAAGGGATATGGGGAGAAGGCAGGAACAGGGCACTGAATTTGGATGATCAGCCATGATCTCATTGAATGGCGGAGCAGGATCAAGGGGCCGAATGGCCTATCTTCTATATTTCTATGTTAACTAATTTTGTAAAGCAAGAAGATGCATTTCAAAAGGTTTATTGGGGTAAAATAACATTGAGAATTTTTTTTTAAATAGAGAGGCACGTGTGTGTGTGTCTGTGTAGATGGAAACAATGGCAGTGCTTTTATTATACATCTGTTGTAGCTTTTATATGTTCTATAAACTTCAGAAAGTATATTAAGCTTGAAGGAGAGAATGACTAGGACTGAAGAGATAGAGGGGGTGAGAGAGAAGGGGAGTGTGTGTGTCTTTCTTCATTTAATGTTACTTCAATTTTCAAATAAAAATACCAGTTGGATATTTAGAGTAAGATGGTGTGCAAGTTGTGCGAATTGCGGGTAGATGTTATTTCGCAGCGCTGGGGAGGGTTAATGGAGTTTAGTTGCACTTGGGGGCTGCTAGAAAAGGGGATAATCCTGGGCTTTGGTAGCACTGGTGAATAGTCATGAGGTTTGGCAGAAATGGGGGTGACATCCTGGAGTTTGACAGTACTGCAACGGGGCTGCTAGAGTTGGCGGAATGGGCAGGGGAGGGATCCTTTGATCTATCATCACTGCAGAGGAGAACCTGACGTTTGAATGTGAGGTTTGGCTCCCTCGTGGGTTCCTGTTGCCTGTTAGTGGAGCAGGGCATCAACCAAACAGCACTTGGCGGTGGTGGGGGGGGGGGGGCGCGGTTGAGGAATCCCATATTTGGCAGCACTGGTTGGTGACTTTCTAAGGGATCTCTGTGAACTCTGAATT
Source organism: Somniosus microcephalus (assembly GCF_052327205.1). Classification (NCBI taxonomy): domain Eukaryota; kingdom Metazoa; phylum Chordata; class Chondrichthyes; order Squaliformes; family Somniosidae; genus Somniosus; species Somniosus microcephalus. The sequence continues at coordinate 31,372,995 of NC_140998.1, read as the reverse complement.
TGGTGTTTTGCGATTGGTTTCTGGATGTGTATCTCTCTCTGTTTGTCTCTCCTCAGAACACCAACCCTTGACCCCTCCATTCTTGCAAACTACCGCCCTATCTCCAACCCAAATCCATGCCCATTTTTCCCGAAGTCCATGTTTGAATCCCTCCAATCCGGTTTCCACCCCGCCACAGTACCAAAACAGCTCTTATCAAAATCACAAATGACATCCTATGTGTCTGTGAAAAAGGTAAATTAGCCCCCTTGTCCTTATCGACTGTCTGCAGCCTTTGACACAGTTGACCACACTATCCTCCTCCAACGCCTCTCCACTATTGTCCAGTTGGGTGGGACTGCACTTGACTGGTTCCATTCTTATCTATCTAATTGTAGCCAGAGAATCACCTGCAATGACATCTCTTCCTGCTCCCACATCGTTACCTCTGCTGTCCCCCAAGGATCTATCCTTGGCCCCCTCCTATTTCTCACCTACATACTGCCCCCTCGGCGACATCATCCGAAAACATGTCAGGTTCCACATGTACGCTGACGACACTCAACTCTACTTCACCACCACCTCCCTCGATCCCTCCACAGTCCCTAAATGATCTGACTGCTTATCTGACATCCAGTACTGGATGAGCAGAAATTTCCTCCAACTAAATATTGGGAAGACCGAAGCCATTGTCTTCAATCCCCATCACAAACTCTGTTCCCTAGCCACCGACTCCATCCCTCTCCCTAGCAACTGTCCGAGACTGAACCAGACTGTTTGCAACCTTGGTGCCATATCTGACCCTGAGATGAGCTTCCGACCACGTATCCGAGCCATCATTAAGACCGCCTACTTCCACCTCCAGAACATCGCCCGACTCCAACCCTGCCTCAGCTCATCTGCTGCCGAAACCCTCGTCCATGCCTTTGTTCCCTCTAGACTTGACAATTCCAACACACCCCTGGCTGGCCTCCCACGTTCTACCCTCCGTAAACTTCAGGTCATCCAAACAAAATTTGACACCGTGCCTTCAGCTGCCTAGGCCCTAAGCTCTGGAATTCCCTCCCTAAACCTCTCTTTCTCCATCTCTTTCCTTTAAGATGCTCTTTAAAACCTACCTCTTTGACCACGCTTTTGGTCATCTGCCCCAATATCATCATACATGGCTCGGTGTCAAATTTTGTTTGATAACGCTCCTGTGAAATGCCTCGGGACGTTTTACTATGTTAAAGGCGCTATATAAATACAAGTTGTTGTTGTTATCATTGTTGTACATTCAGATCTCTCTATGTTGAGCCACCAGGTAACTAATGAGGAAAAAAGTCTAGCTTTACGAATATAAGACATTGCAGAATTGGCATGTAATTGGCAAATAAATTTCAATATAGATAAGTGTGAGGTATTACATTTTGGTAGGAAGAATACGGAGGCCATATTGTGCTTGGATATTAAGATTCTTAATGGGGTAGAAGAGCAAAAGGATCTAGTGGTGCAGATACACAAATCCCTAAAAGTTGCGATGCAGGTTAATAAGGCCATAAAAAAAGCAAACAAGACACTGAGGTTCACTTCTAGATGAACAGAATTGAAAAGCAGAGAAGTTATGTTAAACTTGTATCATAACTTGGTTAAACCAGTACTGTGCACAGTACTGGTCTCCATATTATGAAAAGGATATAGAGGTATTGGAGAAGGTGCAAAAATACTCATAAGGATGATATTAGAACTGAGAGGTTATACCTATCATGAAAGACTGAACAGGCTGGGGCTCTTTTCTCTAGAAAAGAGAAGGCCGACTGGTGACCTGATAGAGGTCTTTAAGATAATGAAAGGGTTTGATAAGGTAGATGTAGAGAAAACATTTCCACTTGTGGGGAATCCAAAACTAATTAAATATAAGATAGTCACTCATAAATCCAATAAGGAATTCAGGAGAAACCTCTTTACTCAGAGTGTTAAGAATATGGAACGTGCTACCGCAAGGAGCAGTTGAGACAAATAGCATAGATGCATTTAAGGGGAAGCATATAAGGGAGAAAGGAATAGAAGGATATGCTGATAGGATGGGAGGAGGCTCTTGTGGAGCACAAACTGTGGCATAGACCAGTTGGGCCGAATGGCCTGTTTCTGTGCTGTACACTCCGTGTAACTTGATGTAAATGCAAAATTAATTCTCTGAAAAAGTAACATCGCTCTCCTCTTTTACTACCCAGGTCTCCAGTCTTCTTCCTCTTGCTGCTTTTGAAAAGGATGTGTCAATAGTGTTTTGAGTCCATGGGAATGCCTGAGTACCGTAGTTCATCTCTTCTTTCCTTGAAATCTGAACAAAGAAGCTTTGACTCGAAAATCAGAAGCCACTTTGATGACTGTGTCTCTAAGCAAGGTACTGAACCCTCGGCCTATGCAATGAACCTCAACATGTCTGAACAGGATATGGGCAGTTCCAATAGCTGCTACATAGAAGGAGACAAAATAAACCAGCTTCACATGCGCCTGAAAAGAAATTTTTTTGAGGACTCGGTGTCGTCTTATTCCAGCAGGGCCATTATTTCACAATTTCTGGAGAAAGCTACCAAGAAAAATAATTCAACAGATCAAGAGCTTTACTTCTCAGCAAGGAATCTGCCCCGTTCCACCGTAGAATCATTTCAGGTGGACAGAAGCAGCAACTGCTCCAAAGACAGTGTGCAGGACCTCGGCTCACCTTTCAGTCAGCACCACGCTATGAACAACAGTGAAGGGGATCGATTGTTTGATGAACACTTGCAAGCTAAGAGGGCAAGAGTAGAGAACATCATCCGAGGGATGAGCAGTTCTCCGAACACCATCCTCCCCAGCAGCGAGCTTGAGCAGGACAGTAGCCAACGGCATGGAAGTTTGAGAGACCAATACAAAGAGAATAAACGGAAGCAGAGGCTTCCGCAACAGCAGCAACAGCAGGAGGAGACTCCCAGGAAACTTCCCAAACTAGCTTCATCCCTGAAGAAGCACAGGAGAGAGGAGTGCCATAGACTGAAGCAGCAGCTGCAGGACATGCAGGGGAAACTCCTTGAACTTCAGGAAAAGTTTTTCCAGGTTTATGATGCCAGTGAATCTGAACAAGAAGACCCAGAGGACACGTCGGATTCCAGCTTCCACTCGGCTGGCACTGATGGCAATGCAGAGGATGGAGAAAATACTCCCGAAAGATATGACGGTGATCTTTCAGACATGAACCAAGGTCTCTACATTGACTACGTTCAATCATTTAGCCAAGAGGAAGAACTGACGACAGGGAAGGACGCAGACAAACATCAAGATGTGGACAGAAAATTCAACAATCATAATCATTTTTCTTTCTCTCTTGTTGAGGGTGGCTATCTCGCAGAGTCCCTTAAATATGAATTAACCAACGCAGTAGCTCACATTGTAGACTCCGCGGTACAGTTGTTCTCCGTTAAACCTTCTAGCACCTCTTCTCGGTCATTTCAAAGCTTGCCAGCCTCTCGGCCCAAGAGTGTTACACATAACGAGAACGCAAACTTAAGGACGACCAGTCATGAGTTTCGGTGCCCTCAAGATCCAATGATGACGCACAGATATTTTGACAACTCTCAAAACCCTCGTACCTTCGACATTCAGGATCAGACAGAGGCAATACCACTGGTGGTGAGAAAATCATCCCAAAGTCAATCTAGCCTTGTTAGCCCAATTATTAAACAAGCCTGTCAAATGCCTCACACCAAGACACCCTTAACATTAGCTCTGGGCTCCCAGATGCCTCTGACTGAATTGCCTGAACCTCTATTGAGGTACGGCATGCACAGTGATATAGGACATAGCCTCTCGGCTACTGCGAAGGACACTGCTTCTTCTGAATCATGGGACACAGTCAAACTGAGGTCAAAGGTTACCTCGCATCATATGGCGCATCAGCCGCACCCACGCTTTCGTCAAACTCCAGCAGAGAATCTCTGCCTTTCTCACATCAAGTCTGAATGTGGAGAGCTGCATTCCATGGCAGATGTCACTCCATACACATCAGTTAACATATCCTTTCTAAGCGTTACTTTGTAAACTTGCAGAATACGTCAGAATCATTTCAGTTCCAAAGTCAGATGCAACACGTGTTAGACACAGAGTAAAGCTCCCTCTCGGTGCCCCTGGCAAATGCAAGAATTTGAGCTCCTCGGCCTGTGAGTCTCCATCCATTAAAATGAATGGACAGAAAATCATGGGCTTGAGGTTCGCAATTTGACCTTGATGGAAAATGACGAGCTTGTGCCAGTCTGAGCTCTCAACAGCTTCCCTTTCCTTTGATATACCAACAAGACGGTGCCTTTTTCCTAAATGGGGCTGTTCTGAGGGAACCTTTTGGAAAGCAAATCTTTGCTTATAAATGCAAATTTAATAATGTGGATCATATCAAAACACCTGGCCACATTACTGGTGCATGGGATCATGACAAAAAAGATGCACTGCTCATTTGGCTTTTCTGCTACCCTAAAGTGGAAAAAATGGTTTGCGAAACTCTCCTTCATGCAATGACTCTTTTTTTAAATATACACAGTCAATTTCAAGAGGGGTGAAAATGATAAAAAATAATTTAAGAGGGCTCAGAAACAGCTGTTCTTTAATAGTTAGAGCTAAGCGTGCAGCCAGGTTTACAAATGTACGGTCCAGTCACATTTTAACCCTATACTCATGTGACATTCAATACCAGAGCTGGTTAAATCAGGTGAGACACAACGGCCCAGAAATTGGATGGCGCCAGAATCTGAGCGCCATACCAGTGCCCAATGAGGCCGGTGGCTGGATCGCGGCAAATTTGTCCGCCGGTCTCTTTTTAGGATAGTTACGGCAAGCTGCGGGTGCCAGACACAGCCCAAGAGGTAGCTTGCCGATCGGGAAGGGGAGAGGGCTGGGGAAGTAGCGACACAAAATGTAAAGTCTGTTCGATAAGCTGTAGAAGAGATTATAACAGAATAAAGCAATGCCAATTTAGCAGGTTGTATCTTTTCGATATATAATTGCAATTTATCAAGCATGACGGTAGCGGCTTTCTTTACTTGGGATGACGGGCGATTCTATTTGCGTTGCCGCAAGGCAGAAGAGCTACGTCTGGAGGACAGGAAATAGTCAAGAGTGATGCACTGCTCATTTGGTTTTTCTACTACCCTAAAGTGGAAAAAATGGTTTGCGAAACACTTTTTCACGCAAGTGATTTGGCCGGGGAAGTGATTTGGCCGGGCAGGCACGGGTGAAACAAATTCCCACAGCAATCTCGCGCTTTCCCGTTACCTCAACTAATTGGGGGAGTTTACGATACACACATACAGTAATTAAATGAAAAACTGTAACAACTTGACAGTGTTGCCAGGAGAGCACAACTATTGAGAGCGAGCAAACTTTTCACTCAACAAGAGTTTAACGCAGTGTCCTTTTTATAGATACTTTCCGTCCACCTCGATCTCCACCTCCACCAACATTGCTGCCCCCACACCCCTCCCCGCCCCAAGCCCTCGGAACAGCAAACAAAAGCAATGTAACATTGAGATGGGAAAGGAGAGCAACTTAAAATAGAAACCCATTAAGTGAATTATATTCTCAAGTGAAATTGGACGGTCCTTTTGTTTTCTTGTTTGCTTAATATGTAAAGAGGCCTCTTTTACCGTTCCCTAATCCATCTTAATTAAATGAATGGAGTGTATTGCTGTAAAAAAAAAAGGTTTCGTGATACTCATAAGGAGAGCTGAGTAGCTCTGAGCCTTTCATTACCGCTCACTGCTCCAGGCCCACTATTGTTCCAGAGAGTTTCTGATGTTAATGCAGGCAATATCCACTACTTCCCAGCTGCCAACATCCTCTTACATGCTTGATCACAGAAAAGTGAGGTAAAAACACATTTCTGTGCATTTCTCTTCATTTAAAGGGCAAGTATGCCTTTCAAATTATAATTTAATTTCAATCGTGGTCTGCAGTGTCGCAATAAGGGTCACCAACCAATTTTAGGTAGGTTGCAATCTGACTTGTGCCCGTCTTCCATTATCCAAATACACTGCTGAGGTGAGAGCAGCCAGTCAACTGTGGTTTCTTCGAAAGCTGCGTGTTCAGCGAGCAAAGCGCATGGGGGAGTGTGACTGCAATTGTCACATGTGCACCCAGTAAAAATGACCTGAAAAGCCCAGAGATTAGTTCAAAAATTCCTATATGTAGTCAGGGACCCAGCCATCAAAGTGAAATAGAAAGGTAGAGTGAGAGGTAGCTGGAGAAACAGATACAGAGAAAGAGAGAGACTTGATGGAGACAAACACAACAGACAAAAAAAAATGCACTAATCATAACTTTTTAGAATATTGTGAGAAGTCAGCAGCGTTCTTGGGCGGGATAGCAATCTAGCGCATGGCCCCAACACCATTGAGCTCTGTGCGAATCCAGCCCAGCGTGAGGGAATGGAAGAGTCCTCTCCCTGCGGGCAGTGAGTGCAAACGTGCCGACTATCACCATTTGGGGTGAGGGTCACTTGTTTTCTTTTTAAGATGTGACCCTAATTTGATGCCAAAACTCGGCTGCCCGTGTCCTAACTCGCACCAAGTCCTGTTCACCCATCACCCCTGTGCTTGCTGACCTACATTGGCTCCCGGTTAAGCAACGCCTCGATTTTAAAATTCTCATCCCTGCTTTCAAATCGCTCCATGGCCTCGCCCCTCCTTATCTCTGTAATCTCCTCCAGCCCCACAACCCCATTCCGAGATATCTGCGCTCCTCTAATTCTGGCCTCTTGAGAATCCGTGATTTAAAACACTGCTGTAGTGCTGAGCTTCGCCTACCGGATCCATTGCAAGGAAGGTCCTGTGATTTTCTGTCGTTTCATTTTAAAGGAAAACTGTAGGAAATGCACCTGCAATTTTTCTGGCCTGCTTTCCCGGCATGACAAGGCTCACACAGGGAGCGAACATTCAGAAAATCGGCCCTCATTTTAAATGGGTTTGCAGCCTGTCTCACCCATTACTGTAATATATGTGGGTAGAACAAATGAAGGACAGAGACACCAGTTGCTTGTTCATGTGCTTGCTTTTCTAGGCCAGAGCAAACTGAGCATGCTCATACTAAACCATGTGACAAACCATGTGCTAATACATTACACTGCTTTCCCCTTTAAAAAAAATGCACCTATTCCCCTCTCAAATACAACAAAACTATGGCCCCACCTTTCGCAGTATTACATGTAGTTCTGCTGGGGTATATCCAGTTGTAGTGTGCGGAGTAGTTCTGTACTTCAGCAAGAAATTTGCCAAACGTTGCTTCATGCTGAGTCCCAAACAACCCTGCAACACTTGCTTTTTGAGAGCTTCTTTTACTGTTCTGACTGACCTTTCGGCTGCTCTGTTTGAAGCTGGATGATATGGTGGAACGAGAGTGTGCTTGATACCATTCCATTTCATGAACTCTTGGAATAGAGCAGAACGGAACTGCGGACAATGACGTGCAAAGATAGACCTCAACTCATCTATGGTATTTTCAGTTGTAGTATTTGAACCCATGTGTTTCACTTCAATCCACTTTGAGTGACTATCTACAAGTACCAGGAAATAATCATTTGCTTTCTCACAGAAGTCTACATGTACTCTCTGAAAAGGTCTACTTGGCCATGACTAGTGGAGTTTTGGGTGGTTTGTTTCTGCAATTTTGGAAAACGCTGCATTTGCTGACAAATGATTCATGATCACTGTCCAATCCAGGCCAGTAAACAAAACTCCTTGCAATTGATTTCATACTGACGATCCCTGGGTGTTCAGTATGAAGTTCGGCCAGAATTCTATCTCTCAAAGAAGTAGGTACCACGACTCTGTTTCCCCACTTGATACAACCTTGCTCACAAGACAATTCAGTACGACGGTTATGGAATAGTTTGAATTCTGTGTCCAGACACTGATCAGTCCATCCATTCAAGGTGTTTTCATACACTCTTTGAGTCCTTTTGAGTCTCACTTGCAATCTCAGTTGCATTCACAGGAAAGTCTTTGTCAACCGCACCTAGCGTGAAAATCTCACCTTCACTCCCAATATGAGTCTTCATGTGGCAACCTGGACAAAGCCTCTGCGATTGCGTTTTGCTTTGAAGTGCGATATTCAATCGTGTAGTCATATTGTGACAACAACATTGCCCAACATTGTATTCTTGATGCGGCCATTGCAGGGATGGCAAATTTGGGCCCCAATATTGCTAGGAGTGGTTTGTGATCGGTTATCAAAGTAAAGTTTCTGCTGATCAGGAACTGTTGGAATTTCTTGATTCCAAACACTATGGCGAGTGCTTCCTTTTCAATTTGCGTGTAGTTTCTTTCGCTCTTTACTGAGAGTTCGCGATGTGAACGCGATTGTTTTTTCTTAGCAGCCATCCATTATGTGGCTTATGACAGCTCCCACACCATAGCTAGAAGCATCACACACTAACTTAATCTCACACTCTGTGTCATAGTGCACAAGTAGAGCATCGCTAGAGAGGTTACAAGCGTCATAAGCTTCCTGTTACTCTTTTGTCCACTTCCACTGGACATCCTTCTTGAGGAGCTTGTGCAATGGAGCTAACATGGTGGCTATAATTCCGGTAAGAAACGTGCGTAGTACTGGACCATTCCAAGGAAAGGTCTTAACTTGGACACGTTCTGTGGTTTTGGAGCATTGATGACAGCATCAACCTTTTCTTTAACTGGTTGCAAGCCATTTGCATCCACTTTCAGACCAAGGTACATAATCTCGGACTGCACAAAAGCACATTTGCTCCTTTTCAATTTGACATTGTGGGAATTCAACCTTTGAAGCACTAAATCTAACACTTTTAGATTTTCTTCTTTGCTGCTTGTTGCGAACAGCACATCGTCTTGATTGCATAAGCAATTTGTAACTCCTTGCAAAATCTTATCCATTGTAGCCTGGAAGATTTTGGGGGAGGACTTTACACCATACAGCAGCTTGGTGTACGAGTACAGTCCCTTGTGTGTGTTGATGGTGAGATACTGTTGACTCTCTTTGTCAACATTCAGCTAAACATAAGCGTGCGACAGGTCAAGCTTGGAGAAAACTTTTGACCCAGAGGGTGTTGCATACAAATCTTGCAATGTAGATAATGGGTACTGTTCATCGTCAACTGCTTGGTTGATAGTAACTTTGTAGTCGCCGCACAAGTGTACAGATTTGTCTGCTTTGGGCACTACCACAATCGGGGTAGCCCATTCACTTGTCAGTTTTTACTAGCACTTTTTACTAGCACTCCGTTCTCTCTGTTTCTCTAGCTCTTCCTCCACCTGACTTTTCAATGCATAGGGGACCGGCCTTGCCTTACAATAGACAGGCTTCGCATTGGACTTGATGCGGATATGCGCGTCATACCCAGTGATGCCCTCATAACTGTCTGAGAACATTAGACTTGTTCAGCATTGTGTAGAGTCGCTTCTGTGAAGCATCTACACTGAAGATGTTTTTCCAGTCTAGTTTCAACTTTCCCAACCAGTCTTTGCCCATGAGGGTTGGCCCGTTGTTGTAGCTCGCTACAACTGAATGGTTCGCGAGCTCGGTCATACATGCCGAGGCTTCCGATGAATCTAGTAGGCGCGGCCATGACTCAGCACGCTACCTGTGTGCCTGTGAGAATCAACGCCACTGTTGCTGTGTATACCTACACACAAAGGCGAAGCACAGACAATTCTGCATCAGCATTAACAGTAAAACATCGCAAAAAAATTCAGTTTAGGTGTCACAAATTCACCTTAAACTTTTCCACTCGAACACTGTGTCCTTCCATGATCCCTAAAAATGGCTTTGGGATCCCATCCTCATCGCCAAAATGTAATATATGTGGGTAGAACAAATGAAGGACAGAGACACCAGTTGCTAGTTCATGAGCTTGCTTTACTAGGCCAGAGCGGACTGAGCATGCTTACACTAATACAAAAGCAAAATACTGCGGATGCTGGAAATCTGAAATAAAAACAGAAAATGTTGGAAATACTCAGCAGGTCAGGCAGCATCTGTGGAGAGAGAAACAGAGTTAACGTTTCAGGTCGATGACCCTTCGTCACAAACCATGTGATAATACATTACACTGCGATTACGATTATAAATCTCACTCCTAGAATTTCCCTGATGTTGATGGCTCTGTGCAAGGGTTCTAAGTGAAATAAATCTCCAATCCACAGCACAAGGCAGCCCATAATTCTGCACCAGACTTGCAGTTATGTCACTCACACTCAGAGAGTCTAAAGAGAAGAACATAAGAAGTAGGAGCAGGAATAGGCCACTTGGCCCCTCAAGCCTGCTCCGCCATTCAATAAAATCATGGCTGATCTTGGGCTCAAAGCCACTTCCCAGCCCGCTCCCCATAACCCTTCACTCCCTTATCTTGCAAAAATGTGTCTATCTCCACTTTAAATGTATTTAATGACCCAGCCTCCACAGCTCTCTGGGGCAGAGAATTCCACAGATTTACGACCCTCTGAGAGAAGAAGTTCCTCCTCATCTCGGTTCAAAAAGGGCGACCCTTTATTCTGAGACTGTGCCCCCGAGTTCTAGATTTCCCCACGAGGGGAAACATCCTCTCTGCATCTACCCTGTCGAGCCCCCTCAGTATCTTTTATATGTTTCGATAAGGTCACCTCTCATTCTTCTAAATTCCAATGAGTATAGGCTCAGCCTGCTCAACATTTCCTACGTCAAACCCCTCATCTCTGGAATTAACCTAGTGAATCGTCTCTGAACTGCCTCCAATGCAAGTATATCCTTCCTTAAATAAGGAGACCAAAACTGTACACAGTACTCAAGATGGAGGGAGGGAGAAAACAAAACCTGGGTGAACTACAAGATCAAGGTCCCCAGACAAACCACCCGTTAAGTTAAACTGTGGGGCACTGTGACAAAACTCCTCTGCTGTTCCACAAACCTGCTTGGACTGAAATAGCTTTTTATCTGTGCCAAGGATAATTACTAGTTCAGTGCTAGCAGGCAAGAGGGAAGCGTAGAAGGAAACGTGGGTGACAGCATCAGGCAAAATCACATCTAGTGCAGGAAATTCTGCTTTTTCAGTTGTCCACTTGCTATATAGCAGGAGGTTCCAGTTTCTTCCTGTCTTTGCGACATACTTGGGTGCACACCATGGAGCCTCAAGGAGCCACACATAGAAAGTTTAAATTGATGTTCCCATCAAAATGCATATCTCAAGTTGTCGATACTAAAATCTAACCAACGAGGCAAGAATAACCCCTTCCGAACTTTCAGACCCATGACATTTAAACAGGACAAACCCACCAGTAAGAAATATAACTTCAAACTGAACTGAGTTTCCTGGTCCGGAATGCCAGGTTTGAAGGACCTACAGTTTGCAATCTGGACACCCCTGGTACATTGAGTATGCATACAATTTTTTAATATCACATCGCCAAGGCGATAAGTGTGATATAAGTTGTATCCCATGGGCCTTTAATATATTGTCTTGACATTATATGTTAAAAATTCATCTGATATGTGATTTACTTAAGAGATAAAATTGTTCACTACTAAATGTTCCTCTCTGGTTTGGTTCTCGTGAATCAGAATAACACAAAGGGAGAGTTTCCATTTTGGCGCCAAGAGTATTGACAATCTCCCCTTAGGTGTTTTATTGTCAGGAGCTGGTAGAATGAGATCTTTTGTAGCAGAGAATAGGAGATATATAACAACTTACAATAGGTAGAGGTCATTTAATGTTTTGTAGCAGAGATGACCATCCTGGTGTATTTTTCCTTAACCAGTCTTCACATTCAGGATGGACTAACACCCAATCACCTGAAGAAAGCCAAGCTGATGTTCTTCTATACTCGTTACCCCAGCTCAATCACGCTGAAAACATATTTCCCAGATGTTAAGGTAAGAAAATCAAATTTACAACTAAGTCTCTAGTTAACACCAACTGAAGAGCATACACAGCAGGTTGCAGAGAAGATGCTGTGTGTCAGAGACTTTAGTGACTGTTCGAGACAAGGGGTGTATATTTTAGAGAAAAGATGTGTGTCGCGGAGAGGAGATTGTGTCGATTACCTCTTTAAAATAGTAGGCGTAGCCACGAGTTGTTATAAAGGGCAACGATGTTTTATTTACATATATAAAATAACAAGTTAACTCCGTAGTTTCAGGAGCTACAAGTGTTTGCTGCTTACCAGATCTCACACAGGAGAGAGAGGGAGTACAAAGGACTCGCCTGACGAGTCACCTGAAGAGTCATATGACGAATCCCATGATGATGATTCGGATGCCGCTCACCTACAGCCAATGTGCACCCCGCGTCACATCTTTCCCCTCAAAAAGAAAAGATACACACTAACTATTTCAGAGTTCAAAAAACACACATCGAGAAACTTAACTGAAACAGAACACACGATCACAAGCAGGCACCATAAAAACAAATAGTCCTTCAATGGAGATTGACGCTGTCCTCCAGATCTATGGCCGGTGATTGGTGTTTGACTCCCAGGTGCTTCGGGTGTTGCAGTTGTGGTTTCTTTCTTTGGAGACTGTGGACAGTTCAGAGGGCCGCTGGGAACCCACGTTTCAGAAAAGTCCTCAATCTCAGGAGTTTTGCTTACAGGTGGCTCATCAGCATAAGTCAACTGACGCCGATTCCTGCGGTATGATGAGTCTCCGACTTGCACATCGTAACTTCTAGGACCCACCACACATGTACATATTTCAGCTCTCCAAGTACTCTGGCCAAGGAGTTTCATCTGCACTGCATCACCAGGGTGTATTTCTTTAAGTAGCTTAGCATTCCTGTCATAGTAATGCCGCTGATGTTGTTTCATGTCAACAGGCGCACGGGTGTCTTCCTCAGTCGAATATCGAGGCTGTAGGAGTGTTCCCGCTATAGGAAGTAGTGTCTTGCACCTACGACCCATAAGTCTCCATGCAGGACTTGTTCCTACACCTTCACTTGGTGTGTTGTGCCAATCTAATAGAGCTAGAAACTCTGATTGACCGGACTCCTTGCACTTTGTGAAGAGTCGTTTGATGGCATTCTCAGCTTTGCCATTGGACTGCGGGTAGTGAGGTGATGACATCATGTGTCTCAATCCCCATCTTTTGGCAAACACTGCAAATTCTGCGGATGCAAATTGTGGACCGTTATCTGTTACTAGGATGTCTGGTATCCCAAATCTTGCAAACATCTCTTGGAGTTCTCTCAGAACTCCAAGGGAGTGTGGTAACAGACGCAAGGCTGGTTACTTTGATAAAGTTAATGTAGTAATCACGCACGACGAGCAGTGTACGACCATGTAACTCACAAAGGTCTGCCATTGTTCGACCAAGGCCCAGCCACAATCTTGTGCTGTAATAATGGTTCCTTTCTTGGAGAACTCCGATGAGCCAAACCGATATCACACTTTGCAATGTGTTGTTTAAGCTCAGTTGACATCATGGGCAATAGAGGCTGTTACGGACTCTACGGGTACAACCTTCTATGTTAATATGTGTTGAATGAGCTACTGACATTAATTCCTTACACAATACAGCTGGTACCACAAGTTGCTGTCCTTTGAATATCAAATCCTCCTGGACAGATAGTTCATCTCGAAAGTCAAAGTAGGGGTGGAGGCATTCAGGTAACTGTGACTTGATCCCAGGCCAGTCTTGCTGAATAACAGCACACAGTTGCTTCTGAAATGGGCCATCCACTGCAGCATGAGAGAGTGGTCAGCACAGAGTGTCTTAAATTGAGTGCGCATAAACAGAGTGTTGAAACTTGGGAATTTGGAGAGAGTGGGAATTCGGAGCAGAGGGGGAAGGAGGTTATAGTCATAGAGTCATAATGGCACAGAAGGAGGCCATTCGGCCTATTGAGTCCATGCCGGCTCTTTGTAGAGCAATCCAGTTAGTCCTATTCCCCCGCTCTATCCCCATAGCTCTGCAAGTTTATTTCCCTCAAGTGCCTATCCAGTCTCCCCTTGAAAACATTGAGTGTCTCCGCTTCCACCACTTCTGTCGGCAGCGAGTTCCAGGTCCTCACCACTCGCTGCGTAAAAAAGTTTTTCATCACATCGCCCCCTGTATCTCTTGCCCAAAACCTTAAATTTGTGTCCCCTAGTCCTTGTACCATCAACTAGGTGTTGCTTTTTGCCTCCAATACTTGGGAGTGCTTTGTGTTACAGGTAAATATTTAATTTCATCTACCTAGAACTTAAACTAGATCTGGTAATTAGTTAAAAACGAAACTGCAAGCTAAGTTAATTAAATACATAAACTTTAATTAACAAAATAATTAAAACAAGGTTATAAAGGGATGGCAGTGCAGGTGGTGGGCCGCAACTGCAGCACGTGGGAGTTTGTGGAGAGCATTGCGATCCCGGACAACCACGTCTGCAGTAAGTGTCTGCAACTCGGAGAACTTCAGCTCAGAGTTGTTGAGCTGGAGTCCGAGGAGCAGACATTGCGGGGCATCAGGGAGGGGGAGAGTTATCTGGACACTTTGATCCAGGAGGCAGTCATACCCCTTAGGTCAGGTAGTGGTCAGGGCAGGGAGAATAGGGTGTGACTGCAACTCAGGCAGGTAAGGGGACCCCAGGTGCAGTGCTAGAGGAGCCTCAGCCTTTGCCCTTATCCCAATAGGTATGAAGTTCTTGCTGCCTGTGTGGATGAAGTTCTTGCTGCCTGTGTGGATGAGGGCAAAGTCTGCAGGGTGGATGAGCAAACTGACCACGGCACCGTGGTACAGGAGGCCATTCAAGTGGGGGGAGTAAAAAGGAATGTTGTGTTGTAGTGGTAGGGGATAGTATAGTCAGGGGGATAGATACTGTTCTCTGCAACCATGATCGGGAGTTCCAAAGGCTGTGTTGCCTGCCAGGGTTAAGGATATCTCCTTGCAGCTGAAGAAGAATTTGGAGTGGGAGGGGGGGGGGGGATCCAGTTGTCATGGTACACGTAGGAACCAGTGACATAGGTAGAACTAGGAATGAGGTTCTGCTGAGAGAGTTTGAGGAGCTAGGGTCCAAATTAAAAAGCAGAACCTCAAAGATAATAATCTCTGGATTTTTACCTGAGCCACTCGCAAATTGACACAGGGGCAAGCAGATCAGAGAGTTAAATGCATGGCTGAGTGGTGTGGGAGAAAGGGGTTTGGATTCATGGGGCACTGGCACCAGTACTAGGGAAAGAGGGAGCTGTTCCACTGGGATGGTCTCCACTTAAACCGGGCTGGGACCAGTGTCCTGGTGAATCGAATAACTAGGGCTGTAGATTGGGCTTTAAACTAAAAAGGGGGGGGGCGGAGGGGTCAAGTGAGGGGATATTTAGAAATGTCAAGAGAAAAGTCAAGGCAATGGAGCAGTGTAGTGATTTGGGTAAAGATAAGCAGTGTGAAACAGGAAGGGACAGAGAGTTTAAAGGTAATCATGCATCAGCGAATAAGATGAAAGCAGGGAATAATGATAAAAGGTGAAAACTAAAGGCTCTTTACCTGAATGCACGAAGAATTCATAACAAGGTAGATGAATTAGTGGCACAAATAGTGATAAATGGGTATGATCTAATAGCCATTACAGAGACATGGTTGCAGGGTGACCAGGATTGGGAATTAAATATTCCAGGGTACTTGACTTATCAAAAAGACAGGCAGACTGGAGCAGGGGGGTGGTGGGGTGGGGTGGAGTAGACCTGATAATTAAGGAATACATAAGGACAGTAGTGAGAAAGGATCTTGGCTCAGAAGATCAGGAAGTAGAATCAGTATGGGTGGAGATAAGAAATAACAAGGAGCAGAAAACCATGGTAGGAGTAGTTTATAGGCCCCCTAACAGTAGCTATAACATTGGACAGAGTATTAATCAAGAAATAATAGGAGCTTGTAACAAAAGTAATACAATAATCATGGGGGACTTTAATCTGCATATAGATTGGGCAAATCAAATTGGCAAGAGTAGTGTGGAGGACAAGTTCATAGAATGTATTCAAGACAGTTTCCTAGAACAATATGTTATGGAACCAACCAGGGAACAGGTTATTTTAGATCTTCTTTTGTGTAATGAGACAGGGTTAATTAGTAAACTTATAGTAAAGGATCCTCTAGGAAAGAGTGATCATAATATGATAGAATTTCACATTGAGTTTGAAAGTGACATTCTTAAGTCTGGCACTAGAGTCTTAAACTTAAACAAAGCCAATTACATAGATATAAGGGGTGAGTTGGCTAAGAATGATTGGGAAATTAGATTAAAAGGTATGACCATAGATAAGCAGTGGCAATCATTTAAAGAAATATTCAAAATTCTCAACGAATATACATTCCATTGAGAAATAAAAACTCCACGAGAAA
The DNA here is from genome assembly GCF_052327205.1 of Somniosus microcephalus. Taxonomy (NCBI): domain Eukaryota; kingdom Metazoa; phylum Chordata; class Chondrichthyes; order Squaliformes; family Somniosidae; genus Somniosus; species Somniosus microcephalus. Next base: position 31,356,701 of record NC_140998.1, on the reverse strand, counting down.
AGTGATCCATCCGTGGCTAACTAAAGAAGTTAAGGATAGTATTAGATTAAAAGAGGAAGCTTATAATGTTGCAAAGATCAGTAGTAAGCCTGAGGATTGGGAGAGCTTTAGAAACAAGCAAAGGATGACCAAAAAATTGGTAAAAAGGGAGAAAATAGAATATGAGAATAAATTAGCAAGAAATATGGAAACAGATTGTAAGAGCTTCTACATATGGTAGCATAGTGGTTATGTTACTAGACTAGTAATCCAGAGGCCTGGAGTAATAATCTGGAGACATGAGTTCAAATCCCACCACGGCAGTTGGGGAATTTAAATTCAATTAATTTTAAAAAAAAATCAGGAATTAAAAAGCTAGTATCAATAATAGTGACCATGAAACTACCGGATTGTCATAAAAACCCATCTAGTTTACTAATGTCCTTTTTATGGAAGGAAATCTGCTGTCCTTACCCGGCCTGGCCTAACTGTGACTCCAGACCCACAGCAATGTGGTTGACTCTTAACTGCCCTCTGAAATGGCTGAGCAAGCCACTCAGTTGTACCAAACCGCTGCGACAAAGTCAGCACTGTGGGAGTACCTTCACCACAGGACTGCAGTGGTTCAAGAAGGTGGCTCACCATTACCCTCTCCAGGGCAATTAGGGATGGGCAATAAATGCCAGCCTTGCCAGCAATGCCCACATCCTGTAAATGAATAAATTTTAAAAAGTATGTAAAAAGGAACAGAGTAGCAAAAATAAGCGTTGGTCCCTTAGAGGCTGAAACAGGAGAAATTACATTGGGGAACAAGGAAATGGCAGAGGCTTTAAACAAATATTTTGTATCTGTCTTCACAGTAGAAGACACAAAAAGCATACCAAAAATAGTGGGGAACCAAGGGGCTAATCAGAGCGAGGAACTTAAGGTAATTAATATCAGTAGAGGAAAAAGTACTTGAGAAACTGATGGGGCTAAAAGCCAACAAATCCCCTGGACCTGATGGCCTACATCCTAGGGTTCTAAAAGAGGTGGCTGCAGAGATAGTGGGTACATTGGTTAGAATCTTCCAAATTCCCTAGATTCAGGAAAGGCTCCAGCGGATTGGAAGGTAGCAAATGTAACCCCGCTATTGAAAAAAGGAGGGAGAGAGAAAACCGGGAACTACAGGCCAGTTACCCTGACCTCAGTCATCAGGAAAATGCTGGAGTCTATTATTAAGGAAGTGGTAACAGGACACTTGGAAAATCATAATATGATTAGGCGGAGCCAACATGGTTTTATGAAAGGTACATCATGTTTGCCAAATTTATTAGAGCTTTTTGAGGATGTAACTAGCAGGGTAGATAGAGGAACCAGTGGATGTAGTATATTTGAATTTCCCAAAGGAATTTGATCAGGTGCCACATAAAAGGTTGTTAAGCAAGATAAGGGCACAGGGGTTTGGGGGTAAGCATGGATAAAGGTTTGGTTAGCGAACAGAAAACAGAGAGTAGGGATAATTGGACCATTTTCAGTTTGGCAGGCTGTAACTAGTGGGGTGCCGCAAGGATCGGTGCTGGGGCCTCAGTTATGTACAATCCATATTAATGACTTAGATGAAGGGACCGAGTGCAATGTATCCAAGTTTGCTGACGATGCAAAGTATGGTGGGACAGTAAGATGTGAGGAGGACGCAAAGAGTCAGGTTATAGACAAGGGATATAGATTGGTTAAGTGAGTGGGCAATAAGGTGGGGAAATGTGAGCTTATTCACTTTGGTAGGAAGAATAGAAAAACAGAATATTTTTTTAAATGGTGAGAAACGATTAAATGTTGGTGTGCAGAGAGATTTGGGTGCCCTAGCACAAGAAACACAGAGAGTTAGTATGCAGATACAACAAGCAATTAGGAAGGCAAATGGCATGTTGGCTTTATTGCTTGAGGGGTGGAGTACAAGAGTAAAGAAGTCTTGCTACAATTGTACAGGGCTCTGGTGAGACCACACCTGGAGTACTGTGCACAGTTTTGGTCTACTTATTTAAGGAAGGATATACTTGCCTTAGAGGCAGTGCAACAAAGGTTCACTAGATTGGTCCCTGGGATGAGAGGGTTGTTCTATGAAGAGAGATTGATTAGATTGGGCTTATACTCTCTGGAGTTTAGAAGTAATCTCATTGAAACACACAAGATTCTGAAGGGGATTGACAGGATTGATGCTGAGAGATTGTGTCCTCCGGCTGGAGAGTCTAGAACTAGGGGGGCATAGTCTCAGGATAAGGGGTCGGCCATTTAAGATTGAGATGGGGAGGAATTTCTTCACTCGGAGGGTTGTGAATCTTTGGAATTCTCTGCCCCAAAGTGCTGTGGATACTGAGTCTTTGAGCAATTTCAAGACTGAGATAGAGATATTTTTGAACTCCAGAGCAATTAAGGGATATGGGGATCAGGCAGGAAAGTGGAGTTGAGGTCGAAGATCAGCCATGATCTTATTGAATGGCGGAGCAGGCTCGAGGGGCCATATGGCCTACTCCTGCTCCTAATTCTTATGTTCTGATGCTCTTATGATTAAGTTGTTTCCAGCGTGAGTCTCCAACTGGAAGTGATTCGCGATGATCAATTTCTTCCAGCTCACATGTGAGATCACAGGCGTTAACATCTGGCTGGTATGCTCTGCTCAGTGTATCTGTTAGGACCATCTTCTCCCCTTTCTTATAAGATACTTGCAGACAGAATTTTTGGAGTCTTAACAGCATTCTTTGAAGTCTCTAAGGCACGCTGTTGAGTGGCTTTAGATCTGTTGATTCTAACAGACGGTGATCTGTTTCAGTATTCACCACGTTCCGGCCATAGATGTATACTTCAAATTTATCACAGACGAACACAATTGTTCGAAGTTCTTTCTGGATTTCTGCATATCTCATCTCTGCTGCTGTTAATGCTCTTGATGCATATGTGACTGGTTGTCCATTCTGCATCATTGCTGCTCCAAGTCCAGATTCAGATGCATTGCATTGTAGAGTGACTTCTTCCTTTAGATTATAATACCCAAGATGTAGTGCACTGGTGGCTGCTAATTTGAGTCGTTGCAGTGCCAATTCTTGCGACCACTCTACATCTTTCTGCGTTAAATCCCTGAACAGCTTCATTATGTCTGACAGATGCGGGAGAAACTGACTCCGATATCGAGCAAGTCCAAGCAGTCGCTGGATCCCTGCTACATCAGTCGGTGTCGGCATCTCCACAACCACTTTAACTTTGGCTGGATCTACACAAATTCCCTTTCCCGTAGCAATGTGTCCACTTAAAGGAACTTCTTGCCTATGAAGTTTCATTTTGCCAATGTTTAACACCACTCCACGATCGTTGCATCGACATGGGAATGCTTCAGGGTCTCGAATCACGATTTCAAGCGTTTCTCCGAAACCAACCGTCACAGAATAATCTGCAATGACTTCTACCCCTTGCAGTCCTTCCACTAGCCCATGCATCTTTAGTTGGAAAACTTCTGGTGCTGAGCTGATCCCAAGTAGCATATGCTTCTAACGGTATCATCCAAAAGGTGTGTGGAGTGTTGAGATATGACGACTGTTCATCGAGACTCGGACGCCAAAACCCATTTCGGACATTGAGAATTGTGAAGACTCATTGAAATTTACGGCACAGAAGGAGGCCATTTCGGCCCATCGTGTCTGTACCGGCCGAAAAAGAGTTATCCATCCTAATCCCACTTTCCAACTCTTGGTCCGCAGCCTTGTAGGTTACGGCACTTCAACTGCATATCCAAGTACTTTTTAAATATGATGAGGGTTTCTGCCTCTACCGCCCTTTCAGGTAGTTAGTTCCAGACCCCACCACCCTCTGGGTAAAAAAAGTTCTCTTCAACTCCCCTCTAATCTTTCTACCAATTACTTTAAGTCTGACCCCTGGTTATTGACCTCTCTGCTAAGGGAAATAGGTCCTTCCTAGCCACTATCTAGGCCCCTCATAATTTTATACACCTCAATTAAGTCTCCCCTCAGCCTCCACTGTTCCAAAGAAAACAACCCCAGCCTATCCAATCTTTCCTCATAGCTAAAATTCTCCAGTCCTGGCAACGTCCTCGTAAATCTCCTCTGTACCCTCTCTAGTGCAATCACATCTTTCCTGTAATGCGGTGACCAGAACTGTACGCAGTATTCTAGCTGTGGTTCTAGCATAACCTCTCTGCTCTTATATTCTGTGCCTCGTCTAATAAAGGCAAGTATCCCGTATTCCTTCTTAACCACCTTATCTATTTGTCCTGCTACCTTCAGGGATCTGTGAACATGCACTCCAAGGTCCCAATGTTCCTCTACATTTCTCAGTATCCTAACATTTATGGGCTCAGAAATTCGGGTCAGAGGCTTCCCGCGGGTGCAAGCCCCCGACCTGCACTTACCTAGCGCGCCGGCCTTTGAGCTGTGGGCCTACGTGGGATTCCAATCCTGGGCCTGCTCCAACTGCCGGCACGCAGTGCTTGCGTATCCCAGGGGCGCAGTTAGTTCGATGCGTCCCCTGGGATCACGTGGGCCATGGAGAGCCAATGGTCGCAGGGAATGCCCATTCATAAAATTGACAGGAAGAGCTGTCAAAACTATAAATACTATAAGCCCCAAAACATCACTAAAACGTCAAATCATTTTTTTTTAAATCACATTTTTAAAATAACTATGAATTATATAAAATAACTATTTTAAACAATAATTTAAATTTTTGAAAAAATTAATTACATTTTCTAACGGGGCTAAAAATAAACTTACCTTTCTTTAAAGTATTTAAAAATATTAAACCTGTGGAAAAAGTGTTTTAATTTTAATTAATTCACCACTTACCTTGTTAAAAGCAGGCCTTGCGCCTGCTTTTAACATGTGTAACTCCTGGAGACTTACCCTCCTGGGAAAAACCTGGAAAAATAACTTAAGTTCCAGGCGCACACGCTGCCTCTCCGGCGCATGCATTCCACCTCTGAACCCCTGCTTTCAGGGGAACGGAAGTTCCGGTTTCCCACGCATGCGCAGTGCATGCACGAAACCGGCACTTCCATTGGGCTTACGGGTGAGTACCCCGTGCGTACTCACCCGTGGAGACCCGAATTTCTGGGCCATTGTGTATTCCCTTTCCTTGTTAGGCCTCCCCAACACACTTCTCTGGATTGAATTCCATTTGCCACTTTTCTGCCCACCTGACCAGTCCATTGATATCTTCCTGCAGTCTACAGCTATCTTCCTCACTATCAACCACTGGCCAATTTTTGTATCATCTGCAAATGTTTTGTATCATCTGTAAATTTCATCATTATCATTGTACTTAATGATGTTCATACCCAGCAGAGGTCATATAGTCGTGCTGTCGACTAACTTACAGTCCAGCTTACACTTCTAGTCACCACGTTGGACCAGAATTCGTACTTGTCCTCTAATGGGGAGACTTGTACTGCCATAAGCTACAATTGCTAACTTCAGCAGTTCCACCTTTGCAAGCTTCAAATCTCTTGTTGCTTATTTGTACATTGTTACATTGTGCACCCGTGTCTACTTGAAATCTTAGGTAGTTGCCAGACTCCAGCTTAAGTGTAACACACTGAGTCATACAAACCAACAGGACTGACCTCATCGATGACACAGACTTCTTTGGTCCTGGATTCTTCATTTATTGCTCGAGCTGCCTGTCTGTCTGTGTGCAGGCGATTCTTTTCCATGGCATTTTGCTGCAGAATGGTTGCTCTTTCCGCACTTTTTGCACGTTTTCCCAAAGGCTGGGCACAGCTCTCTCTTGTGGATCACTCGTGTTTCTTCCCGCAGTTCCAGCACTCACGAGTCTTTGGGGATTCTTCAGCGTTGCCCTGAAGCTTGCCTCTGTCGCGCCTTGGGGTCTCCCTGGTTTTGAGTACCGCACTCACATTCTGTCCCTTCAACTCCCCGATTACTTTGAGTTGCTCCACCATGCTTTCAGCCACGTGACAAATCTCATCCGTCTTCGCCAAGGTTAGATTAGCCTCTCGAAGCTGTCCCTCTCGCAACCTCGATCCCCGCAATTCCAAACATGAGTCGGTCTCCGAGTATCACTTCTGGCGTTATAGAGTCAAACCCGCACCCTTCGGCGTGTTTTCGCAGTTCTGTACAATATTGGTCATAGGTTTCACCAGCATCCTGCATCCTCCTGCTGAATTTATCTCTCTCAAAAGGCACATTCCTGCGCAGTTGGTGCTACTGAGCAAATTTCATCAGCACCGGCTCTATCTTGTCTCTGTCTCCATCCACTGCCCACATGGAGCAGATGTAACACACTTCTTCTCCTATTGCTGTGTGAGAAGTGTCGACACCTGCACTCCTCTCGTCTCCTGGTCAAGCTTTGTCGCAAGGGGGTAGTGTTTCCGGGCCTGCTTGAATCTTTTCCGCAAGATTCACTTCATGGACTTTGAGAGACTGAGACATAGAAACATAGAAGATAGGAGCAGGAGTAGGCCATTTGGCCCCTCGAGCCTGCTCCGCCATTCAAAGAGATCATGGCTGATCATCCAAATTCAGTACCCGGTACCTGCTTTCTCCCCATACCCCTTGATCTCTTTAGCCTTAAGAAATATATCCAACTCCTTCTTGACTATATTTAATGAATTGGCCTCTACTGCCTTCCGTGGTAGTGAATTCCACAGGTTCACCACTCTCTGGGTGAAGAAATTCCTCCTCATTTCTGTCCTAAATGGCCTACCCCTTATCCTTAGACAGTGACCCCTGGTTCTGGACTCCCCAACCATCGGGAACATCCTTCCTGCATCTAGTCTGTCCAGCCCTGTCAGAATTTTATAAGTTTCAATGAGATCCCCTCTCATTCTTCTAAACTCCAGTGAGTACAAGCCCAATCGACCCAATCTCTCCTCATACGTCATTCCTGCCATCCCAGGTATCAGCCTGGTGAATCTTCGCTGAACTCCTTCCATGGCAAGAACATCCTTCCTCAGATAAGGCGACCAAAACTGCTCACAAAACTCAAGATGTGGTCTCACCAAGGCCCTGTACAACTGCAGCAAGACATCCTAGTTCCTGTACTCAAACCCTCTCGCTACCATACCATTTGCCTTCTTAACCGCCTGCTGCACCTGCATGCTTACCTTCAGCGACTGGTGCACAAGGACGCCCAGGTCTCGTTGCACTTCCCCTTCTCCCAATCTATTGCCATTCAGATAATAATCTGCCTTCCTGTTTTTGCCACCAAAGTCGATAACCTCACATTTATCCACATTATATTGCATCTGCCATGCTTCTGCCCAATCACCCAGCCTGTCCAAATCATCCTGGAGTTTCTCAGCATCCTCCTCACAGAACACACGCCCACCCAGCTTTGTGTCATCTGCAAATTTGGAGATATTACATCTAGTTCCCTTGTCTAGATCATTAATATATATTGTGAATAGCTGGGGTCCAAGGACCGATCCCTGCGGTACCCCACTAGTCACTGCCTGCCACTTGGAAAAAGACCCGTTCATTCCAACTCTTTGCTTTCTGTCTGCCAACCAGTTCTCTATCCAAGTCAATGCCTTGCCCCCAATTCCATGTGCCTTAACTTTACACGCTAATCTCTTATGTGGGACCTTATCGAAAGCCTTCTGAAAGTCCAAATACACCACATCCACTGGTTCTCCCGTATCTATTTTACTAGTTACATCCTCAAAAAATTCCAGTAAATTAGTCAAGCACGATTTACCTTTTGTAAATCCATGTTGACTTTGTCTGATCTGGTCACTTTTTTCCAAGTGCTCTGCTATTACATCTTTTATAATGGACTCTAGCATTTTCCCCACTACCGATGTCAGGCTTACCGGTCTGTAATTCCCCGTTTTCTCTCTACCACCTTTTTTGAATAGTGGGGTAACATTAGCTACCCTCCAATCCATGGGTACTGTTCCAGATTCCATCGAATGTTGGAAGATGATCAGCAATGCATCTACTATTTCTAGGGCCACTTCCTTAAGTACCCTAGGATGGAGATTATCAGGCCCTGGGGATTTATCGGCCTTCAATCCCATCAATTTCCCTAACACCATTTACCTACAAATACTGATTTCTTTCAGGTCCTCCCTTTCATCAGACCCTATGTTCCCCGACATCTCTGGGAGGTTATTTGTATCCTCCTTTGTGAAGACAGAACCAAAATATGTATTCAATAGGTCTGCCATTTCTTTGTTCCCCATTATAAATTCCCCTGATTCTGACTGCAAGGGACCTACGCTTGACTTCACCAATCTTTTTCTCTTCACGTATCTATAAAAGCTTTTACAGTCAGTTTTTATGTTACCTGCAAGCTTACTCTCATATTCTATTTTCCCCTCTTAATTAATCCCTTTGTCCTCCTTTGTTGAAACCTAAACTGCTCCCAATCCTCAGGTTTACTGCTTTTTCTGGCCAATTTATATGTCCTCTCCTTGGATCTTATGCTATCCCTAATTTCCCTTGTTAGCCACGGTTGAGTCACCTTTTTTGTTTTATTTTTATGCCAAACTGGGATGAACAAATTCTGTAGTTCATCCATGCGGTCTTTGAATGTTTGCCATTGCCTATCCACCGTCAACCCTTTGAGTGACTTTCCCCAATCAACCCTACCCAACTCGTGCCTCAGACCATCATAGTTTCCTTTATTTAAATTTAGGACCCTAGTCTCTGAGTCAACAACTTCATTCTCCATTTTAATGAAGAATTCGATCATATTATGATCGCTCTGACCCAAGGGGCCTCGTACAACAAGATTGCTAATTAATCCTTTCTCATTACATAATACCCAGTCTAAGATGGCCTGATCTGTGGTTGGTTCCTCGACATATTGGTCCAGGAAACCATCCCATAAACACTCCAGGAATTCCTCCTCCACAGTATTGTTACTAATTTGGTTAGCCCAATCTATATGTAGATTAAAGTCACCCTGCTGTGCCCTTATTGCACACTTCTCTAATTTCCCTTTTAATGCCATCCCCAACCTCCGCATTACTGTTTGGAGGTCTATATAGCATTCCCACTAACGTTTTCTGCCCTTTGGTATTTCTCAGTTCTACCCATACAGATTCCACATCATCAGAGCTAATATCCTTCGTTACAATTATGTTAATCCCTTCTTTAACCAGCAATGCTACCCTACCTCTCTTTCCTTTTTGCCTATCTTTCCTGAATATTGAATACCCCTGGATGTTGAGTTCCCAGCCTTGGCCACCCTGGAGCCATGTTTCCGTAATCCCAATCAAATCATATTCGTTTACCTCTATTTGCGCAGCTAATTCATCCACCTTATTACGAATGCTCCTCGCATTAAGACACAAAGCCTTCAGGCTTGTTTTTCTAACGCTCTCAGACCTATTAGAATTATTATTTACTGTGGCCATGCTTGATTTAAACCGTTGATTTCTCTGACTGCCACTTTTGTTTTTCTCCTTCCTATCTTTTGCTTTTATCCTTGTTTCCCTTTCCTCTGTCCCCCTGCTCAGGTTCCCAACCCGCTGCCATTTTAGTTTAAACCCTCCTCCAGAGCACTAGCAAACACTCCCCCTAGGACATCAGTCCCAGTCCTGCCCAGGTGCAAACCGTCCGGTTTGAACTGGTCCCACCTCCCCCAGAACCGGTTCCAATGTCCCAGGAATTTGAATCCCTCCCCCTCGCATCATTCCTCTAGCCACGTATTCATCTGAAATATCCTTCTATTTCTACTCTGACTAGCACGTGGCACTGGTAGCAATCCTGAGATTACTACCTTTGAGGTCCTATTTTTTAATTTACCTCCTAACTCCCTATATTCAGCTTTTAGGACCTCATCCCGTTTTTTACCTATATCGTTGGTACCTATATGCACCACGACAACTGGCTGTTCACCCTCCCCTTCTAAAATGTTCTGCAGCCGCTCTGAGACATCCTTGACCCTTGCACCAGGGAGGCAACACACCATCCTGGAGTCTCGTTTGCAGCCGCAGAAACGCCTATCTATTCCCCTTACAATAGAATCCCCTATTACTATAGCTCTACCCCTCTTTTTCCTCCCATCCTGTGCAGCAGAGCCACCCCTGGTGCCAGGAAGTTGGCTGCTGCTGCCTTCCTCTGATAAGCCATCCCCCCCAACAGTACTCAGTGGTGTATCTGTTTGAGAGGGGGATGGCCACAGGGGACCCCTGCACTACCTGCCTGCGTCTAGTACTCTGTCTGTTGGTCACCCCTTCCCTTTCTGCCTGTCCAACCTTTACCTGCGGTGTGACCAACTGATTAAACGTGCTATTCACGACGTCCTCAGCATTGCGAATGGTCCAGTGTGCATCCAATCGCAGCTCCAGCGCCGCAAAGCGGTCTGCCAGTAGCTGCAGCTGGATACACTTCCTGCACACGTGGTTGTCAGGGACACAGGAAGTGTACCTGAGTTCCCACATATTTCAGGAGGAGCATACCACATGGCTGGGCTGTCCTGCCATGACTTACGCTTTAATTAATTGAAATTAAATTTATCCCACCAATTACACTACAGTTAAATGGTATATTTAAGGGCCCTGGATTACCAACAGTCCCCGCTACACCACAGAGACCTTAGAAACTAAGAACCACAGAGTTAAAGTTTAAAAAGTGAGAAATACTCACCAACCAATCACTTACCTGCTTTTTGGTGCCGTCACACTTCAATTACTTTTTACTTCTCTCCCTCCCTCTGAGTTCGGAGATTAGTGAGGTGGTGGTAGAGCACCTCACGACACCATCGCGTACACGCCTTAGATTTTGCGTAGCTTTACAAACCGTGCCAGCCACCGAGATGTCCACCAAAATAATGAAAGTCACTTTAACCAATCATGACCACCGCTGCCACCATGTACAAGACTTCATGGCAGCACCCTCATTCCAAGCATGGCATCTGCTGGACTACATCATCATCCGAGCGAGGGACCGCAAGGATGTCCGCATCACCCGCGCCATGACAGGAGCCGACGACTGCTGGACAGACCACCGCCTAATCCGCTCTGTCATCTCCATCAATGTAGCCCCAAAACAGCGGCGGCAACAGTAACAATGCTGCAGGAAAATTAACGCTGGAGCACTCAAAGACCCCGCTAAGAAAGCCCTATTCAGCCTGCGCCTCACAAAGAACCTGACGACTCCCAGTGATGCAGAGACACAGAGTGCCCACAGCGCCTGGTCTGCACTCAAGGCCTCCATAATCAGCACCTCTGAAGAGACGCTCGGTCACTCAACCAGGAAACACCAAGACTGGTTCGACGAGAATGACCAGGAGATCCAGGAGCTAATAAGCCGCAAGCGCAAGGCATTTCTGATCCAGCAGCTAGCTGACAACCATGACTTGCGTGGATTCTTTAGCGCAGTCAAGACCATCTACGGCCCAAGCACCCAAGGCCCTTCCCCACTGCAAGCCAAGAACGGAGAGGTACTCATCAAGGACAGGGAAGCAGTCAGTGCCTGCTGGAAGGAGCACTTTGAAGATCTCCTTAACCACGACTCTGTCTTCGACACGAGTGTCCTCAACTCCATCCCACAGCATGCTACCCGCCACCATCTCAGTACAACCCCAGCCCGGCATGAGGTTGAAAAGGCCATCCGACAACTGAAGAACAACAAGGCCTCAGGAGCAGATGGAATCCCTGCCGAGGCACTAAAGCATAGCGGTGAAGCACTACTGGCGTGAATTCATGAACTCATTTCTCTTATCTGGAAGGAGGAGAGCATGCCAGGGGATCTCAGAGACGCCGTAATTGCGACCATCTTCAAGAAAGGTGACAAGTCCGATTGCGGTAATTACAGAGGAGTTTCCCTGCTATCTGCCACAGGGAAAGTCATCGCAAGAATCCTCCTCAATCGCCTTCTCCCAGTGGCCGAAGAGCTCCTCCCAGAGTCGCAATGCGGATTCCGCCCACTAAGGGGCACAATGGACATGATCTTCACCACACGTCAATTACAAGAGAAATGCAGGGAAGAGCACCAACCACTGTACATGGCCTTCTTTGATCTCACAAAGGCCTTCGACACTGTCAACCGTGAGGGATTATGGATTGTCCTCCTCAAATTCGGCTGCCCTCAAAAGTTTGTCAATATCCTCCGCCTGCTTCATGACGACATGCAAGCCGTGATCCTGACCAATGGTTCCACCACAGACCTAATTCACGTACGAACCGGGGTCAAGCAAGGCTGTGTCATCGCACCAACGCTCTTCTCAATCTTCCTTGCTGCAATGCTCCATCTCACCCTCAGTAAGCTCCCCGCTGGAGTGGAGCTAATTTACAGAACAAACGGGAAACTGTTCAACCTCCGTTGCCTCCAGTCCCGATCCAAGGTCATCCCATCCTCTGTCGTTGAATTACAGTATGCAGACGATGCTTGCGTCTGCGCTCACTCGGAGGTCGAACTCCAAACCATCGTAAACACCTTCACCGAAGCATACGAGAGCATGGGCCTTACACTAAACATCCGTAAGACCAAGGTCCTCTATCGACCTGCCCCCGCCACACAGTGCTGCCCCCCCGATTATCAAAATCCACGACAAGACCTTGGACAACGTGGACCACTTTCTATACCTTGGGAGCCTACTGTCAACAAGGGCAGACGTCGACGACGAAGTCCAACACCGCCTTCAGTGTGCCAGTGCAGCCTTCGGTCGCCTGAGGAAGAGAGTGTTTGAAGACCAAGACCTCAAACCCAGCACTAAGCTCATGGTCTACAGGGCAGCAGTGATACCTGCCCTGCTGTATGCCTCAGACATGGACCATGTACAGCAGGCACCTCATAGCACTGGAGAGGTACCACCAACGCTGCATCCGCAAGATCCTGCAAATCCATTGGCAGAATAGGCGCACCAACGTCAGTGTTCTTGCTCAGGCCAACATCCCCAGCATCGAAGCTCTGACCACGCTCAATCAGCTCCGATGGACGGGTCACATTGTTCGCATGCCCGATACGAGACTCCCAAAACAAGCACTCTACTCTGAGCTCCGGCACGGCAAGAGAGCCCCAGGTGGGCAGAGGAAACGCTTCAAGGACACCCTCAAAGCCTCCTTGAAAAAGTGTAACATCCCCACCGACACCTGGGAATCCCTGGCCCAAGACCGCACAAAGTGGAGGAGAAGCACCCGGGAAGGCGCCGAACGCCTCGAGTCTCTTCGGGAGCAAGCGGAAGCCAAGCACAAGGAGCGCACGTCAACCCAAGCACCCCACCCACCCGCCCCTTCAACCACCATCTGCCCCACCTGTGACAGAGACTGTAGGTCCCGCATTGGACTCATCAGTCACCTGAGAACTCATTTTTAACGTGGAAGCAAGTCATCCTCGGTTCCGAGGGACTGCCTAAGAGAAGTGTCGATACCTCTTTAAAATAGTAGGCATAGCATGAACAGCATCGATGATTTATTTACGTTTTATATAAAAATAACAAGTTAACTCAGTAGTTTCAGGAGGTGCAAGAGTTTGCTGCTTACCAGATCACACACGGAGGCGAAAGAGAGATGCTGAGAGGTTGTTTTCCCCTGGCTGGAGAGACTAGAACTAGGGGGCACAGTCTCGGGATAAGACTGAGATGAGGAGGAATTTCTTCACTCAGAGGGTTGTGAATCTTTGGAATTCTCTGCCCCAGAGGGATGTGAATGCTGAGTCTTTGAGTAGATTCAAGGCTGAGATAAATTTTTGGACTCTAGGGGAATCAAGGGATATGGAGATCGGGCGGGAAAGTGGAGTTGAAGTCAATGATCAGCCATGATCTCATTGAATGGCCGAGCAGGCTCGAGGGGCCGTATGGCCTACTCCTGCTCCTGTTTCTTATGGTCTTAGAACAAAGGAATCACCTGACTCACCACTTGAATCACATGACAAATCCCATGATGATGATTCAGACGCTACGTATTTACAGCCAGCCTGCGCCTCACGTCACAGGGATGTGTGGGTGTATGTGTATTAGAGAGATAGCCCGCGTAGTGGCGCAGCGCACTGGAGCACCAATGTAGGAGTCTATGGTGGCCTGTGACACAGGTTGAAGGCCAGACCGCTCTCTGCCGGATGAGGGTGGGAAGTTGAATGGTAAGTCTCCGTTGCAGCGCTCTCACACTGGCAAAAAGCAACAGTGATGGGCAATGTTCCCCCTCTTTTTTTTGTGGGTGCGCGGTCCCATTTATCCGGCTGTGCGGCCCATTCAAAGTTTTGCGTATACGCGAAATTTCACATTTGCAAAGCCGGTCCCGGGCTGCGCGGGACTGGCAGGCAGCCGCGCAGCTTAGAGGGAACGTTGGTGATGGGTACAAGCTTCGTGAGAGCCGGTTTCCCCAAGCTGTTGGATAAAGGAGATGTATATCCTTAGCGAGAAGGGTGTACGAGAGACACCGGGAATGTGCTATGCTGTGGATCATTTAGAACGACCGTGAAATTCTTCGCTAAATATTAGAAATGTTAAAAACAAAATGAGCTCTGCATCAACTGTTTGATCTTAGTCTCTTCCTTTTTGACCTCCTGACTGTGAGTGTGATCCCTGTTTTCCTGCATCACTGACCCCCCCCGAGGTCAATGACAGGTCATGTACTGAGCTCGCTTCCCTTCCTCGTTCCTGCAATTCAGCGTGAGAGAATCTTCGAGAACAATGGGAAGCTAATCCCGGGTGTCTGACTCAATTCCGTCATGGCTGTTTTACCTCTCTGTTTCTTTATATCATGAGGAGAATTCAGTGGCTGTATTTCCAAATTAAAACACTTTACTTAGAAGAGTTTTTGCAGTCTCCAGCGCGACTCTCCAGTTCGCACAATAATTAGTGCTATATTTACACATATAAAGGTACAAGTAATTGCTCAGCCTGGACACCAGATGGTGCTGTTCTAGGAATCTATATCTAAGCTGCTTTAGCGTAGTGGCTCAGAGCTTTCACCACAGCAACAGGAGTTGGCCATTCAGCCCCTCGAGCCATTTAAATTGATCATGGCTGATCTGTATCCTAACACCATTGACCTGCCTGGATTTCATGTCCCATAGCCGTTTTAGGTTTTTGTAAAGTTAGTGACAGGACGATGAATTACATAGAATTATATAGAGTGTACAGCACAGAAACAGGCCATTTGGCCCAACTGGTCCATGCCAGTGTTTATGCTCCACACGCGCCTCCTCCCGCCCTACTTCATCTAACCCCATCAGCATAGCGTTCTAGCAAACACGATAGCTGAAATTTTCCTTTGGGAATTGCGCTGAATGGTAAAAGTTGGAAGTTTTTAAACAGCTTAGTCTCCAGCTGAGAGGACGACAGGAGCTGACAGCTCAACAGACAATCAAATCAGAGGGTGATCAGTGACCCGAGCACAGATTCATCCCTTAATCTCCTGAGCGTATCTCCCAGGAAAGACACAGACCTGTTCACTCACCCACGAATATGATGTTTTCTCTGAAGTGCAAGGCAGCATTAGCGCTCCTCAACGATTATTTAATCACGTGCGAGAGATCAGCCAGCCAACCACTTCACATCCTGATGGTACCTTTTAAAATGGCCCAGAGAAGGTGCACAAGATCAGAGCCCAGAAACTCTCCCTCTGATGTTTCATTTTCTCCTCATTTATTCTGGTGCCGAATGGTCCTGACTCTCTGGATGGTGCATTCCCACAACAGCACAGGAACCCGCTGTGTGGCGAGTAGCAGTCAAAGACGGTCAGGATATCTTGGTTGAAATTTTGTACTGATCAAGGTGTGCGATGTCAATGGGGAAGGGAATATTAGGGCACATACGGAGCGCCAGCGCTGTAAACCTCCCCTATTGGTCCATATTTTCCCCAAAGTCAGGTTCAATTACTGCCAGTCAAGTACAGCTTAGAGCACTTTTAGTAGATCAGTACAGTTGCAGTGCCGGAAGAGTGATGATGCAAGGGCTTCCCTTACACACTGTCGAGTTTTACTTTTTACTCCTGCCTCTGAGTCAGAAGGTTGTGGGTTCAACTCCCACTCCAGACACTTGGAGCACAAAATCTACGCTGACGCTCCAGTGCAGTACTGAGGGAGTGCGGCACTATCGGGGGTGCCATCTTTCAGAGGAGACATTAAACCGAGGCCCCGTGAGCCCTCTAAGGTAGCCCCTGGCACTATTTTGAAGAAGAGCAAGGGAGTTCGCCCCTGGGCCAATATTTATCCCTCAACCAACATCACTAAAGCAGATTATCTGGTCATTTATCTCATTGCTGTTTGTGGGACCTTGCAGTGTGCAAATTAGCTGCCACATTTCCTACATTACAACAGTGACTGTCTTCAAAAAGGCACTATATAAATGCAAGTCTTTCCTTTACCACCAGTCTCCTGTAGACTCAATACAGCCCAGTTATCGGTACAGAAACCAGTGCTTTGACAATATCCCATTCACGCAGGCGCAGTGTCTGAATTCACTGAAAATCGACCTGTTATATTTTCCAAACTAAACTTGAATTGTCAGTAAGGATAATTGTGTGAGAGTTTTTCTGTTGTTGGTTTAATTGTTTTACTTACAATTTGACGGTGAGTCAGCCCCATGTGTCAGCAGAGTTGT
The DNA here is from genome assembly GCF_052327205.1 of Somniosus microcephalus. Lineage (NCBI taxonomy): Eukaryota > Metazoa > Chordata > Chondrichthyes > Squaliformes > Somniosidae > Somniosus > Somniosus microcephalus. Next base: position 31,340,222 of record NC_140998.1, on the reverse strand, counting down.
GCTTATGAAGGTATTTGGCTTCACAACGCAAGCTTGCTGACTCGCTGAACTGGATTAGTAGGCCACAAAGGAGGTAGTTGCTCTGACGGCAGAATGCAAGACACCCGAGAATTGTAGGTCCGCACTGCCAGCAGGTTTACAGGGTTCTGCTTGTTTACTTTGATGAATGCTTGTTGATAGTGGAAGAACTGCGTGTCAGCAGTCAATGCAACTCGCTTAATGCGCAGGCCCTTTAGCTCCAGAGTAAAGCTTCCTTTTATAGCGTCCCATCAAACACTCAGGTACAGCACTCTTTAGACGCAGAGTAAGCCTGCCTGTACCAATCCTTCAGCTGAGATGTTAAACTAGGGGCATGGCTGCTAATTCCAGTAATTCGGGTGGACGTTAAAGACCAAAGAGGAGAGAATTCTCTCACTCTTCCCTTAACTATCACCACCAAAACAGATAGAGAGACTTGAATTTATATAGGGCCTTTCACGACCACTGGACGTCCCAAAGCGCTTTACAGCCAATGGAGTACTTTTTTTTTTGAAGTGTAGTCACGGTGGTAATGTAGGACACGCAGCAGCCAATTTGCACACAGCAAGCTCCCACAAACAGCAATGTGATAATGACCAGATAATCTGTTTTCAGTGATGTTGATTAAGGGATAAATATTGGCCAGGACACCAGGGATAACTCCCCTGTTCTTCTTCAAAATAGTGCTATATAGGATCTTTTCATAGAATCATAGAATGGTTACAGCACAGAACAAGGCCATTCGGCCCATCGAGCCCGTGCCGGCTCTCTGCAAGAGCACTTCAGCTAGTTCCACTCCCCCGCCCTTTCCCCGTAGCCCTGCAAATGTTTTTCTTTCAGGTACTTATCCAACTCCCTTTTGAAAGCTGTGATTGAGTCTGCCTCCACCACACTTTCAGGCATTGCTTTCCAGATCCTAACCACTCGCTGAATAAAAAAGGTTTTCTTATGTCACCTTTGGTTCTTTTGCCAGCCACCTTAAATCTGTGTCCTCTGGTTCTCGACCCTTCCGCCAATGGGAACAGTTTCTCTCTATCTACTCTGTCTAGACCCCTCGTGATTTTGAACACCTCTGTCAAATCTTCTCTGCTCTAAGGAGAACAACCCCAGCTTCTCCAGTCTATCTACATAACTGAAGTCCCTCAACCCTGAAATCATTCTCGTAAATCTTTTCTGCATCCTCTCTAAGGCCTTCACATCCTTCCTAAGGTGCGGTGCCCAGAATTGGACACTACTCCAGTTGAGGCCGAACCAGTGTTTTATACAGGTTCATCATAACTTCCTTGCTTTTGTACTCTATGCCTCTATTTATGAAGCCCAGGATCCCGTATGCTTTTTTAACCGCTTTCTCAACCTGCCCTGCCACCTTCAACGATTTGTGCACATAGACGCCCAGGTCTCTCTGTTCATGCACCCCCTTTAGAATGGTACCCTTTAGTTTATATTTCCTCTCCTTGTTCTTCCTACCAAAATGTATCACTTCGCACTTTTCTGCGTTAAATTTCATCTGCCACATATCTGCCCATTCCACCAGCCTGTCTATGTCCTCTTGAAGTCTATCACTATCCTCCTCACTGTTCACTATACTTCCAAGTTTTGTGTCATGAGGGAGAGGCCGGGTTATCTCAATGACTGGCTTCTTTTGTCTTTTTTCCACTTCAAAAGTACTTCATTGGCTGTAAAGTGCTTTGGGAAGGTCCTGAGGTCATGAAAGATGCTATATAAATAGAAGTCTTTTTTATGCACTACCTGCTGTGGCAGCGAGCACCACAGATCAGGGTCTTCATAGATTCACTGCCTGGTGCTGTGTTAGCCGAAGGAGCATTAGAATGAAAGAAAGACTTGCATTTCTATAGCGCCTTTCACAACCTCAGGACATCCCAAAGTGCCTTGCAGCCAATGAAGTACTTTTGAAGTGTAGTCATTGTTGTAATGTAGGAAATGCGGCAGCCAATTTGCACACAGCAAGGTCCCGCAAACAGCAAAGAGATAATGACCAGATCACCTGTTTTAATGATGTTGTTCTTCTTAGAATGTACAGCACAAAAACAGGCCATCCGGCCTAACTGGTCCATGGCGGTGTTTATGCTCCACCCAAGCGAGCTTCATCCCACCCTACCTGCCCCATCTGTATATCCTTCTTTTCCTTTCTCCATCATGTACTTATCTATTTTATGTCCACCTGAGAGGGCAGGCAGGGCCTTGGTTTAGTGTAAGTAACAACAGAATATGCTGGAAACACTCAGCAGGTCAGGCAGCATCGTGGACAGAGAAACAGAGTCAGCGTTTCAGGTCGATGACCTTTCGCCCAGTTCTGAAACGTTTACTCTGTTTCTCTCTCCACGATGCTGCCTGACCTGCTGAGTGTTTCCAGCATTTTCTGTTGTTATCTCTGATTTCCAGCACCCGCAGTATTTTGCTATTCCTTGGTTTAATGTCTCATCTGAAAGACGACCTCCTCTAACAGTGCAGCACTCCCTCAGTACTGCACTGTTGTGCTCAAGTCTCTGGAGTGGGACTTGAACCTATGAACTTCTGACGCGGAGGTGAGAGTGCCACCCACTGAGCCACAGCTGAAATCATTAGTGACGTTACAACTGGCCTGGGTGCCACTGTGTTAAGCGGTGGGTGGGGGGCAGTGGGGGGAAGCCAGGGTTCCAACAACTGGTTGTTCTTGAGTAAGGAAAGGATTGGGCTTGCCTGTGGTGCCCTCCACAGTTCAGCAGCCAGCCCACAATCCGTGAGTCGCATCAGGTGAGGAGCCTTTACCCCAGCGTGAGTCAGTGCCTCCAGGGGAGAAGAGGGGAGGAAATTGTGTTTTTTAAAAAAATTTTTGCATTCAGAAAACATCTGTCAAAATTAATTTCTGGGGGCCACTATTAGAAAATTAATTGGAGGGGAAAGCACACTAAAACAAAGAATGGTTTAGAATTCATCCCAACCCGGAAATTAACTAAAAACAAAATGTTGCTGTGCTTTTTGATTCTGAAGTCTTCAGACCACCACAGCCCACTGTCAATTTATTTTGGGCAGCTGCACAAATACCCTGTGCCTATGGAGCCCACAACCCACAGCACACTCACTTCTGCAGTCTGTGGGCTCCGTAGACACAAGATATTTGCGCTGCCATCTGAAATGAGTAGCCAGTGCTGGTGAAGTGGGTGCAATACCCACAACTTGTGTTCCTAACGAGAAGCAGTTCAGAGTTACAGTGAGTCACTTTGCGCCCGCGGGGGATGTGTGTTTTATTTTTAATCTTGCAAAGAGCCTGAAGTTATAAGTTGTTCCTGCTGCATCAACAGTGAACAATAACTTGCACTTGTATTAAGTTGATGCTCTTTAAGGTAAATTCAGTTTACAATCAATTAAATCCACACAACGCACTCTGTTTATGGGGGGATGTCAGTTAGGTCCAGACAATGCAGCTGGAGCAATGGTATTTTTCTCATATCACATCAGTTTGAGACAATGAGGTTCTCTGAGGCATTCCAATAGCATTCACAGTAACATAACAGTGTTGGAATGGCTTCATCCGTATGAGCCCTGTGGTGATGGGGCAGGTGGGGGGGGGGGGGGGGAAGAAGTGGGTAGTTGCCCGGGCAGCCACATCTTGGAGCATGGTAGCCAACTCAACTGGCCAATCCCCAGATACCAAAAGCTGTGGGAGGGTCATAGGTCAAGTCTTTAGCCTCCTGTCCAGAAAAGAGGAAGTAGTTAAAGCTGTATCCATATCCTATCCACAGAATTTTTGCTAGGCCACTGCAGAGGCCAGTTAAGAACATGAGAACATAAGAAATAGGAGTAGGAGTAGGTCATTTGGCCCTTCGAGCCTGTTCTGCCATTCAATAAGACCATGGCTGATCTTTTACCTCATCTCCACTTTCCTGCACTATCCTCATAGCCCTTTGTTAAGTCCGTGAATGATTGAGACATGGACTAGCAGGAGAGAAACAAACAGAACTTTACTGGTGAAAGGCATAAACGAATCTAACAAAACAGAGGCTCTCTAGCGCCTTTTATACAGGGGTGGTCACTGCCGGTACTGCAGTCTGAGACCAGTTATTCTCTTAAAGGTACATACACAACAATTCCTCCCCTTTTAGATAAACAGTACATAACATTAATTTAACAACTAATGATAACGAATTACAATCACAATTACTGTTGCTAGATACATTGGTTAAGTTTAAGCAATTATAAGTTCAGTCTTTGAGGAGACTTCCTGATTCTGTCTGGATAACGCCTCTTTGGGGTATCAGGTTCTGCTGGCAATGTTGAGTCGGAATCAATGTCATTGTTTGGTTCATCTGCTTCCAATATTACCGGGTCTGCGGTAGCTGCAATTGGAACGTCGATTTCATTACCAGGTGTATCAGATCGTGGTGTGGAGTTGACGTTTTCCAGTGACTCTAGAATCTGGTCAGCATGTCGTCTTACAATGCTCTCCCCAACGTCCACGGTATACATGAGAGGTCCTTGTCGTGTACAAATCGTTCCTGGCTGCCATTTCTCAGTGCGGTAGTCCCGGGCCAAAACTGGTTGACCTATCTTAAAACTCCTGGTCGGCCTTTCATTCATATTCTGAAACTGCCTGTTCTCCACATCTCTTCGGACGTTTGGCTTAACCAAATCCAAGCGGCATCGTAGTCTTCGATTGAAGAACATCATGGCTGGAGTTTGGTTGGTAACCGCATGTGTCGCATTCCGGTAGGCAAACAAGTTGTCCACCTTGTGTTGTAGGGGTATATCTTCATTACACATTGCCTTGATAGCCTTCTTGAATGTTTGGACAAACCTCTCGGCCAATCCATTAGTGGCTGGATGATATGGGGCAGATGTGTAATGCTTAACACCATTGTTCTTTAAGAACCTCCGGAACTCTTCAGACACAAACTGTGGTCCATTGTCAGAGCAATCTGTTCAGGCAGCCCATTCCTGGTGAATATGGTTCGTAAAACTGCGATAGTTTTTTCCGTGGTGGTTGAGGACATTTTTATTACCTCTGGCCACTTTGAATGTGCATCCACCGCAATTAAAAACATCGAGTCCATGAAGGGACCAGCAAAATCAATGTGCACCCTTTGCCATGGAGATGAGGGCCACTCCCATGGATGCAGAGGAGCTTGTGGTGGGGCGTTTTGGACCTTCTGGCATCCTGCACAGCTCTTGGTCATCTCTTCGATTTCTCTATCGATTCCCGGCCACCACACAAACGCTCTGGCTAAGCTCTTCATTTTTACCCCACCCAGATGACCCTCATGAAGCTCATTGAGCACTCTATCCGTCAACTTAGGTGGAATTACTACTCTGGATCCACACATCAAGGTTCCTCTGCACACTGACAGCTGTTCTCTTCTCTGCGAGAATGCTGGCAGCAGTGGTTCGCCATGTGCTGGCCATCCCTTCACCGTTAAATCATAGACCCGTGATAGTGTCGGGTCATTCCGTGTTTCCTTTTCTATGTTTGCATTCGTCACAGGGAGACATTCGACTATGGTCGAGTGGAATAACTCCATTGGATCCACTGCAAGGTCTTCTTCTTCCACCGTCGGCAACGGTAGACGTGACAATCCATCAGCATTTCCATGCTGTTTAGTTCCTTTGTACTCGATGTCATATTGGTGTGCCCCTAGGAAAAGGGACCATCTCTGCAGCCGTTGTGCTGTCATTATCGGTACGCCCTTCTGAGGGTTGAAAATGGAGACAAGAGGTTGATGAGCGGTTAGTAGAGTAAATTTTTGACCGTGCAGATAGTGATTGAACTTCTTCACCCCCCACACTAGGCTGAGGGCCTCTCTGTCAATCTGGGCGTAGTTACGCTCGGCAGAAGTTAACGAGCGTGACGCAAAAGCTATCGGCCTCTCCGAACCATCAAGGAATTTATGTGACAGTACCGCCCCAATGCCGTAGGGAGACGCATCACACGCCAGCCTGATTGGCAGTGCTGGGTTGTAGTGAGCCAATACTTCCTTTGAAGTGATTAAGTCCTTACTCTTCTGAAAAGCACGCTTACAATCATCGCTCCATTTCCATGCTACCCCCGTTCGTAGCAGGGCGTTCAGTGGGTGCAGAATTGTCGACAAATTCGGCAAAAACTTATGATAGTAATTCACCAACCCGAGGAATGACCTCAGCTGCGACACATTTTCAGGCGCTGGGGCCTTAACAACCGCTTCAATTTTGTCAGGGGACTTATGTAACCCCTCTTCATCAATCACGTGGCCACAATACGATATCTGTTTCTTAAAAAATTCGCACTTGGGGCGGTTGGCTCGCAGCCCATGTTCCCGTAGTCTAGTGAGCACCTGTTCTAGGTTGTTAAGGTGTTCACTGTCATCTTCACCTGTTACAAGGATGTCGTCCAAGTAGCAGAGTCCCCGGAATCCCTTGCAGGACTTGTTCCATCGCTCTTTGCCATATCGCCGGAGCCGATGCTACTCCGAATACCAATCGATGATACTGGTAAAGACCTTTGTGAGTGTTTATCGTGAGATACTTCCTAGAGGACTCTTCAACCTCCATCTGCAAATATGCTTGTGCTAGGTCAATTTTTGTAAAACGCTTCCCTCCAGACAGCGAGGCGAAGATGTCTTCTATCCTTGGAAGAGGATATTGTACTGTGCGAAGGACAGGGTTCACCGTCACCTTGAAATCCCCACAGATGCGAATCTTCCTTGCCTCTCCGGACTTATTGGTTAACGTTTTCTTCATGACAGGAACGATGGGTGTCGCCCACTTGCTCCAGTCGACCTTAGACAACACGCCCGCCTTCTCCAGCTCTGCCTCGACGGCTGGGCGAATTGCATATGGTACCGGTCTCGCTTTGAAAAACTTGGGAACTGCATTCTCTTCTATTTTTATCGAGGCGGTTACGCCTTTAAGCGTGCCCAGTTCTTGTTGAAATACCTCTTTGGCGTTAGCTAAGATTGTTGACAATCGTCCAGGAGTGACGTCTTCATCTTTTTTACCATCCACTGTCATTGCATGAATGGAATGCCAATCTAAGTTTATCTTCCTGATCCATTCCCGTCCCAATAACGGTGGTCCACCATTTGGCAGTATGTAGAGATACAATTTCCGTATTTTCTTGCCATTGTATTCGACAGGCACCCTTATTTTTCCTCTGGGGTATACTTTTTGCCCCGTATACGTCATCACGACGATGGATGTCTCTCTCAAGGGTATGTGTGAAAATAGCCGCTCGTAGTCTCGTCGATTCATGACGGTTAGCGCTGATCCTGTATCCAATTCCATTTTAACTTGGGACCCTGCTATCATGAGAGTGACCCAAATGGTTCGGTGATCCTCTTTTGCGATTACATTGTGAAGTTTGAGACCGCTTAGTCTTCTGTTTCCGGATTCACTATCACTCATCTGGTCTTCGGAACTACTGTCCGTCATCTTTTGTACTTTCTTGTACGGTTCCTTAGTAGCCTTTTTGTTGTCGCTGGTCTTCTTCCCAGACCTACAAACTCGTGCAATGTGTCCAATCTTTCCGCATTGTCTGCATATTTTGTCTTTGGACCAGCAGTCCTTCTGGTCATGGTTAGTTCTGCCGCCGCGATAACATTTTGCAAATCCCCGTGTCATTTCGTGGGTGCCGTATTCCTGTGGTTTTTGTTGAATTTCTGCAGCTCCCCTGGCTGCTGCTTCATACGATATTGCCACGCTGAAAGCCTTATCTAGCGTCAGCTCTTTTTCTGCGAGTAACTTCTTCTGTGTTCCTTCACTCAGGAGTCCACAGACAAATTTGTCCCGTAGGGTATCTGCCAGTCCTGCTCCGAACTGGCAGTGCTTTGATAGCTTGCGTAGTTCCGTAAGATACTCAGCATTGCTCTCATCTTTGTGCTGAGTTCTCCTGTGGAATTTAAATCTTTCTGCTATCAACAGCGGTGCAGGGTTTAAGTGCTCCTGTAGAACAGCAACAATTTCGTTAAAACTCTTCGCCTTCGGTTTGGCTGGAGTAATCAGGTCCCGCAATAGGCCGTACGTTCTAGCGCCCATTAAGTTTAACAATACCGATTCCTTTTTCCCCTCCGCTATTTCATTTGCCTCGAAATATACCTCGACTCTTTCCACATACGTGGTCCAGTCCTCTAATGTATTATCAAAAGCAGTGATACAGCCAGTCTTCGGCATCTTGCAAATCTAAAATGGCGCCTCCCGCGCTTTGCCTTCTTCTCTGATTTAACAAAATGGCGCCTCCCGCGCTTTTCCTTCTTCCCCGCTGTTGTTGGCGCTGCTTTCCACGGTTTCTTGCGCGTATTCTTTTTCTTTTATTATTTTCCCGTCGTGGAGCGGACCCTCTGGAACACTTCCCTCCCTCTTCTGAGGTCCGAACGCTGCCCAGCTTCGAAACACCGGCCGCGCCCTGTATGCTCCACCCTCTCTCGCTCTCCTTGCTTCCCGACTCGCTGCCCGGCCCCGTTGCAGCCCAGGAAGGATCAGAGCACTACCTGCCACCAGCCCGATTAGCTGGGAAACCACGGACCGAGGAACCCAGCCTGGCTCTGGAACGTCGCTCCTGCAAAGCCTTGAACCCGCCGATTGACGGTCGACGCCCGTTCCTCGAGTTTCAATGGACTCTATTTTTTTTTTTCTTCTGACCTTCAACGTCTTCGGAGCTGCTGCTGAGTTGCAGGTAAGTTCTTTCTAACTCATCGCCAGTGTTAAGTCCGTGAATGATTGAGACACGGACTAGCAGGAGAGAAACAAACAGAACTTTACTGGTGAAAGGCATAAACGAATCTAACAAAACAGAGGCTCTCTAGCGCCTTTTATACAGGGGTGGTGACTGCCGGTACTGCAGTCTGAGACCAGTTATTCTCTTAAAGGTACATACACAACACCCTTGATTCCCTTAATATTCCAAAATCTATCGATCTCTGTCTTGAATATACTCAACGATAAGTTAATAGTCAGCCACTTGGTGTGGGATTAGTTACATATAGGCCAGGCCAGGTAAAGACACCAAATTTCTTTCCCTATAGGACACTAATGAACTAGTTGGCTAATCCAACAGCTTCATGGTCACTTTTTTTTTACTGATACCAGTTTTATATTTCAAGATTTCTTTTTTCTTAAACTGAATTCAAATTCTCAAACGGCCATGGTAGGATCTGAACTCCGGTACTGAATTATTAGTCCATGCCTCTGGATTACTAATCTATTAACATATAAACACTACATTACCGCACCCTTTAGGGAAGGAAACTTGGCATCCTTACCTGATCTGGCCTATGTGTGGTTGGCTCTTAACTTCCCTCTGAGGTGGCCTAGCAAGCAGCTCGATTGTACCAAACTGCTTCACCCACACGGACTGCAGCTGTTCAAGAAGGCAGCTCACCACCACCTTGTCAGGGCAACTAGGGATGGACAATAAATGCCAGCCATGCCCATATCCTGAGAATGAAGATAAAATGAAGCCCATTAAAAGAGGGATAGTGTGGCATGCTTTGTTATTTTCCATGTTACAAAGAGCGTTATAACATAACTGTAACTTTGATTCTGTGGTGTTCATAAATCAGCTTGTTGGTTTACAATTCACCTCATCATCAATCCATCTTCCCGAAAATAGTGGAGACACACGTGATGGCACTTGTGAGATTACAGTACCCAGTATACACAAGGAGAGGTTTCATTCTTACGACCCCCGTATAATTAGATATCAGGCAGTAAAGGTGAAGTCCTGATCGTAGTCTGCGACCAGGAGAGGCTGAACCCAAGAAAATCCCATCAACCATTGGTTTACCAAAAGTACACACACTTTCGTGAGCGCAGAGATAGATGAGGCTGTAACTGCAGTCTGCGGCAATTTGTAATCTCAAATTGGCGCAATGAAAAGGGATTTCATACTCTGGTGCCCAGAAAGTGGCACTGATGCAGAGCGCTGCAACCTCAGAGCACTGCTTCCCCCCCCCCCCCCTTGATCCTTTACCCGTGGGCCACTGGCCCCTGTTAGGTCCACAAGAGGGGCCGATAGGAAACAGACCTGGTGCTTTCCATGCCTCCAGTGCCTGCTTTTGGGACCCAGGAGAAATTTGGTGCTGGACACTTTGGAGGCATGGCCGTTTCCTCCTTTATATTACAGTGTGCCCGTAGAGGCCAGTGTGGGTGCCTGGTACTGATGGCACAATATCAATATAAAAGTGCCCAAGTCTCTTCTCTCTGTTGGTTCTAAAGGTCCTTCGCAAAATGAATTTGTGGTGATCTTAACCCAGTGGAGTTTAGACTGCCCACCAAAGCTGCTCATCTAACTCCGCTCAGAGACAGGGCTGGTGTATTGGCTCGATTCCCCGCCACACAGTACATTTACCCACAGAACCATTATGGAAACCCGGTAACATATGGATGGAGGATGGTAAAACAGGGACTACATGTAACATCTACATAGAAAAGCAGAATATTTTTTAAAAGGTGAGAGACTAGTAAATGTTGGTTTTCAGAAAGATTTGGGGGTTCTTGTACACGAATCACAGAAAGTTAACATGCAGGTACAGCAAGCAATCAGGAAGGCAAATGGTATGTTCGCCTTTATTGCAAGGGGGTTGGAGTATAAGAGCAAGGAAGCCCTGCTGCAATTATAGAGGGTTTTGGTGAGACCACACCTGGAGTACTGTGTACAGCTTTGATCTCCTTGCCTAAGGAAGGATACAGTTGCCTTAGAGAGGGTGCTACGAATGTTCACTAGACTGGTTCCTGGGATGAGAGGGCTGTCCTATGAAGAGAGATCGAGTAGAATGGACCTATATTCTCTGGAGTTTAGAAGAATGAGAGGTGATCTCATTGAGACGTCTAAAATTCTTAGAGGGCTTGACAGGGTAGATGCTGAGAGGCTGCTTCCCCTGGCTGGAGAGTCTAAACTTGGGGTCATAGTCTCAAGATAAGGGGTCAGCCATTTAGGACTGAGATGAGGAGAAATGTATTCACTCAGAGGGTTGTGAATCTTTGGAATTCTCTACCCTAGAGGGCTGTGGATATTCAGCCGTGACTGTGATCAATAGATTTTTGGACTCTAGGGGAATCAAGGGCTATGGGGATCGGGCAGGAAAGTGGAGTTGAGGTCGATGATCAGCCATGATCTGATTGAATGGTGGAGCAGGCTCGAGGGGCTGTATGGCCTACTCCTGCTCCTATTTCTTATGTTCTTGTATATTACAATACATTAAAAAACACATATTACTAGTAAATCTCATGTGACGTTGGTGAGTCAGAGGATACTGTTTTATAACAATAGGGTGTTATCAACAAAGTGTTACAGGAAGTAAGTGTAACATAGGAAGCGCATTATATATATATATCAGGGCTTTAAATATATCACAGAGGGATAATATATTATTGATTGTGCATGAGATAATTGCCTATTTGTACAATTCAGGAAAGTTTATTAGATATTTAATCTTCATTTGTATACTTTTAATAACTTCAATAACACACATTAAAAAAAAAAAAGGATGTATTGTGTAACAGAGGTAGACCCAAGTCGAATAACCAGCTCCCTTTTTTTATCTGTTTTACCACCAGTTTAACAGATGTATCACATCTCAGCTTATCAAATGGTTCAGCAACTTCCGGGAGTTTTACTACATCCAGATGGAGAAGTTTGCCCGACAGGCTGTAAATGATGGAATGACCAACGCCAATGACCTAAAAGTCACCAGAGACTCCGACCTTTACCGTGCCCTCAATGTGCACTACAACAAAGCCAATGATTTTCAGGTCCGTCTTTTACATCCTCTTTCAAGACTTCTGTGCATATTTATATTTACTAGAAAATTGCCCCCCACCCAACTGACTCAATTTCTCCAACACAGTGTGTTTACCCACAGAACCGTCATGGAAATCCAGTAACCTATGGACGAAGGATGGTAACACAGGGTCAACATGTAACATTATGCATGGGCAGTTTTTCCTATGTAAAAGCTGGTGAGCCGGCTGCGCTGTTTAAAGGGAACATTGCCTATCACTATTTACCTTATCGTAACCTTTCATAATCTTAGAATCATAGAATGGTTACAGCACGGAAGAAGGCCATTCGGCCCTTCGAGCCCATGCCGGCTCTCTGCAAGAGCACTTCAGCTAGTCCTTGCCCTTTCCCCGTAGCCCTGCAAATTTCTTTTCCTTCAGGTACTTATCCAATTCCCTTTTGAAAGCTACGACTGACTCTGCCTCTTTCAGGCAGTGCATTCCAAATCCTAACCACTCGCTGCATAAAAAGGCTTTTTCTTATTTCGCCTTTGGTTCTTTTGCCAATCACCTTAAATCTGCGTCCTCTGGTTCTTGACCCTTCCGCCAATGGGAACAGTTTCTCTCTATCTACTCGGTCTAGACCCCTCATGATATTGAACACCTCGATCAAATCTCCTCTCACTCTTCTCTGCTCCAAGGAGAACAACCCCAGTTTCTCCAGTCTATCCACGTAACTGAAGTCCCTCATCCCTGGAATCATTCTCGTAAATCTTTTCTCGCCCTCATCTGCAAGATTTTCTGCATCTTGAAAATCTTTATTAGATCACCTCTTAATCTTCTCAGCCCTAACCTCTCAAGACTCTCCATCACCGTAGCACCTCATCCCTGGTAACATCCTAGTGAATCTGTGCTGCACCTTTGCTATTGCATAGCGGGTGCCCAAAAATGTACACGATACTCCCCACTGCAACCTTACTAAGATTTTGTACAACTTGTCTCGAGATACAAAACCATGGATTCCATTTCCCTTTTGTCTGGCCTTATTTACTTGTGCTTCCACCTTCATTGACTTGTGTATTTGCACACCAAATTCCCTCCGCTCCACTACTCCATTTAAGGTATATTTCCAGAAAATGCTGGAAATACTCAGCAGGTCAGGTAGCATCTGTGGAGAGAGAAACAGAGTTAACGTTTCAGGTCGACGACCTTTCATCTTTTACCTTGTTCACCTTCATTGCTTTCTGTTTCCCTTCTCTTATTTCATCAGGTAGCTACTGCCAGTTCTGATGAAAGGTCAACGAACTCCACAGATGCTGCCTGACCTACTGAGTGTTTCCAGCATTTTCTGTTTTTATTTCAGATTTCCAGCATCTGCAATATTTTGCTTTTGTGTAAGGTATATTTCCTTTCCCTGTTCTTACTTCCAAAGTTTATCAATTCAGATTTCTCCAACATTGAACTGCATCTGCCTCCTATCTGCCCATCCTGCTTATTTATCTATGTCCCCCTTGATTTATAACGTCGTTACATGTAGGAATTCTTCTTTCCTTACTAATTTTATCACAAACAATTTAAAATATACATCTCTAGGTCTCACCTGGAGGTATTGCCTCATACTATGATATGGTTCCACAAGAGCTGGCAGATCTTGGTACCTCTGAGTGGTCAGTTTCTCATGTGTGAGCCTCGATAGTGACTGTTCACAGCCACACCCTATCCTATTATCACCCGATGCACAGATATAACGTACCTACTTTCTAGCAGGCAAGCTCACCAATTCTCCTGCATCTACTGAGAGATGTGCAATTCATGATCTCCCATCTGTTTTCACTGTCACGCTAACTCCCTGCGTCACTCTCAGTTTCTCTCACAGGAGAGTCAGAGCTTCCTTATTATCATTTCAATTGATCCGAAATTGAGTTGGGGAGGCCAAGTATTTTAATCAAACAACGGGTTAAAAATTGGGTGGCGCCCCCTGTTAGTGCCCCGAAAAAGTTAGCGCCCCCCGCGGCCGATTTTCCCAGGTAACGCCCCGAGAGGCAGGAGGGGCGCTACTGGAAGTGCCCCGCGTCCCTTTTGGGGCGCTGCAAGCCAATATTGCGGTGCTAAAGGGGAGGGGCCTGGCACAGCGTGTCCCGGCACCCAGCTGGGCCACCAGGGATTGGGAGTGCCAGCAAACGAGCCCGGCACTCAAGAGGAGTGCCGGGCTCACGGAGAGCAGCCAGCACCCCGTGGAAGGGGGGGGGGGGCTTCACTGGCAGGCGGCCAGCAACAAAAATGGCCACCCGCCACCTCCCCTTTAACTAACGCCGCCCCGGCCGCAGGTAGGCCCCCCTGACCCCGGTGGACATAGTGTCCGGCGGGTTAGGTCGGGGGGGCGCCACCCAATATTACAACCGGGGTGCGAGTGGGGTGCTGCACACGGCGATGACGTCATCGCAGGCGGCGCAGCGCTAACGGTTAGCGCCGCCGCTAACCTCCCGCTGAATTTTGCGGGAGGCGTTAGCGGCGCAAATCAACCAGATTTAGCCCCTACAAGTTTTAAATAAAAATGTACCATCATGAGCAATAATTAATCGCTCTGTTTAATAATATATTCCATTCCCTTTCTCAGTGTGACAGTCCTCTGTTTTTCCCTCTTCTGCCCTACAATTGCTGCCAATCCAAGCACCTCCAGCATTGTAAGGGCAGGCCACCTGCTCTGGGGTGAGTGCTTATTGGTGCTCCTTAGTTGGCCCCTAGCAGGAGTACAGCAGCAGTCTGGCAGTGACTCTCCCTATGACTCCCCCACCCCCCCCCCCCTCCCCCCCCACCCTCCTATCTTCCCTCCTCCTCACAATGGGGAGGTGTGAACAAGCGAGTCCATTCAGAACAATGCAGTTTGAATCAGGATCTGTGGCACGTAGATTAAACCCACGCCGCTCACCTTTATAGCACTACACATTATTACTCAAACATGCTCCCTCTGCTTGCCACTCCTTTAGCCAGGGAACTTTGAGATGGTTTCCAGCAAGTGTGGAGAGCATTTAGTGCCGGTCAAACACCAGAGTTCTCCCATCCACCCCTCACATCGTCCACCCCTCACATCGTCCACCCCTCACATCGTCCACCCCTCACATCGTCCACCCCTCACATCGTCCACCCCTCACATCGTCCACCCCTCACATCAGCCCTCCAATATCGAGGTAACTCCCCTCCCCCTACTCTCAGACTGTCCTCCTTATCGTCAATCACAAGAGCCACGTTTAATGTCCTTCTCGCTGATGTCAGGCTTGTTCCAGGTAACTCGCTATGAAACATTCATCAAGCAAAGTGTGGGAATCGGAAGCCACACGGTCGCACTAAAACAACCCGGGATTAACTGATTCACACGCCTGAGTGGGGCTGAAATCAGGATTGGCGCGGGATGCTGAGAAATGATTCTTTGCATTCTTACAGTGGGAAGTTTGCAGGCAGAGATTAGGATTGTTTGCTTTACCTCAGCGCTAAGACATTCCATTCCCAGGCACAGCTTTGTAAAAGCAGAGAGAGAATATCTCTTGCAGCAAGCGTCCCACTGCATGTGTTGGAACTTATCTCGTATCACACGTATCTCCAGCGTGTGTGTAATCAACAGACAAAACCTGAACCGAAATGAATAAAAAGGGAAACTGCTGGAAATGTGAAGGAGATTGCGCAAGGCCTCAAAGAGGTTAACGTTCTGGATGGAACCCTTAATCGTCAGAAAAGTTGGGATCAAGGACCGTGCCAGACACGTTAGCCTGTCCTCCTCTTTCAGAGGCTGACTGGCCTGTTGTGCATTTCCAGTATTTACTCATTTTTGTTTCAGATTTCTAGCATTTTGCAGTATTGCATTTTATCTGATGCATTCTGTGCAGGAGGGCTCATTGGCAGAGAGCACTGGAACCATGGTGTGGTGTTGGGTTACCAGTTTATGCTGCACGCAAACGAACCTGTTACCACCCACTCACATGCACCTCCCTGCGGGGAGAGAGAGAGAGAAAAGGCTCATCCTAGAGGCTGTTATGGTATACCTCCTGTCCAGTGGCTGGATATAGAGGGCTACTGGGAGCAAATATCTCACCCATTGCACTTACTCTCAGCAGGGACAGACTGAGAGATGGGAAGGGGAGTGAATTATGAAAACATCTTATCAAATTCTACTTTTAAACAAACACATTTCAACATCATGTCTAGCAATTATCATATTCATAATTTTTAAGTGTTGTGATTTAACACCTATGCCAATTAGTTTATCAACACTCTGTATCCCAGACATAGACTTTCTATCTGTTTGAACATAAGAACATAAGAAGTAGGAGCAGGAGTAGGCCATACGGCCCCTCGGGCCTGCTCCGCCATTCAATAGGATCATGGCTGATCTGAATCTAGACTCACGTCCACTTCCCTGCCCTCTCCCTGTAACCCCTAATTCCCTTATCTGCTAGGAAAATGTCTATCTCCATTTTAAATTAATTTAATGTTGCAGCTTCCACAGCTCTCTGGGGTAGCAAATTCCATAGATTTACTACCCTCTGAGTGAAGAAGTTTCTCCTCATCTCAGTTTTGAAAGGGCAGCCCCTTATTCTAAGATTATGCCCCCTAGTTCTAATCTCACCCATCAGTGGAAACATCCTCACCGCATCCACCCGATCAAGCCCCCTCACAATCTTATATGTTTCGATAAGATCGCCTCTCATTCTTCTGAACGCCAATGAGTAGAGTCCCAACCTACTCAACCTTTCCTCATACGTCAACCCCCTCATCTCCGGAATCAACCGTGTGAACCTTCTCTGAACCGCCTCGAGAGCAAGTATATCTATTCTTAAATATGGAAACCAAAACTGTATGCAGTATTCCAGGTGTGGCCTCACCAATACCCTGTATAACTGCAGCAAGACTTCCCTGTTTTTATACTCCATCCCCCTTGCAATAAAAGCCAAGATTCCATTGGCCTTCCTGATCACCTGCTGCACCTGCATACTAACTTTTTGTGTTTCATGCACCAGGACCCCCAGATCCCTTTGTACGGCAGCACTTTGCAGTTTCTCTCCATTTAGATAATAACTTGCTCTTTGATTTTTTCTGCCAAAGTGCATAACCTCACACTTTCCAACATTATATTGCATCTGCCAAATCTCTGCCCACTCACTTAGCCTGTCTATGTCCTTCTGCAGGTTTTTTTGTCCTCCTCACTCACTGCTTTCCCTCCCATCTTTGTATCGTCGGCAAACTTGGATATGTTGCACTCGGTCCCTTCCTCCAAATCGTTAATATAGATTGTAAAGAGTTGGGGTCCCAGCACTGACCCCTGCGGAACACCACTAATTACTGATTGCCAGCCCGAGAACGAACCATTTATCCCAACTCTTTGTTTTCTGTTAGATAGCCAATCTTCCACCCATGCCAGTATATTACCTCCAATCCCGTGATTTTTTTATCTTGATCAGTAATCTTTTGTGTGGAACGTTGTCAAATGCCTTTTGGAAGTCCAAATACACTACATCCACTGGTTCCCCTTTATCCACCCTGTATGTTACATCCTCAAAGAATTCGAGCAAATTTGTCAAACATGACTTCCCCTTCGTAAAACCATGCTGACTCTGTCCTATTAAATTATGTTTATCCAAATGCTCTGTTACTGTATCCTTAATAATGGACTCCAACATTTTGCCAACCACAGATATTAGGCTAACTGGTCTATAGTTTCCAGCTTTTTGTCTACTTCCCTTCTTAAATAAGGGTGTTACATTAACAGTTTTCCAATCTGCCGGGACCTTTCCTGAGTCCAGGGAGTTCTGGAAAATGATCACCAATGCATCCACAATCCCTACCACCACTTCTCTCAAGACCCTAGGATGTAGGCCATCAGGTCCGGGGGATTTATCTGCCTTAAGTCCCATTATTTTACTTAGTACCATCTCCTTAGTGATTTT
Organism: Somniosus microcephalus; assembly: GCF_052327205.1. Lineage (NCBI taxonomy): Eukaryota > Metazoa > Chordata > Chondrichthyes > Squaliformes > Somniosidae > Somniosus > Somniosus microcephalus. Next base: position 31,322,580 of record NC_140998.1, on the reverse strand, counting down.
AATTGTGTTTAGCTCCTCCCCCCCCCCCCCCATTGCCCCCTGTTTGTCCAGTGTTGGGATATTTTTAGCGTCCTCTACTGTAAAGACTGATACAAAATATTTGTTCAGTGTCTTTGCCATCTCCTTGTTCCTCACCACTAGTTTCCCAGTCCCATCCTCTAAGGGACCAACGTTCACTTTAGCCACCCTGTTTCTTTTTATATAGCTGTAGAAACTCTTGCTATCTGTTTTTATATTTTTTGCTAGTTTACTTTCATAATCTATCTTCCCTTTCTTAATTAATCTTTTAGTTATTGTTTGCTGGCTTTGAAATGCTTCCCAATCTTCTATCCTCCCACTAGAATTGGCTACTTTATATGCCCTTGTTTTCAGTCGAATACTATCCTTTATTACTTTACTAAGCCACGGATGGCTGTCTTTTCTTTTACTCCCCTTTTTCCTCAGTGGAATATATTTATCTTGAAAGATGTGAAATATCTCCTTGAATGTAGACCACTGCTCTTGTACCGTCTTACACTTTAATCTGTTTTCCCAGTCCACTTTAGTCAATTCTGCTCTCATACCTTCATAGTCTCCTTTATTTAAGCTCAGTACGCTGGTTTGAGATCCAACTCTCTCACCCTCAAACTGAATTTGGAATTCAACCATATTATGGTCACTCACTCCAAGGGGATCCTTTACTAGGACATTTTTTATTAATCCTGTCTCATTACACAGGACCAGATCTAAGATTGCCTGCCCCCTGGTTGGTTCAGTTACATACTGCTCAAGGAACCCGTCCCTAATACACTCTATGAACTCTTCCTCAATGCTGCCATGCCCAATTTGATTAGTCCAGTCAATATGAAAGTTAAAATCCCCCATGATTATAGCTGTTCCCTTATTACAAGCCCCAACTATTTCCTGATTTATACTCCGACTAACAGAGTTGCAACTGTTAGGAGGCCTATAGACTACGCCCACTAGTGACTTTTTCCCCTTATTATTCCTTATCTCCACCCAAACTGTTTCACTATCCTGATCCTTTGACCCAATATCATTTCTGACTATTGCAGTGATTCCATCCTTGACTAACATAGCAACCCCACCTCCCTTTCCTTCCTGTCTGTCCTTCCTAATTGTCAAATACCCTTGTATGTTTCGTTCCCAGTCATGATCATCTTGCAGCCATGTTTCCGTAATGGCCACCAGATCATACCCATGTGTAGTTATTTGCACCGTCAACTCGTCCATTTTGTTACGAATGCGGCATGCATTCAGATAAAGAACTTACAAATATGTTTTCTGACAATTTATTCCTGCTTTTACCCCTTTTACTACTTTACCTTTATCATTATATACATTCTGTCCCTTCCTGACACGCTCTGGTTTTTAATTCCCCCACTGCTACCTTGCTCTATTGCCTTCTCCGCTGTCATTTTTATTTTTCGCTCTCTTAAACCCCCCCCCCCCCCCCCACTAATCAGTTTAAAGCCCTCTCTACAGCCCTAGTTATTCAATTCGCCAGGATTCTAGTCCCAGCACTGGCCAAGTGAAGTCCGTCCCAACGGAACAGCTCTCGCCTGTCCCAGTACTGATGCGCACCACATAGGGCACTGTACCTTAAAGTGCATGTACTAACCTGGTGCTGTTCTCATATTGGCACTGTCCTGTCAATGGGTCACCTATCTGTGTTTGTCCTCTCAGCTACCACAGTGGGACAGGGGAATCTAAAGAGTAGAGGAAATAGTTTTTCGCTTCCCATTTCTCCCATTCCCTGTTCTCCTGAAAGTGCTGAGTCCTTGCTGAGGTACGGTTCCTCGGGTGACACTTGCACTCCCATAGCTTACCCAAGTAGCCATTATTAATGCAAAAGCCTTGACGGTGAGCTCCGGCCGGCTATCCGACCACAAAAGCCATCGCCGCCAATTCCAATCCTGCCCTCCGCAATATCGAAACAGACTTCCAGCAGCAGTCACTGGATAGTGATCTGGAGCAGAAACACTGGATGATTTTCCCCCCTCCTCCTCAGCTCAGTGAACGAACAACAGCTTGAATTTATATAGCGCCTGTAATGTCCTAAGTTGCTTCACATGAGCGTTATCAAACAGATTTCGACACTGAGCTGCATCAGGAGATATTAGTGCAGGAGACCAAAAACTTGGTAGGTTTTAAGGAGCATCTGAAAGGAGGAGAGAGGCAGAGAGGTTTAGGGAGGGAATTCCAGAGTTTAGGGCCTTGGCAGCTGAAGACCCCGCCGCCAATGGTGGTACGATTAAATCGGGGATGTGCAAGAGGGGCGCAGAGATCTCGGAGGATTGGGGGAGGTTACAGACATAGGGAGGGGTGAGGCCATGGGAACAATTTTAAAACAAGGATGATAAATTTTAAATCTAGGCATTGATGGATCGGGAGCCAATGTAGGTCAGCGAGCACAGGGATGATGGGTGAACGGGACTTGGAGCGAGTTAGGGAACGGGCAGCCGAGTTTTGGATGAGCTCAAGTTTATGAAGGGTGGAAGATGGGAAGACCTATTGTAGCACCTCACCGATTGTAGATGCCTCTCCATCTATCTCAGCGTAAACTGGGGATCAAACCTGGGACCTCCCTGGTCCGTGTGGTTTGGGTCCTCGCCGGGTAAACACGCTGAGCCATTGAGAGGGCCTACAGGGAGATAAGGAAATGATCTAATAAATGAAAGGGAGCTGAAGAAACATTTTAAAACTACATTTCACTGGCTGGAAAGTGGCTGTTGTTTTGTAGGGTTTGCTGCAACCTACTGAATCATCGCATTTGCTATTTTTTTTCTTTCCTCAGATTCCCAAGAAGTTTTTGGAAGTTGCGGAAGTGACACTTCGAGAGTTTTTTAACGCAGTCTATTCTGGGAAAGACTCTGACCCTTCCTGGAAAAAAAGCATTTACAAGGTGATCTGTAAACTGGACAGCGAGGTCCCTGAGGTGTTTAGTTCTATGGGGAACCTGCAGGACATCCTGTATGATTAGTACTGTGGTCTGCACCAGCCTCTGGTAGTGAGGGAGGGGGAGGGGCAACAACCTGCAGTGCCGCACATCCTGTTACTAGGGGACAATTGGAGCTTTCAAGACTGAGATCGATGGGTTTTTGTTGGGTAAGGGTATCAAGGAATATGGAGTTACGGCAGGTAATGGAGTTAAGGTGCCGATCAGCCATCACCTAATTGAATGGCGGCGCAGGCTCGAGGGGCTGAATGGCCTACTCCTGCTCCTGAGTTCAAAGTGAGCTTCATTGCCTCTTCACCCCCTGCTTCACCTTCCCCTTTACATGTAGCAGATCACATCAATAGGAATTTCTCTGTTATACGGAATGAGAATTCCTGTTTGTAAAAAGAATGATTCAATGGACTCATTGAGGACAGTCATTATAAATATGAGCCTGCCACAGTCTTCACTGTGATAAAAATTAACGTTGGCAAGTTCCTTTTTAAAGAAAAGGACATCCTCCCAGTGGGTGGTGCTGTGTATTCAAGCACTGACACATGGGTACCGCAGACTGGGAGGGCATTGATTCAATCCCCATCCCACTGGGTTTCTAATTGGAGCACCGTTCAGCAAGGGTGGAGGAGTCTGAGGGGGAGAGAAAGTCCGATGGGGATGTCATCACCAGCCAAAGGGGGAGCTCCAGACGTCTGGAGGCAGGCTGCCAGCCCTCCAAGCTCTACGGCCCAAGGCACTGGAGGCCAAGCAGGACTTCCAAATACAGCAGGATGTAAACCAAGGCTGCATGCCCTTTATCAGAGGGTAGGTGAACACCCTCAGCAAATATTAATATTTTTTTTTAAAGAGGTGATCTCGTGTAAAAAGATAGGAGCAGGAGGCCAAAGCCGTCTCGATAGGGAGGGAAGGATCAGAGGTCGGGTTCTAAAACAAATCCCCGGCTCCCACTGAGACACTCCCGTGCGTGGTCCGATGGCTGGTTATAGAGTTGGTCGGGCAGAAGAAGTGAGCGCGTTCTCAGCCGGGCTTCTTGACTGGAGAAGATGGGGTAAATCTGCTGAGACCCTGCGCCATCGATGGATGGAAAATAGTGGGCAGCGCGCACGGGATTTTCCGAGCAAGCGAGGCTCTGTCGGCAGCACCGGATCTCAGAGAATCGTATCCAATGTGTGCAACAGGAAGAACAAGTGGGGTGGGGGAAAAGGGCACTAAATAAAATTAAAATTGTGCCCTCGCACATACAAAAAAAAATTATATTCTCCCACTTTTGCTGCCTCACCAGCCTCCTTGAAGGAACAATGCACCTTGAAGGGCTAGTTTGACATTTCATTTTGGATTTCTGTTATTATTGATAGGCAGTAAGAATTAATTAGTTTAGTTGGTGGCCAACCAGATGGTTTATTTTCAGGCAGGTTGTGGCACATAGATGATTGCTTCTGGCTGTCGCTCGAGTGATGCCATCGCATGAGAGATCAAAGGGCAGGGGTGGCATCACTCTGCATGCTTATTTTGCCCTTATAAAAATGTTTCTTCTGCACTTTATTTATGTTGTGAAGGTTTCCTCTGTGCATTTTGTGTGGCAAAATTGTAAACTCGTTCTTTATTACATAGAATTTTATAGCACAGAAACAGGCCATTCGGCCCAACTGGTCTATGCCAGTGTTCATGCTCCACACGAGCCTCCTCCCACCTTACTTCATCACAGCCTATTAACCTATGCTTCTATTCCTCTCTCCCTCATGTGTTTACCTAGCTTCCCCTAGTCGTCTCACCCACTCCCTGTGGTAGCGAATCCCACATTCTCACCACTCTCCTAAGGTAAAGAAGTTTCTCCTGAATTTCTCATTGGATTTATTACTTACTTTATAAGCACGTACAATTTTGCATGCACAGAAAGCAAAGGAACTCTCTTCTGCCCCACCCCCCAAGTTTACTTGGAGTATTTCTAAACTTTGCAATGAATTCTAAAATGGAAATGGAGTGAGTTATAAAAATGCAGGATTTATTAGGAGGATCTGGGCTTGTTCTCACCAGAGAGGATAAGGTAATCACACCCGGTTGCTCTGCCGCAGTTGGGAGTGGCACTGACAGAAGCATCCATACACCAAATATATACACGCACAAGCTGTGCAGTACCAGTCTTGAATGAATTGTTGCCTTTTACCTGGTGTGGATACAGGAGCTGTCATTAAGGTGCAAGGATGGTACAGTACTATACAGGGTGGAGGGAACAGTAGACATTAGCACTGAGATAACTTTGAGCTGTTCAAAGTACCCTAAATGACAGGAATGAATTGTTCCTGAGTACTGCACCATTACCCTACCTGACTGACTTTGCTGTACGTTTTATGCCTATGGGTCAACACTGATTATTTGCCAAAGCAGCTCTAAATCCCAATGAGGGGTGACATAAATCAGTCATTCATGAAAGAAAGACTTATGAAATAATACTGAGCAGCCTGCGGGTGGCGCTGTCCAGGGAGAGTATAAATACTCGGGCACGGGCCCAGCTTGCGCAGGACATTCTTAACAGGAACTAGTGAAGGACACAACTAGACCTCCATGTTGTAAAACAGTCGATTAAAGCTTTGTTTAACCCTTAGACCAAGTGCCTAGTAGTTTTCTTATGTCAAGGGGTAATTAAGATTTTCCCAAACTTGGGCAAATTGGACAATTTCAGATGGGTTGAAACTTCCAGTTCAATCCCAGACCCAATCTTTTACCTGTCAGCATCTATCAGTGATTTTTTATTTAAATTCCCCCTACACACACACATTTTTCTGTCACTTTAGGCCTCCCTGTAGAACACACCATTCCCCACAGAGAGAAAAGCTTCCTAAACGCACTAACTCTGGAGCACGTTTGTGTCTCCCCACCATCCTTAATTGTGATTGAAGTTTAATCTGCTCGTCGCTAAAATTTCTGCCCGTCCTTTTCCACTTCCAGCAGTCAACATCAGCGAAGCTGCCTTTGTGATTGCACTGCCTAATATGGGAAAGTATTGTAAAATTCACATGGCTGTGAAAAGCCCACATGGTATTCCGAAAGCAAGCAAGTCTCTTGACTGCAACCGCCTCTCCTGCACAATGCATTCGCCTGGAAGCTTTATGATTTAGATTGAGGGCAAAACTAGAGAACACGAGCAGAAAGCTAACAAGCCTGAAGTGATATTAGAGGTCGGAAGTTCTGTGGAATCTTGATTACCCGTCATAATGGAGGACAATCGAAATTAGCACAAATCAAGCGTCTTCACATTTTACCGCACACGTGTAGGACAGCACAGGAATGAAGACACTGTTGTGAACTGTCACAGCCAATCCCCTATCTATATCTTCACAACTGAATTTTACATGGCTTCTTTATTTACAGTGTGTCAAGCGCACTTTATGATGATCACTTAAACAATCAAAAGCTATACAATTATCTGCATTTAGTTTACCTAAAAGGGTAATTTTCCTTCCATACACAAAATGACACCAGTTGCAAACACTAAACCTTGAGATCCTGAAGAAATCACGATTATATCTGATTATTCATTCATATGTTTTTTTTTACAGCATTGTACCTTTTCAATGCAAAGCAATCAGCCCTAACTCCTGCCAGGCTGCCAACCCCATACCCCAACTCCCACTGATCTGGCAAGACCATCTGACCATTTCCCTAACTCTTGCTGACCTTCTGACCAAAAGCCCTAATTCCAAGGCCTGATTCCTATTGGTCCCCAGACTCAAAGCAAATAATTTGAAGGGGAAACGTTTTCAGAGCGACGGAGAGCGGGACAAATTGGATAGCTCTTTCAAAGAGCTGGCACAGGCACCATGGGCCAGATGCTCTCCTTCTGTTCTATATCATTCCAGAACTCCCATGAAAATTCTCTTGGATAACTGAGAGCGTGGATACTGGGAGTTTCCGCTGCAGCACCCCCACCCCCCCACTGCCCACCCACCCTTCCTCACCATAGTGGTACAGACTTCTCCTCAGCAAACACAGTTAATGCTGTGCAAATAACCTACTCCATAAAAAAACAGCTGGATAACTGGTTAGAAATGAAGTTCATACTCCTCCAATAGCCCATTGATAATACAGGCCAGGTATCCACAGTAGATAGTGTGTTAGCAGATCTTAGCCAGGGGCTGCAATAAGGGCACCTTAATCCACCTCAGCGCCCTTGGGTTAGGTTGGAGGAAACTGGCCGGGGGACCACTCCACTCCTGATTGTGTCCAATTCTGGGCACCGCACTTTAAGAAGGATGTGAAGGCCTTAGAGAGGGTGCAGAAAAGATTTACGAGAATGGTTCCAGGGATGAGGGACTTCAGTTATGTGGATAGACTGGAGAAGCTGGGGTTGTTCTCCTTAGTGCAGAGAAGGTTGAGAGGAGATTTGATAGAGGTGTTCAAAATCATGATGGGTCTAGATAGAGTAGATAGAGAGAAACTGTTCCCATTGGCGGAAGGGTCGAGAACCAGAGGACGCAGATTTAAGGTGATTGGCAGGAGAACCAAAGGCGACATGAGGAAAAACATTTTTACGCAGCTTGAGTGGTTAGGATCTGGAATGCACTGCCTGAAAGGGTGGTGGAGGCAAACTCAATCGTGGCTTTCAAAGGGAATTGGATAAGTACCTGAAGGAAAAAAATTTGCAGGGCTATGGGGAAAATGCGGGGTAGCGGGACTAGCTGAAGTGCTCTCGCAAAGAGCTGGCATAGGCTGTAGCCATTCTATGATTCTATGATTGCTATTCAGAGACCTCTGCTGGAAGCGTATGTTGGGTGAGGTGAGGATCAAGCTCTGCTACTGTGCTACTTACAGCCAAACAGCCTCCGAGTACTCACTGCTTCATTTGTCTCCCTCTCAGATGTAATTGCACCCAATTCATATTATACATAGTCTGTATGGAACAGACTTCATGGCAGTGCAGCTTATACACGGTCGAAATGGAGCAGGTTCAATGGGCTGCAAGGCTTTTCTCCCCATTCCATACATTTTTATCGATCACCAAACTTCTACCCTGGGCTGAAAATAATCTGCAGGCCTGCTGCAATCATTTCATATAAGCATCGTTTTTTAGCAGTGGTACATTGGAGCACTAGTGAACAATACCAAAAAGTGGGGAGATGCAGATTCATTTCCTCATTCTGTTGAATTCCTGAGCTTAGCCCTGCTGCTGGTAAGAGCTCAAACTGGATGGGGACACCCCACTATAGTGTATCTACTAGCAGTTGGTGAAGAGCAAGAATTGTTAGTGGCCTGAAGATCTGGGCCCTTGCTGGAGCACAGTTCCATGATACGGTCCTTCAGTATCTCCCCTAATTGGTCATTATTCACGTGTGAGCCCAGACGGTGAATATTAGCTGGTCAATCTCAACAGCTGACCCCGATCCTGCCCTCAACTAAAAACATAAGAACAAAAGAAATAGGAGCAGGAGTCGACCATTCAGCCCTTTGAGCCTGCTTTGCCATTCAATATGATCATGGCTGATCTTCTACCTCAACTCCACCTACCCGCACTATCCCAATATCCCTTGATTCCCTTAGTATCCAAAAATCTATTGATCTCTATCTTGAATATAGTCAATGACTGAGCATCCACAGCCCTCTGGGGTAGAGAATTCCAAGGATTCACCACCCTTCGAGTGAAGAAATTTCTCCTCATCTCAGTCTTAAATGGCTGACCCCTTATTCTGAGACTGTGACCCCTAGTTCTAGACTCCCCAGCCAGGGGAAACATCCTCCCTGCATCTATCCTGTGAAGCCCCTGAAGAATTTTATACGTTCAACGCGATCACCCCGCATTCTTCTAAACTCTAGGGAACATAGGCCCCGTCCACTCAATCTCTTGTCATAGGCCATACCCCCCACCTCCCAGGCAACTGATACTCAGTTTTCCCCATCTTAATCCAGACAGGGTGGAGGCAAATTTGGCATCAACTATCGTTGCCCTGGCTGAAACCTAGAACCTTCTCCGTCTGTATGGCTCAACTACTTAACGGATAAATGCGTGGAGCCATTGCCGGAGCCTTTAATTGCTTTACCAGTTTTGAAGACAGTGAAAGCTGCACCAAAAATCAAACCAAGATGAAAAACGTCTTCTGTTGAATATATAACAACTTGTAAAATGGATGGGCCTGTAAACTTACTGACCTTACTAACTGGGCAGATTACCCTAGAATAGTACAACACAGAAGGAGGCCATTTGGCCCATCAAGTCTGCGCTGGCACTTTCCAAGAGCAACCCAGTTAGTCCCACTCACCCCCTCTTTCCTCAAATCATCTCCAATTCTTTTCTCCTTCAAGTATTTATCCAATTCCCTTTCGAAGGCTGCTATTGAAGCTGCATCCACCACACCCCCTGCAAGGTCAATTTTTTTTAAGTAAACTGGGTGCCTGAAAATCTGTCAGTGCAGGTTGGACACAATTCCTTACAAATTAATTGGACACATTTGTTTTCTACTCTGCAAACTGCCGTTGCTTCACTCTCAGGAGCTGACGGTTGCGGGACGATTGCATCTGAAAATTGAGAGAGTTCATGATTGACATCCCAGCAATGTCACGCCAGGAACAATGGACAAATTCCTTAAATGAAAGTCATGGGCAGTCAGAGTGATGGGATTATAACATTGTAGGAAGTCATAAATATCTGACTTTGTTTATTTGTACCTGGCTGGTTACTGATGTTTATTTTTTAGCTTTTATATATGCATACAATGCCAATTTAACCACTCCCCCTCCAAAATGGTTGTGTTTTTTCATGGTTGTTTAGTATTTTTAAACTTGCCTCGAGTGAATTTACCTTCTTGCAGTTAGTAAGTCAATGTACGGATGCATTTGTAGTACCAAGCAAAATTAAAGTCAATTTAATCAAACTCGCCGTCTTGCTGTCCTTGCTTACTGTTGGGGATATTATTTTTGCCGATTTCCTGAATGGGGAAAGGTGAGCCAATTGCTTTGATTTTACCTGAAGGGGATGTACATACTTAGCTCACTGTGTGAGATGTCAGTGGTGAAGAATGGAACAGTTTTTCAGGTACGGCAGAAGTTAGATGCAGAGTGAAACTCCCTCTTCATTGCTCCAATAATGTACCAACCCATCACTTCTATAAAGGAACCTTACCACACCAATGGGACATTTCCAATTTCCACACTAGCTATCCTTGTGTCTCCGTGACTGGTAATTTAGTGCTGAATTGTGTGCAGTTGTGGGGTTGCTGCATCCTATGGAACTGTCCCAATCCTATTTTACAGCTGTCAGAAAGAAAAGGCTTTAATCCCATCAGTCTGGGCTGGTTGTTGAACCCCAGGGTTCCAGGAGTGAAAGAACAGCGTGCCGAGTTACAAGTGTTAGCTTGGCTCAGTTGGCAGCACCCTTCCTTTTGAGTCAGGTGGTTCTGAGTTCAAGCCTCACCACAGACCTGAGCATATAATCTAGGTTGACACTTCAGTGCAGTACTGAGGGAGTACTGCATTGTCAGCCGTGTGCCGTCTGTCAGATGAGATGTTAAACCATGCCCTGTCTGCCTGTTCACAATTTAACGTAAAAGATCCCATGGCATTATTTGAAGAAAAGCAGGATGTTGAACTGGTCGATATTCTTATTTCAATCGAACCACCAAAAAAAACCCAGATTAATTGGTAATTTTTCTGATTCGCTGCTTGCGCCACCTTGCTGTGTGCAAACTGGCTGCCTGCACAACAACAATGGCTGAACCGCAAAAATAATTAATTGGCTATGAAGTGCTTTGGGCTGCCTGAGGATGTAATAAGTGCTATATAAATGGAAGTTCATTCTTTGATCATCCAGTCTCAATAACTGAAGTCCTCTGATGTGCGGCACACAATCAATATTTTGGTATTCAGCTGCATTTACAATGGGGTCAGGGGTTAACATTACACGTAGCTTGATCCTGCTCTCAGCCAACATCAATATACGTGCGCTTCCAGCGGAGGCCACTCATAGTGACCAGGAACAGGGACTCAAGCTGATTTTTCTCCTTTTTAGCTGAGATCGACTGCAACAATTCTCCCTGCCCCCTCAATAAGATTGGCCAACTCACCAGAAACCAATAGGATTGGCCAACTCCCCAGAAACCAATAGGATTGGCCAACTCACCAGAAACCAATAGGATTTGGAAACTCACCAGAGACTAATACGCTGGGCCAACTCACCAGAAACCAGGAATCAAAGCTGGGATCTTCCTCGTTTGTGATGCAACATCATGCTGGGTGGTGCATTTACTCACTGAGCCACCGTGAGTGTGTTATTTAAACGTAAAGATTACAGACGATAACTTGCAATATTCAGCAAAATCACCTTGACCTGAAGGGATAATTACTAGTCCTAGCCCCTTTTAGGGCTACCTTGGATCAGGTGTATTTCTCAGATGTTCACTTTCAACTAAAGTTTGAGGTAGCCGAATCCTAAAGATGCTTAATTGGGTCTAAAAGTCCAGACTATCCCCAAAGGAAAGGAACAACCCGAGAATGTTACCGTCCTCCAGATAGCGCTTTTAATAAGTTTAACTAGACTGTAACGTTCCGGATTTTATGAGGGTCCAGAAAACTCCCTCAGAATTCTGCAACTCCTCACCAAAGAGTGTACAGAGATTGAGTTTGTGAGTTTTTGATACAGAAGTCTTATGTGAGACAATTCTAAAAATATATAGATTTATTAAAGAACTGACATGCAATTTACAGTGGGTGAATCAGTCAATCGCAACATTAACCGTTCTAAAAAGAGAAAAAATGCTATATTATTAACAGAGAATCTTACTTTTAAATCTTAACTTCACCACAGTATTACAGTTCTTAAAGCTCTTATACAGGATATCCACCAATATCAAATACCTTTGATCCCCAAGGTACAAAGAGCGGTAGACGACAGAGCCGCCTCTGTAGCCGAGAATCGCCTTGCCCGATTAAAGCAAGTCTGCTATCCCATTTGAGAGTTCAATATTTATACCCTTTTCCAGTGGTATTTCCTTTAAGGTTTTCTGCTGATGCAAGCTAATTATCTCTAGTCATTTTTCTGCAATTCTTGCTGCCACCTCAGCCAGAATCCTGTCTCATCTCTAGGTGTTCTAAGTTTACCATATAAAAACGGTGTGACGGCAGGTGTTCCTTATTTTATGTCACCTTTACGAGGGCAGATGTTCCTTATCTTATGTGCTTCTTTATGAAGTGTAAATTAGAACAACTGAACCATTGTTTTTTTCCCAAAAGGTCAGCCTGTCGGAGCCCTTCACCATCTGTTTCAATAAGGTTATTTATTCAGGGTCAACAACTGTCTTATCTCAATAGCCAGAATGCTTTCATAGCTATTTCATAGTTAGGTTTCTAAATTTCCAAATTTCCAAGCGGCAGCATGGGAGCGGCAGATCTGCGAGACAGCAGCGGCTGTGGGAGAAAATAAAGGTCGGTGATTTTCAGGCCCAGTTGAGCAGTGGCAGCAATGGGAGCAGCGGCAGAATTCGAGAGTGACGTCTCAGTACAGAAAGTGACACCAAAGCAGGGGAAGAAGCTAATTGGTGAGCAGTGGGTGAGTGCTTTTTTTTTCTTCAATTTTAAGTTTATTTCTTTTAAGGTAGTTCATAGTTAAGGTAGTTTGGGAGAGTGAGAATCCGAGAGTTTAAATTTGAGGTAAGAGTTTTAAAATTAAAAATATGGCAGGGGACGTCAGTCCCGTGCGTTGCACAGCCTGCAGCATGTGGGAATTCCTAGACACTTCTTGCAGTCAGGACGTCCACATGTACAGTAAGTGCCAACGGTTTCGCCAACCTGAGATCCGGTTTTCGGAGCTCGAGCGTCAGCTGGAGGCACTGCGGTGTATCCACGAGGCTGAGAGTTACGTGGATAGCACGTTTTTAGACGTGGTCACCCCGCAGCTTAAGAAAGTGCATTCAGAGAGGGAATGGGTGACCACCAGTCAGAAGAAGGGGGGCAGGCAGGTAGTCAGGAAAGCCCCAGAGTGCATCTCACTCAACAACCGTTTTTCTGTGTTGGAAAACGGTGAAAGTGACGGTTCCTCTGGGGAGTGCAGCCAGAGCCAAGTTCACGGCACTGTGGGTGGCTCAGCTGCACAAGGGGGAAGGAGTAACAGTGGAAGGGCAATAGTGGTAGGAGACTCAATAGTGAGGGGTGTAGACAGGCGTTTCTGCGGCCGCAGGCGTGACTTCAGGATGGTATGTTGCCTCCCTGGTGCCAGGGTCAAGGATGTCACTGAACGGCTGCAGGGCATTCTGAAGGGGGAGGGCGAACAGTCAGAGGTCGTGGTTCACATTGGCACCAATGACATAGGTAGAAAGAGGGATGAGGTCCTGCAACAAGAATTTAGGGAGCTAGGTAGCAGATTAAAAAGCAGGACCTCAAAGGTTGTAATCTCTGGATTACTCCCGGTGCCACGTGCTAGTGAGTATAGGAATAGGAGGATAGAGCAGATGAATGCGTGGCTAAAGAGTTGGTGCAGGAGGGAGGGCTTTAGTTTCCTGGATCACTGGGTCTGTTTTTGGGGAAGGTGGGACCTGTACAAGTCGGGCGGGTTGCACCTGAACCGGAACGGGACCAACATCCTTGCGGGGAGGTTTGCTAGTGCTGTTTGGGGGCGTTTAAACTAACTTGGCAGGGGGATGGGATACAGAGTGGAGCTATAGTAGGGGGTGATGCACAGCCAAATATAGAGGAAAAAATAAGTCAGTCTGGAAGGCAGAGCAAATATGTAACAGCACTATTATGTCCGTGTATAATTGAGACAGGAGTTGATTATAACAAGTCTTTACTGAATGGAGACAACCTGGAAACTGAAACTACAGAAGCCTGCTAGGGCCTTTTATACAGGGGTGGTCACTGCCGGTACTGCAGTCTGAGACCCGTTATGCCCTTAAAGGTACATACACAACAATTCCTCCCCTTTTAGATAAACAGTACATAACATTCATTTAACAACTAAATAATAACTAATTACAATTACAATTACGGTTGCTAGATACATTGGTTGAAGTTAAGCAATTATAAGTTCAGTCTTTGAGGAGGCTTCCTGATTCTGTCTGGATAACGCCTCTTTGGGATATCAGGTTCTTCTGGCAAGGTTGATTCGGGATCAATGTCGTTGTTTGGTTCGTCTGCTTCCAATATCACCGATTCTGCGGTAGATGCAATTGGTACTTCGGTTTCATCGTCAGGTGTATCAGATCGTGGTGTGGAGTTGACGTTTTCCAGTGACTCTAGAATCTGGTCAGCATGGCGTCTTACAATGCTCTCCCCAACGTCCACGGTATACATTAGAGGTCCTTGCCGTGTACAGATCGTTCCTGGCTGCCATTTCTCTGTGCGGTAGTCCCGGGCCAAAACTGGTTGACCTATCTTAAAACTCCTGGTCGGCCTTTCATTCATATTCTGAAACTGCCTGTTCTCCACATCTCTTCTGACGTTTGGCTTAACCAAATCCAAGCGGCATCGTAGCCTTCGATTGAAGAACATCATGGCTGGAGTTTGGTTGGTAACCGCATGTGTCGCATTCCGGTAGGCAAACAAGAAGTTATCCACCTTGTGTTGTAGGGGTATATCTTCATTACACATTGCCTTGATAGCCTTCTTGAATGTTTGAACAAACCTCTCGGCCAATCCATTAGTGGCTGGATGATATGGGGCGGATGTGTAATGCTTAACACCATTGTTCTTTAAGAACCTCCGGAACTCTTCAGACACAAACTGTGGTCCATTGTCAGAGCAAATCTGTTCAGGCAGCCCATTCCTGGCGAATATGGTTCGTAAGACTGTGATAGTTTTTTCTGTGGTGGTTGAGGACATTTTTATTACCTCTGGCCACTTTGAATGTGCATCCACCGCAATTAAAAACATCGAGTCCATAAAGGGACCAGCAAAATCAATGTGCACCCTTTGCCATGGAGATGAGGGCCACTCCCATGGATGTAGAGGGGCTTGTGGTGGGGCGTTTTGGAACTTCTGGCATCCTGTACAGCTCTTGGTCATCTCTTCCATTTCTCTATTGATTCCCGGCCACCACACAAACGCTCTGGCTAAGTTCTTCATTTTTACCCCTCCCAGATGACCCTCATGAAGCTCATTGAGCACTCTATCCTTCAATTTGGGTGGAATTACTACTCTGGATCCACACATCAAGGTTCCTCTGCACACTGACAGCTGTTCTCTTCTCGGCGAGAATGCTGGCAGCAGTAGTTCGCCATGTGCTGGCCATCCCTTCACCATTAAATCATAGACCCAGGAGAGTGTCGGGTCATTTCGTGTTTCCTTTTCTATGTTTGCATTCGTCACAGGGAGACATTCAACTATAGTCGAATGGAATAACTCCACTGGATCCACTGCCAGTTCTTCTTCCACCGTCGGCAACGGTAGGCGCGACAATCCATCAGCATTCCCATGCTGTTTAGTTCCTTTGTACTCGATGTCATATTGGTGTGCCCCTAGGAAAAGGGACCACCTCTGTAGCCGTTGTGCCGTCATTATCGGTACGCCCTTCTGAGGGTTGAAAATGGAGACGAGAGGTTGATGATCAGTTAGTAGAGTAAATTTCTGACCGTGCAGGTAGTGATTGAACTTCTTCACCCCCCACACCAGGCTGAGGGCCTCTCTGTCAATCTGGGCGTAGTTACGCTTGGCTGAAGTTAACGAGCGTGACGCAAAAGCTATCGGCCTCTCTGAACCATCAAGGAATTTATGTGACAGTACTGCCCCAATGCCGTAGGGAGACGCATCACACGCCAGTCTTATCGGTAGTGATGGGTTGTAGTGAGCCAATACTTCTCTTGAAGTGATTAGGTCCTTACTCTTCTGAAAGGCCCGCTTGCATTCATCGCTCCATTTCCATGCTACTCCCGTTCATAGTAGGGCGTTGAGTGGATGCAGAATTGTGGACAAATTCGGCAAAAACTTATGGTAGTAATTCACCAATCCGAGGAATGACCTCAGTTGCAACACATTTTCAGGCGCTGGAGCCTTAACTACCGCTTCAATTATGTCAGGGGACTTATGCAACCCCTCTTCATCAATCAATTGCCCACAATACGATATCTGTTTCTTAAAAAACTCGCACTTGGGGCGATTGGCTCGTAGCCCATGTTCACGTAGTCTAGTGAGCACCTGCTTTAGGTTGGCAAGGTGTTCACTGTCATCTTCACCTGTCACTAGGATGTCGTCCAAGTAACACTGAGTCCCCGGAATCCCTTGCAGGACTTGTTCCATCGCTCTTTGCCATATCGCCGGAGCTGATGCTACTCCGAATACCAGTCGATTATACCGGTAAAGACCTTTGTGAGTGTTTATCGTGAGATACTTCCTGGAGGATTCTTCAACCTCCATCTGCAAATATGCTTGTGCTAGGTCAATTTTTGTAAAACGCTTCCCTCCAGATAGTGAGGCGAAGATATCTTCTATCCTTGGAAGAGGATATTGTACTGTGTGAAGGACTGGGTTCACCGTCACCTTGAAGTCCCCACAGATGCGAACCTTCCTTGGCTCCTCAGACTTATTGTTTAACGTTTTTTTCATGACAGGAACGATGGGTGTCGCCCACTCGCTCCAGTCTACCTTAGATAACACGCCTGCATTCTCCAGATTCTCCAGCTCTGCCTCGACGGCTGGGCGAATTGCATATGGTACCGGTCTTGCTTTGAAAAACTTGGGAATTGCATTCTCCTCTATTTTTATCGAGGCGGTTACGCCTTTAAGAGTGCCCAGTTCTTGTTGAAATACCTCTTTGGCGTCAGCTAAGATTGTTGACAATCATCCAGGAGAGACGTCGTCATCCTTTTTACCAGCCACCGTCAGTGCCTGAATGGAGTGCCAGTCTAAACTTATCTTTCTGATCCATTCACGTCCCAATAACGGTGGTCCACCATCTTGCAGAATGTAGAGATACAATTTCCGTATTTTCTTGCCGTTGTATTCGACAGGCACCCTTATTTTTCCTCTGGGGTATACTTTTTGCCCCGTATACGTCCTCAAGACAATGGATGTCTCTCTCAAGGGTATGTGTGAGAATAGCCGCTTGTAGTCTCGTCGATTCATGACGGTTAGAGCCGATCTTGTATCCAATTCCATTTTGACTTGGGACCCTGCTATCGTGAGGGTGACCCAAATGGTACGGTGATCCTCTTTTGCGATTACGTTGTGAAGTTTGAGACAGCTTAGCCTCTTGTTCCCGGATTCACTATCGCTCATCTGGTCTTCGGAACTACTGTCCGTCATCTTTTGTACTTTCCTGTACGGTTCCTTAGTAGCCTTTTTGTTGTCGTTGGTCTTCTTCCCAGACCTGCAAACTCGTGCAATGTGTCCCATCTTTCCGCATTGCCTGCATATTTTGTCCTTGGACCAGCAGTCCTTCTGGTCATGGTTTGTTCTGCCGCAGCATTAACATTTTGCAAATCCCCGTGTCATTTCGTGGGTGCCGTATTCCTGTGGCTTTTGTTGTATTTCCGCAGCTCCCCTTTGTAGAAGTGCATCAGCATAGAAATATGTATCCACACATATTAGTATAAAATAAGCACACATACTCTCTTATATTAAAATGGAGTCTGGAACTGTTTCAACGGGCCAAAATGGCTTCACACAGTATAACATAAGGGGAAACGGGCAGGCCCATATTAGGAAGCGGTTTAAGGAAGAGGATGTGACTCCTTTGTAGCTTGCAGGCTAAGCAGTTCCAGTAAACAAGATAAGCCTAGTAGAACAAAAGCATGATAACCGAAGGACATTTACTGTAAACATTCTATGACTGTCCAGACCCAAGATGAGAGACAAACTGTCTCTCATTGTATATGATAAGTTCTCTTTATCTAAAGGTATTCCTAAAGCATGACTTTTGGGTATCTGTTGGCTGACCTTATCTTAAGACACTGAGGCTCCGCTGACCCTTTAGTCATCTTCTTGTTGACCTTAAGCATTCCTTACTCATTCCTTTCTTAATGTTTTACTTTATTATTAATTGTCTCAATACCATGTCATATGATAAAGTGTTTTGATCTTTGTGTATAAAAAGAGGTGCTGTTGTCCATGTATTCGGAGAAGTCACGATAGCCATTGCCTACGTAAAGCTCCCCTTGCTAGCAAGCAGTTAAATAAAGTCTGCCTTTGATGATCACTTTGTTTCACAGAGTCTTATTGAACAGTCGAAACTTCGACAGTTTCTTGGAGGTTCCACCGAGATCACTTGCTGCCTTTCGGTAAGTCACGGACGAGGACACCATACTTTGCTAACGACAAATCCTGAATGGCCATAAGTGAGGTTTTCTCACAGAAAAGGATTTCTCTTTAGATACATAGTTGGTGTAGTCTGTTACTTCCGACGGGAGCACTGCGATCTGTTAAGACTCATGTGTGTTTGTAACTTGAGTTAACTTGTTGTAACCTTTGGCTTCTTTTTGACATTAAAAGGAGGATACTGCCGGTTCGGGTTTCAAAACTATCGGACAAAGGGAGACAACAGAAAGGTCGCGACCAGGTTGAGTTCCGGAATATATGTGAGTGTACTGTGAAGGGATTAGCCTGAAGGATAGACACAGAAAGGGTACCAGAAGACCTGTGAAGAGACTAGCTCGAAGGATAGGCAGAGAGTGCACAGTGACGTAAATCTGTGAAGGGACTACCTAGTAATCCCGAAGGATAGATTGGTAGTTAGAATAAGGATAAGCATAGCATAAGGATTCAGAAATAGAACACAACTGTTTTGTAAGATAACGCTTATATTTTATATGCATATGTAAAAGTGTAAAGATTAAAAAAAAAACTGTTGGTGACTGAGTTGATCGACTAGGACAAGGAAGTGCCTGTCTCAAACGCGCAGCCTTAGACCGGTTGTTAAGAGGGGAAATCCCCCACGCGAAGGTCAGGACCCTAAAGTGGGCGGAGAGGCATAAAGGCACTTAGGATCGTGATACTCAGTCATTAGTCGTTAAAAGCTTGTAAAATAAGGCCTCGATCTGTAGAGCGTACCACGCAGATCGAGAAAACTGTCGGATTGTAATTTAGCTTTTGTAGAAAGCCTGCATAACTGTACTTACGTTATTTAATGTCTGAGTTCTTTTGTGTACCTGTTTGGACTTTCAAGTTATTCCTTAGTATTTTCTTGATTGTTATTATTGTATGTTATTGTTCATCGCTCTCAGCAATTTGGTCAGCCTGTAGGGGTCGTAAGAGGGTTGAGGGTAAAACTTGCGACCCAGAACAAGTGCAGCTAGTGGAAATTGAAAACTAACTAGGATGGGAGCTGCACAAAGCAAGGTCCCCGAAAGGGAAACCCCAGCTTTCCATATTTTTCAAAATTGTGGCCGATCATCCACAAATGATTTACCTAAATGGTCTAATTGGACCAAGAATGACAAATACCCATTCCCTATAGACGGAACCTTTAATTTAGACAGAATAACATGTCTAGAGAATTGCCTCGTAACTAGAGACCCGCAGAGAAAAGGAAAAAAAAAAGAAGTAAATTGGTCAGCCTTCTCAGATTGGAAAAAGGAAGCAGAGAGGCGACGCGAACGAAGTATAGAAGTTAGTAAACATAATAAAAAGAGGGATGAGATTAATCAGGAACAGAATAAACAACAAAAAGTTAAACAAATCAGGGTTGGCAGGGTCCACAAAATTTATCCGGAAACAGAAATACCCAAGCCCAGGTTCACACTCGTCCACAGACTAATTGGACAACTAGCAATCCCTGGGGAAATCAAAGTGGCCCAAACGAAGAGTTTGGACAAAATCCAAATTGTTCAGCATGACGTTACTTAGAGCCCACCCCAGACATTGCCCAGGAACAACAGGCTGTGGTACAATTGCCTGCAGTATCATTAAATTCTAAAGAAGAGCCATTTATAAATTTAAATATGAATGGAACACAAGTTCCATTTTTTGGTAGACACTGGAGCAACTAATTCGGTCTTGACTAAACAATATGCAGTAGGAGCACCTTGTACCAATCAGAGTGTCAAGTGTGTAGGACTTTCAGGAACAACCCAGACTATGGTATGGCCCACTCCATTGGATGTACAGATGAAAGACTTTCATGAACAGCATGCATTCTTATTATCTGAAGACGTTCCCATCAACTTATTAGGAAGAGATTTGTTGTGTAAAATGAAAGCAGTGATATCATGTATGGAAAAAGGACTGAAGGTATATGTTCCAACTGACAGATGTGGGATGTACCCATTGCAGGTCCACAATTCTCCTATTTTGTATTGTTGAACTAATCATGATGACAACCTCAGTAAACAATTACTGATGGCTGTGGGAGCATTGCAGTATGCCACAAGATCAGTATCAGAATACCAGAAGCAGTTTAATTTGGGACATTGGCATGATAAATTGCATTGTATAGCCTATTATGACAAAACGGGAGAAGATCTAGAAGTGGCAATTAATTACAAGCCCTTTCTGCATCAGAAATATTCACTTAAAATCCGAAGAATTTTAATTGGGCAAGAAGGAATAGCGTCACCAATCTTGTTGACCCAAACAGCATGGGAATTATTCAGGGTAAAAGACTCTAAGCCACACTGTACACTAGCAGTGGCGCATGAATTCAAATCTTCTGATCTAGGACAGATGGTCCTACGCCTATCAAAAGCTGCAGTTCAACAGGAGTGGAGAATAAGTCAGGGTTGGTTCAAGACCTAAGAGCAGTTAACGAGTCTGTTCTCCCTGCCTACCCGGTGGTCCCAAACCCAGCCACCATCCTGACCAGTATACCTCCTAATTCAAGGTATTATATGGTCATTGATCTCTGCTCAGCCTTCTTCAGCATTCCTATTCACCAAGATTCCCAGTTCCTGTTTGCCTTCACGTTCAAAGGAACCCAATACACATGGACCAGGCTGCCACAAGGCTATACAGAAAGCTCAACTCTCTTTTCGCAGTGCCTCAAACATGATTTACAGAACATTGTCTTAACCGATGGGTTAACCCTCATACAGTAAGTAGACGACCTGCTAATTGCATCACCTACCCAAGAAGCATTGTGAATCAGTGACTCAGCTTATCACTAAGCCTCGTATAGACATTGTAGAAACTCCTCTGGACAATAGCGATTTTATATTTTATGTGGATGGATCAGCCCTCAGAGACGAAAAGGGCTCGCCAAAAAGTGCATATGCCATTTCCGATGATCATTCAATTATCCAAGTATGCTGACTACCATCTTTCTTTTCAGCACAACAAGCAGAACTGTTTGCCGTTACAAGAGCATGTATTTTAGCTACAGGAAAATCAGTGAATATTTATATTGACTCTCGGTATGCATTTGGAGTCACTCATAATTATGGTCAAATTTGGAAACTTAGAGGATTCCTGACTTCATCAGGATCTACAGTTAAAAATGCTGAACAAATTGATAACCTTTTAAAGGCTCTCCAGTGTCCTACAAAAATTGCTGTTATTAAATGCAAAGCATATACAGGCAATCAAGACCAGGCTTCTTTGGGCAATGATAGGGCGGATCGAGCAGCTAAGGCTGCTGCTCTTTCTGATACAGGGTCACAAGTGTCTGCATATGTTCTTAGAAATCAAGATCCAGACAATCCCCCACCCACAATTGATGACGTTTTGGCCTATCAATTACAGGCCAGTCCGGACGAAGTGTTAGCTTGGGTGAATGATTCTTGTTTTAAAACACCTGAAGGAGTATGGGTCTACCATGACGGCCGCATGGTGGCTTCCAAGTCAATACTCCCATGGATTGCCTGATGTGTCCACATGTTCACATGCAGGCAAAGGGGGGATGGCAGACTATATCACACAAACTTGGTATTCACCAGGCAGTGACAATTACAAAACAAATTAGTGAACAATGCATTACCTGCCAAACAATGAACCCAGGTAAAACGGAAAAGGTACAGGCTGCCTCCCACCCAAATCCAACAGGACCCTTTGTACATTTACAGATGGATTTTATTGAATTGGGATTTAGGATTTAAGTATGTATTAGTTATTGTAGATGTGTTTTCACGATGGATTGAAGCCTTTCCATGTAAAAAAAAAAATGATGCAGTTACTGTTGCAAAATGTTTGTTAAAAGAAATTGTACCACGATTTGGTATACCTGCACAACTTTCAAGTGACAATGGACTTCTACTGCAGCTGTCATCCACAGTCAGCGGGACTGGTAGAAAAATATAATGGTATGCTGAAGAATAAACTTTCTAAACTTTGCAATGAAACTGGACTTAAATGGGTTGAACTATTACCCCTAGCATTGATGATAATGCGAGCAGCAACTAACAGGACAACCGGACTATCGCCACATGAGATTGTTATGGGACGACCCCTAAGACTGCCATTTTCAGCGTCACTTACGGTTAAGCAAATGGACATCCATAAAATGGATGAGAACATGTTAAACTATTGTATTGCATTAACTAGATGTATTTCCAGCTTTCACCAGCAGGTAAAAGAGGCACAAACGGAACCAGCGGAAGGAAGGTGCCATAACTTGGAACCAGGAGATAACGTATACGTAAAGGTCTTCAAAAGAAAGAACGGACTACAACCACGCTTTGAAGGGCCATACCAAGTACTCCTGACAACGAACACAGCTGTTAAAAACAAGGAAAGACCGACCTGGATACACGCATCCCATTGCAAGAAAGCACCAGACGGGGACATTTAAAAAAAAAAAGACTTGAGACGATGAAATTATTGTTTACGCTGTATGTGCTCATTGAGATGGTATACGTAAACTGTCAGATATATTGAAGAACCCCGAAAGAAACGAGAATTACATGTTAACACTTTTCTGTATATGGCTTACGAGCATGCTAAGGATAGTGGTAGATCTAGTTGCTGGGTCTGTGCCCATATACCCATTCACACCACAGGAGGAATCCCACTAAGATCTATTCCCTTTAATATTTCCGAAACAGCAGAATGGATCATAAGGCGAAATAGTTCAGGCAACCCAGACAGAACCATGGATATGATTCAGTGGAGATCAGCAGGTTATAATCTGACCACCTTCCAGGGATGGTATCAACCCAATTATAACCATACTTGAGCGCCCCCTTCCTCTCCTTAACTAACACCTCAGGAGTTGGCAGACCGCAAGGGTCGTTATGCCTTAAAAAGGAGGTCAAGGTAGGGAGGAAGGTTGGACAGAGAATAGGAGAGAGTTCCTGCAATCAAACAGTCACGTGGCAACCACCTATTCCTGGTCTGACCAAGCAGGGAACGTTTTTACTAGAACGGACCAAGGTGTTTAATAAAACCAGTAAGTCGCTATGGGCTGGCGATGCTTTCCGCTTATGGAGGGAGATCAGGACAATCCCTTTCGTGAAGAGATGATACGGTTGGACAAAATACGATTTTAACAATTAGGATAGACAAGAGAGGAGAGACGATCTTAGATAAGGTCAGCCATCAATACAGGTATTATCCCGGGGATGGTCAAAACGGAAATGAAGTCGGTATCCTTAGGCCAAAATTTAAATTTGGCACGAGGACCGACAAAAGGGACTGAAAGAATTAATGTGGGCTATATTGTCCTAGGTAGGACAAAATGGGGGAGTGTAGAAGTGCATCAGCATAGAAATATATATCCACACATATTAGTATAAAATAAGCACACATACTCTCTTATATTAAAATGGAGTCTGGAACTGTTTCAACAGGCCAAAATGGCTTCACACAGTATAACATAAGGGGAAACGGGCAGGCCCATATTAGGAAGCGGTTTAAGGAAGAGGATGTGACTCCTTTGTAGCTTGCAGGCTAAGCAGTTCCAGTAAACAAGATAAGCCTAGTAGAACAAAAGCATGATAACCGAAGGACATTTACTGTAAACATTCTATGACTGTCCAGACCCAAGATGAGAGACAAACTGTCTCTCATTGTATATGATAAGTTCTCTTTATCTAAAGGTATTCCTAAAGCATGACTTTTGGGTATCTGTTGGCTGACCTTATCTTAAGACACTGAGGCTCCGCTGACCCTTTAGTCATCTTCTTGTTGACCTTAAGCATTCCTTACTCATTCCTTTCTTAATGTTTTACTTTATTATTAATTGTCTCAATACCATGTCATATGATAAAGTGTTTTGATCTTTGTGTATAAAAAGAGGTGCTGTTGTCCATGTATTCGGAGAAGTCACGATAGCCATTGCCTACGTGAAGCTCCCCTTGCTAGCAAGCAGTTAAATAAAGTCTGCCTTTGACGATCACTTTGTTTCACAGAGTCTTATTGAACAGTCGAAACTTCGACACCTTGCTGCTGCTTCGTACGATACTGCCACGCTGAAAGCCTTATCTAGCGTCAGCTCTTTCTCTGAGAGTAACCTCTTCTGGGTTCCTTCACTCAGGAGTCCACAGACAAATTTGTCCCGTAAGGTATCTGCCAGTCCTGCTCCGAACTGGCAGTGCTTTGATAGCTTGCGTAGTTCCGTAAGGTAATCAGCATTGCTCTCATTTTTATGCTGATTTCTCCTGTGGAATTTAAATCTTTCTGCTATCAGCAGCGGTGTAGGATTTAGGTGTTCCTATAGGATAGCAACAATTTCGTTAAAACTCTTCGCCTTCGGTTTGGCTGGAGTAATCAGGTCCCGCAATAGGCCGTACGTTCTTGCGCCCATTAAATTTAGCAATACCGATGCCTTTTTCTCATCGGCTATTTTGTTTGCCTCGCAATATACCTCGACTCTTTCCACATACGTGGTCCAGTCTTCTATTGCATTATCGAAGGCAGTGATATCGCCAGTCTTTGGCATCTTGAAAATCTAAGATGGCGCCTCCCGCGCTTTTCCTTCCCCGCCGAGTTAAGATGGCGCCTCCCGCGCTTTCCCGCCGCTGCCGCTGCTGCCAACGCTGTTGCTGGCGATTATATTTATTTTACTATCCTGTAATGGCGACGCCCTATGGTCTTCGCGCCTCCCCGATCGCTGCTGCCAACGCCGCTCTCCGCGGTATTTTTATTTTTCTATCGCGCTTCAATATTTGCTCTGTTAATTGAAGAACCGTTCCCGTCGTGGAGCGGACCCTCTGGGACACTTCCCTCCCTCTTCTTAGGTCCGAACGCTGCCCGGCTTCGAAGCACCGGCCGCGCCCTGAGTGCTCCACCCTCTCTCTCTCTCTTTGCTTCCCGACTCGCTGCCCGGCCCCGTTGCAGAGCCACCCGATCGAGCTCTAGCCCGCCGCAGCCCAGGAAGGATCAGTGCACTACCTGCCACCAGCCCGATTATCTGGGAAACCACAGACTGGAGAACCAAGCTTGGCTCTCGGCAGTCTCTCCTGCAATTTTTCAATTCGATGATTTGGAGGGCGGTTGCCCATGGTCGACGCCCGTTTCTCGAGTTTCTTTGGATTATTTTTTTTTTCTTTCTTCTGGCTCCAACCTTCAATAACATCGTCTGAGGTGCTGCCGAGTTGCAGGTAAGTTCGTTTCTTACTCGTCGCCAGTATTATGTCCGTGTATAATTGAGACATGGACTGCAGGAGTTGATTATAACAAGTCTTTACTGAATGGAGACAACCTGGAAACTGAAACTACAGAAGCCTGCTAGGGCCTTTTATACAGGGGTGGTCACTGCCGGTACTGTAGTCTGAGAGCAGTTATTCCCTTAAAGGTACATACACAACAAACACAAGGGAGTATGGCAAGGCCTGATGGCATTTATTTTAATGCAAGGAGTCTTGCGAGTAAGGCAAATGAATTGAAGGTGTTGATGAACACATGGGAGTATGATATTGTTGCTATCACAGAGACATCATTGAGGGAGGGACAGGACTGGCAGCTCAATATTCCGGGGTATAGAATCTTCAGGCGAGACAGAGGGGGGTGTAAAAGAGGGGGTGTCACAATATTAATCAAGGAGTCAATTGCTGCAGTAAGGAGGGATGATATAAGAACATAAGAACATAAGAAATAGGAGCAGGAGTAGGCCAATCGGCCCCTCGAGCCTGCTCCGCCATTCAATAAGATCATGGCTGATCTGATCCTACCCGCCAATCTACTATCACAGAACCATCTCCTGAATCTAACAGAATTAGACACACGAAATAAGAGCAGGATCAGGCTACACGGCCCCTGGGCCCGCTCCGCTACCCACAGGGCCATGTCCGATCCGAACCTAGACTCATGTCCAAATTCCTGCCCGCTCCCCGTAACCCTTAATTCCCTTTATTTCTAGGAAACTGTCTATTTCTGTTTTAAATTTATGTAATGATGTAGCTTCTACAGCTTTTTGGGGCAGCATATTCCATGGACCTACCACCCTCTGAGTGAAGTAGTTCCTCCTCATCTCAGTTTTGAAAGAGCAGCCCCTTATTCTAAGACTATGCCCCCTAGTTCTAGTTTCACCCATCATCGGGAACATCCTCCCCGCATCCACCCAATCCAACCCCTTCACAATCTTATATGTTTCAATAAGATCGCCTCTCATTCTTCTGAACTCCAATGAGTAGAGTCCCAATCTACTCAACCTCTCCTCATATGTCCATCCCCTCATCCCCGGGATTAACCGAGTGAACCTTCTTTGTACTGACTCGAGAGCAAGTATGTCTTTTCTTAAGTATGGACACCAAAACTGTGTGCAGTATTCCAGGTGCGGTCTCACCAATACCTTGTACAACTGAAGCAATACCTCCCTATTTTTATATTCTATCCCCCTAGCAATGAAAGCCAACATTCCATTGGCCTCCTTAATCACTTGCTGCACCTGCATACTAACCTTTTGAGTTTTGTGCACCAGGACCCCCAGATCCCTTTGTACTTCAGTACTTTCCAGTTTCTTGCCATTAAGATAATAACTTGCTCTACGATTTTTCCTGCCAAAGTGCATAACCTCACACTTTCCAGTATTGTATTCCATCTGCCAAATCTCTGCCCACTTACTTAGCCTGTCTATGTCCCCTTGCAGGTTTTTTATGTCCTCCTCACTCACTACTTTCCCTCCCATCTTAGTATCATCTGCAAACTTTGATATGTTACACTCGGTCCCCTCCTCCAAATCGGTAATATAGATTGTAAAGAGTTGGGGACCCAGCACTGACCCCTGCGGAACACCACTAGTTACTGATTGCCAGTCTGAGAATGAACCATTTATCCCAACTCTCTGCCTTCTGTTAGATAGCCAATCCTCTATCCATGCCAGAATATTACCCCCAATCCCGTGATTTTT
Source organism: Somniosus microcephalus (assembly GCF_052327205.1). Classification (NCBI taxonomy): domain Eukaryota; kingdom Metazoa; phylum Chordata; class Chondrichthyes; order Squaliformes; family Somniosidae; genus Somniosus; species Somniosus microcephalus. The sequence continues at coordinate 31,295,500 of NC_140998.1, read as the reverse complement.
TATCTTAAGCAATAATCTTTTGTGTGGCACCTTGTCAAATGCCTTTTGGAAGTCTAAATACACTACGTCCACTGGTTCCCCTTTATCCACCCTATATGTTACTTCCTCAAAGAACTCCAGCAAATTTGTCAAACATGACTTCCCCTTCATAAAACCATGCTGACTTTGTCCTATTAAATTATGATTATCCAAATGTCCTGCTACTGTCTCCTTAATAATGGACTCCAAAATTTTACCTACCACAGATGTTAGGCTAACCGGTCTATAGTTTCCAGCCTTCTGTCTACTGCCCTTTTTAAATAAGGGTGTTACATTAGCAGTTTTCCAGTCTGCTGGGACCTTTGCTGAGTCCAGGGAGTTTTGGAAAATTATTACTAATGCATCCACAATCCCTACTGCCACTTCCCTCAAGGCCCTAGGATGTAAGCCATCAGGTCCAGGTGATTTATCCGCCTTGAGTCCCATTATTTTACCGAGTACCACTTCCTTAGTGATTTTGATTGTGTTTAGCTCCTCCCCCCTTTAGCCCCCTGTTTGTCCAGTGTTGGGATATTCTTAGTGTCCTCTACTGTAAAGACTGATACAAAATATTCATTCCGTGTTTTTGCCATCTCCATATTTCCCACCATTAATTTCCTGGTCTCATCCTCTAAGGGACCAACATTTACTTTAGCCACCCTTTTTCTTTTTATTTAACTATAAAAACTCTTACTATCTGTTTTTATATTTTTTGCTAATTTACTTTCATAATCTATCTTCCCTTTCTTAATCAATCTTTTTGTTATTTTTTGCTGTCTTTTAAAGTTTTCCCAATCCTCTATCCTCCCACTAGATTTGGCTACCTTATATGCCCTTGTTTTTAGTTGAATACTATCCTTAATTTCTTTACTTAGCCACAGATGGCTGTCTTTTCTTTTACACCCTTTTCTTCTCAGTGGAATATATATTTTTTGGAAGTTGTAAAATAACTCCTTAAATGTACACCACTGATCATGTATCGTCTTACCCTTTAATCTATTTTCCCAATCCACTCTACTCAATTCCGCTCTCATACCTTCATAGTCTCCTTTATTCAAGCTTAGCACGCTTGTTTGAGATCCAACCTTCTCACCCTCTAATTGAATATGGAATTCAACCATGTTATGGTCACTCATTCCAAGGGGATCCTTTACTAGGACATCTTTAATCCTGTCTCGTTCCACAGGACCAGATCTAAGGTTGCTTGCCCCCTGGTCGGTTCAGTTACATATTGCTCAAGAAATCCATCCCTAATACACTCAATGAACTCATCCTCAAGGCAGCCCTGCCCAATTTGATTTGTCCAATTAATATGATAGTTAAAATCCCCCATAATTATAGATGTTCCCTTATTACAAGCCTCAACTATTTCCTGATTGATACTCCGTCCAACAGAGTTACAACTGTTCGGAGGCCTATAGACTATGCCCGCTAGTGTTTTTTTCCCCTTATTATTCCTTATCTCCACCCAAACTGTTTCATTATCCTGATCTTTTGACCCAATATCATTTCTCTGTATTACAGTGATTCCTTCCTTTATTAACATAGCCACCCCACCTCCCCTTCCTTCTTGCCTGTCCTTCCTGATCGTTAAATAACCTGGTATGTTTAATTCCCAGGCATTGTCACCCTGCAGCCATGTTTCTGTAATGGCCACAAGATCATACCCATATGTAGTTTTTTGTGCCATTAACTCGTCTATTTTGTTACGAATGCTACATGCATTCAGATAGAGAACTTTCAAATATGTTTTGTGACACTTAGTTCCTGCTTTTGCCCTTTTTATTACTTTACCTTTTACTCCATACCTTCTGCCCCTTCCTGACACGCTCTGGTTTTTAATTTCCCCACTGCTACCTAAGTCTATGACCTTCTCTGTTGTCATTTTTATTATTTGCTCTCTAGGCACCTCCCCCCCACTAGTTAGTTTAAAGCCCTCTCTACAGCCCTAGTTATATGATCCGCCAGGACTCTAGTCCCAGCACTGGCCAAGTGAAGCCCGTCCCAACGGAACAGCTCCCTCCTGCCCCAATACTGGTGCCAGTGTCCCAGGAAGCAAAACCCATTTCTTCCACACCAGTTTTTGAGCCACGCATTTAACTCTCTAATTTTATTTGTCCTAGCCAAATTCGCTCGTGGCTCAGGTAATAAATTACCCTTGAGGTACTGTCTTTTAATTTGACCCCTAGCTGCTCATACTCCTTTAACAGAACCGGCTTCCTAGTCCTATCTACATCATTTGTACCAACATGGACCACGACAACTGGATCCACCCCCTCCCACTGCAAGTTTCTTTCCAGCCCAGAGGAGATGTCCTTAACCCTGGCTCCGGGTAGGCAACACAGCCTTCGGGACTCTCGCTCTCGGCTGCAGAGAACTCTATCTATCCCCCTAATAATACTATCCCCTACCACTACAACATTTCTATTTACTCCCCCCTCTTGAATGGCCCCCCATTCCACGGTGCTGTGGCCAGGTTGCTCATCCTCCCTGCAGTCCCTGCTCCTGTCCCCACAGGGAGTAAGAATCTCGAACCTGTTGGACAAGTGCAAGGGCTGCGGCTCCTCCAACACTACCTCCTGGATCCCCGTACCTGCCTCACTCGTAGTCACACCGTCCTGTCCCTGACCATGGGCTACATCTGAATTAATTAACTTCATAGGTGTGACCACCTCCTGAAACACAGAGTCCAGGTACTTCTCCCCCTCCCTGATGTGTCGCAGTGTCTGAAGCTCAGACTCCAGCTCATCAACACGGAGCTGGAGTTCCTGTAGCAGCAGACACTTGTCACAGACGTAATCACCGTGAGCCTCAATGGGGTCCACCAGCTCCCACATCTCACAACAGTAACACATCAGCTGCTCCATTCTATGTAATTAATTAAATTTTTTATTGTTAGTTAGGGACACCCTCTGCCCGATTTTAGATGCTAGTATCCCCTTTAATTAATTGGATTTAAATTAAATCAATCCCTCTAATTACACCAGTTAAATGGTTTACCAACAGTCACTCTGCACCAGAAAGGCCTTATTAACTACAACCCACAGAGTTAAAGTTTGAAAAGAGCACCCAACACCCCACTTACCCTAACTCACACTTACCCAAACTCACAGCACTCTCTGCTGACTCGCACTCAGTGCTTGCTCGCACTAGCACTGGTCTTTTTATACTGTTTGTTTGTTTACAGCCAAATGAGTCACCCCTGCTGATTGGTTAGAAAACTGGTTTCCACTGCCTGCTGTGCCAATTTACTCCTACTGCATTGTAACCTTGTTTTACTCCTCTTAAACCAACAGAATCCCAAATATTTAACTTTTCCCCTTTACTTAAACTGCTTAAGTAATCTTTATCAAGGATGATTTAAAGAGAAATAACAATTAAAGAACTCTCACACTTACCCAAACTCACAGCACTCTCTGCTGACTCGCACTCACTTATCTTAGCAGGTTCCTCTAATGAGGCCATATGGGTAGAACATGAAAACAAAAAGGGGGCAAGCACTTTGCTGAGAGTGTACTATAGGCCCCCAAACAGTCAGGGGGAGATAGAGGAACAGGTATGTAAGCAAATCTCAGAGAAGTGTAGCAATAATAGGGTAATAATAGTAGGGGATTTCAACTTCCCCAATATTAACTGCGATAGTCAGAGTATGAAAGGCTTAGAGGGTGCGGAATTCTTAAAGTGCATCCAGGAGAGCTTTTTGAGCCAGCATGTAGAAAGTCCTACAAGAGAGGGGGCGGTACTGGACCTAATTCTAGGGAATGTAGCCGGGCAAGTGGTAGAAGTGTCATTAGGAGAGCATTTTGATGACAGTGACCATAATTCGGTGAGATTTAAGGTAGTCATGGAAAAGGACAAAGATGGACCGGAAATAAAGGTTCTAAATTGGGGGAAGGCCGATTTTAATATGATAAGGCAGAATCTGGCCAAAGTGGACTGGGATCAGCTACTTGTAGGAAAATCCACATCAGAGCAGTGGGAGTCTTTCAGAAAGGAAAGAGTGTACAGCGCCAACATGTTCCCATAAAGGTTAAGGGAGGGACCAACAAGTCCAGGAAACCCTGGATGTCAAGGGATATACAAGAATGGATTAGGAAAAAAAGGGAGGCTTTTGGCAGATACAAAGGACTAAAAACAGTAGAAGCCCTAGAGGAGTATAGAAAGTGCAGGGGGGTACTTAAAAAAGAAATTAGGAGAGCGAAGAGGGGGCATGAAAAAACACTGGCGGGCAATATAAAGGAAAATCCCAAGGTGTTTTATAAGTATATTAAGGGCAAGAGGATAACTAGGGAAAGAGTAGGGCTCATTAGGGACCAAAGTGGCAATCTGTGTGTAGAGCTGGAAGATGTAGGTGAGGTTTTAAATTAATATTTTGCACCTGTGTTCACTATGGAGAAGGACGATGTAGGCATAGAAATCAGGCAGAATGATTGTGATATACTTGAACAAATTAGCATTGAGAGGGAGGAGGTACTAGCGGTTTTAGCGGGCTTAAAAGTGGATAAATCCCCAGGCCCAGACGAGATGTATCCCAGGCTGCTGTGTGAGGCAAGGGAGGAGATTGCAGGGGCTCTGACACAAATTTTCAGAACCTCTCTGGCCACAGGGAAGGTGCCAGAGGACTGGAGAACAGCTAACGTAGTACCATTATTCAAGAAGGGTAGTAGGGATAAACCAGGGGATTACAGGCCAGTGAGCCTAACATCAGTGATAGGGAAATTATTGGAAAAAATTCTGAGGGACAGAATTAATCTCCACTTGGAGAGGCAAGGTTTAATCAACGATAGTCAGCATGGCTTTGTCGGGGGGAGATCATGTCTAACCAATTTCACAGAATCACAGAAACCCCTCAGTGCAGATAGAGGCCATTACGGCCCATCGAGCCTGCACCGACACATATCCCACCCGATCCCCGTAACCCCTACACCAACACATATCCCACCCTATCCCCGTAACCCCACGTATTTAATCCCCCTAACACTAAGGGTCAATTTATCATAGCCAATCAACCTAACCCGCACATCTTTGGACTGTGGGAGGAAACCGGAGCACCCGGCGGAAACCCACGCAAACACGGGGAGAATGTGCAAACTCCACACAGACAATCACCCGAGGCCGGATTTGAACCCGGGTCCCTGGCGCTGTGAGGCAACAGTGCTAACCACTATGCCACCGTGCTGTTTGCTTGCATTTTTTGAGGGGGTGACTAGGTGTGTGGATGAGGGTAGTGCAGTTGATGTAGTCTACATGGACTTCAGTAAGGCTTTTGACAAAGTCCCGCATGGGAGACTGGTCAATAAGGTAAGAGCCCATGGGATCCAGGGCAATTTGGCATATTGGATCCAAAATTGGCTAGTGGCAGGAGGCAGAGGGTGATGGTCAAACGTTGTTTTTGTGACTGGAAGCCTGTGTCCAGTGGTGTACCACAGGGATCGGTGCTGGGTCCCTTGCTGTTTGTGGTCTACATTAATGATTTGGATGTGAATGTAAAAGGTATGATCAGTAAGTTCACAGATGACATGAAAATTGGTGGAGTGGTAAATAGCGAGGAGGGATGCCTCAGGCTACAGGATGATATAGACGGGATGGTTAGATGGGCAGAACAGCGGCAAACGGAATTTAACCCTGAAAAGTGTGAGGTGATGCATTTTGGGAGGACTAACAAGGCAAGGGAATACACAATGAATGGTAGGACCCTAGGAACGACACTAGGATCAGAGGGACCTTGGTGTGCATGTACATAGATCCCTGAAGGCAGCAGGACAGGTAGATAAGGTGGTTAAGAAGGCATATGGGATACTTGCCTTCATTAGCCGAGGCATAGAGTATAAGAGCAGAGAAGTTATGATGGAGCTGTACAAAACACTAGTTAGGCCACAGCTGGAATACTGTGTGCAGTTCTGGTCGCCACACTATAGGAAGGATGTGGTTGCATTGGAGAGGGTGCAGAGGAGATTCACCAGGATGTTACCTGGGATGGAGCGTTTCAGCTATGAGGAGAGGCTGGACAGGCTGGGGTTGTTTTTCTTAGAGCAGAGAAGGCTGAGGGGGGACCTTATTGAGGTGTACAAAATTGAGCAGCATAGATAGGGTAGATAGAAAGGAACTTTTCCCTTTAGTAGAGGGGCCAATAACCAGAGGGCATAGTTTCAAGGTAAGGGGCAGGAGGTTTAGAGGGGATTTGAGGAAAAACTTTTTCACCCAGAGGGTGGTTGGAATCTGGAACTCACTGCCTGAAAGGGTGGTAGAGGCAGGAACCCTCACAACATTCAAGAAGCATTTAGATGAGCACTTGAAACGCCATAGCATACAAGGCTAGGGACCAAGTGCTGGAAAATGGGATTAGAATAGACAGGGCTTGATGGCCGGCGCAGACATGATGGGCCGAAGGGCCTCTTTCTGTGCTGTATAACATATGACAAACCCAGTCTGTCATGTTTCAATAAGGCCAAAATTCTTTCATAAGATAGTGTATTTTTCTGAATAGGTTATATGGCTTATTCCTTCACAGACCAACATTCCCTTTTTAATAAGCAATAACTGCACGAATGTGTGTGTTTATCTAGATTTCACAGGGCTCATTTTAGCTCTCAGCACGGCCTGCATTAAAGAAAGCACAATAGGCGCATACTTCTCTAGTACTAAGTATGGTATAGGCAAATCCTAGTGAAATATCCATGTTCTCATTCCCCTATCAACACTTACAGGTTGCTGTGGTTGTGTAATCTTTTTATCTTTAATTTCTGAGCTCATCGAGATGTTCGTGCCAGAGAAATACAACTTTTGCTCTGTACTTTTTTCTTTGCATCCAACCATCAATCATTCCCAGATCCAGCATAGCATGGGACAGTCAGGTATTCCCAAATCAGTTGCAACAGGTTGTATAAAAGCCCCCTATACTCTACCCCAACACTGTGCCTTAACCCCAACCTTAGACCAACACTTCTATTGTACCTATGTAAATTTTCAGTCCATGCACTATTCATACGTGTAGTCTCACTCGTGATTTTGACAGTTTGTGCTAAACTTTAGATCCTGTGCCCTATACTCACGCACACCAGAAAGTGAGTTGGGAACTGGGTAAATGGAACGAGTTCCTCAAGGGTCCAACGTGTATCTTTCAGGAACTATGGGCTAAAAATTCGCGGCCGCCACGAGAATTGCCGGTGTCACCGCGGCCTTGGGTTAACGGCTGCTGAAAATGGACAAAGCGCTACCAGAGAAAAATTTGCGTTGGGGGCTAATGATTTTTTTCCCAGCATTAACATTCTTCACCCAGAGAGTGGTGAACCTGTGGAATTCTCTACCACAGAAGGCAGTTGAGGCCAATTCATTAAATATATTCAAGAAGGAGTTAGATATATTTCTTAAGGCTAAAGGGATCAAGGGATATGGGGGGAAAGCAGGGACAGGGTACTGAATGTGGATGATCAGCCATGATCTCATTAAATGGCAGAACAGGCTCGAGGGGCCGAATGGCCTACTCCTGCTCCCATCTTCTATGACTAGTAAGGGCATCAAGGGATATGGCGATTAGGCCGGTGAATGGAGTTGAGGTAGAAGAGCAGCCATGATCTCATTGAATGGCGGAGCAGGCTCGAAGGGCCGAATGGCCTACTCCTGCTCCTATTTCTGATGTTCTTATGTTATGTTGTTATGTACCATGTAACGCCCTCCTGTTGGCATTAGTGCAGGCATGGGAGTCGAAGTTCCCGTCCAGAAGGGGCGTTCCAGCTTCCAACAGCCTCTGGAAGCGAGGCAATAGAGTTCGCTGGGCATTGTGGGCAATTAAAAGGGCAATCATTAAAAGGGCAATGCCTTCTGAACTAACAAAGATTAAAATAAAGTGAAAAAATGCAGTTTTCAGCCCGTAATAAGATATACGGCACAGAAACAGGCCATTTGGCCCAACCAGTCCATGCCGGCGCTTATGCTCCACTCGCGCCTTACTGCCTTTTAAAACATTAAAACGAAGTCTTCAATCTGAATTCCCTTCCGAACCTCAAAAAATGGGAAATGTGCTCCAGTAATAACAAAATGGCTCATCAAGCCAGGGAAGGAGCACCCAGGGTCTCGCACGCAGCACTCCTGCTTTGTGCAGGGTGTCAACACTGCAAGAGAGGTCCTCTACCCACAGGGGCAGGAGACCCTCCAGAAAGAACGATGTGGGACCACATCACCGAGGCCGTCACTGCCAGTGGTGTCGCCCCCACCACCTGGCACCAGTGCCCAAAGAAGCTTCATGACCTCAGACAAGTTCAAGGTCAGTAAATGCATCTTCAAAAGCCGTCTCCTACCAACTGCACCACTAGCCTCACACACTGCTGAATGCACGACTGCCCCATCCCCCCAATCACTCACCTACCAACAATCTGTACCAATCACGAGGCACATCTCCCATTCCTTGCCTCACCTCACCCCCTTGGAGGACATGGTGCTGGCCATTCTTGACAGGGACATGGCTGAGCCCTTGGCTAGTGGCAGGGCTGAAAGGATACGAGATGTTAGTATCCTCATACGTTATCCTCCTTCTGGCATGCACCTCTTGCTTTCCCGCCCTCCCCTCACCACAACTCCACCCTTGTGTCTTCCTCATTTCAAACACCCAAGAAATGCAGCCTGCCCAGCCAGTGGTTGGCCAAGAAGAGGGAGAGGAGAGTGAAGAAGAAGAAGAAACACTGTCACGTGATTTGACACTCCCAGCCACCAGCTCCTCAGGGTCGACCAGCAAGGCCATTTGGAGTGTCCCCCACTGAAAGTCAGCAGCCTTCCACCAGCCATGCTGCAGCCACTGGGGTAGCACTGCGTGACATCAGTAGGATAGACAACGACATACACAAGACAGTCACTAAGGGAATGCATAAGGGTGATGATCTATTGCAGCAATAAAATCAAAAAACCCAGTCCAAAAGCTTAAATGCAAACTTACCTGAAAGATGTGTGTGTCCCTTTAAGAGGTGCTGACAGCGCCTCTCTCAGTCTGCTGAACGCTGGGTTTACCTGGCGGGCTTAGGACCCAGCGCTGAACTCAGCGCAAAGCTTCACATTCGCCAAGGTGACGTTACATCACCTCTCCCTCATTTTAATTTGCAGGGCTGCTGGGCCTGGGAAAATGGTGGATGCCACGGGACCCGCCACCAGCTGGCGAAAGAGCGGCGGCCGCCCTCTTTTCGCTATTTTTTGCTGGCAACGGGTGGCGTAAAGCCCCCGAATTTTTAGCCCTTAAACCTTTGTCAACAGTTACTGTCATGGTTTCGTTTGCATATTATTACACAATTTGGGGAATGAGTGGTTCAGTGTATTAAGAAAGGACTTGCATTTATATAATGCCTTTCACATCCTCAGGACAACACCAAGGGGGAGAAATTCGGTATCGCAAAGTTTAGCGCCTGGTGCAAATTATCGCCTTCGACTGCAAACTTGGCTTCTATCGCCCCTGGAGGTGATTTGAGCGCTAAATCAGGCACTACACACCTCTCTTAAGGCGCTAACGCCAAGGAGCGAGGCGCTACCTCAGAGCGCTGGCGAAGCTCAGGTGATGTCAGTTAGCAATGGAACACAGACACACTGGCGCTGCCCAGTTCTTAAAGGGGAGGGTCAATCTTGCTCTCCAGCCACACCCTGCTCATTGCAGCCTTGAATCTCGGCCTGGTCAGACCTCAACTTCAAATCTGCTGCAAAGAACAATGGAGAGGCCCAGGGAACGAGCTCAGCACTTCGGTGACCAGGCCTTGTTGGCTCTGGTTGGCGCAGTGGAGTGCCAAAGAGCTATACTCTACCCACAGAGTGGCAGGAGTCCATTGCCCCACGGCTATAGAAGAGTGTGGAGGGAGGTGGCTCAGCACGTCTCCTCCAGGAGCATGGTGCCCAGGACCCACAAACAATGTCGGAAAAAGTTCAATGACCTCACTCGGGTGGTCAGGGTGAGTGGCTGCTTTTCAATACCTCTCCATCCCTCCATTTCAATCTCACTCTGTGGCCAGAGAATGTAAAAACCCCAATGCCCAACACTCATCCAAGACCTATGGCCATCTGATAAAACACACACGCACATTCCACACCTTGCATACATTAAGGGCTATTCAACTATGGGAGGAAGACCAGGCAAGCACATGGCTGCACATTTACTCAGACGCCGTCCTTTTTCTTGCAGGCCAAGCTATTTCATAACAGGCGCCAGCAGCAACAGACGGGTGGAGGGCTGGCTGAGCTGCAGACCCTCAGCGATCTTGAGGTACGCGTCCACAGGATCGTTGCCAGCCAGGTGATAGGTCCCGTGGCCGCTGGAGAGGTCAACCCCCTTGGGGACAGCAATGGTATGTTTATCAGCTTTCTCTCCTCTCTCATTCCACTTGTCCCTCACAACACCAGCCTTTTACACTTTCAATCCAACTTACTAACTGTCTCCAGTCCTTGCTCCCTTACTGCCCCACTGTCCTGACGCTAAAGCCACTCTTGTACCTCCCTGCTTTCAAATGGTGATTCACCAGCTGACCAGCCTGTCCCTCAACCAACCAGTGGGAGTGACGCCCCAGGCGAGGAGGAAGAGGAAGCCGGAGCCTACCGCCTGCTTTTCCCGAGGGAGCCCATTCTGACACTGGGACCACGCCTTCCCTGGAGGGGAGCAGGGTGGAAGGGTCTGATGAGGGCAAAGCTCCGGGACCCAGCGGGCTGCAGCAATGCCATGGGGGTAGGGAAGCTCGGGGGCCTTCTCCCCGGAGGGCGAGTAAATCAGCGAGCCCTGCTGCACTAGACACAGAGTGGCTCACCGCGGAAATGAACACCCAGGCGGTGGACATGCACACTCAGCTCATGGGTGCAATGGGAAGGGTGCCCGAAAGCATTGATGGACTGGCAAGGAGTGTGGAGCACTCCACTGCAGCACAGGCGGACGCAACGCAACGGCTTAGTGCTGCAATTCAGTCACTGGCTGCAGCGATCCAATCTCAGACTGCTCTCATGCAGTCTCAGATTGAGGCAACGCAAGCACTGACTGCTGCCATCGTTGCTGGTTCAGCCACATTGCCCCGGGGCTCTCACGGCGCCGCAGCAGGCCAGCAATCTGTGCTCGAGCAGATTGCTCCGGGTGCTGAGGTGCTGCGCCGTGGGAGTGCCAGTGTGTCAGTCGAGCAGGGAGGTGCTGTCCTCTCTCAGGATGACAGCATTCCTGCTGCCACCACTGTCACTTCCCCATTGCACTTGCCACCTCCTGTAGGACAGACTGCTGCCGCCCATGCAGAGTTGGAGCAGTCAGCAGCCGGGCCCTCCAGGTCCAGAGCTGGTCGAGGGCGTCCTTCAAGGGCATCTGTAGTGTCTGCATCTGACATTCAGCAGCCTTCCACCAACCTTGCTGCAGCCACTGGGGGCCCATTACGGAGGAGCAATAGGGTGGGAAGGGGGGGAAGTGCGCAAGGAATGGAGATCATCCTCGAAGGGCAAACAGTAGGAGGTCTCAAGAAATGTTGGGAATGTTTTTATTAATGGTCGAGGTTCGTCTGATAACTTTTGTTTAGTGTTTTGGCCATTATCTCCAGCTTGTGAGAACCAGTTATGTTAATTAATGATTTGTTGTGTTTGTTTCTATTAGTTTGTCATGAATAAATGACACACACAGAGTTTGTTAAATTAAAAAGTGTTGCATTCAAAATGTACATATTTGGCCTTTGGAATCATTGCAGCTTTGGCCGGCTATAGGGGTTGTGGGTTGCTTTCCATGATGTTGTTCTCCATGCCAGAAGCCATCTTCTGAGTAGCGGCTTCTTATCAGCCGTTGATGGACGGCCCTTGCAGTGTCAACATTGTGGGCTTCCCTCCCGCCTTGGTGCTGCTGCTGATCATCCTCCTCATCCTCCTCCTCCTCCTCCTCCTCCTCCTCCAGTGGTGCACCAATCCCTGGTGGCATTGGCTGGGTCCTCAGGATTGCCAGGTTGTGAAGCCTGCAGCACACAACTATGAAGAGGGAGACTCGCTCAGGAGAGTACTGCAGGGCTCCTCCTGAGTGGTCCGGACAGCGGAACCGTTGCTTGAGCACGCTGATCGTCTGCTCAATTATGTTCCTGGTGGCGATATGGCTCTCATTATACCGCAGCTCGGCAGGGGTGTTGGGGTTACGGAGCGGTGTCATCAGCCAGGTGCAGAGTGGATAAGGAGCCATCCACTTGGCTGATGCGCTGCCTGGAAAAGGTCTGGCACACCAGTCTGGCGCAGGATGAAAGCATCCTGGCTACTGCCAGGATAGCGGGCATTGATGGCGAGTATCAGCTGTCTGGTCACAGACCAACTGGACATTTAAGGAGTGGTAGCCCTTGCGGTTTCGGAAAACCTCTGCATTTTCATGCAGTGCCCGCAATGCCACATGCATGCAGTCAATGGCGCCCTGCACCATGGGGAAGCCCACTATCCTAGCAAACCCACATGCACATTCATGCTTTTTGGCCCGGGTCATGGGGAAAGAGATGTACTGGCGTCTCCTTTTATAGAGGGCATTTGTCACTTCCCGGATACAGCAATCGACAGCAAACTGGGAGGTATTGGCGATGTCCGCAGTAGCTTCTTGAAAGGAGTTGCTGGCATAAAAATTCAAAGCCACTGTCACCTTCACTGCCACCGACAGAGATGTCCTGGTCCTCAGTTGAGGCTGCAGATCTGGCTGCAGTAGGTGGCAGAGCTCAATAACCGCCTCCTTGCTGAAGCGCAGCCTGCGCAAACACTGCTCCTCAGACAAATGAATGTAGAAGAATTGTTCCCGGAATACCCTGGGAGGGTAAGGTCTCCTGTACAGAGGCCTGTTGGCCCTCCTTCCTCTGGCCATGTTTGCCACTCAATACAATACAATACAAATCGCTTTATTGGCATGATAAGGTACATCTTATGTTGCCAAAGCATCAAAATACATTTATGGTTGAACACATAAACGCGGTTCCATTCATACAGTGTATAAACAGGTATATCCCTGAGTTTATAAATATACATTCGCCTTGTTTATATATATTCTTGTCTTAGTTTACTGGTTGTCCCTCTGTTCATGGCAAGCTGTAACATAGTGTGCCGCCAGTGTTACACAGCTTCTCTCCTCCCCCAGTAGGAATGGGAGTTTTTGGTTGTCAGTCAGATTTCTGAATTCAGGGCATATTTGTGAGAATTTTTGGTAGAAATTCTCTCTGATGCCCTGATATTTTCCACAGGCTGTGAGGAAGTGCATCTCTGTCTCAACTACTCCCTGACTGCAGTGAGAGCATATCCTGTCTTCTCTTGGCAGCCTGGTCTGCCTGTGTCTGCCTTTTTCGATCGCTAGGCTATGTTCGCTAAGTCTGTACCTTGTCAAGGTTCTTCTCAGTTTGTTATCCACTCTCTCTCTGCGTCTCTGATGCCTCCAATTCTGCAAGCGCAGGACGACGCCCCGAATCAGTGCAGTCCCTATAGTCTCTTGACAATCGAAGTAATGAAGGTCAAATCCAAAAGAACCTGTAAAGTGCTGCTCAGTAGCCAAAACTACTTCACACAGCGTTGACTCTCTCCAGAAGTCTCTCTCTCTCCAGGACTCTCTCTCTTTTTCAGAATCTCTCTCTCTCTCTCTCAGAATCTCTCTCACTCTCTCCAGAACTCTCTCTCTCTCTCTCAGAATCTCTCTCTCTCTCTCAGAATGAGTGGTGCAAAAATGTCTCTGACAAAAAAAGGCAGGAAGAGGTCGCCTTTAAATAGCGCCCCCCCAGCCCCTCACCGACTGGAAAACGTTCCCCTCTCCCTGTTGTTGCTAGTGGCAGGCGGAAAGGAAGGGGATCCACTCAATATCCGGTCCGGGGCACTACCGGGGCGTTGCACACTCGACTGACGTCACGGTCTGCGGGCGCAGGAGATTGTGGCGGTAGAGTTTAGCGCCACCGCAAAAACTCTGGTCAATTTCGCGAGCGGCGCAAACATCGCCGTGCCCGGGCGCTAGTTGCTTTGCGCCCCATTAGCGCCCTCTTAGGGCGCAAACGGGAGGTGCTAATCAACCGAATTTTTCCCCCCCAAGTGTTTTACAGCCAATGCATTACTTCTCATAGTGTGGTCACTGTTCTAATTCAAGGAAACGCAGCAACCAATTTACACACAGCAAGGTCCCACAAACAGCAATGAGATAACTGTTTGATTGGTGTTGATTAAGGGATAAATCTTGACCAGGACATGAGGGAGAATGTACTTTTCTTCAAATAGTGCCACACGTCCATCTCAGAGGGCAAACAGGACCTCAGTTTAATGCCTCATCCAAAAGACAGTGCAGCAGTGGGAGTGTCAGCCAAGATTATGTGCTCAAGTAGCATTTGAACTCACAGCCATCTGACTCTGAGGCGAGACTGCTACCACTGACACCTTGGCATAAGACAAATTTGTAATCATTTTTCGAAGAGCGTCTCACTCCTCCGTGTATTCTTTTGCTTTTAAATGTTTGGAACGGTAGCAAGGTGGATTGAATATCTTTATCAAAAATGTAATGGGAATGGATTGGTGCAGGTCCGTGCCCTGTAATGGGGCTTACACATGGGCGAGGTGGGAGGATTCATCTTCATTTCCAGTGGATGCCCTGAAGGCTCATCTTGTGATCCATCTCAAGTAACAGAAAGTAGAATCGAATTTCTAACAGATCCTGAAAAACTGGATTGCATTTTGAGAGACTGACTGGATATTTGAATTGCAAATATGGGAAACAATGAGAGAGAGACACAGCACACGATATGCCATACCTGCTCTGAGCATCAGATCATTCTACCCCACCTGCAAGTAATTTTTGTATTGTGCAATGAACGAGCTTGATGCATTGTGATTTTAAACTATGATTATCGACAAAAGGTTTTGCAGTCCTGTCACTGCACAATCAGCTCAAGGAAATCAGACAGGGGCATTTGGGCATCTTCCATCCATCAGCTGTGTAGCTGGCGTGGCCACAGTCAGACTTCACTGCTGTGTGAGGGCGTGATGGTCAGGAAACACTCGGGTGAATATTAGGGTCACGCACCACCGTTTTAATCTATTCATTGATAGCATTTCTGGTCCCCTGACCCGTGATTTAACTGACAAATGAGCAGACACATGGAATTATATTGAAAATTAGTACGCCCTGATTCAGCAAATTTTCTCACTTTTTAAAAAAAAAACATTGCGCTGATCGAGCTGAAGAAAGCAAGAGCTGAGAAATGGAACACATTTTGGGCAACTTTCTTTTATTATTCATTCTCAGGACGTTGGCAAGGCCGGCATTTATTGCCCAATCCTAGCTGTTGCCCTGAGAAGGCTGTGGTGGGCCTTCTTCTCTTTGGTACAACTGAGGGCAGCTAAGAGTCAACCAGCGTTGACTGGAGTCACGTATAGGCCAGAGCAGCAGGTCTAACTTGCTAACTTCATGGTCACCAGTTTACTGGTACCAGGTTTTTATTTCAAATTTCTTTCTTTCATACCGAACTCAAATTCTTAAAAGTGCCATGGTGGGATTTGAACTTGGGTTCAATCATGGATTATTAGTCCGGGCCTCTGAGTTACTAGTCCAGTAACATAACCACTACACTGCCACACGTCCATCAGTGTCAAGGACCTAGGTTGTAGAGATGAAAGGAACGTGTACTACGCACACTGCTCGATGCATGCGGTTGTTGCACAGGTGTTATAAGGAGCAGCCTGCTATTTGCACCACAGCTTCACACTAACAGTACAGGAGAAACTGGAAGATGACTCATTGTCAGGCTGCTGTCACATGCCTCCTACTGACCGACTCAACAATGGCGCAGGGCAGATGACTGTCTGAGATAGGGAGGGGCGATGCCATGCGGAGATTTAAAACACAATGGGGGAGAAATTCAGTAGGTTGCACCACCCGTTAGCGCCTTAAGAGGGCGCTAAGTGGGTCGCAAGCCAACTGGCGCCCGGGCGCGGCCCTGTCCACGCCTCCCGCTAAATTCCGTGGGACGTTAGTGGTGGCGCTAACCGTTAGCGCTGCGCCGCTACCGATGACGTCATCGGTGTGCGCAGCGCCCCGCTGATGCCCCGGCCGCGATATTTGGCAGTGCCCCCTGATTTACCACCGGACGCTATGTCCGACCGGTTCAGGGGGGCCTACCTGCGGCCAGGGAGGCGCAAATTAAAGGCGAGGTGCGGGGCGGCCATTTTTGTTGTTGGCCGCCTGCCAGCACCTGCCTGCGCTCCCGTCCCCGGCCTCCTGAACCCCTCCCCCCCGCGGAGTGCCGGCTGCGTTCCAGGAGCCCGGCACTTCTCTTCGGTGTCGGGCTCTTTTGCCTGCACTCCCAATACTCGGGGGCCCAGCTGGGCCCCAGATCGCGCTGCACAAGGCCCCTCCCCTTTAAGAAGGGGAGGGAGGCCTGCAATACCGCAGCGCAACGTGCTGCAGCGTGTGGTGCTGTGGCACGTAGCGCCACGATATTCACTCGCAGCGCCCCAAGAGGGATGCGGGGCGCCTCCAGTAGTATCGTGCTTCCCTTTGGGGCGCTACCACTCAATTTCCAGCGGGCGGCCGCGAATGCTTCCGGGGCGCTACTTTTAGCGCCCTGGCGAGGCTGGCGCTCCAAACGGGGCTATACTCAATTTCTCCCCCAATAATTTTTACATTTGAGGTGTTCGAGGACCGGGAGGCAATGTAGGTCAGCAAGGACAGGAGTGATGAGTGAATGGGGATTACAACAACAACTTGTATTTATATAGCGCCTTTAAACATAGAAACATAGGAGCAGGAGTAGGCCATTTGGCCCCTTGAGCCTGTTCCGCCATTTAATGAGATCATGGCTGATCATCCAAATTTAGTACCCTGTCCCTGTTTTCTCCCCATATCCCTTGATCCCTTTAGCCTTAAGAAATATATCTAACTCCTTCTTGAATATATTTAATAAGTTGGCCTCAACTGCCTTTTGTGGTAGGGAATTCCACAGGTTCACCACTCTCTGGGTGAAGAAATTCCTCCTCATCTCAGTCCTAAATGGCTTACCCCTTATCCTTAGACTGTGACCCCTGGTTCTGGACTCCCCGGCCATCGGGAACATCCCTTCCTGCATCTAGTCTGTCTAGTCCTGTTAGAATTTTATAAGTTTCAATGAGATCCCCTCTCATTCTTCTAAACTCTAGCGAATATAAGCCTAATCGACCCAATCTCTCCTCATACGTCATTCCTGCCATCCCAGGTATCAGTCTGGTGAATCTTCGCTGCACTCCCTCCATGGCAAGAACATCCTTCCTCAGATAAGGCGACCAAAACACAGTAAAATGTCCCAAGGTGCTTCACAGGAGTATTATAAGTCAAAAAAATTGACACCGAGCCACATAAGGAGAAATTAGGGCAGGTGGGACCAAAAGCTTGGTCAAAGAGGTAGGTTTTAAGGAGCGTCTTAAAGGAGGAAAGAGAGGTAACGAGGCGGAGAGGTTTAGGCAGGGAATTCCAGAGCTTAGGGCCTAGGCAACAGAAGGCACGGCCACCAAAGGTTGAGCGATTATAATCAGGGACACTCAAGAGGGCAGAATTAGAGGAGTGCAGATATCTCGGGGGGGGTTGTGGGGCTGAAGGAGATTACAGAGACAGGGAGGGGCGAGGCCACGGAGGGATTTGAACACAAGGATGAGAGTTTTGAAATTGAGGCGTTGCTTAACCGGGAGCCAATGTAGGTCAGCGAGCACAGGGGTAATGGGCGAACGGCTTGGTGGGAGTTAGGACACGGGCAGCCGAGTTTTGGATGAGCTCAGGTTTACGTAGGGTAGAATGTGGGAGGCCAACCAGGAGTTTGTTGCAATATTCAAATCTAGAGGTAACAAAGGCATGGATGAGGGTTTCAGCAGCGGATGAACTGAGGCAAGGGTGGAGACGGGTGATGTTACAGAGGTGGAAATAGATGGTCTTAGTTATGCTGCGGATATGTGGTCGGAAGCTCATTTCAGAGTCAAATATGACACCAAGGTTGTGAACAGTGTGGTTCAGCCTTAGACAGATGTTAGGGAAAGGGATGGAGTCAGTGGCTAGGGAACGGAGTTTGTGGCGGGGACCGAAAACAATGGGGCTAGGGCAGGGGGGAGCCTTAGGGGAAGTTTGGCCCTGTGGGCATGGGAAAGGAAGGGAAGTGGCAGAGGCAACTGAACGGATGGTTTCAATCTTAGAGACAAAGAAGTCCATGAGCTTCTCACACTTGATGTCAGAGGTGAGGGTGGAGGAGCCAGGGGAGAGGGGTTTAAGAAGATGGTTAGCAGTGGAGAATAGAAGCCGGGGTTTATCTTTGCATTCCAGAATGATTCTGGAATAGTGAGCAGTTTTGGCAGACGAGAGCAGGACCCGATAATACTTTATGTGGTCCAGCCAGATCTGGAAGTGAATGGCTAAACCAGTTGTCCGCCATATCCATTCAAGTCTGTGTCCCTTGGACTTAAGGGAGTGAAGACGAGAGCCGTACCAGGGGAACGGCCATGGTGAGAGAGAGTAATTGTTTTAATAGGGACTGGGGCATCAAAAGTGGTGGTGAGGGTGTGCAGATCGGTAGCTGCAGAAATGTAGTGATGAACGGATAGGAGACGGGCAGCAGAGTTTTGGATGAGCTGATATTTACAGAGCATGGAGGACAGGAGGCCACCAGGAGAGCATTGGAATAGTCAAGTCTGGAAGTGACAAAGCATGGATGAGGGTTTCAGCAGTAGCTGGGCTAAGGTAGGGGCAGAGGCGGGTGATGTTACAGAGGTGAAAGTAGGCGGTCGTTTGTGATGGAGAGGGTATGGTATTGGAAGCTCAGCTTGGCATGGAACAGGACTCTGAGGTTGCGAACAGTCTGGTTCAGCCTGGGACAGTAGCTGGGTGGGGTATAGAATCAGTGGCTAGGGTACATAGGTTGTGATGGGGGCTGGGGACGATGGCTTCGGTCTTCCCAATGTTTAGCTGCAGGAAATGTGGCTGGTCCAAGATTGGATGTCGGACATGCAGTCTAACAACACAGAGGCAGAGGAGGGATCAAGAGCAGTGGTGGATAGAGCTGGTTGTTGTCAGTGTGCAAGTGGAAGCTGACCCTATGTCTGCAGATGATTTTGCCGAGGGGCAGCATGTTGGTGAGAAATAGGAGGGGGCCAAGGATAGATCCTTGGGGGCCTCTAGAGGTAACATTGCAAGGGCGGGAAGAGAAGTCATTTCTGGATTTGCTCTGGCAATGCCTGGATAGTTAAGAGTGGAACCAGCAAGGGATGACCTCTTCCACCTAGAAGGACAAGGGCAGCAGGCGCATGGGAAGACCACCACCTCCAAGTTACCCTCCAACTCGCACACCATCCTGACTTGGAAGTATATTGACGATCCTTCATCGTCACTGGGTCAAAATCCTGGAACTCCCTCCCTAACAGCACTGTGGGAGTACCTACACCACACATACTGCAGCGGTTCAAGAAGGCAGCTCACCACCACCTTCTCAAGGGCAATTAGGGATGGGCAATAAATGCTGGCCTTGCCAGCGACGCCCACATCCCAGAAATGAATAAAAATAAATGTTTTTAATGTCTCACTGAGCTGGACAATGAGGACAGACATTGGAGGAGGATGGTGTGCTCGACCATATCAACTTTGCTTAAGGCCATTTTGGTCCTGTAGCAGAACTGAAACCTGATTGGAGAGTTTCAAACATGGAGTTAGAATCCTAGAATAGTACAGCACAGAAGGAGGCCATTCGGCCCATCGAGTCTGCGCGGCTCTTTCAAAGAGTATTCGAGTTAGTCCCACTCTCCTGCTCTTTCCTCATATCCCTGCAATTTTTTCCCCTTCAAGTTTTTATTCAATTCCCTTTTGAAGGCTACTATTGAATCTGTATCCACCACCCTATCAGGCAGTGCATTCCAAATCCTAACCATTCGTTGCAGGAAAGATGGGCACAGATTTGGGAGGCGACAACACATTAAAGGACTTTAGACAGGAAAGGGAGGTTGGAGATGGGGCGGTAGTTTGTAAGGACAATGGGGTCAAGGGTGGGTTTTTTGAGGAGGGGGTGATGACAGCAGCTTTGAAAGGAAGGGAGACACCACTACTTGAGGAGAAGGAAACTTTTATAATGTTCAGCCTGAAAAGCAGCTGTCTGGGAGGTGGTCTTACAGTATCTTGTGAGATACCTAAGAGAATGAAAAAGGTAAATCTGGAAAATTACTTTAATAGAGAGAGTAGGATAAGAAGATACAAGTTCACACGAGTAAAAAGTAAATTTGTGGTTGATATTAGGAAGCTCATTTTCACACAAGAACCCTAGAACCATTTAAGAAACAATTAGGCCTAGAAATTCAGTTGGGCGCCGTTTGGGGCGCCAAGCTCGCCTGGGCGCCGGAATTACCGCTGCGAGCGGAGCCACTTGCGCCATCCCGATATTCAGTTTCTGTGCCCCAAACGGAAGCGGGCCGCTACTCGAGGCTCCCCGCGCCCCGCTTGGGGCGTTCACCCTGAATATCGCCGCGCTAAGGGCCACAGCGCCACACGCTGCGGCACGGCACGCTGCGGTACTGCAGGCCTTCCTCCCACTGTTAAGGGGGAGGTGCCTGCAACAGCGCGATCCCCGCTCGCGAGTGCCGGCAAATGAGCCCGGCACCAAGGAGAAGTGCCGGGCTCTCGGGAAACAGCCGGCAATGCCGCGGGGGGGGGGGGGGGGGGGTTTAGGAGGCCGGGGACAGAGATGCTGGCAGGCGGCTGCCGAAAAAGCAGCCGCCCCACACCTCCACCTTAACTTGCGCCACTACCGCCACAGGTAGGCCCTGTGAACCGGTCGCGATTTGCGACCGGCGTTAAAGAGGCGGGCGCGACCAAATATGGTGATCGGGACGGGAGTGGGGCGCTGCGCACACCGATGATGTCATCGGTGGCGGCACAGCGCTACAGGCTAACGCCGCCATTAGCGCCCCGCTAAATATCGCGGGAGGTGTGGCCAGTGGCGCTAAAGCCACTGAGTGCCCTCTTTGGGCGCTAACTGGTGGCGCAGCCCACTGAATTTCTAGGCCTTAGAGTCAGCAATGAGGGGACTGTAGGAGCTCTTTCTAATTAATTGATGGGATGTGGGCGTCGCTGGCAAGGCCAACATTTATTGCCCATCCCTAGTTGCCCTTGAGAAGGTGGCGGTGAGCTGCCTTCTTGAACCGCTGCAGTCCGTGGGTGAAGATACTCCCATAGTGCTGTTAGGGAGGGAGTTCCAGGATTTTGACCCAGCGACGATGAAGGAACGGTGAGATATTTCCAAGTCAGGATGGTGTGTGATTTTTTAGGGGAACTTGGAGGTGGTGGTGTTCCCATGCACCTGCTGCCCTTGTCCTTCTAGGTGGAAGAGGTCGCGGGTTTGGGAATGCTGTTGAAGAAGCCTTGGCGAGTTGCTGCCGTGCATCTTGTAGATGGTACACACTGCAGCCACAGTGCACTGGTGGTGGAGGGAGTAAATATTTAAGGTGGTAGGGTATTTCTAGAAGGATGAACTATGATGGGCTGAATGGCCTTCCTCTAACATCCTTGTGATGGAACACACAGATCATTCATACGGGAAGGCGCACACCACAAACCTTGCAACCCCAGACTTTAGACTATAATTAGACAAAAAACAAACGCTCACTTTGCAGTTCTGTCGCTGCACCATCAACTCAAGAAAGGGAGACGGGTGCCATTGCATATCCTTAATTCATCAACTATGTAGGTGGTGTGGTTACAGCCACACTTACTGCTGTATGAGGGTATGATGTGCAGGAAACACTTAGGTGAGTATTGGTAAGCTGGTTGAGCAGCTTTGTGTTAACCGCTGCTAAGATTCTGTGGTTTTAGCTCTATTGTGACCATTAGTCATGCACCCTCTCATCTGACTTGAACTTTAAGACAAATTTATTTTGTCATGGAAGATAATATGTGTAAAAGTTCAAACATTACGAGAACAAAAAATAGTACTGAAATGCAGCTCCTAATAAAAATGGGAGGAGGGAAACCAGCTAATATCCGAATCTGCCCTTCTAATCTTATTCGAAGTTCCTCTTCTCAATTTACTTTCAATGTACTTGAATATAAACACTTATGCAGGAAAAACCCATGTCCTGCTATTCCCACTGGAGATGGAAATGTGGGAGAGGACAACTTAAAAGGAAATTATATAAATAAACAGTATGACTGGAATATACACATTTCCAGATAAGTAAAGACACACAGTCAAGGCCAATTAAGCATTCTTTCTTCCTAATTTCCTCCTCATCTGTCCCTCTATCTCCTGAAGGCACAGATTTATGCTCCTATAACAACTACAACTAGTATTTATATAGCGCCTTTAACGTAGTAAAATGGCCCAAGGCGCTTCACATGAGCGTTATCAAACAAAATTTGACAGTGAGCCACATAAGGAGATATTGAGGCAGATCAAAGAGGAAGGTTTTAAAGAACGTCTTAAAGGAGGAAAGAGAGGTCGAGAGGCGGAGAGGTTTAAGCAGGGAATTCCAGAGCTTAGGGCCTCGGCAGCTGAAGATACGGCCACCAATGGTGGAGCGATTAAAATTGGGGATGTGCAAGAGGCCAGAATTGGAGGAGATAAGAGATCTCGGGGTGGGGGTTGTAGGGCTGGAGGAGGTGACAGAGATAGGGAGGGGCGAGGCCATGGAGGGATTTGAAAACAAGGATGAGAATTTTAAAATCGAGGTGCTGCTTAACCGGGGGCCAATGTAGGTCAGCAAGCACAGGGGTGATGGGTGAACGGGACTTGGTGCGAGTTAGGACACGGGCAGCCGGGTTTTGGATGAACTCAAGTTTACGTAGGGTGGAATGTGGGAGGCCAGCCAGGAGTGCATTGGAATAGTCAAGTCTAGCGGTAACAGAGGCCTGGATGAGGGTTTCAGCAGCAGATGAGCTGAGGCAGGGGCAGAGTCGGGCAATGTTACAGAGGTGGAAATAGGCGGTCTTAGTGATGGTGCGGATATGTGGTCAGAAACTCATCTCGGGGTCCAATACAACACCAAGGTTGCGAACAGTCTGCTTCAGCCTCAGACAGTTGCCAGGGAGAGGGATGAAGTTGGTGGCTGGGGAACAGAGTTTGTGGTGGGGACCGAAGACAATGGCTTTGGTCTTCCCAATATTCAGTTGGAGGAAATTTCTGCTCATCCAGAACTGGATGTCAGACAAGCAGTCAGACAACTTAGAGACAGTGGAGGGGTCGAGAGAGGCATAAAGCTTCATTGGCGCCAGCAACTCTCTGGTGCCTCACTTAAATGGCCATTCTTCCTGTGCAAGCATCGACTGAGTGTTGGCAGGTTAACCTCAAGTACTGTGTCACTCCCTTTCAAAACCACCATTATCAAAGTCTCCTCAAAAAATCCACTATCGACCCCTTGTCCTTGCAAACTACCATCTCATCTCCAACTTCCCTTTCTTCTCCATAATTCTTGAATGTGTGTGTTGTCACCTCCTCAATCAATGCCGATCATTCTTGCAACTCCATGTTTTTTTCATTCATTCATGGGATGTGGGTGTCGCTGGCAAGGTCAGAATATATTGCCCATCCCTAGTTGCCCTTGAGAAGGTGGTGGTGAGCCGCCTTCTTGATCCGCTGCAGTCCGTGGAGTGAAAGTACTCCCACAGTGCTGTTAGGTAGGAAGGTCCAAGATTTTGGCCCAGCAACGTTGAAGGAACGGCAATATACTTCTAAGTCAGGATGGTGTGTGACTTGGAGGGGAATTTGTAGGTGGTGGTGTTCCCATGCGTCTGCTGCCCTTGTCCTTCTAGGTGGAAGAGGTTGCGTGTTTGGGAGGTGTGTCGAAGAAGCCTTGGCGAGTTACTGCAGTGCATCTTGTAGATGGTACACACTGCAGCCACGGTACGCCGGTGGTGGAGGGAGTAAATGTTTAAGGTGGTGGAAAGTGTGCCAATCAAGTGGGCTGCTTTGTCCTGGATGGTGTCGAGCTTCTTGACTGTTGTTGGAGCTGTACTCATCCAGGCAAGTGGAGCGTATTCCATCACACTCCTTAATTGTGCTTTGTAAATGGTGGAGTCAGGAGGTGAGACGCTCTTGTAGCCACAGTATTTATGTGGCTGGTCCAGTTACGAAACCCCCTATTTTCTTGCTCCAGTAGTATAGTCCGACACCCCCTTCATTCTTGCCACAATGGAACAGTCCCTAAGCCACACATGGGTGCAGCCATCTTACAGTTTTAAACTGCACGTGGTGAAAGAGGCAGAAGCTGTGAGGTTTGGAGCAGTACAGTTTTTGACCGTGTTCGTTTATACGTGTTTGCTTTGTAATTCCGTTTGTTAAGTGTTATAGTAAACAGTTTAAAAGACAAAGCTACGTTTGGGAACGTTTTATTTCGACACGCGTCTACTCGTTGTTAAAGGCCCCACAGCTCAGTGGCCTGCCTGTTTGGAAACTAAGAAGCGCCACTACAGTGACCCCAGGATGTTGATGGTGGGGGATTCAGCGATGGTAATGTCGTTGAATGTCAAGCAGAGGTGTTTAGACTATTTCTTGTTGGAGATAGTCATTGCCTGGCACTTGTGTGGCACAAATGTTACTTGCCACTTATCAGCCCAAGCCTGAATATTGTCCAGGTCTTGCTGCATGCGGGCACAGACTGCTTCATTATCTAGGGAGTTGCGAATGGAACTGAACACTGTGCAATCATCAGCGAGCATCCCCACTTCTGACTTTATGATGGAGGGAAGGTCATTGATGAAGCAGCTGAAGATGGTTGGGCCTAGGACACTGCCCTGAGGAACTCCTGGGGCTGTGATGATTGACCTCCAACAACCACAACCATCTTCCTTTGTGGTCAGTGTGACTCCGGTCAGTATGACTCCTGTCAGTGGAGCATTTTCCCCGATTCCCATTGATTTCAATTTTACTAGGGCTCCTTGATGCCACACTCGGTCAAATGCTGCCTTGAAGTCATGGGCAGTCACTCTCACCTCACCTCTGGAATTCAGCTCCTTTCTTTGAATCTCTCCAATCAGGTTTCCATCATGCCACAGCACTGAAACAGCCATAACCAAAGTCGCAAATCGCATCCTCTGTGACTGTGATCATGGAGCTTTATTCCTGCTTGCCTTTTCAGCAGCCTTTGATATTGTTGACGACACGCTCCTCCTCAAATTCTTTTCCTCCATTATCGAGCTCCAGGATTGCCCTCGCTTGGTTCCAGTCTTACCTATCCGATCATAGCCGGAGCATCCCTAGCAATCTCTTGTTGTTCTCGCACCATTACTTCCAGAGTCCTCCAAGGATCTATCCTTGGCCCCCTCCTCTTCCTCATCTACTCACTGGCCTTGGCAACATCATCCGAAAACATGAAGTCAGCTTCCATATGTACACTCGACCTCTCCACCGTCTCTCTCAAGGGTGTCAGCCTTGATTCAGTGGGTAGCGCTCTTACCTCTAAATCAGAAGGTTGTGGGTTCAGGTCCCGCTCCAGAGACTAGAGCATATAATCTAGGCTGACACTCCAGTGCAGTAGTGAGGAGGTGCTGTGCTGTCAGAGGTGCCGTCTTTCAGATGAGACATTAAACCAAGGCCTCATCTGCTCACTCAGGTGGACAGAAAAGATCTCATGGCATTATTCGAAGGAGAGCAGGGGAGTTCTCTCTGGTGTCCTAGCCAATATTTATCCCTCAACCAACATCACACTAAAAACAGATTATCTGGTCATTATTTCATTGCTGTTTGTGGAACCTTGCTCTGTGCATATTCGCTGCCACGTTTCATACATTACAACAGTGACTACACTTCAAAGTACCTAATTTCTTTTCACCCAGAGGGTGCTGAGGATCTGGAACTCACTGCCTGAGAGGGTGGTAGAGGCAGGACCCTCATCGCATTTAAAAAGTACTTGGATGTGCACTTGAAGTGCCGTAACCTACAAGACTACGGACCAAGAGCTGGAAAGTGGGATTAGGCTGGATAGCTCTTTGTCGGCCGGCACGGACACGATGGGCCAAGTGGCCTCCTTCTGTGCCGTTACTTCTATGATTCTATTCTCTGATTAGCTGTAAAGTGCTTTGAGATGTCCTGAGGTTATGAAAGGCGCTTATATAAATGCAAATTCTTTCTTTTTCTCGGCCCCTCCACTGCCTTTGTGTTGTTAGACTGCTTATTCAAAAAACAGTTCTGGATCAGCCACAATTTCCTGTTGTTCAACATTGGTAAGACTCCCGCCAAAACATCGATTCATCCCCCTCCCTGGCCACCATCTCAGGCTGAACCAGACTGTTCGCATCCTCAGCATCTAATTCGACCCCGAGCTGAGCTTCTGACCACATATCCTCTCCATCACAAAGACTGCCTCTGTATCATTACCACCCTCCGCCAGGCCTCAGCCCATCTGCCGTTGAAAACCTCATCCATGCCTCCTTTTTCACCTCCAGACTCAGTTATTCCAACGCTCTCCTGGCTGCCCCGCACCCCCCATCTACCCCCCTACATAAACTTCACCTCATCCAAAACCCTCTGCCTGTATCCTAACCCATACAAGGTCCTGTTCACTTCTGGCTTTGCTGATCTACCTCGCCTGCCTCCAATATCTCCAATTTAAAGTTCTCATCTTTGCGTTTAAATCTCTTCATGGCCTCGCCCCTTCCCATCTCTGTAGCTTCCTCCAGCCCTACAACCCCTGCCTGCACTTTCTATTCCTCTGACTGTGGCCAAATGTTTACCAGTGTGAGTTACTGGTCAGCTCAGGAGCGGGAACCCTGGCTGATTTTTCCCTTCCTAAATCACGAGTGCTGAGGCCAACTACAGTGCTCCAACTGCTTCTCTGCCTGATACTAATTAACTCAGCATAGAGGAGGAATTGACGTGAGGACTCTCTGTCTGTCTGTGTTATATCAAGTGTTACTTTTAGCCACGAGCCACTGGGGGGCCCGAACCTTTATGCTAGTGACTTTGTATAAATCGATACTGTCCTCCACCAGGAATGGGGAAAGTGAAAATAATTAACACTTACAAGCAATGCCCATGAAAGGTTTTTTTTTTGTTGGTTAGGCCAATTGGCTCAATTTGTTTCAAGAGTTAAGTAAATTCAAAAGATAAATGCTATTGTAGTTCCCTGATGACTCAGTAAGTTTATTCAGTGAGTAACTGACCAGGAAGGTACCAGGAGGACATAGACGGGTTAATAAAACGGACAGATAGATGTCAGATATGAGTCATCAATAGTGTCATGTAGGGGGTGGCGGGTGTGGCGCGTGCGCCCAGTCAGTTATGCCCCTGACTGTTTGTGAGCGGTTCGAATCGCTCCCACTCCCCTGGGTTCTAGATACCGGACTTAGGCACAGGCAGCGATACAGAAAACTCGAGTAGACAGGTGGTTTGGATGCAAGCAAAAACCAAGATTTTATTGAACAGGAAAAATTAATACAGTCTTAAAAGTTACCACTATAACATTATAGGCAAATGCACTTACACAGGGAATGGGGAACACACGGCACATCGAGGGAAAACAACTATCTTAACAATCCCCTTATCCTTATCCCACCCCCTATACCTAACTAGATTAAGCTATGAGGGGTCAGAATCTATGCTCAATCAAAAACGGG
Source organism: Somniosus microcephalus (assembly GCF_052327205.1). Taxonomy (NCBI): domain Eukaryota; kingdom Metazoa; phylum Chordata; class Chondrichthyes; order Squaliformes; family Somniosidae; genus Somniosus; species Somniosus microcephalus. The sequence goes on along the minus strand of NC_140998.1, from coordinate 31,267,965 downwards.
GTTTGCTCAATTCAAAACAGCGGTGGGGTTCGGGGTTCACTCTTGGTGCTCTCTGGAGCCTGCCGTCGTCACGTGGTCTCCGGGTGCTGCAAAGGCGTTGTCCAGGTTCGAGTACCCCAAAGTCAAAGTCCCTGTTTGGGTACTTTACCTTGCAGGGATGATTCTTCGTCGACAGCTGCCAGTTTGAGTGAGTGTGCAGGTATTCGAAGGTCGGCCGAGGCTGAAGGCCCGATGATTCGCAGCCTCCCCTCGTTTGGTCTCCTCCAGCCGGTCTGCCCCTCGGTGGTTTTCCCTTCTCCCCTCGTCGCGTCCCGCCTGGCCTGAATCTGTCCGTGTCCGCCCGACCCGGTGCCGGGGCAGTTCCAGATGGAGTGGGAAAAGGGCACGGGCAAAGGCCAGGAGGTAAGCGCGGGACGGGGCAAGAGCGTCAGCCACGAGGGCGAGGGGCCCGAGGAGCAGCACCAGCACACCAACCAACGAACTCTACGGACCTCCTCCGAACGAACAAACTAGCTGACCTAACTCAATGCTACCCAGGGCCTTCAATTATACCTTCGTCGAAAACCCTTATCTTCGTGCCAAATCAGGTTAGTTCTTTGTTTTAATTTTGGCGGGCTAGTTTAAAATAATGGTAGCAATTCATACTAACGGTTTTTAGATGGCCGGTAATCGCATCTACCGGCCCGATAATTGACTTGTATTGTCCTGAAAGTTCCTTGATGGGCTTGTCCAGCCTCGATGGCTGTGTTAATCTGTTTCCGATAATGTATGCAGACTGTTTGATGACCTTAACTATAGGCCTAAACTGCAATTAGATCCGTCTCCAATTCAGTCTAATGCATAATTCAGAGTCCTGTCTCGTTCCAAAACACAAAGTTTCTCTTCACAGAAAACCTGCAGCCTTAGTTTCGATTTCTCCCAAGCTGTCTGCGCTGCAGAATCCATTTTGGAATCCCACAGGCTTTCTGCCACGAGGCACGGACGCCATCTTGGGTACCCTTTTCAATTTTAAAATGCCTAAGCAGGGTCCCTTTTGTTGATAATAACCTTCGGGGAGATGCAGAAATTTTGCAAATCTTACAGTCATCAAGGAACGTTTACTCAGCAATAACTGATGCTCAGTTCAGGATCCACCAGAATCACTTGGCTCCAAATCTTGTTCCAGCCTTGATCCAGCAATGGATGCAAGAGCTGAATGTCAGAGCAGAGGTGAGAGGAGCTGCCGTCGATATTAAGAAACCCTAGCAAAACTGGTCAGTGAGGGAAGAAAGGGAAACCCCTTCAGTGGTTGGAGTCATACTTGATGCAAAGGAAGATGGCAGTGGTTGTCGGAGGCCAGTCATTACAGTCCAAGACATCATTGCAGGAGTTCCTCAGGGTGGAGTCCTCAGTCCAACCATCTACAGCTGCTGTGACCTTCCCTCCATTTTAAAGTTAGGAGTGGGGCAATTCACTGATGAGTCCAGTGCTCAACTCCATTTACAACTCCTCTGATAATAAAGCAGCACATGCCAGCCTACAGTAGGACCTGCATAACATTCAAGCTTGGGCTGACAATTGGCAGGTAACATTTGCGCCACCTAAGTGCCAGGTAGTGACCACCTCAAACACAGAAAAGTCCCATCATCTCCTCTTGACCCTCAACACGATCATCACCGAGTGTCCCATCATCAACATCTTGGGGGCCACCATTGACCAAAAGCTTAACAAAGTGGCTACAAGAGCAGGGCAGAAACTAGGTACTCTGTAACGAGTGACTCATCTGCTGACCCATTAAAGCCTCTCCACCATCTACAAGGCACAAGTCAGGAGTGTGATGGAATACTCACCACTCACCTGGATGGGTGCAGCCATAACAACATGCAAGAAGCTCAACAGAGTCCAGAACAGAGAGAGCATAGAGTCATAGTCCTAGAGTTATACAGCACAGAAAGAGGCCCTTCGGCCCATCGTGGCTGCGCCGGCCATCAAGCTCTGTCTATTCTAATCCCATTTTCCAGCGCTTGGTCCATAGCCTTGTATGCTATGGCGTTTCAAGTGCTCATCTAAATGCTTCTTGAATGTTGTGAGGGTTCCTGCCTCTACCACCCTTTCAGGCAGTGAGTTCCAGATTCCAACCATCCTCTGGGTGAAAAAGTTTTTCCTCAAATCCCCTCTAAACCTCCTACCCCTTACCTTGAAACTATGCCCCCTGGTTATTGACCCCTCTACTAAGGGGAAAAGTTCCTTTCTATCTATCCTATCTATGCCCCTCATAATTTTGTACACCTCAAGCAGTTCGCTTGATCGGTTCTCCTGCCACAGGATTCAATGTCCACTCCCTCTGTTACTGGTGCACTGTGGCTGCGGTATGTACAATCTACAGGATGCACTGTAGCAACTCACCAAAGTTACTTTGACAGCACCTGCAACCTCTGCCACCGAGAAGGACAAGAGAAGAAATGTTGTGGGAACAACTTCAGCTCCAAATTTTCCTAAAAGTCACATATCATTCTGACTGGAACATTTATCGCTGTTCCTTTCTTGTTGCTGGGTCAATACTCTGGAACTCCCCACCTTAAAACTGCTGTGGGAGCACGATCCCCGCAAGTACTGCCATGGGTCAAGGAGAAGGTCCATCACAACCTTCTCATGCGGCAACTAGGGATGTGCATGTGCGGCCTTGCAAATATCGCCCACATCCCAAGAACAAATTTAAAGAAAAATTTAATGCAAAAAATATGATGTGTTGCATTTTGGGAGGAAGGGTGACAGGAAATATACACTAAATGTGAAATGATTAGAAGAGGAGAGTGACAGGGTTTAAGATACACAAATCTTTAAAGAGTGGGAGAACAAAAAAATCCATATGGGGTTTGAGAAAAAATAAATAGGGGCATTTAGCACAAAAGCAAAGAGGTAACGCTGAACCGATACAAATCATTGGTTAGGCCAGAGTCAGAATACTATGTACAGTTTTGGGTACCCTACTTTAGGAAGGATATTGAAGCCATGGAGAGGGTGCAGCAGGGTAAGGCACTGGGGATGGGATTACGAGGAGAGATTAGGGAAACTGGGGCTCTTTTCATTAGAACAGAGAAGGTTAAAAGAAGAGGCGTTCCAAATTATGCAGGGTTTTGATAAGGCAAATACAGGAGAACTATTTCCACTGCTCAGTAAGTTGGTATCTAAAAGAAAAAAGAAAGACTTGCATTTATATAGCGCCATTCATGACAACTGGACATGTAGGAAACACGGCAGCCAATTTGCGCACAGCAAGGTCCCACAAGCAGCAATGTGATAATGACCAGATTATCTCTTTTTAATGATGTTGATTGAGGGATAATTATTAGCCAGGACACCGGGGATAACTCCCCTGCTCTTCTTCAAAATGGTGCCACAGGATCTTTTACGTCCACCTGAGAGACGGGCATAAATTTAAAATCATCACCAGAGAGCAAAGGGAAAAGTTAGTCACATTTTTTTCCCACACAGAGTATTGTTAGGACATAGAATTCCTTACCAAAAAATAGTGATGGAAGTAGAATTCATAATAGCTTTAAAGGCTAACAAGGGAAATTAGGGATAGCATAAGATCCAAGGAGAGGACATATAAACTAGCCAGAAAAAGCAGTAAACCTGAGGATTGGGAGCAGTTTAGGATTCAGCAAAGGAGGGCAAAGGGATTAATTAAGAAGGGGAAAATAGAATATGAGAGTAAGCTTGCAGGGAACATAAAAACTGACTGTAAAAGCTTTTATAGATATGTGAAGAGAAAAAGATTGGTGAAGTCAAGCGTAGGTCCCTTGCAGTCAGAATCAGGGGAAGTTATAATGGGGAACAAAGAAATGGCAGACAAATTAAATACATACTTTGGTTCTGTCTTCACAAAGGAGGACACAAATAACCTCCCAGAGATGTCGGGGAACATAGGGTCTGATGAAAGGGAGGAACTGAAACAAATCAGTATTTGTAGGGAAATGGTGTTAGGGAAATTGATGGGATTGAAGGCCGATAAATCCCCAGGGCCTGATAATCTACATCCTAGGGTACTTAAGGAAGTGGCCCTAGAAATAGTAGATGCACTGCTGATCATCTTCCAACATTCGATGGAATCTGGAACAGTACCCATGGATTGGAGGGTAGCTAATGTTACCCCACTATTCAAAAAAGGTGGTAGAGAGCAAACAGGGAATTACAGACCGGTAAGCCTGACATCGGTAGTGGGGAAAATGCTAGAGTCCATTATAAAAGATGTAATAGCAGAGCACTTGGAAAACAGTGACAGGATCAGACAAAGTCAACATGGAATTAGAAAAGGTAAATCGTGCTTGACTAACCTACTGGAATTTTTTGAGGATGTAACTGGTAAAATAGATAAGGGAGAACCAGTGGATGTGGTGTATTTGGACTTTCAGAAGGCTTTCGATAAGGTCCCGCATAAGAGATTAGTGTGTAAAGTTAGGCACATGGGATTGGGGGCAAGGTATTGACTTGGATAGAGAACTGGTTGGCAGACAGGAAGCAGAGAGTTGGAATAAACGGGTCTTTTTCCGAATGGCAGGCAGTGACTAGTGTGTTACCGCAGGGATCGGTCCTTAATGATCTAGACAAGGGAACTAGATGTAATATCTCCAAGTTTGCAGACGACACAAAGCTGGGTGGGTGTGTGTGCTGTGAGGAGGATGCTGAGAAACTCCAGGATGATTTGGACAGGTTGGGTAATTGGGCAGAAGCATGGCAGATGCAATATAACGTGAGGTAATCTACTTTGGTGACAAAAACAGGAAGGCAGATTATTATCTGAACGGCAATAGATTGGGAGAAGGGGAAGTGCAACGAGACCTGGGTGTCCTTGTGCACCAGTCGCTGAAGGAAAGCATGCAGGTGCAGCAGGCGGTTAAGAAGGCAAATGGTATGTTGGCCTTCATAGCGAGAGGATTCGAGTACAGGAGCAAGGATGTCTTGCTGCAGTTGTACTGGGCCTCAGTGAGACCACACCTTGAGTATTGTGTGCAGTTTTGGTCGCCTTATCTGAGGAAGGATGTTCTTGCCATGGAGGAAGTGCAGCGAAGATTCACCAGACCGATACCTGGGATGGCAAGAATGACGTATGAGGAGCGATTGGGTCGATTGGGCTTATATTCGCTGGAGTTTAGAAGAATGAGAGGGGATCTCATTGAAACTTATAAAATTCTAACAGGACTAGACAGACTAGATGCAGGAAGGGTGTTCCCAATGGCGGGGGAGTCCAGAACCAGTCTAAAGATAAGGGGTAAGCCATTTAGGACAGAGATGAGGAGGAATTTCTTCACCCAGAGAGTGGTAAACCTGTGGAATTCTCTACCACAAAAGGCAGTTGAGGCCAATTCATTAAATATATTCAAGAAGAAGTTAGCTGTATTTCTTAAGGCTAATGGGATCAAGGGATATGGGGTGAAAGCAGGGACAGGGTACTGAATTTGAATGATCAGCCATGATCTCATTAAATGGTGGAGCAGGCTCGAGGGGCCGAATGGCCTACTCCTGCTCCTATCTTCTATGTTTCTATGTACATGGGCACCAGGTGCCTACTGGCACCTTCTAAGTGGCCAACCCCATAGCAAGACCTTTAACTGTTTCTTTCCACCCCCCCCCCCCCCCGCCCCTGTCTATTTCAAGGGTGCTTAAGCTCATTGTCGTCTTCCTACTGTCATCCCAGCTGAGGTTAGTCAACTCATCCCTGATTGGGGATTGAATCTAGAATCATAGGGGGAAAAATTCGCTCCTTGGCCTTTGCGCCTTAAGACAGGTGTGAAGCGCCTGATTTAGCGCTCCAATCACCTCCAGGGGCAATAAAAGCCAAGTTTGCTGTCGGAGGCGATAATTAGCGCCAGGCGCTAAACTTTGCGCACGGCCGATAATGGCGCCCCAAATGGGGCGATACTGACTTTTTCCCCCTATGATTCTAGATTCAATCCCCAATCAGGGATGAGTTGACTAACCTCAGCTGGAATGACAGTAGGAAGACGACAATTAGCTTAAGCACCCTTGAAATAGACGGGGGTGGGGGGGGTGGTGGTGGTGGAAAGAAACAGTTAATGGTCTTGCTATGGGGTTGGCCACTTAGAAGGTGCCAGTAGGCACCTGGTGCCCATGTACATAGAAACATAGAAGATAGGAGCAGGAGTAGGCCATTCGGCCCCTCGAGCCTGCTTCGCCGTTTGATGAAGTCATGGCTGATCATTCAATTTCAGTACCCTGTCCCTGCTTTCGCCCCATATCCCTTGATCCCATTAGCCTTAAGAAATATATCTAACTCCTTCTTGAATATATTTAATGAATTGGCCTCAACTGCCTTTTGTAGTAGAGAATTCCACAGGTTTACCACTCTCTGGGTGAAGAAATTCCTCCTCATCTCTGTCCTAAATGGCTTACCCCTTATCTTTAGACTGGTTCTGGACTCCCTAGCCATCGGGAACACCCTTCCTGCATCTAGTCTGTCTAGTCCTGTCAGAATTTTATAAGTTTCAATGAGATCCCCTCTCATTCTTCTAAACTCCAGCGAATATAAGCCCAATTGACCCAATCTCTCCTCATACGTCATTCTTGCCATCCCAGGTATCGGTCTGGTGAATCTTCGCTGCACTCCTTCCATGGCAAGAATATCCTTCCTCAGATAAGGCGACCAAAACAGCACACAATACTCAAGGTGTGGTCTCACTGAGGCCCAGTACAACTGCAGCAAGACATCCTTGCTCCTGTACTCGAATCCTCTCGCTATGAAGGCCAACATACCATTTGCCTTCTTAACCGCCTGCTGCACCTGCATGCGTACCTTCAGCGACTGGTGCACAAGGACACGCAGGTCTCGTTGCACTTCCCCTTCTCCCAATCTATTGCCATTAAGATAATAATCTGCCTTCCTGTTTTTGCCACCAAAGTGGATAACCTCACATTTATCCACGTTATACTGCATCTGCCCAATCACCCAACCTGTCCAAATCATACTGGAGTTTCTCGGCATCCTCCTCACAGCACACACGCCCACCCAGCTTTGTGTTGTCTGCAAACTTGGAGATATTACATCTAGTTCCCTCATCTAGATCATTAATATATATTGTGAATAGCTGGGGTCCTAGGACCGATCCCTGCGGTACCCCACTAGTCACTGCCTGCCACTCGGAAAAAGACCTGTTAATTCCAACTCTTTGCTTCCTGTCTGCCAACCAGTTCTCTATCCAAGTCAGTACCTTACCCCCAATCCCATGTGCTTTAACTTTACACGCTAATCCCTTATGCGGGACCTTATCGAAAGCGTTCTGAAAGTCCAAATACACCAAATCCACTGGTTCTCTCTTATCTATTCTACCAGTTACATCCTCAAAAAATTCCAGTAGATTAGTCAAGCACGATTTACCTTTTGTAAATCCATGTTGACTTTGTCCGATCCTGTCACTGTTTTCCAAGTGCTCTGCTATTACATCTTTTATAATGGACTCTAGCATTTTCCCCCCTACCAATGTCAGGCTTACTGGTCTATAATTCCGTTTTCTCTCTACCACCTTTTTTGAATAGTGGGGTAACATTAGCTACCCTCCAATCCATGGGAACTGTGCCAGAGTCTATAGAATTTTGGAAGATGACCAGCAATGCATCTACTATTTCTAAGGCCACTTCCTTAAGTGCTCTAGGATGTAGAGTATCAGGCCCTGGGGATTTATCGGCCTTCAATCCCGTCAATTTCCCTACAAATACTGATTTCATTCAGTTCCTCCCTCTCATTAGACTCTATGTTCCCCGACATCTCTGGGAGGTTATTTGTGTCCTCCTTTGTGAAGACAGAACCAAAGTATGTATTTAATTGTTCTGCCATTTCTTTGTTCCCCATTATAAATTCCCCTGATTCTGACTGCAAGGGACCTACGCTTGACTTCACCAATCTTTTTCTCTTCACATATCTATAGAAGCTTTTACAGTCAGTTTTTATGTTCCCTGAAAGCTTACTCTCATACTCTATTTTCCCCCTCTTAATTAATCCTTTTGTCCTCCTTTGCTGAATCCTAAACTGCTCCCAATCCTCGGGTTTGTTGCTTTTTCTGGCCAATTTATATGTCCTCTCCTTGGATCTTATGCTATCCCTAATTTCCCTTGTTAGCCACGGTTGCGCCACCTTTTTTGTTTTATTTTTATGCGAGGCAGGCATGAACAAATTCTGTAGTTCATCCATGCGATCTTTAAATTATTGCCATTGCCTATCCACCGTCAACCCTTTAAGTAACGTTCCCTAATCCATCCTAGCCAACTCACGCCTCATACCATCATAGTTTTCTTTATTTAAATTCAGGACCCTAGTCTCTGAGTCAACTACTTCACTCTGCATCTTAATGAAGAATTCTATCATATTATGATCGCTCCTCCCCAAGGGGCCTCGCACAAGATTGCTAATCAATCCTTTTTCATTACATAATACCTAGTCTAAGATGGCCTGATCTCTAGTTGGTTCCTCAACATATTGGTCCAGGAAACCATCCCGTATACACTCTAGGAATTCCTCCTCCACAGTATTGTTACTAATTTGGTTAGCCCAATCTATATGTAGATTAAAGTCACCCATGTTAACGACTGTGCTCTTATTGCACGCGTCTCTAATTTCCTGTTTAATCCCATCCCCAACCTCAGCATTACTGTTTAGGGGTCTGTATACAACTCCCACTAACGTTTTCTGCCCCTTGGTATTTCTCAGCTCTACCCATACAGGTTCCACATCATCAGAGCTAATATCCTTCCTTACTATTGTGTTAATCTCCTCTTTAACCAGCAATGCTACCCCACCTCCTTTTCCTTTTTGCCTGTCCTTCCTGAATATTGAATACCCCTGGATGTTGAATTCCCAGCCTTGGTCACCCTGGAGCCATGTCTCCGTAATCACAATTATATCATATCCGTTTACATCTATTTGCGCAGCTAATTCATCCACCTTATTACAAATGCTACTTGCATTAAGACACAAAGCCTTCAGGCTTGATTTTTTAACACTCTTAATCCTTTTAGAATTATTATTTACTGTGGCCCTGTTTGATTTACACACTTGATTTCTCTGCCTTCCACTTTTGCTTTTCTCATTCCTGTCTTTTGCTTCTATCCTTGCTTCCCTTTCCTCTGTCTCCCTGCACAGGTTCCCAACCCCCTGCCATTTTAGTTTAAACCCTCCCCAACAGCACTAGCAAACGCTCCCCCTTGGACATCGGTCCCGGTCCTGCCCAGGTGCAAACTGTCCAGTTTGTACTGGTCCCACCTCCCCCAGAACTGGTTCCAATGTCCCAGGAATTTGAATCCCTCCCTCTTGCACCATTCCTCTAGCCACATATTCATTTGAAATATCCTTCTATTTCTACTCTGACTAGCATGTGGCACTGGTAGCAATCCTGAGATTACTACCTTTGATGTCCTATTTGTTAATTTACCTCCTAACTCCCTATATTCAGCTTTTAGGACCTCATCCCGTTTTTTACCTATATCGGTGATACCTATATGCACCACGACAGCCAGCTGTCCACCCTCCCCCTCCAGAATGCCCTGCAGCTGCTCCAAGACATCCTTGACTCTTGCACTAGGGAGGCAACATACCATCCTGGAGTCTCGTTTGTGGGCGCAGAAAACGACTATCTATTCCCCTTACAATAGAGTCCCCTCTCACTATAGCTCTCCTGCTCTTTTTCCTCCCATCCTGTGCAGCAAAACCACCCATGGTGCCAGGAAGTTGGCTACTGCTGCCTTCCCCTGATAAGCCATATCCCCGAACAATATCCAAAGCGGTATATATGTTTGAGAGAGGGATGGCCACAGGGGACCCCTGCACTACCTGCCTGCGCCTACTACTCTGCCTGGAGGTCACCCATTCCCTTCCTGCCTGTGCAGCCTTTACCTGCGGTGTGACCAACTCCCTAAACGTGCTATCCATGATGTTCTCAGCATCGCGAATGCTCCAGTATGTATCTATTCGCAGCTCCAGCGCCACAATGCGGACTGCCAGTAGCTGCAGCTGGATACACTTCCCGCACACATGGTCATCAGGGACACAGGAAGTGTCCCTGATTTCCCACATAGTGCAGGAAGAGAATGCCATGGGGCCCAGCTGTGCTGCCATGACTTACCATTTCATTAATTCAAATTAAATTAAATCAAATCAATACCACTAATTACACTACAATTAAATGATATACTCAAGGGCCCTTGTTTACTAGCACTCCCCGCTACACAACAGAGACCCTAGAAACTATAAACCACAGAAATTAAGTTTGGAAAAAAGCGAGAAAGAGAGAAATATTCACCATCCAACCACTTTCCTGCTTTCTGGCGACGTCACACTTCGATTACTTTTTACTTCTCTCTCTCCCCGCTCCTTAAATCCTTGGTCTCTGCGCTCAGTCTCCACCCAGGGCCGCTCTTGCTGCTGCCGCCGGTGAGTCTGGGCTGCTCTCTCTCTCCCCGCTCATTAAATCCTCGGTCTCTGCGCTCAGTCTCCACCCAGGGCCGCTCTCGCTGCTGCCGCCGGATTACAAATGATTACATAGGATATACGGCAAAATATTTTACTATTTTGTTTTATGCTCCATGATAATTTAATTTCATAGTTCCTCTTTGCCTTCCTAATTGTTTTTTTGACTTCTCTCCTAATCCCTTCGTATTCTCTCTTGTAACTATTCCAGCAACAGCCAGTGCCTTCAGGGGAGGAAGGGATGAGTGCAGCTCCAACAACACTCAAGAAGCTCGACACCATTCAGGATAAAGCAGCCCGCTTGATTGGCACTCCATCCACCACCTTCAACATTCACTCCCTCCACCACCGGCGCACTGTGGCTGCAGTGTGTACCATCTACAAGATGCACTGCAGCAACTCGCCAAAGCTCCTTCAACAGCACCTTCCAAACCCGCAACCTCTACCACTTAGAAGGACAAGGGCAGCAGACTCATGGGAACATCACCACCTACAAGTTCCCCTCCAAGCCACACACCATCCTGACTTGGACCTGTATCGCCGTTCCTTCACTGTCGCTGGGCCAAACTCCTGGAACTCCCTTCCGAACAGCATTGTGGGTGTACCTACACCATATGGACTGCAGCGGTTCAAGAAGGCAGCTCACCACCATCTTCTCAAGGGCAATTAGGGGTGGGCACTAAATGCAGGCCTAGCCTGCGATGCCCACATCCCATCAATGAATTTTTTTAAAAGGGGGAGAAAATTGGGATATTTAAAAAAATTAAATCTTTCAAAAAGGTGTTGGACAAATATCTGGGTGAGAAGAGGATTGAAGGTTATATTGATAAGTAGAGGTATGGGAAAGGGAACATTCTTTGGATCAAATCCTATTGGGACTGCCATAGGGTAAGGCAGTCAGGTTGAACAGTGCAGAACGTATTGTGAGGTAACCTTTTGGGGGAAGGGAAACGTTAATTCTTGGGAGTTTAATTTGAAACTATTCATCACCCGCAGTGGATAAATACATGCAAATTTGGAGCTTTGTCCGATACAAAAAGCGACAAACAAAAATCATATCGGGTCTTCATAGTCAGCAGAGAGAGGAGAGTTTCATCCTATCAGACTGGGCTGGATTTGAATGCAGGCGCCAGGAGTGAAGAGCCACTATCTATCCCAATAACACTCCTCCCCACCCCCCCCCCAATATTCCTTAAATATGCAGCTTTAATTTTTATATATACATTTCCCCCTTGTTCCCCCCACCCTGGCCAAAAGAACTGCTGAGCTTTTGATGGAGGAAGCACAGTACGGGTCAGTGGTGGTAAAACCACTACAGGGAGGAAATGGAGCGCACAAACGGCCATTTCCTTGGCTGGTGCTGACACTGTCTTTGTCGCTGCCACAATACATGCTGGCAGGAAAGCAACGTCAGAAGTCTAGCCTCTTTAGGAAACCAGCAGCAAAGCCTGGACCCCTTTACATTGGTTGTTTTAAGTTGCTGCCCTAGAGTGGGAAAGGGCAGCCCAAATTCCACATTCATTCAGCTACCTTTTGCCACTGAAAATGGGGTATAAATAATCTGGAGAATGAGAACCCAGAAATTGGACTATTTTCATTGTAATTAGCCCCATATTCCCATTGTTTGCGAATGTATATGTATGTAGATTTAAGACTTATTAACCACAAAACCTAAATTTAATCTGTTCTTGCCAGATGGAAGGTTTTTGCTTTTACATAGGATATACGGCACAGAAACAGGCCATTCGGCCCAACCAGTCCATGCCGGCATTTATGCTCCACTCGAGCCTCCTCCTGTCTTTCCTCATCTAACTCTATCAGCATAACCCTCTATTCGCTTCTCCCTCATATGCTTGTCTAGCCGCTCCTTAAATGCATCTATACTATTTGCTTCAACCACTCCCTGTGGTAGCGAGTTCCACATTCTCACCACTCTTTGGGTAAAGAAGTTTCTTCTGAACTCCCTGTTGGATTTCTTGGTGACTATCTTATATTGATGGCCTCTAGTTATGCTCTTCCCCACAAGTGGAAACATTCTCTCTGTATCCACTCTATCAAAATTTTTCATAATTTTATAGACCTCTATTAGGTCACCCCTCAGCCTTCTTTTTTCGAGAGAAAAGTAACCCAGTCTGTTCATCCTTTCCTGATGTCATCTGGTACCATCCTTGTAAATCTTCTCTGCACCCTCTCCAGTGCCTCTATAGCCTTTTTATAATATGGCGACCAGAACTGTACGCAGTACGAAGTGTGGTCTAACTAAGGTTTGATACAGGTTTAGCATAACTTCCCTACTTTTCAATTCTATCCCTCTAGAAATAAACCCTAGTGCTTGGTTTGCTTTTTTTATGGCCTTGCTAACCTGTGGCACAACTTTTAGTGATTTGTATATTTGTACTCCAAGATCCCTTTGTTCCTCTACCCCACCTAGACTTGCACCCTCCAAGTGATAAGTGACCTCCCTATTCTTCCTACCAAAACGTAATACCTCACATTTATCTGTGTTGAACTTCATTTGCCAATTATATGCCCATTCTGTAAGTATATTAATGTCCTCCTGTAATTTGTTGCAGTCCTCCTCAGTATTGACTATCCCCCCAATTTGGTGTCATCCGCAAATTTAGAAATTGTGTTTTTGATTCCAAAGTCTAAATCGTTAATGTAAATTGTGAATAGCAGTGGTCCCAGCACTGATCCTTGTGGAACACCACTAACCACCTTCTGCCACTCTGAATAACTACCCTTTACTGCTACTCTCTGCTTTCTGTCCTGAAGCCAGCCAGCAATCCATTCTGCTACTTGTCCCGACTCCGCATTCTCTGACCTTATTCATTAGTCTATTATGGGGTACCTTATCGAAGGTCTTTTGAAAATCCAGATAAATTACATCTACTGCATTACCATTGTCTACTCTCTCTGTTACCGCTTCAAAAAAATCATTAAGGTTGGTCAAGCAAGACTTTCCCTTTTGAAATCCATGCTATTCATTAATTTATTTTTGATTTCTAGATGTTCTTCTATTTTCTCCTTTAGTAGGGATTCCATTATTTTTCCTACCACCGATGTTAAGCTGTCTGGTCTATAATTCCCTGGACATGTTCTATCCCCCTTCTTAAATATCGGTGTTACGTTAGCTATCCGCCAGTCCTCTGGTACTATACCTTTTTCTAACAAATTATTAAATATGCATAGTAATGCCTCTGCTATCTCTTCCTGAGATTCTTTTAAAATGCATAGATGCAATCCATCTGGACCAGGGGTTTTATCTTCTTTGGAGTTTGATTAGTTTATTTAATATATCCCTTTTATTTTAAATGCACTTATCTCATTATTAATCTCATCATCCAACGTCATGTCCACCTGTTCTATCTCCCTGGTAAATACTGAAGCAAAATAATTATTTAATATTTCTGCCATCTCTCTATCGTTACCTGTGGTATTATCCTGTCCTTGATGGTCCTATTCCCATCCCAACCTTCCTTTTTTTTATTGATGTGCCTGTAAAATATTTTACTATTTTGTTTTATGTTCCTTGATCATTTAATTTCATAATTCATCTTTGCCTCCCTAATTGTTTTTGTTTACTTCTCTCCTAATCTTTTCGTATTCTCCCTTATCATGCACTCCCCTACTGTCTATGTACTTAGTGTATGACTCTTTCCTTACCCTAAATTGTTCCCTTATGGCTTTATTCATCCATGGAGTTTCATTATTGTTAAGTTTGTTCTTTCCTTTCAGTAGAATATATTTTTCCTGCACTCTGTTGAACATCATTTTAAATGTTTCCCATTGCTGTTCTACATCGTTGTTTGCCAATATTGTTGCCCAATTTTTTCCCCCAAGTTCTATTCTGAGCCCCTCAAAATCAGCTTTTTTCCAATCTATTAACCTGATTTTCGTCATACTTATGTCCTTCTCAATTATCATCTTAAAGCATATTATATTATGGTCACTATTGCCTAGATGTTCCCCTACTTTTACTTCTCTTCTCTGGTTCATTCCCCATTACTCGATCCAATATCGAATCCTCCCTTGTTGGGCTTTTTACATATTGGGTTAGAAAGGAGTCCTGTACATATTATAGGAACTCCAATTTGTCTGCATATTTCTTCCTCCACTTCCCTTCCACTATTAGGTGGTCTGTTTGGGGGTAGTGGGGTTGTCAGATGTATCATGGCTGAGCATTACAAGTTTAGGGTCTGCTTTATATATTCCTTTGGTTACAGTGGCGCTGCTCACTCCCGTAAGTGGGTTGGCATTTGTTTGGGAGGTAGGAGGCAGAGAAGTAGGGATAAAGGGAATGTTCTGCAATTTGCAGGATATGACAAGTAGTATTCCCCAGGGATCTGGACTGGGGTCTCAGCTTTTCACCATAGATAATCAGTGACTAGGATTAGGAATAGAGAATTGGATCCACATTTGCAGATGACACTAAATTAGGAGGCACAGTAAGTTGTACAGATGAGCACAGAAAGTTACAAAGGGACATAGACAGACTAACAGAGTGGGCCAAACTATGAGCTCAATGTGTGGAAGTGTGAGGTCATCCACTTCGGAACTAAGAGAGACAAGTTGAAGTATTTTCTTAATGGGGAGAGACTAGCAGCTGTGGAGAAGCAAATTAAGTTAGGTGTCTATGTGGAATGTTGGCCTTTATCTCAAAGGGGCTAGAATTCAAAAGTGAGGAAGTGATGCTTCAGTTGTACAGGTCCTTGGTCAGACTCCATTTAGAGTACAGTGTTCAGTTTTGGGCACCAAACCTCAGGAAAGATATATTGGCCTTGGAAGGGGCATTGTACAGATTCACCAGAATGATACCAGGGATTAAAGGTTTAAATTATGAGATAGACTCCCTTGAGTTTTGACGGTTGAATGGTGAGCTAATTGAGGTCTTTAAAATGATTAAGGGATTCGATAGGGTAGATACAGCGAACTATTTTGTCTTGTGGGGAATCCAGAACAAGGGGGCACAATCTTTAAATAATAGCTAGGCCCTTTAGGAGTGAAATCGGGAAACACTTTTACACGCAAAGGGTAGTGAAAATCTGGAAATCACTCTCTCCCAAAAGGCTGTGGCCTGAGAGTGATAGATTGTTGTTAGGAATATCAAGTGGTATGAAGAAAAGGTGGGTAAATGAAGTTAAGATGCAGATCAGCTATGATTTAATTGAATGGCAGAACATTCTTGAGGGGCTGAATGGACGACTCCTGTTCCTAAGTGGTCTGACCATCCCAAGTTTCGGGGTGTGCCTCTACTGTCCAATATCGAATCATACAAATAATCAAAAATCCCCAAAATGTGACACTGACAAATGGCAGAAAAAACCCACTGAATTCTAATGAGACCTTAAACTGAGGCCCCATCTGTCCTCTCAGGAGGGCATGAAAGATTCCATGGCACTACTCAAAGAAGAGCAGGAGCCAGAAAGTTCTTCTGGCATTCTTTAATCCCTCAACCAACATCACCAATGACAGATTACCTGGTCATCTCTATCATTGCTGTTTGTGGGATCTTGCTGTGCACAAACACATTACAACAGTGACTACACTTCAAAAGTACTTCATTGGCTGTGAAGCGCTTTGAGATATCCTTGTGAAAGGCGTTGTGCAAATGCAAATTCTCTTCCTTTCATTTGGTTAAATTTGTAACGTAATGAATAGAATGTAATCTGAAATGCCCTATTCGTTAATTACATTTTACTATTTAATACAGTGCAACAGAGCAGATCTCCTGAGGGAGGGGCATCATTGGTAGATAGCCATTTTTTCCTAACAAACCTGGTAGGTTGATCAGCTGATCAGGGAGATGCGCCTTGAAGTCTTTCATTTTTATTCGTTCATGGGATGTGGGCACCGCTGGCAAGGCCGGCATTTATTGCCCATCCCTAATTGCCCTTGAGAAGGTGGTGGTGAGCCGCCTTCTTGAAACGCTGCAGTCCGTGTGGTGAAGGCACTCCCGCGGTGCTTAGGGAGGGAGTTGCAGGATTTTTACCCAGCGACGATGAAGGAGCGGCGATATACTTCCAAGTCAGGATGGTGTGTGACTTGGCGGGGAACTTGGAGGTGGTGGTGTTCCCATGCGCCTGCTGCCCTTGCCCTTCTAGGTGGTAGAGGTCGCGGGTTTGGGAGGTGCTGTCGAAGAAGCCTTGGCGAGTTGCTGCAGTGCATGTTGTAGATGACTGTGTAAAGGTGAGTATATGTATTTCCTATCGATATAGTAGCACGGGGAATACATTTCGGGATCCTATGTAGTTTGTGGAGGATTGGACATCGGCAGCATCATACTTTTTGACTCAACCAATCCTGTGCCGATCTATTCTACCAAATTTGCAGGAACAGCCAATATGGGAAATTGAAATGTCACAGTGCTGCGGTGAGGGAAGGTGCTCTTCTGAATTTGGGGCCAAGGCACCTCACAGGTGCAGACAAGGGGGGTTAAATTGGATAACCCCCCCTGAAAACAGGTGTGGGGAATGCGGTGCTTGATTAGTCCGCGCCCGTTCATTGCGTTGCAGGCAGCCCGTTATATTGGTGCTGCCCGGTGCTTTACACGATTGCTGTGTACGGCCAGCGCTCCCCGTGCTGTTCATTGGCTGCATGCATCAGCAGGGGGCCCGGTATGGCGGGTGGCTAGCGCTACTTAAAGACAGCCTGCACCTGCTAAAGGGGAGGCGCATTGTGGCTGCAAGAAGTGCTGGGAGTCCTTTGTGAACTAAATCTATGCTGCAATATATTGGAGAATGGCTGAAGATACGAGAGATGAAAGTACAGGAAACCTCGAAAAACGTGTACAATTGCAACTAACCTGCAAGTACTTCATGATCCCTTTAAATAGCACTGGTGGGGGGGTTTCTTTGTTTAATGTTGTGTTCAGGTATGCGAGGTTAAGACTGGAGTGTGGAGTTGCAAATTAGTGTTGCACACTGATTTGCGTCATGATTTTGCTGCTATGCATTGCGCTGGTGGTCATTGGGGGGGAGGGGGCACGCAAACGCCTTTACCAAGATGGCTTCCTGCGCACTTCCTGTTGGAAGTGTGCGTGCAACAACAACAACTTGTATTTATATAGCGCCTTTAACGTAGTAAAACATCCCAAGGTGCTGCACAGGAGTATTTTAAGACAAAAAATTTGACACCGATCCACATAAGGATAAATTAGGGCAGGTGAACAAAAGCTTGGTCAAAGAGGTAAGTTTTTTGAGGAGCGTCTTAAAGGAGGAAAGAGAGGTAGCGAAGTGGACAGGTTTAGACAGGGAATTCCATAGCTTAGGGCCTAGGCAACAGAAGGCACAGCCACCAAAGGTGGAGCGATTATAATCAGGGATCCTCAAGAGGGCAGAATTAGAGGAGCGCAGATATCTCGGGGGGGGGGGGGAGGGGGTTGTGGGGCTGAAGGAGATTACAGAGATAGGGAGGGGCAAGGCCATGGAGGAATTTGAAAACAAGGATGAGAATTCTGAAATCGAGGCGCTGCTTAACCGGGAGCCAATGTAGGTCAGCGAGCACAGGGGTGATGGGCGAACAGGACTTGGTGCGAGTTAGGACATGGGCAGCCAAGTTTTGGATGACCTCAAGTTTACGTCGGGTAGAACGTGGGAGGCCAGCCAGGAGTGCGTTGGAATAGTCAAGTCTAGAGGTAACAAAGGCATTGATGAGGGTTTCAGCAGCGGGTGAGCTGAGGCAAGGGCAGAGACGCGCGATGTTACAGAGGTGGAAGTAGGCGGTCTTAGTTATGCTGCGGATATGTGGTCGGAAGCTCATTCCAGGGTCAAATATGACACCAAGGTTGCGAACAGTCTGATTCAGCCTCTGACAGATGTTAGGGAGAGGGATGGAGTCAGTGGCTAGGGAACGGAGTTTGTGGCGGGGACCGAAAACAATGGCTTCGGTTTTCCCAATATTTAATTGAAGAAAATTTTTGCTGATCCAGAACTAGATGTCAAACAAGCAGTCTGACAGTTTAGACACTGTGGAGGGGTCGGGAGAAGAGGTAGTGAGCTTGAGCTGGGTGGCATTAGCGTACATGTGGAAATCGGCGCTGTGCTTTCGGATGATGTCGCCAAGGGGCAACATGTAGATGAGAATAGGAGGGGGCCAAGGATAGATCCTTGGGGGACACCAGAGGTAACGGTGCGGGAGCGGGAAGAGAAGCCATTGCAGGTGATTCTCTGGCTACGATTAGATAGATAAGAATGGAACCAGGCGAGTACAGTCCCACCCAACTGGATGGCGGTGGAGAGGCGTTGGAGAAGGATGGGGTGGTCAACCATGTCAAAGGCTGCAGACAAGTCAAGAAGGACGAGGAGGGAGATAGTTTTTACCTTTGTCACAGTCACAAAGGATGTAATTTGTGACTTTGATGAGAGCCGTTTCAGTACTGTGGCAAAGGCGGAAACCTGATTGGAGGGATTCAAACATGGAATTGCGGGAAAGATGGGCACAGATTTGGGAGGCAACAACACGTTCAAGGACTTGAGAGGAAAGGGAGGTTGGAGATGGGGTGGTAGTTTGCAAGGACGGAGGGGTCAAGGTTTGATTTTTTGAGGAGGAGTGATGATGGTAGATTTGAGGGAGAGGGGGACAGTACCTGAGGAGAGAGAACTGTTGACAATATCAGCTAACATGGGAGCCAGAAAAGGAAGTTGGGTGGTCAGGAGTTTGGTGGGAATAGGGTCGAGGGAGCAGGAGGTGGCTCTCATAGACAAGATGAGTGCAGAGAGGTCATGAGGGGAGATCGGAGAGAAACTGGAGAAAGATGTGAGTTCAGGGCTAGGGCAGGGGTGATCCTTAGAGGAAGTTTGGCCCGGTGGGCTAGAGGAAGGAAGGGAAGTGGCAGAGGCAGCTGAATGGATGGTTTCAATCTTAGAGACAAAGAAGTCCTTGAGCTCCTCACATTTGTTATCGGAGGTGAGGGTGGAGGAGACAGGGGAGAGGGGTTTAAGAAGACAGTTAGCAGTAGAGAATAGGAGCCGGGGTTTATCTTTGCATTCTGGAATGATTCTGGAATAGTGAGCAATTTTGGCGGATGAGAGCAGGACCCGATAGTGCTTTATGTGGTCCAGCCAGATCTGGCGGTGAATGGCTAAACCAGTTGTCCGCCATATCCGTTCGAGTCTGTGTCCCTTAGACTTAAGGGAGCGAAGGTGAGGGCCGGACCAGGGGTACGGCCAGGGTGAGAGAGGGTAATTGTTTTAGTAGGGACTAGGGCATCAAAGGTGGTGGTGAGGGTCTGGTTGAGCAGATCGGTAGCTGCAGAAATGTCATGGTGAATGGAGGGCCAGAGGCTGGACAGTTGGGATTTCATAAGTACAGTTGTAAGAGAGTTGGGGGAGAGTTTTTTCCAGGGGCGGACACAGAAGGAAGTAGGGTTGGGGGATGTGGGGGTGGGTGGAAGGGGGATGTGGGTGGAGAGCGATATGAGGAAATGGTCAGAGATGGCCTTATCTGTAATTGACACGTTGGGAGTAGCGAGGCCATGAGAGATGGCAAGGTCATGCACATGTCAGACCTCATTTGAGAGTCTTAGTTGGCCGCATAGCACCTAAAAAAACAGGCGCTGCACAGCCCAATTAAGCCCCCAAGAGCTTTATCTTGATTCTAAGCCATACTATAGCTTACTTTGGATTGTTCAATAAAGGGAAATTTAGGTCTCCAGTACACAACACCACCGCCCCCCCCCCCCACCCCACACCCCACCCCACCCCACCCCCCCCCAAACGGATCATTTTTATTTTCAAACTTCAGAATTGCAAGGAAGAAACTAGGAGCCACTGAGCTGGAGTAAATTTTACTGAGTTTGCATAAGTCTCATTAAATTGCAGAAGTTAAGCAAATGCTCTCAGTGGCTCCCAGCACAACAGCTTTCATCAGAGTCAACGTTGTTTTCTTTACTTCTCAGAAGCGCCTTAACCCTTTCCCTGATGCAGGAGCGTCTGCATCCTGCAGACTCGAAAGGCAATTTCTCTTTTACTGCTTGGTCAGGCTATTTGCAGGCTCTATCCTGCCACACGACCACAGTATTTTACTGTTATATCTCATTTGCTGCGAAAGAAGTCAGCCCTGAAGTTCCTGGGTGGCAGTGGTATGAAAACACCATTATCTAGGCACAGGGTGAGGAATCGACAAAACTGGATACAACTGCCATTGGAGGTGGGGCAAGGGGCGATCTCTCGTCGCCCCCCCCTTCCATGTGCAGGAGATGACGGGTGATACCACCATTGTGCAATTCCGTCACTTCTGTCTCTATTGCCCTGGTCTCAATGTATGCCTGGGTGTGGTTGGCAGGTTCAGCTGATAAAGACGGATGTGCCTTTTCAAGCGTCAAGCACATTACAGGAAGGATGTGATTGCACTGGAGGGGGTGCAGAGGAGATTTACGAGGATGTTGCCGGGACTGGAGAATTTTAGTTATGAGGAAAGATTGGATAGGCTGGGCTTGTTTTCTTTGGAACAGAGGAGGCTGAGGGGAGACCTAAATGAGGTGTGTAAAATTATGAGGGGCCTAGATAGAGTGGATAGGAAGGACTTATTTCCCTTAGCAGAGGTCAACAACCAGGGGGCACAGATTTAAAGTAATTGGCAGAAGGATTAGAGGGGATTTGAGGAGAACATTTTTCACCCAGAGGGTGGTGGGGGGTCTGGAACTCACTGCCTGAAAGGGTGGTGGAGGCAGAAACCCTCATCACATTAAAAAAGTACTTGGATATGCACTTAAAGTGCCGCAACCTACAGGGCTACAGACCAAGAGCTGGAAAGTGGGATTAGGCTGGATAGCTCTTTTTCGGCTGGCATGGACACAATGGGCTGAATGGCCTCCTTCTGTGCTGTAAATTTCTATGATTCTGTAAGCATTGGATTCAAACTTTTGCTTCTTACTGCTTCACTTCAGGCCCCGATTTGGGATTTCTTTTGCGGGGGGGGGGGGGGGGGGGGGGTGCGGAGCTGGAAAGTGACTGACTGGGCCATCACCCAACCTCTTTCCTCAAGTCTCTGGGGACCCAAATAGATTTACAGGCAAATCCACTAGAAAGGCAGCGTTCCCTACGGGAGACCCTCTGTTTATTGTCTACCTAGAGGAAGAACAGGTGGAGTGCAGCGAGATGAGGCTCGGCCGACACTGCAGAGCCTCCTGCCATAATACAGCAGCCAGAGTATACAGACCCACCTCACCTCACCTCACCTCATTGCAAAATGGCCCCCAGCAGCAGAATGACTTTGGCCATAGACTTTGGTGTGGCTGGTTTCCTTGGGGTGCCAGTGTGTGTACTTAGCGATCCAGGCCTGCTGTTTTCCAACCATTAAATGATCGAAACAAAAAACAAAGTTCCTATTCACTGATCATGCAGCTGGTTTGTGACCAACAGTAGCGCACACTGCCCGTGAGTGCTGGGTTTGCTGGCTGCTCTTAAGGCAGTCCATAGGCTCTGCCCTCTTTCGTCCAGCTGGGTGCATACTGGGTGACAACGGTTACTTTGGCTTATGACACCTGCTTGGATGTCTGCCACACTTAAAGAAAGACTTGCATTTCTATAGCGCCTTTCACAACCTCAGGCCGTCCCAAAGCGCTTTACAGCCAATGAAATACTTTTTGAAGCGCAGTTGTAATGTAGGAAACGCAGCAGCCAATATGGCTACAGCAAGGTCCCAAAAACAGGATGGATGAGATAATCTGTTTTAGGTGTTGGTTGAGGGATAAATATTGGCCGGGAGAACTCCCCTGCTCTTCTTTAAATAGTGCCATGGGATCTTTTATGTCCACCCGAGGGGGCAGAAGAGGCCTCAGTTTGACGTCTCATTCCAAAGACGGCACCTCCAACAGTGCAGCGCTCCCTCAGTACTGCACTGGGAGTGTCAGCCTAGATTTTTGTGCACATGTCTCTGGAGTGCGACTGCAACCCACAACCT
Source organism: Somniosus microcephalus (assembly GCF_052327205.1). Lineage (NCBI taxonomy): Eukaryota > Metazoa > Chordata > Chondrichthyes > Squaliformes > Somniosidae > Somniosus > Somniosus microcephalus. Next base: position 31,245,602 of record NC_140998.1, on the reverse strand, counting down.
ACTGACTCAGAGGCAATTGACAAACAGCAACCCGCTCCCCTAATGTGCCCACGTCAGCCTGCTGTCTCCTGCATCTGTCCTCAGTTTGCCATGCCCACTAGTTTGCTGCAATCAGTAGATTCTTATTATGTATAATATACACCCAAGCCTAAATCAAGAGAGAACATGAGGTCCTATCACAGATCCCTGGGAATGCCACAAACTATATCGTGCCTATCTGAGAAACATCCATTTATATCCTACTCTTTCTTTCAGTTATCCCTCTATCCATCCAGCCACTTTACCTTTAATATCATCTTTGCACTGAAGTGTCTTATGTGACACTTTATCAAATATGTTTTAGAACCGAGAATAAAACATGCTGTGATCCAACTGATTTACAGGTAGTTTCCGTAATGCCATTCAAGAGGCAGAAACAATAAGGACAGAGGTTTCAGGAAAAGGAAATGCCATACTGGTTCAGTAGGGGGTACGTGTCTGAGCTTAGAGTTAAAGCAGTTTTTGGAGCATCTAAAACTATGTTACACATAAACTGTGATCTACCAAAATGCTGAGATTGCTTAATGCTGACATTGGGATAGAAAGAGACTTGTCAAACACACATGTACACGTGCCCTACAATAACAAGAGTAGATCATCTTTCAACTCACACTATTACAAATTAGATTTCCCTGTTCATGTAAAGGAGTCAATGTGATTCTACTGTGAAGGCTGCTTGCTGAGGTCTCCAAGACAAGCTCATATGTGCCTTTGTTAAGTTGTAACTTAAGAAGCTTTGATTACAGTGTCTCTGATGACGGACATCACTGTGTAGGTTTGACAGAAGACTCTAGACAACTTTTCACATCAAATACTTTCATTTGTAGATATTGGGGAAAAGTGAGTTAGCATGTCACAAATTGCTGCAAATTTGCAGCTGGTTGCAGGCGATATTTTTCTTTCAGTCAAGGTCAGTCTCCGCCAGTTTCTCCCCTCGCCAGCACTTAAACTTTAATCACCAGTGTGTTTTGAAGTTCTGAAGAAAGGTGCACCCTCCAAAACGCAAACCTGTCTTTTCAATTTACAGACATTGATGGACCTGCTTTTTGCAATTCCTGTTTGTGGGTCTCTCAAAGTGTTCGGCCTCTCCGCCCGTCAAACACTGAAGAAAGTTTCCAAGCTGGTCACTAATCGTTGCTCTGGGCAAGCACTTCGCTCTGTTCACTGGCACGGTTTATAACTGGAATTGAAATGCAATGAGCACACTGGTGAGCAGCGAGGGTGGTGTTAAGTCTGTAAGACCAGCTGGAAGTCTTACAGTCAGCAAGTATGCAGCTCCATTCACCGGCACTTGCAGTTCGGCTCTAACTTTATAAAATGGGGGCTCGCAGAGCTAAGAATTGACATCTGGAAGAACAACAGTTACAGTAACCAGCTGGAAACTTCCTTCAATGTTTGATAAGTGCAGACAGACAGAATACTGCACTCAAAACAAGCCTATGAATAAAGTATCGGTAGGGGGTAAGAAACTGACTGGGAAAACTTCAATGTCAGGTAACATTCATGGGATGCCCTGCCCCAGCAAACCACTTGTCCTATTAATTATCACAGCAGGAAAGTGAGCTATTCTCTCTGGCTTTTGTCACCACTAATGGAGGGGAACACTCCTGCAGTTTCACATATGTTTGCGTTTAATGGGGATATAAAATCCAGTAAAAGAGAGGCTTTTTGTAATTTATATTGGTGGGTTCATATTTGCTTTCATCAAATTGAAGAATGCCAGTTCTGGAGAATGCAAGTCTTCTAAATTTTGCACTCAGTTTCAGCATCTGGCATTACCAGGTCAGGTCGATCTTGGGCAAGATGCAGAGTAAAGCCCCACACCCCCTTTCTGGGTAGAAATAGAATAAAAAGCTATTCAAATACTGTTCACACATCCAGTTCCTCCAAATTTGGTTAGCGTTAAGAAATAATAGAGGTGCCATTACACTACTAGCTCTATTCTATAGGCCACCAACGAGTGGGAAAGATATAGAGGAGCAAATTTGCACAGAAATTAAAGAGAGGTGTAAGAACTATAGAGTACTAATAATGGGGGACTTCAATTGTCCTAATATAGACTGGGATTGTAATAGTGTAAAGGGCAGAGTGGGGAAGAATTTCTGAAGTGTGTTCAGGAGAACTTTCTTGATCAGTACGTTTCCAGCCCAACGAGGAAGGAGGCATTGCTGGATCTGGTTCTGGGGAATGAGGTGGGTCAAGTAGAGCAAGTGTCAGTAGGGGAACATTTAGGGAACAGTGATCATAGTATCATAAGGAAAAGGACAGGGAGCAATCTAGAGTAAAAATACTTAATTGGAGGAAGGCAAATTTCAGTGGGTTGAGAATGGATCTGGCCCGGGTAAATTGGAATCAAAGATTGGCAGGCAAAACTGTAATCGAATAATGGGCTACCTTTAAAGAGGAGATGGTTCGGGAACAGTCGAGGTACATTCTCATGAGGGGGAAAGGTAGGGCAACTAAAGCCAGAGCTCCTTGGATGACGAAAGAGATAGAGAGTAAGATGAAGGCGGCGTATGACAGATGTCAGGTTGAGAATACAAGTGAGAATCAGGCTGAATATAGAATGTTCAGAGGGGAAGTGAAAAAGAAAATGAGAGAGGCAAAGAGAGAGTATGAGAATAGATTGGCAGCTAACATAAAAGGGAATTCAAAAGTCTTCTATCGGCATATAAATAATGAACAGGTAGTAAGAGATGTGGGGCCGATTAGAGACCAAAAAGGAGACCTACGCATGGAGGCAGAGGGCATGGCTGAGGTATTAAATGAGTTCTTTGCATCTGTCTTCACCAAGGAAGAAGATGCTGCCAAAGTCAGTGAAAGAGGAGGTAGTGGAGATACTGGATGAGGTAAAAATTGAGAAAGAGGAGGTACTAGAAAGGCTGTCTGAACTTAAAGTTAATAAATTACCAGGACCGGATGGGATGCATCCCAGGATGCTGAGGGAGGTTAAGGAGGAATTCACGGAGGTACCGGCCATAATCTTCCAATCCTCCTTAGGGGTGGTGCCAGAGGACTGGAGAATTGCAAATGTTACACCCTTGTTCAAAAAAGGGTGCAAAGATAAACCCAGCAACTACAGGCCAGTCTGTTTAACCTCGGTAGTGGGGAAGCTTTTGGAGACGATAATCAGGGACAAAGTTAACAGTCACTTGGACAAGTGTGGTGTTGAGATTAAGCCAATTTGTTGATATTAGCTCATCTCTGGACTTTCAAATAATCAGGATCATCTGCAAACCAATATGGTGAGAATACTGTGTTTAATCAAAAGTTTAAAAAGGAATATAACACACTAGTTTTTTCAAAGTAAACATTTCGGACCTCTAGGACACTCAGCTAAGAGCATCAAGGGAATGCCGAGAGGCTGGGGCTGGGGCAGGCGGTAGCTCATCGCACGGCGGACTGCCAGGTCAATCCCAAGATCCAAATAGCAGTATTGTTGGACTGACAGGTTGTGTAAATGTTCAATTTCTTATTTCCCCCAAAACGTTTTCTCTTAATACACAGCAATCGGCAGGACCACCTAGACTGCTCTCAACCAGTTTATTTTAATGAAAATGTAATTATCCCCTTTAACTTCAGGTAGATTTCCCCTTCTTTGCAAGGGCTCTTCCTAAACTAAGGTGCCCAATGGCACGTCGAGTTCTTTGTCTCAACTCTCGGATGAAGGCCCTCCCCTCTAAGGGGTCATAGAAACATAGAAGATAGGAACAGGAGTAGGCCATTCGGCCCTTCGAGCCTGCTCCGCCATTCAATGAGATCATGGCTGATCATCCAAATTCAGTACCCTGTCCCTGCCTTCTCCCCATATCCCTTGATCCCTTTAGCCTTAAGAAATATATCCAACTCTTTCTTGAATATATTTAATGAACTGGCCTCCACCGCCCTCTGTGGCAGAGAATTCCACAGGTTCACCACTCTCTGGGTGAAGAAATTCCTCCTCATTTCAGTCCTAAATGGCTTAGCCCTTATCCTTAGACTATGGTCCCTGGTTCTGGACTCCCCGGCCATCAGAAACATCCTTCCTGCATCTAGTCTGTCCAGGCCTGACAGAATTTTATAGCTTTCGATGAGATCCCCTCTCAATCTTCTAAACTCCAGTGAGTATAAGCCCAATCGACACACTCTCTCCTCATACGTTATTCCTGCCATCCCAGGTATCAGCCTGGTGAATCTTCGCTGCACTCTCTCCATGGCAAGAACGTCCTTCCTCAGGTAAGGCGACCAAAACTGCACACAATACTCAAGGTGCGGTCTCACCAAGGCCCTGTACAACTGTAGCAAGACATCCTTGTTCCTGTACTCGAACCCTCTTGCTACGAAGGCCAACATACCATTTGCCTTCTTAACCGCCTGCTGCACCTGCATGCTTACCTTCAGCGACTTGTGCACAAGAACACCCATGTCTCTTTGCACTTCCCCTTCTCCCAATCTATTGCCATTCAAAAAATAATCTGCCTTCCTGTTTTTGCCACCAAAGTGGATAACCTCACATTTATCCACATTATAGTGCATTTGCCATATTTCTGCCCAATCACCCAACCTGTCCAAATCGTACTGGAGTTTCACGACATCCTCGTCACAGCATACCCTCCCACCCAGCTTTGTGTCGTCTGCAAATTTGGAGATATTACATCCAATTCCCATGTCCAGATCATTAATATATATTGTGAACAGCTGGGGTCCTAGGACCGATCCTTGCGGTACCCCACTAGTCACTGCCTGCCACTCGGAAAACGACCCGTTTATTCCAACTCTTTGCTTTCTGTCCGCCAACCAGTTCTCTATCCAAGTCAATACCTTGCTCCCAATCCCATGTGCCTTAATTTTGCACGCTAATCTCTTATATGGGACCTTATCGAAAGCCTTCTGAAAGTCCAAATACACCACATCCACTGGTTCTCCGTTATCTATTTTACCAGTTACATCCTCAAAAAATTCCAGTAGATTAGTCAAGCATGATTTACCTTTTGTAAATCCATGTTGACTTTGTCTGATCCTGTCACTGCTTTCCAAGTGCTCTGCTATTACATCTTTTATAATGGACTCTAGCATTTTCCCCACTACCGATGTCAGGATTACCGGTCTATAATTCCCCGCTTTTTCTCTACCACCTTTTTTGAATAGTGGGGTAACATTTGCTACCCTCCAATCCATGGGTACTGTTCCAGAGTCTATCGAGTTCTGGAAGATGACCAGCAATGCATCTACTAACTCTAGGGCCACTTCCTTAAGTACCCTGGGATGTAGACCATCAGGCCCTGGGGATTTATCGGCCTTCAGTCCCATCAATTTTCCTAACACCATTTCCCTACAAATACTGATTTCTTTCAGTTCCACCCTTTCATCAGACCCTATGTTCCCCGGCATCTCTGGGAGGTTATTTGTGTCCCCCTTTGTGAAGACCGAACCAAAATATGTATTTAGTTGGTCTGCCATTTCTTTGTTCCCCATTATAAATTCCCCTGATTCTGACTGCAAGGGACCTACGCTTGACTTCACCAATCTTTTTCTCTTCACATATCTATAAAAGCTTTTAGAGTCAGTTTTTATGTTCCCTGCAAGCTTACTCTCATATTCTATTTTCCATTTCTTAATTAATCCCTTTGTCCTCCTTTGTTGAATCCTAAACTGCTCCCAATCCTCAGGTTTACTGCTTTTTCTGGCCAATTTATATGTCCTCTCCTTGGATCTTATGCTATCCCTAATTTCCCTTGTTAGCCACGGTTGAGTCACCTTTTTTGTTTTATTTTTATGCCAAACTGGGATGAACAAATTCTGTAGCTCATCCATTCGGTCTTTGAATGTTTGCCATTGCCAATCCACCGTCAACCTTTTGAGTGCCATTCCCCAATCAATCCTACCCAACTCGCTCCTCAGACCATCGTAGTTTCCTTTATTTAAATTGAGGACCCTAGTCTCTGAGTCAACTGCTTCATTCTCCATCTTAATGAAGAATTCGATTATATTATGATCGCTCCGACCCAAGGGGCCTCGTACAACAAGATTGCTAATTAATCCTTTCTCGTTACATAATACCCAGTCTAAGATGGCCTGATCTCTGGTTGGTTCCTCGACATATTGGTCCAGGAAACCATCCCGTAAACACTCCAGGAATTCCTCCTCCACAGTATTGTTACTAATTTGGTTGGCCCAATCTATATGTAGATTAAAGTCACCCATGATGACTGCTGTGCCCTTATTGCACGCTTCTTTAATTTCCCTTTTAATGCCATCCCCAACCTCCGCCTTACTGTTTGGAGGTCTATATACCACTCCCACTAACGTTTTTTTCTCCTTAGTATTTCTCAATTCTACCCATACAGATTCCACATCATCAGAGCTAATATCCTTCGTTACAATTGTGTTAATCCCTTCTTTAACCAGTAATGCTACCCCACCTCCCTTTCCTTTTTGCCTATCTTTCCTGAATATCGAATACCCCTGGATGTTGAGTTCCCAGTCTTGGCCATCCTTGAGCCACGTTTCCGTAATCCCAACCAAATCGTATTCGTTTACCTCTATTTGCACAGTCAATTCATCCACCTTATTACAAATGCTCCTCGCTTTAAGACAGAAAGCCTTCAGGCTTGTTTTTTTAATGCTCTTAGACCTATTAGAATTATTATTTACTGCGGCCACGTTTGATTTAAACCGTTGATTTCTCTGACTGTCACTTTTGTTTTTCTCCTTCCTATCCTTTGCTTTCATCCTTGTTTCCCTTTCCTCTGTCTCCCTGCTCAGGTTCCCAACCCCCTGCCATTTTAGTTTAAACCCACCTCCCCCAGAACCGGTTCCAATGTCCCAGGAACTTGAATCCCTCCCCCTGGCACCATTCCTCTAGCCACGTATTCATCTGAAGAATCCTTCTATTTCTACTCTGACTAGCACGTGGTACTGGTAGCAATCCTGAGATTACTACCTTTGAGGTCCTGTTTTTTAATTTATCTCCTAACTCCCTATATTCCGCTTTTAGGACCTCATCCCGCTTTTTACCTATATCGTTGGTGCCTATATGCACCACGACAACTGGCTGTTCACCCTCCCCTTCCAAGATGTTCTGCAGCCGCTCGGAGACATCCTTGACCCTTGCACCAGGGGGGCAACACACCATCCTGGAGTCTCGTTTGCAGCCGCAGAAACGCCTATCTATTCCCCTTACAATAGAATCCCCTATTACTATAGCTCTACCCCTCTTTTTCCTCCCATTCTGTGCAGCAGAGCCACCCCTGGTGCCAGGAAGTTGGCTGCTGCTGCTTTCCTCTGATAAGCCATCCCCCCCAACAGTACTCAAAGTGGTATATCTGTTGGAGAGGGGGATGGCCACAGGGGACCCCTGCACTACCTGCCTGCGCCTAGTACTCTGCCTGTTGGTCACCCGTTCCCTTTCTTCCTGTCCAACCTCGACCTGCGGTGTGTCCAACTCCGTAAATGTGCTATTCACGATGTCCTGAGCATCATGAACGCTCCAGTATGCATCCAATCGCAGCTCCAGTGCCGCAATGCGGTCTGTCAGTAGCTGCAGCTGGATGCACTTCCTGCACATGTAGTTGTCAGGGACACAGGAAGTGTCCCTGAATTCCCACATATCGCAGGAGGAGCATACCACGTGGCCCAGCTGTCCTGCCATGACTTACCCTTTAATTAATTGAATTTAAATTAAATCAATCAATCCCACTAATTACACTACAGTTAACTGGTTTACCAACAGTCTCCGCTACACCAGAGAGACCGTAGAAACTATAAACCACCGAGTTAAAGTTTGAAAAAAGAGCAAAATACTCATGCTCTTCCCTCACATGCCTTTCCTGTTTATACATTCTGAAGACCCATCCATCGTAATTTGTCTCATCTCTCGTGTCCTGATCCTCCCTGGTACAACCAGTACAAGACCTGGCCTTGTACCCTCTTAATCAGGGGCCCATGTTAGAGCGGTCTGCTCAGCCAGTTGCCATCTGAACTATTTCCCCTTAACCTAACAGACTATTCTACCCTGGGGTGATACATTAGCCCCCATACATTCCTTCTATTCTATATCCTTGCACTTAATTAACTTCTACACATCTTCGCAAGCAGTTCTATTAAGCAAACTCCAGTTCCTACCTTAGCATTATACCATGGTTATCAGTAATAATAGAAGCAACGTAGGCGTTGAGCCTCAGTTGGTCAAATTAGAGATACATAAACAAAGCTGAAGTCCTAACTTACAAACAGCGGATAGCTAGCCTGGAAACAAGGTCATATAAAACCGTCACACTGCAGAATGTTACAACATCCGCAGGGAACCAAGAACATAAGCAAATTCTAAGCATCTATCCAGTTATTCGAACACCAGTCTGAAGAGACTTTTTGGACTCAAATTCGAACACAGTCATGTTAACACAGTCTTATTCACGTCACAATTTCATTCGCAAAACCCCATTTATTTTGGATACCCTAATTTCTAAGTGGATTAATTAAGGAAAGCCAGCACGGATTTGTTAAAGGCAAATTCTGTTTAACCAACTTGATCGAGTTTTATGATGAGATAACAGAAAGGGTTGATGGGGCCAATGCGGTTGACGTGGTGTACATGGATTTCCAAAAGGTGTTCGATAAAGTGCCACATAATTGGCTTGCCAGCAAAGTTGAAGCCCATGGAATAAAAGGGGCAGTGGCTGCATGGATACGAAATTGGCTAAGTGACAGGAAACAGAGAGTAGTGGTGAACGGTTGTTTTTTGGACTGGAGGACGGTATACAGTGGCGTTCCCCAGCGGTCGGTTCTAGGACCACTGATTTTCTTGATATATATTAATGACTTGGACTTGGGAGTACAGGGCACAATTTCAAAATTTGCAGATGACACAAAACATGGAAATATAGTGAACAGTGAGGAGGATAGTGATAGACTTCAAGAAGACATAGACAGGCTGGTGAAGTGGGCAGATGAAATTTAACGCAGAAAAGTGCGAAGTGATACATTTTGGTAGGAAGAACGAGGAGAGGCAATATTAACTAAAGGGTATAATCCTAAAGAGGGTGCATGAACAGAGAGACCTGGGGGTATATGTGCACAAATCATTGAAGGTGGCAGGGCAGGTTGAGAAAGCGGTTAAAAAGCATACGGGATCCTGGGCTTCATAAATGGAGGCATAGAGTACAAAAGCAAAGAAGTTATGATGAACATTTATAAAACACTGTTTCGGCCTCAACTGGAGTATTGTATCCAATTCTGGGAACTGCACTTTAGGAAGGATGTGAAGGCCTTAGAGAGGTTGCAGAAAAGATTTACGAGAATGATTCCAGGGAGGGGGGACTTCAGTTACGTAGATAGACTAGAGAGGCTGGGGTTGTTCTCCTTAGAGCAGAGACGGTTGAGAGGAGATTTGATAGAGGTCTTCAAAATCACGAGGGGTCTAGACAGAGTAGATAGGTGTTCCCATTGGTGGAAGGGTCAAGAACCAGAGGACACAGATTCAAGGTGATTGGCAAAAGAATCAAAGGCGATGTGAGGGAAAACTTTTTTTACTCAGCGAGTGGTTAGGATCTGGAATGCACTGCCTGAAAGGGTGTGGAGGCAGACTCAATCGTGGCTTTCAAAAGGGAGTTGGATAAGTACCTGAAGGAAAAAAATTTGCAGGCCTCATGGAAAAGGCGGGGGAGTGGGACTAGTTGAAGTGCTCTTGCAGAGAGCTGGCATGGGCTCGACGGGCCGAATGGCCTTGTTCTGTGCTGTAACCATTCTGATTCTATAAATGTGGGGCTGGTATCTAACAAAGAGAAATAAATGATGACCAATTTAGTGGTTCACTCTGCCATCTGGTGGTGGTTACAGCTTTGCACAGGTTTCTGTACTGAAGTTAGAAAAATGTATTTTTTTAATTACATGATATTTATCTGATCTTGATGTACTTTGATTACAGGCCACCAGTACATTTTTGTTAATTAAACATTTATCTCAAGATTCCAATTCTACTGTGTGATTGGATTTAAATTGAAATATATGTTTTTACAACATCGAATCATAGAAATTTACACATTCGGCCCATCATGTCTGTGCCGGCCGACAAAGAGCTATCCAGCCTGATCCCACTTTCCAGCTCTTGGTCAGTAGCCTTGTAGGTTACGGCACTTCAAGTGCATATCCAAGTACTTTTTAAATGTGATGAGGGTTTCTGCCTCTACCACCCTTTCAGGCAGTGAGTTCCAGACCCCCACCGCCCTCTGGGTGAAAAAGGTCTCCTCAAATCCCCTCTAATCCTTCTGCCAATTACTTTAAATCTTCGCCCCCCTGTTTATTGACCCCTCTGCTAAGGGAAATGGGTCCTTCCTATCCACTCTATCTAGGCCCCTCATAATTTTACACACCTCAATTAGGTCTCCCCTCAGCCTCCTCTGTTCCAAAGAAAACAACCCCAGCCTATCCAGTCTTTCCTCATAGCTAAAATTCCCCAGTCCTGGCAACATCCTCGCAAATCTCCTCTGTACCCTCTCTAGTGCAATCACATCTTTCCTGTAATGTGGTGACCAGAACTGCATGCCGTACTCTAGTGTTTTATACAGTTATAGCATAAAAACATACATAATATATGTGGGAGGTTAAGTTAAAAGATGAAGTGGCTTGTGCAGCCAGGGAGGAAACCTATATTCTTTTAACTAGAAAGACAGGCTAACTCAAACTATACAGGAGAAAATACATCATCCCTCGATTCCATATGGAAAATAAAGTCAGGATTATACCTAGGAGATGTAATTTCTGTAAAATATTGCTCACTCATGAATATTTACAGATGGATTACTGGATTTTAAAATTTCAACGGTAGAAATTCGTTCCTGGGATGTGGATGTCGCTGGCAAGGCCAGCATTTATTGCCCATCCCTAATTGCCCTTGAGAAGGTGGTGGTGAGCCGCCTTTTTGAACCGCTGCAGTCCGTGTGGCAAAGGTACTCCCATGGTGCTGTTAGGTAGGGAGTTCCAGGATTTTGACCCAGTGACTATGAAGGATCGGCGATATATTTCTAAGTCAGAATGGTGTGCAACTTGGAGGGGAACTTGGAGGTGGTGGTGTTCCCATGTGCCTGCTGCCCTTGTCCTTCTAGGTGGTAGAGGTCGTGGGTTTGGGAGATGCTGTCGAAGAAGCCTTGGCGAGTTGCTGCAGTGCACCTTGTAGATGGTACACACTGCAGCCACGGTACGCTGGTGGTGGAGGGAGAGGATGTTTAAGGTGGTGGATAGGGTGCCAATCAAGCGGGCTGCTTTGTCCTGGATGGTGTCGAGCTGCTTGAGTGTTTTTGGAGCTGCACTCATCCAGGCAAGTGGAGAGTATTCCATCACACTCCTGACTTGTGCCTTGTAGATGGTGGAAAGGCTTTGGGGAGTCAGGAGGTGAGACACTCTCCGCAGAATACCCAGACTCTAACCTGCTCTTGTTGCCACAGTATTTATGCGGCTGATTCAGTTAAGTTTCTGGTCAATGGTAACCCCCAAGATGTTGATGGGGGGGGGATTCGGCGATGGTAATGCCGTTGAATGTCAAGAGGCGGTGGTTAGACTCTCGCTTGTTGGCGTTAGTCATTGCCTGGCACTTGTGTGGCTCGAATGTTACCTGCCACTTATCAGCCCAAGCCTGAACGTCGTCCAGGTCTTGTTGCATGCGGGCATGGACTGCTTCATTATCTGAGGAGTTGTGAATGGCGCTGAACACTGCAGTCATCAACGAACATCCCCATTTCTGACCTTATGATGAAGGAAAGTGTGGTGTATGTAACCTGTTCCACCTTAAGAGAACTTAAGCCTGTTCCACCTTAAGAGATGTACTACTTTCTCTGGCTGCTGTATACGTAATACCGGTGGTGACCACACCGATATATAAATTGGCCATTGGGTCTTTATCTGGTTTTTCGCCTCTCCCGGGAGATCACATGGGTTCGGGTGGATGCAGAGTGATAGAAGATTTGAGGTTAGGATCAGATCAGCCATGATCTTATTGAATGGTGGAGCAGGCTCGAGGGGCCGATTGGCCTACTCCTGCTCCTATTTCTTATGTTCTTATAAGCACTGTGTAGTAATATTGTATTCAGTATAGTCCCTACCTCCAACCAGTAAAGACCTGTTGAATTTACTCTTGTAGTCTGTGTAGTAATTATCACTATAACACACAGACTTAACAGTGGCGACGAGTCCGATTCTTACCCTGCGGCAGTTATTTCCACGGCGGCTTCGTCCACAGACAGGACGTCGAAGAGAGGTTTCCACCCTCATCACCCTACTGGAAGACACGTCGAGCGGCAGGCATCGAGAAACCGGAGTGCAGAAGACATCCTGACCTCGAAGCCTCCATCAGCGACTGTCAGCTTCTTCTTTCTACCTCGGTGGTGGGTAAGCCGGGCAGCGACGCGACAGAAAGTCAACCGCGTTGGCTGTACAGACGGGGCTGGGAAGACGGAGGAATAAGGGCGGTGAGATCGATCGCGACCGGAGATAAGGGCCGGGCCGCTTTCGAGCGAGAGGCGCAGCGCGGGGACATCGATCGCGACCGGAGATAAGGGCCGCATTCGGGCTAAAAGGCGCAGCGTCTGGGGAAACTGAAGGCGCGAGAGCCGCGGTGAAGCGGAGACAGCGTCGGGGGACGGTTGAAGACCGCCAAGCGCGGGAAAACCGCCATTTTATGGGCAGAGGACGACGACAAGAGCGGGAAGCCGCCATCTTGGATAACATAAAAATACAATAAATTGCAACGATGCCTAAACATGGGAACATTAATACCTTTGATAGTGACATCGAAGATTGGGCCATGTATGTAGAACGCATACAAAATTATTGTAAGGCAAATAAAATTCCTGATGCAGATAAAGCACTAACATTATTAAATTTAATGGGTGCGAAGACATATGGGCAATTGAAACACCTTGTATCGCCAGATGAACCGGCGGATAAGACGTTCGAGGAGATTGTTACTGTCCTGAAAAATCATCTAAACCCCACGCCGCTGATGCTAGCGGAACGATTTAAATTTTACGACAGAAGGCAGCTGCAGAATGAAAGCAATGCTGAATATTTGATGGAATTACGTAAGCTAGCAAAATATTGTCAGTTTGGAACGGGACTGACAGAGGCACTACGAGATAAATTTGTGTGTGGTTTATTTAAACAGGATACACAAAAGCGACGGCTCGAGGAGAATGAGCTGACGCTTGAGAAGGCGGTCACTATGGCAGCAGCACACGAAGCCGCAGCGAGAGGCACGGCAGTAATGCAGCTACGGTCACCGGAACTCGGTACAAACAAATTGGGTTTGAGTTCTGTCAAATGTTATCGTTGTGGAAAGACAACGCACGATCAGAACCAGTGTTGGTTTAAAAACCAAGAATGCAGAACGTGTGGCAGGCTTGGCCACATAGCTAAAGTATGCCGGTCAGGAAAGAAGACCAGCAACAAAAAGTCACCGCAAGGAAAATACGCAAAGGTACACAAGGTGACAAAGAACAGTTTGACCGAACAGAAGTCAGATTCAGACGCTAGCAGTAATGAACTGGATAGCTTAAGAGTACACAACGTTGGTAAGGATGCAGATCTCCAGACAATTTGGGTCACTCTTCAGATAGCAGGAGTCCAAGTAAAAATGGAATTGGACACTGGATCGGCATTGACGGTCATGAATAAGAAAGATTACAGAAGGTTATTCCAACATATTCCCCTACAGGATACGGAGATTATATTGAAAACATACACGGGGCAAAGAGTGTACCCCATCGGAAAAATAGAGGTAGAAGTGGTCCACAAGGGCGAAGAAAGCCAAGTAATGGACTTATATGTGCTACCTGAAGGAGGTCCACCACTACTAGGACGGGAGTGGATTAGGAAAATGAATATGGACTGGCACTCCTTGAAGGCACTAACGGTAGATTCCGGGGAAACAGATGTCAAACCTAAACGATTGTCCAGAATATTGGATGATGCTAAAGAGGTGTTCCAGCAGGGACTGGGAACACTGAGAGGAATTACGGCAAACATCAAGATTGATGAACATGCACAACCAAAATGTTTTAAAGCCAGACCGGTACCCTATGCAATACGACCTACTGTTGAAGCGGAACTGGAAGCACTAGAACGTTCAGGTGTACTGTCTAAGGTATATTGGAGTGAGTGGGCTACGCCCATTGTTCCCGTTATGAAACGTCCTGCGAGCAACAAGCCAGGAGATCCAGGGAAGGTTCGCATCTGTGGAGATTTCAAAATCACCGTTAATCCGGTGCTTCACACGGTGCAGTATCTGCTTCCACGGATTGAGGATATTTTCGCTTCATTGTCTGGCGGGAAACACTTCACCAAGATAGACCTGGCGCAGGCGTACTTGCAGATGGAGGTTGAGGAAGAGTCACGCCAATACCTCACGATCAACACGCATCGAGGGTTGTACCGGTACAATAGGCTGGTTTTTGGAGTGGCATCGGCTCCAGCAATTTGGCAGAGGGCCATGGAGCAGGTATTACAGGGAATTCCAGGCACACAATGTTACCTGGACGATATTCTGATCACAGGTGATGGTGATGAACAACATCTCGCAAACTTGGAACTGGTGCTCAACAGACTGAAAGAGTATGGACTTAGAGTAAATCGGCAGAAATGCGAGTTCTTCCAGAAGCGGATCTCGTACTGTGGCCATGTCATTGACCGGGAGGGGCTTCATAAGTCTCCTGACAAGATTGAGGCAGTTGTAAAGGCTCCCGCTCCGGAGAATGTCTCTCAGTTGAGGTCGTTTCTAGGATTAATTAACTATTACCATAAATTTCTGCCAAATCTATCCACGGTACTGCACCCGTTAAACGCTCTTTTACAGAAAGGGGTACCATGGGAATGGGGCGAAAACTGTAAGAAGGCATTTCGCAAAAGCAAAGAATTGATCACCTCAGAGGAAGTGTTGGCTCACTTCAACCCGACACTGCCTATTCGGTTGGCTTGTGATGCTTCTCCATATGGTATTGGGGCAGTACTCTCACACAAGTTGCCAAATGGCACAGAAAGGCCAGTCGCGTTTGCATCCAGATCATTGACCTCCGCTGAGCGCAACTATGCGCAGATCGATAGGGAGGCTCTTAGCCTTGTATGGGGAGTGAAGAAGTTTAATCATTACCTGCAGGGCCAAAAATTCACACTTCTGACAGACCATCAACCGTTGGTATCCATTTTTAACCCTAAGAAGGGTGTTTCGGTGATGACAGCGCAGCGTCTCCAGAGATGGTCTCTTTTCCTAGGGGCACATCAATATCAAATAGAATTCAAAGGTACGAAACAGCATGGCAATGCTGATGGGCTGTCGCACCTGCCACTACCTGAAGAAGACACGACGAAAGTTGACCCTGTTGAGTTATTTCATTCGACCATCAGAGTGTTTACCAGTCACCAATGCAAGTATTGAAAGAAAAACCAGGAACGACCCGACACTGTCCAGAGTCTACGAGGTGACAGTGAAAGGATGGCCAACACGGGGTGATCCTCTGTTACAGGCATTTTCGGCAAGGCGAGGCCAGCTGTCCGTCTGCCATGGTACCTTGATGTACGGGACAAGAGTGATTATTCCTCCCAAGTTAAGGGAAAGAGTTTTAAACGAACTGCATGAAGGTCATCTGGGGGGAGTTAAAATGAAAAGTCTTGCTAGGGCTTATGTATGGTGGCCGGGTATTGACCAACAGATTGAGGAGTTAACGAAAAGCTGCGCTGGGTGCCAAAAAGTGCAAATTGCACCTCCGATAGCACCACTACACCCATGGGAATGGCCTTCAGCCCCATGGCAACGCGTACACATTGACTTTGCTGGTCCATTCATGGACTCCATGTTCCTAATCGCGGTGGACGCACATTCCAAATGGCCAGAAGTCATCAAGATGAATACCACTACTTCAGAAAAGACAATTGCAGTGTTAAGAACAATATTCGCAAGGAACGGATTGCCAGAACAGATCTGTTCGGACAACGGACCACAGTTTGTATCGGAAGAATTCCGACAATTCTTAAAGAAGAATGGAGTAAAACATTATACCTCTGCCCCATATCATCCGGCGACAAACGAGTTGGCTGAAAGATTTGTCCAGACATTCAAAAAGGCAATTAAGGCCATGAACGATGATCAGATTCCACTGCAACACAAGGTCGACAAGTTCCTGATGTCATATCGAAACGCCGATCATGCAGTGACTAACCAAAGTCCTGCCATGATGTTTTATAACAGGAGGTTGCGGTCCAAGTTGGACTTGTTAAAACCAAATGTGCGGAGGGAAGTGGAAAACAAACAGTTTCGGCATATTAACAACAAGACCACTCGAACTTTCGACGTAGGACAACCAGTGTTGGCAAGGGGCTATGGAAACGAAAAATGGCAGTCCGGAACAATTCGGGCCAGACAAGGACCTTTGATGTACACAGTAGATATTGGTCATAATGTGATAAGGCGTCATGCGGATCAACTGGTAGAGTCGAGAGCAAGGGTCGAACCCATGGTTGTGACAGAGACAACTGTGGAAGACGTTAATGAACCTGAAGCATCTACCTCGGCAGGGAATGTACTTGATGATGATGACACCCAATACATTGGAAACCAAATAGAGGAGGCACCTCAACAACAAGAATCAGAGACTACTGAGAGGCGTTATCCAAGCCGCATCAGAAAGCCTCCTGAGAGACTGAACCTTTGAACTGTTATACCTGAAGTTATATATGTATATATGTTATTATGTTATGTTAAATGGGGATATGACTGTTAAGCTAAAAAGGGAGGATTGTGGTGTATGTAACCTGTTCCACCTTAAGAGAACTTAAGCCTGTTCCACCTTAAGAGATGTACTACTTTCTCTGGCTGCTGTATACGTAATACCGGTGGTGACCACACCGGTATATAAGCACTGTGTAGTAATATTGTATTCAGTATAGTCCCTACCTCCAACCAGTAAAGACCTGTTGAATTTACTCTTGTAGTCTGTGTAGTAATTATCACTATAACACACAGACTTAACAGAAAGGTCATTGATGAAGCAGCTGAAGATGGTTGGGCCGAAGACACTGACCCGAGGAACCCCTGCAGCGATGTCCTGAAGCTGTGATGATTGACCTTCAACCACTACAACCATCTTCCTTTGTGCTAGGTATGACTCCAGCCAGTGGAGAGTTTCCCCAAAGGTTCTAAATCCACATCCCATAAGGAATGGTCCAATCGTCAATCACACAATTTCCAGCTGCACTCCAAACCTGTGGCTTGGTGTGGGACTGGAGTCACTTTTGGCTAGGCTGGGTAAGGCGGCAGGTTTCCTTACATTAGCGAACCAGTTGGGTTTTTACTACAATCCGACAGCTTCATGGTCACTTTTACTGATGCCCACTTTTTATTTCCAGATCATTTTTTTTTTTTTTTTATAAACTGAATTCAAATTCTCAAACTTGCTCTGGTAGGATTTGAACCCACGTTCTCTGGATTACTGGTCCAGTAACATAATCACTGCGCCACTGTACCCTATCCTGTGGGTCTCTGTCATGCCTCCATATTTTTTAGTCCTTATTTGGATGTGGGGCAATTTTCTTGTTCCTCTTTAGATCCCTGCAGGCCATGAGCTATTTTTTGCGAACTTGGAGGTCATCCAAAACTCGGTTGCCTGTGTCCTAACTCGCACCAAATCCCGTTCACCCATCACCCGTGCTCGCTGACCTACATTGGCTCCCGATTAAACAACTCATCGGTTTTAAAATTCTCATCCATATTTTCAAATCCCTCCATGGCCTCACCCTTTCCTATCGCTGTAACCTCCTTCAGCCCCACAACCACCACTGCCCCCCCCTCCCCCCGAGAGATATCTGCGCTCCTCTAATTCTGCCCTCTTGAGCATCCCTGATTATAATCGCTCAACCGTTGGTGGCCGTGCCTTCTGTTGCCTAGGCCCTAAGCTCTGTAATTCCCTCCCTCTCCGCCTCGCTACCTCTCTTTCCTCCTTTAAGACACTCATTAAAACCTACCTTTTTGATCAAGCTTTTGGTCACCTGCCCTAATTTCTCCTTATGTGGCTCAGTGTCAAATTATTGTCTTATAATACTCCTGTGACGCACCTTGGGGCATTTTACTACGTTAAAGGCGCTATATAAATACTTGTTGTTGAAGGTGGGAAGGCCACCTGTTCCCTGCAAATGCCACTCTTGGTCAAGAGGCTTCACTCAGCAGCTCTGCTCAAGGGCGAATTCTACCCAAGAGTTTCTTTTTGAAAATAATCAGTGTAAAATCCACGTTAAGCATGTGCAGTGGCATCATGCAATTAAAAAAGCATAGCTTTGCACTTTGCCTACCACACCATACCAGAACCAAGTGACCAAACTCCACAGCCACTATTATAGAAAGTGTAAAAGTGGAAACCGACTCACTTTCCAGTTTTTATTTTAAAACGGCTGCTGTATTGGGGAAACGTTTGGCCACTCCTTGCCACGTCCTCCAGATGGCAATGTACTGCCGTAGGAATTTCAAGAAAATTTACACCTGTCACCAACGTTTAGAGGTCTGCCGCAAGTATTATTTCTTCACAGATGAATCGTGTGGCACTTGAAAATATATGTCGTTTTGCAGGGCTACCTGAATGTCTAACATGGGGCCCAATGTGGAACTGCAACTGGCCTCCAACCACTGGTATTGGTCAGTCTGAATGATATTAATTCTTCAAGGTCCCTGAGGCACCACGGAACTCAACGTTTGAAGATAAGGAGACAACAGGTTAGGCTTTTGCTAGAAATTTTTATTTCACATTGCAAAATACAGAATTAGATTCCAGTTACACTGAGTTTTTCTTTTTAAATCTAGACCTTTTAAGCACATTGCAATTAAAATTGGAATGTTGACACCCCAGGTGCAATCTCAGAATCAATAGATGAATGGCAGAATAATGTCAAACATTTGGTACACGTTACAGAGAGTAATGGATATCCAGGAATGGAACACAGGAACAGGAGTAGACCATTCAGCCCCTTGAGCCTGTTCCGCCGCTCAGTTAGATCATGGCTGATCTGTATATTAACTCCATCGACCCGCCTTGGTTCCATAACCTTCCTTGCCTAACAAAAATCTATCACTCTCAGTTTTGAGCGTTAATCCTGGTGCTGTGTGCCAGCTGTAGCTCTCTGTCGATGGGGACAGTGTGCCTTCTATTGTTGGCTCATGACGACATTCAGGGGGGGGGGGGGGGGGGGGAGCGGTAGATTTACAACTGCACATATTACTGTGTGACTTTAATAAAGAAACTATTTGCATTTAATTAGCCTTATAAAAAACATTTACAATCTGCACATGTGCATGTTTCTATCCTCTGGAGTGCAGTATCCATAACAAGGACTGTAACGTAGATCCTGTTAAACTGGATGAATGTTGCACGTTCGCTCTTGATTAAGAAGTTGGCTCTTGTTGAGGACCAATAGCTACGCACAACAGCACATTAACCAACTAATCCCCTTTGGCATAGTATCACTGAGATGTCTCTATTGCTGCATGTCTGTGACGCTGTGTGCCATTTCATACACAGCAGTACAAGGGCTATTAACTACCACCTTGCAATAAATTTTAATACTTTGAACAAGAAAACCCTTTACAAACTCCATGTTATACACTGTTGTGACCAAAAGATTGGGAAGCAATCTGCTCGCATCCTCTGCCAATCCTGCTCTGGCCTTTTGTGCGGTGCGAGAGAGCAGCTCAGGCAATTCTCGGACTCTTGCTGTGGAAAAGCTCCTGGCTTCCACTTGGCACTTTTCCATAGAATCATAGAATGACACAGCACAGAAGGTGGCCATTGGGCCCATTGTGCCTGTGTCGGCTCTTTGGTAGAGCTATCCAATTAATCCCACTCGTCTGCCCTTTCCCCCATAGTCCTGTAACTTTTTTTTCCCTTCAAGTATTTATTCAATTCTCTTCTGAATGTTACTAATGAATCTGCTTCCACCACCCTTTCAGGCAGTGCATTCCAGATCACAACAACTCGCTGCGTATAAAAAAAAGTCCTCATATCATCTTTTACCAATCACCTCAAATCTGTATCCTCTGGTTATCCACCCTTCTGTCGTTGGAAACAGTTTCTCCCTATTTACTTGATCAAAACATAATTTTAAACGCATCTTTATTACATCATTGCACCCAAGACCAAGAACTCAGTGGTGGTGGATGGGGGGATGGGTATTTTCCCACATGCCATCATTCTCTGCCACTGGACATTGGTGTTTTAACACATTTCACCACTACGTTGATGATACCTTATACTGCAAAGAAGAGCATGCACTCTCTTTACCCCGCTTCGATTCCTGGCAGGCGGCCACCCCCCTCATGTTGTATCGCTGCAATCAAGAGAGCAGAACAGACAAGACTGTTCGCGAACCCCTTATGCTTCTAGCTGGACGATGAGGCACACAGCAGCAGCTTGGTGGGGACAGCTTATCTGCTTTTTCCTGTGCAGCGAGGTTGGGAATTCAGGAGAGGGCTAGGGTTTGACCCAGTGTGTCTCTGCTGTTTGTAGCCCAACGTTGGTTTGTACCAGGACAACGAAACTGAAATGGCCCCCACAAAAACCATTCACTTTTTAAAATGAGAGGCAAGTGTAAAAATGGAGGAATTTAGTTTGGCATCAACTCATTAACACAAACATGTGAGATGTTTAGTGGAATGCGTGTGCCAATTTGGTTCAAAGTGCGGGTTGGAGTATTTCCACTAAACAGGCTCTACAGTTGACTAAGTGTTTTCTTTCAAATGGGGCAACTTTACATGGCGACAGTGGACTCTAACATCACTATAAATTTCACTCCTGATTCGAAGGGGTAGGGGAGAGTAAAGCCACGTAATAATTTTCGTTCGCTTCCCACAGCCTGGGTCGCACTTTCCTGCCGATGGATCTGGCTACACCACCTACCTCCTTTTCATCTTCCAGCCCCTTCTTGCTTCCTTCCATGATGCCTGCCCTCTGACTCCACAGCAGCTAAAACGACAGATTTTTAAATGTTATGAGATTTTACATAATTTTGTTGTCACTGTTCACTACTTCTAGAAGCCAAAATCCAGCGTGATTTAAAAAGAAATAATTTTAAGCTATTATCTCCCCTTTTCCTGCATTCCCTGGGCCATGCAACATATCGCAACAATGCCCAAAAAGAGCACGCTCAATGTCCCTCTGACTATTCAATAAGTTAAGTTTATAGAGCTGGCCCTGTTTCTGGCTGGGACGAGAGATCACTGGTACAGGACGTAGACACGGTATAACATTAATCAGTCTCCTGGACTAGTTTTGATCACCTAAGGGGGTCGGAGAGGAATTTTCCAATTTTTTCCCCCCTAATTGGCCTGGGATTTTATCTGTTTTTTCACCTATCCCAGGAGATCACACGGCTTCCAGGTGGGGAGTGTCTGTACTGTGATACATAAGATATCACAATTATATGGGACAGGCTGGGTGGAGCAGTAGGTCTCTTCCTGTCTGTCATGTTTAGTATGTTCGTACAATGTTGCAGGGCAGTTATCCTTCTCTCCTTGCAGGGTACTACACTGGGCACCTCACCATAACACGGGTTAAAAAACAGAAACTTTTGGATAAAACTCACACAATTTTACAGCACAGAGGGACATTCCTTTGCCCTTTAAAATTTTTCCTTTTTAAGTATTTATCCACTCTCTTTTAAAAGCCATCATTGATTCTGGCTCCACGGTTGCTTCTGGTTGGACATTCCATGCACTAACAACCCTCTGTGTAATAAATTTTCTCCTAATATCTCATTCGCTCTTTGCCGATGATCTTAAATTTAGCTCTCTAGCTACTGACCAGTAGAATTAGTTTTTCCCCAATTTACCAAATCACAAACCTTCTTAATTCTGAACAGCTCTTTACATTCTAGTGAAAAGTAGCACCACTAGCTTCTTCTAACCTCTCGTGCCTGTTATCATCTTAGTAAATCTTTTCTGTACCCTCCCACTTTTAAAGATTTGTACATCTGAACCGTTAAAGTTTCTCTGCTCTTCTACTCCTTGAAGTTTTACCATTTCGTGTACATTTTGGTCCCTATTCTGCCTCCCAAAAAGTATCGCCTTATATTTCTGAGCAATTTATTTTCTCCAACATTTATCAGCTCAATCAACTAGCCCACGTCCTCTTCACAGTTAATCGCATTGCCTGATTTTATGTCATCTGCAAAATTTGATATTGTGCCCGAGTCTAGATCAGTAATATGTTGAGGAGAGATCCGATACTGACGCTTGATGACGCCACTTTTTACATCCCTCCAGTCTGAAAAACATCTACTAACCGCTACTCTGTTGTCTGTCCTTTAGCCAACTTCCTGACAATGCTGCCACATACCCTCCAATACCGTGCACCTTAATTATTAATCAACAAGCCTCTTTTGTGGTGCCTTATCGAACACCCTTTCAAACCCACATGCACAACATCCACTGCATTTCTTTCACCAATACACTCCAATATTCCCTCAAACTGAAAAGTTGTCAGACAACGGCTTTATCTTTTACAAGTCTTTCCAAGTGAGTATAAATTTTATCCCATATTATAACCAACTTGGGGCGACTGGTTTATAGATATCCAGCTTACTCCCTTTTCCCATCTTCAATACAGTTGCTACATTGATAGTCCTCTGGTAGAACTCCCGTATCAAAGGATGTTTGACAGATTGTGGTCAGAGCCTCTGCCATTTCCTCGGTGGCCTCCCTCAACATTCATCAGGGCCCCATGCCCCGTCCACTGACAATGTCACTTCCACCAACTTCTGGTTTTTAAAATATATATATATTTTTAAAAACTGTTCACCTTACAGCTTAAAAATCTTTAAGGAATATTTAGTTCCCCTCTAGCAACTTCCACCTTCACAAAATAAAAAAAAAAACTCTACAGTTTCCAGCGGAGATGATCAATTTGTGAAGTGAACACTGAGCAACTTCGATTTCTGATGAAATCATCTTGTAATTCACAGGTTTTTCCAAGTGACTTTCACAGCACTGTCATTACTCGCCAGTCCCGTGATTTGCAGACGCTCTTTTAATGCATGTGCTCGACAGGGGAAATTCAAATGTAGAAAGCTACGTTTAGTTGCCCATGCGAATTGCAAGCATCGAGAAACTTCTGCAAATCGGGTGGCTCCCGAGTGTTGGCGCTGCGGTGAGTTTTTACATAATTTTCTGTTTAAAATTTAAAACTTCAAAATTCACTTTTTTGACTGCTCAACTTTTGCATCCACATTGAAGATTGCCAGGGTGAGGTACACCAATATAGTTTGCACAGGTTATTTGGAAATTAACACAGCTGGTCAAATTACTTTGAACAAGAAGCAAAGAAAAAGCTGCAAATGCTGGAAATCTGAAAGAAAAACAGAAAATCCCAGGCACACTCGGCAGGTCAGTCAGCACCTGTGGAGAGAACAGACAAGTTACTTTCAGGTGTAGACCCATCATCAGAATTGGAGAACATTAGATGAACAGTACTTCAAAAGGAACAGAAAAAGGCGAGGAGGAAGAAAAAACACTACACACACGCACGAGAGAGGACGCAGAATTATCTGTAAAGTTCATAAATAGAAAACAGGATTTGGTTGAATGGCTGAAATGATACTAACAGGAGATGATAGGAAAAAGAATGATAAAATGAATGATAAAATAAATGGACATACATTTAAGAGACATGGAGAAATTGTAAATAGCTGAGGCGGCAGAGGATAAGGCAAGTCTGAAATGGAAATGGGAAAAGATGGCAAAGTGGAACAGAATCCAGCACCTTACAAAAAGAAAATAGTAGGCCGACACCACGGGTGTAGAGTGTCCCACCAGCGTGATGTTCTAACACAAGGTCCTCATCCCAAACACCAAAAGTACTTCTGCTTTTATTACCCATTTACACTGGATTAATATTATTGCCTTCTGCCAACTGACTCCTCTAAAAAGGAAGTTACACATAGGCCTGGTGAAGAGTAGATGTAAAGGTTATCAAGATACAAACTGATGCAGAACGATGAACTGTATGGAACAATATGGTTCCAGTCACGTTGGCTCCATGTGAATCTTCCCACTGAATGAAGACGACAAATTTTAATGTTACATTGATAATCAAAGTGAGGCTTTCCCACTGCTGCATCAATGTGTAAACTTGACACTGTCGAGGCAAAAAAACAGAACAGCAATTCAGACCGACCAGATGATGGTCTGCTTCCTCTGATGGCGATATCAATCTGAAGTGAAATAGGTTTGGACCATGTCAACGCAGTTCTTAGTGGACACTGGCCCAGAGCATCCACTGTCGCCAATTTGGCTGGTGTGAGAAATGGTAAAAACAGTACCCTGGTCCAGCAGGAGGTTCTTCAGAGCTTGGGACGAAGGCACTTTGCATCTTAGCCTTGCCATACCAGATCATAGAAACATAGAAGATAGGAGCAGGAGTAGGCCATTCGGCCCCTCGAGCCTGCTCCGCCATTCAATGAGATCATGGCTGATCATCCAAATTCAGTACCCTGTCCCTGCCTTCTCCCCATATCCCTTGATCCCTTTAGCCTTAAGAAATATATCTAACGCCTTCTTGAATATATTTAATGAATTGGCCTCAACTGCGCTGTGCGGCAGAGAATTCCACAGGTTCACCACTCTCTGGGTGAAGAAATTCCTCCTCATCTCTGTCCTAAATGGCTTACCCTTTATCCTTAGACTGTGACTCCTGGTTCTGGACTCCCCCGCCATCGGGAACATCCTTCCTGCATCTAGTCTGTCTAGTCCTGTTAGAATTTTATAAGTTTCAATGAGATCCCTCTCATTCTTCTAAACTCTAGCGACTATAAGCCTAATCGACCCAATCTCTCCTCATACGTCATTCCTGCCATCCAAGGTATCAGTCTGGTGAATCTTCGCTGCACTCTCTCCATGGCAAGAACATCCTTCCTCTGATAAGGCGACCAAAACTGCACAGAATACTCAAGGTGTGGTCTCACCAAGGCCCTGTACAACTGCAGCAAGACATTCTTGTTCCTGTACTCAAACCCTCTCGCTACGAAGGCCAACATACCATTTGCCTTCTTAACCGCCTGCTGCACCTGCATGCTTACCTTCAGTGATTGGTGCACAAGGACACCCAGGTCTCGTTGTACTTCCCCTTTTCCCAATCTATTGCTGTTCAGATAATAATCTGCCTTCCTGTTTTTGCCACCGAAATGGATAACCTCGCATTTATCCACATTATACTGCATTTGCCATGCATCTGCCCAATCACCCAACCTGTATAAATTACACACAAACAAAACAAAAAAATCAAAAGGGATATCAAAACTGTTGGCAATTCTTTGTTGCTTTTTGTAAAAAAAAAAAAGGGGCTTTGATTAGCGAGATCTTCGAGTGCCTAATGCTGACACAAGTTGCTCAATATGGTTAGTGCTCTGTTCCCCAACACCAACATCCCTCAACGCAAGCACTATAAATTACACACAAACAAAACAAAAAAATCAAAAGGGACATCAAAACTGTTGGCAAATCTTGTTGCTTTTTTTTTTAAAAAGGGGCTTTGATTAGCGAGATCCCCTCAACTCGTTTGATCTCCGATTTGTTTTAATATTTTTTTTTACATTGGTAAAATTTAGTGCCACTGTATTTCAAAAACATGTAATAAATTCAGCCTATGACAATGTTTTTGAAGATAGTTCTTTGACAAGAATAAACATCAAAAATCTCTCGGCACTTAATTCTCAGTCCAATGACCTGATTTTACTGAACTTTGTACGAGTCAAACATAAAAGGTATATGCTAACAAATGTACATGCTCTTATAGATGGGTGTGCGTCAAAGGTAGATTCCCGATGCAAGTAATATTAAGAAAATACGAAAGTAGCCAAAGGGGCTGCGGCTGATGTAATCAAATGAAGAACCAGAGATGTCAGTGCTCAGATCTGCCTGAAAATGAAGCACTGACCTACTGCAGTGCAACGGCGGTGAGATACAGCTTTGTTCTTCAATCTTGAGAGTTCCAATTTCAGTCAGGCTAAGGTAGAAAGGCATCAAATGCTATCCCAAAGGAAGGGAAGGCCATTTCCAGACTGGACTCTGACAACTCTTACCGACTGATGAACGAAGGACCAAGAGAGGGGAAGAATAGAGTATGAGAATAAACTTGCAAGGAACATAAAAGTGGACTATAAAAGTTTCTACAAGTATGTAAAAAGAAAAAGATTAGTGAAGACAAATGTAGGCCCATTAGTCAGAAACGGGAGAATTTATAAAGGGGAACAAGGAAATGGCAGAACAATTAAACAAATACTTTGGTTCTGTCTTCACAGAAGAGGACACAAATAACTTCCCAAAAATGTGAAGGAACCAAGGGTCTAGTGAGAAGGAGGAATTAAAGGAAATTAGTATTCGTAAAAAAAGTGCTGGAGAAATTAATGGGACTGAAAGCTGATAAATCCCCAGGGCCTGATAATCTGCATCCCAGAGTACTAAAAGAGGTAGCCATGGAAATAGTGGATGCATTGGTTGTAAAAGGCTATAAAAGGCTCCAGAGACCAGGTAAGGCCTCAGAGTGTCGGCGGGAAACTCGAGCGGCAGAGCGGGGCTATAAAAGGCTCCAGAGACCAGGTAAGGCTTACTAATCTCCGAACTCGGAACTCAAAGGGAAGGAGAGGTGTAAAAAATAATCGAAGTGTGACGTCACCAGAAAGCAGGTAAGTGATTGGTTGGCGAGTATTTCTCTCTTTTTAAACTTAAACTCTGTGGTTTATAGTTTCTAAGGTGTGAGATTCATCATCTAAAATCGGGGCAGAGGGTATTTAATAATAATATTAATAAATTTAATTAATTACATAGAATGGGAGAGCAGGTGATGTGTTGCTGCTGCAATATGTGGGAGCTGGTGGACACCATTGATGCTCACGGTGATCACATTTGCAGTAAGTGCTGGCTGCTCGAGGAATTCCGGCTCCGTGTTGATGAGCTGGAATCCGAGCTTCAAACACTGAGACACATCAGGGAGGGGGAGAGTTACGGGGACTCTGTGTTTCAGGAGGTAGTCACACCAATTAGAGTAATTAATTCAGATGTAGTCCATGGCCAGGGACAGGATGGTGTGACTAGAAGTGAGGCAGGTACGGGGATCCAGGAGGTCATGTTGGAGGAGCCACAGCCCTTGCACTTGTCCAACAGGTTTGAGGTTCTTACTCCCTGTGAGGATGGGAACGGGGACTGCGGGGAGGATGAGCAACCTGGCCACAGCACCGTGGAGCAGGGGGCCATTCAAGTGGGGGGAGTTGTAGTGGTAGGGGATAGTATCGTTAGGGGGATAGATAGGGTTCTTTGCAGCCGAGAGCGAGAGTCCCAAAGGCTGTGTTGCCTGCCCGGTGCCAGGGTTAAGGACATCTCCTCTGGGCTGGAGAGAAACTTGGAGTGGGAGGGGGGGGATCCAGTTGTCGTGGTCCATGTTGGTACCAATGACATAGATAGGACAAGGAAAGAGGTTCTGCTGAGGGAGTTTGAGCAGCTAGGGGCCAAATTAAAAAGCAGAACCACAAGGGTAATAATCTCTGGATTACTACCTGAGCCACGTGCAAATTTAGCTAGGGTAAATAAAATTGGAGAGTTAAATGCGTGGCTCAAAGACTGGTGTGGGAGAAATGGGTTTTGCTTCTTGGGACACTGGCATCAGTACTGGGACAGGAGGGAGCTGTTCCGTTGGGACGGACTTCACTTGGCCAGTGCTGGGACTAGAATCCTGGCAAATTGAGTAACTAGGGCTGTAGAGAGGGCTTTAAACTAATTCGTGGGGGGGAGGTTTTAAGAGAGCGAAAAATAAAAATGACAGCGGAGAAGGCAATAGAGCAAGGTAGCAGTGGGGGAATTAAAAACCAGAGCGTGTCAGGAAGGGACAGAATGTATAATGATAAAGGTAAAGTAGTAAAAGGGGTAAAAGCAGGAATAAATTGTCAGAAAACATATTTGAAAGTTCTTTATCTGAATGCACGCAGCATTCGTAACAAACTAGACGAGTTGACGGTACAAATAACTACACATGGGTATGATCTGGTGGCCATTACGGAAACATGGCTGCAAGATGATCATGACTGGGAACGAAACATACAAGGGTATTTGACAAGTAGGAAGGACAGACAGGAAGGAAAGGGAGGTGGGGTTGCTATGTTAGTCAAGGATGGAATCACTGCAATAGTCAGAAATGATATTGGGTCAAAGGATCAGGATAGTGAAACAGTTTGGGTGGAGATAAGGAATAATAAGGGGAAAAAGTCACTAGTGGGCGTAGTCTATAGGCCTCCTAACAGTTGCAACTCTGTTAGTCGGAGTATAAATCAGGAAATAGTTGGGGCTTGTAATAAGGGAACAGCTATAATCATGGGGGATTTTAACTTTCATATTGACTGGACTAATCAAATTGGGCATGGCAGCATTGAGGAAGAGTTCATAGAGTGTATTAGGGACGGGTTCCTTGAGCAGTATGTAACTGAACCAACCAGGGGGCAGGCAATCTTAGATCTGGTCCTGTGTAATGAGACAGGATTAATAAAAAATGTCCTAGTAAAGGATCCCCTTGGAGTGAGTGACCATAATATGGTTGAATTCCAAATTCAGTTTGAGGGTGAGAGAGTTGGATCTCAAACCAGCGTACTGAGCTTAAATAAAGGAGACTATGAAGGTATGAGAGTAGAATTGACTAAAGTGGACTGGGAAAACAGATTAAAGTGTAAGACGGTACAAGAGCAGTGGTCTACATTCAAGGAGATATTTCACATCTTTCAAGATAAATATATTCCACTGAGGAAAAAGGGGAGTAAAAGAAAAGACAGCCATCCGTGGTTTAGTAAAGTAATAAAGGATAGTATCTGACTGAAAACAAGGGCATATAAAGTAGCCAAATCTAGTGGGAGGATAGAAGATTGGGAAGCATTTAAAAGCCAGCAAACAATAACTAAAAGATTAATTAAGAAAGGGAAGACAGATTATGAAAGTAAACTAGCAAAAAATATAAAAACAGATAGCAAGAGTTTCTACAGCTATATAAAAAGAAAAAGGGTGGCGAAAGTGAACGTTGGTCACTTGGAGGATGAGACCGGGAAACTAGTGGTGGGGAACATGGAGATGGCAAAGACGCTGAACAAATATTTTGTCAGTCTTTACAGTAGAGGACACTAAAAATATCCCAACACTGGACAAACAGGGGGCAATGGTGGGGGGGGGGGGGGGAGGAGCTAAACACGATTAAAATCACTAAGGAGACGGTACTCGGTAAAATAATGGGACTTAAGGCGGATAAATCCCCCAGACCTGATGGCCTACATCCTAGGGTCTTGAGAGAAGTGGCGGTAGGGATTGTGGATGCATTGGTGATTATTTTCCAAAACTCCCTGGACTCAGGAAAGGTCCCGGCAGATTGGAAAACTGCTAATGTAACACCCTTATTTAAGAAGGGAAGTAGACAAAAAGCTGGAAACTATAGACCAGTTAGCCTAATATCTGTGGTTGGCAAAATGTTGGAGTCCATTATTAAGGAAACAGTAACAGAGCATTTGGATAAACATAATTTAATAGGACAGTCAGCATGGTTTTACGAAGGGGAAGTCATGTTTGACAAATTTGCTCGAATTCTTTGAGGATGTAACATACAGGGTGGATAAAGGGGAACCAGTGGATGTAGTGTATTTGGACTTCCAAAAGGCATTTGACAAGGTTCCACACAAAAGATTACTGATCAAGATAAAAAATCACAGGATTGGGGGTAATATACTGGCATGGGTGGAATCACAGAATCACAGAATCTACAGTGCAGATAGAGGCCATTTCGGCCCATCGAGCCTGCACCGACACATATCCCACCCTATCCCCGTAACCCCACGTATTTAATCCCCTAATACTAAGGGTCAATTTATCATAGCCAAATCAACCTAACCTGCACATCTTTGGACTGTGGGAGGAAACCGGAGCACCCGGAGGAAACCCACGCAGACACAGGGAGAATGTGCAAACTCCACACAGATTGGCTATCTAACAGAAAACAAAGAGTTGGGATAAATGGTTCATTCTTAGGATGGCAATCAGTAACTAGTGGTGTTCCGCAGGGGTCAGTGCTGGGACCCCAACTCTTTACGATCCATATTAACGATTTGGAGGAAGGGACCGAGTGCAATGTATCCAAGTTTGCCGATGATACTAAGATGGGAGGGAAAGCAGTGAGTGAGGAGGACATAAAAAACCTGCAAAAGGACATAGACAGGCTAAGTGAGTGGGCAGAGATTTGGCAGATGGAATATAATATTGGTAAGCGTGAGGTTATGCACTTTGGCAGAAAAAATCAAAGAGCAAGTTATTATCTAAATGGATAATCTAAACTGCAAAGTGCTACATTACAAAGGGATCTGGGGGTCCTGGTGCATGAAACATAAAAAGTTAGTATGCAGGTGCAGCAGGTGATCAGGAAGGCCAATGGAATCTTGGCTTTTATTGCAAGGGGGATGGAGTATAATAACAGGGAGGTCTTGCTGCAGTTATACAGGGTATTGGTGAGGCCACACCTGGAATACTGCGTGCAGTTTTGGTTTCCATATTTAAGGAAAGATATACTTGCTCTCGAGGCGGTTCAGAGAAGGTTCACACGGTTGATTCTGGAGATGAGGGGGTTGACGTATGAGGAAAGGTTGAGTAGGTTGGGCCTCTACTCATTGGAGTTCAGAAGAATGAGAGGCGATCTTATCGAAACATATAAGATTGTGAGGGGTCTTGATCGGGTGGATGCGGTGAGGATGTTTCCACTGATGGGTGAGACTAGAACTAGGGGGCATAATCTTAGAATAAGGGGCTGCCCTTTCAAAACTGAGATGAGGAGAAACTTCTTCACTCAGAGGGTAGTAAATCTATGGAATTTGCTACCCCAGAGAGCTGTGGAAGCTGCAACATTAAATAAATTTAAAACAGAGATAGACAGTTTCCTAGCAGACAAGGGAATTAGGGGTTACAGGGAGAGGGCAGGGAAGTGGACATTAGTCTAGATTCGGATCAGCCATGATCCTATTGAATGGCGGAGCAGGCCCGAGGGGCCGTATGACCTACTCCTGCTTCTACTTCTTATGTAAAATTCTATAGATTATGGAACAGTTCCTGCAGGTTGGAGGGTGGCAAATGTAACCCCACTATTTAAAAAAGGAGAGAGAAAACAGGGAACTACAGACTGGTTAGCCTAACATCAGTAGTAGGGAAAATGCTAGAGTCTATTACAAAGGATGTCATAACAGGACACTTGGAAAAGTCAACATGGATTTATGAAAGGGAAATCGTGTTTGACAAACCTACTGGAGTTTTTTGAGGATGTAACTGGTACAATAGATAAGAGAGAACCAGTGGATGTGGTGTATTTGGATTTTCAGAAGGCCTTTGATAAAGTCCCACATAAGAGGTTAGTGTGCAAAATTAAAGCACATGGGATTGGGGGTAATATACTGCATGGATTGAAAATTGGTAACAGACAGGAAACAGAGAGTAGGAATAAATGGGTCTTTTTCAGGGTGGCAGGCGGTGAGTAGTGGGGTACCGCAGGGATCAGTGCTTGGGCCCCAGCTATTCACAATATATATCAATGATTTGGATGAGGGAGCCAAATGTAATAGTTCCAAGTTTGCTGATGACACAAAACTAGGTGGGATTGCGAGTTGTGAGGAGGATGCAAAGAGGCTTCAAGGCGATTTAGACAAGTTGAGTGAGTGGGCAAATACATGGCAGATGCAGTATAACGTGGATAAATGTGAAGTTATCCACTTCGGTAGGAAAAACAGAAAGGCAGAGTGTTATAAATCTCATCATGAAGAAACGACTCATGAAATAACACTGGACGGCCAGCTGGTGGCGCCGTCCAAGGAGTATAAATACTCGGGTGTGGGCCCAGCTTGCCCAGGGACATTCTGTAAGACAGGAACTAGCGAAGTACAACTAGACCTCCATGTTCTGAAACAAGTTGATTAAAGCCTTGCTTTATACTCAAACCAAGTGCGTAGTGAGTTTTATTACGTCTATTTAATCAACTTGATATCGACTCCACGCTTTGGGTGATTTCGGGAACAGCCAGCTACGACTCGAACCGTAGAAGGGAACTCAGACAAGTAATCGATCCATCATGGAGAAACTACTCAGACCCGCCCGTCTCGACCTGGACCCGAATTCACTTACAGCTGCTAAGGTATGGAAACACTGGTATCGTACTTTCAGCAACTTCCTTGAGGAGTGTGGTGAGAATGTTCCTAATAAGTTACAAATGCTTGCTAATTATGTATCCCCTCATGTGTTTGATTATATCGAAGACTGTGTAGACTATGACGCCTCTATCCAAATACTACAGCAGCTATATGTCAAGTCCTCAAACAAAATTTTTGCTCGGCATCTACTGGCCACAACTCGACAACAACCCAGGGAATCACCTGACTAATTCCTTCAGAAACTTCGCAGGCTCAGCAAGGATTGTAATCTTAAAGCTGTTACAGCTGAGCAGTACCAGGAGTTAATTCGTGATTCCTTTATTAATGGGATTGCGTCTCCCTTCATACGTCAGCGTCTGTTGGAGAATAAAACCCTCAAGTTACAGGCTGCCTATGACCAGGCATGTTCTCTGGACTTAGCAAAGAGGAATGCAGATACCTATCTTTCACCACATGCACGAGCTGCTACTATCACTTTTAGTGACTCCTTCGATAGGCCTCAGGCGGAAGCCCTCACGGATGATGACTCCAACCTGGCTGATGGCAACCCTACCCTAGAAATCTTCACTGATGACAACCCTGCCCTAGCGGCATCTTGGCAATCTGGAAGGAAGTGTTTCTTCTGTGGAGGTGCGTTCCATTATAGGAAATTTTGTCCTGCTCGTAACGCAACCTGCAATCATTGCAGCAAGAAAGGTCACTTTTCTCAGGTATGCCAGTCAAGAGCCTCTGTTAGTAAGAAAGGCCACTTTTCTAAGGTATACCGGTCGGAGGTATATCCTCCGCCTGCTTCACGACGACATGCAAGCCGTGATCCTGACCAACGGTTCCACCACAGACCCAATTCACGTACAAACCGGGGTCAAGCAAGGCTGTGTCATCGCACCAACGCTCTTCTCAATCTTCCTTGCTGCAATGCTCCATCTCACGCTCAGTAAGCTCCCCACTGGAGTGGAGTTAATTTACAGAACGGGAAACTGTTCAACCTCCGTCGCCTCCAGTCCAGATCCAAGGTCGTCCCATCCTCTGTCGTCGAATTACAGTATGCAGACGATGCTTGCGTCTGCGCTCACTCGGAGGTCGAACTCCAAACCATCGTAAACACCTTCACCGACGCAAACGAGAGCATGGGCCTTACACTAAACATCCGTAAGACAAAGGTCCTCTACCAACCTGCCCCCGCCACACAGTGCTGCCCCCCGATTATCAAAATCCATGACAAGGCCTTGGACAACGTGGACCACTTTCCATACCTCGGGAGCCTACTGTCAACAAGGGCAGACATCGACGACGAAGTCCAACACTGCCTTCAGTGTGCTAGTGCAGCCTTCGGTCACCTGAGGAAGAGAGTGTTTGAAGACCAGGACCTCAAACCCGACACTAAGCTCATGGTCTACAGGGCAGCAGTGATACCTGCCCTGCTGTATGCCTCAGAGACATGGACCATGTACAGCAAGCACCTCAAAGCACTGGAGAGGTACCACCAACGCTGCCTCCGCGAGATCCTGCAAATCCATTGGCAGGATAGGCACACCAACGTCAGTGTTCTTGCTCAGGCCAACATCCCCAGCATCGAAGCTCTGACCACGCTCAATCAGCTCCGATGGACGGGTCACATTGTCCACATGCCAGATACGAGACTCCCAAAACAAGCGCTCTACTCGGAGCTCCGGCACGGCAAGAGAGCCCCAGGTGGGCAGAGGAAATGCTTCAAGGACACCCTCAAAGCCTCCTTGAAAAAGTGTAACATCCCCACCGACACCTGGGAATCCCTGGCCCAAGACCGCACAAAGTGGAGGAGAAGCATCCGGGAAGGCGCCGAACACCTCGAGTCTCTTCGCCGGGAGCAAGCGGAAGCCAAGCGCAGGCAGCGCAAGGAGCGCACGTCAACCCAAGCACCCCACCCACCCGCCCCTTCTACCAACGTCTGCCCCACCTGTGACAGAGACTGTAGGTCCCGCATTGGACTAATCAGTCACCTGCGAGCTCATTTTTAATGTGGAAGCAAGTCATCCTCGGTTCCGAGGGACTGCCTAAGAAGGAGAAGACCAGTCGAGAGCTCCTGTTAGTTTTGCAGCTACTATCTATAAAACTGCTCCTCCCCCAAGAGCCACGACTAAGGTTACAGCTGCTATCTATGAAACTGCTCCTCCCCCAAGAACCACTACTAAGGTTACAGCTGTCAAGGGTAAAACTGCCCCTCCTCCCATCACAGCTGTTTTTCCCCAAAGTCTGTCCCATGCAGCCATGAAAGTTTCGGTAAATGGACACATTTTGAGTGCACTAATCGACTCATGCAGCTCCGACAGCTTCATTAGTGAGCGGGCTGTCAGTAAGTTAAAACTGCGTATTTACCCCTCGGACAGGGAAATTGCAATGGCTCTGACGACACTGACCACCAATTCTTCCGGCTTTTGTCTTGTCGACCTTATTCTCAATGGTCGCACTTATTTCTCCACCTGGCTCGGGGTGCTCAAAAACCTATGCAGTGATGTGCTCCTGGGACAGGATTTCCAGAAACAACACAAAAGACTCACTTTCGAGTTTGGAGGGTCAAAGCCGGAGCTTACTATTTCCAAAGTACTGTTTTGTGCGCTTTCGGCGGCTTTGCTCGACGATGTAGGGGGTGGCGTGTGTCCAGTCAGCTTCACCTCTGACTGTCTGAGCGGTTCGAATCGCTCCCACACCGCTGGGTTCTAGACACCGGACTTAGGTACAGGCGGCGACACAGAAAATCAAGTAGACTAGTGGTTTGGTACATGAAAACCAAAATTCTATTAAAGGCAGAATAAAACACAATCTTACTCAGAGTTACTGATATAGTTACAGGCATATAAAATTACACTTATATGGGAATGGGGAACACACGGCACATCGAGGGAAACAAGTACATTAAAAATCCCCTGATCCTTATCCCACCCCCAATACCTAACTAGATTAAGCTGCGAGGGGCCAGGAATTCATGCTCACCAATTTGAAACCTGTTGCTTTAACTGGTTGTGGGTTTGGAGGTTCACTCTTTTTATCCTTTGGGGTTCGTCGTCGTCATGTGGTCACAAGGCGCAGCGATGAAGTTGTTTGTGCGAAGCACCCTCCTTTTCCTCCGGTAACGTCTTCGTTGGGTACTTTGTCGCGATGGGTCTTCTTCGGGTGGTCGCCGACGGTATTACTGCGGTTGGGGTTCGGTTGGCGGTTTTTACCGTTAAGATTTTCCTACCACCAGCTTATTCTTAATTGGGCTTTACTGTCCAAGTATCAAATGCCAGCTTATAACTAGGCCGTTTGTCTTGATTTTACTGTCCATGCTCCCAACGCCAACTTATTCTTAAATTGGGCTTTACTGTCCATGCATCAAACGCC
This sequence comes from Somniosus microcephalus, assembly GCF_052327205.1. NCBI lineage: Eukaryota > Metazoa > Chordata > Chondrichthyes > Squaliformes > Somniosidae > Somniosus > Somniosus microcephalus. The sequence continues at coordinate 31,210,001 of NC_140998.1, read as the reverse complement.
AGCTTATAACTAGGCCGTTTGTCCCCCAACGCGTCTTCCCACTGCCCTTCTCTGCCTTGACCGGTATTACCGCTCTTCTCGTCTCGTCTGTTTGTGGCCCAGTGTGTCCTGTGCGTTTTCGAATTCGGTTCTCGTTCTCCTCCCCGTTTGGCCCCGGTGTTGTAATGGGCATCCTCGATGTCAGGGCGAGCGGCAAGCGGCAGGAGCAAGAGATAAGAGACCGATCACTACCGGTGGGCCTACAATTATACCTGGTTCTTCACCCCTTATCTGCGCACCAAATCAGGTCAGTCCTTTGTCTAACTTTTGGCAGGCTCGTTTAAAAGGATTACAGCCATTTACTTTAATGACTTCTGGGGCGGTTGTCTCCTGGTATAATGGCTTCGATATCCTGGCTGTTTGTCATTTATGAAACTTAATCGGGTTTCCTGGCTTGGCAGCTACCCGATTATTTATGCGAAGAGTTGATGGCTTTCAGATTAGAGCCATCCTGGCTTGATCTGTTCCAAGGTGAAGAATGCATATTCTGTGTTTACCTAGCTGTCTGGCTTTACAAAGTCTTATCACAGATTCATGCATGTTAGGTTTCGTTTCAGGGCCTGCCTTTTTGCAGGGCCTTGCTTTTAAAAATCCTCTTGGTTTTGGTCACGAGGTCTCGGAAGCCATTTTGGGTACCCCTTTTAATATCTTGTCCATACAGGGTCCCTTTATCCATAACTTTGGGGAATGTGGGAATTTTGAGAACCCTACAACGAGCCCTCCTTGTTTGCCAATCTTTCCCCCCGATGTAAGCCCATAGTCACTAAATCACGACGTTTCAGCCAGGATGATCGATCCTTTATCGAGGCAGAAATCTCTTGCCTTCTAGCTGACGGTATCATTGAGCCATGTTCATCTTCCTGGCGAGCTCAAGTCGTCGTTGTTAAAAATCCTCTGAAGCAACACAAGAAACGTCTTTTCATCGATTACTCGCAAACTATTAACCAGTATACCGACCTGGATACCTACCCACTACCACGCATCGATGACATGGTCAATAACCTTGCCAACTACAAGGTATTTTCAACTTTTGATTTAAAGAGTGCATATCATCAAGTACCGTTAAAGGACTCTGACAAAAAGTATACGGCCTTTGAGGCCAATGGTCGGCTTTACCAGTTTTGTCGCCTTCCATTTGGGGTCACCAATGGGGTGGCCGTCTTTCAACGGGCAATGGATAGCCTAGTCAAACAGGAGAACTGGTCATGACCAGAAGGAGCATGGTGCCAATCTCCAGAAATTTTTTGACGTTCTCCGTCGTCGCAACTTAACCTTAAATAAGTCCAAATCTGTGAAATCAGTACCATCAGTCAACATCCTTGGCTACTGGGTGGGCAATGGTGTCATCAAACAGGATCCGGAGCGACTTCGTCCGCTTCAGGAGCTCCCTCCCCCTATGAATCTCGGCTCTCTTCGTCGGGCACTCGGCATGTTCGCCTATTATGCGAAATGGATACCCCACTTCTCCGACAAGATCCAGCCCCTGCTTCACGCAAAGTCATTTCCATTGGAGGCAACGGCTATTTCAGCTTTCAACCTCCTCAAGCGACAACTGGAAAAAGCCACGCTTCGTTCCATTGATGAAAATCTTCCTTTCATGGTCGAGTGCAATGCATCGGAGGTGGCGATCTCTGCTATCTTGAATCAAGGTGGTCGACCCGTTGCATTTCTGTCCAGAACTTTGCAGGGTAGCGAGCTCCATTATCCTCCTGTCGAGAAGGAGGCTACGGCCATCATCGAAGCTGTACGTAAATGGAGTCATTTTCTCGCTCGTCGCCATTTCACACTTATAACCGATCAGCGCTCCGTGGCCTTTATGCTGGATAACCGGAAACGCACTAAGATCAAGAATAACAAAATACAATTCTGGAGGATGGAATTGGTCGCCTTTGGATACACCATACATTATTGACCCGGCAAAGAGAATGTGGCCCCGGATACCCTCATGCGGGCATTCTGCTCTTCTATGTCAACTTCGAATCTTGCAGATCTTCATACTGACTTATGCCATCCTGGCGTTACCCATATGTTGCAGATTGTGTGATCTAAAAATCTCCCATTTTCTACGGAAGATGTGAAAAGAACATGCTCCTCCTGTAGAATTTGTGCGGAATTAAAACCGCAATTCTTGCGTCCATCGGATGGCTCGCTCATACACGCTATGCAGTGACTCAGCATTGACTTTAAAGGGCCATTGCCTTCCTCAACGCGAAACACCTACTTGCTTACTATGGTGGACGAATATTCACGCTTTCCCTTTGCTTTCCCCTGTCCCAATATGCTTACTTCCACAGTGATCAAATGCCTTGATCAAGTCTTTTCCCTTTGCGGTACGGCCAATTTCATCCACTCTGATCGGGGTCCTTCCTTCATGTCAAGTGAACTCAAAAGTTATCTTTCCCAACGGGGAATCGCCACAAGTAAAACGACACCGTACCATCCCATCGGTAACGGACAGGTTGAGAGATACAACGCTATCATTTGGAACGCTGTTCGTCTTGCACTAAGGTCACACAACCTACCAGACCAGCAGTGGGAAACTATGCTCCCTGACGTGTTGCATTCCATCAGGTCTCTTCTTTCTACATCCACCAATGTCACACCTCACGAGCGATTCTTCAGGTTCCAGCGTCGCTCCACTCATGGGACGTCCCTACCGTCATGGATGGCAGCTCCCGGCCCCGTGCTGCTCCAAAGATTCGTCCGATCTTCTAACACCGATCCTCTCGTCGACGAGGTAGAACTCACGGACGTTAATCCCACGTACGCGCATGTGCGGTACCCTGATGGCCAGGAGTCCACCATTTCGCTCCGGGACCTGGCTCCCTGTCCAGCCGGTCCCACGGACCCAACTGATAGAGGGACCCACGGTGAGGATGCAGACACTCGGCGCTCCCTCGAAGATGACGCCCTACCTGGGACATAGAGAGATCTGTCGGCTGCCCCACCAGATCCACTCGGGGAGCCGAGCGCTCCCCGTGGGATGGCCACCTGAGGTCAGGACGCCGGTTAATCCCCGGCTATCAAACAGGATGAAGCCAGCTCTGTGCTTGTGGGGACCCGCACCCGGAGTCACGATCTCCCCAGCCTCCCTCGGGTCAATCAGGGCAACACGGGCCCTGTCGATCCACCGGTACGGATCAAGCGGCCCAGGAACCAAGACACGGTCCGGGGAGACATGCCTTCCAGCCATAAACAAAGATCTAAAAGACTGCGGCTATTTGTGGTCCGTCTAATCCGTTAGGAGGAAGTCGTCGGACTTCCAAATCTTTTAGGCAGGAAGAATGTTCTAAATCTCATCATCATAAAGAAACTACTCATGAAATAACGCTGGACAGCCAGCTGGTGGCACCGTCCAAGGAGTATAAATACTCGGGCGTGGGCCCAGCTTGCTCAGGGACATTCTGTAAGACAGGAACTAGTGAAGTACAACTAGACCTCCATGTTCTGAAACAAGTTGATTAAAGCCTTGCTTTATACTCAAACCAAGTGCGTAGTGAGTTTTATTATGTCACAGAGTATTATTTAAATGGTGATAGATTGGGAAAAGTTGATGTACAAAGGGACCTGGGTGTCCTTGTACACCTGTCACTGAAAGCAAACATGCAGGTGCAGCAAGCAGTTAGGAAGGCAAATGGTATGTTGGCCTTCATTGCAAGAGGATTTGAGTACAGGAGCAAGGATGTCTTACGGCAGTTACACAGGGCCTTGGTGAGACCACACCTGGAGTACTGTGTGCAGTTTTGGTCTCCTTACCTAAAAAGGGATATACTTACCATAGAGGGAGTGCAGCGAAGGTTCACCAGACTGATTCCTGGGATGGCAGGATTGTCCTATGAGGAGAGATTGGGTCGACTTGGCCTGTATTCACTAGAGTTTAGAAGAACGAGAATGGACCTCATTGCAACGTGTAAAATTCTGACAGGGCTAGACAGACTGGATGCAGGGAGGATGTTTCCCCTGGCTGGGGGGTCTAGAACGAGGCGTCACAGTCTCAGGATCTGGGGTAGGACATTTAGGACTGAGATGAGGAGACATTTCTTCACTCAGAGGGTGGTGAACATGTGGAATTCTCTACCACAGGAGGCTGTGGAGGTCAAGTCACTGAATATATTTAAGGAGATAGATAGATTTCTAGACACAAAAATCATCAAGGAGTATGGGGAGAGAGCGGGAATATGGTATTGAGATAAAGGATCAGCCATGATCTCATTGAATGGCGGAGCAGGCTCGAAGGGCTGAATGGCCTACTCCTGCTCCTATTTTTCTATGTTTTTTTCTAAGACTTCACAGCAGCATTGGTAGAGACTGGCGTGTAGATCAGTTGTCCACCCTTTCTGCTAAAGTTGGTGTATTGTCGATGGAGGGAAAAAATCTTCCTATTTCTCCCTTCTGGATCCTCCAAGTCTGTGTACCTTGGACTGTGGGGAAAGAGGGCAAATGGGGACATTCCACAACCTGATGCCACTCTGTGATTTGCACCCCCACCCCCACCCCCCCATCATCATCCTGATCTGGGGAGGTATGGGTGTGAATGCCAGAATGGCAAGGGGCTTATTGGGGGAAATGGATACCATATCCTCTGACACATTAACACATGGCACCACAGTAAAACTCCTTTAGCTAATTTGTGATGCAGAGCATTATAAGATGATTGTCAAGTCACTTTCACGGATCATCTTTAACTAGATGCAGCTCTACCATTGGTTAAAGGACACTGAACTGAGGACCATGTACATAATTACAAAGGGTTATAGAAAGAGAGCTGCGCCACAACACAGCACTGTGTTGAAAGCAACTGCTTCCAATAGACAAACATAGAAACATAAAAGATAGGAGCAGGAGTAGGCCATTCGGCCCCTCGAGCCTGCTCCGCCATTCAATGAGATCATGGCTAATCATCCAAACTCAGTACCCTGTCCCTGCCTTCTCCCCATATCCCTTGATCCCTTTAGCCTTAAGAAATATATCTAACTCCTTCTTGAATATATTTAATGAATTGGCCTCAACTGCCTTCTGTGGTAGAGAATTCCACAGGTTCACCACTCTCTGGGTGAAGAAATTCCTCCTCATCTCTGTCCTATATGGCTTACCCCTTATCCTTAGACTGTGACCCCTGGTTCTGGACTCCCCCGCCATCGGGAACATCCTTCCTGCATCTAGTCTGTCTAGTCCTGTTAGAATTTTATATAAGTTTCAATGAGATCCCCTCTCATTCTTCTAAACTCTAGCGAATATAAACCTAATCGACACAATCTCTCCTCATACGTCATTCCTGCCATCCCAGGTATCAGTCTGGTGAATCTTCGCTGCACTTCCTCCATGGCAAGAACATCCTTCCTCAGATAAGGCGACAAAACTGCACACAATACTCAAGGTGTGGTCTCACCAAGGCCCTGCACAACTGCAGCAAGACATCTTTGACAAGGGTCTGTAATCGAACAAACCATTCTATTTTGCTGTAACTAAGGTTTTGAATTTTGACAGTCCAAGCACTGAAATAAAAAAAAACCCAAACACAGCTTTGGGATTCCCAAAGCAAGCAAGTTAAAGTGTACTTACTTACCAGAAGTTTAATTGAAGCAGAAACCATAGGCAACACTTTAATTTTCTTCCTGTAATTATTATGTCATTAAAAAGCTTCCTCCATTTTTACCTAGGATAGCAAACAGTCATATGGAATGAGATTAATAATTTAGTTACTGGAATATTAAAATTTCACATTAAATACCAAGGCAGTTAACCTAGCAGATAACATCAGTGTGCAATACAATGAATGGCTTAAGTCATTATGATTAACTAAACAAATACTTGGGTGGTTTCTGCATTAAGAATCAGGCATTTTATGAATTTAAACTTATACATGATACACGAATATTGACCTACTTCTGACACAGAGCCCCATTGACAAAAGAAAGTCACACTCAAAGCTTATTTTCTAACAATTAAATCAAAGTAGTTTTAACTGGATTGTTGATGCGCTATCAATTACTCATAAAAGACTGAGAGTTAGAAGAGTAACTAAAGGCTTTTATTAACAACAGAATGGAGGTCTGCCTCGAGTGGTCGACCGGTCCAGGATACAAAGGCTGGGGAGCAGTCACCTTTATACTAGGACCTGTGGGAGGAGTCAGCCGAGGCATGTCCAGGCATGTACACAGTGGAATACAAACAGGACAAACAGGAATACAAACAGTGGTTTACCACATTCACCCCTTGTTTAAAATTGAGTCCGGCGGGGTGAAGTGTATTAAAAGTTAGTGTATTGGAGTCTCTCCGGAGGTCTTGTCTGCCGCTGTGATCGGCGTGGCGACGGCAGGGGTAGTGAAGCTTCCGGCGTCGAGTCCAGCGTAGGCTGTGGCACAGGCGTGTCGTCCTCGTAGATGTCGAGCGAGTCGCGGGGCCCAGGCCTGCCGTCTGCTGGGGCTGGATATCGGATCGTGGGGGGGGGGGTGGTAGTGGGTAGTGGGTTACTGTGGTCCCCGAGGGTGCAAGGTCTCTTATGGAGACTGTGTCCTCCCGCCCGTCCGGGTATGCGATGTAAGCATACTGGGGGTTGGCGTGGAGGAGGTCGACCCTCTCGACCAGGGGGTCCGTTTTATGGGTCCTCACGTGTCTTCTCAGTAGGACCGGCCCTGGGGACGTCAGCCATGGCGGTAGCGATGTCCCTGATGTGGACTTCCTTGGGAAGACAAACATTTTCTCATGAGGGGTGGCGTTAGTGGCAGTGCAGTGCAGTGACCGAATAGAGTGGAGCGCATCGGGGAGCACATCCTGCCAGCGGGAGGTTGGAAGGCCCCTAGACTTTAAGGCTAGCAGGACGGCCTTCCAAACTGTCGCATTTTCTCTTTCCACCTGTCCGTTCCCCCGGGGGTTGTAACTGGTGGTCCTGCTTGTGGCAATACCCCTAGTTAGCAGGTACTGACGGAGTTCGTCGCTCATAAACGATGAGCCCCGGTCGCTATGGATATAGCTGGGGAAGCCGAACAGGGTGAAGAGGTTGTTCAGACATTTAATGACCGTGGCACTGGTCATGTCCGGGCAGGGGAAGGCGAACGGGAAACGGGAGTACTCATCAATAATATTGAGGAAGTACACATTGCGGTCGGAGGAGGGGAGAGGCCCTTTAAAATCAACGCTCAGGCGCTCGAAGGGGCGAGTGGCTTTTATCAGGTGGGCCCTGTCTGGTCTATAAAAGTGTGGTTTGCACTCAGCGCAGACTTGGCAGTTCCTGGTCATGGTCCTGACCTCCTCAATAGAGTAAGGCAGGTTGCGGGCCTTGATGAGGTGGAAGAACCTGGTGACCCCCGGGTGGCAGAGGTCATTGTGGAGGACCCGTAGTCTATCGATCTGCGCGCTGGCGCAGGTGCCACGCGATAGCGCATCCGGGGGTTCATTTAGCTTCCCGGGCCGGTACAAGATCTCGTAGTTGTAGGTGGAAAGTTCGATTCTCCACCTCAAGATCTTGTCATTTTTGATTTTGCCCCTCTGCTTGTTGTTAAACATAAAAGCAACTGAACGCTGGTCAGTGAGCAGGGTAAATCGTTTTCCGGCCAGGTAGTGCCTCCAATGACGCACAGCCTCCACAATCGCCTGGGCCTCCTTCTCAACAGCGGAGTGTCTGGTCTCCGGGCCTTGGAGGGTTCGTGAAAAGAAGGCCACGGGTCTCCCCGCCTGATTGAGGGTAGCGGCCAAGGCAAAGTCGGACGCGTCGCTTTCCACCTGGAAGGGGATGGATTCGTCCACTGCGTGCATGGTGGCTTTGGCAATGTCCTCCTTGATACGGTGGAAGGCTAAGCGGGCCTCTGCCGTCAAGGGAAAAGAGGTGGACTTGATCAGCGGACGGGCCTTGTCCGCATAGTAGGGGACCCACTGGGCGTAATAGGAGAAAAACCCTAGGCACCTCTTCAGGGCCTTGAGGCAGTGGAAGTTCCATAAGGGGACGCATCCGGTCGGGGTCGGGGCCGATGACTCCGTGTTCCACAACACAGCCAAGGATGGCGAGGCGGTTTGTGCGGAATATGCACTTCTCCTTGTTATATGTCAGGTTTAGGAGTTGGGCGGTGCGGAGGAATTTTTCGAGGTTTGCGTCATGGTCCTGCAAGTCACGGCCGCAGATGGTCACATTGTCCAGATATGGGAAAGTGGCCTGCAACGCATTTTGATCTACCATCCGGTCCATCTCCCTTTGGAAGATGGAGACCCCGTTGGTGACGCCAAAGGGAACCCTAAGGAAGTGATAGAGGCGGCCGTTTGCCTCAAAGGCAGTGTACTGGCGGTCCTCAGGGCGGATGGGGAGCTGGTGGTACGCTGATTTCAGGTCAATGGTCGAGAAGACGCGGTACTGCGCGATCTGGTTGACCATATCAGCTATACGGGGGAGTGGGTAGGCGTCCAGCAGGGTGTAGCGATTTATTGTCTGGCTGTAGTCGATGACCAGGCGCTGCTTCTCGCCGGTCTTAACGACCACAACCTGGGCTCGCCAGGGGCTGGTGCTGCCCTCAATAATCCCTTCTTTCAGGAGCCGCTCCACTTCGGTTTTAATGAAAACCCTGTCCCCGGCACTGTATCGCCTGCTCTTTGTGGCGATGGGCTTACAGTCGGGGGTGAGGTTAGCAAACAGTGGTGGGGGGGGGGGGTGACTCTGAGTGTGGAGAGGTTGCACCTGGTGCGCGGCGGGCAATTTGGAAGCTGCTGGCTGCGGACTGTGAGTGGGGGTAGGGGTCCACCGTACGCCATCGTAACACTTTTAAGGTGGCACTGAAAATCTAACCCCAGCAGGACGGCAGCGCAGAGGTCAGGCAGGACCAGAAATTTAAAATGATCGTACACGGTCCCGTCTACTACGAGTGTCACCACGCAGTAGCCGCCGATGTCCGCCGACTGGGACTCGGAGGCCATAGAAATCCGCTGTTGCGCAGGCAGGACTGGGAGAGAGCAACGCCGCACCGTGTCGGGGTGGATGAAGCTCTCCGTGCTCCCAGAGTCAAAAAGGCAGATTGTATCGTGACCATTTACCTTAATGTCCATTGTGGAACTGGCCAGTTGGTGCGGTCTCGCTTGGTCCAGTGTAACGGATGCCAGCGTAGGGGTCGGTGTGTCGCTGCGGGTATCAGATGAGGCGGTGTCGGGGGCCTGCTGCGTCCCGGCTGTCGTCCAAGATGGCGGCGTCCATGATCCCCATGTGGCTGGAGGCGTCCAAAATGGCTGCTGTACCGGTGATTCGCACACGGCCGGGGAGGTCCAAAATGGCGGCCCGCATGGCCCACACGCGGCGCTGCTGGGGTTCGGGGTGGCTTTGGCCCTGCAGACGCTAGCGTAGTGTCCCTTCTTCCCGCAGCCCGAGCAGATCGCGTTTTTCGCCGGGCAGCGCGCTCTGGGGTGTTTTGCCTGGCCACAGAAGTAGCATTTCTGGCCTTGGGGCACTGCTGTCTGGCCTTGGGACACTGCTGCGGTAGTTGGGCCGTTGTTGGGGTGTGGCTGGGGTGGCACGGCGCTATGAGGCGGTCCTACCGTGTCCCAGGCTGTCATTCCCCGCGGCGTCCACGGTGCAGAGGAGTAGGCATCCATGCCCTGGTAGGCTGCATCCAACGATAGTGCGAGTTCAGAGGTCTTGTTGAGGTCGAGGTTACTCTGCTCCAACAGTCGCTGTCGTGTGTAATTGGATCTGTGGCCCGCTACAAAAGCGTCCCGGATAAGTTCCTCTGTGTACACGGCGGCCTTTACATCCTTACAACCACAGGCCCGGCCAAGCACAGACAGTGCCTGAAGGTATTCCACGGTCGATTCCCCAGGTTGTTGTTTACGACTCCCCAGGAGGTGCCTGGCGTACACTTCGTTCACTGGGCGCGTGTACTGGTCCTTGAGGAGCTTGATAGCATCCGCGTACGAGGTCGCGTCTTGGATGACCGAGTACACTCGGTGGTTCACTTTGGAGGTCAGGACATCCAGTTTGTCCTCGTCCGATTTGATTGCTTCGGAGGCGGTCAGGAATTTTTCGAAACACTTAAGCCAGTGAGTAAACTTGGTGGATGAGTCCGCCTCCCGATGATCTAAGTCCAGGCATGCTGGTGTGAGGATCTTCTCCATTATAAAAATGTTGTTAATAAAATTGATGCGCTATCAATTACTCATAAAAGACTGAGAGTTAGAAGAGTAACTAAAGGCTTTTATTAACAACAGAATGGAGGTCTGCCTCGAGTGGTCGACCGGTCCAGGATACAAAGGCTGGGGAGCAGTCACCTTTATACTAGGACCTGTGGGAGGAGTCAGCCGAGGCATGTCCAGGCATGTACACAGTGGAATACAAACAGGACAAACAGGAATACAAACAGTGGTTTACCACAATTGTAAAGCTTAGTTTTATTACACTGGGTAAAACTTTTAATTGTAGTAATTTTTATCCAGGTGTATTGGACTGTCTGTTACTCTTCCGCCTGCTCTTTACTTTTCCACACCCCGCTCTCACAAATCACGATACTTTTTGTCCTATAATATTGGAACAAATGGATAATGTACATCCCAGCAGGTCATTTAACTTGGATAGTGAGTGTAGGGCTGAAGGATATACAAGCATCCAGTTAACAAGCCTCAAACAAGGTTTGTGGATTAGAAGCAACTGCATGGAATAGATTTCTGGTTTATGTTGTGCCACTTAATGCCAAGAATGGGAACTGGTCAAGTGCAAATAAGGTAGGATGCAAGGTCGGAGAGATAGTCCGGTGGTTTCACTGGATTTATCCTTCGGAGGCTTTTCCTCAGGATGTCAACTGGATTGATTACAAGCAGTAACAAAGTGAGTAGGCCACAATTGTGGTGTCGAATAAGGACAGACGATAAATTAGGCAGAGGGGAGGAAGGAAAAGTGAGGAGCATTGATAGTTTGTAACATAGAACTGGCTACTTTTCATAATTTTGCAACGAGTACCTGCAAGACTTTGTTTCGGACCGCAAAGGACATCTTCAGAATGCACACAAAAGCACTCACATCGGCTTACAGTAACAACATTGGATGAGAAAAATAAAAGGGTCCCAATTATTTTTTTTTCAAAGTAATTTTCTTAAGTGCTAGAAACAGTGGAAAATTGTCATTGAAACCACTGAAAAGTACATTCCAGGCACTTGTTGTGCCTGATCAGAGGGCGGATAATAATGCCGATTGGTTTGGCCTGCTGAGATTATTTGTAACCCACGTAGAAACTTACAGCACAGAAGGAGGTCATTCAGCCCATCGCATCACGGAGAAGTTTATAAATTTATGGTGTACTGTGGGTCATGTTGAGGAGGTGTATGCGTTATTCTTACTTGTGCAGCAATTTATAACAGAGTGCTTCTAAAAATGGTGGAAGAGAGACAAAGCCATCTTCAGCGGCATGTTGCCAATCTTGCTCTACCCACACATTTGAAACTCAAACGTATGACTGAGAACCTCTGTATTGTACGTCTTTTATGTATGCCGAAAACAGAGATAATATTGACACATTCAACGGTCTCAATTGGATTGTAAAGCTTAGCTGTTTCAAAAGGAGAATTATTTAGACAGGCAGTCCTTGCACAGAAACTGTAAATGACAGCAATAACCAACAATTAGCAAGTCAAACAGAAAGCAAATCTGAAATAAAACAGAAAATGCTGGAAGCGCGCAGCAGGTCAGACTACATAGAAACATAGAAGATAGGAGCAGGAGTAGGCCATTCGGCCCCTCGAGCCTGTTCCGCCATTCAATGAGATCATGGCCGATCATCCAAATTCAGTACCCTGTCCCTGCTTTCTCCCCATATCCCTTGATCCCTTTAGCCTCAAGAAATATATCTAACTCCTTCTTGAATATATTTAATGAATTGGCCTCAACTGTCTTCTGTGGTAGAGAATTCCACAGGTTCACCACTCTCTGGGTGAAGAAATTCCTCCTTATCTCAGTCCTAAATGGCTTACCCCTTATCCTTAGACTGTGACCCCTGGTTCTGGACTCCCCCGCCATAGGGAACATCCTTCCTGCATCTAGTCTGTCTAGTCCTGTTAGAATTTTTTAAGTTTCAATGAGATCCCCTCTCATTCTTCTAAACTCCAGCGAGTATAAGTCCAATCGACCCAATCTCTCTTCATACGTCATTCCTGCCATCCCAGGTATCAGTCTGGTGAATATTCACTGTACTCCCTCCATGGCAAAAACATCCTTCCTCAGATAAGGCGACCAAAACTGCACACAATACTCAAGGTGTGGTCGCACCATCTTGCATCTTTTCCCACAGATGCTCCGATGTAACATCTTCCAGTTCTGACACAGGGTCAGACCAGAGATGTTAACTTCACCGTTTTCCTCTCTCCACGTGATTCTTAGCAGGTGATGTATTGATCAGTTGGGTGTTAATAGTCAGCACAGATTTATCACCAAGGCAACTCTTCTTCTAAATCTTGAATCACATTACAGTACACTTCTGCTTTGATGCGCTGGGAAGAAAGTTGGCATACAAGGTCTACCCGTTTTATATTCGATGAGCCTCACATTAAAAGGAACACATTAATAAAAATGAACAATTTCAACATTACAATAAAAAAAATCTTTGTTTCAAAATTAGCTACAGGTAATGCAAACAATTGATGTGCATTATTTTTGTGAGGCTTGATCGGCACCCCATCCACCACCTTAAACACTCACTCCCTCCACCACCGGCGCACCGTGGCTGCATTGTGCACCATCTACAAGGTGCGCTGCAGCAACTCGCCAAGGCTTCTTCAGCAGCACCTCCCAAACCCGTGACCTCTACCACCTAGAAGGACAAGGGCAGCAGGCGCATGGGAACACCATCACCTCCAAGTCACACACACCATCCTGACTTGGAAATATATCGGCCGTTCCTTAATTGGTCGCTGGGTCAAAATCCTGAAGCTCCCTCCCTAACAGCACTGCGGGAGTACCTTCACCGCACGGACTGCAGCGGTTCAAGGCGGCGGCTCACCACCACCTTCTCATGGGCAACTAGGGATGGGCAATAAATGCTGGCTTCGCCAGCGACGCCCACATCCCATGAATGAATAAAGAAAAAAAATATTAAATAATTGATGAGCTTGGGTTTGAACCCTTGCTGTGCAAACACAAGATATTAGGGCCTAGAAATTGGGTATAGCCCCGCTTGGGGCGGTAGAATTGGCGCTGCGCAAATTTTATAGCCAGACGCAACTTATCGCCACCTTGCGCGATATTGGGTTGCAGTGCCCCTAGGTGATTGCAGCGCAAAATCAGGCGTTACACGGGACTCCTAAGGCGCTAGCCTGGCGGCGCTACTCAATATCGGCGCGGGCAGGCACAGCGCAGGTGCTGTCAATAATCGATGACCACGAGACTTTCAGGCGCCGGCCAGCTCTTAAAGGGGTGGGTCAGTAAGGATCAGCAGCCACATTCTGCGCCTTGTAGGCCTCAAAATCGGCGCTGGGCATTCTGTGGCGTTACAAACTTTGAGAAGATGGAGAGGGTGAGGCAGAGAGCGGAGCGCTTTACCAATGGGGCATTGGATGCTTTGGTAGGCGCAGTGGAGCGCCGGCGAGCTGTGCTGTACCCCGACAATGGCAGGAGGCCTAATCAGAAGGAATACCGCAGAGCTTGGAGGGAAGTTTCTCAAAAGGTCAACTCCAACAGCATGGTGACCAGGAGCCCTGTGCAATGCAGGAAGAAATTCAACGACCTCACTCGGGTCGTTAGGGTGAGTGGTGTTTCGGCAATCTTCTTCATCCCTCCATCTGCACCTGACTTTATGGCCAGAGGGTGCGCGATGCCCCATTGGCCATCTGTCAGCAAGCACCCATGGCCCTTTCTGGGAACACACATGCACATTAAACTCAGGGCATCATGTAAGGGCTATTCCACCATGGGGGCATGAGATGACAACTCAGGGCATGATGCAAGGGCTATTCCACCATGGGGGGCATGAGATGACAGCTCAGGGCATCATGTTTCATCACTTCCCGTCCTTTCTCCTGCAGGCCAAGCTGGCCAGGAACCGCAAAGAGCAGCTTCGGACCAGAGGAGGACGTCCTCGCCTCCAGACCCTCACGGACCTCGAGGAGAGAGTTCACCAGATTGTTGGAGGTCGGACGACTGGACCTGTCACCACTGGAGCTGCCAACCCCATTGTGCACAGCGATGGTAAGGTCATCACCTTTTTGATCTGTCTCCTTCCACTTGTTCCCCCCACCAGCATGCTTTTCACTCTGGACCCATGTCATAGCATTGCAGCAATCTTGCATCCCTTGCTGCCACCCTGTCCTTTCGCTAAAGCCACTCTTCAACCTCCCTGCTTTCAGATGCTGCATCACCAACTCGGGAGACGGGCCCTCAAGCTGCCAGTGCCACTGACTCTGGAGGCGACCAGCAGGAGGAAGCCGGAACATCCGTGCCAGCCTCAGGCGAGCCAGCCCATCTGGAGACTGGGGATAGTACTTCCCTGGAGGGGAGCGGGGGGGTGGCTCTGATGAGGAACCAGTTCCAGGAACCAGCGGGCTGCAGCAACGCAAGGGGGGTAGGGAAGCTCGGGGGCCGTCTCCCCGGAGGGCGAGTCAGGCCACGATGACTGCTGCACAGAGCGCGGAAGAGGTGCAGTCCCTCGCTGAAATGAGCGCCCAGGATCGGCTCAGGCACACTGAGCTGATGGCTGCAGTGGCAAGGATGCCTGAATCCATCGAGACACTGGCAAGGAGTGTCCAAGACTTCGGGGCAGCACAGGCAAGGAGTGCGCAGGACTTTGGGGCAGCACTGGAAAGGACTGTCCACGGCTTCGGGGCAGCGCTGGAAAGGACTGTCCAGGGCTTCACCGAAGCAGTGGAAAGGACTGTCCCGGCCTTCAGCGAAGCAATGGAAAGGACTGTCCAGGGCTTCACCAAAGCACTGGCACCTGCCATGCAAGTGCTGAGTGCTGCCACGCAGTCACTCGCTGACCTCATGCAGACGCAGATTGAGGCCATGCGAGCACTGACTGCTGCCACCCTCGATGGATCAGGCAGGATTACCCGGGGCCCTTGCAGCAGCACAGCAGGCCGTCAATCTGTGGACCAGCCAATTGGGGCGCATGCTGCGGTGCTGCCCCGTCAGAGTGCCAGTGTGTCGACTGACCATGGAGCAGGTGTCCGCTCTCAGGATGTCAGCATTCCTGATGCCACCACTGGGACGTCTCCACTGCAGCTGCCACCACCTGCAGGACAGACTGCTTCCACCCATGCACAGTTGGAGCAGTCAGCATCCGGGCCCTCCAAGCCCAGAGGTCGTCCACGCCGTCCCTCGGGGCTTCTGTGCTTTCGGACACTCCGCAGGCGTCCCCCAGCCTTGATGCAGCCACTGGGGTCCAATTACAGAGGAGCTGCAGAGAGGGAAGGGGCCGATCTCGTAAGAGAAGTAGATCACCATCAAGAGTAGAGGGAGCTGCTGAGACATCTTATTTGTAGAATTCAAGGCCGTATACACCTGCTGTGAATGTTAGTAATGTTTTGGGTAGTCTGGCGGGTTTGCGAGACAGTTATGTGTTATTTCATTAGTTATGCTTTCGGTTGCCATTGCTTTGTCATGTTGGAAGGAAGCACATTTTTGAAAATAAAGAAAAAGGTTTTATTTACAATGGCCATCTACACTATTTGCAATCATTCTGGCCTTCATCGGCTTTGGGTGACCCGGACGGTTCTCTCCCAATGACACCAAGCATTCCGTCAGAGGGGCCTAGAACCGACCCCTTATGAGCCTCTGACGGACGGCCCTTCCAGTTTCTGGAACCCTCCCATCTTCCTCCTCCTCCTCCTCTGCTGGTCCTTCAAGGTCGGCTGGCATTGGCTGGGTGCGTTGGATGGCGAGGTTGTGGAGCATGCAGCAGACAATGACGACGTGGGCGACTTGCTCCGGCGAGTACTGCAGGGCGCCCCCCGAATGGTTGAGACAGCGGAACCGCTGCTCGAGCACACCGATTGTGTGCTCCACAATGTTCCGCGTTGCCTGATGGCTGGCGTTGTACTGCTCCTCTGCCAGGGTGCTGGGTGAGCGGAGCGGGGTCATAAGCCAGGGGCACAGAGGGTAGCCCTTGTCTCCGAGAAGCCAGCCTCATGGGTGAGCCAGGGCCTCGAAAAGGTCTGCCACTGAGGTCTGTCGCAGGATGAAAGCGTCGTGGCTGCTGCCAGGGTATTGTGCGTTGACCGCGAGGATCAGCTGCCGGTGGTCACAGACCAGCTGTACATTGAGGGAGTGGAACCCCTTGCGGTTGCGGAACTCCTCGGGATTATGTACAGGTGCGCGCAAAACCACGTGCGTACAGTAAATGCCGCCCTGCACCATGGGGAAGTCAGCTATTGCCGCGAAGCCCTGTGCGCGCTCCCGCTGCTTCTCCGGTGTCAAAGGGAACGAGATGAATTGCCGCCTCCTCTTATATAGGGCATCTGTAACTTGGCGGATGCAGCAATGCACTGCAAACTGGGAAATGTTAGCAATGTCCCCAGTTGCTGCCTGAAACGAGCCGCTGGCAAAGAAATTCAGGGCTACAGTAACCTTTACGGCCACCGACAGAGAGGTCCTGCACCGTATCTTCGGCTGCAAATCGTCCAGAAGCAGGTGACATGTTGTGGTAGGAGAACTGCTGCCTGAAAACCCTCACCACGTAAGGTCTGCTGTGGCGACGTCTGTTGGCCCTCCCCCATCTGGCCACTCCTGGCCCTCTCTCCCTCCGTCTCTGTGCCCTCTCAGCATGGTCGACCAGCAGGATGTTCCCCTCCAGAGCAGCCCCCATAATAAGAGCGAACAAGGTAAAGGTTGTAATGTCTCACCAGCAGCAAGGTAATGTTCACAGGGCTGACGGTCCTCTGGCACCGCTGGCTGAATGGCAATAAGGCTCTCCCACTGCAGCTCTGCAACTCTCTGAAACCAACCAACAAGTTGCGCTCTCAAAATGGCTGACGCTTTGATAACAGTGCAGTCCCCTTTAAAGAGTGCCCCCCTAGCCCGAGAGTGCCTAGGGAACGTTCCAGTGAGCTGTCACTATTAGCGCCAGGTGGAACGGAGGCGGGCGCCACTCAATTTCTGGTCCGGGGCGCCAAAAAGGCGTTGCACACTGAAATGATGTCATGATCAGCCTGCGCCTGCAAGCGGGCACTAAGTTTTTGCGCCGGCGCTAAGAGCCCACTCAATATGGGATGAGGCACTCGCCTCGCGGCGCCCGGCCGCTAGCTGCTTAGCCCCCCGCTCCTCGGCCTCTTTAGGCACTAAGCCCTGGCGCTACCAACCGAATTTCTCCCCCTAGGAATTTCTAATAAGCAGTAAGAGAAAATCACAACATATGCCAACATCCTGCTGAACACAAACTGGTCCTACCAGTCTGAGGTGTTAAACCTCAGCAGCAACTGTATGACCCTCCGCAACACAATTATGCAAGTGCCTATCCCCCGATATGTGAATATGTGTTCTCATACTCAGGTAACACCAGCCAGCAGCTGCTGTTTAAAGCCAGAGGTTTCTCATCATTTATACTGGTAGACAAACTAGACTGAGGACATCTCATCATGTGCCAGCCACGTTGATGTTCTCGATCGCCAAGTCCCACACCACGTCCTAGCTGCTTAATTTCATGTGAAAGGCTTCAGCAGAAACATGCCTGCTGCTAGCATTCTGGGCAAGCCTATCTGCCAGGTTGGTGTAAGTACATCCACCCAGCAATAGCTTGGTCCTGGATCTTGCCGATGGACCAGAAGTGCTTTTGTTGCACGCCTAAGGATTATGAGCCATGAGGGACAACTGTTTGGGCACTTTTTACATGGCACAAGCTTAACCTGCAAATTGAATACGCCGCCATTGAAGAACAGAGAGGAGGACCAAAGCAACATTTGCCTCTTCTCACAGGCCCCCAAGTACTGTGTCCAAGCTAAAATTGGTATCCAGCAGACTCCCAAGGCACCAATGTAAGTTGACCCTATGATAGGCACTCCTCCTGTCTTCCAACTGAGACCTCCTCTCCAGAGGTGCAAAGCCATATGATAATTCGGGGCACTCAAATAGAGCACATCAGGTGCCCAGGTGACTGCTACCAACAATGGGTGATCATCTGTGCAAAGGAGCGTTGCAATTCTTTCAGAAATGCCTGGAACATACACTCCATTACAACGCCATCCAATACACTATTGATGATGTTCCGAGTGGACAACACTGCCTCTCTTCTTGAGAAAAATAGGCTCAGCAAATGTCCTGTCTACCTTTACATGGATTTTTCAGTAGCTTCTTTATGAGGCATGGGAGAGAGATTAGGCCAAAACCATACAAAAATGGATAAAAGCAATAAGTCTCATGCTGTTCTATAATCTTGCATAAAGCCACAATGTGCTCTATATATTCCTCATGAGATCAAACCACTGTGTTCATAAAGAGGTTGATGGCATATTTGGTTTGCAGGCTGTCGATCACCCCTATGCCCTTGGTTTAAATCCAACTTTAGACTGAAAATCTCCTCTGGCTATCACTGTGTACTACACAGAATCAGTATAAGGCAGTCTCCATGCAGCTATCAATGCTGGCAGCTTAGCAAATATATCTACCCATAATAACTGAAACAAATTCACTTGAAGAGGCCACATTCATGGCTGGTGTGCACAATTGAAATGTTGTACAAGTAAAGCAAAAGATGGCATTTAAAGGTTCAGGGTTAAGCAGATTATTCAGGGGTAATTAATCTTTCCGTGGTAACCGTGGAACGCTTGACACTGACACGGGAGCAGAAAGGTGTTCTCCATTCCCTGGCAGATATTATTCATAATCAGCTCGATTTTTTTTAAATATAAACAAAATGTATAGAATTTTGCTAATCTGAAACTAAATTTACAACGTGGATGCTCTTGTCTTTAATGCACCAGATTTTAGATTATGCGGATAACATGTTCATTTTGTGTCTAATTTTTGAAATATATTTGAACGGCCTAAGACACAATATAGGGTTAACATTTCAATCAGCGGCCTAAGACACAATATAGGGTTAACATTTCAATCAGACATTCCACACTGGAATAAACACACCCAAACTGACAACTGGCTCAAAATAAACGATAATACTTGCATTTATATACCTTATATCAAAACATCTCAAAGCGCTTCACACAATGAATCACTTTTACGTATACAAATGCGGGAGCTATCTTCTTCTTCGGCAGTCCCTCGGAACCGAGGATGACTCGCTTCCACATTAAAAATGAGTTCTCAGGTGACTGATGAGTCCAATGTGGGACCTACAGTCTCTGTCACAGGTGGGGCAGACGGTGGTTGAAGGGGTGGGTGGGTGGGGTGCTTGGGTTGACGTGCGCTCCTTGCGCTTGGCTTCCGCTTGCTCCCGGCAAAGAGACTCGAGGCATTCGGTGCCTTCCTGGATGCTTCTCCTCCACTTTGTGCGGTCTTGGGCCAGGGATTCCCAGGTGTCGGTGGGGATGTTGCAATTTTCCAAGGAGGCTTTGAGGGTGTCCTTGAAGCGTTTCCTCTGCCCACCTGAGACTCTCTTGCTGTGTCAGAGCTCAGAGTAGAGCGCTTGT
Organism: Somniosus microcephalus; assembly: GCF_052327205.1. Taxonomy (NCBI): domain Eukaryota; kingdom Metazoa; phylum Chordata; class Chondrichthyes; order Squaliformes; family Somniosidae; genus Somniosus; species Somniosus microcephalus. The sequence goes on along the minus strand of NC_140998.1, from coordinate 31,190,429 downwards.
TTTGGGAGTCTCGTATAGGGCATGCGGACGATGTGGCCCGTCCATCAGAGCTGATCGTGGTCAAAGCTTCGATGCTGGGGATGTTGGCTTGAGCGAAAACACTGACGTTGGCGCGCCTATCCTGCCAATGGATTTGCAGGATCTTGCGGAGGCAGCGTTGGTGGTACCTCTCCAGTGCTTTGAGATGCCTGCTGTACATGGTCCATGTCTCTGAGGCATACAGGAGAGTTATACAACACCAGCCATGCCCAACAAATAATGAAATGAATGACCAATTATTGAGAGTAACATTTTTTTTTTTTAGGTGGTGGTGGTGGATGAGAGAGACATTTTGGTGAGAACACAATTCTCTGCCTTTGAATGCTGCCATGGGATTGTTAGCATCCAAGTGAATCACTGTACCGGGCAGATACGACCTCAAGTTAGCTTCTTACCTGAAGGAAGGCACCTCCAACAATACAGCATCCCCTCAGTACTGCAGTGCAGTGCTGGGCTTAATTTTACCTTCAATTTCTGGTATGGGACTCAACCTCACACCTTCGGACCCAGAGGCTTAGAGCCAGTAATTAAACTCATATTTATCAGTGGCAGTTCATGTTGCTACAAGTTCAAGTTTTTTATTTATTTATTCATTCACAGGATGTAGGCGTTGCTGGCAAAGCCAGCATTTATTGCCCATCCCTAACTGCCCTCGAGGTGATGGTGAGCCACCTTCTTCAACCACTGCAGTCCGTGTGATGAAGGTACACCCACAGTGCTGTTAGGGAGGGAGTTCCAGGATTTTCACCCAGCGACGATGAAGGAACGGCAAGATATTTCCAAGTCAGGATGGTGCATAACTTGGAGGGAAACTTGCAGGTGATGGTGTTCCCATACACCTGCTGCCCATGTCCTTCGAGGTGGTAAAGGTCGCGGGTTTGGGAGGTGCTATTGAAGAAGCCTTGGCGAGTTGCTGCAGTGCATCTTGTAGATGGTACACACTTCAGCTACGGTGTGCTGGTGGTGGAGGGAGTGAATGTTTAAGGTGATGGATAGAGTGCCAATCAAGGGGGCTGCTTTGTCCTGGATGGTGTCAAGCTTCTTGAGTGTTGTTGCAGCTGCTCTCATCCAGGCAAGTGGGGAGTATTCCATCACACTCCTGACTTGTGCCTTGTAGATGGTGGAAAGGCTTTGGGGAGTCAGGAGGTGAGTCACCCGTCGCAGAATACCCAGCCTCTGACCTGCTCTTGTAGCCACAGTATTTATGTGGCTGGTCCAGTTAGGTTTCTGGTCAATGGTGACCCCCAGGATGTTGATGGTGGGGGATTCGACGATGGTAATGCCGTTGAATGTCAAGGAGCGGTGGTTAGACTCTCGCTTGTTGGAGATGATCATTGCCTGGCACTTGTGTGGCTCGAATGTTACCTGCCACTTATCAACCCACACCTGAATGCTGTCCAGGTCTTGCTGCACGCGGGCACGGACTGCTTCATTATCGGAGTTGTTGCAAATGGAACTTAAAAGCTGTGCAATCAGCAACATCCCCACTTCATTGAAGAAGCAGCTGAAGATGGTTGGGTCTCGGACACTGCCCTGATGAACTCCTGCAGCAATATCCTGGGGCTGCGATGATTGACCTCCAACAACCACCTTTCTTTGTGCTAGGTATGGCTCTAGCCAGTGGAGAGTCTTCCACCTGATTCCCATCGACTTCAATTTTACTAGGGCTCCTTGATGTCACACTTGGTCAAAGGCTGCCTTGATGTCAAGGGCAGTCACTCTCACCTCATGTTTGGACCAAGGATGTAATGAAGTCTGGAGCCAAGTGGTCCTGGCGGAACCCAAACTAAGCATCAGTGAGCAGGTTGCTGGTAAGCGCCTTTTGATAGAAGGGGTCATTGAGAGTGCTATCACTTTGCTGATGATTGAAAGCAGGCTGATGGGCGGTAATGGGCTGGATTGGATTTGTCCTGCTTTTGTGGACAGGGCATACCATGGCAACTTTCCACTTTGTCAGGTAGATGACAGTGTTGAAGCTGTGCTTGGCTAGAGGCGCGGCTAGTTCTGGAGCACAAGTCTTCAGCACTAGAGTCGAGATGTTGACGGGGCCCATAGCCTTTGCTGTATCCAGTGCGCTCAGCCGTTTCTTGATATCACGTGGAGTGAATCAAATTGGCTGAAGACTGGCTTCTGTGACGGTGGGGACCTCAGGAGGAGGCCGAGATGGATCATCCACTCAGCACTTCCAACTGTAGATGGTTGCAAACGTTTCAGCCTTGTCTTTTGCACTCAAGTGCTAGGCTCTGCCATCATTGAGATGGGGATATTCATGGAGCCTCCTCCTTCGTTAGTTAATTGTCCACTACCATTCACGACTGGATGTGGCAGGACTGCAGAGCTTTGATCTGATCCATTGGTTGTGGGATCACTTAGCTCGGTCTATAGCATGCTGCTTCCACTGTTTAGCATGCATGTAGTCCTGTATTGCGGCTTCCCCAGGTTGGCCCCTCATTTTTAAGTACGACTGCTGCTGATCTTGGAATGCTCTTCTACACTCCTCATTGAACCAGAGTTGGTCCCCTGGCTTCATGGTAATGGCAGAGAGGGAGATATGCCGGGCCATGAGGTTACAGATTATGGTGAAATATAATTCTGCTGCTGATGGCCCGCAGTGTCTCATGGTTGCCCAGTTTTGAGCTGCTAGATCTGTCCTGAATCTATCCCACTTAGTACGGTGATAGTGCCACACCATACGATGGAGGGTGTCCTCAGTGTGAAAACAGGACTTTGTCTCCACAAGGACTGTGCGGTGGTCATTTCTACCAATACTGTCATGGACAGATGCATCAGCGACAGGTCAATTGGTGAGGACGAGGTCAAGTAGGGTTTTTCCCCTCGTGTTGGTTCTCCCACCACCTGCTGCAAGTCCAGTCTGGCAGCTGTGATCAGTAGTGGTGCTACCGAGCTACTCTTGGTGATGGACTAAGAGTGAGAGGTAGTGTGAGGGTGCAGTAACACAGTGCAAAATGCTACTGTATGCTCTGGTGTTGTCAGAAAACAGACTAGGATAGTTTCTACAGGCTGTACGTGGGCCCGGGGGTAAACATGACCAGAGGTGGAAGTCATGTCATTCCAGATCATTCCCAGATAACCACCAACTAGTTCAAAAACTGAACTGGTAGAGGTCTGGCCACTAATCACCTGCACAAAAAACTTATCTAAATGAGTGGAGAAGTTTTAAGTACACGTATTTTAAAAGGAAAGCAAGCTAGAACGGGTTTGGCAAATTAAGTAGGGAGGCTACTTCCTGATCAGTGTTCAATGACTCCTGCCGGAAAATACATGCATAGACGTCAGATGAGGAAAGGGTCAGACACCCACAATGAAATAGTTTGCTGATGCTCTCTGTCTAACCTCACATGAAAAATGGCTACTTGGGCAAGTTATTTCAGGACTGGCAGCACCCATAGAACCACACTCCAGCACGAGTCACTGACTGTAGGGGTGAAAATTGGGGGGGGCAGGGGGGAAGTCTAACTGCATTCAGAGACAATCAGCATTGTTAATGATGGATTTACTGAATGGAATTCATAGTACATACTATGTATGGTTTCCAAATTATCACACTGCACTGGAAGGAGTGTTAAATCTTTTTCATGTCATCATTTTTCTTTAATCATACATTCTTCTAGCAGATAAGGCCATTTGGCCCATCATGCCTGTACAGGTTTTTCAAGGAGCTATCCAATTAGTCCCATGCCCCTGCTCTTTCCCCATAGCCCTGCAATTTTTTTCTTTTCAAGTATATATCCAGCCATATAAATACTGTGGCTACAAGAGCAGGTCAGAGGCTGGGTATTCTGCAGCAAGTGTCCACCTCCTGACTCCCCAAAGCCTTTCCACCATCTACAAGGCACAAGGCAGGAGTGTGATGGAATACTCTCCACTTGCCTGGATGAGTGCCGCTCCAACAATACTCAAGAAGCTCGACACCACCCAGGACAAAGCAACCCACTTGACTGGCACCCCATCCACCACCTTAAACATTCACTCCCTCCACCATTGGCGCACCATGGCTGCAGTGTGTACCATTTACAAGATGCATTGCAGCAACTCGCTTCGTCAAAAGCACCACCCAAACCCACGACCTCTACCACGTAGAAGGACAAGGGCAGCAGGCACATGGGAACACCATCACCTGCAAGTTCCCCTCCAAGTTACACACCATCCTGACTTGGAAATATATCACCGTTCCTTCATCGTCGCTGGGTCAAAATCCTGGAACTCCCTCCCTCACAGCACTGTGGGAGTACATTCACCACGTGGACTACAGCGGTTCAAGACGGCTCGCCACCACTTTCTCAAGGGCAATTTGGGATGGGCAATAAATGCTGGCCTTGCCAGCGACACCCACATCCCAGGAACGAGTAAAAAAATTAGCTTTAGAAAGTTACTTGTGAAACTGCTTCCCTTTCAGGCAGTACATTCAGAGCTGCTACATAAAAAAAATTCTCATCTCCCCCTTGGTTCTTTCGCCAATTATCTTAAATCTGTGCCCTCTGATTATTGACCCTCCTGCCAATGGAAACAGTTCCTACTCTGTCAATACCCTTCAGAATTTTGAACACTTCTATTACATCTCCCCTTAACCTTCTCTGCTCTGAGAACAATCCGAGCTTCCTCGGTACCATTCTAGTAAATCTATACATGGTAGTATAGCTATCATGCCCAGAACATAAACATTTTGTCAGTTCAATTGCATAAGATAAATACTGCATAACATAAATAATCATTTAAAGAACTCAGATTTTGTTCTAAAGAGAAAGGGGGAAGACATTTAATAACTTTTTCGTGTGAATCTCATGCACCAAACAATTGAACACAAAATAGTAAAATTATTTTAAAATAAAAACACAGTAACTTAAAATACACCAAAGCTTGGGTGGTGTATCAATTGTTTTTATTTTTTTCTAAAGAATATCTACAACAGTCTCTTAAAATATAACACTCTAGCACACTTTACACAAAACATATTACACCTGAATGAGTCAAGTTCATTGTAGAAATGCAATAATAATCCAAGATTTTAGAAAGGTTGTCATCTGAATGAAGATACAAGCCTGTCGTAAGCATCTAATCTGTGCCCATCACTGGGTTTTATCCTTTTGAGCTGTTTGCCCCTTAGATGCTTCCACTCCAGAGGTAGGCATCCAACACCAGCTGCAAATTCTTCCTTTGCTAGAAGAGTTAGTTATGGGGCTGGTTAGAACTGTTGACTCAAATCAAGCTGTATATTGTCCATTAGTCCACTCAAAGTTTTTTCTGTATATGCCAGCAGTAACGACGTGCATTCATATAACCTTTTTAAACATAGAAAAACGTCTCAAGCCTCTTCACAGAGGCGTCAGGAGGAAACGGATGCTAAGCCAAATGGGTGCCGACCATAAATTTGGTCTACGAAGTGGGTTTTAAGAAAGCTCTGAAGGAGGAGAGGGAGGTGGAAAAGTCTAAGGAGGGAATTCTATAAAATGGGGCCGAGGCAGCTCAAGGTCCAGTTGCCCCTTAAGATGAAAGGGAGGATACACAAGCAGCTGGAGTCAGAGGTAGGGAGAGTTTGGGGATGAAGCGATTGGTGCAATGGCGGAGGATACAAAGATAGGACGGGGTGAGGCCATGGAGGGAGTTAAATAGGAATGAGAATTTTAAATTTGAGGCATTGGGGGGAACTAGGAGTCAATGTAAGTCAGTGAAGATGGGCGCAAAATATTGGTTAAGTGGAAGTTCCTGGAGGTTGGAAGGCTAGCCAGGAGAGCACTGGAGTAATCAACTTTGAAGGTGGTGACAAAGGCATACACATAATTTAGGCTGACACTGCAGTGCTAGTACTGAGGGAGTGCTACACTGTTGGAGGTGCCGTCTTTCAGATAAGACACTAAACCGAGGCCACGTCCTAAAAAAAACAGACTTGCATTTATATAGCGCCTTTCATGACCACCAGACATCTCAAAGCGCTTTATAGCCAATGGAGTACTTTTTGAAGTGTAATCGCTGTTGTAATGTGGGAAACGCAGCAGCCAATTTGCGCACAGCAAACTCCCACAAACAGCATTGAGATAACGACCACATAATCTGTTTGTTTTTGTTATGTTGGTTGAGGAATAAATATTGGCCAGGACACTGGGGAGAACTCCCCTGCTCTAATTCAAAATAGTGCCATGGGATCTTTTATGTCCACCTGAGAGCAGACGGGGCCTCGGTTTAACGTTTCATCCAAAAGACGGCACTGCCGACAGTGCAGCGCTCCCTCAGCACTGCACTGGAGTGTCAGCCTAGCTTTATGTGCTCAAGTCCCTGGAGTGGGACTTGAACCCACAACCTTCTGATTCAGAGGCGAGTGTGCTACCCACTGAGCCACAGCTGACACTTAGTGGGTGTAAAAAATCTCAAGTCGCTATTTCAAAGAACAGGTGAGTTCTGCCTGGTGCCCTGGCCAATATTTATCCCTAAACAAACTCCTTAAAACAGATTATCTTGTCATTTATCACACTGCTGTTTGTGGGACCTTGCAGTGCGCAAATTTGCTGCCGCGTTTCCTACAGTGAATTAGAGCAATGTCGAAACTTCAAAAAAAAAGCACTTCATCGGCTGTAAAGCACTTTGGGGCGTCCAGAGGTCATGAAAAGCACTATATAAATGTCTCTCTTTCAGTAGCACGAGATGAGGCGGAGGCAAGTGATGTTACAGAGGTCGAAGTAGGCAGTCTTTCCAATGGAGAGGATTTGAGGTAGAAAGTTCAGCTTGTGGTTGAACAAAGCACCGGGGCTGCAAACAATCTGGTTTAGCCCGACATGGAAAGTTTGTGGTAGGGGCAATGTGATCAACAGAGAAGTGGGGTCGAAGGAGGATAGCTTGATCAACTGTGTTGAACGCAGTAGAGGTAAAGGAAGGATAATGCACTAATACACTCACAAAGAATATAGTTTGTGACTTTAGTTAGGGCCTTTACGATGCTGGGGAAGGCGACTGAAGGGATTGTAGGAATGGTAGTATGGATCTACGAAACTACAACATCTTCAAAGAACACGGAGAAGAAAGGGAGATGGGGTGCCAAGGGCGTTTTTTTTTTTTTTTTTTTTTTTTGAGGACTGGTAATAATTAGCAATCCCGTAGCTAATACAGGAGTTGACGAACTGCAGCATAGTTCATCTACCTTCTCTTGTCCTGGCTCATCCACGCAAAGATGCAACTTCTGGGATTTTAGAAGGTGGATTGATTTCCTCTTTCATCAGGCAGCGCTACTGTAGTACAGATATGCTTCATAAAGAGCATAATCTTGTTATTTTCAAAACCGGAGCAATTTCACAATTATATAATTGGAAAAATAAGTCACTGCACCTAACAGTAATTTGCTTCATATGTATTTTCAATCCACTGAACATAAATAAATTCTCGATTAGAGCAAACTCATAGCAGATTTTATTTTTTGTTTTCCACTTCAGTTCCAACAGATGGCGATGAGAAGTTAGGATCACCCAGGACAAAAGTCTTAAATGATAATTATGTAACAGATGTTATCTGTAGCTTTCACCAGCTATTATACTGCATCTTGCTTGGATTTTTCAGGTAAAAGCATATTGCAAGAAACAATTTACAGGCTACGTCCTTAAGAACCAATGAAACCAAAAATGTAATTTGGCACATTAAACCTATTCCTTTTACAGAGCATATATACACATATGGAAGATTGTAAAATAACACTAGAATGGTGAAACTCTTATGCAATGCATCACGCTAGTATACTATTGATCCAATGGTTGAAGGGTACTCTTCAGTACTGTAGGATTCTAAGTGGAGGAGGGACACAAGTTCCCATGAAGAAAAGGACCTAAAATAAGCAGGAGAATCTTGTTGGGCCACTCTTGTGGACCTCAGGGGTTGCATACAGAGCACGATCACCCTGGGAGTTGCACCTAGTGTGCCCTCTCAGAAAGGAAAATTCTTAGTTAATATTCATTCTTAGTCAACAACACAGCACAGGAATATTTGGTGCCAGCAAATACAAATTTTAGCAAATTGTTGACAAACCATAGAATCAAAAAGCCAAAAAATGTGATGCAAGCACTGTTTGACTTCCCAACTCTTCAGGTTCAAGTTGGTCATGGTATAGGAAGCTAGGAACTAAAAAGGGCATCTAGCAAGATTTTCCAATTACTTGCAGCAGGCCAATGCCATGAGAATTCATGTCACACAGACAAAGATGTACTGTACATCTATAAAGAGAACAAGTTTAGGCTTCTCTAACTGCCTCGGTAGCAGGCAGCTGTCACAAGATTTAAACAGGCCCCTAACACTGTCTAAATCTGAACAAATTCCTCCCCAACATAAAATGAACTTGAATGTGTTTTGTTAAAACTAATTTTGGATACTAAGGAACCAAGGGAAGGTGCAGTTGAGGTTGAAATCAGCCATGATCTTATTGAATGACAGAGCAGGCTCAAGGGCTGAAAGGCCTACTCCTGCTCCTATTTCTTATGTTCTTAAGACGTGCCCCTTTAAGAAGCAAATGGAAAGCTAGTTTGACCTTTCCACCAATTAACATTTTTAGGTACTAGCAAATATCCTAGTAACCAGTGATATAATTATACTTTTTCTTTAACAGAAGCCTACACCTCCCACACTACCAACCGCCAGACTCTCCCACTAGTTGATGGTACAAGGACTAGGGAACACAGATTTAAGATTTTGGGCAAGAGATACAGAGGGGATGTGAGGAAAAGCTTTTTTACGCAGTGAGTGGTGAGGACCTGGAACTCGCTGCCGACGGAAGTGGTGACACTCAATGTTTTCAAGGGGAGACTGGTTAGGCACTTGAGGGAAATAAACTTGCAGGGCTACAGGAATAGAGCGGGGGTAATGGGGCTGACTGGATTGCTCTGCAGAGAGCCGGCGCAGACTCGATGGGCCAAATGGTCTCCTTCTGTGCCATTATGAGTTTATGACTCTCTCCTGGCGATGTACTGCGCACTTATGGCTGCCACTATCCTTGTCAGGTTGCGTTTCACTTTTCTTCATTCTTGATGCCACGATTTCTTTTTCGAGGCTGCCATTACCATTAATGCTTTGACCCCTGAAAGTTCACGACTTCCCTGGGCCAGACATTATTTTTTTTAAGTGTTCAGCTCCGACAGCATGACGTAGGAAAGCTTTGAACATTAAAATGCCATTTGGGCCATCAAACCCACTTTCTCCACACTCCATGTCAGGCCACCTTATTCGTAGTCTGTCCCCTCCCACTCAAGATCTGTGTTTTCTCATGCTAAATCCCATGTAAATCAAGTACATCTGTTAACGTCTCGACTCAGAGCCGAGCTTCCGACCCCATATCCTCTCCATCACAACACTGCCTACTTCCATCTCTGTAACATTGCCCGGCTCGATCCCTACCTCAGCCCATCTGCTATTGAAACTAGCATCTATGCCTTTGTCACCTCTAGACTGGACTATTCCAATGCTCCCTTAGCAGGCCTCACATCCTCCGCCCTACATGAACGCCAGCTCCGATCACTAGCGTACGCCCCAAACTCAGAACACAAATGACGGAGTGCTTGTCTACCTTATTGCTTGTGGAATCAACCTATTTAAAAGTGAGGCAACGGCAGCTTATGAAGGGGGAACGTGTACCTACACCAATACAGGAAGTTCATTCTAGACTTCACAGACAAGTATTAACTGACAATATAAGACGTAGCAGTTCTTTCACAAAACAGTGTCTAATGACAAGAGGTTGTACCTCCATGGGAGCTCCAACTTCAGAAAGATCATCAGGTGAGAGCGCTGAATTAACTGATTTTGGAAGCTCCAAAAAGCAGGCAATATGGATTATCATTTCCATACACCCAACACTTGAGAGGTTTGCACAATCAACATAAGAACATAAGAAATAGGAGCAGGAGTAGGCCATAGGGCCCCTCGGGCCTGCTCCGCCATTCAATAGGATCATGGTTGATCTGAATCTAGACTCACGTCCACTTCCCTGCCCTCTCCCTGTAACCCCTAATTCCCTTATCTGCTAGGAAAATGTCTATCTCCATTTTAAATTTATTTAATGTTGCAGCTTCCACAGCTCTCTGGGGTAGCAAATTCCATAGATTTACTACCCTCTGAGTGAAGAAGTTTCTCATCTCAGTTTTGAAAGGGCAGCCCCTTATTCTAAGATTATGCCCCCTAGTTCTAGTCTCACCCATCAGTGGAAACATCCTCACCGCATCCACCCGATCAAGCCCCCTCACAATCTTATATGTTTCGATAAGATCGCCTCTCATTCTTCTGAACTCCAATGAGTAGAGTCCCAACCTACTCAACCTTTCCTCATATGTCAACCCCCTCATCTCTGGAATCAACCGTGTGAACCTTCTCTGAACTGCCTCGAGAGCAAGTATATCTTCTTAAATATGGAAACCAAAACTGCACGCAGTATTCCAGGTGTGGCCTCAGCAATACCCTGTATAACTGCAGCAAGACTTCCCTGTTTTTATGCTCCATCCCCCTTGCAATAAAAGCCAAGATTCCATTGGCCTTCCTGATCACCTGCTGCACCTGCATACTAACTTTTTGTGTTTCATGCACCAGGACCCCCAGATCCCTTTGTACGGCAGCACTTTGCAATTTCTCTCCATTTAGATAATAACTTGCTCTTTGGTTTTTTCTGCCAAAGTGCATAACCTCACACTTTCCAACATTATATTGCATCTGCCAAATCTCTGCCCACTCACTTAGCCTGTCTATGTCCTTTTGCAGGTTTTTTATGTCCTCCTCACTCACTGCTTTCCCTCCCATCTTTGTATTGTCGGCAAACTTGGATATGTTGCACTCGGTCCCTTCCTCCAAATCGTTAATATAGATTGTAAAGAGTTGGGGTCCCAGCACTGACCCCTGCGGAACACCACTAGTTACTGATTGCCAGCCCGAGAACGAACCAATTACCCCAACTCTTTGTTTTCTGTTAGATAGCCAATCTTCCACCCGTGCCAGTATATTACCCCCAATCCCATGATTTTTTATCTTGATCAGTAATCTTTTGTGTGGAACCTTGTCAAATGCCTTTTGGAAGTCCAAATACACTACATCCACTGGTTCCCCTTTATCCACCCTGTATGTTACATCCTCAAAGAATTCGAGCAAATTTGTCAAACATGACTTCCCCTTCGTAAAACCATGCTGACTCTGTCCTATTAAATTATGTTTATCCAAATGCTCTGTTACTGTTTCCTTAATAATGGACTCCAACATTTTGCCAACCACAGATATTAGGCTAACTGGTCTATAGTTTCCAGCTTTTTGTCTACTTCCCTTCTTAAATAAGGGTGTTACATTAGCAGTTTTCCAATCTGCCGGGACCTTTCCTGAGTCCAGGGAGTTCTGGAAAATGATCACCAATGCATCCACAATCCCTACCGCCACTTCTCTCAAGACCCTAGGATGTAGGCCATCAGGTCCGGGAGATTTATCCGCCTTAAGTCCCATTATTTTACTGAGTACCATCTCCTTAGTGATTTTAATCATGTTTAGCTCCTCCCCCCATTGCCCCCTGTTTGTCCAGTGTTGGGATATTTTTAGTGTCCTCTACTGTAAAGACTGATACAAAATATTTGTTCAGCATCTTTGCCATCTCCATGTTCCCCACCACTAGTTTCCCGGTCCCATCCTCTAAGGGACCAACGTTCACTTTGGCCACCCTTTTTCTTTTTATATAGCTGTAGAAACTCTTGCTATCCGTTTTTATATTTTTTGCTAGTTTATTTTCGTAATCTATCTTCCCTTTCTTAATTAATCTTTTAGTTATTGTTTGCTGGCTTTTAAATGCTTCCCAATCTTCTATCCTCCCACTAGATTTGGCTACTTTATATGCCCTTGTTTTCAGTCGAATACTATCCTTTATTACTTTACTAAGCCACGGATGGCTGTCTTTTCTTTTACTCCCCTTTTTCCTCAGTGGAATATATTTATCTTGAAAGATGTGAAATATCTCCTTGAATGTAGACCACTGCTCTTGTACCGTCTTACACTTTAATCTGTTTTCCCAGTCCACTTTAGTCAATTCTACTCTCATACCTTCATAGTCTCCTTTATTTAAGCTTAGTACGCTGGTTTGAGATCCAACTCTCTCACCCTCAAACTGAATTTGGAATTCAACCATATTATGGTCACTCATTCCAAGGGGATCCTTTACTAGGACATTTTTTATTAATCCTGTCTCATTACACAGGACCAGATCTAAGATTGCCTACCCCCTGGTTGGTTTAGTTACATACTGCTCAAGGAACCCGTCCCTAATACACTCTATGAACTCTTCCTCAATGCTGCCATGCCCAATTTGATTAGTCCAGTCAATATGAAAGTTAAAATCCCCCATGATTATAGCTGTTCCCTTATTACAAGCCCCAACTATTTCCTGATTTATACTCCGACCAACAGAGTTGCAACTGTTAGGAGGCCTATAGACTACGCCCACTAGTGACTTTTTCTCCTTATTATTCCTTATCTCCACCCAAACTGTTTCACTATCCTGATCCTTTGACCCAATATCATTTCTGACTATTGCAGTGATTCCATCCTTGATTAACATAGCAACCCCACCTCCCTTTCCTTCCTATCTGTCCTTCCTAATTGTCAAATACCCTTGTATGTTTAGTTCCCAGTCATGATTATCTTGCAGCCATGTTTCCGTAATGGCCGCCAGATCATACCCATGTGTAGTTATTTGCACCGTCAACTCGTCAATTTTGTTACGAATGCTGCGTGCATTCAGATAAAGAACTTTCAAATATGTTTTCTGGCAATTTATTCCTGCTTTTACCCCTTTTACTACTTTACTTTTATCATTATACATTCTGTCCCTTCCTGACACGCTCTGGTTTTTAATTCCCCCACTACCTTGCTCTGTTGTCTTCTCCGCTGTCATTTTTATTTTTCGCTCTCTTAAAACCTCCCCCCCACTAATTAGTTTAAAGCCCTCTCTACAGCCCTAGTTATTCGATTCGCCAGGATTCTAGTCCCAGCACTGGCCAAGTGAAGTCCGTCCCAACGGAACAGCTCTCTCCCGTCCCAGTACTGATGCCAGTGTCCCAGGAAGCAAAACAAATTCACTTCACTGGAAAGAAAGCATTAAAAATGGTTTAGATGATTTTAAAAGTCAACATCTTAAGTTACAGTAACAGAAATTGATGATGGTTTTCTTTAGAAAAAAAAGCCTCTAAGTGAAAGGCCAAAGTGCACTAAGATTGACATGAGGAGAGAATTTTAAATCCATGAAATCTCGAGAAGGCAAAAACACTGGAGAGAAGAAATATCTTGGTTACTGCTTCAGGAATCACAACTCTTAGGCTGGTTGCTGTATTTTTTAAGTTTAATTACATTCCCTCCCCCCCCCCCCCCCCCAACCAACTCCAAAATATACATAAGAATCAGTGAACGAAAAATGACTACAAGTATATGTTAAGAAGTGACAAATTGGTCAAGTGGGAATCACTATTCATTTACCAATTACACTATTCATTAAATTCAAAACATGTAATTCACCACTTAAATGTTTTTGTCTGTAATGGGTAGAGCAACAGCAATTGGGACTGGTCCAGCAGAGCCTTCCAGGAGTTGAGCATGCATGGGAATGGTAGCATAGTGGTGATGTTAATGGACTAGTAACCCAGAGGCCTGGACTCATGATCCAGAGACGTGAGTTCAAATCTCACCACGGCAGCCGGGGGAATTTAAATTCAGTTAATAAAAAGCTAGCTTCAGTAATGGTGACCATGAAACTATCGGATTGTCGTAAAAGCCCATCTGGTTCACTAATGGGAAAGAAATCTGCCGTCCTTACCTGGTGGCTCCAGACCCACAGCAATGTGGTTGCCTCTTAACTGCCCTCCGAAATGGCTTAGCAAGCCACTCAGTTGAAACAAGCCGCTGCAGAAAACAATAAAACAGGACAATCTACCGCGGCACCCACGTCGGACACGACAACGGCACATCCAGCCCAGTCAACCCTGCAAAGTCCTCCTCGCTAACATCTGGGGACTTGTTCAAAATTGGGAGAGCTGTCACACAGACTAGTCAAGCAACAGCCTGACATAGTCATACTCACAAAATCATACCTTTCAGCCAACGTCCCAGACTCCTCCATCCCCATCCCCAGGTCTGTCCTGTCCCACCGGCAGTACAGAACCACCAGAGCTGGCGGTAGAGTGATATACAGTCAGAAGCGACCCTGGGAGTCTTCAACATTGACTCTGGACCCATGAAGTCTCATGGCTTCAGGTCAAGCATGGGCAAGGAAACCTCCTGTTGATTACCATCTACCACCCTCCCTCAGCTGATGAATCCTCCATGTTCAACACCACTTGGAAGAAGCACTGAGAATAGCAATGGCACAGAATGTACTCTGGATGGGGGACTTCAATGTCCATCACCAAGAGTGGTTCGGTAGCAGCACGACTGACCGAGCTGGCCACAGAAGGTCAGGTGGTGGTGAGAGAACCAACACGAGAAAACCCTGCTTGACCTCGTCCTCAACAATCTAACTGTCGCAGATGCATCTGTCCATGACATCGGTAGCAGTGACCACAGCACAGTCCTTGTGGAGACAAAGACCCGTCTTCACCTTGAGGACACCCTCCATCGTGTTGTGTGGCACTACCACCGTGGTAAATGGGATAGATTCAGAACAGATCTAGCAGCTCAAAACTGGGCATCCATGTGGCACTGCGGGCCGCTAGCAGCAGAAGCAGAATTGTATTCCACCACGATCTGTAACCTCATGGCCCAACATATCCTTTGCTCTACCATTACCATCAAGCCAGGGGACCAACCCTGGTTCAATGAGTGCAGAAGAGCATGCCAAGAGCAGCACCAGGCGTACCTAAAAATGAGGTGCCAACCTGGGGAAGCTGCAACACAGGACTACATGCATGCTAAACAGTGAAAGCAGCATGCTATAGACAGAGCTAAGCAATCCCACAATCAACGGATCAGATCAAAGCTCTGCAGTCCTACCACATCCAGTCGTGAATTGTGGTGGACAATTAAACAACTAACAGGAGGAGGAAGCTCCGTGAATATTCCCATCCTCAATGACGGCAGAGCCCAGCATGCGAGTGCAAAAGACAAGGCTGAAGCATTTGCAACCATCTTCAGCCAGAAGTGCCCAGTGGATGATCCACATCGGCCCCTTTGAGGTTCCCACCATCGCAGAAGCCAGTCTTCAGCCAATTTGATTCACTCCACTTGATATTAAGAAACGGCTGAGCGCACTGGATACAGCAAAGGCTATGGGCCCGGGATTTGCAATTCAGTCCTCTGACACCGCCCCTGTATCTAAGGAGGGAGTCTCGTATCGGGCATGCGGACAATGTGACCCGTCCATCAGAGCTGATCGAGCGTGGTCAAAGCTTCAATGCTGGGGATGTTGACCTGAGCAAGAACACTGATGTTGGTGCGCCTAGCCTGCCAATGGATTTGCAGGATCTTGCGGAGGCAACGTTGGTGGTACCTCTCCAGTTCTTTGAGGTGCCTGCTGTACATGGTCCATGTCTCTGAGGCATACAGGAGGGTGGGTATCACTGCTGCTCTGTAGACCATGAGCTTAGTGCCGGGTTTGAGGTCCTGGTCTTCAAACACTCTCTTCCTCAGGCGACCGAAGGCTGCACTGGCACACTGAAGGCGGTGTTGGACTTCATCATCAACGTCTACCCTTGTTGACAGTAGGCTCCCAAGGTATGCAAAGTGGTCCACGTTGTCCAAGGCCTTGTCGTGGATTTTAATAATCGGGGGCAGGTTGGTAGAGGAGCTTTGTCTTACGGATGTTTAGTGTAAGGCCTATGCTCTCGTACGCTTCGGTGAAGGTGTTGACGATGGTTTGGAGTTCGACCTCCGAGTGTGCGCAGACGCAAGCATCGTCTGCATACTGTAATTCGACGACAGAGGATGGGACGACCTTGGATCTGGACTGGAGGCGACGGACGTCAAACAGTTTCCCGTTTGTTCTGTAAATTAGCTCCACTCCAGTGGGGAGCTTACTGAGGGTGAGTGGAGCATTGCAGCAAGGAAGATCGAGAAGAGCGTTGGTGCGATGACACAGCCTTGCTTGACCCTGGTCCGTATGTGAATTGGGTCTGTGGTGGAACCGTTGCTCAGGATCACGGCTTGCGTGTCGTCATGAAGCAGTGGAGGATGGTGACAAACTTTTGAGGTCAGACGAATTTGAGGACACTCCATAATCCGTCACGGTTGAGTGTCGCAGGCATTTGAGATCAAAGAAGGCCATGTACACCGGTTGGTGTTGTTCCCTGCATTTCTCTTATAATTGACGCGTGGTGAAGATCATGTCCATTGTGCCCCTTATTGGGCGGAATCCGCATTGCGACTCTGGGAGGAGCTCTTCAGCCACTGGCAGAAGGCGATTGAGGAGGATTCTTGCGAAGACTTTCCCTGTGGCAGACAGCAGGGAAACTCCTCTGTAATTACCGCAATCGGACTTGTCACCTTTCTTGAAGATGGTCACAATTACGGCGTCTGAGAACCCCTGGAATGCTCTCCTCCTTCCAGATAAGAGAAATACTGTGGCAACAAGAGGTCAGAGGCTGGGTATTCTGTGGCGAGGGTCTCACCTCCTGACTCCCCAAAGCCTTTCCACCATCTACAAAGGCACAAGTCAGGAGTGTGATAGAAAACTCTCCACTTGCCTGAATGAGTGCAGCTGCAACAACACTCAAGGAGCTCGATACCACCCAGGACAAAGCAGCCCGCTTGATTGGCACCCCATCCACAACAACTAGTATTTATAAAGCGCCTTTAACATAGTAAAGCGTCCCAAGGCGCTGCACAAGAGTATTTTAAGACAAAAATTTGACACCGAGCCACATAAGGATAAATTAGGGCAGATGACCAAAAGCTTGGTGAAAGAGGTAGATTTTAAGAAGTGTCTTAAAGGAGGAGAGGTAGCGAAGCGGAGAGGTTTAGGCAGGGAATTCCAGAGCTTAGAGCCTAGGCAACAGAAGGCAAGACCAACACAGGTTGAGCGATTATAATCAGGGATCCTCAAGAGGACAGAATTAGAGGAGCGCAGATATCTCGGGGGGGGGGGGGGGGGGTGGTTGTGGGGCTGAAGGAAATTACAGAGATAGGGAAGGGGCGAGGCCATGGAAGGATTTGAAAACGGATGAGAATTTTGAAATCGAAGCGCTGCTTAACCAGGAGCCAATGTAGGTCCACCACCTTAAACATCCACTCCCTCCAACACCAGCGCACCGTGGCTGCAGTGTGTACCATCTACAAAATGCACTGCAGAAACTCGCCGCGGCTTCTTCGGCAGCACCTCCCAAACCCGCGACCTCTTCCACCTAGAAGGACAAGAGCAGCAGGCGCATGGGAACACCACCACCTCCAAGTCACACACCATCCTTAGAAGTATATCGCCAATCCTTCATCGTCGCGGAGTCAAAACCCTGGAACTCCCTCCCTAACAGCACTGCGGGAGTACCTTCACCACACGGACTGCAGCGGTTCAGGAAGGCAGCTCACCACCACCTTCTCAAGGGCAATTAGGGATGGGCAATAAATGCTGGCCTTACCAGCGACGCCCACATCCCATAAACAAATTTTTAAAAAGCTTTTTGGCTGGCGCAGTCACAATGGGTTGAATGGCCTCCTTCTGTGCTATATACTTCTATCATTCTAACAGATGAGAAATAAGACTACATTAATCAAATAGATAGAGATTTTTGGACTCTAGGGGAATCAAGGGATATGGAGATCGGACGGGAGAGTGGAGTTGATGTGGATGATCATCCATGATCTTATTGAATGGCGGAACAGGCTCAAGGGGCCATATGGCCGACTCCTGCTCCTATTTCTTATGTTCTTAAAACTATGCTAAATTAATAAAAACTATGAACTGGCAATCTTAATATTACACTAGTCTAGCAAAGCTTAATGCTGAAAATTAGTAACGGGGATCTATGGTTGGGATATGTAAGCTAGATCTCCATCCCTCTTTCTGCCTTTTGATCTCTTTGGCCGGGGAGTCCAGAACCAGGGGTCATAGTCTAAGGATAAGGGGTAAGCCATTTAGGACTGAAATGAGTTGGATATATTTCTTAAGGCTAAAGGGATCAAGGGATATGGGGAGAAGGCAGGGACAGGGTACTGAATTTGGATGATCAGCCATGATCTCATTGAATGGCGGAGCAGGCTCGAAGGGCCAAATGGCCTACTCCTGCTCCTATTTTCTATGTTTCTATGACAACATCCCGGCTGCCGTGCTGAAGGCTTGCACTCCAGAACTAGCTGCACCTCTAGCCAAGCTGTTCCAGCACAGCTACAACACTGGCATCTACCCGACAATGTTGAAAACTGCCCAGGTATGTCCCGTCCACAAAAGGCAGGACAAATCGAATCCAACCAATTACCGCCCCATCAGTGTGCTCTCAATCATCAGCAAAGTGATGGAAGGTGTCATCGACTGTGCTGTCAAGCAGCACTTACTCACCGATGCCCAGTTTGGGTTCTGCCTGGACCACTCGGCTCCAGACCTCATCACAGCCTTGGTCCAAACGTGGACAAAAAAGCTGAATTCCAGAGGCGAGGCGAGAGTAACTGCACTCGACATAAAGGCAGCATTTGACCGAGTGTGACATCAAGGAGCCCTAGTAAAATTGAAGTCAATGGGAATCAAGGGGAAACTCTCTACTGGCTGGAGTCATACTTAGCACAAAGGAAGATGGTTGTAGTTGTTGGAGGTCAATCATCTGAGCCCCAAGACATCGCTGCAGGAGTTCCTCCGGGCAGTGTCCTAGTCCCAACCATCTTCAGCTGCTTTATGAATGACCTTCCCTTCATCATAATGTCAGAAGTGGGGATGTTTGCTGATTAGTGCTCAGTTCCATTCACAACTCCCCAGATATTGAAGCAGTCCATGCCCACATGCAGCAAGACCTGGACAACATTCAGGTTTGGGCTGATAAGTTGCAAGTAACATTCACGCTACACAAGTGCCAGGCAATGACTATCTCCAAGAAGGGAGAATCTAACCACCGCCACTTGACATTCAATGGCATTACCATCGCCGAATCCCCCACCATCAACATCCTGGGGGGTAACCAATGACCAGAAACTTAACTGGACCAGCCACATAAATACTGTGGCTACAAGAGCAGTTGAGGCTGGGCATTCTGCGGCAAATGTCTCACCTCCCAACTCCCCAAAGCCTTCCCACCATCTGCAAGGCACAAGTCAGGAGTGTGATGGAATACTCTTCACTTGCCTGGATGAGTACAGCTCCAACAACACTCAAGAAACTAGACACCATCCAGGATAAAACAGCCCACTTGATCAGCATCCCATCCACCACCTTAAACATTCACTCCCAAAACGACAAGGGCAGCAGGCGCGTGGGACCACCATCACCTGCAAGTTCCCCTCCAAGTAACACACCAGCCTGACTTGGAAATATATCGCCATTCCTCCTTCGTTGTTGGGTCAAAATCGTGGAACTCCCTACCTAACAGCACTGTGGGAGTACTTTCATCACAAGGACTTCAGCGGTTTAAGTAGGCGGCTCACCACCAACTTCTCAAGGGCAATTAATGCTGGCCTTGCCAGCGACACCCAAACCCCCAGGAACAAATAAAAAAGTCATCACTGGAAGTTTATGGAGAATATTATGGCTGCAAGAGACCTGTGAAGTTAGCAACAACCTGCTTTTCAGACTGGAGAACCTATGTATTTTTATAAAAGTTACTTAGATCTTTTAACACTATATTTTGATAACTACCTTACAGTTGATTTCAAAAGCAAACACATGCTCTCCGGAACTGGCTTGCTGAATTTATAGTGACTAGCTGAGCCATACAAATCGAAGAGAGTTCTGGATTTGATCAGTCTGTAGAATTAGCTGACCTTAATCAGGGGCTACAATTGCCAATGGTACTCCAGGAATTTTTGTGGGGTGGAAATCAGCCATGGCTTCAGCTGCTGGTTGCTTAAGAGCGGGTAATTCAAGCAGGGAAACTCTGGAGTCATTCGAGAAGTAGTTAGATGCTGTGAGGAGGGAGATTGTAGATTTCTACTGAAGTCTGAGCTAGATGAGCCGGACAACCATTCTCATCTGTACTTACCTTTGGCTCTTTATGACGTCACTGAAGACATTCCTTCCTGAGAAAAAATACTTATCATTCAATGTTGCAAGACATTTTTTTCCTTCTTGCTCTTGGAATGTGGGTAATGCAGGCAAAATGCCACATCTATTGGCAATCCCTGGTTGCTCTGAGCAAGTGTAGTTGTGGACCTTCTTGAAGCAACTGTGTTATTTGCTCGTGGACATGAAGAGTCAACCATGTTGTGTAGGACTGAAGTTATGTGTAGGCCAGATGAGATGGGATAGCAGATTCCCTTCCCTCCCCTAAAGTACCTATGTGAATCAGTTGGGTTTTTATGACAATAAGGCTGCCTTCATGGTCATTTTTTCTGCTGTTATCTCACAAATCACCAGATTCCCAACTAACCGATCATCCAGCTAAATCAAATGTAAATGTGAAGTATTCAGAGGATTTGCGACATGATGATGCACTTCAACTAGCCTCAGGTTTGATGGACAATAATGGAAATTTTCCTGATTAAATGGAGTAGGCAGAGATCATGATTGGTAGGACTTTATGCGGAACATGAACGGAATCAACTTTTCACATTAACATCCTCTTCTCGTGTGCAACTATGGCTCAATGCCACCTAATTTAGTTACACAATATCTTAACTTACCCACTTTCCCATTTATAAATGATGCACTCACACTTGCAAACACTCAGTCCCTCTCTGATAATGTAACTAATCAAAACTCACCTAGGTATTAAGACTGACTGACTGGCCATCTGCAGAGGTTACTTGCATAAACCAGCAATTACTTCTTTAACGAATATTTGTACCCATCGTGGTAAAGAACATCAGTGCTTGGAACGTTCATTGAGCACGGCAAGATCAGGTATAGCACAAATAGATAGTGCACTATCACCCTAACCTCATAAGCGAACCATCTATTGCATCAATATTACAACTTCAGTTCCACTACCAGCAGTCATATCTTTAATCTGAATCAGACTGTCAATGTACAATTAAATTTGGAAATTCTTCCTGCTTTGGACCCATGTCTCTTACAAAATGGTGGAAAATGTCACTTATTTTATATGGGACTCTACAGAAACAGAACAAACCTTCGTCCCAACAGTATGGACTGGATTCACAGGTCTCTCTGCATGTTCAGATTCAGCTCCATTAAAATATCAAGACAATTACTTGTTCTCTTTGTATATTCTCCAATTTAAATTTTTGTAATTTCAAAAAGCTTATTTTTTCCTTGATGTTTTTGTGGGCTCTTTTTTCTAAAAAAAGGGAGCAAATCTAGCGCTTTCTTTTCAGATCAATCTCCTTTACTGAATAGTTTGAGAAATTAAATATTCAAAAATTCACAAACGATTGTGCAGCAGCACTAAGCCAGAAAACAGCAGCAGCATGAACAAATAAGATTGTAGCCTTCACCACTTTCTTCTTTTTACGCTTGCATCAGAGAAGTACATCTGGCGTATAGCTTGGAGAACAGCTGGTCTGTGTTACAGACATTAGTGCCATTGGGCCGAGTAAGATTCTTCAAGAGTTCTTCTCAGCAGTTGAAAAAGGACCAAGATCTTTAACCTTTTCGCAAAGTGACCAATTTCTTGAATTTAACAGATGTAATAACCACTAACAGGGTTATTTCTCTCAAATTTAATAAACCGTATTTCTCATTTTCTTCCCTCATTTCTTGAAGGCATCAAGAGCTCTACAAATGCTAGCAGCCCTCTCATACCATGTGGCCAGTCTTCAAGTGTGAATGTAGACAGTGAGTTTTGGCAGACTGTGTCAAGGGCCTCACAGGAGCTCGCTTCTGCCCTCACTCTGTCCACACGCGTGCAGCTTCCTGCAGGGGGCAGTGTAAAGGAGTGGGAACTCTGCCAGAATATTTCCCTCCAACCTCAGATATTGATCTCCCACTACAAACTAAACCCAAGACCTCGCTGGTCCTTATGGTTCAGTATCACAGAAAGCAAAGTCATCAGGGTGCAAGCAGCAGCAGCACATACATGATCGTTAAGCAGTGGAATACCAAAAGAATACAGTAATATACCTTTACTTCATTGAGAAGCATTTGATCCCATAAATTATTAAACATTCTGAGGGTGCACACATTTAGCAATTAGGCGTGCTCTGAAGATGGCAGCAGCCAAACTGCCACATCCGTTTGTTTAGATTGTGATCAGTTTTCGTTAGGAACTAATACAGCACCATGAAGTGGTCATGTTCTCCTGAGTATAAGCTTTACTACTTTTCTACCTTGTACCAAGCACATTTGTTGCAAAGGTGCTGACTCAATCAAAGTTTGTACAGTTGGCCTGGTGAAACTGCTTGCGTTCAAATTCTAATCAACTGGGTGCAAATCTAATGTTAATTTTGAAGGATAATGACCAATAATTATTGTGGCTAGGATTTAAAAAAATCAAACTTTCATACTCTTGTCAAGTGAACACTCTAAACCTTTTAGAGCAAACTCCACAAGAGTTAAAGCGAAAATGGAAAGAATAAGGCAAAAATTGGGAATAGGCAGGACTGCAGCAGATTTGACACTTTCATCCAGTAAACCCATATTCTCCAAGCTGTCCCTTTCTGTTACAGTGAAATACAAACGTGTGAAAATCCAGCAAGTTTTTTTTTTTTTTAATAAAAACAGCTTAGTTTTTGAAATCTTCTTAGCTGCTAATTTGTTTCTGCAGTTATTTAGCAATGGTATAAATGCAAATGTGATCCACAGAAAACATGAAAAGCTTACAAGTAACTTAATCCAAGTCCAAAGAGAGTTTGCTCAGAAGTAAAAATGGCATGCAATACCAGTTTCGTTGTAATGAGCTGTGGTCACTACAAAAGAAACCAACATAATTCTGTTGTATACTTCAGACAGGAGAGTTAATTAGTTACTACATTTGTTGTTTCATTCAAAAACATGTTAAAAATAATTTATACTTAAAACTAATTCATGCTTTACCTTTGCTTACATGTACAAAGTACTTATTTAAATTTATGACAAACTGCAACAGAGTAGAAGTATTTTAAAATATTAAGAGATCATGCGCTGCACCAAACTTTTACATTTGTACTCTTGGGTACAAACAGTTGATGTAGTTTGCAATTTATTTAATACGGTTAAATCCATTCCAATTATAGGCTCTTTTGCTTCTGCTTTTCCAGTTGCAGCTCAAAAAATTGGATTGTTACAATAGGTTTTGTACTTTTTTTTATATACATAAGAGGGTGACATGTCTTCCAGTGAAGACAGGGCAATGCCATGAAATAAGATACAAGCAAAACAAAACACTATTGTGCAGTTTAGTTTAAAGTTAATGATAAAAATGAATTGCAACTCAAGAGATAGCGCTGTTATAGCTGATTATTAAAGACCTGATATTGGTGCCTGTATATAGCAATGAGACAAGCTGGTAACATCTCCAGCAAGCTCTATTTTGTTTTACATTCCTACAGGCCATGTTCTGTGTAATGATCTACCTGCACCATTAAACCTTATTAATAAAATACTTACGAAGGTACCAGACAGGTCACTAACTTTTAACTATCCTAATTCGGTTTTCAATATTCTCAATCTGTGTACCTTGCAAATCACAGGACAGGAAGAGGCTATTGAAGTCCAACCAGCTGGTGTACAGAGCATCAAGACAATGGCTATGTATAACAAAGCTAAGTTGCCAGTGCAGCATGCTTACCAATGTGCGGTCTGATGCACGGATGGTTTCTCAGATGCTTATTTATGAAGGAAGCTCAGAGGATGTGTGGAAATCACATTACAAAATGAAGGTACTCTTTATTTTTCAGCAGTAAAATCACCAAGCCGAGGCAAGGAGTGTCGTTTTAGGCAACTTGGCCGTATTTCCGAGTGGTTGGAATAGGACATTAACAGAAGCTTTGGCAGAGATCTGCCTGCCAGACATGGTGTGTGACAAAAGAAACCACAGAAAATAAAGGAAGGTCAAAAAACAAAAAAAAATTGCCTATTGAGGCAATGAATCATTCCATTAGGAGATGCAAACGGGACACACAGATAGCATGTTCATTTTCAAAAGAAACCTTCCTAAATTCCAAAAGCGAACACTAAAAAATGGCATTTTAAAAGTTCTTGGTCTGTTATTGCTTCTTACCGACACGTGACTGACATTTAAACAGTTCCATGCACTCATTTTCAAAAGAAACGCCAGTTTGTGGAAGGAAGGACACTAATTAAGTTGAATCAAAAGCTGAAGTATTTTCCAGTTATAGTGGGACAACAGCATAACATGTCCTGTCTGCTCAGCAGTGCAAGAGAATTAAAAAATTTAAATGATCACTTTGATTGCTTACAGATATGTAGTTTAGTCTGTATAGTATGAAATTAATGCCAACTATAATATTCACTACAGATTTCCAAAAATCTAATCTTTTTACATTGAAATTTAAATTCATAATTCATCACTTTGATGTGCTTAGTGCCCAATTAACATTAAGAAATTTGCTTCTGTAACTTTGAAATCTTCTCAAATATTTCATCAGTAACCAAAAAAACTAAAGAACGTAAACAATTACCAAGCACACAGAATGGGTTTACTTGGAGGATTACACTCCCCACCCCCCTCCCCCAAAAGCGCAATTTTGTTATATACACTCCCACAATAGATTTCAAAACCGGCTTCCTTTAGAAATTTATCTCCCTTCAATTCAGTGAATTATATGATTGAATAAAAATATTGCAGAATTTCTGATATGTATTTGAATTGCAACATTTCATTCTCACTCCTGCCCCATTTCACAGCTGCATTCACAGGCAGTAAACGAGGTACATCTACACAGATACAAATGGCCAAAAGGGAACAAAAAAAATACTGCAGCAGTAACATTTCTTGTGAGAAACTCTTCTCATTTACTGAAGCTACATTTGTCTCAAATTATTTAGCACCAAGAAAGCAGTAACTGGTGCAATCGTGAAAATTATGCTCCAGTAGGTGTTGGAAGTGCACACACTCCAGAAACGTGGTATAGTTTGGAATAGTACACTCCTCTTGCAGCACATTCAGCAGAACTGTTTAGTGCACTTCCCCATCCCCCACAGAAATGATGGGTTCCTCAAATGTTACTTCTTCCAAGTGTTAAAATTAATTGGGATGGTCCATTGGCGAGAGAAGAATTCAATGGCCAAAATCAAAAGGCGGACATGATATTTCAAAGAAAAAACAGAAATACTGAACACTTAATAAATACACATTTGTTGGAATGCCCATGGCGTGCAGACACATGAACTGTTCCATGGTTTCAAGTTAACTTTATTGCTCCTTAAAATTACAGTTGGCATGGACAGAGCAAGGAACAATTCAGCAATACAGTATAAAAAAAATACAAGCTGATGAAGCAAAGCCATGATAGCAGGCTCAGAACACACTGGATTACAATTAGTGTGGTTTCAACTTAGTTTTTAATAACACTATCGATTAACTTTTTAAAAAATATTCTCACAGACTGCTAATAAGAGAAGTCAACCACCAATAGTCTAGTGCTCGTACAGTGTAACAATAAAATAAAACAAAAAACTCAAAGTCTTGTGAAATTTCTTGTCTGCCCAACCTCTACGTAAGATCTCTTCCCAGCATTCTCCACTGTTATCGTGGAGCCTAGAGGAAATGGAAAAATTATTACAATTAATACTTAAAACAGTAAAGTAAGCTGAAGAAAAGTTTCATTTTATTGGTTATATTATTAAATATCTGATTTTACAAGAGTCTGCAGCCATAGTTCCTGTAATTAACATACCATCTGCAAATTAACAAAATCAAAAAATAGTTTTTTTGTCAGTTGTCCCAATGCAGAAAGTGACAAGAGACCATTATATTGGAGCTTTGGAAAATCCAGGAAAAACTTCTCTGAGGGGATATTGTGTAAGGGACACATCATTTGAGGAACCATGCATCTCCCTCCCTGCATTAAACTGGGGTTGTCTTTAACTGAGAAAGTTGTGCAAGTGAGTCAGTAACTTAACAAAAAAACTTCCCAAGTATGGTCCTGAAAATCCTGGAATTGTGATGCTGGGTTCACAGGAGCACATTGGACAAACAACATCCCAAATGTCACTTCCTCTAGACAGTTTCTACAGGTTAGGGTTCCTGTGAACACTCAGGGGAGAAATACCAGCAGTTTTGATCACCAAGACCAGCGACTTTATGCCTTCTGTGCAAGTAAAACATGTCCTTAATCCTCACTCACACGGACTAACTGAAAACAGGATCTCTCTGAGAGATGTCCACCTATCCAAGCAAAGTCTTCAGGGAAGAGGAGAAAATTGGCCACTAAAGGTACATTCCAGGAACCATACCATAAAATTACTTGGCAGGAAAAGGTCGTTATACAGTACATGGTTTCAAGACGCTTTGCCAATTTCAGATGAAATGTTCGGCTTTCACTTGCCCCATGTGCAAAGTAACTAGAAAATTGTTTGCCTTCCGGGAACTGGCTTACAACTTGAGCATCAGATCTGGACTGGGTTCTAAAATGATTCAAATTTCCAGAATTGATTTTTAAAATTGTCCCAATAGGAGTAGTCTGGGGCTTTGATTTTCTGTGCCCATTAGTCAGGAAGAAAATATTACGTACAAGGTGGGTATAGGCATAAGCAATTTCAAAGTTTTCTGATAGCAAATTGAGGGGGGGAGGGGGAGCAGCAGGAATAATGCATATGGCCATGGGTTAGAGGCAATGCTCCAGTTAATTTTTTTTTGGGGTGCGCGGCCCCTTTAAGGCGCTGCAGCCCATTCAAAATACCACGCATACGCAATTTTACCATTGAAAAGCCGACAAGCCAGCTGCATGGGAGGTCCAGAGAGCTGCGCGGCCATGCAGCTTAAAGGGAACATTGGTTAGAGGTTATCCACTTTGGTGGCAAAAGCAGGAAGGCAGATTATCTGAACGGCAATAGATTGGGAGAAGGGGAAGTGCAACGAGACCTGGGTGTCCTTGTGCACCAGTCGCTGAAGGTAAGCATGCAGGTGCAGCAGGCGGTTAAGAAGGCAAATGGTATGTTGGCCTTCGTAGCGAGAGGGTTCGAGTACAAGAACAAGGATGTCTTGCTGCAGTTGTACAGGGCCTTGGTGAGACCACACCTTGAGT
This sequence comes from Somniosus microcephalus, assembly GCF_052327205.1. NCBI lineage: Eukaryota > Metazoa > Chordata > Chondrichthyes > Squaliformes > Somniosidae > Somniosus > Somniosus microcephalus. Next base: position 31,163,177 of record NC_140998.1, on the reverse strand, counting down.
ATTGTGTGCAGTTTTGGTCGCCTTATCTGAGGAAGGATGTTCTTGCCATGGAGGGAGTGCAGCGAAGATTCACCAGACTGATACCTGGGATGGCAGGAATGACATATGAGGAGAGATTGGGTTGATTGGGCTTATACTCACTGGAGTTTAGAAGAATGAGAGGGGATCTCATTGAAACTTATAAAATGCTAACAGGACTAGACAGACTAGATGCAGGAAGGATGTTCCCGATGGCGGGGGAGTCCAGAACCAGGGGTCACAGTCTAAGGATAAGGGGTAAGCCATTTAGGACAGAGATGAGGAGGAATTTCTTCACCCAGAGAGTGGTGAACCTGTGGAATTCTCTACCACAGAAGGCAGTGGAGGCCAATTCATTAAATATATTCAAGAAGGAGTTGGATATATTTCTTAAGGCTAAAGGGATCAAGGGATATGGGGAGAAGGCAGGGACAGGGTACTGAATTTGGATGATCAGCCATGATCTCATTGAATCGCGGAGCAGGCTCGAGGGGCCGAATGGCCTACTCCTGCTCCTATCTTCTATGTTTCGATGTGTGAGCAGGTGTGTGCTAAATTCAGTTTAATGTTATTAAATGTAAAATGTTACATTTTGGGAACAAATAGAATTGGAAATGTATACTAAATGGTAACATTCTCAATGGGGCAGGGGAACAGAGGTACACATATTTAAAAGCAGGCTTTCAAGTGAAAAAAACATAAAAGGGGCAAATTAGATTATGAATATCACAATGGCGTGATGATGATCCTGCAGAGGATATTGGTGAGGCCATTGTTGGGAGAAGTACTGCATGCAGTTCAAGCATTCCATTATAAAATGGAGCCATGAAAAAGGTGATGTATAGATTCAGTAAGTTGATTGCAGGGATGAGGGGATGTCGTGTGATGAAAGACATGAAAAAGTAGAGTTGTATTCACAGCGTAACGGTTAAGCAAGGGATCTCAAAGAAATGCTAATTAAAATAGTAGATTTCCACAGGCTGCTGAATTGGTAACAAGGGGGTGTAAACTCAGAATTAGTACTGGAAGCATAAAGGGGGAAATTCCCACTCCACAAAGGGTCATTATGAAATGCGTACCAAAACTAACTACTGGCGTTGAGTAAACAACACAGGAGTGAATTAAACACTTCAAGAAAAATATTAAAAGCTATGGGGAAAGAGCAGGAAATTAGGACTCGAGGAGAAAGCTCCTTTGTGGCGCTAACACTAGCATAAGCATGATAGGTCAAAGGGCTTCCTTCCTCCTGTGCTGAAATTTCTTGCTTCTACACCTAATCCCTACTTCTGGTGCCTCGGTCTCGAGAAAGTAATCCCTTCAGCTGTACACTATTCCAGCTCTTTCTGCCATATCCTTCCCCCTTTACCCAGGCTGATTTACTCATTCAATAACTTAAGTCTGTTTTATTCTCTCCATTGACTATATTTCGTATCAGAAAGTCATACTACCTAATACTCCACAGCATTCAACTGGTGCAGGGCATTTAAAAAAAACTGACTTCATAAAAATTGGGCAACATTCAATGCATTAATAAAAACACCTTCAGCGCCTCTCCACATGAAGTTACTGAATCCAGAATATCAAAACTGATATTTTATTCCTTATTCCAACAACAAATACAATCTTATACAATGATAAAGGAATGTGTTTTTAAAGGTGGCTGGTCATTTCAACCAGATGCTGCTCAGAACTAAAATTACAAACTTGCCCTGGATGCTTACAACTGGTTTCCCTGTTGCTACAGTCGACCTACTTGATACCATACAAGCAGAAAAGAAAAAAGACATTTCACAAATCTTTCAGACACAACTTTAAAAACTGTAATTAATTAATTTTTGATTATTGCTTACCTCGTTGTAAAAAACATTTCAAACTTTTTTTTTAGAAATATTTAGTGCGGTTCAATGCTCTCTGGGCTAATTCGCCCTTTTCATCTGTTATTTTCTCCCAGTCTGTTTGTCCAACCACAAATCCTATGGCTCGTTTGCGCTCAGCGTCCTTCTCCTCTTCCAAGTCTGCCCATCTCACCTAAAGCATATTGGAGGCAGTTCAGATACATATTATTTTCCTCCCTGCCCACCTGAAGCACTGTTTTTCAAAGCAATCTGAAATTATGTGCAGAAGCATTCATATATCGGAATTTACTTTACAAGTTAATTTTCCTGATAGTGTATTTTTCATTGGTAGATTTATGATCAAGCAGCATTTGGTCATGGCTGGAGGGAAAGTGCTACAGAAAAGAGCGAGCGGAGAAGTAACTCCCTGGCTAAAAATTAAATTAAACATTATATATCCCATCGCTTAAGAGTTGGCATATTATAAATTGAATACGACACAACAATGGTATTTTAACCACAGCTGTCAAGTTTCACACTTGACCCTAAACAGAACGGAACTCTGGAATTGTTGATGAGACAATAAACTAAGCAGATACCACACTCTGAGAATAGCAGTGATCTTACAAGAATTGTTCATGGTCTTATATTTGGTTACTCCATTCACTCCCTAAACGCTGCAATTTCAATTGTATGTGAATTAGTACGTTAACTGTTGGCAAGCTGCACACAACATTCGTGGATGAATTCTCCTCCCTCTTTGCAAATTATTTAATTAAGTGTATAAAGGTAACTTTAACTTTTGTGCAGATCACAAATACAAAGCCATTTGGCAGCAAATAATTGTTTCCTTCTTTGAAGGTGCAAATTCCCCCTATTCACAAAAATTAGTCTTTTTTTTGTTTTAAAGGCTGGTAGGACCCTTCTTTTGATTCCATTCACTGCTCTTCGCATGTACATGAACTGTTCCCTGTAGTTATGATGTGACTTTACATCGCCAGTCAACATAAAAGTTATACTTTAAACTCTAAAAGCAGTATTAATCAGTACAAATATCATCTTTTTGTCCTCAGTGTGGTAACAAAATGTGTTAGGACACTGATAAGTAATGCAATCAGTCCCAGCTCAGCTTTGCTGCAAGCAGGGCCAGGCACCGCACCCTATGGAGGGGCGGAAGGAAGAGAAGAGCAAGAGATGATTGTTGCTGGCTTGCTCTTGCATACGTTTCAGGTTGCTGGCAAGAGGTGACCTGCCTACTATTTGACAATGTGCAGCCAAATGAGATCTGGACAGAGAGAAAAGAGGAAAAAGAGAGATATTTCATACCCCCCAAGAAATTCATCTGGTTTGAAATCTGTTTTGTACTGGAGCATTCTTGATACTCAAGATAAACATATGAAACAAATTACATAAAATTTTGCATATGATAAATCACTCATCTCTCTCTTTTGCCAAACCATAATGCTCAAAGGAAACATTAGCATTGTGTATTTCATGTTAAGTCAACCAAGCACAGCAAGTACCCACATGAGCAATTAAGAATTTAAGTTATTTTCTTTACCCGTTTCTTTCCAGGTTCTGAAGAACGAGAGTTATAGTCGTCAGGAAGCTGAAGGTAATCCTCCAATTGGTGCGCAACACCATCATGCCAGCCTCGCTTTCGTTTATTGCCGCTCCTCAACCCATCCAGCTTGTCTGAACAACAAAAACATAGGCTCTGCCGTCAGGTTTAGAGTGAATGCATGAGAGGGAAATATATATATATGCATACATATATACATACATGTATACGGTGTTAAGAGTTGAGCTCACAGGTGAACACCCTTGCTGTAACTAATGTACAGCATAGGCTGGTTGGCCGTGAAAGTGGTAAGGAATGGATCACTGATGTAGTCCGTTAACTTATAATGCAGACTCTTCCTGAAACCCATCAGTGTTTTTATTTTGTGCACCAACACAATTCTCACTGGTTACAAATTCCACATACAAAATTTCTCAACAAGCGAAGAAAATAGCTTTTTATAGTACTGTCTGTACTGAAACAATCACAATTTTAAAAAAGGTTTAAACGGCATTGGATTTAAAAGTGCCCCCTCCCCCCGCTGTTTTACAAATAGATGCACTGAAAGGACAGGAAACCAATTCACATTAAACTGTTAATGTTTTTATTCTTTCACTGAGGTTCAAGCTGAAAGAATGAGTCTTATTTTGAGTTGACAGGCATGTGAAACAGAAACATCATGTGCGTCTCAGAAATGTGAATTAAATGTGGTTTGTGCAGGTTACTAATTTTTAAAGCCATATTTGTAGGGAATCAGATAGACTGCAATGAAAGTTACTGGACTTTGAGTGCCTTTTAAAAAAAATACAATGGCACCATCTATTGGCAAGAAATAGTGTGATCTGAAATGTTGCCACTGCCCTGTTTCTGTGGCAAACACTGCATGTTCTGAGATGCTGCCACTTTTCAATGTGACAACCATTAGCATATAGTTGTGAGTACCTCAATCACCAACACTGCAGACACTGCTTCACGTTCTTTCCAAAATAACATCAAGTGAGTAAGTCATAAATTAAAACCCACGTGACAATCACCTTGTGAAAGTCTGTACCAAAGGCATTACCTATGCCAAACCTAATCCTGTTGGATTAACACTAAATAATGTGACAAAGTTAAATTCATACTGTAATTGGTATTCAAGATAGTTTTAAATCCTATGGTGTTTTACACAAGGAACACTTGCACGTCAATGGGCTAGTCAACAGGACTAGACAGACTAGATGCAGGAAGGATGTTCCTGATGGCGAGGGAGTCCAGAACCAGGGGTCACAGTCTAAGGATAAGGGGTAAGCCATTTAGGACAGAGATGAGGAGGAATTTCTTCACCCAGAGAGTGGTAAACCTGTGGAATTCTCTACCACAGAAGTCAGTTGAGGCCAATTCATTAAATATGTTCAAGAAGGAGTTAGATATATTTCTTGAGGCTAAAGGGATCAAGCAGGGACAGGGTACTGAGTTTGGATGATCAGCCATGATCTCATTGAATGGCGGAGTAGGTTCGAGGGGCCGAATGGCCTACTCCTGCTCCTATCTTCTATGTTTCTATGTAATGGCATGGTTTCTCAGGCTCAATTACAGTAGAAATTGCTGCTTTTTGAAACGAGATGCCATTGCTGCACTGAAATTAATGTTTTTATATTCACAGCTCAACTTGGTTATTTCCAATATTAAAAAAAAAAATTACCTTTACTTTACAAAGGATACTTGGGCGTCTGTTTTAAGGAAGTACACTTGGGAGCTCAGAGGACAAGCCAATTTTTTTTTTAAACCCTAGAATACTAGAAACAAGGATGAGCTGAAAGTATGGTTGAAGGTCGTAAATCTCAAAGGCCTGCTGAATGTATGAATTACTTGAATTTTAATCTCTCAGTTTTCAATGTCATTACTTTTCAGCAAAATTATCAACATACACTTTTCAATATGTCATCCTATATACACGCAATACAGATAATTGTGGTTGTTTCATTTTTGTTTAAATTAAGTGTACTGAATGGTGTCAGCTATGGCTCAGTAGGTAGCACACTGGCCTCTGAGTCAGAAGGTTGCGGGTTCATGTCCCACTCCAGAGACTTGAGCACATAAAGCTAGGCTGACACTCCAGTGCAGTGCTGAGAGAGTGCTGCACTGTCGGAGGTGCCATCTTTCGGATGAGACGTTGAACAGAGGCCCTGTCTGCTCTCAGACGGACGTAAAAGATCCCATGGCACTATTTCAAAGAAGAGCAGGGGAGTTATCCCCGGTGTCCTGGGGCCAATATTTATCCCTCAACCAACATCACTAAAAGAGATTATCTGGTCATTAGCACATCGCTGTTTGTGGGACCTTGCTGTGCGCAAGTTGGCTGCCGCGTTTCCCCACATTACAACAGTGACTCCACTTCAAAAGTACTTGATTGGCTGTGAAGCGCTTTGAGACGTCCAGTGGTCATGAAAGGCGTTATATAAATGCAAGTCTTTTTTTTGAAACTACAAACCAAATAGGAATAAAAATGAATATTCAAGGTTGCTTGTATCACATTTGGTGTACACAATCTTAAAACTGCTGAAAATATTACCAGCAGAGTTCGAGGTGGTCGACGTATTGAATCTGAATATACGCTGCACTGAATATATTAGATGTAAATGAAGACTGTGTCCATCAAAATTCTCAACCACAAGGTTGCTACAAGACAATTAGTAAGTCTTATCAGTGACTAATCAAGTTCTGTGATTTTAAGATTTAATGAAACAATTCCATTTTAATTATACACAGGTGTGAAGTATAAATAATGATACAAGTTCTCTGTTGTAAGTTAATCATTTTTATCTGAGCAATTCTTTTCAGAACCATTATCCACAATTCATTTGTGTTATATGCAAACCTTGATTAAGAAAAGAACTTCATTAGTACTACTTAAGAGTACAGTACTTCACTTCCATTAATTTTACTTTTTTTTGTTCATTTCTTGTTTAACTAAACACACTCCCAAAAAAGTGGTAGATCCATATGATTAACGTAAAAGTGTTTTTTTTAAATAGGTATAAGGAAATGAGTTTCTCCTATTGCTTTTATATTTTCTTTTCTTCCCCTCTAATCTTCCAATTGCTCCCAGGCTAAAGGCAACCAGATATTCCGCGAGCTTGTAATTAAGAGGTGGATGACCTTCTTTGTCTCAGTTTTTGGGAAAGTGCAATACCGCATGGCTCAATAGACAGGTTTGGAACTCATCCACGAGAATTTCAGGCAAAGACCTGTATCATTCATTGCACTTGGTTAGTCACTCTTTAAAAAATAAAATACAAAAACAAGTTAATTGAAAGAACTGGGACATTTTTGAATCAATTTAGAATTACCCAGTCAATCTAGGGAAATAAGAGGAAAGGTTTTTTTTTTTAAATTTACACCTAGAATCGTAGAACAGTACAGCACAGAAGGAGGCCATTCGGCCCATCGAGTCTGCGCCAGCTCTTTCGAGGAGCAGTCCAGTTAGTCGCACTACCCCGCTATTTCCCCATATCTCTGCAATTTTTTCTCCTTCAAGTATTTATCCAGTTCCCTTTTGAAGGCTACTATTGAAAAAGTTTTTCCTCATGTTGCCTCTGGTTCTTTTGCCGATCACCTTAAATCTGTGCCCTCTCATTATCGACCCTTCAGCCATTGGAAACAGTTTCTCTTTATTTACTCTATATATAAATCCTTCAGGATTTGAACATCAAATCCCCTCTTAGCCTCTCTGCTCCAAGAACAACCCCAGCTTCTCTAGTCCACGTAATTGTACTCTCTCATCTTGGAACCATTCTAGTAATTCTCTTCTGTGACCTTTCCAAAGCCTTCACGTCCTTCCTAAGGTCTGGGGCCGAACTAGTGTTTTATATAGGTTTAGCATAACTTCCTGACTTTTGTACTGTATGCCTCTATTTATAAAGCCCAGGATCCCATGTGCTTTATTAACTGCTTATATTTGCTCTAAATATGGCTCAAAAGTAAGTTTGATTTGATACAGATCTGGCTATGACAGAAAGTAATGGGGGGGAAAACAATCTTTCACATTTTTTCTTGCACTTAATATTTCCAGAGTAAAATTAATGATAAAGACTCAAATGTATATTCCCCCTAACACACACCTGGGTTTCATTATGGATTAAGTGTAGCACAACATTCAGAAATGCTGTAATAGTAACAGGGTAGCTATTATATTTCTAATACATCACACAAATATATATCGTCACAGGACATTTAATTGGATGCAAGGGTACTCATTCTATTGGTTTCAATGGGAGAACAAGTACTCCTGTGAGTTACGAGTTGCCTGAAACAGAAGGATTCCACATCTTCCCCTAAAACACCAAATTAGTGAACACACTAAAATTCATACATCACTTACCTGCACAAAACATACAATAATTTTTTTATAGAATATTACTAGCAAAAATGTTAGACTTCTACAGAAAGAAACAATTTCACTGTACTCTAGTCCTCCCACTAACTATCTCTCAGTCCCCAAGCAGTCAGTCAAAAATCTTAAATGCAAAAAAAGAAAGGACAATTGATCCATCAAATCCAATCCTTCCACAGAGCATGTCTTACTAATCCAACTGACTCTCTCGAGGAAAGGTTTGAAAAAGTTTCTCCATGCCTCCTAAAGGTAACTCAGCAAAACCTTCAGAACATCCATCCAACATTTCCTATTCATCCCACATCTGGTAGTTGTATGGACCGAACATCTCATATTCCACACAGCATTCACTGACTCCAACTGTACTATCCTTTTAACTCCGAGTCACATTCTTTACCTAAAGTTCATCAAATGCATATTTAACATTCCTAGTTCAAGTTAAATAACCTGCTTGCATCCAGTTATTCTAAGGATAAATAAGTAGCAAGTAGATCTGAATTCAAATTATCATGCTTAAAAGTTTATACCCAATGCAATAAAGCAATGACTTCTCTTTAGTAAATAATATTCCCAATGTTGAGAGATCAAGATGGAACAACAAGATTGGGGCTTCCATTTTTCGATTTAAATCAACAAAGTCCAATAAGCCACATAAACTTTGGGGTTAATATTTATTTTGACAATACCAATAAAAAACCCAAAAGGAAAAAAGCTCACAAAATACTCTCGCCTTTGGCTGAAGATTCAGTGCATTAGCAGAAAGAATTCTCCATAAGCCCATCAGTCTGATATATAAAGATTAAACCAACTCTACCCACATAACCGTGTCAATAATCTCTTGACCAAGAGGTGCATCTGCATATTTTCATTTTAATTCATTTAAATGTGCATTGCATCCACTCTGATGCCATAATGAGAGATTTGTTATTGCTCTGTGAAGTTCCAGTTCCTCTACAGAGAAGCCAGAGAAATCCAAAATTCCAGAAAATTACACGCAGGAACATCCATATTTCATTGTTGAGTATGAAGAGGTGAGAGTTTTAGTTTACAGGTAGTGCTGTGCAACAAAACCACTCACCAGTGGAAAGAATGCAACCTGTATATCTGAATACTTGTAATTGGACACACATCAGACTTAAGAAAATAGGAATGTCCAGGACCAGAAAAGATCATTGCAGTACATGTGGCTGGCCCTAGTGTCTAGAAAAGATCATATCCCACCCCACTCTATCAAATTCCTCATCACATATTTATCCAACTCCCTCTGGAATTTAGCTCTCATTCCCTCCCAGGCAAGTGCATTCCATACATTCACCATCTTCTGGGTAGTTAAATCTAAATAATCTTTTCACCATCCTTCATCTACGTTTGAGGCTCTGCCTGGTTTGTAGAATTTGTGCTGGTTAAACATATTGATGTTTATCGTGTCTGTACACTTTAGAATCTTGAATATTTCCTTATGATCACCTCTGCGGGCTTCTATTCTCCAGTGTAAACATTCCAAGCTTCTGCAGCCTCTCCACAACTCAGATACTTAATCCCAGCTATCAATTCCATGCCTTCCAATCTTGTGAACAAATCTTGTGAGGCACTGTTTCAAAAAGTAGACATCCACTGTCCACAAGGTTTGCTACCTATGAAGGAACTCCAAGAGATCAGTAATGCATGATCTCCCTCCCAGTAAGCCACGCCTGTTTCTTCTTAAGGTTATGTATTTCTCCGGGTGGTTCATCATTTTCCTTAAAGTGTATGTTAGATTGGCTGTACGGTACTTTGCTGGGTTATTTCTTTGCCCCTCTTTATATATTGGTGTTATATCCTTTTTTTTTTCTCCATTGCTCCAACAGTCACCATTTCCAAGAATTTCATAAAGATGCAAACTAAACATGTCCAATGTCATTAACTAAGTTGAGTATCCCGAATACCCTAAAGTGAAACATGTGCGGACCCAGGGCATTGGCTTTCCTCAATGTCTTCAGTCTGTCCATTATCTCCAGTTACATCTGTTTTTCTTAGAATCATCATCAAAACTAAAGATGGTCCAAGCCAAAGGCCCCGTGCTGAGAATGTCTACATTCAAATGGAAATGCGAGGGTGAAAAAGATGCTACACATGCCATGACAGTCTCCACGTATACTGAATCAGGATGATGGCACTATTCCATCAACAGTACCTCTCCTGCCAAGACTTTGCTGCATGATAAAAATCTGCCTGCAGCATTTTGGGCAGATGTCGAATTGATATGAGATTTAATTCAAGAAATCTAGGTTTCCTTGACAATCGACGTAATTCCAGAGATCCAATAACTGTACTCTTAACATTTAGACAAAAGCAATGGAGGAACCAATTACAGGTAGACCATCCTTTATCCGCAGTTCTGAAAACCGAAAACCTCAAGTTTTTGTGTGAAGCGTAAGTCGTGCGCACGACATAACCCGGGTGGCGCCAAACATGACCCGACGCAGCCGATGCTTTTCTGACCTGATTTGCGAGCCAGCTTAGCGTAGGAGTCAGCCGATATCCAGCTTTCCCACAACTGGCAGCGGCAGTCGAGCCCCAGACCCCCGCTAAGTCAAGGAATTCAGATACGGAGCAGGGGGAGCTGTAAACAGACTGTGAGCGGCAGCACAGAGAAGCAGGAAGGGGAATGAGACACGGAGCAGGGGGAGCTGTAAACAGACTGTGAGCGGCAGCACAGAGAAGCAGGAAGGGGAATGAGACACGGAACAGTCGCAAGAGGTAGCCTGAACTTTTAAAATTTATATTAAATACAATTACTAATTACCAAATTAATTTAATGTTCAGAGTTTCCCCGTCTGAAATAATACCTTCTGAAATCCGAAAACCGAAACACAGCTGGTCCCAAGGTATTCGGATAAGGGATAGTCAACCTGTATACCATTATGAAAACATACAAGATGTTGAATATGTAACATCTCTGCTCTGATAAGGTCTGGGTAATCTTGAAGAGCATTGGAAAGATGCTGTGCGTCTTCACAGAGACTCTTAAGTTATATTATGAAATTGTGTGATGATTTAAAAAAGGCAAACTAGAGTTAAAAGCCTTTTTGAACCATGATACAAGTCACTTATTTGATGTTTATAAATCATTTTAAAATTCTCCAGTGTGATCAAAATTGTACATTTTATTACTGGGTACAAATGCAAGTAAACTTAAAGAAAAATATTTCAGTTTGCTGTTAAATGAATGAAAGAGTGATCCGAACTGTGGTACAGCGCTGCTACAGGTTGACATCTTTATTATAGAAATTTTACTCAGTGTAGAAACAAATTGGAAAATAATGGGAAAGAAAAAGATTTCCATTTATGTAGTGCTTCATCACATTACTCAAACAATCGAAAGCACTTTGCATACAATGAATTACTATGAAGTGTAGTGATTATAGTAGGCAACCCAAAAGCCTTTTTGTGCAAAGCAAGATTACACAACCAGTAATGAGAAAAATGACCAATTAATATATAGTTTTACTTTGGTGGTATTAGTTCAAGTTAGAATATGATTCCTTTGGAATTAATGAAAAGCTTGGCATCTGGAAAGACCTATATGCGCAAGATATTGAATATCATTTTGGTTGATACCAGAGTTCTAGATGAGGGTAAGCTATGGAAAGAGTTCACCGAGTTGGGACCCACTACCTGTGCACTTGCGCCTGCTAGCAGTGAAACTTTGAAAACAGCTTAAGCATTGTTTTGGCTCCATGCGGTCATAAAATCTGCCACTTTTAAAGCTTTTGGAAGTGGATGAAGTACCATTCTGGTATACAGCATCTGTCATGCACATGATCCATATAGATAAGAATTCTCTTCAAACTTGAAATCAAGTTTATCATCATTTTACTACCTCTAACATGATGTATGCAGAGTTTTCTGAGTACTTTGCTAAGCCTATCCCTGCAAACAAGGATCTTTTAAGTTCAACAGCTTTGGAAATGGAACAATCAACTCACCTAACTGTATTTTAAGCATTTTGATCTTGCCAAAGTCAAATGTCAATGCTTAAATGTTCAATATGTCAAATGGCAATATATTTCCAAGTCAGGATGGTGTGTGACTTGGAGGGGAATATGAAGGTGGTGGTGCTCCCATGTGCTTGCTGCCCTTGTCCTTCTAGATGGTAGAGGTTGCGGGCTTGGGAGGTGCTGTCGAAGAAGCCTTGGCAAGTTGCTGCAGTGCATCGTGAAGATGGTACACACTGCAGCTACACTGCGCCGGTAGTGGAGGGAGTGAATGCATAAGGTGGTGGATGGGGTGCTGATCAAGCGGGCTGCTTTGTCCTGGATGGTGTTGAGCTTCTCGAGTGTTGTTGTTGCTGCGCTCATCCAGGCAAGTGGAGAGTATTCCATCACACTCCTGACTTGTGCCTTGTAGGTTTTGGAAAGGCTTTGGGGAATGAGGAGATGAGTCACTTGCTGCAGAACACCCAGCCTCTGACCTGCTCTTGTAGCCACAGTATTTATGTTGCTGCTCCAGTTAAGTTCCTGGTCAATGGTGAACCCCAGGATGTTGATGGTGGGGATTAGACAATGGTAAAGCCATTGAATGTCAAGGAGAGGTGGTTAGACTCTCTCTTGTTGGATACGGTCATTTCCTGGCACTTAAGTGTCAAGTAGCATTTGCGCCACACATCAGCCCAAGCCTGAATGTTGTCCTGGTCTTGCAGGCACAGATTGATTCATTATCTGGGGTATTGCAAATGGAACTGAACACTGTGCAATCATCAGCAAACATCCCGACTTCTGACCTTATGATGAAGGGAAGCTCATTGATGAAGCAGCTGAAGATAGTTGGGCCTAGGACACTGTCCTGAGGAATTCCTGCTATGATGTCCTGGGGCCGAGATGATTGTCCTCCAACAACCATATTTTGGAGCCAGATGATAGATTTTGGAACATTCTACAATGAGTTGATGAAAACATAAACTGATATAGATGAACAATCGACTTTGATTGATCAATTTTTGTTTTTGCCCAAATCTATTCTTATTAAAAACTTATAAAAGTACGGCAAAACACTGCATTTAATGCGCATGAAGATTTGCTAAAATTAAGCTCCAACAAAAACAAGTTGAGTACTGAAAGTCAGAAACCAAGTAAAATGTTCATATACTGCATATTAACATTATATTCATAAGTTATTTTGACATTGCAGATTCCTTGTAAACTGATAAAAGGCTCCAGTACAAAATCCTGAACAATAAGCATTCAAGTTACTGTTTTTATTTGGCCCCAGATACACGTGCCTTTTTAATAACCAAATAGTACCGAGGTGTATGAATGAATTGACAGTATAAATGTAAAGAAATAGCACACAAGACAACCAAACAATTATGCATGCTTGTTCAATAGTGAAAAATGCCTCAAGCCTGATACAGAAAAACGGTAACAAGAAATGCAATGGTAGCCTTTCCAACACAACAAAGAACCTTCATCATATAATCTGGATTTTTTTTTTCAAAAATGAACTGGTGAGGAATGGGTAGAAGCAAATACAGTAATGTGCTATGCAGCACCTTCCACAGTAGTACTAGAACAAAGGCCACTGCAGTTCCTATCCTGGTTTTCCCTGTGAAAATTCAGGATCCTTTAGACACCAAGATGACAGGATGATATAATAGGAAACTTACTCCGAATATTTTTCTATATTGTCAAGACCTACAAGATTGCAGTTCTTTTTAGATCTGATTTTTAGTTCTCAAATCAGAGTTTTAACAAATGACAACAGCCACTTGCCACAACTACATACTCACCGTACCCTATACCAACAACAATCCATTAAGACCGATATCTTCAGCCCAATGTATACTGAAGTTATTGACTGGAGATCGAGTGGAGATCTGTGTTATTCATATAATTATGGAAATTAATATTCCATTTCAGAAAGGAATAAAAATATTTGCATACATCAGGTCATTCACACTATTGTTATGACATTACTTAAAATAACAGTTTAATGTACTGATTTCTACAGGTTGGCATGCATTTACGCCATTGTCGCAGATTTCACAAGATTTTTCTGAATTGCATTAAGTCTAATGTTAAACTGAAAGAAATATGGCTCCAAGTGAAAAAAACATCCCAATAGGATGAATCACACAATTATGATTAAAACAGGTAAAATATATTTTAATCCATTTATGCCATGCAGTTTTTAACACAAGTACCAAACCACTAAGCTAGGAAAATATAAAGAGCCCCATCATTGTGCATAATTGCCACTGCATACAATCCTACATGTCACAGTAACTTGTGTGTTAAATGACTACTCACTGAAGCACATGACTGAAATGAACCACAGAAAAATATACAGGATAACATTTTCAAAAAAAAACAGAAAAATGGTTTTGCCAAACAATCTGGTAATGGTTATTAACAAATATTCTACCTCGAGACACTGGATTAAGATTGCAAAAATGTAGTTGCTTTGGGACGAATGGTGGATTATGCACACACGTTTTACATACTTATGGTTTTGGGATGCAGACTTTGTTCTGCCTTCCACTGGTAAGGTATGGGGATGCCTAAGCTTTTGTCTTCACGCATAGCTATGTACCATGGAGCCTCAAGTGTCATTAATAAAATTTTAATCAATGTTCCCATTAATTTGCAAATATCACAAGTTGCTGATAATAATAGATCCTGGTGTTTTGATTCAGGATTTAGCCATCGATGAGCCAACTGCACTAGAAACTGCAAAGCTCTAGTTAGTAACAAATATAACTGCAAACAGGACTGAGATGTCTGGCTTCAGGGACTGAATTGCCATGGCTTGGGGACCATGTGGTTCTAAGGCCACAGGCTGAACACCTCTGGGTTTGATAGTTAGGATACAGAGGGGGCACCAGGGTACTTTGATGATTGATGAATAAATGCTGGAGTGTACAGGTGGGGAGGGTCAATACAGCAAGGGGACACAATGTACTATGTGGAAAGTTGATACTTGTCATAATGGTTTATTTGCACTTGAAGGTAATCAGCAGGATATTTTCTAGGCATCATTCGCTGGAACATTAATTGTGTACGGAGGACATAACTGTAAATGGGAGTGCCTTTACTTGCAGGGCAAAATTTGGCTCTACCTTCTTTGATAATCACTTTATTTTGACATGCAATTATACAAACTGAAAAGAACCATTTTACATCGAAATATCTGTCGTACCCTTCGTTGACAACTCAACTTTTTTAATTATTGGACAAAACCCTACTCACCTTCTATCACAACACATTGCCAATAAATAGCTTTGAATCATTATACCAAGTGCAAATGGTCTCAAATATAAAAATTTGCAGCACAAAAAATAGGGAGGTGGAAGATCAATCTATTTAGCATAGACTATATTTAGTCACACATTAAAATCCCAACAGATGGCCATTCATCAGTGTGACAAGCTAGCAAAATACCGTTCCCTAGTAAGTTGCGAGGTGAACTCGCATCACTGTACCAACATACAAAATGACAAGTCTATGTTATGAATCTACTTCCCAAGATACTGAAGCAATACAAATATAGAAATCATCACCAACTGAACTGGACACTTCCCCATTTACAGGAAACTTTGAGTTATCCGGAGGCGAACCGTCCAGCAAGCTCAAGCCACCGGCAAAAATCAGGAGCTGTTTTTTATTCTTTTCGTTTCTTTTCTTTGCTTTTTTGTGAACAGTCAAACTCTGTAATGTCTGTAGCTAAGCAACAGCTTCAGCTAGAGACGCTACAGAGATGCTTACCGACTGTTTAGAGGCTGTTGCTAAACAACAGGGTTTGTTGATTCATACGGAGATGAAAATCTCCGTATGTTTCAACATTAACTCTGGAGTGTCCGGCAGTTTTGAGGGAACGGCAGCAGCTCGGTCCCGTTGGTGCCGGATAGCACAAAGTTTCCTGTAAATCTAGTTAGAGGAATTTGACTATCATTGGCAGTTTTAAACCGTCAGGATGATGGCAGAATTAACTCAGTTTCTGCTAGAATTTGAAGCCCACTGAACAGTGAAGAAAACTGCCTGTAATGCGCATTCATTATCAATATGAACACTGGGCTCATTTCAGGCAAAGTTCACGCTGATAAGAAGTCTACTGTATCGTAAAGACCATTAAAAGTAACAGGCACTGTCACATCTCATTACGACAGTGACGTTTAACACTATACATGTTAAGTAGTGCACATGCACCCACATGGTTTTTCATTGATGTGCTAGTGTGGAAAAAGATCTTTCTTTAAATGCACATTGTGTTTTGTGCAACTTCTACAAATAGAAAGTTGATATGATACATTTTTTTTTTTAACGCTTAAACCAGAAAGAAGTGCAATTCTACAATGGATACAGCAAATTGATCATGTACACAAATGACATCTTTACACGCCTCAGTGCAGACTGATGCAGTATCAGTTTGCAAGTTTAACTACACATTACATATGTACATATTGTTCAGTGGTTTATAATGCTGCAGTAAAATTGCTGTAGTGTTCTCGCAGCACAGAATCACAGCAAAAGGATGAAATACTATAGAGCAAAGAATTAGCAGCCATCTAAGTCACATCCGATGGCTTTCATCCAAGCATCAATAGTTTATTGCACTGTATAAGTCAGTATCTATTGATTCAAGAGTTGCATAAAAGTACTGCTAAGCATGCCCAGGTATGTTGACAACTCAAAAGCAGCAACTGCTATGTCTTTAGTTAAATGTTCTCATCGAAATGATTAATTTACGCCATGCCATTAGAAAGCACCATAAGTTTAAATGGAAACCCAGCGCCTTCAACAACATTGAAGTCTGTTTTTAAAACCATGACTTTTCAAGTCAATAAACAAAAAATTTGTACCTACCTAGGCTCTCTTCCGATGTGTCCATTTCCCATTTGCTTTTTGTCACGAAACCCTAAATCATACACACACACACAGAGAGAAGCTCATCTGGTTAGAGTGAAATGTTTAACGGTAAATAGTATCGAAGACAACGACTCTCGTTTCAGCAGGAAAACGAATGGAACACATGCTTAGAGAAAAACACAATCATGACACCACGGCACAAAGGAGGTAATGGTGTTTCACTTAAAAAGTCTGTCTTTTTCTCTCAAAAAAAACACACATCTACACACTGCATGTACAAGAGCATATGCGGGTGCTTATTGATAAAGCAGTTATGCCAACTTTTCTTATAAACTACTTTTCTATTTTTAAAATTCTCTCAAATTCTATTCCTATAATTCAGTAGTTAGAAAATAAATGTACACATTATATGTGCCACATCAGCAGAAAAATAAGATGGTAAATGCTTTGGAAATTAATTTACTATGTACTGTGTAACCTCAAACTTCAGAGATGCTTAAAGTCATTTAACAGTGGTAAATTATTAGTAAAGAATTTATTTTTATGTGGCTAAATGATTTTGGAATTGTATCAGAGGAAAAAACATTTCCTCATATCCAAGAATAGATGTTAGTTGGAAATTGAAAGTGATGACTTTATGTGGCTAGACATTGGGCATTTACTGTGTTGGCCTGTATTATAAGCAATGCATGTAAAAGCAAATGTATTTTGAAACTGCATTGTAACACTTCTCATGCTGAATGGAAAGACTGCCCTTTGGTTAGCAGAATTTCAAGGCTTCAGATTTATTCTGGACTCCCGTTAATTCAAAATCTCAAGTTAATTACCTGTAAATGTAAACATACAGCATCAAATGGCTACAACTACACTCACTACATTTTTAAAGCAAAAAAATGCAAATACTTCAGTATCTTAAATAAGATTAGAATTATGGATGCCACATGTCTACTGTAAATCTTCCACGGTAGCATGTAACAATGGGGATTAAACTCTATTTTACTGGAACAGGAAAGACACATTTATATTATTTGATATCTTTCAAAGTAAGCTTCTAGTAAGGTATTCGTGTCAGTAAGAAATATAGGGACATGCTGCATTGCCATTAAGCATCAACTACCTGTAGAAGCATAATCAACCCAACAATTGTGACTACATTGTGCATCTAAATAGAAATACAAGTTACAACACGAAAACAGGCCATTTGGCCCAATTACACCGTGTTATTTACTCTCCACGCAATCAAATAGCTCTAATCATATTTACCCACCATGTTACCCCTTTTTCTTCATCCACCTATCTAATCTAATCTTAAATGTTGGCATAGTTTCTGCTTCAACCACTATTCCTGGAAGCGAATTCCACAGCCTACAATTCTCATTAAAAATTATAAAGAAGATTAGAAGTTGCTTTTTCTGAAAAATAAAACCTTGGCTCAGTGATAGCACTAATGCCTCCGAGTCAGAAGGTTGAGAGTTCAAGTCCCATTCCAGAGACTTGAGCAGATAATCCAGGCTGGTACTGTGGGAGTGCTGCACTTTCAGAGGTGCTGTCTTTCAGATGAGACATTAAACGGGGACCCTGTCTGTCCTGTCACGTGGATGTAAAAGATCCCACGTCACTATTTCAGAAAGAGCTGGGGAGTTCTCCTGGTGTCCTGGCCAACACTTATCCCTCAACCAAAACCTAAAACAGACGATCTGGCCATTTATTTTCTTGCTGTTTGTGGGACCTTGCTGTGCACAATTTTGGCTGCAGCATTTCCCACATTATAACAGCGACTATATTTCAAAAGTACTTTATTCCATGTAAAGCACTTCGGGACATCCCAAGGTTGTGAAAGGCACCATATAAATGCACACCTTTCTTCTTTAAAATACTTTCAGTGCCAAAGAATTTATATTTTGAAAGAATTTGCCAAAAACATTCTGCCCATGTACTGTAAACCACTGGCACTAGTCAATAACAGAAAGGTCACATCTTGGGGTTGCTCGCCACTGATTGCTATTTTATAACAGAGTGGAAGACTTTTGCTATGTAGTTGGACATTTTAAATTTGGGTAACCTCAAAAATACAGCAATAAAGCAGAACTCACTTAAAGATGCAACATTTCTAACATTGTGTCCAGCCCGTAAACAACTGTCAAATGTTGCAATGCAATTATGATCCTGAGCTAATTAATTTAATGAGAACCAGTTTGCATGGACCTACTGCCTCTGCATATATTGATAATGTATGTTTAACTATGACATCGTTAATTATGACAAGAGATTTATAATTTTACATAGCAGCAACAGTTTTACTCACGACTGATTACATAACTTAAAAATCAGCGTCACATTCATGCCTAACAATTGTGTTCCATTAACCAAACCTACAACATGAACTGCAGGGTCCAGTCAAGAGGTCAAGGGTCTCACGAGTCACGACTAAGATCCCATAGCTGATAAGTGGGGAAGGCCCCAACAGTTTGCACTGCACCACTGGTCTCCTGTTTTCGACAGGTGTTGCATTTCTTACTGACAGGTACACCAGTATAAAAGTGTACTAGGAAGAAGTTTCACGAAGAGGGTGAAGAATTTAGTTCTGCGACGTCATCTCCTACCGTTTCATATTCCTCATCATCAGCGGTGTCCTTCTTAGATTCGTCTTGCTGCTGCTCTTCTTGTTCCTGTTGCTGTGGCTGCTGCTCAGTATCTGGATCAAAATCCTCCATTTCAACCTAAAGAATAAGTTACCAATGAAGTTTAAAAAAGGTAGTTTACATTTATTTCACTCCCTTCCCTTTAATGGTTCATTGCATAGCAGGAGGGGGGGGGGGGTGCAAACAATAGCTCCCAAGCAGTTGACAGTCTTAGGTGACCAATAAGAGGTGCAAAAATCCATTATGGGTGCCTTGCCAACTAATTTCCCTATATTTCCACGAAGCATTTGCTTTCTATACTGTAGTTCCCAGCACACGATCAGGAACTTATGTTGGAAACAGATACAAACTTGCATCATACCACTGTGTGTTTTAGGTGTACTGGCACACCAACACAATACTCAATATTTTTCAAAGGAGATTGTACAGTAATCAGTTTTCTACAAAAGAGGAAGAAAATCCAATTGTCTTAAATTGAAAGGGGTTTCTAAAAGGCCATTAACCCTATACTTGTTGAATCTATATTAGATTTTAACTGTTGCAGAAAAGGAAACAAACATCACGAACAGTCCTGAAAGAGATTACTTTACAAATGAAACAATTTGCATTCGTATAGCTATGATGAAGAAAAGGTGCAGCTACAAGGTAAAAGGTGGTGGAGAACTCTGGGGTTAGGCTGAAGTAAGAACTTCAGTAGCCAGCACAAATTTAGAATGCAAGGATCCTGCTCGACAAACCTCTGACTTTTTTTTGAAAACATTAAGATAAAATTTCTGTTTCTCTCACTCTCTATCTCCAATTATGACTGACAGCTCAGATACAAACCACAGCAACCCAGCTGGCAATCTAGTGGTATAACTGCAAGGCTACATAATGCGACTATAGTCCTAAAATAATAGATAATGGTGAGCCTGAATGTATCCTGGGCCACTTACTTCTTCAATAGCAGCATCTTGGAGCAGTGATCTGATGTCTAAACGTAACATGTGGCGTGGAGTTGAATCCCAATGTTCAGCCATCTATAAAACATCACAAAATACATGTTAATAATAGTCTCAGCCAGTGCTCGGTTAGTTAATTACCAATAACTTTAATTAATATCCAAGTTGATGAGGGCAGCTGCTGATCAAACCCTTTGCTGCCAGTTGAGCACTGGAACAACTTTTGGGATCATGTCCGAGTTGACTTAAACTTGATTCCAACCCGGACA
This sequence comes from Somniosus microcephalus, assembly GCF_052327205.1. Lineage (NCBI taxonomy): Eukaryota > Metazoa > Chordata > Chondrichthyes > Squaliformes > Somniosidae > Somniosus > Somniosus microcephalus. Next base: position 31,142,693 of record NC_140998.1, on the reverse strand, counting down.
GGTCTTTAAAGTGAATGATGAAACAGAGATGCCTGTCTTTCTGCATAGCACCACCAAATTACTGAATTAAAAAGAAAGAGGAAGTGAAACTTTCATGTTAGATATAACTTATGTAGAGTCTCTTGGCGGGGAGCTGCTAACAAGACCCAATACTTCAGGCCAACTCAGCGCCAATGCAGCACTGACTAATGTATAGAATTATACATAGTATCTACAGCACAGAAACAGGTCATTCAGCCCAATTGGTTTATGCTGGTGTTTATACTTCACAAGAGCTTCCTCCCACTCTAATGACCACTTTCACCCTATTCCTGACTCCCTCGGGTATGCACCAAGCCTCCCCTTAAATTCATCAAAGCTATCTGTTTCAACCACTCCATGTGGCAGAGAGTTCCACATTCTCACTACTCTCTGTGTAAAGAAATTCCTCCCAAATTATTTATTTGATCTGTAAGTGGCTATCGCATATTTATACCCCCTTGTTCTGGGCTTACCCACAAGTGGAAGCAGTTTTTGAACATCCAGTCTGTCAAACCTGTTCATCATTTTGAAAGACTCTATCAGGTCTCCTTAGTCTTCGCTTTTCCAGAGAAAAAAGTCCCAAGTTCAATCTTTCCTGATAGTTGCATCCTCTCAATTCTGGCAACATCCTTATAATTCTTTTCTGTGCTTTTCCCATATGCTTTGACCAGAGCTGCACACAGTACTCAAAGTGTGGTCTAACCAAGGTGCTATATAAATTTAACATTACCCCCCTGCTTTGTATTCCATTCCTCTAGAAATGAACCCCAATATTTTGTTCGTACTCTTTGTGACTTTTGTATCTGTATTCCCAGATTTCCTTACCTCGCTACCTTCTAAGGATGAAGCATCCTCATTATTCCTTCTACCAAAATGAACAAACTCACGTTTTACCATATTGAATTTAATTTACCATTTATCTGCCCACTCTGCAAGCCTGGTTATGCCTTCCTGTATTCTGGTGCAGTTCTCCACATTATTAGCAATACCACTCCCACCTGCCCCCAACACACACACAATTTGGCATCATCTGTGAATTTCACCAAACTGCCAATTACTGAGTCTGTATCAGTTACGTATATGGTGAACAGTGGTCCCAGCACGGATCACTGCAGAACACCAGTTCCCACTTTCTGCCAGATCGAGAAACTTCCCTAAACTTAGGGCAGGAATTTAACTCAGGAGTTGGGTAGGAGGCAGGTCTATAACTTTCAGGGTTGTAGTCCCGCCTCCATCGAGATGTGGCCAATCCACGCGATTTTAACTTGATTGACCTTGTTGAGCCCGCTGGGCGGGCTCAGCAGGCCAATTAAGGGCCACCCGACAACAGGTGACACCACAGACTGAAATTTCATCTGTCAAGAGCTTTTGACAGATGAAATATCAGCGTTTCACAGCTGTTTGAAGCTGTCAAACACTGACGGTCTTACTTCTAACCCGAGTCCTTCTCCACAAACTCAGTTAGAAATCTCAACTGCAGTGTCAGCTGAAGGCTGTCACTTTTGACAGTTCGCAGCCATTCTGCTTTCTATGCCGGTGAGATGAGGGACTCCCGGAACCTAAAGGAAAGAAAGCTGAAAAGATAAGAAAAGGTATGTAAAACTTATTTAATCACTTTAGACACACCAAACACACTTACCTTTGCACTCATGCACACATCACTCACCTGAACACCGACATCTCGACCCCTCCAAGTCCTTCAACCCGACGGCCCGCCTCCTCTAACTTGGTGTGGTTTGGAGCCGTCGGGAATCCCACACTTCAACATCAAAAATAGGGATTAGGCTAAAAACTGCCCGTTAACTACCTGTTAACAGGCAGTTAATTGGCACTAATCCCTTCCCGCCTCGGGTAGGCGGGTCCCAGTGCGGGGCGGGTTCCCGCCTCCTTTGAAACTGGCATAGAGGCTGGTTTGGGTGCGGGAAGGGGTCGGGACCCCCGATTTCAGGATTTTAACCCCCTGCACGCCTCTAATCCCGACTCCACGGCACAATGAAAATCCTGCCTTTAACCTCTGTTTTATGCCCATCTTTCAATCCATTCTGCTACCTGGGCCCCTAATTCCACATGCCAGGACCATGGTCACAAATCTCTTATGGGCACCTTATTGAAGGCATTCTGAAAGTCAATGTATACCACAGCCACTGCATTGCTCTTTACTCTTTCTGTTACTTCTTAAAGAATTCAATTTCTGTTACTTCTTAAAGAATTCAATAAGGTTGGTTAAACATGAACTTCCTTTTAGAAATCTATGCAGACTATTTTTTATTATACTCTGTCTCTAGATGTATAGATTATTTTGGGTGGGCCAAAGTGTAGCTAAAAAGTAGAGTTAAAAAAAATAAACAGGACATCAAAACACAACTATTTTTCATTTACATAAATGATCTAGACTCAAAATCTCAATGCAAAGTGGCCAAATTTGTAGTTACCTAATTGGAAGGGGCAGTGAAATTGGAGGAAACTCAAAAATTAGAGTGAACTGGACAAAATATAGTATGTGGATAGATAAATGGCAGATGAAATTTAATACAAACAAATGCAAAACACTGCAGAGAGAAAGGAAAAATAAGCAACTCCTTTAATAGTGTTGACAGAGTTGAGGATGAAGTGGGACGAGACCTCGGAATCTTAGTTGACCCCAAGTTAAACATGTCCAAAGGCAATATAATGTTGAACTACACAGCCAAAACAGTTGAATGTAAGTCAAAGGAAGTGATAATTAAACTGTACAGTGCTCTGGTCAGGCTGCACCTTGAGTAATTCACCCAGTTCTGGTCGCCATGACACAAGGGAGACATTCAAGCACTGGAAGCAGTGCAGCGAAGAACCATGAGTTTTTATTTCTGGTATCAGGGGTCTAGGATAGGATGAAAGTTTGGACTCGGGCTTTTCAGCCTGGAAAGAAGGCATCCGAGAGGTGATTTTGTAGAGGCATGCAAGATAGTAAATGCCATGGAATAGGTAAATCCGGACTATATAAATTAAATTGTGGGAGTAGGACAAGGGGATGCAAGTTAGCTTTTGCTAGTTTGAACCCAAGGACTGATATCAGAAAGTTCTTCTACAGGCAGCGAGTGATCAACTCTTGGAGTAGGCTTCGGAGAAGAGTGATGGAGGCGCAAAGGGTAAATTTCAACTTAACTCATTGGGCGGGAAACCCACGGGATCAGTTGCAACTCCGGTTTTACACCCCGTCCAATATTACTTTCCACTGACTTCAAAGGAGAATAAAATCAAGTGGGCTGTAAAACCAGCATTGCAACCAATCCCATCAGTTTCCCAACGGGTGGGTTAGGTCAAAATTGCCCCCGTAGCGTCTGGAATAAAGAAACAACTAGTAATGAGATGGGGAGACTGTAGGGTGCTTCTGGTTGGATGAACCAATATGGGTGAAGTGTCTTCCTCATGTGTAATTATATGATCTTGTGAAAACATGCAAACCTGATCAATAAAATTGTATTCATTTCAGCCATTGCATTTTATTTCAACGAAAGTGAATTCCTTGTTCCTGTCGCAGCCTACAGCAAAATGGAAGGTCAAAAATGGCTGCTTTCAAAGCCACAGCATACTCCCCAGAATACAGATTGGTAACTGACACGCCACACTCTGATTTGCACACAGATGTTGGCTGGGACTGGATGCAATTTCTTCTCCACCTAAGTTTCTGGTTCAAGCTGTATCGCAGTTAGGATAAACCAAACAGTACCTAAGAGCTTCGCCACAGGGAGGAAAATAAAAACTCAAATGCCATCCTCAGACTGCACTCATGCACCTCCTAGCAAGTGGTTGCAGAGGCATAGGAGCAAACTGGATGCAAGACTTCACACGAAGAGAGAAATTCTCAGTATGCAATTTAACGACTGAGGGAAACCCGAGTTGAAATCAGTTAATCAGCCCCATTCTCCAGCTCTGTGTAAACTGTAAACAAAGATTACTTTCAAGGCCTTAAAGAAATGGAAACCCAGATTATTCACCTTGTTGATTTCCTTCAATTTGCGTCCATGAATGTTCCTCTTGGCACAGGCCTGATTATCTGCACTCATTTTTGCAATATAAACCTGGAGAGAGAGAAAAAGAGGATAGGAATCTTGTTAGTGCGTCCAACTCCACAGCAACTTAAAAAGCAGGAATAGTCACCAGAATAGCAAAATACTGAACTGTACTGAGATTTAGATTATATCCTTCCTGCAAAAGTGCTCAAGTCACTCAATTAATTGCCAATTTAAATCTTTCCCTACCTTTTAGAAAACATATAAACACCATAATCTAAACCATCAATTTAGCAGGTCTTTATACAGGAAACTTTGGTTTATCCGGAGGTTAACTGTCCGGAATGCTCGAGCCACTGGCAAAAATCAGGAGCCGTTTCGTTAGGTTTTTTTTTTCATTGCTTTTTTTTTTCCAACCAGTCAGGCTCTGCAAGGTCTCGCTGAAGCTGTTGCTAAGCTACAGAGATGCTTGCAAGGTACGGCCGACTGTTTAGAAGCTGTGGGTTTGTTGCCAGATACGGAACTCAAAATCTCCTTATGTTTCAACATTAGTGCTGGTTTGTCCGGCAGTTTTGATGGGACGGCAACAGCTCGGTCCCATCGGTGCCGGATAGCACAAAGTTTCCTGTAACTTTTTTCCCCATCATCTTCCCACTTCCACCAACGAAGCCATGACTATTTGGAATCTAAGTGACAGCTTAAAGTCAGGTGACTGTCAAAGTGTAACAGAGATTTTTGTCATCAATGAACCAAGAAAAGCAGCTTATGCATCTGACTGCTTGGCAGCTGTGCATTCAGCAACCTAGGCCCCATGTTTGGAATTTCCACCCAAACCCCCTCCACCACCTTCCCCTCCTTTAAGAGTCTCCTTAAAACCCACCACTTTGACCAAGAATTTTGTCATCCCTCCTATCATCATCTCCTTTGGCTCGGCATCCATTGTTTTTCTGATGGCAGTTCTGTGAAGCACCTTGGGATGTTTATCTATGTTAAAGGTGCTATATAAATGTAAGTTGTTATCTCACCTCAAAGCCTTTAGTTTTAGCTGCACTCCATAACTGCTCAAAGTGTTTAACTCTGCTGTTGATGGCATCTACAATGATGAAGGGGAAAAAGCCATCGTCTAGCGTTTTCCGGAATGTTTTGAACATGCTGCTTCTGTATGTGTCCTCCATTTCTGGCTCATATTCATACTCTAAGACCTGAGGGGCAGAGAGGGAGAGATAGCAAGAGAAGGAAACAGACATTTGATTATGCATAGGAGACCTGATTAGCTTTTTTCTTTCCAAATAATTGGGATTTGGGTAATTCACCGAACTTGATGAGTATATTCTACAAATCTGAAATTCCAGTGGTCCTGCTCCACTGGCACTAGTACAGTAGAACCTCTGTCCATCCATGCATAAGGCACCGAATCTTGTCTCAAATCACGGAGATTGGAGTCATTCCCATGGATGGGAACGGGACACCGGCACCTGCAAGGGCACTTCAGCAGTGTTCACCCCAAGGTGCCTTTGTAAGGCGAGCGGTTCACAGCCACACTGCCATAGGTGCTCCCGCGCCGCTTCCCGGGGCTAAGAAACAATACCATTAACAATCTTCAGCTCCAAAGGGACTCATTTTCTGGCACAGTTATGGTGATCAATTGGTCCCCTCCAGGATCAATTACCTTTGCCTGTGAAAGGTTTGGGGTCTTTGCCAGGACTTTAGCAGAACTGACACCAGATGATGAGAGTTCAGTTGCGGCCTAGGAGCATTCCCACCGTAGTCCAAGAATTTCCCAGACATCTGGGGGCAAAGAGAGGGGAAAGAGGGGCAGATGGGGAAACTGACCCTACCCTTGCTGTAAAATGGCTGCTTGCAAGAAACGAGGCAGAATCCCAGCAGAACCAAGCTCCACCCCAAACTCCAGCTGCACGCAGACGATCTGCCCACTCTTCCTCCTTGGCCTGGCGCTAAACTTTAGGCCTTATATACTTACTACTCTGTGGGTGAAACATTTCTTCTAACCTCTAAGCTGCCTTTGAGGGTACTCACTGCACACTTCAGCTCTTTCCTATGATGAGAAGCAGGGATCGTTGCCAACAAAATTGCTGTCAATGTTTTTTAGAACCTAGGCTGAGCAATTTAAGATTATCACGCTTCAAGAATTCAAGCAAGTCATAATCTGTGCAATGCGATGTTAGTAGGCCATGATTACAGCACAATACGACATAAGTCACTTATTCCATCATTTCCTTTTTCTGTTGCGCTGTTCAAGGGTCCCGATAATGTAGATAATGGTGCATGTTTATAGTGGGGAGACACCCAGAAAAATTTGGGCCTACATCTTAAATGATACCTACTAGAATTGGCAAGTTTCATAGTAGGTAAATTGATGCAAATAATAGTTAACTAAAGCCTTGGGTTCTGGAATTCCATGAGTGATATAAATGTTGTGTGCAATGTGAGGTTATTTGCTTTGAGTAACTATTTGTGGGATGCAGAGGTTCTCTTGTGATTCACAGATCGGGGTATGTACATGTGACTGAGCAAGTACAAGAAAAGTCCTAACCTGGATTATATAAATCTGCTCAGCTAGGTAGAGTAATAATGAGTGCTACTGATTGGTTCAGAGGCTGTAGTTTCTATGGTTCAGAGGCAGTAGTTTCTATGTCTCAAATGAAATTTTACAAGCTACTGTTGTCAAAGTCCTTGAGTAAAAGTCCAGTTCATCTTCCTCAATCTAATCCATCTATAAATTGTCAGTTTTGTGTGATGGATCCACATCCACTGAACAACCGGTGTCACTTGGGTACCATAGTGGCCACCTGATTTTTAACCCATTTTTTTCTTATAAAAGAGATTTGAATCTCAAGCCCCAGAGAGACATCTTGGTGTCATAGACATCAATCTCTATATGGTCATTTCTTTCTGATCTAAACTAACTACCGATATAACCAGTTTTCTCAGCACTTACCTTCTTTTTGATTCGTTTGCCACTGTCTGGGTCCTTCACCACTTTTTCTACCTCAGTCATGAAGTAATCATCCAAGCTGAGGACCCGTGGTGCGGCTCCTCCGTACTCTACCTCCTTATCCTTAAATATAAGCACAGAGAAGCAAATACTTCAGTTCACGAGATAAGGAATAGTCTCTGTTAAGAGGTTCCAATTTATAAGCTTTGTATCATTAAGCACAAGCTCAATTTAATCCTTGGTCTTTGGACGACAAAATGTTAACAAAAGTCAACAAAATAAAAGCTCTTATTTGCCAATTTGAAATTATTTTAGATAGTTATCAGCAACATTGCATTCTCTGATAATGCATCACTTTTTGACAAACTTCTTGCCAGTACTTCCTCACATCTATCACTCAGGCAGTATGGAGTAGTTTCAAGGCTGCTGGTTGCCCTCTAGTAAACCTCAGTCAGGAGCCCATACTTTATGCATGCCTAAACAACAACTTCCACTTAGAGCGCCTTTAGGCTTGGCAAAAAGAGGACACATGCGCACATCCTCCATGCAGGAGCTGCTGGAAAGGAAACAGGAGCAGATACGTTGCCCAACATTTCTTTCCCCAACCAGAAGCGCTATGGTAAATTGTACATTCCCACCCGACATCAGCTAATTAGGCCCTTTCTGGTCTGTATGGCACAGAGTTATTCACTCTCCTAAGTACCTGAGCCATCAAGGGAGCTCTGGCCCAATGCTTTCATACTGGACAAAATTCCAACTTTTGTGCAGTTTTTCCAAATAATTTGTAATACTGAAAATGATCCGTCAAAAGATTATACTCACACGAATGAGTTTAGCAACATGCGTCTTCCCACTGCCGGGGAGTCCTCGCATAATAACTACAATCTGTAAGAAATCATGGACAAAGAAAGCAATGCTGTAAGTTACTGCAAAAAACAAACCATCAGATCCACATACTATATGCTAATCAAAAATAAGCAAATTTGTACCAAAGCTCAACTGGTTCTTACAGGAAACTTTCGATTTACCGGCACCTAAATAACCGGAAATCTCGGTTAACCGGCAAAATTCAGGAGTAGGTTCAGGTAACTTTTATTACTTGCCTTCCTCCATTTGTTGCTGAGCAAGGGTGTTGCTGCAGCTGTTGCTAAGCTACAGAGGCGCTTGCAACTTGTGGCCATTGTTCTGAAGCTGTTGCTAAGCAACGGGGTTTGTTGCTTTATATGGAGCTCTCAGCTCCATATCTTTTACTATAGCGTTCGGTTATCTGGAATTTTTGATGAACCGGCACCACGTCGGTCCCATCCGTGCCAGATAAGAAAAAGTTTCCTGTACCGATAAAGTCATTACCATTGTACCCAAGTCGGACAAATTTTCTACCTGTCCTAATCTATTGCATACAATGGAATTCAACCATGAGATGCATTGCAAATAATCCTGTTTTAAAACCAAAAATAATCGAATACTTATTATATACAGAAATAGAGATACATTGAATATGAAGCACGAGTTAACAGCTGAAGGTCTGTACAAGCAGTTATTGCTTAATGTGGGGTGACTGCATTTAAGGCAAGCAAACGTGTGCAATGAACCGAATTCACCCTTAATAGAAGTCTAATTAAAATTTATTGAACATCAACTAAAATTTTTGGGATGGATTTTGCGGCGACGATAATGGTGGGGCTAACAGCGTTCACCGTTACTTATGCGTAAATTGGACAGCAACTTCCGGCGAGTGCGCATGCGCAGCGAAACATGAAAATCCAGAAGCTGCTGGCCAAAATGCACTGCTCCTCCGTAAGCTGTGTGAAAATGGCATCTCACTGTCTGGCTTCCAATTGAAATGTATTAAACGGCTTGAATTTCATGTACAGCTGTCGCTAAGTACGGATTAAACTTGCCACAAGCAGTTAATGCAAGTCCTTCCAGTCGAAGTACCCTTTGAATGGCGTGGCAAGTCCTAATTACTGCCAAACAACCTCTCTGGCACTGAAAATTTACTTTAAAAAGTGTGAAGTTTCATTTCTTCAGATTTTAATTATTACTGATTTAAAAAACTAACTTTTTTTGCTTTTTCTTTTTGTCTCTTATCTCTCAATCCAATCTTTCTTTCCCTCTCTCTATTTCACTTTCTGTGCCTGATTTGACATAGAATTCACTATTCTAACTTGCACTTCCTAGTTCAGACTCTGCGCTGCTCATTAATTATTTTTCAATCTGATTGGTTAAGGAGATGCACAGTTGCATGAAGTGGGTGGCGAGGGCACAGAGTTTGTGGCAGGGTCGTATGTTGGCTTCAATCTTCTCAATGTTTAGCTGGAGGAAATTACAGCTTAGGCAAAATGATATCGGACAAGCATTCTGACAGCAAAGGTCGAGAGAGGTGGTGGAGAGGTAGAATAGGGTGTCATCAGCATACACATGGAAGCTGACCCCATGCCTGCAGATGATAGTGCAAAGGGGCAGCTTGTAAATGAGGTGAGGGTGGGGTGTGAACGGATGGATCCTTAGGGAACCTCTGAAGTGATATTGCTCAATGGGGAGAGAAGCCATTGCTAGATATGCTCTGGTTATGATTGGATATGTAAAAATGGAACCAATCAAGGACAGTGCCAAAGCTGGACAACAGAGGAGAGAAGTTGGAGGAGGATGGTGTGATCAGCTGTAGGGAAGGTTGCAGGTAGGTTGAGAAGGATGTGGCATGGGTCAGTAGGAGACAGAGATAATGGGATAATGGGTTCGTTCTCTGATTGGTAGGATGTGATTCTCAGGAATCAGGACTGAGGCCTCAGCTTTTCACTATATATCAATGACTTGGATGAAGGAATAGAGTTGTTTATCCAAGTTTTCTTTCCAGTTTTGAAGCAGGGTTTCGACCCGAAACGTCAACTCAAATTTCTCTCCACGGATGTTGCCTGACCTGCTGAGTTTTTCCAGCATTTTCTGTTGTTATTGCAGATGTCTAAGTTTTTTTTATTCGCTTATGGGATGTGGGTGTCACTGGCAAGGCCGGCATTTATTGCCCATCCCTAGTTGCCCTTGAGAAGGTGGTGGTGAGCCGCCTTCTTGAACCGTTGCAGTCCATGTGGTTAAGGTACTCCCACAGTGCCGTTAGGTAGGGAGTTCCAGGATTTTGACCAGCGATGATGAAGGATCGGCGATATACCTCGAAGAGGATGGTGTGTGACTGGAGAGGGGAACTTGGAGGTGGTGGTGTTCCCATGCACCTTGTATGGGTCCTTGGTCAGACCCCATTTAGAGTACAGTGTTCAGTTTTGGGCACCGAACCTCAGGAAAGATATATTGGCCTTGGAAGGGGCACAGTACAGATTCACCAGAATGATACCAGGGCTTAAATGGGTAATTTATGAGACTTCCTTCATAGAATAATAGAATGGTTACAGCACAGAAGAAGCCCATTCGGCCCATCAAGCCCATGTCGGCTCTCTGCAAGAGCACTTCAGCTAGTCCCATACCCCCGCCCTTTCTCTGTAGCCCTGCAAATTTTTTTCTTTCAGGTACTTATCCAACTCCCTTTTGAAAGCCGTGATTGAGTCAGTGTTTTATAGAGGTTCATCATAATTTCCACGCTTTTGTACTCTATACCTCTATTCATGAAGCCCAGGATCCCGTAAGCTTTTTTAACTGCTTTCTCAACTTGCCCTGCCACCTTCACATATACCCCTAGGTCTCTCTGTTCATGCACCCCCTTTAGGATTGTACACTTTAGTTTTTATTTCCTCTCCTCATTCTTTCTACCAAAATGTATCACTTCTCATTTTTCTGCATTAAATTTCATCTGCCACGTGTCCGCCCATTCCGCCAGCCTGTCTATGTCCTCTTGAAGTCTATCACTATCCTCCTCACTGTTCACTATACTTCCAAGTTTTGCGTCATCTGCAAATTTTGAAATTGTGCCCTGCACACCCACATCCAAGTCATTAATATTTATCAAGAAAAGCAGTGGTACTAGAACCTTCCTCCAGTATGAAAAACAACCATTCACAACTACTCTGTTTCCTGTCACTTAGCCAATTTCGTATCCATGCAGCCACTGTCCCTTTTATTCTATGGGCTTCAACTTTTCTGGCAAGCCTATTATGTGGCACTTTGTCGAACGCCTTTTGGAAATCCATGTACACATCAACCGCATTGCCCCCATCAACCCTCTCTGTTATCTCATCAAAAAACTTGATCAAGTTGGTTAAACACGATTTGCCTTTAACAAATTCGCACAGGCTTTCCGTAATGAATCCACACTTGTCTAAGTGACTGTTAACTTTGTCCCTGATTATTGTTTCTAAAAGCTTCCCCACTACCGAGGTTAAACTGACTGGCCTACAGTTGCTGGGTTTATCCTTACATCCTTTTTTGAACAAGGGTGTAACATTTGCAATTCTCCAGTCCTCTGGCACCACCCCCGTTTCTAAGGAGGGTTGGAAGATTATGGCCAGTACTGCCGTGATTTCTTCCTGCGCTTCCCTCGGCGTCCTAGGATGTATTCCATCCGGTCCTGGCGACTTATCTACTTTAAGTAGAGCCAGCCTTTCTAGTACCTCCTCTTCATCAATTTTTATCCCATCCAGTATCTCCTCTATTTCCTCCTTCACCATGTCTATGGCAGCATCATCTTCCTTGATGAAGACAGATGCAAAGTAGTCATTTAGTACCTCAGCCATGCCCTCTGTCTCCATGCGTAGGTCTCATTTTTGGTCCCTAATCGGCCCCACCCCTCCTCTTACTACCCGTTTACTATTTATATGCCTATAGAAGACATTTGGATTACCTTTTATGTTAGCTGTCATTCTATTCTCATACCCTCTCTTTGCCCCACTTATTTTCTTTTTCACTTCTCCTCTGAACTTTCTATATTTAAGCCTGATTCTCAGATGTATTCTCGATCTGTCACACACGCTCTTTTTCTGCTTCATCTTACTCTCTATCTCTTTCGTCATTCAGGGAGCTCTGACTTTAGATACAGAGAAACTATTTCCGTTGGTTGGCGAGTCTGGGACTAGGGGGAATAGTCTAAAAATTAGAGCCAGACCTTTCAGGAGTGAAATTAGGAAACACTTCTACATGGGAGACATTTGGAACTCTCTTCCACAAACAGCAATTGATGCAAGATCAATTGTTAATTTTAAATCTGAAATTGATGGATTTTTGTTAACCAAAGGTATTAAGGGATATGGAGTTAGGTTGCAGATCAGCCATGATCTCAATGAATGGCAGGACAGGCTTGAGGGGCTAAATGCTCTACTCCTGTTCCTAAATAAGGTTGGTGAGCTGCAGGCACAAGTGACTCCCTTGAATTTAAAAGGTTGTGGGGTGATTGAATCAGGGTATTTAAAATGATTAAGGGATTTGATAGGGTAGATGCAGAGAAACGACTTCCTCTGGTGGGGGAATCCAGAACAAGAGGGCATAATCTTAAAATGAGAGCTACGCCATTTAGGAGTGAAATCAGAAAGCACATTTTCCACACAAAGGGCAGTGGAAATCTGGAACTCGCTCCCCCAAGTGGTTGCTGAGACAATTTAAATTATGAAGACAGATCGACAGATTTTTGTTAGGTAAGAGTATCAAGGGATATGAAACAAAGGTTGATAACGAGAGTTGAGGTACAGATCAGCTATGATCTAACTGAAATGGCAGAACTGGCTCGAGGGGCTGAATCGCCTACATCTGTTCCTGTGATAAGAACTGTTAAGTCACAGAAAAAGGCTGTTCGTGATCTTAGTAAGGGCCATTTCAGTGCTGTGACCAATAACCTGAATGGGGGGATTCAAGGAAGGAGTTAAACTTCACTCCAGAATACCTATCAAATCTTGCAGCCTACATACCAGGTCAGTTGATCTACTTTGCTGTTGTCAATTCCATGATCTAATCAAAATCCTGGATGTGTGCTAAGTTTCAGCCCAAACTGAAGCATGTAATTATACCAAGTATTAAGTGAGAAATTGCCATTTGGCCCATTGAGCCTGCTTCTTCCAAATGACCCTACAACTTGATCGCTGGCATGGATTGGTTGGGTCGAATGGCCTGTTTCTGTGCCGTATATCCTATGTAATTATGGTGACGGTGAATACATGGAAGAATACCGAAGGCAAAATAAACTCTAGAATCATTCAAGAGGCAATTAGACCCTATGATTGGGGAAATGTAGGCTTCTATGGAAGGATGAATGAGGCCAAATGGTCACCCTCATCTGTACACCATCTTTGTGAGTGACCATGGCTAAAATTGCACCTGGACCCCTAAATTGAGTAAAACAAAGAAAAAACTTGCATTTATATAGTGCCTTTCGTGACCTTAAAACGCCCAAAGTGTTTCACAGCCAATTAACTACTTTTTGAAGTATAGGTCACTGCTGTAATGCAAGTGGCGGTAGGGATTGCGGATGCATTGGTAATAATTTTCCAAAACTCCCTGGACTCAGCAAAGGTCCTGGCAGACTGGAAAACTGCTAATGTAACACCCTTATTTAAAAAGGGCAGTAGACAGAAGGCTGGAAACTATAGACCATTTAGCCTAACATCTGTGGTAGGTAAAATTTTGGAGTCCATTATTAAGGAGACAGTAACAGGACATTTGGATAATCATAATTTAATAGGACAAAGTCAGCATGGTTTTATGAAGGGGAAGTCATGTGACAAATTTGCTGGAGTTCTTTGAGGAAGTAACATATAGGGTGGATAAAGGGGAACCAGTGGACGTAGTGTATTTAGACTTCCAAAAGGCATTTTACAAGGTGCCACACAAAAGATTGCTTAAGATAAAAAAAATCACAGGACTGGGGGTAATATTCTGGCATGGATAGAGGATTGGCTATCTAACAGAAGGCAGAGAGTTGGGATAAATGGTTCATTCTCAGACTGGCAATCAGTAACTAGTGGTGTTCCGCAGGGGTCAGTGCTGGGTCCCCAACTCTTTACAATCTATATTAACGATTTGGAGGAGGGGACCGAGTGTAATATATCAAAGTTTGCAGATGATACTAAGATGGGAGGGAAAGTAGTGAGTGAGGAGGACATAAAAAACCTGCAAGGGGACATAGACAGGCTAAGTAAGTGGGCAGAGATTTGGCAGATGGAATACAATACTGGAAAGTGTGAGGTTATGCACTTTGGCAGGAAAAATCGTAGAGCAAGTTATTATCTTAATGGCAAGAAACTGGAAAGTACTGAAGTACAAAGGGATCTGGGGGTCCTGGTGCACGAAACTCAAAAGGTTAGTATGCAGGTGCAGCAAATGATTAAGAAAGCCAATGGATTGTTGGCTTTCATTGCTAGGGGGATAGAATATAAAAATAGGGAGGTATTGCTTCAGTTGTACAAGGTATTGGTGAGACCGCACCTGGAATACTGCGTACAGTTTTGGTGTCCATACTTAAGAAAGGACATACTTGCTCTCGAGTCAGTACAAAGAAGGTTCACTCGGTTAATCCCGGGGATGAGGGGATGGACATATGAGGAGAGGTTGAGTAGATTGGGACTCTACTCATTGGAGTTCAGAAGAATGAGAGGCGATCTTATTGAAACATATAAGATTGTGAAGGGGTTGGATCGGGTGGATGCGGGGAGGATGTTCCCGATGATGGGTGAAACTAGAACTAGGGGGAATAGTCTTAGAATAAGGGGCTGCTCTTTCAAAACTGAGATGAGGAGGAACTACTTCACTCAGAGGGTGGTAGGTCCATGGAATATGCTGCCCCAAAAAGCTGTAGAAGCTACATCATTACATAAATTTAAAACAGAAATAGAGAGTTTCCTAGAAGTAAAGGGAATTAAGGGTTACGGGGAGCGGGCAGGAATTTGGACATGAGTCTAGGTTCGGATCGGACATGGCCCTGTGGGTAGCGGAGCGGGCCCAGGGGCCGTGTAGCCTGATCCTGCTCCTATTTCGTGTGTCTAATTCTGTTAGATTCAGGAGATGGTTCTGTGATAGTAGATTGGCGGTTAGGATCAGATCAGCCATGATCTTATTGAATGGCGGAGCAGGCTTGAGGGGCTGATTGGCCTACTCCTGCTCCTATTTCTTATGTCTTATGTTCTTATGTTCTTATGTAAACACGACAGCCAATTTGCACATAGCAAGGTCCCACAAACATCAATCAGATTACTGACCATATCTTCCGTTTTTGTGATGTTGGTTGAGGAATAAATACTAGCCAGGACCAATGTACCCTTTAATTTTTTTTTGAACTGCGCAGCCCCTTTAAGCGCATGTACGGTTTTTCTATTTAAAAGCCGGTGTGCCACCTGCGCAGGGGGTACAGACTGCTGCGCGGCCACGTAGCTCAAAGGCAACATTGGCAAGGACACCAGGAAACCTCCCCTGCTCTAATAGTGCCCCATGAGGGGGCAATCGGGGCTTCGGTTTAATGTCTTAACCTAAAGGCGACACCTCCGACAGTATAGCATTGCTTCAGTATTCAGAGTCAGCCTAGATTATGCGCTTAAAGCTCTGGAGTGAGGCTTCAATCCTGACCTTTTGACTCAGAAGCAAGAGTGATACCACTGAGCCAAGGCTGACACCTAGCTCCAGAATATCTCTTAAACATTACAACTCTGAATGAACTCCACACAAGATACTTGCAATCACTTGAATTTTAAAATCAAACTCCCAACAAATGGGAAAAGTCTGATATAGAGCGCAGAAGACAAGAGACAAATAACTCACCCGGTCAGGACGGCTTTGCCTGCCAGGCATTTTCAGAATATCATCAACATTTTTACTCTCTGGTTTCTTTTCAACACGTGGAGGAGGATGTGATGGGTGAGGGGCCGAGGCAGGTATCCTCTCTTCAGAGTATCCGCGTCTTTCACCTGAAATATTTGGTAAGTGAAGAGATTTGACCTCTACTGGTATTTGATTATTAACAAATATAAAAAGTTACAAAGATGCATGTGCAGTTAAAATAAACAATGCAATTTTTCAAAAAGCAAAGTAATTCTTACTGCAACAGTCAGGACATGATATAAAGAAAATAGTAATGTTCAGCTATCGACTCAAGTGCTCAAAATGAACAAAACTTACATGTACTAGTTTACAGAATGGTAAGACCATATCTAGAATGTGTGCAAATCTGGTTACTGTCTTGCAAATGGACATTGATATATTGGTAAGGTCAGAGAAAACCCATAGTGAGGATCCAGGAACTTGAATGTTAAGTTGCAAAGGCAGTTAAATGGAACCAGGCTCATTCGCGTAGAAGAAAAGTTAATAATAGTAAACATAAGATCTTAAGAACTAGGAGCAGCAGTAGGCCACATGAGCCTGCTCCGCCATTCAATAAGATCGTGGCTGATCTTTGGCCTCAGCTCCATTTTTCTGCCCGATCCCCATATCCCTTGATTCCCCGAGAGGCCAAAAATCTATCTCTCTATCTCAGCCTTGAATCTACTCAACAACTCAGCATCCACAGCTCTTTGGGGTAGAGAATTACAAAGATTCACAACCCTCTGAGTGAAGAAATTCCTCCTCATCTCAGTCTTAAATGGCCGACCCCTTATCCTGAGACTATACCCCCTAGGTCTGACTCTCCAGCCAGGGGAAACAACCTCTCAGCATCTGCCCTGTCAGAATCTTATATGTTTCAATGAGATCACCTCTCATTCTCCTAAATTCCAGAGAGTATAGGACCAATCTACTCAGTCTCTCCTCATAGGACAACCTTCTCATCCCAGGGATCCATCTAGTGAACCTGCGTTACACCACCTCTAAGGCATGTATGTCCTTCCTCGGATAAGGAGACCAAAACTGTGCACAGTACTCCAGGTGTGGTCTCACCAAAGCCCTGTACAATTGTACTAAGACTTCCTCACTCTTCTCCTCCAACCCCCTTAAAATAAAGGCCCACATGCCAGTTGCCTTCCTAATTGCTTGCTGTACCCGCATGCTAACTTTGTGTTTCCTGTACGAGGACACCTAAATCTCTCTGAATTTAATAGTTTCTCACCATTTAAAAAATATTCTGTTTTTCTATTCCTCCTACCAAAGTGAATAACCTCACATTTCCCCATGTTATACTCCATCTGCCCCCTTATTGCCCACTCACTTAACCTGTCTATATCCCTTTGCAGGTTCTTTGTGTCCTCCTCACAGCTTACTTTCCCACCTAGCTTTGTATCGTCAGCAAACTTGGATACATTGCACTCGGTCCCTTCATCTAAGTCATTAACATAGATTGTAAATAGCTGAGGCCCAAGCACTGATCCTTGCAGCACCCCACTAGTTACAGCCTGCCAACCGGAAAATGACCCGTTTATCCCTACTCTCTGTTTTCTGCCCGTTAACCAATCCTCTATCCATGCTAATATATTACCCCCAACCCCATGAGCCCTTATCTTGCGTAGCGACCTTTTATGTGGCACCTTATCGAATGCCTTTTGGAAATTCAAATATACTACATCCACTGGTTCCCCTTTATCTACCCTGTTAGTTACATCCTTAAAAAACTCTAATAAATTTGTCAAACACGACGTACCTTTCATAAAACCATGTTGACTCTGCCTAATATTATGATTTTCGAAGTGCCCTGTTCCCACTTCAATAATGGATTCCAGCATTTTCCTGACGACTGATGTCAGGCTAACTGGCCTGTAGTTCCCTATATTCTCTCTTCCCTCCTTTCTTGAATAGTAGGGTTACATTTGCTACCGTCCAATTCGCTGGGACGGTTCTAGAGTCTAGGGAATTTGGAAGATCATAACCAATGCATCCACTATCTCTGCAGCCACCTCTTTTAGAACACTAGGGTGTAGGCCATCAGGTCATGGGGATTTGTTGGCTTTTAGTGCCATTAGTTTCTCAAGTACTTTTTCTCTACTGATATTAATTACTTGAAGTTCCTCACTAGCTCCTTGGTTCCCCGCTATTCTTGGTGTGCTTTTTGTGTCTTCTACTGTGAAGACAGATACAAAATATTTGTTTAAAGTCTCTGCCATTTGCTTATTTCCCATTATAATTACACCTGTCTCAGCCTCGAAGGGACCAACACTTACTTTTGCTACTCTTTTCCTTTTTACATACTTGTAGAAGCTCTCACAATCTGTTGTTATATTTCTTGCTAGTTTACTTTCATATTCTATTTTCTCCCTTATCATCGATTTTTGGGTCATCCTTTGACGGTTTCTAAAGGTCTCCCCAATCCTCAGGCTTACTACTATTCTTCCCAACCTTATAAGCCTCTTTTTTTAATCTATTACTATTCTTAACTTCTTTAGTTAGCCACAGATGGATCACTTTCCCCGTGGAGTTTTTATTTCTCAATGGAATGTATATCATTGAGAATATTGAAATATTTCTTTAAATGTTTGCCACTGCCACTGTTGATTAATACTCTGTCCAATGGTATAGCTACTGATTGGGGCCTATAAACTACTCCCATCAGTGTTTTCTGCCCCTTGTTATATCTCATTTCCAACCATACTGATTCTACTTCCTGATCTTCCGAGCCAAGATCCTTTCTCACTACTGTCCTTATGTCATCCTTTATTATCAGGGCTAACACGCCATTTCTTCTCCATTCTGCCTGTCTTTTCGAAATGTCAAGTACTCTGGAATATTTAGTTCCCAACCTTGGTCACCTTGCAACCACATCTCTGTAATAGCTATTAGATCAAAGCTATTTAACTCTATTTGTGCCACTAATTTGTCTATCTTGTTACAAATGCTTCATGCATTCAGATAAAGAGCCTTTAATTTTAACTTTTTATCATCATTCCCTGCTTCCACCTGCTGATGCACTATTACTGTTAAACTCTCAGTCCATTCCTGTCACACTCTGCTTATCTTTATCCAAATCGCTACACTGCTCCACTGCCTTGATTTTTCTCTTTAGATTTTTGCTCACCTGCTTAAAGAATGATCCAGGCCTCTAAAATAGAGAGTCATGGATATATGTAGTTTTCTAATGTCAACTGAACAGAGGACTATGAGAAAAGTACAAAACTGGTAATCCGCAACCAAGACTAAAAATCATAAATACCCCAACACACAGTCATAGAAAAGCTACACTGATGCATGTTTTTTTAAAAAGTAGTTAGGTAAATACCTGGTGGTGAAAAGGGCTTATTATTCGAATTTGGATAGTTAGGTTAAGTGGGTGGGCAAAAATTTGGCAGATGGAGTATAATCTGGGAAAATGTGAGGTTATCCACTTTGGTAGGAAAAATATAAAAGCAAATTATTATTTAATGGAGAGAGACTACATAATGCTGCGGTACAGAGGGATCTGGGGGTCCTCGTACATGAAACACAAAAAGTTAGCATGCAGGTACAGCAAGTAATAAGGAAGGCAAATGGAATGTTGGCCTTTATTGCAAGGGGGATGGAGTATAAAAATAGGGAAGTCTTGCTACAACTGTACAGGGTGCTGGTGAGACCACACCTGGAGTACTGCATGCAGTTTTGGTCACCTTATTTAAGGAGGGATATACTTGTATTGGAGGCAGTTCAGAGAAGGTTCACTAGGTTAATTCCTGAGATGAAGGGGCTGTCTTATGAAGAAAGGTTGAGCCTATACTCACTGGAGTTTAGAAGAATGAGAGGTGATCTTATTGAAACATAAGGTTCTGAGGGGGCTTGACAGGGTAGATGCAGGGAGGATGTTTCCCCTCATGGGGGAATCTAGAACTAGGGGGCACAGTTTCAGGATAAGGGGTCGCCCATTTAAAACGGAGATGAGGAGTAATTTCTTCTCTCAGAGGGTCGTGAATCTTTGGAATTCTCTACCCCAGAGAGCTGTGGAGGCGGAGTCAGTGAATATATTGAAGGTAGAGATAGACAGATATTTGAGTTACAGGGGTGTCGAAAGTTATGGGGAGCAGGCAGGAAAGTGGCGTTGAGGCCAAGATCAGATCAGCCATGATCTTGTTGGGTGGCGGATAAGGCTCGAGGGGCCGAATGGCCTACTCCCGCTCCTATTTCTTATAAACATAATCTCTTCTGAGATTTTATTCCCACACACAGATGTCCCCAACATAACTAAATCCATCCACAATACTTAAATTTCCAATCATGCTACTCAGCCTAATTTACCAGCAACTGGAAACCTAAACCACCAAAGTATCTGATACTCACAGGACTGCCAGTAATGGACATATTATGCACCAGTTTGATGTAGCTTGAATCTAACCATCATCTCAACCACCGGCCAACAGTCATTTCAATGTTACAAAGGCCAAATTGGCAATGTCATGAATATGCAATATAACTGGCACATACATAATTATATGCACTATATAAAATTAAGTACCTCCAAAACTACTAGGTGGGTGATCAAATGGTGGTCGATCAGATAAGCGATCAAACTGTGGTCTGTCAAAAGCCCCTCGGTTGAAAGAGTCTTTATTGTCCGGATAGTTGTGATATCCACTTGACCGGCCAGGTGGGGCGTGAGACATTCTATAAATGAAGCATACAAAAAAGGGTTTGCCTTTTGTACTTACTGGGGAAAGAATTTTGTTTACTTACAAAGGACAAGAGAGAACCAGGCTCCTCCATAGCATGGCAACCGAAAAGCATCTCCCCTCTGAACAGTTCCCTCGGTACAGAAACATGCACCAAGTCCAGAGATTGTTTTGTCAGATGCCAATGGATGTAACACTTAAAACGCATCTATTGTGTAGGTTTCATTATTTGTATTCGGTCAAGATGAACATATACTAACGATACAGCATCTCACCACATGAGCAACGTGGTGAGATGTTGTGTCATTACTATATCGTTTAGAGTTGTTAGAATACAAGGGAAGCTTGATGTTGCATCTTGGCTGCCTTTGTATACTTACTTGGTATGAAACGCTTTCTCAGCATGTTAATTCTTCATCTTGAGTAATGACATATTAAAACAGGTCCAATGCTTACCTTTCCTCACGCCCAAATCGTTCACGCTCAAATCCTTCCCTCTCGTAATCGCCCACCGGCCTGTCCCTGTATAGGTCACGCTCTCGATCATAGTCTCTGCGGTCCAAATATGGATCTCCTCTTCGTTCCAAAAATGGATCTCTGTCTCCATAACGATCTCGAGGGCCCAGAGAATCTGAATGGGAGAGAAACACTTATATGTGAGGTCTGAAGACTATTTGACTCATTTAGTCGAGTGGATTTCTCAATTGCTTTTTATTTAAACTTGTGACTGCTGATGACATCGTTGGGACAAATGGCAAGAATTAATAAGCTTGACTGCATGAAAGAGTTGACCATAAATTGAATACTGTTTATAGCAACTGCAAGTTAGGTTTATGTTAACAAGTGTCAACAAATGTTTTCAGGATACTGGCCATTTAAAGCAGAAGACACTTGATTAGGTAACTATTGCCAGTGGCGAGTACTTTATCTGTGCGTCACCTTCATATAGTTAGTAATGAAGTGTTTTTAAAAAAAAAGAGTATGGCCTGGATTTTACGGTCAGCAGCGTAACTACGGATTACGCCACCGGCATCCGAACAGAATGCGCAGTTAACTGATGGGGACCCTCCTTCGAGAACTTGCTGGCTGACGCTGTGTAGTAGAGGGCACCGTAGTGGCCCACGGATCCCAGGGGTGCACCGTGTGCGGAAACGTACCTGGAATCACGTGGGCCGGTGCGCCAATCAGCAAACAGAAATTCACTCATTATTTATAACATAATGTTTCTGCACATTAAATCCCGGAAGACTCTAGTAATGAGGGTTTTTTTTCCCCTTTCCTTCATTTTCTGAACGGATTTCTTTTTAAGCTTATGCTCCACATAGATGCAAAAAAAACTCTCAATGTAGCAACTGCGTCCTCCAAACTTTTCATGTACAATTACTTTTTATGGACAAAATCCTAAAATGCTTCCATTTCCAGCCTCATATAGCTTTTAACATTACAGGAAACTCTTTTTATCCGGCACCGACAGGACCGGCGTGGTGCCGGTTTATCAAAAAGTCCGGATTACAGCGAGGTATAGTAAAAGGTACGAGGGATCCGTAAACAGCAACAAATCCAGGCTTCCCTGCTGCTTAGCAACAGGTGCAAGAACCCCGTTACACAGCCACAGATCCAGGAACGGCCACAGATCCAGGAACGGCCACTATTATGAAGTAAAACTTACCTGAACCTACTCCTGAATTTTGCCGGTTAACAGAGATTTCCAGTTATTTAGGTGCCGGTAAATTGAGAGTTTCCTGTATTTGGATTTGTCAGGAGGTAATCCCCTTACGCTGTGCAGTCAGGCCCTGCACCTCTTTGCACCAGCTGTAAAATTTTCAGGTGTAATTTCTGGGCAGTTGGTGGGTAATTAGCCCAATTCCAAAGGGGGTGCGTGAACAGAGAGACCTGGGGTATATGTGCACAAATCGTTGAAGGTGACAGCACAGGTTGAGAAAGTGGTTAAAAAAGCAGACAGGATCCTGGGCTTCATAAATAGAGGCATAGAGTACAAAAGCAAGGAAGTTATGATGAACCTGTATAAAACACTGGTTCGGCCTCAACTGGAGTATTGTGTCCAATTCTGGGCACCGCTCTTTAGGAAGGATGTGAAGGCCTTAGAGAGAGTGCAGAAAAGATTTACAAGAATGGTTCCAAGGATGATGGACTTCAGCTACGTGGATAGACTGGAGAAGCTGGGGTTGTTCTCCTTAGAGCAGAGAAGATTGAGAGGAGATTTGATAGAGGTGTTCAAAATCATGAGGCGCCTGGACAGAGTAGATAGGGGGAAACTGTTCCCATTGGCGGGAGGTTTGAGAACCAGAGGAAAAAGATTCAAGGTGATTGGCAGAAGAACCAAAGGTGACATGAGGAAAAACTTTTTAACGCAGCGAGTGGTTATGATCTGGAATGCACTGCCTGAAAGGGTGGTGGAGGCAGACTCAATCGTGGCTTTCAAAAGGGAATTGAATAAGTACCGGAAGGAAAAGGATTTGCAGGGCGATGGGGAAAGGGCAGGGTAGTGGGACTAGCTGAAGTGCTCTTGCAGAGAGCCAGCATGGGCTCGACAGACCGAATGGCCTCCCTCTGTGCTGTAACCATTCTATGATTCTAATATCTCTGCGCTAGCAATTAGGATTTCCCCGTCGGTGCGGATCATCTGTCCAGTCGGAACTTGACAGATCGCAAGTTCGGGATTTAGTGCATGCCTGTCCATTTCAAAGGCCATATACCGACCGCAATTCCTGGTCCTGTATCTGTTTACAGGACTCCTGTGCGGCTTTTTCCTTTTAGTGGCCAACAGACTGGAGGTGTGCATGCTATAGTGACATCAAGCGTGCAGTAAGTACTCCAACATTGGAAGATACATGCATTTTGGCCCATCATTGCCAGTGAAGAAAATAGGCTGCCACACCGCAAGGGGGTCTCTCAAGTTAGCGCCTCTTCCCGTTTGTTTGTTCTTGTCTCCAACTAATCACTAAACAGTTGACTATCAAGCACCAAAAATCCACATAAAATTTTAACTTGCTGTTTGAATAATGCTATGGCAATTAAATTCTAAAGAACCAAAGGTATTATGATATTGATGGATAAAATACCGAATTATACAGAAAACTCCTAAACCTAGAAAATCATTCCATTAGAGAAAAATAAATTCCATTTGATTTCTTTTCAACAAAAATTAACTTACTGTTTTTCAAAAGTTAATTCTGCTTTTGTAATAAATATTTGGGAATGAAATGAAGTAGAAAAATGTACACTTACCTCTAAACATACCCAAATGAGGTTTGCTCATATAAAGCATAGATATACAATCTAGATAAACATGCGATTCATCCTGAACTTTTTTTTTTTTTTTTTAAATGAGTTTTGAAAAATGTAGCTACTAAAATAATGGGCAAGCAATAATTAACCTTGCACTTCATTGGCTGTAAAGCTCTTTGGGGTGTCCCGAGATCAAGAAAGGTACTATATAATAAACACAATTTGTACTACCTTTATCATACATCCGTTCTCGTATTGGCTCAGGACCGAGTGAAACTCGTTCTCCATATGGGATCTGTTCAACCCTTCCTGCTCCTGCATCTGAAAGTGAAAAAAATCACCTATTTTAAAAGAGAATTAACTTAAAAGTAAACGCCTTGAAAATGAAATCTACACCACCACATTTTGTCAGAGAATTTTACAGGTTTTCATTTCATTAGATCTCCACACATCTGCACAATCTCAACAGAGTAGCTAGTAAATCTGAACATTTTTTTTTTAAAAAGGACTTTGTTGGGAAACATTGTATCAACTGGAAAAAAATTAACCTTCAAAGGAAAATATTCAGCCTGAAATATCGGCTCACTCTAAATGGACCAGAAGGTAATCTTAGGTCTTTATAGGCATGTTTATATTAAAGCAGTGCTGCCAACAAGAGATGCCTCCCTCCTGTCATCTACATTCAATGTAAGTGTTCCCAAAAAAACTAGGTCCATGAATATGCCATTAAATTAAGGGGAGCTGGTCAACACATTTACACTCTAGGAATTTCTGTTCTTTTTTGCCTGGGTTACATTGCTAAATCACTTAAATTAAAATCCCAGGGATAACATTGAAAGTGTACAATGCTGTGGTCTGGACACAGTACCTAGAGCAGCGCATTTAGTTCTGATTGCTGTAAATCCAGGTCATACAGATAATGCAAAGGACAACAATAAGGCTGATCCCTGCTACTGGGGAAAAGCTACAAGAAACTACTTGATAAGCCAAAGCCCTTCAAGCGTTGAAGAGATTTCTTGGAGGGAACTTCCCAAAGGTACATATGATATTTAACACGAAAGAGAAAGTTGCCCAGAAACAATTACTTTGCATGTACCAGAGCAATAGGGCAGGGGTTCAAGGTGTGCAATGGAAATTTGAGACAGAGGTCAGGAAGTTTTTCTTCATGCAGAAGGTGAACAATAACTCCTATAGGTTGCTAGAACATTGCATAGATTGAAGAAACAAGGAAAATCTGTGATGGGAAGATAGTAGGGTTAGTAATGTAGAAGGATGACATCAAATAGGCTAAAGAGCCATCTTCATCCAAATCTGTCTTGTGAAACATCTCCTTGATTCTATTTATGCTATACCTAACTAGGTGTAAAGTTCAGTGTCTGGCTCCTGTTCTGCTGTATTTGGTGCAAGATCCCTTCAGGTTTCTGGCCTTCCCACCTGAGTAAGTGCTGAGCCTATTGCACCCGATTTGTACAGCATTCCAAATGTGACTATATGGTTCGTTGCATTTAAATTCTGCATCACACATATCTTACATTCTTGACCCCAACTTCACGTTATACATATTTATGCATACAGCTTAAATTACTGTTAACTAAATATATGTGTTTATATAGCTGAAACCAAATAGGTCACAGTGCCGTCATTTTTATTTAGGACATTTATTATTTATGCAATTTTTGGATTTAAATAATTCACTATTTCCTAACCATTTTCTGCTGTATTTCTCTCTATATTAATTTTGCATTTTGGTTCACAAACTACTAGTTATCTTTCAGGTTGCCAATTTGCCACCTTATTCATTTTCAGAAGGGAGCTACAAATTATAGATTTAATGGATACAGCAAGAAAACAGAACATGAAAAGTAAATAAAATATGATAGAACAGACCAAATCACCTGGATCAACTCAAGACAACAGGAAAGAGTTTTTACAACAGAAAATGATTCTTCCTTAAGAACAAATCTACTCCTACCTGTTGGAACCTATGTTAATGTTTCACAGAATGGTGTTTTCTGTAATGGTCCTGAAATTGCGTTCCCTACGGGTGCGTACGCGCTGTGTACTCACCCGTAGGGCCAATGGAAGTGCCAGTTTTACGCATGCACTGTGCATGCGCTGGAAACTGGAACTTCCGTTCAAAGGAGAAAGGTCTTCACAGTTCAAACGCCTGCGCCGGAGAGGCAGCGCGTACGGCTGCAACTTCCGCTTTTTTCACAGTTGCTTCAGTCCAGGTAAGTCTGAAACAGCTGCGCCTGGAAAAGCAGGAGCAAGGTCTGCTTTTAACAAGGTAAGAGGTGAAGAAAGGAAAAGTAAAAACAATTTTCCACAGATTTATCATTTTAAAATACTTTATTTTTTTCAAAAATTTAAATTTTTGTTTAAAATAGTTAATTTATGTAATTTATAGTCATTTTAAAAACGTGATTTAAAAAAAAATTTATTTGAAGTTTTACTTCTGTTTTGGGGGTGATCTCTATGAATGGAGATTCCCTGCTCTGATTGGCTCCCCGTGGCCCACGTGATCCCAGGGACGCTGCGAACCACCTGCGCCTCTGGGATACGCGGGCCCTGCACACCAACAGCTTGAGGCGGCACAGCAACGGAATTCAGCGCGGGCCCAGAGCATAACGGTCGGCGCGGTTCGTTCATGCAGGTCAGGGGCTTACGCCCACGGGAAGCCTCCGACCGGAATTTCTGGGCGGAATATGTATTTTGTCTGCAATCGTTTTTTTTTTTTTTTTTTTTAATAAACATTCCTATTGTGGATTCTTAATTGCATCTATATTGAGTTTCAGCTACAGCATCAAGATTCCTTAACCAGCAGTCTGCGTTTAAACACTCTCCAAAACAAATCCCTACGACATCCCCCTTTCGTTTTTCAGTCCCATCCAAAATTCATTGCAAGGGTGCATAAGGGATGTGCTGGCAGCTCGGTTATCAGGCCAGATTTATAAAATTTGATGTAGTATTAGAAGCAGCAAGGTTCCTTGAAATAAAGGCACCATTAGGAAGATCATAAAGCTGCTGGGGGCTGCTTTGCTTATTTGAGAACAGATACCCAAAAACATCAAAGGTAAACTCAAGATCTATAAATTTGACATTTACAACTCCAATGTAGTGTACCCAAAGTGGTAGCATATGAGCTAACTCATGTAACTGCGACATGGCAGGTTCCAATCTCATTATACTGTTGGAAAATGTGAAAGACACCAGATGGTTCAAAAATCAGAAACTCAGTCCAAACAAGTCACTCTCCCAGCAACCACTGTAAAATCACCTACCTACCATCTTGCCCAGGATTGGTGCATGACATAAAATCTTGAGATTGGGATAAAAACCAAGCAATACCTCTCTTCCCTGAACAAACCAAGAGTAAAAGCCTGATGTAACAGATAGATCAATCCGTTACCTTGTGCATCCAAACTCTCAAGAAGTATTTGGTATTTGTTACCTCTAGACTTGACTATTCCAATGCTCTCCTGGTCAGCCTTCCATCTGCCACGCTACATAAACGTGAGCTCATCCAAAGCTCTGCTGTCCGTATCCTAACTTGCGCCAAGTCCTATTCACTGATCACCCCTGTGCTCGCTGTTCTACATTGGCTCCCGGTCTGGCAACGTCTCCATTTTAAAATTTTCATCCGGGTTTTCAAATCTCTCCATGGCCTCACCCCTCCCTGTCTCTGTAACCTCCTCCAATCCTACAACCCTCTCAGATCTCTGTGCTCCTCTAATTCTGGCCTCTTGTGCATCCCCGATTTTAATCGCTCCACCATTGGCGGCCGTGCTTTCAGCTGCCTAGGCCTTAAACTCTGGAATTCCCTCCCTAAACCCCTCTGCCCCTCTACCCCTCTCTCCTCCTTAAAATCAACCTCTTTGACCAAGTCTGTCCTAATATCTCATATCAGCCTTATGTTAGGTGTCAGCCATGGCTCCGTGGATAGCACCCTTGCCCCTAAGGTCAGAAGGTTGGGGGGTTCAAGACCCACTCCAGAGACTTGAGCACAAAAATCTAGGCTCACACTCCAGTGCTGAGGGAGTGCTGCATTGTTGGAGGTGCCGTCTTTCGGATGAGACATTAAACTGAAGCGCCGTCTGCTCTCTCGGGTAGACATAAAAGATCCCATGGCACTATTTTGAAGAGGAGATGGGGAGTTCTCCCCGATGTCCTGACCAATATTTATTCCTCAATCAACAGAACAAGAACAGATTATCTGGTCTTTTTCACATTGCCGATTGTGGGAGCTTGCTGTGCACAAACTGGATGTCGCGTTTCCTACATTACAACAGCGACTACACTTTAAAAGTACTTAATTGGCTGTAAAGTGCTTTGGGATGCCCTGAGGTCGTGAAAGGTGCTATACGCTTAATTGTTATTTCTCTTTAAATCATTCTTGATAAGATTACTTAAGCAGTTTAAGGTGAAAAGTTAAGTATTTGGGATTCTGTTGGTTTAAGAAGAGTAAAACAAAGTTACACTGCAGTAGGAGTAAATTGGCACAGCAGGCAGTGAAAACCAGTTTTCTAACCAATCAGCAGGGGTGACTCATTTGGCTGTAAACAAACAAACAGGATAAAAAGACCATTGCTAGTGCGAGGTCAGCAGAGAGTGCTGTGAGTTTTGGTAAGTGTGAGTTAGGGTAAGTGGGGTGTTAGGTGCTCTTTTCAAACTTTAACTCTGTGGGTTGCAGTTAATAAGGCCTTTCTGGTGCAGAGTGACTGTTGGTGAACCATTTAACTGGTGTAATTAAAGGGATTGATTTAATTTAAATCCAATAAATTAAAGGGGATACTAGCATCTATAATCGGGCAGAGGGTGTCCATAACTAACAATAAAAAATTTAATTAATTACATAGAATGGAGCAGGTGATGTGTTACTGTTGCGAGATGTGGGAGCCGGTGAACCCCATTGAGGCTCACGGTGATTACATCTGTGACAAGTGTCTGCTGCTACAGGAACTCCAGCTCCGTGTTGATGAGCTGGAGTCTGAGCTTCAGACACTGCGACACATCAGGGAGGGGGAGAAGTTACTGGACTCTGTGTTTCAGGAGATGGTCACACCTATGAAGTTAATTAATTCAGATGTAGCCCATGGTCAGGGACAGGACAGTGTGACTACGAGTGAGGCAGGTACGGGGATCCAGGAGGTAGTGTTGGAGGAGCCGCAGCCCTTGCTCTTGTCCAACAGGTTCGAGGTTTTTACTCCCTGTGGGGACAGGAGCAGGGACTGCAGGGAGGATGAGCAACCTGGCCACAGCACCGTGGAACAGGGGGCCATTCAAGAGGGGGGAGTAAATAGAAATGTTGTAGTGGTAGGGGATAGTATTATTAGGGGGATAGATAGAGTTCTCTGCAGCCGAGAGCGAGAGTCCCGTAGGCTGTGTTGCCTACCCGGAGCCAGGGTTAAGGACATCTCCTCTGGGCTGGAAAGAAACTTGCAGTGGGAGGGGGTGGATCCAGTTGTCGTGGTCCTTGTTGGTACAAACGACGTAGATAGGACTAGGAAGCCGGTTCTGTTAAAGGAGTATGAGCAGCTAGGGGTCAAATTAAAAGACAGAACCTCAAGGGTAATAATCTCTGGATTATTACCTGAGCCACGAGCGAATTTGGCTAGGACAAATAAAATTAGAGAGTTAAATGCGTGGCTCAAAGACTGGTGTGGGAGAAATGGGTTTTGCTTCCTGGGCCACTGGCACCAGTACTGGGGCAGGAGGGAGCTGTTCCGTTGGGACGGGCTTCACTTGGCCAGTGCTGGGGCTAGAGTCCTGGCGGATCATATAACTAGGGCTGTAGAGAGGGCTTTAAACTAACTAGTGGGGGGGGGAGGTTCCTGGAGAGCAAATAATAAAAATGACAACAGAGAAGGTCATAGACTTAGGTAGCAGTGGGGAAATTAAAAACCAGAGCGTGTCAGGAAGGGGCAGAAGGTATGGAGTAAAAGGTAAAGTAATAAAAAGGGCAAAAGCAGGAACTAAGTGTCACAAAACATATTTGAAAGTTCTCTATCTGAATGCACGTAGCATTCGTAACAAAATAGACGAGTTAATGGCACAAATAACTACATATGGGTATGATCTTGTGGCCATTACAGAAACATGGCTGCAGGGTGACAATGCCTGGGAATTAAACATACCAGGTTATTTAACGATCAGGAAGGACAGGCAGGAAGGAAGGGGAGGTGGGGTGGCTATGTTAATAAAGGAAGGAATCACTGTAATACAGAGAAATGATATTGGGTCAAAACATCAGGATAATGAAACAGTTTGGGTGGAGATAAGGAATAATAAGGGGAAAAAAACACTAGTGGGCGTAGTCTATAGGCCTCCGAACAGTTGCAACTCTGTTGGACGGAGTATCAATCAGGAAATAGTTGAGGCTTGTAATAAGGGAACATCTATAATTATGGGGGATTTTAACAATCATATTAATTGGACAAATCAAATTGGGCAGGGCTGCCTTGAGGATGAGTTCATTGAGTGTATTAGGGATGGGTTTCTTGAGCAGTATGTAACTGAACCGACCAGGGGGCAAGCAACCTTAGATCTGGTCCTGTGTAACGAGACAGGATTAATTAAAGATGTCCTAGTAAAGGATCCCCTTGGAATGAGTGACCATAACATGGTTGAATTCCATATTCAATTAGAGGGTGAGAAGGTTGGATCTCAAACAAGCGTGCTAAGCTTGAATAAAGGAGACTATGAAGGTATGAGAGTGGAATTGAGTAGAGTGGATTGGGAAAATAGATTAAAGGGTAAGACGATACATGATCAGTGGTGTACATTTAAGGAGTTATTTTACAACTTCCAAAAAATATATATTACACTGAGAAGAAAAGGGTGTAAAAGAAAAGACAGCCATCCGTGGCTAAGTAAAGAAATTAAGGATAGTATTCGACTAAAAACAAGGGCATATAAGGTAGCCAAATCTAGTGGGAGGATAGAGGATTGGGAAAACTTTAAAAGACAGCAAAAAATAACAAAAAGATTAATTAAGGAAGGGAAGATAGATTATGAAAGTAAATTAGCAAAAAATATAAAAACAGATAGTAAGAGTTTTTATAGTTATATAAAAAGAAAAAGGGTGGCTTAAGTAAATGTTGGTCCCTTAGAGGATGAGACCGGGAAATTAATGGTGGGAAATATGGAGATGGCAAAAACACTGAATGAATATTTTGTATCAGTCTTTACAGTAGAGGACACTAAGAATATCCCAACACTGGACAAACAGGGGGCTATAGGGGGGAGGAGCTAAACACGATCAAAATCACTAAGGAAGTGGTAAAATAATGGGACTCAAGGCGGATAAATCACCTGGACCGGATGGCTTACATCCTAGGGTCTTGAGGGAAGTGGCGGTAGGGATTGTGGATGCATTGGTAATAATTTTCCAAAACTCCCTGGACTCAGCAAAGGTCCCGGCAGACTGGAAAACTGCTAATGTAACACCCTTATTTAAAAAGGGCAGTAGACAGAAGGCTGGAAACTATAGACCATTTAGCCTAACATCTGTGGTAGGTAAAATTTTGGAGTCCATTATTAAGGAGACAGTAACAGGACATTTGGATAATCATAATTTAATAGGACAAAGTCAGCATGGTTTTATGAAGGGGAAGTCATGTTTGACAAATTTGCTGGAGTTCTTTGAGGAAGTAACATATAGGGTGGATAAAGGGGAACCAGTGGACGTAGTGTATTTAGACTTCCAAAAGGCATTTGACAAGGGGCCACACAAAAGATTATTGCTTAAGATAAAAAATCACGGGATTGGGGGTAATATTCTGGCATGGATAGAGGATTGGCTATCTAACAGAAGGCAGAGAGTTGGGATAAATGGTTCATTCTCAGACTGGCAATCAGTAACTAGTGGTGTTCCGCAGGGGTCAGTGCTGGGTCCCCAACTCTTTACAATCTATATTAACGATTTGGAGGAGGGGACCGAGTGTAACATATCAAAGTTTGCAGATGATACTAAGATGGGGGGGAAAGTAGTGTGAGGAGGACATAAAAAACCTGCAAGGGGACATAGGCAGGCTAAGTAAGTGGGCAGAGATTTGGCAGATGGGATACAATACTGGAAAGTGTGAGGTTATGCACTTTGGCAGGAAAAATCGTAGAGCAAGTTATTATCTTAATGGCAAGAAACTGGAAAGTACTGAAGTACAAAGGGATCTGGGGGTCCTGGTGCACGAAACTCAAAAGGTTAGTATGCAGGTGCAGCAAGTGATTAAGAAGGCCAATGGAATGTTGGCTTTCATTGCTAGGGGGATAGAATATAAAAATAGGGAGGTATTGCTTCAGTTGTACAAGGTATTGGTGAGACCGCACCTGGAATACTGCATACAGTTTTGGTGTCCATACTTAAGAAAAGACATACTTGCTCTCGAGTCAGTACAAAGAAGGTTCACTCGGTTAATCCCGGGGATGAGGGGATGGCCATATGAGGAGAGGTTGAGTAGATTGGGACTCTACTCATTGGAGTTCAGAAGAATGAGAGGCGATCTTATTGTAAGATGTAAACATGTAAGATTGTGAAGGGTTTGGATCGGGTGGATGCGGGGAGGATGTTCCCGATGATTGGTGAAACTAGAATTAGGGGGCATAGTCTTAGAATAAGGGGCTGCTCTTTCAAAACTGAGATGAGGAGGAACTACTTCACTCAGAGGGTGGTAGGTCCATGGAATATGCTGCCCCAAAAAGCTGTAGAAGCTACATCATTACATAAATTTAAAACAGAAATAGACAGTTTCCTAGAAGTAAAGGGAATTAAGGGTTACGGGGAGCGGGCAGGAATTTGGACATGAGTCTAGGTTCGGATCGGTCATGGCCCTGTGGGTAGCAGAGTGGGCCCAGGGGCCGTGTAGCCTGATCCTGCTCCTATTTCGTGTGTCTAATTCTGTTAGATTCAGGAGATGGTTCTGTGATAGTAGATTGGCGGTTAGGATCAGATCAGCCATGATCTTATTGAATGGCGGAGCAGGCTCGAGGGGCCGATTGGCCTACTCCTGCTCCTATTTCTTATGTTCTTATGAATGTAGGTCTTTATGTGGCTCGGTGTCAAATTTTCTTTGAAACATTCCTGAAGCGCTTTGGGACGTTTTTACTCCGTAAAAGGCGCTATATATATGCAATCTATTGAATGGCAATAGATTGGGAGAAGGGAAAGTGCAGAGAGACCTGGGTGTTCTTGTCCACCAGTCGCTGAAGGTAAGCATGCAGGTGCAGCAGGCGGTTGAGAAGGCAAATGGTATGTTGGCCTTCGTAGCAAGAGGGTTCGAGTACAGGAACAAGGATGTCTTGCTGCAGTTGTACAGGGCCTTGGTGAGACCGCACCTTGAGTATTGTGTGCAGTTTTGGTCGCCTTACCTGAGGAAGGACGTTCTTGCCATGGAAGGAGTGCAGCGAAGATTCACCAGGCTGGTGCCTGGGATGGCAGGAATGATGTATGAGGAGAGATTGTGTCGATTTGGCTTATACTCACTGGAGTTTAGAAGATTGAGAGGGGATCTCATCGAAACCTATAAAATTCTGTCAGGCCTGGACAGACTAGATGCAGGAAGGATGTTCCCGATGGCCGGGGAGTCCAGAACCAGAGGTCATAGTCTAAGGATAAGGGGTAAGCCATTTAGGACTGAGATGAGGAGGAATTTCTTCACCCAGAGAGTTGTGAACCTGTGGAATTCTCTGCCACAGAGGGCGGTGGAGGCCAGTTCATTAAATATATTCAAGAAGGAGTTGGATATATTTCTTAAGGCTAAAGGGATCAAGGGATATGGGGAGAAGGCAGGGACAGGATACTGAATTTGGATGATCAGCCATGATCTCATTGAATGGCGGAGCAGGCTCGAGGGGCCGAATGGCCTACTCCTGCTCCTATCTTCTATGTTTCTATGCAAGAAGTTGTTGTTGTTGATTTCATACTCACCGCGCCCGTGTCCATAATCAACCGTTTTCTGAATAGGTGGTTGTTTGTTCAGTGCAGCGGTAGAGACTGGTGAAGGCTCATTGTAACCATAATTGGAATCAGGATTTTTGGGTTCAGTCCCAGAATCCCACAAACCATGGAATGTATCTGTGTCCCAACGCTCTGACTGGATGGGAGCTTCCGGCGGGACAGGGCCAAGTATAGAGTTTTCAGTGCTTGCCCTTTCCTACAATGATGATTAGGAAAAATGAGGTTAATTAAATATTTGGGTAGAGCACAACTGCCACAATTTTCAAAATATCAAAAGCCACATATATAATAGGAAGCGCTTTGTTTATAGTAGAGAAACTATATAAGCTGTCTCGCAATAACACAAAGGAGGAAAAAATTGGGAGGGCTCATCATTCAAGGCTGATACTGAATTAGCAACCCCGGAGGTCACGAGCTCAAATTCCACTGCAAAATTGAACTGTAAATTTGGGTCATTTGCGGCCTGGCACCAGAAAAAAGTTACCACAAAAGCTGCCAGATAATTGTAAAGAGCCAATTGGCTCACTGATATCCTTCGGGAAAGGGAACCTGCCATCCCTATCAAGTCTGGTCACCCATGACTCTAACTCTCACTACGTGATTGACACTTCATCCTTCAGTAACTGAATGAATATAGAGCAGCACGGGCGGAGGTCACCAAGTCTTTCTTCTTCAATGCCAAGGTGGCAGAGAATACACAACAACAAGTTGTGGGATATTATTTACATTTCACAGGTGTCTGAACTGACCGTCTGTGAGCAGTATCTTGTGTCGGTATTGAAGATGGCAAAATGACATGCAACCCACTTTCATGATATGTTGCAGGAGAACTTCTTTATGCAATTATTGCAGCCAACTCGAATCTGGCATTATCCAGTTCTTGACCTGGAATGCTGGCTGGCTATTTTCTTACCTTGTAAAAGTCTTGACCAGCTTCAGTGTTCTGATAATCTTGAATTGCAGGAGGAATTCCCGTGGAATCCGTTTTGCCAGGCAGAAGAGGTATTCTCTCAATCTCCTGTAGCTCACTGAAATACCACAGAAAGAAAAGGTAAATCACTGAGCATCATTCTGGTGAAGGAGGCAATGTTATTAGCAACAAAATCAGAAAGCCACATGTTCACCATCCAGTATGGCAGACTCAATCCTTGATTCTAGTGACCTGGGATGCTAGTGCAACATTTCCGAGCTAAAAATGCCTGTCCTGCTTCATGCACAATAGCACAGATTTGACATATTTTTCTTGGACTTTTGAACACATTCAGTGGAAAATTATCCCGAGAGAGAGAATGTGAAAATTCCAATTCTCTTTCCAGAAACACATTGAAGTACCTTTTGCTAAATATTACTACTTTGTGATATTTTGATGCTGCAGCCCTGATATGGAGTAACTCTCTCGTTAACTGGCACAACTGATCCTAAAGTACACCTTGCCTTTAATGTTCATGAGGAAAGCCGCTTCTAAAAGTTCCCTTCAATTAGTAGTTCAAAAAGATCAGAGGCAATTAAAGTGGTATGAAGAGAGCAAATACTTCAGTTATTTTTCAATTAGTATTTAAAGATACATCAATCACTAGTATACCACTCCACTATGCCACAGATTGGAAAATGGAGGTTAACTTCAGTTTACTCTCCATTCAGGTTCCCAACCTTTACCAGGTAGCTATAAAGATGCACCAAAAGCTCCAACTTGTCCAAAAACGCAGATGTTTGTACTCTGCCATATATGAAGCCTCTGCCTGCCTTTCACCCTCATGGACCTACACTGGCTAGCTGTCCCCCAACATCTAAAGTCTCCACCCTAGTTTTCAAATCTCTCCATGGCCCTCTTGCTCTACACTGCAACCTCCTCCAGACTTACTTCCCTTCTTTAGTCTTTGGATTCTGGCCTTCTGTGTATTGCCCATCCCTACACCCCAGCATTGGTGGCAGAGCCTTCAGCTGCCTCTCTTCATCTCCCTTCCTCAATTCATTTGCCTTTCCACTTCTCACTCCCCTGAAAAACTTTCTCAAACCATCCTTCCACCCAAACTTTCGGTCACCCCTTCCTAAATGCTGAGCACTCTGTTTCTCTTACTATTTCTCTGTAAAGTTCCTACAGACATCTATATATGTATCTACTAGCTGAAGTGCCCGGCGGTGCCGAGGGTCTTTTCAGGGCATGTTGTTGTTGGAAGAGAGAGAGAGAGAGAGAGAGCGACCGGGGGGAAAGAGAGAGCGAGACCGGGGGGAAAGAGAGAGCGCGACCGGGGGGAAAGAGAGAGCGCGACCGGGGGGAAAGAGAGAGAGCGACCGGGGGGAAAGAGAGAGAGCGACCGGGGGGGAAAGAGAGAGAGCGACCGGGGGGAAAGAGAGAGAGCGACCGGGGGGAAAGAGAGCGCGCGACCGGGGGGAAAGAGAGAGCGCGACCGGGGGGAAAGAGAGAGAGCGACCGGGGGGAGAGAGAGAGAGCGACCGGGGGGAGAGAGAGAGAGCGCGACCGGGGGGAAAGAGAGAGCGCGACCGGGGGGAAAGAGAGAGAGCGACCGGGGGGAAAGAGAGAGAGCGACCGGGGGGAAAGAGAGAGAGCGACCGGGGGGAAAGAGAGAGAGCGACCGGGGGGAAAGAGAGCGCGCGACCGGGGGGAAAAGAGAGAGAGAGCGACCGGGGGGGGAAGAGAGCGCGCGACCGGGGGGGAAGAGAGCGCGCGACCGGGGGGGAAGAGAGCGCGCGACCGGGGGGGAAGAGAGAGAGAGCGCGACCGGGGGGGAGAGAGAGAGAGAGAGCGACCGGGGGGGAGAGAGAGAGAGAGAGCGACCGGGGGGGAAGAGAGAGAGAGAGAGAGAGCGACCGGGGGGAAGAGAGAGAGCGACCGGGGGGGAAAGAGAGAGAGAGCGCGACCGGGGGGGGGGAAGAGAGAGAGAGAGCGACCGGGGGGAAGAGAGAGAGCGAGCGACCGGGGGGGGGAAGAGAGAGAGAGCGCGATCGGGGGGGAAGAGAGAGAGAGAGCGACCGGGGGGGAAGAGAGAGAGAGCGACCGGGGGGAAGAGAGAGAGAGCGACCGGGGGGAAGAGAGAGAGCGACCGGGGGGGAAGAGAGAGAGCGACCGGGGGGGAAGAGAGAGAGCGAGCGACCGGGGGAGAGAGAGGGGGGAAGGGGGAGGGGGGGGTAAGGGGGAGGGAGGAGGGGGAGATGAGGGGGCGGAAGGGGGAAGGGAGAGGGGGGAAGGGGGAGTCCCCGAGCTCCGCCCCCCGATGTCCCGAGCCCCGCCCTCCCGAGGCCCGATCTCCGAAGCCCCGAGCCCCGCTCCCCCACCCCCCCCCCCCCCCCCACGATCTCCCGAGCCCTGCCCGAGCCGGCTTCAAGAGCAGAGATACACCGCCACGCAACCTACCGCCTGAGGCCCGGCCGGACTCAAGTCGCGCGCGCTGACTCCTGCCCCACCCGCCTTTACTAACATAGCGGCGACGGCGAAGCTCGGCTCAGGCCCGCCCCCTCCAGCCTTCACAAAGATGGAGGCGATCGCGAGCCGCTTGTTCAGCGCGACGGGAAGTGCCTAGCTCGGGCGTGGCTGGGCAACAAAGGCCCAGGCTTACAGGCCTGGAAAAACGGTTAAAGGTAGGAAAATTCTAGATGTTACAGAAAAGATTTACAAATGAATTAACTTTTTAAAAAAACAATGTGTGTTTTAAAAGCAACTTTTTTTTTGCTGGAAATGTAGATTTGAAAAGAAACACGCAGAAAGCGGGAAAAAGAAATGAAAAGTTTGGAATCAAGATGGCGGCGACTCACCTCGGGTCAGAACGATAAGGCCCGCCCACACACGCACCGATTGGTGGACCGTCAAGTCACCGAAGCGTAGGATTGGTCAATCGTCCCGTCACTCGACTCTAGGAAGGCCCACCCGCACGCGCCAGGAACCCGCCCCCGCCACGCAGCGATTGGTCGACCGTCGGGTCGCTCGACCGTACGACTGGTCGACCTCACTCGATGCTAATGAGCGGATAACGAGCGGAATGTTGAACGGTTTTTGGATACCGCGGGCGCAATTTTTGTCTCGCCGAAACGTAAATACGCTTATGACGGTTCTGGAATCGTAAGCTTTCTTTCGATGTAACACACGTGTAGATATGCTCTATAACTTTCGAGTTTATTCAATACAGACAGACAGACGGAATGACAGACAGATCGACCACTTTATTATATATACAAGAAGATAGATAGATAGATATATATATATAATTGCTCTTCTGTCTGTCTGTCTTCTATACATTCGAAAGTTATAGAGCGTACCTACACGCGTGTTGCATCAAAAGAAAGCTTACAATTCCGGAACGGTCATAAGCGTATTTACTTTTCCGTCAGACAAAAATTGTGCCCACGGTATCCAAAAAACGTTCAAAATTCCGCTCATTAAATGGGAAAAGTTCTGCTCATTTGCTCATTAGCATTGAGTGACGTGAAGGTTGACCAATCGTACGGTCGACCGACCTGACAGTTGACCAATCGCTGCGTCACGGGGGCGGGTTCATTGCACGTGCGGGCGGGCGGGCCATCCTACAGTTGAGTGACTTGACAATTGACCAATCCTACAGTTCAGTGACCTGATGGTTGACCAATCAGTGCGTGTGTGGGCGGGCCTTATCATTCTGAACCGAGGTGAGTGGCCGCCATCTTGATTCTTAACGATTTTTTTCCCCACACTTTGTGTGTTAGGGAACTAAGGAAAAGAACAATTTATTTCAGTTTTAAATTGTATTTAGGAACAGTTAGAAATGAAGTGATCTCCTGCCCTTCGGCCGGAGGCTCGCCTACTTTGACAGCCATTTCGAGCGGCTGTGCCGGCGCCGGGCGCGGCCTAGCAGACCGGGAAGCCTGGGCCTTGAGTTGAGCGGATTCCCGGCGCGATGCCGCTGCCCCATGGGCCCCGAGACAGACGCCGATCGATTTGTTTTAGTCGCCAGTTTAGACAATGCCCGGAACCTTTGTAAATGTTGGAGGGGCGGGCCTGAGCCGAGCGCAGCCACCGCTGCCATCTTAGTAAAGGCTGACGGGGCGGGAGTCAGCGCGCGCATCAAAATCGGCCCGGACCGCATCTAAGGCGGGAGGGAGGGGGGGGGGTGGAGAGGGAAGGGGGGGGGAGGGGAGGGGGGGGGAGGAGGGGGGAGGAGGGGGGAGGAGGGAGGGGAGGAGGGAGGGGGGGAGGGAGGGGAGGGGGAGGGGGGAAATGGGGAGAGGGAGAGGGGGAGGGGGGGAGGGAGGAGAGGGGGAGGGAGGGAGGAGAGGGGGAGGGAGGGAGGAGAGGGGGAGGGAGGGAGGAGAGGGGGAGGGAGGGAGGGAGGAGAGGGGGAGGGAGGGAGGGAGGAGAGGGGGAGGGAGGGAGGGAGGAGAGGGGGAGGGAGGGAGGGAGGAGAGGGGGAGGGAGGGAGGAGAGGGGGAGGGAGGGAGGAGAGGGGG
Organism: Somniosus microcephalus; assembly: GCF_052327205.1. Classification (NCBI taxonomy): domain Eukaryota; kingdom Metazoa; phylum Chordata; class Chondrichthyes; order Squaliformes; family Somniosidae; genus Somniosus; species Somniosus microcephalus. The sequence goes on along the minus strand of NC_140998.1, from coordinate 31,103,672 downwards.
AGGGAGGGAGGGAGGAGAGGGGGAGGGAGGGAGGAGAGGGGGGGAGGGAGGAGAGGGGGAGGGAGGGAGGAGAGGGGGAGGGAGGGAGGAGAGGGAGAGGGAGGGAGGAGAGGGGGAGGGAGGGGGAGGGAGGGAGGGAGGGAGGAGAGGGGGAGGGAGGGAGGGAGGAGAGGGGGAGGGAGGGAGGGAGGAGAGGGGGAGGGAGGGAGGGAGGAGAGGGGGAGGGAGGGAGGGAGGAGAGGGGGAGGGAGGGAGGGAGGAGAGGGGGAGGGAGGGAGGAGAGGGGGAGGGAGGGAGGAGAGGGGGAGGGAGGGAGGGAGGAGAGGGGGAGGGAGGGAGGAGAGGGGGAGGGAGGGAGGAGAGGGGGAGGGAGGGAGGAGAGGGGGAGGGAGGGAGGAGAGGGAGGGAGGGAGGAGGGAGTGAGGAGAGGGGGAGGGAGGAGAGGGGGAGGGAGGAGAGGGGGAGGGAGGGTGGAGAGGGGAGAGGGGGAGGGAGGGTGGGGAGAAGGGGAGGGAGGGGGGAGTGGACAGGGGGGGGAGAGGGGGAGGCAGGGATGGAGAAGAGAGGAGAGGGAGAGGAGGGAGGGAGAGGAGCGGGAGGGATGGAGAGGGACAGGGGAGGGAGGGAGAGAGAGTAAAGCAGGGAGAGACGGGGAGGGAGGGAGAGAGAGGGTGAGGGAGTGAAGGAGGGAAAGAGTGAGGGGGTGGGACAGGGAGGGAGAGCTTACTGGACAAATCAAATTGGGCAGAGCAGCCTTGAGGAAGAGTTCATTGAGTGTATTAGGGATGGGTTTCTTGAGCAGTATGTAACTGAACCGACCAGGGGGCAAGCAACCTTAGATCTGGTCCTGTGTAATGAGACGGGATTAATTAAAAATGTCCTAGTAAAGGATCCCCTTGGAATGAGTGACCATAACATGGTTGAATTCCATATTCAATTAGAGGGTGAGAAGGTTGGATCTCAAACAAGCGTGCTGAGCTTGAATAAAGGAGACTATGAAGGTATGAGAGCGGAATTAATTAGAGTGGACTGGGAAAATAGATTAAAGGGTAAGACGGTACATGACCAGTGGTGTACATTTAAGGAGTTATTTTACAACTTCCAAAAAAAATATATTCCACTGAGGAAAAAAGGGTGTAAAAGAAAAGATAGCCATCCGTGGCTAAGTAAAGTAATTAAGGATAGTATCCGACTAAAAACAAGGGCATATAAGGTAGCCAAATCTAGTGGGAGGATGGAAGATTGGGAAGTCTTTAAAAGACAGCAAAAAATAACAAAAAGATTGATTATGAAAGTGAAGATAGATTATGAAAGTAAATTAGCAAAAAATATAAAAACAGACAGTAAAAGTTTCTATAGTTATATAAAAAGAAAAAGGGTGGCTAAAGTAAATGTTGGTCCCTTAGAGGATGAGACCGGGAAATTAATGGTGGGAAACATGGAGATGGCAAAAACACTGAACAATTATTTTGTATCAGTCTTTACAGTAGAGGACACTAAGAATATCCCAACACTGGACAAACAGGGGGCTCTAGGGGGGGGAGGAACTAAATACAATTAAAATCACTAAGGAAGTGGTACTTGGTAAAATAATGGGACTCAAGGCGGATAAATCCCCTGGACCTGATGGCTTGCATCCTAGGGTCTTGAGGGAAGTAGCGGTAGGGATTGTGGATGCATTGGTAATAATTTTCCAAAACTCACTGGACTCAGCAAAGGTCCCGGCAGATTGGAAAACTGCTAATGTAACACCCTTATTTAAAAAGGGTAGTAGGCAGAAGGCTGGAAACTATAGACCTGTTAGCCTAACATCTGTGGTTGGTAAAATGTTAGAGTCCATTATTAAGGAGTCTC